>NC_088395.1:39407500-40607500 GCF_037993035.2 Macaca fascicularis | reverse complement strand
TCCTTTTCCCTCACGAGGTTAATTAGAAACCTACCTGCTCTGAAATGTCTTCAACAGACAGTGGCCTTTCATTGAAATAGACTCAAATTACAAAATGCATATTGTAAGACAACCTAAAAATATATTAATTTCTACTTATGAAATTGTTAGTGAAGTGGATATAAAGTTACTCATTTCATAACTTTAAGAACTGGTTTTTAATACTGCATTGTAGTCTGAATTATCTAAAACATTAAGACCCACTGTTATCTTCCAGAGATTTCTGCTTCTCAAACCCATGCTCTATATGTGCATGTTAGCAATGACCACAAAACAGTAAACTGAGCATTTTGTGACCTCTCTTTGGGAAGGTAGGCAACAAATTTACATGCTTTACTTTCCTACTGACTACCAGAAAGGCATGAAAATTATTTTAGCACCACATGTGGTAGCCAGCATCCAGGATGGCCCCTAACAATGCCTGCTTCCCATCCTCGTATTGTCCTCCCACAGTGTACCAGAGTTGTTTTGTGTGAACACAGCAGAAGTGATGGTATGTAACTTCTAAGATGAAGCTGTAAAAGGCTAGAACTTCCATCTTGGGCTGTCTCTTGGAACACCACTCTGGGGGAAGCCATGTCACAAGCAGCCGTATGGCGAGGCCCAGATGACAAGGAACTGAAGCCTCCTGCAAACAACTATGAATGAGCTTGGAAGTGGATCTTCTAGCTCCAGTCAAATCTTCAGAGACTGCAGCCCCAGCTGACAGCTGAGAATCCCTGAGCCAGAAGTCCCCCACTAAATCACTCCCAGATTCCTGAACTTCAGAAATTAAGTCAGGTAACTGTTTTAAACTAAGTGTTGGGGGTGATTACATGGCCATAGATAATTCACTACTTCCCCATAGTTCGTTTCCCACCCACCCCCCACCCCGTCCCCACATGCAGAATTTCGTGAAACATAGAGACTGCCCACAAAGAGGACTACTGCTTTAATGCCAGAGAAGATAAAGGGGAATCTTCTAGAATTCCACAAATGTGCCCGTTTTGTCCAAGAACTGATGTCTTCAGAATCTTTGATAGTGCTTTTAAATTTCTTTGCATTTGAAAACTCTATCTAAAGCAGGGTCGAATACTTCTGAACACCTACTTTGGGGTTCACCAGTAAACACTCTGGAACTTTCCGCATCCTTCAGAGGCAGGGGCAGGGAAAATTTTGGGGTCAAATCGTAGAGGGCAGCCTCTCCTATGTAGGTAATCGCCTTAGCCTACTGCCCCACTACCCCACCCTTCTCGTTTCCCTTTTCTCGGCTCTGTGATTTAAGAGTCGGTAGGAACCCCCCAAGATTCCTAGGGGAATACTCCGAGCTGCCGCTGTTGACCACTGACCCCTCACCCCCAGCTCTAGCTAGCATTCGACAGAGTGATAGGTAACCAGTTCTGCAAACTGCCATTTCCCCCGTTTTTAAGGATAAGAAAAGGAGGAAAGAATGATTTTGTCCTTTTACCTATTTACCTAGAATCCCAGGGTTGATGGCAATTGTCCCCAGAATTGTTTATCCTGTCTCCATGGCTAATTCTATAATTGCTCTCCGTCACCAAGAGATCCTAGGTTCTCTTGAGGACTCGTTAAGGCTACACTGTACCTCACGACATTCATTTAAAACCCACTTCGAAACATTTCCCTCAGTAGAAAGAGCCCCCAGACGTTTTTTGACGTACAGATTTGTGACTGCACCAAGTTGTGAGTCATGTGTGATACTAAGCAACCCTGTTTGCCCTGGACATCCAAAACAAGTAACAAAAATATGTTCCCAAGAGAGCTTTAAGAAAAAACAAAAAAGCTGTGAAGTGCTTTACATTCAAAGTCTTCCTCCCCCATATTAAACTATCTTGAGTTGCAGGTCCTGTGAAGAGAAAGACCAGCTAATCCATCCTCCCCTTCTAAAAAACATTTCCAGTTTACAAAAGAGGCAACACTCAACTTCAGTTCAATGTTACTTTGTATTTCTTTATTAATCAAACTGCAGGTTTAAGTCAGATTCGCACTGTTTTAGAGTCAAAACCGAGGTCTTCATTGGCCTTTTTTCAGGAGGAATGACAGTTCAGTGCTTGTGACCTGCAGAGATGAGATCAGGCCCTCTCAGTTCTTAAGAAGCTTGTTTCGGGGGCTGGGAACCCGGGCTGGTGGCGGCCGCGACGGCGGAGTGTCGCGGGCTTTAGCCTCGGCGCCGCCGCCGTAGTAGAGTAGGTAGCGACTGGCCTGCACACTCTGCGCCATCACGTTGGTACAGTGGCACGTCATCAGCAGCAGGTTTCGAGGCTGTACGCGGTAGGCGAAGCGCATGAAGATCGCCGAGTACAAGATGAACGCTGTCGTCATGCGGCCACTGATGATCTCCAGCGACGCCTTCATGTCTTTATTTTTATTTTATTTTATTTTATTTTATTTTATTTTATTTTTGAGGCGGAGTTTCACTCTTGTTGCCCAGGCTGGAGTGCAATGGCACGATCTCGGCTCACCGCAACCTCTGCCTCCCAGGTTCAAGCAATTCTGCCTCAGCCTCCCTAGTAGTTGGGATTATAGGCATGTGCCACCAGGCCCAGCTAATTTTGTATTTTTAGTAGAGACGGGGTTTCTCCATGTTGGTCAGGCTGGTCTCCAACTCCCGACCTCAGGTGATCCACCAGCCTCGGCCTCCCAAAGTGCTGGGATTACAGGCGTGAGCCACTGCGCCCGGCCTGCCTTCATGTCTTTAAAGGCAGCCAGCGGAAGGCCCCAGTCGAACACGGGACCCCAGAAGTGAGTGCTGCTCACGTATCCCCGGAACTCCTTGCTCTGGAAGTGATCTCTCATCGTTCACCACGGTACCGCTACCCTCGCCATGATGGAATAGCCGTAGGTGTGCCTACGGACCGACAGCCAGACCACAACGAAATAGAGCGCAAAGCCCAGTATCCGCAGCCAACCCTGACTGGGCGCACGCTAGCAACCTCGAGCCTTCGCGTGGCTGCCATAAAGTGCGCCGACAGCACGTGCAGCTGTTCCGTCGGAATGAAAGGGCATGGTTTCACCCCGGCGCCTTCGCGTTGACTGCCGTAAAGTGCGCCGGACCGCACGTGCCGCTGTTCTGTTGGGGCGAAAGGGAGTGGCCTCACCCACGCGCCTCTGCCTGAATGCCGTTAAAGTGCCGCGGACAGCACGTGCTCCTGTTCTACGGGGGTGCAAGGCCGTGGCTTTGCCGTCGCACCTTCAAGTAACTGCTGTAAAGTGCTCCAGACTACATGCCGCTGTTCTGTGGGGATGAAAGGGCGTAGCTTTGCCCTCACGCCTCTGCATGACTGCTGTAAAGTGCTCCACAAGCACGTGCAGCGGTTCTGCCAGGGTGAAGGGGCCTGGCCTCATCCTCGCACGTTTGCCTGACTGCCCTAAAGTGCTCCAGACAGCACCTGCCGCTGTTCTGTGGGGGTGAAAGGGTGTGGTTTCACCCTTGGGCGGACGTGACTACTGTAAAGTGCTCTAGACAGCCTGTGCTACTGTCATATGTTCCTGTGGAGGTTAGGGGAGGGGCGCAGCCTCACCCTTGCACTTTTGTGCCTTCCATGGACTGCCATAAAGTGCATACAGCATGCGTGCATGTGTGTGTCCTCTGGCAGAAGTGGAACCACAGCCTCAGCCTTCGTTCCCCACAGGGCTGCAGCCGCTTTTAAGTGCTGAGGGTTACTCGTGCCACCCGGAGAGGAGTGGGTCAGGCTACCTGCTTCTCAGCCATGCGAAGGGAAACTACTTGTTCTGACTAGTCCCTGGACAGTGTTGACTAGATGTTGATACAAAATTCCTCAACCAGGTTCAGAATTTTAGCCCTTACATAATTTGCCTGAGTGTTACTTGCAGACACGGTGACATTTCACCTTAAGATTTTAGCATCTGTCTCTTAAAAACAAGGATGGACCCCTACTTAACCACAACGCAGTAATCCACACTATAATATGCAGAGCATATTTAAATTTTATAGCTTTACGGCTTTTTTTTTTTTCCTTCTTGTTGGAGGGGGAAATCAGGATTCAATCAAAATTCAAGTTTAGTTGACTCCTTTGATTAATATTTAATCTAGAAGAGTTCCCTGGCTTTTTGTGTTTCATGACATGGACATTTTTGGAGTCCAAGCTTGTCGCTTTTCAGAATGTCTTTAAGTTGGATTTGTCTGTTTTCTTACTAGATTTAGGTTAAACATTTTTTGATAAAACAACTTCACAAGAGATGTTGTATTCTTAGTGCATCACAATGCGAGGCACATGACGTCACTTTCTTCCAGCATTGGTGGTACTAAGTTCGGCCACTTGGTTAAGAAGTTATCCGCGGAGAAGCTGCGAAGATGGCGGAGTGAGGCGTGCAGCTATAAACTGGCCTCTGGGCCGGGACCCCGGGAGGCTGAGTGCGTCTGTTGTACAGTGCGAGGAGAAGAAAAAAAGAGATCGGCCAGAGGAAAGGAACTAACCGAACATTCTTCCTCCCTACCTTACAGAGGGGAGTGGTCATCTACACTAAAGCAAAGGTTCCTTATCACAGGAAGAAAAGTTTCCTTGACCATTAGGTGCTTTTATATTCATCTCAGAAACAAAATTCTGAACTCAGGACTTGGCAAATTCAATACAGAGGAGCTCCTAGGATTCCAGTTATCCTGCCAACTTCTCCAGGAAGAAAGAAACAACTCGCATGGGTCTTCCGCTGTTTGCTTAATTATAAAGAGATCATTTTGCAAGCTGAAGGCTGAGTTGCATTTGAAACAGGTGCTTAGCTGGTGGTATTGGTGAATACTTTTCATTCCAAGCAAGAAGACTAAATAAGTAGCAAGTATGGATGACTTCAGGGTTTAAAAAAAAAAGTCTTCCAGTTTCAACCACTACCATGATAAGCACAGTAGAGACTGCAGCAGTAAGTTCCAAATATGTGTTTCTAATTTGACGTGAAAGATACTAAAAAATTATATTTATATATTTAAGTCCTGGCTCATCCTGTGACATAGATTTACTGAATAAGAACAAAGGCCCAATTTTGAACAAAAACCTAGGTCGGATGCGATGGCTCACGCCTGTAATTCCAGCACTTTGGGAGGCTGAGGTGGGCGGATCACCTGAGGTTGGGAGTTTGAGACCAGCCTGACCAACATGGAGAAACCCTGTCTCTACTAAAAATACAAAATTAGCCGGGTGTGGTGGTGCGTGCCTGTAATCCCTGCTACTCGGGAGGCTGAGGGAGGAGAATCGCTTGAATGCAGAGGGGGCAGAGGTTGCAGTGAACCGAGATTGCACCACTGCACTCCAGCCTGGGCAACAGAGTGAGACTCTCTCTCGCGGGGGGTGGAGGGAGGAAAAAACCTTTGGACATAGAGGAGTCGGTGGCGGAGAGAGGAGGATGAGAGAATTTTCCACAGAACTCCTTTTCCCTAAGAAAAAGAAGCAAAAATGCCTCGTGCAGTGCCATCTGACTTTATGGTGTTTCACATTATATAGTTACATTTTTTAAAACGCATAATATTAACTATTTTCCTGCAACCCAAGGTGGATACTTGGATGTTTTATTTTATTTATTTATTTATTTTTTGAGGTGGAGTCTCGCTGTGTTGCCCAGGCTGGAGTGACTGGTGCAATCTCTGCTCACTGCAATCTCTGCCACCGGGGTTCAGGCGATTCTCCTGCCTCAGCCTCCCAAGTGGCTGGGATTACAGGCGCACACCACCACACTTAGCCTGATTTCTTACTCTAGATATTAGGCATAATGTTAGGCTGAAAAGGATGGGACTCGGGTACTTTCCCCAGGTGGGACTGAACTTTCTAATCAGAGAATGGGCCTCAGAAGCAATGTTCCCAAACTTGTGGTTGGGTCATTGTAGATTCAGGGTGTGGAAAAGAAACCTCAAACAAGAAAAATAATTACAATAAGAAATTGATTTTCTTTTTTTTCCACAACAGTTATAGGTTATAAAGAACAGACTATCGTAGAAAACTGTCCTTGCTTCCACATCAGCAGAGGATCAGTATGTTTTGTCAGGTCTTTACATAAGAGTGAAACCTTTATTTATGCTTCTTTGTGAGTAGAGAATAAATTTTAAAACTAATTAGATGAAATTAAGAACAGAGAGTATTGGAACATCTCTGTGTTTTCTGGAATGTTTACTCAGATCCACAAATGCTGTGATGCTGGGAACTCAGGGCAGATTCGCCAAAATTTGAGAGTGATAGAAATGGCCCAAAATGGGAAATGTTGAGCACTCTTACTATTAGTGAGACTGGTCAATCAACCCATTTGAGATGGGTAAAAAATACTTTTAGTAAAATACATATTATATATAAAATATTTCTTTGTTTTGAGAGCAGCTACTGAGTGAGTGATAAAGCATAGTAGAAATAACTTTGGTTAAAAGTAACTCAAATTTTTCTCTAAGTAATCTACCTACTTCCTGATGTTTTTCTTTAATATTTTGGAATTGTTCAAGACAGAATGGAGCCTACATATGTGGGTTCCACTGGTATGTTGAAAATGTCATATCATGGAGAATTTGTACCTTCCAAGTGTCTGTTAACCATCTTCTCTGTGTACTTCTGGCATCTTTTTTGGTAGGATCATTTGGCAGGAGGTAGAGTACCTGTACTTTTGGCACCATTGAAACCAGCTCTGGCCCACTTGTTTGAACAGCTATCAGACTCAGCGTCTCCATATGCTTTATGTTTTTTCAGTCCACAGTTGAGAGAACCAGTGTTTAATGCTCTTTGAAATTGTTTCTGTATCTTCCATGGCTCAGACAAGATGCATTTAACAAAATGGATATATTCCCCCCCCAAAAAAGAAGTTATCTGCCGGGTTTCTCCATTGTAAAGTTACCTTTTCTCTTCAAATAATCCGGGGGGAACTGCCTTGAGAGTGTATGGATATTCTATTCTCCAACAATTTTTTTTTTTTTTTTTGAGACAGAGTCTTGCTCTTTTGCCCAGGCTGGAGTGCAGTGGCACGATCTTGGCTCACTGCAACCTCCACCTCCCAGGTTCAAGCAATTCTCCTGCCTCAGCTTCCCCAGTAGCTGGGATAACAGGTGTGTGCCACTATTCCCAGCTAATTTTTGTATTTTTCATACAGATGGGGTTTTGCCATGTTGGCCAGGCTGGTCTTGAACTCCTGACCTCAGGTGATCTGCCTGCCTCGGCCTCCCAAAGTGCTGGAATTATAGGCATGAGCCACCGCTCCTGGCCTCTCCAACAATTTTTCACCTAATAGTTTTGATATCTGTGGATGAAAAATCTTTAATGACAAAACTGGTGATTATTTTTCCAGTGCTTTCTGTTTTTTCCAATAAAAACAGCAACTGTTGGCCAGGTGCAGTGGCTCATGCCTGTAATCCCAGCAGTTTGGGAGGCCGAGGTGGGAGGATCACCTGAGGTCAGGAGTTCAAGACCAGTCTGGCCAATATGGTAAAACCCCATCTCTACTAAAAATATAAAAATTAGCCAGGTGTGATGGCACGTGCCTGTAGTCCCAGCTACTCGGGAGGCTGAGGCAGAAGAATCGCTTGAACCCCAGAGGCGGAGGTTGCAGTGAGCCGAGATTGTACCACTGCACTCCAGCCTGGGAGACACAGCAAGATTCCGTCTAATAAATAAATAACAACAACAAAAAAATAAAAACAGCAACTGTTGAAAAGCGATTGAATATGCATTGAAATACTAATGCTTTATGTAGTGATTTACACACAAGCCCATTGTACCTTTAAAATTAATATTCATTATCTGTGTTCATTTACACCCCAAACATTTTACAAATATGGCTTAAAAATATATAGTATAGCCATTCCTCCAAAAGAAAGTGGCATAATTTTTAGATAACTATTTTAAAATGCGGAGCTTCCAAATATGGATGAATGGTATACTGTTATAAATCAGGTCAGTATAAGTTTGAACTAATAAATCAGCAAGCATGTGTTGAATGACATTTTAGGCCTACACTGCCAGATGCTCCAATGTCTTAAAAGAAATAGAAGCTACCGCTCCTTGTCCACAGAAGCTTTCAGTACTTACAGACTGTCTCACATAAGTTACTTGGTTTTGATCACCTATTGCTGTATAACAAATCACCCCAAAACTTAGTGGCTTAGAACAAAATCTTTTATTTTACTCCCAAATTTACCATTTGGGCAGGACTTAATAGGGACAGCTCATCTGTCCCATGCATCACCAGTGGGGATATTTCAGCCTGCGGCTTGGAGGATCCACTTTGAAAATGGCTCACTCACATAGCACGCTGATGCTGGTTACTGGCTGGGAGCTCAGCTGGGGCTGTTAACTGGGGCCAGTTTCTTTCCATGTGGACCATTCCACAGGGTGCTTAGGCTTCCTCAGAGTATGGTGGCTGAGTTCTAGGAGTAAACGTAACAAGAGAATCAAGTAGAAGCTATCGCGTAGGCAGAATTCTAAGATGGCCCCAGTGACCCTCACCCTTGTATAATCTGCACTTGAGTGTGAGCGGAATCTATGAATAGCATTAGATATTATTCCCATGATTACATGACAAAAGAGATTTGGCAGATGTAATTGAGGTTTTGAATCAGTTGATCTTAAGACAGAGAGATTCCCCAAGTGAGCCTCCCCTAACCACAGCAACCATTTAAATCTGGGTCTAGAGGTCAGAGACCAGAATTCAGAGATTCAAAACGTGAGAGGGATTTGACGTGAAGGATATTCTCCATAGCCGGCTCTGAAGGTGGAGGTGACTACATGGCGAAAAATGCACGCAGCTCCCAGCTGACCAAAGAAACAGAGATCTCAGTCTTATGACCATAAAGAACTGAATTCAACCAACAATGTAGTGAGCTTGGAAGCGGGTCCCCACCTCAACTCTGATCCTCCAGGAACTCAGCCCAGCTAACGCCTTCATTTCAGCTGTGTGACACCCTGAGCAGAGAACCAAGTCATGCTGTGCCCAGAATTCTGACCTACAAAACCATGAGCTAATAAACAGGTATTGTTTTCAGCCACTAAGTTTTGGGTAATTTGTTGCATAGCAATAGAAAACTAACATAAGCTATATTGGTTTTTATGGACTTAGCCTCAGAAGTTAACATGACATCACTTTTTTCATAGCCACAAGGCCACCCAAATTCAATGGAGGGTAGATAGACCCACTTCTCAAAGTTATACTTCAAGAAGAGCATAGGAACTGGGTGCAGTGGCACACACCTACAGTTCCAGCTACTCAGGAGGCTGAGGTAAGAGGATTGCCTGAGCCCAGGAGTTTGAGACCAGCCTGAGCAACAGAGCGAGATCCCATCTCTAAAAATACTTTATTTATTGATTGATTGATTGATTGAGATCTGCTCTCACTCTGTCGCCCAGGCTGGAGTGCAGTGGCACAATCATAGCTCACTGCAGCCTCGACTTCCTGGGCTCAAGTGATCTTCCCACCTCAGCCACCCAAAGCATTGGGATTACAGGTGTCAGCCACTGTGCCCAGCCAAAAAAAATATATATGTATATATGTGTGTATATACATACGTGTATATACATATATGTGTGTATATACATACGTGTATATACATATATGTATGTGTATACATATATGTATATGTGCATATACATATGTGTACATATGTGTGTACATATATGTATGTGTGTACATATGTGTGCATATATGTATGTGTGTACATGTGTGTGTACATATATGTATGTGTGTACATTGTGTGTAATGTGTGTATATTATATATGTATATATGTGTATATATGTATGTATGTGTATATATGTATATATGTCTGTATATATGTATACATGTATGTGTATATACATTCATGTATGTGTATATGCATGTATGTGTATACATATGTGTATGTACATATATGTATGTATTATGTATATATGTGTATATTATATATGTATATATGCATATATGTATGTGTATATTATATATGTATATATGTGTATATATGTATATGTGTGCATATACATGTGTGTGCATATACATATATGCATATGTGTAAATTATATGTACATATGTGTATAATATATGTACATATGTGTATATACTATATACATATATACACATATATGTGTGTATGTATATATAGAGAGAGCAAGCATATAAGATAGGAAATATTGTGTCCACCTCTGGAAAATGCAGTCTACCATATTACTTAACTTGAAGTCACATAATTATAGAAATTTGGAGTTGAAAGGATCTCATGGATTATCTGTAAAATGAGGATGATAGTGGTACCCACCTCACAGCAGTGTTGCAAGGTTTCAGCATGTTAATCCACAGTAAATGCTTACTATAGGGCTTGATATATAGTAAGTGCTCAGTGTATTTTAGCTGTTGTCATTATTATCATCCAGTCCATCCATCTCATTTTACAAAGGAGGTATGAGGCCTTGAGATCATGTCATCTGTCATGGTGACAGCGAATTCATGGGAAACCAGGATTAAGGTTTCCTATTTCTCACCTCACTCCTCTACACAAATTACTGTAACTTGTGATGTGTTTATGTCTTTCCAACTATGTCGTTAAATTCCTTTAGGCCAGGGAAGAAATCACCAAATGAAATATTCCTTCTCCCTCCAAACCTTTCTAACATGTTGACTGGATGTGGCCCAAATTTAATAAGACAAGGCCTGCCCACCCAGAGGAGCACTTTAACAGAAATTTTAGAGAAATGGAGGTACAGACGATGTGCATGTAACTTTCCTGGTAGACGCTTGGCTGTGCCTTTGTATAACATATGTGTCTACTAGACATTTGTTGATTGTTATAATCATGACAAATGGGCCAGACTTACACTAGAAATAGAAGGTAAGATATTATCTTGGAACTTTGCCAGCAGTTGAAGGGATACTTAGAGGTAAAAGGGTCTCCAAGGTGGATTGAGAAGATTCAGGGCTAGGATTGAGCAAAACTGTAGAGAATTTTACGTGTCTGAAACAAAGGTAGTGATGAAACAGCTTTAGGATTAGAGAACATCAGTAATGTTGTCCAGCGATTACCTCTCCTCACAGCTAAATTAGTTCTGCTGTACAGTTTGCTGTGCTTAATAGATGAGACTGAACAGCTAAAGATTTTTCATTATTTCAAATAATATTTATCTGCTGTTAATGCTTTTGGCATTTCTACTCTTAGTGCTGCCTCACAAACGTGAAGCTGTCAGGTCCTATGTGACTCAATCACGAGACATGGCTGGCAAGTTTACTGTTATCTTTCAAAGGAAAACGCCGGGAGAAGACAAGCAAATACAACGATAGATTCATCCCTTTTCCCAGTTGTGAAAAATGTGCATCGCACTCTTTCTTCTAACCAAGGTTCTCGGTCACAGCTCCTACGAAATCCTGCTTGATGGGCATGACCCTGGACCTACACAAATCTTCAGTGAGGTCCAGTGCAGCAGACCATAGAGGTGGCATTACTTAATTTTAATTGTTCTTTTTAACTTTTCATTTTGAAATAATTTCAAGCTGAGAAAACTTAGAAAAATCTAAAACAGGTATAACAGAGAAACAAATGCTCAAAAGAGCTCCCATATGCCCTTTACCTAGATGTACCAACTGTTAACATTTTGCGATATTTGCTTTACTCTTCTCTCTAGCCTAAGGGTATTGGTTTTTTGTTTTTGTTTTTTTTTTCTTTGAGACAGGGTCTCTCTGTGTCACCCAAGCTGGAGTACAGTGATGCAATCATGGCTTACAGCAGATTCAACTTCCTAGGCACAAGTGATCCTCCCATCTCAGCCTCCCAAGTAGCTGGGACTACACGTGTGCCACCATGCCCGGCGAATTTTTGTATTTTTTGTAGAGATGGGTTTTGCCATGTTGCTCAGGCTGGTCTTGAACTCCTGGGCTTAAGCCATCTGCCTGCTTTGGCAAAGTGCTGGGATTACAGGTGTGAACCACCACACCTGGCCCTTAACAGTATTTCTTAAGAGCATCAGTGTGTATTTTCTTTTTTTTCTTTTTTTTTTTTTTGAGTCTCTCTATGTCACCCAGGCTGGGGTGCAATGGCACGATCTTGGCTCACTGCAACCTTCACCTCCCAGGTTCAAGGCGATTCTCCTGCCTCAGCCTCCCAAATCTCCAGCTGGGATTACAGGTGCCTGCCACCATGCCCGGCTAATTTTTGTATTTTTAGTAGAGATGGGGTTTCACCATGTTGGCCAGGCTGGTCTCGAACTCCTGACTTCAGGTAGTCCGCCCGCCTCAGCCTCCCAAAGTACTGGGATTACAGGCATGAGCCACCGCGCCCGGCCTCGGTATGTATTTTCTAAGCATATAGACTTTTGTAAACTTTCTTTTATATTATCACAATACACCCATCAAAATCAAGACATTCAACATTGATATAATACTATAATCTACAATCAGTATTCTTATTTGGCTAATTGTCTCAATAACGTCCAATATAACAATTTTGTTTTTCTAGTCTAGGATCCAGACCAGGATTACACATGGCACTTAATTGTAATGTCACTTTAGTCTCCTTTAATCTAGACCAGATCCTCTACCTTTCTTTGGCATTCATGACCTTGACATTGTTTTATGTTTTTGACAGTCTCGCTCTGTTGCCAAGGCTGGAATGCAGTGATGCGATGTCAGCTCACTGCAACCTCCACCTCCCAGATTCAAGTGATTCTCCTGAGTAGCTGGGATTACCGGTGTGTGCCACCAAGCCCAGCTGATTTTTGTATTTTTAGTAGAGATGGGGTTTCACCATGTTGGCCAGGCTGGTCTCGAACTCCTGACTTCAGGTGATCCGCCCACCTTGGCCTCCCAAAGTGCTAGGATTACAGGCGTGAGCCACGGCGCCTGGCCGACCTTGACATTTTAGAAGAGTTCAAGCCTGCAATTTGGTAAAATGCCCCTCAACTGGGGTTCATTCAATGTTTCCTCATGACTGCTTCTATGATCTGGGTGTGTATGCCTTCCCCCAAAATTCGTAGGTTGGAACTTAACCAACCATCAAGGTGATATTAAGAGGTGGGGCCTTTGGGGAAGTGATGAAGCCACGAGGGCACCACCCTCATGGATGGAATTAGTGCCCTTATAAAAGAGCCTGAAGGAGCTTGTTCATCCCTTCTGCCATGTGATGACGCAGAAAGAAGGAGCCATCTATGAAGCAGACAATGAGCCCTCACCAGACACTAAATCTGCCAGCACCTTGATCTTGGACTTCCTGGCCTCCGGAACTGTGAGTAGTACATTTCTGTTGTTTATAAATTACCCAGTCTAACGTATTTTGTAATTGCAGCCCAAATGGACTAAGACAGCTACCTTCAGGGTGTTCATTTTTGGCATGAACACCACAGCAACGACATGTCCCCAGTGCCTCACACTGGGAGGCATGTGATATCTGGTTATTAGTGATGTTAAGGTAGTGTTCACCAGGTTTCTCTACTGCTAAGTTAGTATTTTTCCCTTTATAATTAATAAGTAATTTGTCCAGAGATACTTTGAGACTATGTAAATATCTATTTCCTCATTAAATATTTAACCCGCTAGTTTTAGCATACATCGATGATTCTTGTCTGAGTCAGTATCAGTCTAATGATTGCAACATTATATTTTTTAAGTGATTTTCTGTCTGTGGTTTAAAACAATAAAAATCAGAAATGTATTTCATTAAATTTGCCATGGAATGCTGGCCCACATTTACAAAAACATACCTGCTCTTGAATTATGGCTGTGAAACAAAACACTTAGGATTTGAGTATTTTATGAAACTTTTTTTTTTTTTTTTTTTTTTTTTTGCCATATCCTGTACTGACTTCCTGGAATATTTGCTGTTAAATTCTACCAAAGGGAATAAATAGCATTGTGCCTCAAGAGAAGCTGAATGAATAAAACAATAGGCAGATACATTGGCTCGCTATTTTCAGATACTGCTGAAAGTAATTTTAGAGCCATCTGCGGCCCTGATTCTAATCTTTTGCCTTTTTCATTGTTTTTCTCATGTGAATACAATGGCTGAAGGCTGTATGGTTATCCAGCATCTTCCAGTAGCTATAAAAATGTTAGATTAAGTGTATTGTGTACCTCAGTTTCTCTAGCTATAAAATGCCCCTTGTCATTGTAGTCTGGTCTCGGTCCCCCATTACAATGAACTGACAGGAGGGAATGGGTTTTGTTCAGCCCCCATTGAACCACAGTTTCCTCTAATCTTTTGTTTTGTTTCTCTGTCTTATTCCAGATTAAAGGGGACTACTGGCTGGGCGCGGTGGCCCAGGCCTGTAATCCCAGCATTTTGGGAGGCTGAGTGGCGAGGATTGGTTGAGCCCAGGGGTTCAAGACCAGCTTGGGTAACAAAGCGTGACCCCATCTCTACAAAAAATACAAAAATGAGGGCCAGGCATGGTGCCTCACTCCTGTAATCTCAGTACTTTGGGAGGCTGAGGCAAGTGGATTACTTGAGCTCAGGAGTTTGAGACCAGCCTGGGCAACATGGTGAAAACCCTGTGTCTACCAAAAATACAAAAGAATTAGCTGGGCGTGGTGGCACGGGCCTGTGGTCCCAGCTACTGGGAGGCTGAGGTGGGAGGATCACTTGAGCCTGGGAGGCAGAGGTCACAGTAAGCTGAGATCATGCTACTGCACTCCAGCCTGGGTGACAGAGCAAGAACCTGTTTCAAAAGAATAAAATAAAATAATAAATAAAAAGATTTTTTTAAAAAAACAACAAAAATTAGCTGGGCATGGTGGCACACGCCTGTAGTCCCAGGTACCTGGGAGGCTGAGGTGGGAGGATCACTTGAGCCTGGGAAGTGGAGGCTGCAGTGAGCCATGATTGTGTCACTGCACTCCAGCCTGGGTGGCATATATGTATATGTGTGATATATACATATATGTGTATATGTATACATATGTGTATATGGATATATACATATACATATATCAGTCAGCATTCTAATATAAGGAATACCCTTCCTTCTCTCCCCATTTATTTACTTATCTACTTATTATCAATATGGTCTCATGGATTTCATTTTATTTAGTGGGTTATAATCTATTCATTTTATTTCATTTTATTCAGTGGGTTATAATCTATTACTGTCCTCTTAATTTTGATGCTGAAATTGGCCCAACTTTGGACAGTGGGAGCCCCTTGAAGCTGCCTCCTTTGACCTTCTGGCATTAAAACTATACAAAAAGGTCTACTCTTTGTAGTCGTGCTGTTTCCTCCCTTATTTGTTCCATTCTGTCTACTCCTACATCTTATAATTAACTTTATTGTTTTCTGGCTTATATTTCCCATGTTTCTCTTTACAAAAGTAAGAAGATACAGGTTGAGCATCCCAAATCTAAAGGCTGAAATCCAAAATGCTCCAAAATCCAAAACTTCTTGAGACATGACACATGAAATAAATGCTTATTGAAGCAGTTCTGATTGTGGAATTTTAGATTGGGGATGCTCAACCAGATTCCAAAGTCCAAGAAAATCTGAAATATGGAACACATCTGGTCCCGAGCATTTCAGATAAGGGGTAGTCAACCTGTATATGCACGTTTCCTTATTTCCCGTCTTACACAAACAGTAAGAACAGAATACTACTACTTTTTTCTTTCTTTTTTTTTTTTTTTTTTTTTTGAGACAGAGTCTCACTCCAGACAGGGTTGCCCAGGCTGGAGTGCAGTGGCATGATCTTGGCTCACTGCAGCCTCAACCTCCCGGGATCAAGTGATCCTCCCACCTCAGTCTCCTGGGTAGCTGGGACCACAGGCATGCACCATCACGCCCGGCTAATTTTTGTAGAGACGGGGGTCTCCCAATGTTGTTCAGGTTGGTCTTGAACTCCTGGACTCAAGTGATCCTCCTGCCTCAGCCTCCCAAAGTGCTGAGATTACAGGCATGAGCCACCACGCCCAGCCAGTGGTATTCTTTCTAAAAATACATAACCTGAATTTAATCATGAGCAAACATCAAACAAACCAAAACTGAGGGACGTCCTATAAAATAACTGGCCAATACTTTTCAAAGGTAGACTGTGTCAGATGAAAGGAGACTAAGGAAACATGATATTACAATGCGTGCTCCTGGACTGGACCCTGGTCTAGTAAAAGGGCATTAGCAAGACAACTAGCAAAATTTAACCAAAGTTTGTTCCTGTTGCTTGCAAGAAACTGGCTAGCACATATCAATGGCGCAATGCTGGGTCCAAGCAGAGTTCCTTGAGTTTAGTACTAAGATTGTAGTTTATATTTATTAAGCATTCACAAACTTTATTGTGTTCTCCTACTGAATGCTAATTTTTATAGACCTGGGGTATTACTACCCCCATTATATAGATTAAAAATGCTGATTCAGAGAGATTAAGGGATTTGCCCTAGATTGTTCAACTTGTAAGTGGTAAAGCAGTGAACTGAATTCACCTGTATGACTCTTGATGTATTTTACTCACAATGCTTTCTACTGATGGCCTTCCCCAACGACTGTATTTTCCAAAGAAACCACAGAATAGTCAGTCATTCTGTCATGAAAAGGCTAGAAAAAAACCACCTGTGCCCAAAAGTTAGAAGGCTTGATGCCACTGTATAACTCAGTTGGCATGATCATTGACCCTGGTTCCTACATGCAAAATTGTTGGTTTGCTTGTCCATTAAAAAGTTAAATTTAGGCCAGGCGCGGTGGCTTATGCCTGTAATCCCAGCACTTTGGGAGGCTGAGGCAGGCAGATCACTTGAGGTCAGGAATTCAAGACCAGCCTAGCCAAAAGGGCAAAACCCTGTCTCTATCAAAAAATACAAAAATTAGCCAGGCGTGGTGATGCACGCCTATAGTCCCAACTACTCGTGGAGGCTGAGGCACAACAATCACTTGAGCCCAGGAGGTGGAGGCGGCAGTGAGCCAAGATCATGCCACTGCACTCCACCCTGAGCGACAGAGCAAGACTGTGTCTCAAAAATAATAAAATAAAATAAAAATGTTTAGAGTGGGGCGTGATGGCTCACACCTGTAATCCCAGCACTTTGGGAGGCTGAGGCAGGCAGATCACTTGAGACCAGGAGTTCGAGATCAGCCTGGCCAACATGGTGAAACCCTGTCTCTACTAAAAATACAAAAATTAGCCAGGCATCGTGGCAGGTGCCTGTAATCCCAGCTACTTGGGAGGCTGAGGCAGGAGAATCACTTGAACCTGGGAGGCGGAGGTTGCAGTAGCCGAGATCGCGCCACTGCACTCCAGCCTGGGTGACAGAGTGAGACTCTATCCCCCTAACAAAGTTAAGTTTAGGCTGGGTGCGCAGTGGCTCATGCCTGTAATCCCAACACTTTGGGAGGCTGAGGCTGGAGGATTGCTTGAGCCCAGGAATTCAAGACTAGCCTGGGCAACATAGAGACCCCATCTCTACAATAAATAAGCCAGGTGTGGTGGTACACACCTGTGGTCCCATCTACTTGGGAGGCTGAGGTGGGAGGATAGTTTGAGCCCAGGAGGTTGATGCTGTAGAGCTGTGATTGTGTCACTGCACTCCAGCCAGGGCAACAGAGTGAGATTACAGTCTCAAAAAAAAAAAAAAAAAAAAGTACATTTACAGTTTCCATATTACTTGGTATCAGTGAAAATGGATTCAGATTATTCCTTCAAAAAAACACATAACCAAAGAAAATAAAAATCAATTGTATATTATTCCTAATAGAATTAGGCCATAAGCAATATCTGCATATGTAGAATCTCAGATATTTTATAAACCCGGAACAGTCCACCAATGAGATTTAAAGTGATTGGGTTTTCTCTTTGTCAGTGGAATCATCTGCCATGAGTCTGCCTTTTCTGCCTCTCACACAAATCGACACTGTGATTTATGTTCCTGAACAAATTAGACTTAATTTAAGAGCAAATCATCAGCAACAGGTATAATAATCTTGGCAGAACATTTATTTTAATGAATTGCTCTCTGCCTAACATAGATAGAAGGATGCTGATGCCATTTACCCTATATGGATTAGTGCTGTCATGTAATTAATTTTTTTTCTTCCCTTAGAACTTAAAAGTCTCATCAGTTTTAAATTACAAAGGCATTGGTTTACTTCATAATCATAACAATCTAACATCTCTGGCAATGTTTATATAAGAAAGTTGTGAAAGACAAGTGGATTCTAACCACCCTGCAGCATGATAGGTTCCTGCTTCCTACACTTAGGCCGTGTTGCGTTCCATGGGGTCAGAGTGGGAACTGTTTTGGTGATAAACAGCTGAAAAACCCTCACCCCCATCACTCTGGTAGGAAGTAGGGATGGAAGAGTGATTTTAGAACAACGCAGTTTTTCTTCCCTGTGAAGCTGAGTATCAGTTTCCCTACAATTATTTATACTTCAATGAGAGGCAAAAAGAAAACCAACATTTCCTCCACTCTATGGAGGTTTGAAACTGTAATTGTCAAGGGCATCTTGCAGTAAGTGACAACTAAATATACCCTACCTTCTCAAACCTGCCAAACTCAATGCTATTTATAAATAATTTGATGATCTTTGCAAAGAAGATGCAGAAACAGCTAATACTAAATACAAGGAAGGATCCCAGGGTCAGGGCTACAATGCTCGTACTAAAATAATCTTGCTGTATAATTATGAAGTTAAAGATTCTGTTTTTTGAAAAAGAAAACAAATTGTTACCTTAAACCTTTACCTGAAACAGTCCTTCATATTCTAACCAATTAGTTGCTTATTCATTTTTAAAAACGCTACAGAGCTGGGTGCAGTGGTGCACACCTGTAATCCCAGCTACTGGGGAGGCTGAGGTGGGAGGATCACTGGAGGCCAGGAGTTCGGCCTGGCAACATAGCAAGACTGGTCTCTAAAATGTTTTTAATTTAAAAAAAAAAAAAAAAAAAGCTACAGAAAAATGTAACCCTTTCCTACATAAAGTATGAACTTCTCATATATTTTATATAAATTCAGTAACAAGAATGGTAATTAAAATGCCTTCCTTACATTAGTACTAAATCTCAAGAGGCAGTGAGAATAAACAAATGTAAAAGAAACAGCATGAAATCATCTGTACAACAAAACAGCCAATCCTGATGAAAGAAAAGCCTATTTTGTTAGGTTTTTACAATATAAAATAGATTTAGTACTACAATGACACAAATTTGGAATCATTATTAACTTTATTTGTCACTCTTGATAGACATTGGTCCACTCCAACATAAAAAGTAGAATTCACCCACTTCCACTTAATATTCTATAGAATGAAGTTGTACCACAAACCACAGTAACTTACATAGGGGGAAAAGTTGCTGAAATAAAAATGTTTTATATTCATGCCTCAAAATGCCCCTTGGGGATTTTTGTGTGTATAATGAAAAGCATCTGTATACTCCACAAGGCTAGTTTCTTCTTAGATCAATGTAGTATTTTTAGTATCCATACTAGACCATGTAGGTCAACAAACTTGCAGAAGAGGGTTAAAAAACAGCTGTCCTCTGTCACTCAGATACAGTTCCAAAACTAAGTGATTATATAAGCACATCCATATTTTAGGGCCACTCTAAGTTAAAAACCTTTTCCCGTTTCAGAGTTATTTACATCAAATTAAGACATTTACAAATCATTCATAGTATACAATAGCCCAAATATGATTTTCACCTATGCTGTGTAAAGAAGTTAAGCATTCATAAGTTTATCTAATAAATTCAGTGCACTTTTTTCCATAATAACATGAGCTATTTTAAATGTTTTACATTTCTTTCAGTACATATTTCCAAATTCATTAAACATAATGAAATCATGTTATTAAATAGCTATATCATAGTATTCAAGCATATTATGGAATCTATACCACAGTGGGACTCACATCAATACTATAATTCACTCTAGAAAAACATCACAGGCACACACAAAATAGAGAACAAAATTTGATTTTTTTTTGTAAGTGTAAAGTATACTATCTACTTTAAAGCACACCAAAAGACATATTTTAACAAAACAGCCAATTTCCAACGCTCTTTTCTAATTCTGGCACAGGGAACGTTCAATCCATTCGAATCTTCTGGTTTGTCATCCTATAAATGATGCTATCATATCCAGGATCCATGTTCCAAATATTGTAAGAGGTGATAATCACAGCCAAGGCCAAGGCGATCATTATCCAAAGTACCATGTTGAAAACCACAGAATATTCAAAATTATACTTATATGCAAGGTTATAAGGACTTGCTGGGTTCTTCTACAATATAGAAAAGAAAGAAAAATCAAGAGGGAAGAGTTTTAAGATAGGAAATTATCCCAGTCTAGTGGCTGTGATTCATTTGTCTAACAAACATTTCTTCATAAGTGGCATAACAGCTACTTATACTAAGAGGAAGCAAGAAGGAGCGCCTTCGTGGACAAGACACTTGCACTGATGGTGGAAGTATAAACCAGTCCAAATGCTTGGGAAATTTTGACAATACCTAATAAAGTTGAAGGTGTGCATATCCTGTGATCCAGTAAGTCCATGCGCTAGGGAAAATTTCTATATGTGTACCAAGAGACATGTATAAGAATATCATCAAAAAGGCCGGGCACAGTGGCTCACGCCTGGAATCTCAGTACTTTGGGAGGCCAAGGCGGGCAGATCACCTGAGGTCAGGAGTTCCAGACCAGCCTGGCCAACATGGTGAAATCCCGTCTCTACTAAAAATATGAAATTAGCCAGGCATGGCAGGTGCCTGTAATCCCAGCTACTCAGGAGGCTGAGGCAGGAGAATTGCTTGAACCCGGCAGGTGGAGGTTGCAGTGAGCCAAGACCGTGCCATTGCACTCCAGCCTGGGCAACAAGAACAAAACTCTGTCTCAAAAAAAAAAAAAAAAAAAGTCATCAACAGAATGGATAATTGTGGTATATCCCTACAGCAGAATATGTAACAGTAAAATGACTGAACTACAGCTACATTTGTCCGCCTGAGTGAATCTTAAAAAGAATACTGAACAAAGAACACAGAAAAATACATGTAGTATGATTCCATTTATATAAAATTCAAATACAGGCAAAACCAAACAACACTGTTTAAGGACAAATACATATGCAGTCAATCTGTAAAGAAAAGCAAGGGATTAACATGATATCCAGGACAGCAGTTACCTCTGGATGAGGGAGGGTAGAGGGAGAAAATAGGGAGCTTCAAAGAAGCAAGCATTCTCTTAAGCTATTGATATGGTTTGGTTCTGTGTCCCCACCCAAATCTCATCTTGATTTGTAATCCCCACGTGTCGAGAGAGGGACCTGGTGGGAGGTGATTGGATCATGGGGGCAGTTTCTCCCATACTGTTCTCATGATAGTGAGTTCTCATGAGATCTGATGGTTTAAAAGTGTGGCACTTTCTCTTTTGCCACCTTGTGAAAAAGGTGCCTGCCTCCCTTTCCCCTTCTGCCATGATTGCAAGTTTCCTGAGGCCTCCCAGCCATGTGGAACTGTGAGTCAAGTAAACCTCTTTCCTTTATAAATTACCAAGTGTCAGGTAGTTCTTTATAGCCATGTGAAAATGGAGCTATAAAGTGTTATTATTTTTATTATTTAAATAACTAGTATTAAATATGTTATATACTTATGTATGTATGATCTACTTAACACTTTTTTTAAAATACAGAGCTGTGTAAAAACATTGTTTGGGAAACTGAATTCATTCTGACAAAGGCACAGTTTGGGAAATATTCATTCTGGCTAGAGAATTTTAAAAGTAGGAACACAGCAGGAGATGAAGCTAGAAGCAGGGAAGCTACAGAAAATCTGACATGAGCCTCTGGGCAATAAGGAGTCATTGACAAGCTTTAGGCAGAAAGTGAGTGACATGATCAGATTTGTCTTAAAAAGATAACATTAAAATAAAAAATTAGCTGAGTGTGGTGGCTCAAGCCTATAGAACTGGCTACTCAGGAGGCTGAGGCAGGTGGATCACCTGAGCCCAGGAGTTTGAGGCTACAATGAGCTATGATTGTGCCACTGCACCCCGGCCTGGGACAGGGCGAGACCCTGTCTCAAAAAAAGAAAAGAAAAAAAGATAACTTTGATAACAATGTGTTGGATGGATTTGGGAGGAGCCAGCTGGGACAGAGAGAGACAGATGAGTCCAGACAAGTTAGGAGGCAGCAGCCAAATGAGGTGGGAGAAATGGGGGCAGGGTGCCTGGCAGTAAGAATGAAAAAGAAAATGTAACTGAGATCTATTTGTCCCTACAGCCCCAGCACCTGGCACGTTGTGAGTACTCAGTAAATGTTCCTTAAACTCCCAACTGTCTCCTTAAACTAATGGAAGAGAGTGATTTCAACTGTAGGAGAGAATGGGTACACAGACATGCATATTTACCTGCGGGGAGCTCAGAGCTGAGGCAAACATTAAAGGATTTCATGCCCATGAAGACCTCTTTGTTTCTTTCCTTTTTTTTTTTTTTTTTTTGATAAACAGATTCTTTTTCCTACCCATTTTAAGTGTACAAGTCAAGGAATTTTAGTGGTTTCATAGTCATCGCCACAATCTAATTCTATAACATTTCTATCACCCTAAAAAGAAATCTCATAGGCTGGGCAAGGTAACACACCTGTAATCCCAGCACTTTGGAGGCTGAGGTGAACAGATCACTTGAGGCCAGGAGTTCAAGACCAGCCTGGCCAACATGGTGAAACCCCATCTCTACTAAAATTACAAAAATTAGCCAGGCATGGTGGTGCACGCCTGTGATTCCAGCTACTCGGGAGGCTGAGGCAGGAGAATCACTTGAACCTGGGAGGTGGAGGTTGTGGTAAGCTGAGATTGTGCTACTGCACTCCAGTCTAGGTGACAGAGTAAGATCCTATCTCCAAAAAAAAAAAAGAATTATCTCGGAGGCATCCCCACTCTCAACACATGTGCTCACCACCCAGAGCCCAGGTGCCTTTCTGCTTGCCTTTGCTGGTGGGCAAAAATTTCCAGTCTGCCCTCTCACTGAGGGCACAGCTCTTTCAGGGTCAGGGTCCCCAGCTTTATCTGGAGGTGTCCATTCCCATCCCCAACACACAAGGCACCAAAGGACTCTTGGTGACCTAGCTGGCAAATATCCTTAGGGCAGCCTGCTTACCACATTCGGGTTCCTCTTTTTTTTTTTTTGAGACAGAGTCTCACTCTGTCACCCAGGCTGGAGTACAGTGGCACAATCTCGGCTCACTGCAACCTCCGCCTCCCGGGTTCAAGTGATTTGTCTGCCTCAGACTCCTAAGTAGCTGGGACTACAGGTATGCGCCACCACGCCTGGCTAATTTTGTGTATTTTAAGTAGAGACGGGGTTTCACCATGTTGGCCAGGCTGGTCTCGAACTCCTAACCTCATGATCTGCCGGCCTCAGCCTCCCAAAGTGCTGGGATTACAGGCGGGAGCCACTGCGCCCAGCCTCCTCTTTATTTACTCTGTAAGAGAATTTCCCTTTCTTATGAGCTGAACTACGTACTTTTTATTTTTATAATTTCTTTTTTCTTTTTTTTTTTTTAATTTGAGATGGAGTCTCGCTGTGTCTCCCAGGCTAGAGTGCAGTGGTGCAATCTCGGCTCACTGCAACCTCCGCCTGCTGGGTACAAGCGATTCTCCTGCCTCAGTCTTCCAACTAGCTGGGATTACAGGTGCCCGCCACCACACCCGGCTAATTTTTGTATTTTTAGTAGAGACAGGGTTTGTTTCACCCTGTTGCCCAGGCTGGTCTAGAACTCCTGACCTCAGGTGTTCTGCCCGCCTCAGCCTCCCAAAGTGCTGGGATAACAGGCGTGAGCCACCGCACCCGGCCCAAACTATGTACTTTTTAAAAGGTCTTTATTTTTATCCAGCATTTCTAGATGTTGTATGGTGGAAAATTTGGGGTGGTTGTCTAGACTGACATGCTGTCTGAAACAGAGTCCTTCCATCCCCAATTTAATTTAGAAAGAAACAATCTCAAACCAGTAATCGCTAGACTATCTGAAACAGGCACTGGCTTCAACCTTCTGACTCCAAGTCCCACACTGAGGTCAGTAAAACTGAGCAAGGTGGGGGCTGCAAATGGTTCTGAAGTGGAGGTGTATGTGACTGACTGGATATCTATCTGCTGCAAGTGATGCAGCCAGCCCTAAGCAATGTTCTCGACCGTAGGATGTTAGGGAGTATCTACACTACTCTTTCTCATCACCCTCCCTAGGTTCTGCTGCAGCTGTAAGTATATATGTATGTATGTAAATGTGCACATACATATACACACACACAGGTATGTGTTTTACCATGGCCAGCAACCATGGTAATGCTTAATCCTGACCCTCTAAATGCTTAAACTCGAAGCAAGATCCATACCCAAAAAACTGTTGAAGTAAATCAAAATCATAAAGAGGTATACACAGAGGATCTCAGCAAGTAAGGGACTATGCCACAAAGACAATGTGCCTGCTAGAAAAGCAGAGCCCATAGGATGTGGGCACCACACCACTCCCGCACACATTCACTTCTTTTTTTTTTTTCAAAACAGGGTCTTGCTATGTTTGCTCAGACTGGCCTCAAACTCCTCCCAAGCTAAAGCAATCCTCCCACCTCGGCCTCCTGAGGAGCTGCGATCACAGGTGTGCGCCACTGCACCTGGCGCCACATTAACTTCTGATGTCTCCTTGTGTGTACTGATATTTGAATTATAATCTTGGACAGATTTACTTTGATCCCTAAAATTCTTGCATTATCTGATTATAACCCCAAAGAATTGATTATCACTGGCAAAACACACATACGTATGTGAACAAGAAGCTTATGTTTTAACTGAAATTGTTTTTCAGATTTACTGACTGCTCATTCATGTCACCCATAGGTGATATAGGACTTTGTATGTTTTTGTTTTTATAAAAAGTTAATTTTACAGTTTTAAAGCAGGATCTCAAAATATACTCACCGCTTGTTTTGCCTCAAGGATAGTCCTTGTCTTCCTAACAAGGGAGGTGTCAAATGACTTGACAGTGACTAACTCTACCACTGCATTCCCACCATAAAGATTGTACATGTCATCTGCAAACTGAAAGTTAGTTATTAACGTTATTGGGAATCTCAAATATGTACTTTTCTCATTTTTAATTAACAAATTAAAATCATATATATTTATCACATCAACATATTGTTTTGAAATATGTACACATTGTGAAATGGCTTAAGTACACATTGGCTAATTAACATATGCATTACCTCACTACTTATCATTTTATGCAATGAGTCAAACACATACTTATTAAAATGATTTTTAAAGCTTTTGTGCAGCTACAAGAACAATGTACACTTACCTCCTGGCTCATGAAATATACTACATCTTAAAATAAGCAAGTATTAAAGGTTTTGATTATGCTCAACTATACAGAAAAGTGTTGAGCTTTAACATATATTCAAATGTTCAGAATAAAATTAAGAGACTGAATTTGTCAGCATATAAATTGGAGGAGGGAAAGTTGGAAAGAGAAATGAAGAAATCTTCCTAAGTGGTCTCTGGTTAATCACAAACATCTATAAAAATTAAAATGTGAAGCCTCACTGAAAGGATGCAGGTGAAGAACTTCAAGGGCAGAGGGGAACTAGCATTTATTATGCATCTACTAAGTGTCTGGTACTGTGCTGGGTGTTCTACTTCAGTTATCTCATAGTGTTTAAGCGGTACAGAGTTTCAGTTGGGGAAGATGAAAAAGTTCTAGAAATAAAAGATAGTGATGGTTGTACAACATGTGAATGTACTGGTACTTAATAACACTGAACTGGACAATTAAAAATGGTTAAAATGGTAATTTTATGTTATATATATTTTACCACAAAAATTTTGTAAAGCTTTGTGTGAGATAACTTTTCCTAATGCTGTTCTTTCTAGCATTAGGAAGAAATATATCAATATACATTTTTGACCCTACTCCATCCTTGGCCAATATAATTAGAGGAACCCCAAAGAAGGCAAGTAAGAGCTCAGTCAACAGTGTTTGAAACAGCAGATTTTTCTATTAAGAGGCTAAAAGTGAAATGGTCATACTCCAGCCTCTCATGTCTCATTGATATTTACCTTTTGCAAAGCGTCAACAAGGATCTTAGAAGCATCTCTGAATTGTTCAGAGTCTTCCCCGTAACGCTTCCCAATTTCATCCAAACCTGCCAGCTCCAGTGAATACAAATCAGGAGAATGATCCTTGGCTAGATGCTTATGACGAGACAGCTTAGGAGAACAAACAAACAAAAAAAGGTAGTGGATAAAGTAAGATGAAAGATGTCAAACACAGCCAGTTAAAGTTTTATGCCCAAACTAGGCTAAACTAAACCATACCAGTGTACTACAGCATGCAAATAGTCTAAAATGGTGGCAAAAGAAACTGGTTTGAATAAGCGTTTCTGATAAATCCAACACGAATCTCATGTTTAGGAGCAGTACAAGACTCCTTGGATATTTAATAAAAGCTTTCAACAAAATTCCTCAGTTTTAAAAACTCAGGTATGGGCCTTGGTATGAAAGAACAGATGGCTGGACCAGTTTGATCCCAGGAATGCACTACACTTCCAGACTCCCCAAACCAACACCTGTTGAAAAAGTTTGGAAAACAACCTCAGAAGACAACAAACAGGTAAGAATTTCTATTTCAGTAACAAGGATGATTTTTTAAAAATCATTCACCAAAAAAATACCCTTCAGACGGATTTTGTCCCTTCTTGACTTGACTGACAGCATTATTAGTCCAAACTATTATTTCTATTTTAGGCCCAAAGATATAGATAGGAATTAAGTCTGACAAGAAATCAACAGCCAAGTTAGGACTATGGCCAGGGTGTTCTTACGCCCAGGCTTGTGTTCTTGGAAGATATGCTGTCTCTCCCTAAAAAGCAGAAATGCAAAATAATTTGACTATAACATGGATATATTCAAAATTCCCAATACTGCCACTAAGTTTTCAATTTTCATGGGATCATAAATCTAAGGCATACTTAATCAAACTTTTCAACTGCTTTTACTATCATTCAAGGATTCTCTAGAAACCAAAATAAATGGAACTGAAAAATCAGAGCAGCCTACTTACCAAGCTTGAAATATCATGTAGCACTTGCAGTTCAGAAAGAAAGAGCAGGTCAACCTTCAGAGAGCCCAAAAAAAAGAGCATTCTTTTAAATGTGCACCAGAGATCTTTATTTGCCATTTATCAAGTAAGGCATGGGATATTACAAATGTTGATGATATAAGTGAATTTATATAATTATCTTCCATTTGGTATATTTGCTTCAATTGAAAATGCACATAAAACATTATTTCCTAACAAAAAGGTGATGGCCATTCCCTAGTACAGTGACCGCCACTCAATAGCTATATTTTTGACAAAACCATGATAAAGCATTCAAGTTCTCCAGTGGTTTTCCTTCAAAGCATCGGGATATCCTGGCATTCTGCAATGAGATCCTACCATTGGCCCAGTTTGCTTACTTCCCTTGAATAGTTTCCACATCAGAGAATAAAAGATGATGGCCCTGGTCATCCACAGCAACTAAAGAGGGGAGGCCACCACAAAAGTGGCATGCCACATGGTTAAGAGGGTGCATGAGCAGATGGAGAAGCTGAAGGACAGGAGTCAAAAGCAGAGGTGGCTCCCTCCACTGCAATATCCAGAATGAATGAGAAAAACGTGGCAGCACATCAGCAGAAGCAGTGAACAATGGCTCCCAAGTTACCAGATCCACACAGCTCCACCAGTCACCAAGTAGATCTATGACCTCTGGCTTGTTTGAATTACTAGGTGGCAACCCTCATGCTAAAATGTGATGTTATTTACCATAGCTCCCCTCACAAAAAAGGATCAGTTTATTCATGAGAGTCATAAGAAAATTACATTAAAGAAGAATCTACCCCAGCAGTAAATGTGCACAATTTTTCATTTTCTAAAATATCAAAATTTCCAAAATTTCAAGTAGTATAAGGAATGGGAGGGCCAGACGCAGTGGCTCATGCCTGTGATCCCAGCACTTTGGGAGGCTGAGACAGGACTGCTTGAGGCCAGGAGTTCGCCTGGACTCAACAGAGTGAGACCCTGTCTCTATTTTTCAAAAAGAGGGAAATTAATGATATTCATATATTCATTGAATAACTGCACTTACTTCATTGTTCCTACTCAGAGAATTGAGGGGGAGTGAACTTAGAACAGAGTTTTCTTGAAATAGGCGATTACGGAGCTGGCGTAAGGTGACTGAAAGGTCTTCAAACACTGAGTTTGCCTTCCCTACCATATACACTCTCTGTAAGAAGAATAGAAAATTTTAAGTTGCTCACATTCTACAGATTAGTTCCAATACACAGAGGTATGACAACATTGTTCATAAATTAGTTTTAAATTTTCATAATAAAATACATTTCATAATTTCCAAATAATAAAAGCTTATTTTTTAAAATGTCTTAAATAAAAACATTATCACTTACTTCCTCACTGGGAGCCAACTGCAAAACAACAGGAGTTTCCTCAGAAAATAAGGAGTGAATGGAATTTGCAACACTGTCAAGACTAAAAGGAACTGCCTGAAATTTAAGAGTAAGAACGCAATTATTATGTGAACCAAAGTGGGAAGAAAAATCATTCATCTGAATGGTATTTAAAAAGAAGGCTTAAACTTTTTTCCAGCACTTTCTATGGAAATTTAGAAACCCAAAATCATTTCCAAACAAGCTCTTTTGAGGGCACAGAAGATTAAACAGCCCCCTGGTAGGCCGAGTCTGTGTCTCCCAATGTGCCTCAGAGGAAAATAACTTAAACCTGATGGACACAACACTATATCTAGCACAAACCATTTTCTGGTGATCATTCATGTATTTGAAGTAGCAAGGCATTTGGTTTCAATATTGACTAAATGTGCCACGATTAATGCGTATCCCACAATAAAGTATTTAACTTGCATTTAAGAGAAGGTTAGAGGAATCTGAGTATTGAATTTAATTGAAATAAAAATGGAATTCATCTTTCATTTCAAAATTTTAAAAATGTTTAATGAGATTTAACATTTGTCTTCAGATAGCCTAAAGACTCTTGGATAACATGTTAAGTATGTCACAAGGTTTTTGAAGCCTTTATCTTAGGACATGTTGATATTATTAGATTGAAATAACCAATTGTGATAAGACCTACTTTTTTTCTTCAATTTTTTTATTAAAGTGCAAAATACATATAATATAGTATACAAATCTTGGGGTAACAGCTCAACAAATGTTTACAAATGCATGCACTCAGGTAGCACAGCCAGACCGACACAGAACACTATCAGTGCCCTCGAAGTACTACCTCCACCCTCAAGGGTAATGAAAATTCTGACTTCTATTTCCATTAGATTTGTTTTGCACTACATGATTTTAAAAAATAAATTAGTTATTTTTCCCCTCAAAAAATTATTTCATTCCCAGTATTACTGTATTAAAACAAGGAATACAGTCATGTTTTTGTTTTAATGGAGATTTCTTACGTTGATCTTTCGTTCAGTAGTTCCCTTACTACTTAAAGATTCATGTTTACAAGTAGCAAAGTAACGCTAATGTGGTACAGGCAGAAATCAATGTGATTATGTCTTACTGATAAAATCCCAGCATCACTTATTTTTTATTTATTTATTTATTTATTTATTTTGAGACAGAGTCTTGCTCTGTCGCCCAGGCTGGAGTACAGTGGCGTGATCTCGGCTCACTGCAGCCTCCGCCTCCCAGGTACAAGTGATTCTCCTGCCTCAGCCTCCTGAGTAGCTGGGATTACAGGCATGCACCACCACACCTGGCTAATTTTTGTATTTTTAGTAGAGATGGGGTTTCACCAAGTTGGCCAGGCTAGTCTCAAACTCCTAGCCTCATGTGATCTGCCTGCCTTGACCTCTCAAAGTGCTGGGATTACAGGCATGAGCCACCACGCCCGGCCCCAACATCAATATTAAGTGATCAATTTTATGATTCTGTGAAATGAAATAATTTTTTTCTCTTACTCAAGATGCTTATTAACTCTTCCCCAAATTCTCTTAAAATGAGTTAATGAGTAAGTGAAGAGGGGGAAGAGAGTTCAAAGTTGCAAAAGCATACTGTTAGCAGCCGCCCTGAATCAGCTAGAGGTGCTTTCCTTTAGCAATCATACAGTTTACCTCCTCAGGCTGTGAGGGGAATACATGAGTAAATCATGCAAACTTTCCAGCCTCACTTCACTTAGTGAAATGGCGCTTGGTTCAGGAAAGTTGAAGATTAGGTACCATGTCCATAGTGATCAAATTGAAGCAGCTCATGAATCAGATGAACACCAATGAAGGAAAATAAATAATTATATAGGCAGCTAAGCTCAAAAAGTAAAAAGCTTGGTTGCTTATAATAACGAATGATGGTTTTCTCTCACTGTATTATAAGGAGATGCATATCTCTTCTCATATTTCTGTACCTGTATGACTTGAAATTCTAACTAAAACAGCTAGCTAATCAAATGGAAGCTACGTTAAATGGAATTCTAAGATACTCTGATTTTTATGTTTTGTGGGGTTTGCCCCTGAATCTTTTCTCTCATTTACCATCTTCTGCTAGGAAAAGTATTGAGCAGCCAACCAGGGCCAAACAATAAAATGAGCTCCTCGCACAGCACAGCTTCTTCTCATGTAAAATGAGGCTAGTCTGTTGTTAAATCTTTATTTTTGGATTACATGCTAATAAAAATCTCAAAATGGCATTTTGGATTTTTACATATTTATTTTGAAGAAAATCTTCTGCAATGATTTTCACAGAAATCACATAATAAACAACTTAAATGCTCCCTGTGAAATAATCTGCCTTTTGATCTGTATTGTTCCCTTCCTTCTACTTTATGTGTATTTACTCTGAAGTTCTTCTGCTTTCTTTAGCTCATTAATTTCCATTCTTAGACAAGCTAAATTGTCTAAAACATGAATTTAAGGCTATAAACTTCTCTTTTCTTACCACGTTAGCTGCACCTCCCAATTTTGTAAATAAATGGTACGTTCATTGTTACTCAGTTCCAAATAATTTAGAAAGTTCCAGTGATCTCCTCCTCAACCCATGAATTATTTAGGAGTGCATCTATTCCAACTATCTTTTCTTGTTGACTTTTTTTGTTTTTACCATCTCTAAATAAGACACTTAAATTAAATCTCCTGATTTTTCAATTTCAGGCCTTGTCTATTTACTACCCATTATAGAAAACGAGGCTTTAGCTCTCTCACATCACCAACCACACTGCCCCATCCCCTGAGCCATCCATGCGCTCCACTTCTGTTTCTATCTCCCCACTCTCCCAACAGTTACATCAAAATTTTCACTGGATCAATATTATTTTATTATTATGACAATGTAAATAATACTCAACTTAGCTCATACTACACAATCACTGCATTTTCCTTGCTTTCCTTCTACTCTCATTCCTTTGTAATGACAGTGTCTTTTTTCTCCCTGATAGCTTTTAAGACTTTCCATTTCTTTGATGACTCTTCAATTTCACTGTATCCAGGTGTGGATCTGGCTTTTGCCTACTGGATGTTCCATATGCTTTAAATCTGAGGAGTCGTATCTTTTGTTTGTTACTATTTCCAAATACTTTTCATTTTATTTTTAACTGACAAACAGTAACTGTATATATTTATGGGGTACAACGTCATGTTTTGTCATAAGTTTACAAAGTGGACTGATTAAATCAGGCTAATGAACAAATCCATCACCTCACATACTTATCTTTTTTTGTGGTAAAAGTATCTAAAATCTACTCCTTTAGCAGTTTTGAAATATACACCGCATTATTATTTAATATAGTCACCATTCTGTGCAACAGATCACTAAAGCATGATCCAGCAAGCCCACTTCTGGGTATATATATCCAAAGCAATTGAAGTCAGTATGCTGAAGAGGTAACTGCACTCCCATGTTCACTGCAGCACTATTTACAATTTCTAAGATATGGATGGAAGCAACGTCGGTGTCCATAATCAAACGAATGGATAAAAGAAAATGTGCAACTGGATGCAGTGGCTCATGCCTGTAATTCCAGCACTTTGGGAGGCTGAGGTGGGTGGATCACCTGAACTCAGGAGTTTGAGACCAGCCTGGCCAACATGATGAAACTTCATCTCTACTAAAAATACAAAAAATTAGCCGGACGTGGTGGCGTGCACCTGTAATCCCAGCTACTCAGGAGGCTGAGGCACCAGAATCCCTTGAACTCAGGAGGCAGAAGTTGCAGTGAGATGATATCGCACCACTGCACTCCAGCCTGAGCGACAGAGCAAGATTCTGTCTCAAAAAAAAGAAAAAAGCAGAAAGAAGAAAATGTGTGTTGGGAACAAGCCCCCCAAAATCTGGCCATAAACTGGCCCCAAAACTGGCTATAAACAAAATCTCTGCAGTACTGTGACATGTTCATAATGGCCCTAACGCCCAAGCTGGAAGGTTGTCGGTTTATAGGAATGAGGGCAAGGAACACCTGGCCGCCCAGGGCGGAAAACCGCTTAAAGCCATTCTTAAACCACAAACAATAGCATGAGCGATCTGTGTCTTAAGGGCATGTTCCTGCTGCAGTTAACTAGCCCAACCTATTCCTTTAATTCGGCCCATCCTTCATTTTCCATAAGGTACACTTTTAGTTAATTTAATATCTATAGAAACAACACTAATGACTGGTTTGCTGTTAATAAATATGTGGGTAAATCTCTGTTCGGGGCTCTCAGCTCTGAAGGCTGTGAGACCCCTGATTACCCACTTCACACCTCTATATTTCTGTGTGTGTGTCTTTAATTCCTCTAGCACCGCTGGTCTCCCCAACCCAGCTGGTCTCGGCAGAAGAAAATGTGGTATATAAACATAATGGAATACTATACAGCCTTTAAAGTGGGGGAAACTGTCATTTGCAACATGGATAAACCTGGAGGACATTATGTTAAGTGAAATAAGCCAGGCATAGAAGGACAAATACTACATGACCTCACTTGTAAGTTGAACTCATAGAAGTAGAGAGCAGAATGATGGTTAGAAGAGGCTGGGGAAGACAGGTGGATGGGGAAAGGAGAAATGTTGATCCAAATAGCTTTTTCTTTTTTTTTTTTCAGGTAGAGTCTCGCTCTGTCACCCAGGCTGGAGTGCAGTGGCGCAATCCCAGCTCACTGCAACCTCCACCTCCTGGGTTCAAGTAATTCTCGTGCCTCAGCCACCAAGTAGCTGGGACTACAGACGTGTGCCACCACGCCTGGCTAATTTTTGTATTTTCAGTAGAGACAGGGTTTAGCCATGTTGGCCAGGTTGGTCTCGGATTCCTGGCCTCAAGTGATTCACCCGCCTCGGCCTCTCAAAGTGTTGGGATTACAGGCATGAGGCATGGTGTCGGGCTCCAAATACCCTTTTAAGATATTGTTTTATTATTATTTTCAGATTTAACTGCATTGTGGTCAGAGAAGGTAGTTTATATGATACTGATTCTTTATTGTTTGTTGAGATTTGCCTTGTGGATTAGTGCATAGTAATTTTTTCTAAGTATGCCATGTGTGCTTGGAAATAATCTATACTAGACCACAGGAAAGTCTGAAAAAAAAAAAATTCCCAAAACTTCAGCATCACATAGACCACAGTATTACAATGCAGTGAACTTAGAAATTTAAAAATTAGAAATTATGTTTTTAAAACTCATGCATTTGGAAAAAATACTTCTACATAACTCATGGGTTAAAGAATCACAATACAAATTATGAAATATTTTGAAGTATCAACTAAAGCACCATATATCAAAAATATCTTATAACTCCCTCATAGTTTCTGTTCCTTCCTTTTTTTCACAAATTTTTTCTCTTTCTTTCTTCTTCTCCCCTCCCCAGAGATAGGGTCTTGCTATGTTGACCAAGCTGGTCTCGAACTCCTGGCCTCAAGCAATCCTCCCATCTTGGCCTCCCAAAGTGCTGGGATTACAGGCGTGAGCCACCATGTCTGGCCCTTTTTTTTTTTTTCACAATTTTAATGTATGTATTTTTAGGTCTCTTGGAAATTGGCCTATTCTCTGTAGTTCTAAGGAGATGAATTCTGTTTGTTGCACCTAGTTTCTCGTGGCATTTTTTTTCCTTCAGGTGCTTTGTAAATTCCACTCATCTTCCATATTTGACCAAAGGAGCCCTTGGCTGTGGAGGTGTCCCTATGGGGCAGGTCACGTGAATTTGGAAAGAACCACTCTACACAGCATAAGCCTATAATTCTAATTCTAATTTCTCTCAGGGGACTCTTTGGGTCCAACAGCCAAGGGCAGCAAGCCAGCTTTACTAGTTTTACCAGTCCTCTTTTCAAGAACAAGTTGACAGCATTTTCTAGTCCCTGGATTTCTGCAGAAAACACAGTTTCAGCATCAGCTCCTGCTCACCACTATGGCTTCTGAGTTTTCCATCCATATGTAACACCTGTGTATATCGCCCCCTCTTACATTCAAATTTACTTATGCTAGTAAAAATGTTTTTGTGACATTCTTTCAAGCACTTCTCTATGCTTATAATGGAAGGAGGGCCTCTCAGATCAGCACAGTCACCCACATTGCCTGAATGGCCAGTGAAGGAGTAAGTGAGCCAGCAAGCAGCCTCCAGTGTCCTTACACACAAAAAGAGGTAAAATCCTGCAGGGAAGATGACAAGACAATGGCCAAGAAAATGGCAGCAGGATACACCCCCACCTGGTTTCTCCTTTGGTGGCTCTCTTTTTCGAGCCTCTGGCTATTCTGAGTGGGGCAATTTCTCTATCTCTTATCTTAAACAGTACTCTCATCCACAGAGAACAGCCAAGCCTCAATCAATTACAATCATCATGTAATTTTCTTAAAAAGAAATTGTGTTTGTAAAAGAATTTCAAAAGAAACCGTGCATCAGAAACAGATAAGAGAAGTATGTTTAGAATGCAATTCATAATGGCAGCTGACAAGGGAAAATGTAAAACACATCCCTTTAATTTTTTATAATAAATACTCACATTCTCCAAAGGGTATGAAATGACACTGCCTGGGGGTAGAGCCAGTTTGTCCACTCCCTTCACCATCACCATGACAGTAGCCCGAGGACGATGAAACAGGTTACCCACTGCGAGTCCTGGCCAAGAAAGGTCCTAAACATTGAAAAGCACAAAACGGTGCTTAATTATCAACTCAGGAACCCACCTCCCCAATAACATCTAATAAGCAGAGTTAAGGGGTTCTGGGATGACACTGACAAGGAAAATTCACAGGGAAAGTAAACATTTTATTTGTGGCAGTCGCTGCAATCTCCTAATTAAGAATGCTGATTTCTACCCTCTTCATTTTCTTAAAATTCTACAGATTTGAAACAAAGTCTAATAGTAAGTTATCTCACACCTTTTGTGGAAAAAAACAAGCAAGTAAACAAAACATAGGTACCTTTCAAATAACAGATCACAAAATAATTCTTTTCTTCATGTAGCTACGGAAATTTTCTTCCCCCACATCATTTTTTGCCCTTATATACAGCATCACTTTTATCTTTCACAGCAACATAGCAAGATGGTCATTAAAACATCCTCTTTAGACTAAGCTCTTTATAAATAAAACAATTCCTACTAAAAGTAACTATCATTAGTTTACTAATAATTCTTTCTCAAAGTTATTTTAACAGCCATCTGTAATCAAGTTTAAGGTTGTAAAGAACTAGATGGTCGGGTATGGTCTTCACGCCTATAATCTCAGCACTTTGGGAGGCTGAAGCAGGTAGATTCCTTGTGCCCAGGAGTTCAAGACCAGCCTGGGCAACATGGCAAAATCCTGTCTCTACAAAAAATATAAAAATGATCTGGGCATGGTGTTGTGCACCTGTGGTCCCAGCTACTTGGGAGGCTGAGGTGGGAGAATCTCTTGAACCTAGGAGGTAGAGGTTGCAGTGAGCCAAGATCAGGCCACTGCACTCTAGCTTGGGTGACAGAGCGGGACCCTGTTGCAAACAAAACAAATAAAAGAATTAGGTACAGGCTGGGTGTGGTGGCTCGTGCCTGTAATCTAGCACTTTAGAAGGCTGAGGCAGAAAGGATTGCTTGAGGCCAGGAGTTAAAGACCTACTAGCCTGGACAACATAGTGAGACCCTGTCTCTATGAAAAATTTAAAAATCAGCCAGGCATGATGGCATGCACCTGTAGTCCTAGCTACTCAGAAGGCTGAGGCAGGAGGCTAAGGCAGGAAGATCACTTGGGCCCTGGAGTTTAAGGCTGCAGTGAGTCATGCAGACTCAAACTCAGCTTGGGCGACACAGTCAGACCCTGTCTCTAAAAAAAAAGAACTAGGTAAAAATTTCATCCTTAAATGTAAACAACCAATCGTGTTCACTTTGGTTGCCCAAAGACTACAAAAAGCTCAGGGGCTCTGCCCTTAGGCCTGGCAGTGAAGCAGTTCCCAGGCAGAGTTTCTGTTTTCAGGGGTGCTCAGGATTTGGAGAAAAGTTCCTTTCAGTGACTGATGATATATATCTAGAGACCACATCAAAAGCAGCAGACTTACAAGGAGAAGGAGATGATAGCACAGAGCAAGCTGCATTTCCTTTCTTCTGAGCCCTTAGCTTCTGATCTCTCATACTGACTGGATCTAGACCCTCCCACCCCCTACAATCACATAAGCAACCAATTACTACAACAGGTCACAGCTTCATTCTAGGAAACCAAGGTCCTTGGATGCCCCATGGCTACTGACTACACTATTTTCCTAACCTCAGGCATAATGCATATATATTTTATCATTCATAGTGAATCTATCGCCTATTCTAAAAGAAAAAAAAAAAAACAAAGTAGATATCCTATTAGCAGTAGGACAGATGCATTCTCTAATATATAAAGAATTTCACTACAATGAATAAACAATTATATAGTTAATGATTTCTAATGATTTGTTTCAGAAGCCAAGCTTGAAGCACTTATCCAAAATCTTCCCAACTCAAATGGGCTTTTTAAAAATTAATTCATTTATTTTTAATTGAGATGGGAGTCTCACTATGTTGCCCAGGCTGGTCTCAAATTCCTGGGTTCAACTGATCCTCCCACCTTGGCCTACTAGAATGCCGGGATTACAGGCGTGAGCCACTGCGCCTGGTCCCGACGAGCTTTTTAACTTTTGTAATCTGTACCAAATGTACCTACATTTGTTTGATGCTTTCTTGGGCTATTAGCAGAAATCAGTAAAAATGTTCTTAGAAGCAGCTCCAAACATTTAAAAAAATATATACATACTTCTTTCACAGAGAAGCCCATGGACAATGCAGCCACGTCTGGGATCCGCTCTCCTGGTATAGGCCAATTTCCATTTCGGAAAACAACAGACCCCGGTGATCTTAATATACTAAACTCGTTCCCCAAAACACCTGAAAAGAAAACAGATTAGTAAATGAATTATCAACACCATAAATCATTTACCTTGACAATTATTAAATATAATACATGTTTCCCCATTCACCACTGACTTAACATATTAAATTATGACTGGCCAAAATGCTGAGTCCTAAACAATAACAAATTCTTTTTCAAAGTATCACTCTAAGGATTTAAGTCCACACATTCTGCTGGAACAAAAGTACAACTATCAGAGCCTCTCTGAACCTATTCTGGTTCAGGGACTGCCTGATAAAAACAAGAAACAAACAAACAAAATCTCAAAAAGAGATCAACAAAGGTACGACTATAAAACAGGGTTTCCTAATGATATAGACACCTTCCTACTGATGGCTCTTAATAGAGGCATGTAGCAATTTGGCAGGAATTAGAAATCAGTGGCATATCTCCAAAATTTAAAAAACAAAGCCCAGGCACAGACTAAAAAGGAAGAAAAGCTTGAAATCTCTAAATTATTTCTACCATCAATCCTCTCTACACAATACAAATTCATAAAGTTCCTAGTATTTCACTATAAGATTTTAGCAGGTTAGTATGTCTTAGGATAGGTAACATCTTCCCTTATGTCCCACAGGCAACCCTAGTGAAATAAGGACTCTCAAATGTTGGGGAGATGGGGCATACATGTCACAAGGAGAAACACAAAAACACTTCAGACTTTAGAAACAAAGTCCAGGAAATTGTAGTTGACATGTCAAGAGGTAAGAAAAGGTATTCTGTAATGATAAAGTCAACTAGTCTAAGGTTTGGGGATTAAAAGATAAAGATGAGAAAGGGACTATTTTATAAGCCCTCCACAGCCAAGGATGACGTATTTGGCCTCTTCATCCATTATCTATTAACCTAGTGATGTCTAGCTTACACGGGGACGAGTAGCTAATTTCAGTCACTGAAAGGAACTTTTCTCCATATCCTGAGCACCCCTGAAAACAGAAACTCTGCCTGGGAACTGCTTCACTGCCAGGCCTAAGGGCAGAGCCCCTGAGCTTTTTGTAGTCTTTGGGCAACCAAAGTGAACACAATTGGTTGTTTACATTTAAGGATGAAATTTTTACCTAGCTCTTTTTTTTTAGAGACAGGGTCTGACTGTGTCGCCCAAGCTGAGTTTGAGTCTGCGTGACTCACTGCAGCCTCAAACTCCAGGGCCCAAGGGATCTTCCTGCCTCAGCTTCCTGCTTCAGCCTTCTGAGTAGCTAGGACTACAGGTGCATGCCATCATGCCTGGCTGATTTTTAAATTTTGCATTCCTATGAAAAAAATTAGCTCTAAGTCTAGAACAAATGTTAGCCACATCTAATATGGGAAAATTAGACTTTAGTAAAGCATCAGTGTTATTCTCTTGACCTAAGGAAAGTACCACTAACAGGGTATGGAAATAAAGTTGGAAGCAACAGTAAATGTTTTGGTGTTGCAGTATTGACAGTAAATAAAAGGTTTCAGGATGGTGCTGATACATAGTGTTACAAATTTCAATCCAGCACAGCCGTCAGAACAGGAACTTCCAAACTGCTCTAGCTGAAGATAGACCAAAAAAATTTAGCAGAATGGAATGGTCTTTTGTAACTGATAGATATCTTGGTTCACTAAAGTAGTAGTACTGCAAACACTAAAAAAAATGAGTAACCAAGAGACCTATGCTTCCCAAGAACCATACACATATTTAGTTTGTTTGTTTTGAGACAGAGTCTCGCAGTGTTGCCAAGGCTGGAGTGCAGTGGCACAATATTGGCTCACTGCAACCTCCGCCTCCCAGGTTCAAGCAATTCTCCTGCCTCAGCCTCCCGAGTAACTGGAATTACAGGTGTGTGCCATCATGCCCGGCTAAATTTTGTATTTTTAGTAGAGACGGGGTTTCACCATATCAGCCAGGCTGGTCTCAAACTCCTGACCTCAAGTGATCAGCCCGCCTCGGCCTCCCTATGTGTTGGGATTACAGGCGTGAGCCACCACACCCAGCCCCAGGTACCATACACATTTAAAAAACCATATTTTGATTTGGAGATACCCTTGTTTTGAGACATGGCCCTACTCATTCAATTCCAGCAAACCTATACCAAATAACTTTGCCCCAACTTCGTAGTTTCAACTTCCATGCTTGTACAACAGTCCTTTAGAAGCCCAGAGCTTTAGAAAACCTAGAGTCAGGGACTCCTATAAAGAGAAAGGTCATTTGTCCAAACTTCTGCTTATTGTAAGTATAAGCATGTCTCAGGGATACCTGGCAGAAAGTCACCCCTCCTCTATTTCAATACTGCCAGTGATGGGGACACCACCTCAATATACGAACTACATTTGCCAGCAACTGGCTTCATTTTCCCAACATTCTAATCCTTTGAAAAGTTTTTCCTTGTACTGAACTGAAATGGGCTTCCTAACTTTCAACTTCCTATGCTATCACTCCCTGACTCAGTCTCACCAGATAACCTCATCTCCAGCTTCAGAGAGAACAGAGGAATTTCTTGAGCTACCTGCTTCCTCTCCCCACCACAAATTATCTACATCTCCTCTCCCTCCAGACATGAGGGCAGGGATGTCCCTCCTCCAGTCGAAGACAATCCTGTGTTCAGCCTTCTTAGGGACCTTCGCTCCTTCACTGTTTATTAAGTAAGCCACTCTTCTAGGACAGACAACATATCAGGAGCTAGGTGGCTATATGGTAACAGCCATCAAAAGATGGCCCCTATAGAATACAAGCTCCATGAAGGCGGGGATTTCAGTGCAGTCTTGTTCACACACTATCCCCAGGGCTGAGAAGAGAGCCCGACACATTGCTGCTCAATAAGTACTTGTTGAGTTAATGAATGAATGAAGTCACACCTCAAACCACCAATTTTCTCCCTCTCCACTGGCCCTTTCACTTCAGCATAAAAATAAACTCAGGGCACTCCCATTCTATAACTAAAACCATAAAAAAACCTCCTTTGGTCCTACCAGTCTCCACCAGCTACCAGCCTTGCTCCCCTTCAGAGGAAGAATCCAGGAAGAGCAGTCAACCACCGTTTGCTTCTATACTTCATTTTACATTTACTACTTAATCCACACAATTTTTCAAAACTTTTAATTTTTTTTTTTTTTTTTTTTTTTTTTGAGACAGGGTCTTGCTCTGTCACCCAGGTTGGAGTGCAGTGGTAAGGATCTCAGCTCACCGCAATCTCCACCTCCCAGGTTCAAGAGATTCTACTGCCTCAGACTCCTGAGTGGCTGGGACTACGGGCACGCATCACCCCATGTGGCTAACTTGTGTATTTTTTTGGTAGAGACGGGGTTTCACTCTGTTGGCCAGACTGGTCTCAAACTCCTGACCTCAAACAACCCGCCTGCCTTGGCCTCCCAAAGTGCTGGGATTACAGACGTGAGCCACCGCACCTGGCCTCCCACACCTTCCAAGCCCACCATGCCACTGAAACGACTCCCCAAACTCAAAAGGCAATTTCCATCCCTTAATTTTATCTAACTTACCAAAGCATTTGATACTACCAACTCTGTCCTTGAAAAGCCCCTGCTTTGGTCTTCATGCAGCCACAGCCCCTGGTTTTCCTTGCAATCCCTTTGACTGCTTCTCCTCTGTTTCTTTCCCTTCCTGCCCTTTAAAGCACTGGTGGCCAAACTTTTTAGATTTCAACCCTATCAGCACAAAATTGGAAAGTAGCCTTTCTCTCTTCTCTCTGTCCCTCTCATCCTCTCCATGTAAAGTATACACTTCTACTATAGTAATAGATTATGTATTTGATTTGTGCTATATTACAAAGCACAAAAAAACAAAAATTTTAAAAAGGATGAGATACCTGTGTATATTTTTCCCAATCTAATAATGAGAAAACATCAGATAAACCCAAATTGAGGGACAGTCTACAAAATACCTGACCATTATTACTTAAAAAGAGATAAGATAAAAACAGATAGGCCAGGCATGATGGCTCACAGCTGTAATCCCAGCACTTTGGGAGGCTGAGACAGGCAGATCACTTGAGGTCAAGAGTTCAAGACCAGCCTGGCCATCATGACAAAACTCCATCTCCACTGAAAATATAAAAATTAGGCCAGGTGTGGTGGCTCATGCCTGTAATCCCAGCACTTTTGGAGGCTGAGGCGGGTGGATCATTTGAGGTCAGGAGTTCGAGACCAGTCTGGCGAACATAGTGAAACTCATCTCTACCAAAAAAAATACACAAGTTAGCCGGATGTGGTGGTGCATGCCTGTAGTCTCAGCTACTCAGGAGGCAGATCACCTGAGGTTGAGAGTTCAAGACCAGCCTGACCAACATGGAGAAACCCCGTCTCTACTAAAAAAATACAAAATTAGCCAGGCGTGGTGGCGCATGGCTGTAATCCCAGCTACTTGGAAGACTGAGGCAGGAGAATCACTTGAACCCAGGAGGTGGAGCTTGAGGTGAGCCAAGATCGTGCCATTGCACTCCAGCCTGGGCAACAAGAGTAGTCCCAGCTACTTGGGAGGCTGAGGGACAAGAATCACTTGAACCCAGGAGGCGGAGGTTGTAGTGAGCCGAGATTGTGCCACTGCACTTCAGTCTGGGTGACAGAGCAAGACTGTCTCAAAAAAGAAAAAAAAAAATGATCGCTAGATAGACAGATAGATAGATAGAGGCCAGGTGCAATGGCTCACACCTGCATGTAATTCCAGCACTTTGGGAGGCTGAGGAGGAGGATCACTTGGGCCCAGGAGTTCAAGACCTCATCGCTACAAAAACAAACAAAAAATTAGCTGGGTATGGTGGCATGCACCTGCGGTCCCAGCTACTAGGGAGGCTGAGGTGGGAGAATCGCTTGAGCCTGGGTAGTCGAGGCTGCAGTGAGCTGTGATCACACCAGTGCACTCCAGCCTGGGCGACAGAGTGAGACTCTGTCTCAAAAACAAAAACAAAAAAGATATAAATGGAAGTTCTAGTACATTCTTCTGGCATCCAAATGGATCACCTAGCATATTCCACTTTGGAGATCTGAGGGCTCCATTCTTGACTTTTATTACTTTCCTATTCTACATCTCTCTGAGGCTGAGCCCAACTACTCCTAAGGCTGCAAACACCAAAAACACCCAATTCACCACCTTTCCACACGCTTCTCCTGTATTCTCTATCTTGACGGATGATACCACCTTCCAACCAGTGGCTGGAATCAGTTGTCTTTAAATCCTTCCTCAGCAACACAGCTAATTAGCCACTGAATTTCATCTTTCTTTCTTATCTCACAAATCCTTTCCCTCGATGTCCAGGCCACACTCTTCAGGCCCTCACCAGATATGCTAGAATTGGTTGCCTTATGACCCTTGTCATGCCACTCTCCAATCCAGATTTTCCCATAACTGCTTCAAAATACAGATCTGACTATTCACCCTTCTGCTTAAATGCCTCCTCTCACTGCCCAGAGACTCTGAGGCAAAACCCAAAGCATTAACACCCAAGTAACCTCATCAACATTATTTCTGGGATCTCCCCAACTTAATCGCTGTACATTTTAGCCCCACCAAACTAATTGCCCCTTTACTCTCACATCGCTCTGCTTTTACACATGCTGTTCTGTTTCAAATACCTTTTCTTCCCACCCCAACTTTTCAACACATTAGCCCTGGGAGGCACCTCCCATGGGAAATTTTTCTCAGCCTCCCCCGTCTGCGATAAGTGTCCTTCCCTCTAGGAACTCCACTATACTGTGCTATGATCATCTATGAATGGTGGATGGAATCAATTAATATAAAATGGGTCCTATCTCTCTCCTCTTCTACATGACATCACTTCAAATTCCATGTGTTCACCCTTGGCCATTCTTCTCCAGGCTAAATATCTGAATTTTTTCAAATACTCCTCATGATTTGGTATTCAAAACCCTAGTTCCCTTCCTCTCTCTCTAGGTCCCTAGTTCTCTCTCTAGTTTGGCAACACTGTTTTAAAGGATTTCTATTTTTGTTTCTGCCTGGAATATAGAAGTCAGAGCTCTTAAAGATATTTTCCATTACATCACATTTAGTCACTGTGGAAAATAATAATTGAGCCTCATCTGACAAGACTGAGCAATTCAGAAGCTGACAGGATCAGGTTCTTGTTCTGTATGAACTCGGCTATGCTAGTAAGGAAAGCATGTTCAAACCGTGTGCAGAAGCAATTATTTTATCTCAGACCCAAAACAAAAAAGCCTACACCTCACTGAATCAAAATGATATCAGTCAAAACATTAAAACATGGAATCTCAATAGATGTTCAGTTAAACCATAGGATCAAAGGGAATATTTTTAAAATTTCAAAAACTGAATTAAAATTAATTCCCTCAAAGTATCTCAGTAGATCAGAATGACCTTTCCGGAGCCAGAAACAGAAGAAACAAAAAACTTGAAAATGTTTGGGGCATGGATACAACGTAACTATCATTAACACACAAAAACCCCCGCACCTCTAGGGACAGAGGAGATCTGCAGATTTCAAGAGCATACTGGTGCAGAATTAAATCGCCATTCCAAAAGCAGGACCTCCCAACACCTCACATAGGTTTTTGGTTTGTTTGTCTGTTTGTTTGTTTTTGCTTTTGAGACAAAGTCTGGCTCTGTCGCTCAGGCTGGAGTGCAGTGGCGCGATCTCGGCTCACTGCAACCTCCGCCTCCCGGGGTCAAGCGATTCCTGTACCTCAGCCTCCTGAGTAGCTGGGATTTACAGGCGTGCCCCATCACGCCCGGGTAATTTTTGTATTTGCAGTAGAGATGGCGTTTTGCCATGTTGGCCAGGCTGGTCTCAAACTCCTGACCTCAGGTGATCCGCCTGCCTCAGTCTCCCTAAGTGCTGGGATTACAGACGTGAGCCACCGTGCCCGGCCTCCCACAGGTTTTAAACTGACACACTGAGGATCAGAGCACCCATTCCTCCAAACCGTTCTCAACTTGGCCTCTTGTTCACTACTGTGTGTGCCTCCAGTCTCAGCCCCCATTACTCCCACATTCTCATACAGTAATAGCGTTACCTGTGCAACACAACATATATAATGGAAAAGGCCCATGCGCTGGTACCACCTCATCTGAAATCAAATTCAGCTTTGCTACTACCTGTTTAGCATTGAGTAATTTATTTAGGTTGATCACCCTGCAAAACGAAGAAGATACCCACTTCTAAGGACTGCTGTCAAATGAAATACATTACCACATGATATGCAATAAGAGGCCACGTATTAGCTGATTTCTTCTCCTCTTGCTGAATGCTTAGGAACCTAGGTTCCACTCAGAAAGCTACCATGTATTGACATGTGACCCTAAAAATGTGACTCACATCCTAGTTTCCAAATCCTTAAAATTTGGAACTGTGACAAACTATTGAGAGGTGCTTTGTATTCGCCTTAAGAAATAATCATATAAAAATAATGACTCCATCTCAACTTTTGTATCCTGAAATATACATAAGGGAGGGGAGGGGAGGGGAGGGGAGGAGATTTCAGCAATTACTGATGACAACCACTAGAAATGAAGACACCGTACAAATGCAAAAACATCGTGGCAGCTAAAAAGTCTGCCTTCCCTTTTTCGGCAGCGGGCTGCGACTCAATGAATCCCACTTCATTGAGAAATGTATCTCCGTACTCTGAAGGGCCTCTCCAGGCGGAAGAGGCCTGCCGGACGCGCCTTCCTCAAAGTGGAGGGTGGAGGCCGGCTCAAGGGTCCCCTACGCAGCCCAGCCCCGGCCCCGGCGGCCCGTGAGGCCGCGCCGCCACCGCCGATCCGGAGAAGATGCTGACAGGGAGGCGGCTGAGGCGAGGCCGCCGCTGACGGACCGCACTGCGGCACCTGCCTCGCAGTCACTCGCCCGCGGCCGCCCCGGACCCCCAAGCCCCGCGGCGCAGGGCCTCCCCAGGCACGTCCTGCCCGCCCCCGGCTCCTCACCCGCCACCAACGCCAGGAGCACGACAAACACAGCCATGGTGCCGCGCCGGCCGCAGCAGTGCAGGGCGACACGGAGCGAGCCGGCGGGACACGAGCGACAACCGCAGCGTGAGGGGGCGACGCGCTCGGACTCTTCCAGACTCCCGGGGCCCGTCCCTTCGTCGCGTCCGCTGGGACAGCTGCCGCTTTCTCCACCAATCACCAGCTACGTCGCGGCCTACGGAAGAGACGTAACTTGGGGAGCGTCAGTCTGATAGGCGGGGCTTAAAGTAACGGATGGAGAGTTTTGCCAATGGTAGGCAGCGATTGAAAAGTCGGGCAGTCCCGCCCCCCGATCGGGGATGACTGGTCACCAGGTGGGGTGTAGGGCGGGTGGTCAGATTGGGTGATGGAGCCAGTCGAGAAGTCCCGGAGCCCACTGGTTGAGGCTGCCTCCCGAGTGCAGACCTTTCTGCCAGTCTCGAGCGATGGTCTCCAACCCGGATGTCTGGCTTTCCTGGTCGTGTGCCTCCGCCCGGCTACGGACGCCAGCTATGAAAGGCGGCGCTGGTTAGGATTTCGCTCTAACAGGTACACAGACACCGAGCACCTGCTGGGAAGAAGCCAGGCGCAAAAGGGAACCCCTGCCCTCCACATCGTGGTGCCAGATAAAATACAGGACGCCCAGTTAAATTTGAATTTCATGTAAACAACGATTATTTGTTATGATGTCGCAATTAATTTATGGGACATACTTATATTAAAAGAAGTATTACTGGTTATCTGAAATGCAGATATAACTGGGTAGCCTATATTTTGATTCGCTAAGTCTGGCAACTCTACCTCCAAAGGCTTTCCAATCTACAAGGAGTCATGGGACAGAAAGTTAATTAATTACTTAATTTGTCCATTCACTCAGTTTCCAATCTGGGCAAGGTGTTCCATGAGGATGTATGAAGGCTAGACATAGTAATTAGACCAGGATCCTCCCCTTCCGCAGTTCATAGTCTTTTGCCTATGATGTGAGGCAAGAAGGGGCACACTATAGCGTCTCTAGGTAGAAAATGACGCCCCAGCTGGTGACCTTGAAAGGTGGAAATGATTTCATATCCAAGGATAGGAGATGGGGAGATTTTTTCAGTGAAAACTGTAGGTAAGGTGGGGAGAAAGCCCCGTCAGGTTGAGCATCAGTAATCAAATAAGAGATTATATGAGAGAGGAGGCACAGAGCTAAAACTTTCAGTTAGAGACATTGAGGATTTTAAATTGCACATAAGAGACCTACACTAAGGCATTTGAGCGTGATTTAGTGCACAAATGTAAAACAGATTTATTGTGGGGGGGGCGGGGAAGCCTTACTGTTTCTTCAGTTCCCAGTCTCCATTTTCTTCTTGGAGTTTCCTGAGGGTGAAAAAATGAGAGTGAGTTAAAAGCAGTGACCCCAGGAGTTCCCCAGGTAGCAGACTCACCCTAGGAAAACCTTGCCCAACTGAAAACTGAATCAGAAAGACACTCTCAAAGCCAGGTGTGGTGGCTCACTCCTGTAATCCCAGCCCTTTGAGAGGCCAAGGTGGGAAGATCCTTTGACGCCAGGAGTTGAAAACCAGCCTGGATAACATAGCGAGGCCCTGTCTCTTTATTATTAAAAAAGAAAGAAAGCAAAAAAAGAAAAACACTCCCTAAAAAGTTTGAACTTTCTAGAACACACTATGCTTACCAAAGCCACTCCCAATTTAGGGAATAGGGTCGATTTCCTCACCCATCATCAAGAAACAGGAAACTCTCAAACTTGCTTTGCCTCTAGAGAATTTGTACAAATGGGACTTTAGAGAACTCTGAAAGGAAGAAGAGAGATTTTTCCATTAGGAATGTGAAATTATTAGCACCAAAATGTCTAAAGCACCCCTCCAAAACGTCCACTCTAATGTGACTGACTCGAAAAAAATTAATCACTTGTGTTGTTGTTGTTGTTGTTGAGACAGAGTTTCCCTCTTGTTGCTCAGGCTGGAGTGCAGTGGTGAGATCTCGGCTCACTGCAACCTCCAACTCCCGAGTTCAAGCAATTCTGCCTCAGCTTCCCAAGTAGTTGGGATTACATGTGCGCACCACCATGCCCGGCTAATTTTTGTATTTTTGGTAGAGACGGAGTTTTCACCATGTTGGCCAGGCTGGTCTCAAACTCCTGACCTCAGGCGACCCACCCACCTCAGCCTCCCAAAGGGCCAGGATTACAGGCGTGAGCCACCACGCCCCGCTGAAAAAAATTAATCACTTTTAAAAATTCATTTTTAAGCATGATAAATTCACAATCTCTTCACACCAACTAAAGTTTCATTCTTTGTCCATCTTTCTGCATGTCTTAGAACAGGTTTTGAATCACAGGCCCTGCAAGAGCTTATCTAAACCTTATTTAGGGACATAATCAGCTAAAAGTGGGGCAGACCTCCTGCGGTTTCATCCAGCTTGAGGAAACAGAGAAAGGAGTGAATGTCGCTGTTCTTAAAGGAGTTCTAGTACATTCTTATTTCTTTGTATTTAAGGAAGATGAAAAATTTTGTAAATGGACTGGAATATAAAATAAATCCCCACCCCCACCCCCATTTCCCCAGAAAACCTCGCAATCTTTCACACTCCATTTATATCTTGAGAAATAACATCCCTTTTTGAGCTAAGGGCGAATAGCTTATTCTTTGCATCTAAGGACCCTTTTCACCTGAGGTCGCAAAGACGCATTGTTGTTCCTTACAGCCTTGGAATTTAGCAAGATAAACATTGTCGGAAGCCCTCTCCTTGTTTCATAGATTGAGAGATTGAAGCCTAGGGAAGGGCATATGTACTCAAGGTCATATTCTGAATCGTCAGCAGTTCTGCTTGGTGAATGCAGCCCTGCTGATTCAATCTTTAGCGCTCAGTAAACAACTGGTGATGTACGGTTAACTTTTCCACTGAAGCATTTAGAGATGGATATGTGTGTGGCAGGGTAATACAATATTTGAAGTTATGACCCCATTTGTTAGCCTAAAAGAAGCCTTTCTCCCCTCTCGCCCCAGGCCAAATAGGCAAGACTCCAGCCATCCGTTGCCCTGAGGGGAGGACTCTCAGGAGAACCAGAAAACAAATGTCAAATTCTTGGCTCTTGAGTTTCAAAACTAGAGGTCCCGATGCAAGATTTGAAAGAATACGTAATTCCATTTGCTCCCTAAGTCCCGCCCTCACCCCCCAATTAAGTCCAGCAGTGAGTTCTGAGTGATCCCAGAGTGAGCTCAGTAACATGAGCTGATCTCTGCAAATGAGACATCCCATCCAGGAGCCCTGTGGAGGCGAAGATCATGCCCCTCTCACAGACCATGCAGTTAAAATTAAGAATTTCTGTTCTTCAAAAGGTACTGTATACAGTATGGAAAGGTGTGGGGGAGGGCAGAGCAGCTTGACAGTGGAAAAACCCAACTAATACTATCTAGGTGAGGTGATCAAGGTCAACACCAACAGTAATCGGTCATGTTGACAGTGTGTGCCCTTGATGTGATACAGTGATAATGGCAGGCACTTCACCTCTATGATCTTCCTCCCCCAAACCCATCACCCCAGTCAAATCATGAGAAAAACATCAGACAAATGCCAATAGAGGGGCATTCTACAAAATATCTGACCGCTGCTCCTCAGAGGTAATCAAAAACAAGGAAAGTCTGGGCCGGGTGCGGTGGCTCACGCCTGTAATCCCAGCACTTTGGCAGACCTAGGTGAGTGGATCACTTGAGGTCAGGAGTTCAAGACCAGCCTAGCCAAAATGGTGAAACCCCATCACTACCAAAAAATACAAAAATTAGCCAGGTATGGTGGTACATGCCTGTAGTCCTAGCTACTCAGGAGGCCAAGGTGGGAGAATCGCTTGAACCTGGGAGGCGGAGGTTGCAGTGAGCCAAGCTTGTGCCACTGTAATTTAGCCTGGGTAACAGAGTGAGACCCTGCTTCAAAAGAAAAAAAAAATTAGCCAGGCATGGTAGTGCACACCTATAGTCCCAGCTACTGGGAAGGCTGAGACAGGAGGATCACATGAACCCAGGAGGTTGAGACTGCAGTAAGTCAAGATCTCATCACTGCACTCCAGCCTGGGTGACAGAGGGAAACCCTTTCAAAAAAAAAAAGAACAAAAACACAACAACCAGAAACTATATTTTTAAAGAATCCAGCATAGGTGACAAAAGTTTAAAGAAAAGCAAGGAAACGGTTACCATAAAAAATTCGAATAGTGATTACCTCCAGAGTGGAGGGGAGGAAGATGTGTCTGAAAGAGACATGCAGAAGTATTTGGGCATGCTGGTCGTTTCTGAGTGGTCGTGGTGGTTTTTACACTAGTGTTCATTTTGTGATTATCCATATTCTGAGCATTGAAATTGTATGTTCACTTGTGTGCTGTATTTTCCCGTAGAAAGGTTTTAAAAATCTAGTTTGCTTTTTTTGAGTCTTGAGAAGGCGCACTTCTTTTTCACTTGGTAGAAATTATTTGTATGTGGTTTCAATTTGTGTTTGCAGAATCTTGTGTTTACAAAACATGTCTTCAGTGAGTGTGGAAGTTTCCAAAGAAAGGCCAGTGTTGTGGTTGGCATGCTAACGGCTGTCTTCCAAGAGATAGTAGAGATGCTATCTCCTGTGGGAATTCACTATGAGGCAAAAGCCAGGTCTTGGCCTTCCAGCCTGAGAATCCTAATTCTATCAGCATCCCAGAGTTAATCCAACTGGGTGACATCAACCCAAAATAATAAGCTCATAAGATTTTAATGTTGCGAATAGCAATTTGTTCATTTACAGTGAGATATATAAGTACGTAGTAGTCTGCATATTCATGTCAACCTGGCTAGTAGTATTCTCTCCAAAAATGCAAGTGACATAGGACTCTTTGAGTTACTCAGAATAGACTTGGTGAGTATACAATCAGAGCAAATATTTAACGCGTTAAACTCTGTTGTATCCATGTCCACATCTGGAACATACACACCAAGCAGACTGAATATTTGTTTCAGACTGACAGGGCACTATGATAAACCATATATTGGGGATGACTGCAAGGACCACACTTTGCCATTTATGATAGCTTCCCACTGTTTCCATGACCTCTACAGTCCTATCTGTACTTTTTTTTTTTTTTTTTTTTTCTGAGGCAGACTTGCTCTGTCGCCCAGGCTGGAGTGCAGTGGCGCAATCTCAGTTCACTGCAACCTCCGCCTCCCGGGTTCAAGCGATTCTCCTGCCTCAGCCTCCTGAGTAGCTGGGATTACAGGTAGGCACCACCACACCCAGCTAATTTTTGTACTTTTGGTAGAGATGGGGTTTTACCATGTTGGCCAGGATGGTCTCAAACTCCTGGCCTCAAGTGATCCACCCGCCTTGGCCTCCCAAAGTGCTGGGATTACAGGCATGAGCCACTGTGCCTGGCCCTGTCTGTACTTTATGAGTCCATATGCCTGGCAGACTAAAGCAGGAGTGGTCACATGACCCAGACTGGGCCAATGGGCTTCTCTATCCTAGAATTCTGGGATTGAGGCCAAAAGATGCTAGTGATTCTTGTATGACAGTTGAACAGGGAGACCTGTGAATTACCATCTTTTGCCACATACTCAGAGGTGGAGAAGCTGGGCTGCAGAAAGAGAGGAGCAAAGCAAACATCCAGAGACAAGTAGACAGGAAAGACCAAATGTGCCTGCAATTCCTGCCAGCTCTAAAATTATTCTCTCATCCGTGAGGAGACTCAGCTGCATCCCCTGACTTAGAACTATGTGTGTTGGCCCAGAATTCTTATAACTCAACCTCCTCTTCTTTAAAAATTATTATTATTATTATTATATTTTGAGACGGAGTTTCGCTCTGTTGCCCAGGCTGGAGTGCAATGGCACTATCTCAGCTCACTGCAACCCCCGCCTCCTGAGTTCAAACAATTCTCCTGCCTCAACCTCCCGAGTAGCTGGGATTATAGGCACGTGCCACCATGCCCGGCTAATTTTTGTATTTTTAGTAGAGATGGGGTTTCACCATGTTGGCCAGACTGGTCTCAAACTCCTGACCCCGGGTGATCCACCACCTCTGTAAAAATTATTTTTAATTGTAATAAAATACAGGTAACATAAAATTGACCATCTTCACCATTTTAACTGTACAGTTCAGTGGCATTAAGTACATTCACATTGTTGTGCAGCCATCACCACAGTCTATCCCCAGAACTCTTTCATCTTGCAAATCTGAAACTCTGTACCCATTAAACAAGAATTCCCCATTCCTTCATTACCCTACACCCTGGTAACCACTGATCTACTTTCTGTCTCTATAAATTTGACTACTCTAGACACCTTGTGTAAGTGGAATCATACAGTATTTATCTTTGTGTGACTGGCTTATTCCACTTAGGAAAAAAAAAAAATTCCTCAAGGTTCTTTCCTGTTGTGGCATGTGTCAGAATTGTCTTCCTTCTTCAGACTGAATAGTATTCTGTTGTAGGGATACAATACATTTTGTTTATCCATTCATCCGTGGATGGGCACCCTCCGCCTTTTTGTATTGTGAATAATGCTGCTATGAACATGGGTGTACCAATATCTCTTTGAGGCTGGACATTGTGGCTCACACCCGTAATCCCAGCACTTTGAAAAGCTGAGGTGGGCAGATCACTTGGACCCAGGAGCTCGAGACCAGCCTGGGCAACATGGTAAAACCCTGTTTCTACCAAAAATACAAAAAAACAAAACAAAACAAAAAACCAACAACATTAGCTGGGCGTGGTGGTGGGCACCTGTATTCTCAGCTACTTGGGAGGCTGAGGTGGGAGAATCGCTTGAACCTGGGAGGCGGAGGTTGCAGTGAGCCGAGGTTGCACCATTGCACTCCAGCCTGGGTGACAGAGTGAGATCCTGTCTCGAAAGAAAGAAAGAAAAAAAAAAAAAGAAATCTCTTTGAGATCCTGCTTTCAATTATTTTGAGTATTTACCCAGGAGTGGAATTGCTGGGTCATATGGTGTCTGGAGCTGCCATTTCATGTTGCTATAATAGAATACCACAGACTGGATAATTTATGAAGAAAAGTATTTCTTTCTTACAGTGCTGGAGGCTGGGAAGTCCAATATCAAGGTGCTGGCATCTAGCGAGGGTCTTTTTGCTGTGCTATCCCATGGCAGAAGGCAAGAGGGAGACAGAGAGCAAGAGAGCAAGAGAGGTCCAAACTCGCTTTTTAAAACAAGCCCACTCTTGAAATAATTAACTCACTCCCTCAATAACAACATTAATCCATTCATGAAGGCAGAGTTCTCATGACCTACTCACCTCTTAAAGGACCCACCTCTCAACACTGTTGCATTGGGGATTAAGTTTCCAACGCATCAACTTTAGGGGACACATTTAAACCATAGCATGTGGTAAGTCTGTTTTTAATTGTTTGAGGAACTGCCATATTATTTTCCTTAGAGGCTGCACCATTTTACAATCCCATCAGCAGTGCACAAGGGTTTCATTTCCATTTCTTCACATCCTCAGCAACACTTGTTATTTTCTGGAGTTTTTTTGTTTTCTTTTTCTTTTTTTTTTGATAGTAGCCGTCCTAATGGATGTGACATCAACCTTCCCTTTTGCATCAGCTGGTTTGATTGGGTGTCTGGGGGCTTGTAACCAAAATATTTTTGGCTAAAATGAGCATGTTCTCATCTGGACACTGCTTGCTTATTCTTATTCTTATTCTTATCCTTATTCTTATCCTTATTCTTTTCTCAGGCTCCTTATATACTTCCACTGACAAACCTCACCTTCTGATGAGTACAAACTTTTCTTAAGATCTGTCAGCATTTTTTTTTTCTTTTCTTTTTTTGAGACAGTCTTGCTCTGTTACCCAGGCTGGTGTGCAGTGGCATGATCCTGGCTCACTGCAGCCTCCACCTCCCCAGTAGCTGGGATTACAGGCATGTGCCACCACGTCCAGCTAATTTTTGTATGTTATAGTAGAGACAGAGTTTCTGCCATGCTGGCCAGGCTGGTCTCAAACTCTTGGCCTCAAGTGGTCTACCCGCCTTGGCCTCCTAAAGTGCTGGGATTACAGGTGTGAACCGCTGCGCCTGGCCTGAATTTTTTTTTTTTTTTGAGACGGAGTTTCACTCTTATTGCCCAGGCTGGAGTGCAATGGTGTGATCTTGGCTCACTGCAACCTCCACCTCCCGGGTTCAAGCCATTCTCCTGCCTCAGCTGCCGGGCTAATTTTTGTATTTTTACTAGAGGCGGGGTTTCACCATGTTGACCAGGCTGGCCTTGAACTTCTGACCTCAGGTGATCCACCTGCCTCAGCCTCCCAAAGTGCTGGGATTATAGGTGTGAGCCACGCGCCTGGTCTGAGATTTTTTTTTAATTAGAGATGGAGTCTCACTTTGTTGCCAAGGCTGGTCTCAAACTCTCGGGCTCTAGCAATCCACCCTTCTTGGCCTCCTAAAGTTCTGGGATTACAGGTGTGAGCCACCGAGCCTGGCCTTACTTGATATATCTTGTTTTCCTGACTAAACCCTGACCGAGGCAGAGGACAAACCTATTTCCAAGTTTTAGTGGGCACTTCATCTCATTGAGCCACTGGATACTGACTTCAGTGACTCTGGGATTTTCCCAACTCCCCTGAAAAAACCTAATCGAATGCAGTGTGTCTTCTGACTCTGTGATAATAGAAGTCAGAATATTCAGTATCTCTGAAGGTGAGGGAGGCCGACTTGAAGGGCATAAGGGAACTGTCTGGGGTTCCGGAAATGTTCTGTGTCTTGATCTAGGTGGTGGTTACATGAGGGATAGACATAGGTGAAAATGCAACAAGTTGTCCACTTAAGACTCATGCAGGTTGGAGTTGTTAGCTGTGTGAAAGGGAAAAAAAAGATGTAAGCATGTTACCATATCAAATTGTATCTAAAAAGTTTCAAAAGTAGGGTATTCTCAGTTTGCCCCTAGGGGATGAGTGTATTTAAACTCACATGAATAGGAAACATTATTTGTGAATTTGTTCATCCACCTATTCATTCATCCCTTTATTTAATGTTGTGTGTTTACAATGCACTGTGTGAACACTGGGCCCTGCTAACTTCAGAGCTGAATCTTAGGGAAAAAACTGAGAATGTATGTCCCATCGGAAGGGGTAAAGAAGAAAAAGCTTATTTCCACATGGTTCAGCTCCAAGTTAGCAGGGCCCAATGTACACAGAGCACATAAGCACACAGCAATGGATGAAGGAATGAATGAATGAGTGAATGAATAAATTAACGAATAATGGTTTCTATTATCAGTAAGTATGAAATGGAGGGAACTTTCTGGGAGTAAAGGGATCACAGTAAGTTCAATTTCCAGATGTCAGAGGCATTTGAACCAGAGTGACTCCATCTTGAATGGGGCTGGGTAAAATAAGCCTGAGACCTACTGGGCTGCCTTTCCCAGAGGATTAGGCATTCTCAGTTACAGGATGAGATAGGAGATCCGCACAGGATACAGGTCATAAAGACCTTGCTGATGAAGCATGCGGTAAAGAAGCCTGCCCAAACCAAGATGGTGATGAAAGTGACCTCTGGTCATCCTCACTGCTCGTTACATGTTAATTATAATGCATTAGCATGCTAAAAGACACTCCCACCAGCACCATGACAGTTTACAGATGCCATGGCAATGTCAGGAAGTTACCCTATATGGTCTAAAAGGGGAAGGAACCCTCAGTTCCAGGAATTGCCCACCTCTTTCCTGGAAAACTCATGAATAATCCACCCCTTGTTTAGCATGTAATCAAGAAATAACTATAAGTACTATCAGTTGGGCACCCCAAGCTGTTGCTCTGCCTATGGAGTAGCCATTCTTTATTTCTTTACTTTCTTAACAAACTTGCTTTCACTTTATGGACTCGCCCCAAAGTCTTTCTTGCGCGAGATTTAAGAACTCTCTCTTGGGGTCTGGATCTGGACCCCTTTCCGGTAGCACAGATAAGTAAAAAACCAAAGACAGGGCAAGATTTCATCTCTGCTACAACTCTTTTTAAGACAGAATCTCTGGAGCTGACAGGAGCTGGTTGGGGTGCTTGATGTTGTGAGCAGTTCCTCTATTTCCTCCCACCAGTTCCCCTTCTGTCTCTTTTGCCTTCCCCATTCCGCTTTTAACCCATGTTTCAAAAAACCACAGCCTGATTCCCTTTCCTTCCAGCATGTTGCTGCTCACCTTCCTTTTCTATAATGGGCTGCTGATTACTGCTGTGGAAATTCCCCTACCCCTGGGAAGTGGCTGTCGTGTGGGCTCTCAAACCTGCCTGACCACCCTTTCTCCTGCCCCGCTCACTGCTTCCTCCCTTCCTCCCCATCCCTGCAGCTGTTTAAAGCTTCCAGCAATGTCTTCAAGCCCCTCCCTCCTCTAGGGAGACCACACTCCAGCTTCCCCCAGTTATTGAGCATCGTCCTGCTGACCATAGGGGAAAGAGTCTGGACTCGGGAGTGTGAATTGGTCATTACGGATCCATTACCAGCCTCAGGAAAACAACCGTGCTCCCTCTTCTTTCATCACCTCTGGCAGCTACTTCCCCTTCTTTATGAATGCGATGACTTATTAACGAAAAATCTCCAGTCTCTAGATACCCTTCCTCATCCCCAGGAGGGCCATTCCAGGAACCCTGCACCTAGTGGCCTGCGGGAGCACCTTGCACTGACCCGCTCTTGGGTATTAGGGAGAGCCTCCAGAGGAGCATGGAAGCCTGGCTTCGCATTGTTATTGGCCTCACCCATTTCTTCTGCACAGATCTTGAGTTCCGTGTGCACTAGGTGTGGCGCTGGGGATGAGGAGAGAAGAGTGCCTCAGACTGAGCCTTCGTCCTGGAGAAGCTTACAGCCCCATGTTCCTAACTCTCCTGGTGTTCAGACTTCTCATCCTGCATTTGCTCTCTCCTTCATCCACGGTTCAGCTTTCCACTTGGTGCCTGGTTCAACTTTCCAGTTAGAATTTGTTTGAATGAGCTTTTTATTTTAGAATAGGTCTCAATTTATAGACAAGCCACAAAGATAGTGCAGAGAATTATCATATAGTCTACATCCAACTTTCCCCTATTGTTAACATGATGCATTAGTGTGGTATATTTGTCAGAACCAATATTAATGTGTTAATAATAAAGTCCATACTTTATTTATTTATTTATCTATTTATTTATTTATTTGAGACGGAGTCTCGCTCTGTCTCCCAGGCTGGAGTGCAGTGGCCCGACCTCGGCTCACTGCAAACTCCACCTCCAGGGTTCCAGCAATCCTGCCACCTCAGCCTCCTGAGTAGCTGGGATTGCAAGTGCCTGCCACCACGTCCAGCTAATTTTTGTATTTTTAGTAGAGAAGGGGTTTCACCATGTTGGCCAGGCTGGTCTCAAACTCCTGACCTGAAGTGATCCACCCACCTCGATCTCCCATAGTGCTGGGATTGTAGGCGTGACCCACCGTGCCCAGTCACCCAAGTCCATACTTTATTTAGATTTCCTCAGTTTTTACCTAATCCAGCTGGAGTTTTGATTCATTTCCTTCCTCTCTTCTCCTGAACTGCCTTGACTTGGGCATGGATGTTCCCCACCTAATGGCCCCCTGCCCTCCTCCACTCCTTCCTATCCACAGTTCTTTCTGCCCCAGCTCTATCGCTGGCAGTTACCACACCAGCAGACGAGTCTCAATTCTGGAAGCCCCAGTGACCTGAAGTGACACTTGTACCTGAACCCATCACAGTGTTTCCTGCAACCATTGCGTTTTCCCCTCTTGTATTAATGTTAAATTTAGTTGTATTAAATTTTACCAAATTGGAATGGTCTTATACACACTTGGCTTCATCAGAAATGATTTGGTTGCAAGTGACTCATTCGGTCCCCTTGAGACCTCAACAAAAAGTGGGTCCTTTACTGGCAGGATACCAGGGTATCTAACAACAATGTGGGGTAAAGAGCTGGTAAGACATGGACTCTGTTATCCAACTGCCTGTGTGACCTTGGATCAGTTACTTTACCTTTCAGTGCTCAGTTGCCTCATCTGTAAAATGGGGTTGATAATGGTATTGACCCCATAGGTCGTGTGAGGATTACATGAGTTAACATGGGCAGAGTGCTTAGGACGGTACTTGGCTAGAGAACACCCCATCATCCTGACCTATAATAATGATGAAGATGGGTCAGGCATGGTGGCTCACGCCTGTAATCCCAGCACTTTGAGAGGCCGAGGCGGGTGGATAGCTTGAGCTTAGGAGTTCGAGACCAACCTGGGCAACATGGTGGAACCTCGTCTCTACAAAAACACAAAAAAAAATCCGGGCATGGTGTGCACACTTGTAGTCCCAGCTATCAGGGAGGCTGAAGTGGGAGAATCACCTGAGCCCTGGAGGTCAAGGCTACAGTGAGTCATGATCATGCTACTGCACTCCAGCCTGGCAGACAGAGTGAGACTCTGTCTCAAAAGAAAGAAAAAAGGAAAGAAAGAAAGAGAGAGAGAGAGAGAAAGAAAGAAAGAAACAAACAAACAAACAACAACAATAACAACAAAAATCTTAGTGGCTTCAAGCAACAATATCCATTTGTTATCTCTCAGGGTCTATGTGATCAGGAATTTGACAGCAGCTTGGCTGGGTGGCACCTGGCTTGGGGTCTCTCAGTGCCCCTGCAGTCAGATGGTGGCTGGAGGTGGTGTCATCTTTAAGGTTTCCTCACTCACATGCCTGGCACCTGTTCTGGAAAGACTCAAACATCTAGGGGCTGGAAGTGTCGGGGCATACTGGGTAACTCTGTCTCTATTTCTACAGGACCTCTCCACACGTGGACATTCTAGCAGGTGGCTTCAGGGTAATCAGATGGATTCCATGGAAACTCTGGACTCCAAAGGCTCAGGTGTGTGTCCCCAAAAGGAGAAAAGCAGGTGGAAGCCATAGCACCTTTTATGACCTAGCTTTAGAAAGTCACTGAGCATCACTTCCTCTGTATTCTACTGGTCAAGGCAGATATAAGGGGATGCCCAGGTTCAAGGGGAGGGAACACGGACCCCCCCACCCATCAGCAGAGGCTTGTCAAAGTCACATTGTAAGAAGAGCCTGTGGGTTAGGATATTTATTGGTGTGGCCATCTTTGGAAAATACAATCTGCCATAGGGGTTTGCATATAGGTAGGGAGACAATGGCTGTCATAGCTAATGGAATACTATTTTACCCAACAATATATTATCAGCATCTCATCACATAATTATTCTGCAACATCACTTTATAAAAAGTTTTTATTTTTAAAATTTATGTTACCAAAGTAATGCGTAGTTGTGAAAACAAACCTCAAAATACAGAAATGCATAAAGAAAAACGTGGGCCAGGTGCAGTGGCTCATGCCTGTAATCCCAGCACTTTGGGAGCCCAAGGTGGGCGGCTCTCTTGAGGTCAGGAGTTCAAGACCAGCCTGGCCAACATGGTGAAAATACATCTCTACTAAGAATACAAAAATTAGCCAGGTGTGGTGGTGCATGCCTGTAATCCCAGCTACTAGGGAGGCTGAAGCAGGAGAATTGCTTGAACCTGGGAAGTGGGCAGAGGTGGATCATGCCACTGCACTCCAGCCTGGGCGGCAGAGCAAGACTCCATCTCAAAAAAAAAAAAAAGAAAGAAAGAAAGAAAGAAAAAAGGAAAACATGGAGGGATTCTGTTATCTCTTCCCTCTCTAGAGGTAAAAATAAGTTCTATATTGGTCTATACTTTCTGCTATACCTATTCAGTCATATATATAATTTTTAATTTTTTTAAGAAAAATATCACATTACACATTCTTGCTTATTTTACTTTAAAATGTCTCAGCAGCTGGGTAAGGTGGCTCATGCCTGTAATCCCAGCACTTTGAGAGCCTAGGGCAGGAAGACTGCTTGAGGCCAGGAGTTCAAGACCACCCTGGTCAACATAGTGAGATCCTGTCTCTCTCTAAAAAAAAAAGATAAAATATCTCAGCTACCATGCCATGTCAGGAAGTATATAGGTGCATCGTATTCTGTTGTCTGTGTAATGGTGTCTGTAATATACAGATAGTGTATTAGCAATGTGTGTTACTGTAGTTACCTTAAGCTACCCTTTTGGAACAGTCAGTTGCCCTTTACAGGTGTTGCCAGATATGTTGCTAATGAGCATAATGAATGTTCAAGTCAATCTGCACAATGGCTATTAGAAATAGGCTCTTATTGTTGAATTAAGAAGTATTCAAGGTATATGGATTGGCTGTGCGCTATGTTAGAGATCCTCCTCACCCTTGCACAACCAAGGTGATTGAATCTAGATGGGCATGTGGCCCATGCTCAGTATCACCTAAGGCTAGATGTCCAATAAGGCCTTTGTCCAGCCATGAATTTGGACGTTCTGGTTGCCTGATTCCACCTACAAGGCTAAAGGAATCCTGTTTTCAGAACACTGTAGCCTTCGCCGCAAATGAACCTTGCATGAAGGACCAAGAGCTGGGTTTGAGTCCATCAAAGAGGTTGTACAATTGTTGTGCCTGCTTGTTAATATATTTGGCCAATTTGGGCCTGAAACTTGCTTTTGTTCTAACCCACTAGAAAGGTGGGGAATAAGTAGGCTCCACTTACTTTGGACTATTGGTGGCTGCAGAGAGCTTCCATGTGTGCCTGACCAAACTGGCCTAAGTCACTTCACAACATAATCAGCGTATCATAACTTATTTTTCCAAACCCATTCCAACAGACATTTAAGTTGCTTCCAGTGTTTTGTCTTTACATAAAATGCTGCAGTACTATCCGTTTCACAAAATGTCTGCAAAAATCTTTTTAATACTTGCAAAATATTTTTGTATTTTAGAGTTTTTTTTTCTTTTTTTGAGATGGAGTCTCATTCTGTCACCCAGGCTGGAGTGCAGTGGCGCAATCTCAGCTCACTGCAACCTCTGCCTCCCAGGTTCAAGAGATTCTCCTGCCTCAGCCTCCCAAGTAGCTGGGACTACGGGTATCTGCCACCACACCCGGCTGATTTTTGTATTTTTAGTAGAGGCAGGATTTCCCCATATTGACCAGACTGGTCTCGAACTCCTGACCTCAAATGATCCACCCACCTCTGCCTCCCAAAGTGCTGGGATTACAGGTGTGAGCCACTGCACCTGGCCGTATTTTAGATTTTGGCAGAATCTAGATTTGAACTCAGATCTGATTGATGTCTTTTCCAATACTTCCAGACAGAATTTTCTGGAAGATTGAACCTGGGGGTGCCAGGGGTTAATTGTGGATGTTCCTATTTGGGGATTCTATCCCAGAGCTCAACTGACTTTTCACTTCTCTAGCTCAGTTTAAAATGATTTCCCACCCTTGTTACAAGAATGTTTTTCTGAACAAACACACAAGAAATCTTGTTACAAATTAATTTTCAAACCCAGGAAGGTAGAAAGCTTAGATTGTTCAGTACATGGAGTTAAATATAACCTCATGCACCAAGCAATACATATAACGCCCTAATTAATAATTCAGAGCATTAAGTGCATTGTGGGAAGATGTCATGTCTGCAGTGCCTGTTTGTGGGAAAATTTGCCACCTTAACTGCATTACTCTCACTTTCTACCCACCAACCAAAAAGAAACCAAAGACATTTGCCAAGAAGTGGCAAGCATATGTTAATGACAAAAGGCAAGAATAGTATTATTCTAATTTACCAGTTATAGTGTCACTGAATAGAGAAGGGCTTCTTTAAATCCAGCCTTCTGAGACAATGGAGATTTTGATGTGGATTTTTGCCTCCATTACAGTGTTTTATAGTCTGTGTTCCTAAGAACTGGGTCAGATTTTGCAGTAGGTCTGTGATTTATTTGAACAGCCTGATACTTGCATTCCTAGGCAAGCAATATATATAATGCCATTTTAATACTGGAGTTTTTAAGTTAGAGTTTTTTTTTTTTTAGTTGAGCTAACAACTCACCCCCCAATACTGTGCATTCTATACATAGCTCAATGTAACTTAATTTTTTTCTAAATGAATCCATCTGTGATTTCCCCTCTTGCAGACTCAGTCTTTTTCTTTTCTTTTCTTTTTTGTTTTGAGACAGAGTTTCACTCTTGTTGCCCAGGCCAAAGTGCCATGGCGCGATCTCAGCTCACTGCAACCTCTGTCTCCCGGGTTCAAGCAATTCTCCTGCCTCAGCCTCCCGAGTAGCTGGGATTACAGGCATCCACCATCAAGCCCAGCTAATGTTTTGTATTTTAAGTAGAGAGGGAGTTTTACCATGTTGGCCAGGCTGGTCTTGAACGTCTGACCTCAGGTGATCCACCTGCCTCAGCCTCCCAAAGTGCTGGGATTACAGGCGTGAGCCACCGTGCCCGGCTAGACTCAGTCTTTTTCACTCCACACATATCGTCTCCCTCATCCTGAGCCAGCCAAAAGTAAGTTGTATCTTTTCTGATCCTTTGGGGTATTTTATTATTCTTTATCTTACACAGCAGGATGCCTCCTTTAGTTGGAACTTTAATTTATTTCTAAGCAAAAGAATTTACTTGTTAAAAGCTGTCTGGGTCCTGTTCATAAGTTTATTCAGTACGGTTACAGTCATGCACCATATAATGATGTTTTAATCCACAATCCAGACCGTATATATGAAGTTGGTCCCATAAAATCATACCATTTACTGTGCCTTTTCTATGTTTAAATACACAAATACTTACCATTGTGTTACAGTTGCCTACAGTATTCAATACAGTCACATGCTGTATAGGTTAGTAGCCTAGAGGCAATAGGCTACACCATACAGTCTAGGTCTGTAGTAGGCTATCTAGGTTTGTGTAAGCACACTCCATGATTTCGCAGAATGATAAAATCGCCTAACCATACATTTCTCAGAACGTATCCCCATTGTTATGTGAGGCATAACTGTATTTGTAAGTGGCATGTAAACCAACCAGAGTCCACCAACAAAATACTTTCAGTTAAGTAGCTTAGAATACATTTATACTTCGGAATACACTGTACTTTGAAGCTATAATAAGAACAGAAAGCTCTATGGATCAATTGTAGATATATTGTTAAGTGAAAAAAAAAGTAGCACAACATTTTGTATTGCATAACACCATTTATGTAAAAAGGGGTGGAATATATAGAGATATGTGTATATTTGCTAGTATATACATAAAATAACTCTGAAGGAAACACACAAAAAACTGATCGAATTGGTTGCTTCTGGGAAGAAAATATGGGTGGCTGAGGGCAGGAGTGGAGAGACTATATATCTTTTGTTACTTTGTGAATTTTGAACCATGCAAATGTACTACCAGTTCAAAAAATAAAGGAACATGGCTGGGCACGGTGGCTCATGCCTATAATCCCAGTACTTTGGGAGGCCAAGGGGGTGGATCACTTGAGGCCAGGAGTTTGAAACCAGCCTGGGCAACATGGTGAAATCCTGTCTGTACCAAAAATACAAAAATTAGTTGGGCATGGTGGCACGTACCTGTAATCCCAGCTACTCTGGAGGCCGAGGCAGGAGAATCGCTTGAACCCAGGAGGCGGAGGTTATAGAGAGCTGAGATTGTGCCACTGCACTCTAACCTGGGCAGTAGAGTGAGACTAAGTAGCAAACAAAAGGAAGGCAAAACAACAACACAGGCTGTCTAGGAGGAGGTAGCAGATCACCTTGGAGCTGACCTTGGTCCACCCCTCTTACGGCTGTAAATCTTACTGGCAACAGACAACCGTTGGCCCCGGGGAGGGGTAGAGCAAGATCTTTCTTTGTGTCTCGATATAACCTGTTTCTCCTAGTAACCGTTGGTACACAAAGACTATCCCAGAGCAAGTTTTTGTGAGGGGTCAAAGAGATTCCTGAGATTAGAGAATTCAGGGTCTGACCCTCTCTGATGGGTGGAGAAGGGTCTTGGTGGGCTCAGCTGCCAGACAGGGGACATGGGAACCCTTGGGGAACTCATCAAGCAGGAAGAAGCTGGACGAAGCTCAACATCGGGGTACGGATTGTTGTTGGGAAAGGCAGGTTTTGAGACAGAGTTTCGCTCTTGTCACCCAGGCTGGAGTGGAGTGCAGTGGTGCGATCTCGGCTCACTGCAACCTCCACCTCCTGGGTTCAGGCGATTCTCCTGCCTCAGCCTCCTCAATAGCTGGGACTACAGATGTATGCCACCATGCTGGCTAATTTTGTATTTTGAGTGGAAACGGGGTTTCATGTCGTTGGCCAGGGTGGTCTTGAACTTCTGTCCTCAGGTCATCCGCCCACCTCGGCCTCCCAAAGTGTTGGTATTACAGGCGTGAGCCACTGCGCCCAGCCAGGAAAGGCAGATTCTTATCGAGGGTGTGTTGGGGCTGCTGCTGCAACCCCTCAGACGTGTTGTGGAAACAAGAGCTGAGTGTTTCAGGGAAAAGCAAGGAGCCATACACTTGGGATCCCAGCTCTTGGTGCCTCATCCCAGGGGTCCCCCAAGGGAGGAGTCAGCCTTCCTTGGAGAGCTTTTAGGGCCTGGACAGGTGCTGGGCTGCAGTGAAGTAGGATGGCTGGACAGAAAAAGACTACTGGTTTTTATCAACAAAACTCAGGGACAGTCCAGGTGCTGTGGCTCAGGCCTGTAATCCCAGCACTTTGGGAGGCCAGGGCAGGAGGATTGCTTGAGGCCACGAGTTCAAGATCAGCCTGGGCAACATAGCAAGACCCTGTCTCTACAAAAAATAAAAAAAAATAACTGGGCATAATAGTGTGCCTGTAGTCCCGGCTACTCAGGAGCTTGAGGCAGGAGGATCACTTATGCCCAAGAGTTCAAGGTTGCAGTGAGCCATGGTCACATCACTGCACTCCAGCCTGGGTGACAGTGAGACCTCATTCAAAAAAAAAAAAGTGACAGTAACCATTAAGGTATTATTGTTAATGATTTTGGGGGCAATATTGATACTACAGTTATGTTTACAAGGATTCTTTTTTGTTTTCGAGATGGAGTCTCGCTCTGTCGCCCAGGCTGGGGTGCAGTGGCGCAATCTCAGCTCACCGCAACCTCTGCCTCCCTGGTTCAAGCGATTCTCGTCCCTCAGCCTCCTGAGTAGCTGGGATTACAGTTGCGCCCCACCATGCCCAGCTAATTTTTGTATTTTTAGTAGAGACAGGGTTTCACCATGTTGTCCAGGCTGGTCTTCAACTCCAGCCTCAGGTGATCCGCCCGCCTCAGCCTCCCAAAGTGCTGGGATTACAGACATGAGCCACGGTACCTGGCCTAAGGATTCTTTCTCTTTAAAAGACACATGCTGAAGTATTTGTGGGTTAAAAAATATGATGTCTGGGATTTGCTTCAAAACACCCAGTAGGCTAGCCAGGCATGGTGGCATGTGCCTGTAGTCCCAGCTATTCAGGAGGCTGAGGCAGGAAGATCACTTGAGCCCGGGAGGTCGAGGCTGCAGTGAGCTGAGATTGCACCACTGCACTTCAGCCTGGGCAATAGAGTGAGACCCTGTCTCAAACAAAACAAAACAAAACAAAACAATCCAGTAGAAAGTGAGGTACAGATGAAACCAGATTGGCTATAAATTGATGCTAGTTATTCTGGGTGATGGGTTCATGAGGATTCACTATACTATTTTCTCTCCTTTTGTGTAAGCTTGAAAATGTTAAATGTTGAGGCAGGGCATGGTGTTGAAAAAACAAAAGTCATGTGAACCTATTTAATCCCAAACTGGTAAAATCTGTCCTATTAAGTACCCTTCTGGATTATTTGTTCCTGAGCTCTTTTGATCTTTTTTTTTTTTTATCTCTCTAGCTCTAGGTCAGCTCCCTGAAGTGAAGAACTTGTCTTGAACATCTTGCTCTCTCAGCACCCAAGTTTGTTGCTGGGCACACTGAGGCAGTAGAGGATAGTGATTAAGAGTTCGGGACGCTTACCACCACTCAAATCTGAGCATGGCCACTGAGTAACGGGGCAGATTCCTTAGCTTCTCTATGCCTCAGTTTCCTCACTGTAAAGAAGATAATGTACCCCAAAGGCTGTTGTAAGGATCAGATGAGATAATAGATAAAGCTTATAGCATAGTGCCTAATATAGAAAAAGACTGAAAAATGTTTATTGCCAGGCATGGTGGCTCATGCCTGTGATCCCAGCACTTTGGGAGGCTGAAGTGAGAGAATTGCTTGATGCCAGGAGCTTGAGACCAGCCTGGGGAACATAGCGAGACCTCATGTCTACTAAACATTTTTTAAAAATCAGCCAGGCATGGTGGTGTGCACCTATAGTCCCAGCTACTCAGGAGGCTAAGGTGGGTGGATCCCTTGAGCCCAGAAGATCGAGGTCGCAGTGAGCTATAATAGTGCCACTGCACTCCAACCTGGGCGACAGAGTGAGACTCTGTCTCAAAAAAAACACAAAAAACAAAAAACAAAAAACGCAACTGGGTGAGGTGGCTCACGCTTGTAATCCCAGCTCTTTGGGAGGCCAAGGCAAGTGGATGATCACTTGAGGCCAGGAGTTTGAGACAAGCCTGGGCAACATGGCAAAATCCCATCTCTACTAAAAATACAAAAAAATAGGCAGGCCTGATGGCACACGCCTGTAATCCTAGCCACTTGGTAGGCCGAGGCACGAGAATAACTTGAACACAGGAGGTGGAGGTTGCAGTGAACTGAGATTGCACCACTGCACTCCAGCCTGGGTGACAGAGCAAGACTTAAAAAAAAAAAAAAAAAAAAAAAAATTCGCCTCTAATAGAACACAGTGGAAGTGAGGCCGTGTGATTTTCAAGGCTAGGCCACAAAAGGCATTACAAGCAATATGACTTCTGCCTGGCACTGTCCCTTTTGGAATGTCTTCAGAGCTTTGAGCCACAATATATGAAGTCTGGTTCCCCCAATGCCACCATGCAGAGAAACCACAGAGGGATGGCAGAAGCTGGAGGAGCCCCAGCTATACCAGCTCCCAGCTGTGCCGAGTCTTCCCAGCCCAGGCACTACACACAAAGGGAGCAAGCCTTCAAGATGACTCCAGGCCTAGCATTCAGCGGAAATATATAAAATGCTGTACTCAACAGAGAATACATATTCTATTCAGTTGTGAAAAATTTATAAAAATTAACCAAGACTTAGCCTTCAAAGAAACTCTGAATGTATTCCAAAAGAAGTATCATATAAGCCATATTATCAGACCATAATACAACAAAATTAGAGTGTAACAAGAATGAATAACCCAAATAACTCTATCCTTTTGGAAATTTGAAAATATCCTTTCCCTCATATAAATCAACAAGAATAAGGCTGGGTGCAGTGGCTGTATTCCCAGTACTTTAGGAGGTCAAGGCAGGTGGATCGCTTGAGCCCAGGAGATGGAGACCAGCCTGGGCAACAGAGCGAGACCCTGTCTCTATTATATAAATTAAAAAATTTTTAAAAACACAACAAGAATAAACAATGTTTTATCTAGGAAAGGGAGAATGAAAGATTAATGATGACCAAAGAGGCCGGGCGTGGTGGCTCACGCCTGTAATCCCAACACTTTGGGAGGCTGAGGTGAGTGGGTCACTTGAGGTCAGGAGTTCGAGACCAGCCTGGCCAACATGGTGAAACATCATCTCTACTAAAAATACAAAAGTAGCTGGGCATGGGGGAGCACACCTGTAATCTCAGCTACTCGGGAGGCTGAGGCAGGAGAATCGCTTGAACCCAGGAGGTGGAGGTTGCAGTGAGCCTAGATCATGCCACTGCACTCCAGTCTGGGTGACAGGGCGAGACTCTGAAAAAAAAAAAAAAGAAAGGAAGAAAGGGCCAGGTGCGGTGGCTCACACCTGTAATCCCCAGCACTTTGAGAGGCCGAGGCGGGTGGATCACGAGGTCAAGAGATTGAGACCATCCTGGCTAACACGGTGAGACCCCGTCTCTACTAAAAATACAAAAAATTAGCCGGGCGTGGTGACGGGCGCCTATAGTCCCAGCTACTCGGGAGGCTGAGGCAGGAGAATGGCGTGAACCCGGGAGGCGGAGCTTGCAGTGAGCCGAGATAGTGCCACTGCCCTCTAACCTGGACCTGGACGACACAGCGAGACTCCGTCTCAAAAAAAAAAAAAAAAAGGAAGAAAGAAGGAAAGAAAGAAAGAAGGAAGGAAGGAGAAAAGGAAAGAAAAGAAAAACAAAATTCTTCACCTGGGCCAGGTGTGGTGGCTCATGCGTGTAATGCCAGCACTTTGGGAGACCAGAAGGACCACTTGAACCCAGGAGTTTGAGACCAGCCAGGGCAACATAGTGAGACCCCTGTCTCTACAAAAAACGAACATTAGCCAGGCATGGTGGTGCTCACCTGTAGTCCCAGCTACTCGGAAGGCTGATGTGGAAGGGCCTCTTGAGCCCAAGAGGTTGAGGCTGCGCTGATTGCACCATTGCATTCCAGCCTGGGCAACAGAGCGAGACTCTGTTTCAAAAAAAAAAAAAACCAAAATACAAAAAGAAAATACTTCAGTCTGAATGAACAAAACTTTCTCAAATATTAAATAACACTGATCTAACAAGCTAATCTTTTAAATCCAGTGAACTTAAAGTTCTCCTGAATATTCTGGTACAATTCAACAGTACAAATTGAACTTAAAATCCTAAAACTACAATCAGTCACATATTTGAAGTTTAGAGTCACATGGCTGTTTCTCCAACTGGCTAAATTTGTTAAACATTACAAGAACATATCATGCCCAATTTGCTCAGAATCAGTTTCTTCTTTGTTTTTTTTTTTTTTTTCTTTTAAAGACAAAGTCTCACTCTGTCACCCAGGCTGGAGTTCTGTGGCACAATCACAGCTCATATTGCACCCTTGATCTCCAGGACTCAAGCAATCCTCCTGCCTCAGCCTCCCAAAGTGCTGGGACTGCAGGCATGAGCCACAGTGCCCAGCCACCTCAGATTCTTTACAAGAAAATACGGGCCACTCTAAAACATTTCTAAACTTAATTAGAAATCTTACCTGGGTTGAAAGATGTTACCCGATAAGGAACATGGTTATCACTCCAGGGAAATGAAGTTACTTCTGACTGGAAATTTTGGCCACACATAAGCTCTAGAACCAGAGAGAGCTGGGGGAATTCCTCTCCTGCACACGAGGAAACTAATGGTTTATCAGCATGCTTGAGGTTGCAAAAAGAATACACATTGACATTGAAAGTTGCTAAATCAATGATTCTATAACTCCAAGGGTGGTCAAAGCCCACATTAACTACTTCTTTAGTCTCCTCACTTAAATCTACAAGCCCTACCTAGGCTGAGCACATCAACAGATTTTGCATTTCTTTGACTCTTAAAAAGTGTGTACATAGGCTGGGCACGGTGGCTCATGCCTGTAATCCCAGCACTATGGGAAGCTGAGGTGGGCATATCACCTGGGGTCAGGAGTTCGAGACCAGCCTAGTCAACATGGTGAAAGCCCATCTCTACTAAAAATACAAAAAGTAGCCGGGCGTAGTGGTGTGCGCCTGTAGTCCCAGCTACTCTGGAAGCTGAGGCAGGAAAATCGCTTGAACCCAGGAGGCAGAGGTTGCCGTAAGCCGAGTTTGCGCCACTGCACTCCAGACTGGGTGACAGAGCGAGATTCCATCTCAAAATAAATAAATAAAATAAAATTTTAAAGAGTATGTACATATCTTCCTGCCTAGGTCTAAAGACCTTTGAGGTCACTGGGCACTATGGCTCAAGCCTGTAATACCAGCATTTTGGGAGACCAAGGTGGGCTGATCACTTGTGGCCAGGAGTTCAATACCAGCCTGGACAACATGGTGGAGCCCCATCTCTACAAGAAATACAAAAATTAGCTGGGCGTGGTGGTGCACGCCTGTAATCCCAGTTACTCAGGCTGAGGCAGGAGAATCGCTTGAACTGGGGAGGTGGAGGGTTGTAGTGAGCCGAGATTGCGCCACTGCCCTCCAGCCTGGGTGACAGAGTGAGTGAGGTTCCATCTCAAAATAAATAAATAAATAAATAAATAAATAAATAAATAAAATAAGAAATTAAATTAAATAAATAAGAAATTAAATTAAAAAGACCTTTGAACTTTACAGGAATTCTGCATTCTTTCCTGGCTTCAGAAGCATGCAGTACTTTCAGATACTAACATATTAAACTGAATTCTGGAAGTCTTAAAGGGTTTTGTCTGATTTGTTTCACAGAACATGAAGTTCATTCAACTGACATTAAACATCCCTGAGTTTTGTGGAAAATAGTTTGGAAAAGTAACTGAATACGTTTATGAGCAATTAGAGTAGATGTGGTGGTGTTTTGTTGTGATTTGTTTTTTAGACTGAGTTTCACTCTTGTTGCCCAGGCTGGAGTGCAGTGGCATGATCTCGGCTCACCACAACCTCCACCTCCCAGGTTCAAGCGATTCTCCTCCCTCAACCTCCCGAGTAGCTGGGATTATAGGCATGCACCACCACACCAGGCTAATTTTGTATTTTTAGTGGAGATGGGGTTTCTCCATGTTGGTCAGGCTGGTCTCAAACTCCTGACCTCAGGTGATTCACCCACCTCAGCCTTGCAAAATGCTGGGATTATAGGCATGAGCCACCACGCCCTGCCGAGACCCTGTCTCTTATAAATAAAATAAGACACACAATGGCAGCTTGGAGAAAGGAGAGACGGCCCACTCTTCCATAGTGATGGGCTACTGTCTCCTTACAACTAGTTAGGGCTCACAGGGGGTACTGGACAGGCCACTCACCAGTTATCTCTGATTATGGGCCACTGATGAGTCTATTTCTCTTGGCTCCCAGGAGAGAAATCCTTTGCTTGTCAGCCTTTAGCAGGTTTCCTCTGCAAACTAACCTCCTATGATCCCTTTGCATGCCAGCCGGGGTGTTCCAGTTTTCTGTAATTCCTGCGAATACATGCAGCCTAAAGAAGGAGCCTGTGCTTTACCACCGGGACCTTACTGGGGAAGAAGTCTGGGAAGGGTGGTGAAGCCTGGCTTCAGGATGCTGGGGCTGCTAATGTGGGTGGCTCTTTTAGCGTGATAAATAAATGCTGCCGCTGAAATCTTTCTTTCTCTTTCTTTCTTTCTTTCTTTCTTTCTTTCTTTCTTTCTTTCTTTCTTTCTTTCTTTCTTTTTCTTTCTTTCTTTCTCTTTCTCTCTCTCTTTCTTTCTTTCTTTCTATCTTTCTTTCTTTCTTTCTTTCTTTCTCTTTCTTTCTTTCTTTCTTTCTTTCTTTCTTTCTTTCTTTCTTTCTTTCTTTCTCTCTCTCTCTTTCTTTCTTTTTCTTTTTTTTTTTTTTTGATGGAGTTTTTCTCTTTCACCCAGGCAGGCTAGAGTGCAGTGTCACAATCTCAGCTCACTGCAACCTCTGCCCCCTGGGTTCAAGTGATTCTCCTGCCTCAGCCTCCCAAGTAGCTGGGATTACAGGCACCTGCCACCACTCTTGGCTAATTTTTGTATTTTTAGTAGAGATGGGGTTTCACCGTGTTGGCTAGGCTGGTCTTGAACTCCTGACCTCAGGTGATCCACCCACCTTGGCCTCCCAAAGTGCTAGGATTACAGGCGTAAGCCACCGCGCCCGGCCTGAAATGTTCTTTCTTGCATCTCAGACTTTCCTCCCTTCTTCCAGAAGTACATCCCTTAAAGAGTTCCTTAACTGGGAGTTAGCTGCTGGTAAAACCTCAACTAACAATAAAAATTTCCGTTGTTTTTTACCCTTCTTTTTGAAATACAGTTTACTGCAGTGTAAAATTCCAGGTTGATGGTTATTTTCTCTCAGCACTTTAAAAATAGCATTTGGGCTGGGTGCAGTGGCTCACACCTGTAATCCCAGCACTTTGGGAGGCTGAAGCAGGAGGATTGCTTGCATCCGGGAGTTCCAGACCAGGCTGGGCAACATAGTGAGACCTCATTTCCACAAAAAAAAAAAAAAAAAAAAGAGAGAGAGCGAGAAAGAAAAAAGAAAGAAAAATTAGCCAAGCATGGTGGTGCACACCTATAGTCCCAGCTATTTGGGAGTCTGAGACGGGATGATTGCTTGAGCCAGGGAGGTTGAGGCTGCAGTGAGCTATGATTATACCACTGCACTCCTGTACTCCAGCCTGTATGACAGAATGAGATTGTCTTTAAAAAAAAAAAAAAAAAGCAAAAAGAGAAAAGAGAACCCATAGAATGGGAGAAAATATTTGAAAAACATATATTGGATAAGGATCTGGAATCAAGAATGTATAAAGGATTCTTATAACTCAGTAATAAAAAGACAACCCAATTAAAAATGAAGAAAGGATTTGGATAGACATGTCTCCATAGAAGATATACAAATGGTCAATAAGCACATGAAAAGATGCTCAGCATCATTAGCCATCAGATAAATGCAAGTCAAAGCCACCATGAGATACCACTTCATGCCCACTAAGGTAGCTATAATAAAAAAGACAGATGAGAGTAAGTGCTGACAAGGCTGTGGAGAAATTGGAATTCTCATTCATTACTGGTTCCCACCAATAATACAAAATGGTATGATATAAAATAGTACAGCTGCTCTGGAAAACAGTTTGGTAGTTCCTCAAGATGTTAAACAGAGAGTTGCCATATGACCCAGAAATTCCACTCCTAGATATATACCCAAGAAAAATGAAAACATATGTCCACACAAAGCTTGTATGTAAAAGTTTATAGCAGCATTATTTATAATAGCCAAAAGATGGAAACAACCCAAATGTCCATCAATTGACCAATGGATAAATTTAACACAGTATATCCACATAATGGCATATTATTTTGCCATAAAAAGGAATGCAGTATTGATGCATGCTACAGCATGGATGAACTTTAAAAATATGCCTAGTGAAGAAAGCCAATCATGAAGGACCACATATCATATCATTCATTTATATGGAATGTTCAAAATAGGCAAACCTATAAAGAAGGTAGATTAGTGCTTGCCAGAGGCTGGGGGAAGAGGGAAATGGGGAAGTGACTACTAATGGGTAAGGAGTTTCCTTTTTGGAGCAATAAAAATGTTCTGGAATTAGATAGTGGTGATGCTTCTACAACTTTGTGAATATACTAAAAACCACTTAATCATAACTTTGAATAAATGAGTTGTGTGGTATTTAAATTACAGTTTTAAAAAAGGACATTTGGATGTCTCCTGGTTTCCACTGTTGCTGTTGGGAGTTATGCTGACATTCTGATTCATCTTTTATAGGTAATTTTCTCCACTCTTCCCCCTAGGCTGCTTTAGAACCTTCTCTGTTTTTTTCTTTGGTTCTACAATTTCACTCTTTGTGTCTCAATATGAATTTTTTTTATCCTATTTTAATTTGTTGAACTCCTTGGTCTGAGGATTCATGTCTTTCATTAATTTTGGAAACTTCTCAGCCATTATATCCCCTCAAATATTACCTTTCTTCTCTTTTTTTTTCTTCTGAGACTCCAAGCAAGCATTGATTAGACTATTTTATCCTCCATATCTATCAACTCTTCCTTTCTATTTTCTCTCTCTCTTTTTTTTTTTTTTTTTTTTTTTTTTTTTAGAAATGGGGTCTCATTTTGTCACCCAGGCTGGAGTGCAGTGGCATGATCATAGCTCACTACCGCCTTGATCTCCTAAGCTCAAGCAATCCTCCCACCTCAGCCTCTGGAGTAGCTGGACCTACTGCACACCACTATGCTGGCTGATTTTTAAATTTTTCGTAGAGATAGGGTATCCATATATTGCCCAGGCTGGTCTCAAACTGCTGGCTCCAGTGATCTTCCCTCCTCAGCCTCCCAAAGTGTTGGGATTACAGGCATGAGCCACTGCACCTTGCCTATATTTTCATCTCTGTTTCTTTGCTGCATTCTGGGTGATGTCTTAGAACTTTACATTAAAATATTGAACTACTTTCTTGTTTTTTTGTTTTGTTTTGTTTTGTTTTTGAGATGGAGTCTCGCTCTGTCACCAGTCTGGAGTGCAGTGGCGCAATCTTGGCTCACTGTAATCTCCACCTCCTGAGTTCAAGCGATTCCCCTGCCTCAGCCTCCCGAGTAGCTGGGACTACACACACGCACCACCATGCCTGGCTAATTTTTTATGTTTTTTAGTAGAAACGGGGTTTCACCATGTTGGCCAGGATGGTCTTGATCTCCTGACCTTGTGATCCACCTGCCTCGACCTCCCAAAGTGCTGTGATTACAGGCATGAGCCACCGCGCCCGGCCTATTGAACTACTTTCTCTATCTCTCCACCTGGATGTCTAAAAACATCTCACATATAACACATCCAAGACTAAACTCCTTCCTACCCTAGCCTTCCCATCTTAATAAATGGTAGTTCTACTTCTCGAGTTACTCAAACCCAAAGCCTGGTGTTATCCTCACCTTCACTCTTTTCCTCACACTCTACATTCAATCTGTCAGCAAATTATGTCAGCTCTACCCTTAAAATACATCTTATATACAGAGGAGAAAATGCACCCATCTATTCCAGAAGCAAGGACATTGTCCAAAACATGAAATTAGGACCAAATTCCTTAGCAGAGCAGGAGGTAAGAGAAGTTTGTGTTTGTTATTAGACATTACTTTCTGTGTCCTGGACATGAGCCTTTGATCTGCAAAAGATATTCTTCCTGAGGGTGTATCTCCTAAGTAAACCAAACTATAGATCAGAAAGTCATTTAGGGGCCTGGTGCAGTGGCCTATGCCTGTAATCCCAGCACTCTGGGAAGCCGAGGCGGGCAGATCTCTTGGGGTCAGGAGTTCAAGACAAGGCTGGCCAAAATGGTGAAACCCCGTCTCTACTAAAAATACAAAAATTAGCCGGGCATGTTGGCAGGTGCCTGTAATCCCAGCTACTCGGGAGGCTGAGGCAGGAAAATCACTTGAACCCAGGAGGTAGAGGTTGCAGTGAACCAAGATCATACCACTGCACTCTAGCCTGGGCAACAGAGTGAGACTCTGTCTCAAAAAATAAATAAATAAATAAATAAATAAATAAATAAATAAATAAATAAAATTTTTAAAAAAGCTATTTCGGAAGCAGATAATTAGAACAAACAAATATTTCCATCAAGCTAAAGAGGCCTAATAGACTGGGGTTCTCCACTCTAGGCCCTGTCTAAAGGTCTCAGGCCAGTCATCCAGAATTAGTCATCCTCAGGCTCCCATTCCAATATCTCATCCGTTATACCCCAGAAATTCTGTTTGAATCTGGCCTCTTGCCCCAATCCTCACCCCTGTGCCCTGGTTGGAGCCTCATTGTCACGTCCAGGACTTGTGTAGTGGCCTTCTACTTGGTCTGCCTCCAGTATTTCCCCAGCCACTTCATCTTCCAACCTCTCAACAGTCATTCTCCTAGAAAGACTTCTCATCCTACTTCTCTGTTGAAAAGCCATCTTTGGTTCCCCAGGCTTCAGCATCAAATCACAACACTTTGGCATGACATTCACACTCTACACACCCTATACTCCAGCCACTGCAAACCTCTCTCCACTCCCTCTGTAATATTTGGTGTCCTCATAGGTGTGGTTTCTTCTGCCTGAGAAGTTCTTCTGTTCCCTTTCTTCTTGGCAATCATTTACTTGCCCTTCAAGAGCAAGCTCATATATTCCCCCTCTAGGAAGACTCTCTAGACTCCTCCAGACAGTGCTCCCCTCTTTCATAGGAACTAACATATTACATTACCAGCTGTCTGCTCCTCCTACTCAGCAGACAGCTGCATATTCTCCTGCAGTGCCAGCCACATCCCTGAGGCACCATGGTGAAAGTGAAGGCCAGAGTAAATGGGTTTGGCTGTATTGGGTGCCTGGTCACTAGAGCTGCTTTTAACTCTGGCATAGTGGATATTGTTGCCATTGATGACCCCTTCACTGACCTCAACTATATGGTCTACATGTTCTAGTATGATTCCACCCACGGCAAGTTCCACAGCACCATCAAGGCTGAGAATGGGAAGTTTGTCATCAATAGAAATCCCATCACCATCTTCCCAGGAGCGAGATCCCACCAAAGTCAAATGGGGTGATGCTGGCGCTGATTATGTTGTGGAATCCACCAGTGTCTTCACTACCATGGAGAAGGCTGGGGCTTACTTAGAGCGGGGAGACAAAAAAGTCACCATCTCTGCCCCTTCTGCTGACTTGAGATGGGCAAGAACCCTGAAAAGTATGGAAACAGCCCTGAGAAGGTCAGCAATGCTTCCTGCACCACTAACTGCTTCACCCCGCTGGCCGAGGTCATTCATGACAACTTTGGTATCATGGAAGGACTCATGACCACCGTCCAAGCCATCACTGCCACTCAGAAGACCATGGATGGCCCCTTTGGGAAACTGTGGCATGACGGCCACGGGGCTCTTCAGAACGTCGTCCCTGCATCTACTGGCACTGTCGAGGCTGTGGGCAAGGTCAGCCCCTAGCTGAATGGGAAACTCACTGGCATGTCCTTCCCTGTCCCCAGCACCAATGTGTCAGTCATGGACCTGACATGTAGTCTGGAGAAAACTGCCAAATGTGATGACATCAAGAAGGCAGTGAAGCAGGCGTCGGAGGACCCCCTCAAGGGCATCCTGGGCTACACTGAGCACCACGTTGTCTCCTCTGACTTTAACAGGGATACTCACTCTTCTGCCTTTGCTGCTGGGGCTGGCATTGCCCTCGACGACCAGTTTGTCAAGCTCATTTCCTAGTATGACAATAAATTTGGCTGTAGCAACAGGGTGGTGGACCTCATGGTCCACATGGCCTCCAAGGAGTAAGACCCCTGGACCACCAGCCCCAGCGAGAGCACGAGAGGAAGAGAGGCCCTCAGCTGCTGGGGAGTCCCTGCCGCACTCAGTCCTCACCACACTGAGAATCTCCCCTCCCCAGTGTTTCCACCCAGGCTCCCGGAAATGGAGGGGCCTAGGGAGCCCCACCTTGTCACATACCATCAACTAAGTCCCCTGTACTCAGGCCGAAAATAATATTACATTACCATTATTTGCTTGCATCTACTCCCCTATGACATGTGGAGCCCCTTGAGGGCCATGACCTTGCTTATTCATCTTTGTATTTCCAGAGCCTAGCACAGTGCTGGGCTGATAAAGGTGCTCAAAAAATTTTTGATGAGCCAATGAATGTATGAATAAATGAATGAATGAATGAATTTCTGAGCATTGTGGTAGACTGCCAATTGGCGTCCCCTAACAAGCCTTGGCGTCCCCTAACGAGCCTAACCCTCCAACCCCCGCATTCATGCCCTTGTGCAGTCCCACACTGACTCTGAGCTGGGAAGTGACACATGTCATTTCAGATCACAAACCAGTGGGCAGGATCAATCATATGAACCTGCCTAGCTGCAAGATGGAGGGGAGCAGGGTGGCAGCAAGGCATGATGCAAGATCTCAAAGCCAGGACTGCTTAGATACGGACAAATTCTTTTGTTTTTTGTTTTTTGTTTTTTTTTGAGACAGACTCGCACTCTGTCACCCAGGCTGGATCTCAGCTCACTGCAACCTTGGCCTCCTGGGTTCAAATGATTCTCCTGCCTCAGTCTCCTAAGTAGGTGGAATTACAGGTGTGCGCCACCACACCCGGTTAATTTTTGTATATTTAGTAGAGACAGAGTTTCACCATGTTGGCCAGGCTAGTCTTGAACTCCTGACCACAGGTGATCGACCTGCCTTGGCCTCCCAAAGTGCTGGAATTACAGGCATGAGCCACTGCACCTGGCCTGATATGGACAAATTCTTACTCTTTGTCTCCCCTATTCCTAAATGTGTACCTTTCTAAAAATGATAAATATGTGTATAGAATATTCCTACATATTCTCACATATATGATCCTTGTAGGAATGCACTGAGAGAAATATCATTGTTGTTATTACATTTTATAGATGAGAAAACTGCAACATGCAAAACCGAATCAGTTGGTTAATGAGGAGGTTGGGGTTCAAGCTTCAACACTAGGCTGCTTCCCCAGCCATAGTAACCCTGGACTTCTAACAATCCAGGCATGTCATTGTAGAGGACTTCCCTAAGAGCAAACACTGGGAGCAGACTGAGCCTGGGTCAATTTTCAGAAACAGGCCTAGTCTCCTTCCCCATCCACACATTAGAAGTATTTAAGTAATTACAGAACCTAGAGAGACTAAGAGAGACTTTGATTGGCCAGCTTGGGTCACGTGCCCATCCATATAATGGGAAGATGGGGTCATGTTATTGGCAGCAGTATGGAAATAAAAGATTCATTCTAAATTTGTTTTTTGTTTTTCGTTTTTGTTTTTCCTTTTTGTTGAAGAACAGGGTCTCACTATGTTGCCCAGGCAAGCCTTGAACTCCTGGGTGTAAAGTATCCTCCCGCCCTTACCTCCCTCTGTTGGGATTACAGGGGTGAGTCACTGTGCCCAGCCTGGAGGATTCATTCTAAAGGAAGAGGAGTGCTGTTACCAGAAGAAGATAGCCAGGCATGTGGTGTAGACGAAAGCCAGGGACACCCACACTCTAAGTTTGGAATCAGTAGGTGTTAATATATCCCACCAAAATATATTAGGTTGGTGCAAAGGTGCAAAAGTAATTGTGGTATTTGCCACTGAAAGTAATGGCAAAAACCACAATTAATTTTGCACCAACCTACTATGTTAGCACCCTAATCCCCAGTACCTCCAAATGTGACTGGTGTCCTTATAAGAGGGAGAAATTTGGACACAGGCATGCATATAGGGAGAACACCATGAGAAGGTGAAGGTAGAGATGGGGGTGATGCTTCTGCAAGGTAAGGAACCCCCAAGACTGCCAGGAAACCACCAGAAACTAGGGAAGAGGCATGGAACAGATTCCACTCATAGCCCTCAGGAGGAACCAACCCTGCTGACACCTCGAGCTTGACTCCCAGCCTCCAGAACCGAGATAATACACTTCTGATGGTGAAGCCAGACAGTGTGTGGTCCTTTGTTCCAGCAGACTAATACACTTGGCTGGACAAGTGGGATTCTGACAAAGGCTGCTGCCATCCCTGTCCATCACTAACCAATTTCTGCCTCTTCTCCTGTTTCCTTTGTCCCTCAGCTCCTACATCAATGCCCTTCCCCCAACCCACTCATTTCTGTCCAATCTCCAGCCAGTAAGACCGCTGTTCCCAAGCCACTGCTGTGTGCATTTGGATCCCAGAATCCTACTCTCTCCATATGAAATAACAGGTCTCAGGGCCGGGTGCAGTGGCTCACACCTGTAATCCCAGCACTTTGGGAGGCTGAGGCGGGTGGATCACCTGAGGTCAGGAGTTCGAGACCAGCCTGACCAACATGGTGAAATCCCGTGTCTACTAAAAATACAAAAATTAGTTGGGCGTGGTGGCACATGCCCATAGTCCCAGCTACTTGGAAGGCTGAGGCAGGAGAATTGCTTGACCCCGGGAGGTGGAGGTTGCAGTGAGCCGAGATCACACCATTGCACTCTAGCCTGGGTAACAAGAGTGAAACTCCATCGAAAGAAAGAAAGAAAGAGAGAGAGAGAGAGAGAGAGAGAGAAAGAAAGAAAGAGAAAAAGAAAGAAAGAACAAATGAACAGCCCTCCCCTAAGGAAGGGTGAGGGGTATGATTTGGCCTGCTGCTTGCCTGTGTGGTTTGTCTTCCGTGTCACTCACCTCTGGATAGGCTACAAGAATGAGTGGCCCACTAACTCCTGCCCTGTGTGGCTGGTGGGAGGTGAAGAGGGGGCATAAAAAGCCACGAAGTGTAGCCTAGGCAACATGGTAAAACTCTGTCTATACAAAAAATGCAAAAATTACCTGGGTGTGGTGGTGCATGCCTATAGTCCCAGCTACTGGGGGCTGAAGTGGGAGGATCACTTGAGTCCAGGAAGTCAAGGCGGCAGTGAGCTGTGATTGTGCCGCTGCACTGCAACCTGGGTGACAGAGCGAGACCCCACCTCAAAACACACACACACACACACACACACACACACACACACACACACACAAACCTGAGAAGTGAAAAGGGGCATCTCAGCTGGGTGCAGTGGCTCACCTTGTAATACCAACACTTTGGGAGGCTGAGGTGGGAGGATCACTTGAGCCCAGGAATTTGAGACCAGCCTGGGAAACATAGTGAGACCCCCCATCTCTACAAAATATATTTTTTTAAAAATTAGCTGGGTGTGGTGGCACACACCTGTAATCCCAGCTGTTTGAGATGCCGAGGTCTATAGTCCCAGCTACCAGGGGGCTGAATTGGGGGGATCCCTTGAGCCCAGAAGGTGGAGGCTGCAGTAAGCCATAATTGAGCCACTGCACTCCAGCTTGGGTGACAGAGTGAGATCTTGTCACAAAAAACAGAAAGAAAGAATAAAGAAAGAAAGAAAAAGAAAGAGAGAAAGAAAGAAAGAAAGAGGAAAGAAAGAGAAAGAGAGAGAAAGAAAGAGAGAAAGGAAGAAAGGAAGAAGGAAGAAAGGAAGAAAGGAGGAAAGAAAAAGAAAAGAAAGAAAGAAGAAAGAAAGAAAGAAAGAAAGAAAGAAAGAAAGAAAGAAAGAAAGAAAGAAAGAAAGAAAAAGGAAAGAAAGAGAAAGAGAGAGAGACAAGGGAGCCAGGCACAGTGGCTCATGCCTGTAATCCCAGCACTTTGGGAGGCTAAGGCACGTGGATCACTTGGAGGTCAGGAGTTCAAGACCATCCTGGCCAACATGGTGAAGTCCTGTGTCTACTAAAAATATAAAAATTAGCCAGTCGTGATGGTGCATGCCTGTAGTCCCATCTACTCGGGAGGCTGACACATGAGAATAGCTTGAACCCGAGAGGTGGAGGTTGCAGTGAGCTGAGATCGCGCCACTGCACTCCAGCCTGGGTGACAGTGAGACCTCGTCCAAAAAAAAAAAAAAAAAGTGACGACGACCCGCTGGAGGCTCGCTCTGCACATTCAGTGAGATGCTATATGCTTCAGGTGAGCCGCAGGTACCTGGGAGTGATGCTCATTAGCATGTTCAGAGAGCTTGCTGACTGGAAATGGCAGCTACTTGCTGCAAGAGATTGCTTCATGCTTTCAACCTGCACCTAACTGAGTGTTTTGAGGCTCTGCTTGTTCCTCTGAAAGGTGTCCTTTGTTTACTGAAGTCTATCCTGCTGTGTAGTTCAGCTATAGTTCAGCTGTGCTAGCTCCGTGTGTGGCATGGCAATCGATGGGATGGTGACAGAAGCCCCCAGGGGAAGGGATGAGGTAGCTGGGTCCCCAGAATGGGAAGCTATCCCTGCGGGAGATGTTTCTCGTATTTTTTGAACCCCAGGGGGTAGTGGCATCGGGTTGGGGCAGGGGAGCTGCTGTCTTCAGGGGGCCACAGCAGGACTGCAGTTTCTGAAAGCACCAGCACCATCTTTGATGCCTCCCAAGTCCCTTTGGCTGTGATGGTAAATAGAATGTACCCTGGGCTTACAGGAGAGAACACACCATTTTCCTTTTTTAGGAGGCCCTGGGGGGATCCAGAGGAACCTGTAACCCTTCTGGCCTTGGTGGGCTACCTTGTGGGGGGTAAGCACTGACTTAAAACAATTATTTTTATATTCCAGAAGTAAGACAAAATACACTCTCAGGCTGGTCATTGGAGAAAAATGTAAAAATACAGATAAATGTATGCACATGAAAACAAAAAGACAAAAGAAAAAATAATTTGTTAAAACACATAATGTTTGGGAGCATACCTTTCCATCTGTTTTCTTCATAGTCACAGGTCAATATGCAGCAGAGTCACATCATCTGACCCTTTAAAATATGTCATTTGCACTGTATACACTTTGCAGAGCAAGAGAAAACAGTTGAAATAATAGGGGTGATTTTGCCCACCAGTTCACTCAAGGAATGAACATGAGATGGAAGCCACAGATCTTCTATTTCCTCCGTTGCTTTCAATTCAAATGTCTCTCTCCAATCTTGCCGAGTGATACTAGTGTCTAGGGTACATACTTCTCACACAGTATGGCCCCTACATGTGAGCAAATTACTGCATCTGGGACTCACTCTGAGAAACAGTGACCTTGCTGTGTAGAATTTAGTGTTGAGTCTCTGCTGTGTCGCTGTCCTGTGTATTTTCAAAGGCAGTTTTGACTATTGGTGATTTCAATCTCTGATCGCCTGTCTTTAGAAGGCACCCCCTCCAGAGGGTGCAGTTTCACTGCACATCGGTTTATGACACTCAGGATGTTTTCAGTGTTCCAGTAGGAACTAAGATGCTGAGGTGAGCATCCTTTTTCATAACATACTGGCTTCTCTTGTCGAGTCATTCTCTCTTCTTTTCTTTTCTTTTTTAGAGACGAGGTCTCGCTATATTGCCCAGGCTGATCTCAAACTGGGCTCAAGTGATCTGCTCACATCGGCCTCCCAAAGTGCTGGAATTACAGGCGTGAGCCACTGTGCCCGGCTGATTCCTTTCTTTAGACTACATTTCTAGACATAGAATTGTGCCAATTTCCCCTCCAGAATGATGGGATCGGTACACATTCTTGCCAAGAGTGTAGGACCATGCCTGTTTTCCTATTCCTTGCCAACACTGAATGTATCATTCAGAAAAAATCAGGGTGTGTGTGTTTTTTAATATGCGACCCATATACTTGGCACATAATTCAAGCGATATAAAAGCCTTTATGGTTAAAAGTAACCTTATCATCTCTTCTCCCCTAGTTTCTCTTAGTTTTCTTCCTGAGAGGCAACCCCTGTTAAAACTTTCTTGAGTCCCCTTCCAGAAAAACCCCAGGCACGTGCTATCCAATAGAGCGGCCACTAGCCACATGTGGTTATCAAGCTTTCAGCTCTTCCAAATTGAGATGTACTGTAAATATAAAATACACACTGAATTTCAAAGACAGTACAAAAAGCAGAATGTAAAATGTTTCATTAATAACAGTTCACATGGATTACGTGTTGAAATGATAATATTTTGGATGTACTGAGTTAAATAAAATATGTTATTAAAATTATTTTCACCTGTTCCTTTTTACTTTAGAAAAATATGCCAGGCATGGTGGCTCACGCCTGTAATTCCAATACTTTGGGAGGCCTAGGTGAGGAGGATCGCTTGAGCCCAGGAGTTCAAGACCAGCCTGGGCAACATAGTGAAACCCTGTCTCTACAAAAAATATTAAAACTAGTCAGCCACAGTGGCATGAGCCTGTAGTTCCAGCTACTTGGGAGGCTGAGGTGGGAGGGTTGCTTGAGGCTTGGGGGTCGAGGCTGCAGTGAGCCTTGATCACTGCACACTCCAGCCTGGGTGACAAAGGGAGACCCTGTATCCAAAAAAAAAAAAAGGCTACTAGAAAATTTCGAATCACACCTGTGGCTTGCAGTATATTTCTATTGGCCAGAGCCAGTCTGTGCATACTGAAGTATTTGCTCCTAGGTCTTCCCCACCAACCTCCCTTTTTTTTTCTGAGACGAAGTCTCATTCTGTTGCCTGAGGCTAGAGTACAGTGGTGCAATCTCAGCTCACTGCAACCTCCGCCTCCCAGGTTCAAGTGATTTTCCTGCCTCAGCCTCCTGAGTAGCTGGGATTACAGGTGTGCACCACCACGCCCAGCTAATTTTTGTATTTTTATTAAAGACGGGGTTTCACCATGTTGGCCAGGCTGGTCCTGACCTCAGGTGATCTGCCTCCCTCTGCCTCCCAAAGTGCTGGGATTACAGGCATGAGTCACCGTGCCCAGCCCTTCCTCCCCTTTTATTTACTCTAACGCTGGCATCTCAGGCACACAGCAGAAGGAGTGCCCAACCAAGGCTGTGATTTGCACATTGCTAGGTGCTGCTGGGCAGCCTCGCTAGCCAAAGCTAAACCTGCATGAAGCTGGGTTGCAGGCAGAGATCAGCCGGCCCAGGCACTGGGGGAGGTGCCCTGCTCTCCCCGGGCCAGGTCACCAGAGCTACTTGTCTCTTCCCAAGCTGGAACCTCAGGGTAGCCGTGCTGTTTTGCCTTTGGAACATCTGTAACATCTGAAGGCATGTAACATCATGCCTTTTCTTTTTCTTTTTCTCTTTTTGAGACACAGTTTCACTCTTGTTGCCCAGGCTGGAGTGCAATGGCGCAATCTCGGCTCACCGAAACCTCCACTTCCTGGGTTCAAGCGATTCTCCTGCCTCAGCCTCCCGAGTAGCTGGTATTACAGGCTCGTGCCACCACGCCTGGCTATTTTTTTGTATTTTTAGTAGAGACGGGGTTTCTCCATGTTGGTGGGGCTGGTCTTGAACACTTGACCTCAGGTGATCCTCCCACTTTAGCCTCCCAAAGTGCTGGGATTACAGGCATGAGCCACCGCTCCCGGTCCCATGCCTTTTCTATAAAAACAAAACTTTTCAATCCATATTGATCTCTGGGCCACTGCAAAGGAAAGGATAGGCCTTCCTATTTCTCTCTCACCCTGAAAGGTTTCGTTAGGCCGAGCCTCCTGCCTCCAGGGAGGTGAAGGTCGGTTTGGTCTAGGGATGTGAGGTGAGCTGTATGTCACGACCCATGAAATGGAAAAACAAATGATTTTTTTCACAATTGTCTTTGCTTCGCTGTGGGGTTACATTTTGTCCTCGAAAATACAAGCCATTGATTTTTCCCTCTGTATATACAAATCCATTTGTAATCCTACTATTGCAGAAAAGTAAAAACTTTAGAAAAAAAGAAGAAAGAAAAACAATTTGGCTACTGGGGAAAACATACAGGAAACTAGAACATGTGAGGATTCCATTAAGTTCCAGGATTAAGCTGGGCTGGTTTGGAGTGTTAATGCAGAAAAGACTAGCAAGGAAAGATCAATGGAAACCATCTGCTTCTGCGAGAGGGCCAGGTGCCACCCTGACAGACGGGCCTGAGTGTGGGCCTGGCGCGGGGCCAGCTGATGCGCGGCCGAATGGCAGAGAGCAGAATCTCTCCCCAGCATGCGTGGCAGCCGCCCAAACACAGCCAAGGCGTGGCTACTGAGGCCTGCAACTCCTGACCTCCTGCTTTCTGAGGCTGAATTCTGCAGGGTGCTTAGGGTTTTAAGTGGAGGCCACTCCAAGGAGGCAGGCAGGAGGTGGCTGTGGGCTAGTGTTGTTTAGGAAGGGGCTCACTTGAAAAGCATTCTTGGTTAGGCATGGTGGCTCACACCTATAATCCTAGCACTTTGGGAGGCTGAGGCAAGTGGATGGCTTGAGGCCAGGAGTTTGAGACCAGCCTGGGCAACACAGTGAGACCCCTGTCTACAATTTTTTTTGTTTTTGTTTTTGTTTTTGTTTTTTTTGAGATGGAGTCTTGCTCTGTTGCTCAGGCTGGAGTGCAGTGGTGTGATCTTGGCTCACTGCTACCTCCACCTCCCAGGTTCAAGCGATTCTCCTGCCTCAGCCTCCGGAGTAGCTCGGATTACAAGCACGTGCCACCACGCCCGGCTAATTTTTTGTATTTTTAGAAGAGACAGGGTTTCACCATGTTAGCCAGAATGGTCTCGAACTTCTGACCTCAGGAGATCTGCCCGCCTCAGCCTCCCAAAGTGCTGGGATTACAGGTATGAGCCACTGTGCCCGGCCACTAATAGAGATCTTTTAAGTGTTTTCACAAAAAAGGGTAAATATGTGAGGTAATGAATAGAGCTTGATTAGGGAGATCATTTCACAATGTATACTTACATCAAAACATCATGTCGGCCGGGTGTGGTGGCTCATGCCTCTAATCCCAGCACTTTGGGAGGCCGAGATGGGTGGATCACAAGGTCAGGAGATCGAGACCATCCTGGCTGATATGGTGAAGCCCCGTCTCTACTAAAAATACAAAAAATTAGCTGGGCGTGGTGGCGGGCGCCTGGAGTCCCAGCTACTCGGGAGACTGAGGCTGAGGCAGGAGAATGGTGTGATCCTGGGAGGTGAAGCTTGCAACATTGAGCCGAGATCACGCTACTGCACTGCAGCCTGGGCGACAGAGCGAGACTCCGTCTCAAAAAAATAAAAATAAACAACAACAACAACAACAAAAACATGTTGTACACCTTAAATAAATACGAGGTTTATTTGTCAATCATACTTTGATAAAGCTGGGGAAAATTTTCCTTGATCTTTGGCCTATTAACTGTTTTGAGAGGTGAGGGCAGAGAGTAGTGGCTTGGCATTAGCTTGGTGTTACCAGTGAACCTTTTCTGTCAGTCAAAATGGATGCACATGTCGATAATGCATCTTTCCTTTTGAAGAAAATGATTCTTTTTTTTTTTTTTTGGAGACAGGGTCTCTGTCACCGAGGCTAAAGTGCAGTCGCACAATCATGGCTCACTACATCCTCGACGTCCCGAGAGCAGTGATCCTCCTGCTTCAGCCTCCCCAGTAGCTGGGACTACAGGCACACAACACCATGACTGGCTAGTTTTTGTAATTTTTTTAGAGATGGGGGTTTTGCTGTGTTGCCCAGGCTGATCTTGAACTCCTGGACTCAAACGATCTACCCACTCTCTTCTTCCAAAATGCTGGGATTACAGGCATGAGCCACTGTGCCTGGTGAAAATGATTCTAATTTATCCCGACCCATGGCAGTATGTGTGGATGACCATGAGTCTCACCCCTCCTTTCATCTGTGCCTTTTGTCATGTGACTCTGCAGTGCCTTCCCACAGCAGATGCGTTGATCTAACCCAGCTCTGGACATTGTCTCAGGCACGTGTTTTGCTTTGGCCAATGGGCTATCAGCAGGCATGATCCAGAGGGTCAAAGTGGCTCATACATTGGAGCTTGCTCTCTCTTAGGCCTCTGCCATCTCCACGATAGTTTTAAATTTTTTATCTATTGATTTAAAGAGACAGGATCTTGCTCTGTCTTCCAGGGCTGGAGTGCAGTGGCACAATCACGGCTCACTGCAGCCTCAACATCCTGGCCTCAAGGATCCTCCTGCCTCAGCCTCTGGAGTAGGTGGGACTACAGGCGTGCACCACCATACCCGGCTCCATCTCCATGAGAGTATGTCCTGGCTAGCCTGCTGGATGATGAGAAACATTTAGGGCAAAGCTGAGTTGAAGCTTGATTAGCCATCCATCAGCTGCTGCCCAAACATGTGAGCAAGTTCAGCCGAGATCAGGAGAGCCACCTAACCAACCATCCAGATCCACCAACACTCACTGTTGTATGCTCTAAGCTGAGTCATAGCAGAAGCTAATTGATACATCCAACAGGCTAGAGGCCCTGAATTCGCCTTGGGTATACAGGGGAAGGAGAAATTGGCTTTTCACATGCTTTCCAGCCAACGCTGCTCCACTGATAATATGTATAGAGGAATTGGTACAAATTTGTCTCCCATTGCAGAAGGCCCAACAGCAGAATCCTGGGAGATTTCGGTGACCCAGAGCCACAAATTATGCCATTTTGGAACTATGTATGACTTTTTAATATGATCACCTATAAAACCTTAAGGGCCCCTTTAGAAAAATGTTCAAAAATCACATGTGGGCAAAAAGCTCTGTATATGTAACTAGAGCCAGCTAATGTTTGTTTTAGAAACTTTCCTATTTCCTGACTTGCAAAAGTTCGCCCTTGCAGACTCAGCAGGGTAATAACACTGGTATCTGCATTAATGTCCTATGTCTATAACTAGAATCTCTTGTATCCACGTAGAAGTAATTTTAGTTGTTCTCACAGCAGGGTCGTAATTCTTAAATACTTAAAATATTATGTATGTTGTCTCTCCTGATGAATGGAACATTTTTTCATCTCGCTGTTAACAAACTTAGATTCTCTCAAGTGATTGAAAAGCACTTTGCAAGCCTAAAGTTCTATAAAAACTCTAAGTAATAGCAACAATAAAACCTTATTAGCCATTTCGGGCTCTGAATCAAGATTTTCAATTCTTGGCATCTAATTAAACGTTTTACATTCTAAAAGAACACGTAGCATTATACCTCGCTCCAAACGCTTCCTTTCCTGGTCGGGATTAGAAAATTGGTCACGACTTTGCAAGAGGCACACAAATGCAACTCTCAATAAACGTGTCTTTGGTATTGCTTTCAAACATTACAAGCCTCAGTGCTGGCTAATGTTGCTAGCTGCTGGTAGGCCTTGGGGTTGCGGGAAGTCAGTACGAAAGCCATTGTTTTTGGATAACCTATGATGTCATTGTTGCTTTAGGGGCATTATCTTCTTAGATATATCTTCACACCTATATTATGAGGCAGGTAGAATATTATCCTTATATTATCCTTTTTTTTTTTTTGAGATAGGGTCTTGCTCTGTTGCCCAGGCTGGAGTGCAGTAGCACAATCACAACTCTGCAGCCTTAACCTCTTGGGCTCAAAGCGATCCTCCCACCTCAGCCTTCCTAGCAGCTGGGACTATAGGCATGCACCACCACACTTGGCTAATTTTTGAATTTTTTGTAGAGATGGAGTTTTGCCAGGTTGCCCAGGTTGGTCTCGAACTCCTGGGCTCAAGTGATCTGCCTGCCTTGGCCTCCCAAAGGGCTGGGATTACAGGGTTGAGTCACTGCACCTGGCCCATCCTTAATTTATGGAAAAATGAGATACAAGGGTCAGCAAAAACTTATGAGTTGAGGCTTCAAACTCGTCAGCCTTAGAAACCAAAGCACTCTGCTACAAAATCCTAGATTCTCATTTGCCCGGTTCTGCAACTCTCTTGATGTATAATCTATGCCAGCTCTGTCCAATACCGTCACCTAAACTGTATTGTGATTAGTCCAATAGAATGTGCAATGTGACTAGTTCAATCTGAGAAGTACTATGTCAGACACACCAGATGTTAAAGACAGTATGAACAAAAAGAATTAAAAATACCTTATTTTCATGCTGATCACATATTGAAATGATCCTATTTTGGACACATTGGGTTAAGTAAAGTATATTGTTTTGGTCAATTTCACCTGTTTCTTTTTATTTTTGTGTATATGGCTATTAGTATTGGAGATTACATATGTGGCTTGAATTCTATGTCTATTGGGCAGCGCTGCTCTATAGGAAGAGAGGTAGAAAAGGTCAATGCTGGGATAAAGCAGCCCAGTGGACAACCTCCCAGGCCTGTCTCCAGGTTGAAGGAACTGAGTGAGGAAATTATTCCTTAGAATTAAGCAGCAAATGGGCTTGAAAACCAAATACAGCCATGCTCTTTGGATTGGAGTCGAGAACTACAGACCGTGTCCCAGCACCACCTGCTAGCCTGCCATGGTGAACAGCCACTTCCGGCTTGCATACATCTTTGTGACTGGGTTCTCGGGTCTTTTTGGGTTCCTTGGTGGGTCTAGTTGCCAAGAGCTGGTGGAATTTATAGTGAGCAGCTGAGAGAAAATGACCACAAAGAGGGGTAGCACAAAACATAGCTCTGTGGCTCTTGGACAACCTCCTGACAGTTCAGAAAAGGTACTGAACTTTCTCAGGGTCCCTGTTGCACACTGGGCTTTCCGGGAAGCAGGACTCTGAGGTGGACTTTAGTGTGCGGGAGGTTTATTAGGGAGCGCCTGTGGGATCCATGACTGAGGAAGGGAAGAGAAGAAAGCAAGAGTGGGCAGAAGGAGAACTTGAGCTATGATGCAGTCTTTAGGGAAGTCTTAGCTCACTCTATCGGGAGGTTGAAAGATTGAATGACCCTTGGAGCCGTCCCAAGATGGGATAAGAGGGCTGAGCCTTAATTCCCCCTTGTCAATCAGTCATCAGACATGGGCTATCCTGGGAAAAGATGTGGCCGTGGCCATGGCCATAGCTAAGGGCCTGATGGGGATGGGGGAAGGGTGTCTTCTGGTGGCATTCTTTGAAGCTAAGGGAAGAAGTCCTTCATTCCAAAAGAAGGGACACAGCTGGCATCTGAATCTGGGTCCCCTAACTCCTTGTCCAGCACTGATTCTCCCATTCTGCCCAACCAGAGGATCCAAGCTGTTGTTCAGAGCAGGACATTTATACAAAGACAAACCAGAATAATCAGGATCTGGAGCCAGGAAGGCACTTTGCAAAGGAAACAGACTGTGAGCTTTCTAATTCTGCTCCTCTTTGCAAAAGTGCCCATTGTCTCACTGGACGTGTCAATCCTGGAGCAGTCAAGGATCATGGGAGGCTTACTAAGGATGTAGCCAAGATCTGCTGTGTGGGCCAGTGAGCTTTGCTATGTCCTCTTATGCAGATGGCTCTCTAACCTCAGCCAGCAGTGTCATCAATCTAAGATGGCAAACACGACTCATCAAAACAAACATGGTCGTCTCAACTGCTGGAGAGGCAGGAGCTCCTGTGCCTGTACACTCAGCAAAGCAGCATGGTTGCTCTTGTGCCCTTTGCCTCTCATTTTTGGCATGGTTTCCCAGAAAGAGGCCCTGCTCATATGCCAAGTACATGTTCAGGTCAAGGACCCTCAGTGACGGCAACACTCTCAAAAGAGGTTAGGAAGGTGATCAGTTGTGGTGGCTGCCCCATGCTTTCTGGGGGATGTGTTCTGAATGAGCGAATAGTGTTGGACTACAGGGCCGTCAAAATCTTGGGGGGTGGGTGGGAGAGAAGGGGACAATAGTGTCCAAAACCAGCTTGGAAAATGAAGGATGGGATCCAGCAAGGCTGACTCTTCTATTTCTGTCATTGTTTTTCTTAGGCAAGTTGCCCTTTTTTGTTATGGTTAACATAGGAGTAATTCAGCCTTCGCAGGGCCCCAGCAAAACCAGGTGGAACCATATCTCTCCCGGACAGATAGGGGTCGAGGCTGGTTTTTCAGATAAAGCTGTGTACAGAGCCCTGAGGGAGGGGGTATGGAGAAACACACGTGAAACAGAAGCTGGGTAATGAAAGCTCCAAGCAGAGCAGCACATAATCAGGCAATTATTGAACTAAGACTATAGCTTTAAGTCCTGAAACTTCTGAGTCAGAAAATTCTTCTAATAATAGTTAATAAGAACATAATCCTTAACTGTAAGAAGCAAGGAAAGTTGTCTAGAAGACGAACTGCAGGCTACAGCTGAGTTAACAAACAAAAATGCAGATTTGTGATGACTTTAACCAAAAAGAATGGAACAATAGTAAATGCACTGAGGCTTGGAAAAGGGGAGAAGGCACCGGCAGGAAACAGGAAAAACCCGCTTTGCTTTGATTAGCTGTTAATGAGTTTTTGACTGAAAGTGGAGCACACTCTTTTACTGCCATCTTGTGGCCAAATACAGAACTGCAACCTACTTAGAAGGGTCTTTTTCTCCCCTTCCTCTTTTTCTTTTCTTTTTTTTTTTTAAAGAGACCATGGATGCTGCTAACCCCCCTCCTCTTTTTCTATTTGCCATTCTTGTGCCTCAGTCCCCAAAGTGGAAGCCAAGTGATTGGATTTGCCCCACCGTTTCACCTCTGTGGATTCCAAGTCCCAGCTCTATTACATGATAGAACCATAGCCTTTTTTACCTCCATCCAGGCCCTTGGCCCTTTCTTCCCTCCATCAAGAGATACACCTTCCAGCGTGACCCCCTGTTGGAAATGTGTGTGCTGTGTGGTGTGTACCACACATGTCGGGGTGACACTTGACGAGGACCCAGGTAAAGTGGGGCCAGAAACTTACACAATTTTGGGGTTCCACTTTAAGTAACAGTATATAGGATTCCAGGTATACACTTTAGTATGAAAAGAAATCACAAGAAATTCTGAATTTTGAAGAATTGACAAGTACCCTAAACCTCACAGAATTCAGACAATGTAACAGAATGTTTTTTATTAATTAACCGCCTAACACACCTCTATAGTAGTTTTTAATCTTGCCATTTTCAGCTGCATACTGGTTGATCAATTTTCGGTGGGATCAATGATTCCAAAAATGTGTGTGTGTGTGTGTGTATGTATGTATGTATATATGTACACACACATTTAATGCATTTTATATATATATTATATAGTTAATCTGAAATTAGGGCATATAAGGGCAATTCATATGCCTTCTTAAATTTCCTCTACATTGTGCAGGGCTACGTAATTATGTAATCGAATTACTCTTATGGGATAAAAATTGACTTGTTGATAAATATGTTTTTTTAGGGCATTTTGCTGTGTCAGTGGCAATTTGGCCTGCCGTTTCATCTGGAACTGCCAGACTTCATCAGGACAAGGGACATCAGGTACTCCAAGATGCAGTCCAATTCACTGGGCTGGATAAAACATGGGACTTCACACACAGACCTGCTTTCTGTTTTTTATACTAATGTAGGTTTGTGCCCTATAAACCAGGAATTCTGATCCATTCTATTTCACATACATTCCATCAGAAAAGAAAAATGTATGGTACGTTCATAATTGTGTACATTGCATCACCGAATATATTCCAGACAGGGGAGAATTTCCGTTTTGTCTAGGCTTGGATGGCAACTGAATCCTCTGCTTACAAATTTTCATGTCTGAATTTTCCACAGAGTAGTTTCTGACTCCATGCTTTTCAAACCTTGTTTCTCTTCCACTCTACTTCTGGTTCTGGACACCACAAGATGGATTTACACTGAGATCTAACCTCTGGGCCTGAACCAACTGGAGAGTCAATCCAGTGGGTGGTGAGAGTTTCCTAGAAGCCATTCTGACACTGGGATGGCTAGTAATGTCTTAAAAGTACACACAAAAGGCCAGGCACGGTAGCTCACACTTGTAATCCCAGCACTTTGGGAGTCTGAGGCAGGCAGATCACCTGAGGCGGGGAGTTCGACACCAGCCTGGCCAACATGTTGGAACCCTGTCTCTACTAACAATATAAAAATTAGCCGGGCGTGGTGGCACAAGCCTGTAATCCCAGCTACTAGGGAGGCTGAGGCAGGAGAATTGCTTGAACATGGGAGTCGGAGGTTGCAGTGAGCCCAGATGGCGCCATTGCACTCTACTCTGGGTGCCAGAGTTAGACTGTACCTCAAAACAACAACAACAACAACGACAACAACAAAACAGCACACACAAAATATTCCACTAAACACAACTTAAATATATCCTCAACTGAACTTCCCCTTAGCTGGATAAATATATAATATATATAAATCCCCCAGTTACTCCAATGCAACCTGATCTAAGGGTGAGTATGGCCACCAGGAAGTAGGAGTCAAAGGCAACAGTGGCCTTAGATAGACAGACATCTAGATAGATAGATAGATAGATGATAGATGGATGGGTGGGTAAATAGATAGGTAGATAGATAGATAAGGTACCTTCTTCCTTCAAGAATCTTGCAGACATGGCTGGGCATGGTGGCTTGCACCTGTAATCTTGGCACTTTGGGAAGCTGAGGGAGGACGATCAATTGAGCCCAGGAGTTCAAGACCAGCCTGGGCAACACAAGGAAACCCTGTCTCTATTACAAAATTAAAAAAAAAAAATAGCCAGATGTGGCAGTGTGTTTGTGTGGTTCCATCTACTCAGGAGGCTGAGTCAGGAGGATTGCTTGAACTTGGGAGGTCGAGGCTACAGTGAACCGTGATCACACTGCTGCACTCTGGCCTGAACAGCAGAGCAAGACCCTGTCTCAAACTAAAAAAAAAAAAAAAAAAAGAAAAGAAAGAAGAGAAAAAGAAAGAAGTTTGCAGATCAACTGAGCGTTTAAAGATGGCATGTAAGTACCTATGGTATAAGACAGAAAGTGAGAAGAGCCTTAGAAAGGATAAAGATAAACAAAAGCAGAAACAATAATGAAAAACTACCAATCATTGAATGCTTACTGTTGTGGTCTGACTGTGTCCCCCAAAATTCACGTGTTAGAAATTTAATCCCTATGCAACAGTGTTGGGAGGTGGGGCCTTTGGGGAAATATTTAGGTCATGAGGGTTCTGCCCTCGTGGATGAATTAATGCCACTATAAAAAGGGTTAGTGGGAGTGGGTTCACTCTCTTCTGCTCTTCTGCCACGTGAGGACACAGAGTTCATTCTTTTTTGTCTTTCCGTTTTCTGCCATGTGAAGACACAGTATTCCTCCTCTCTGGAAGACACAGCAACATGGCACCATCTTGGACCAGAGACTGAACCTGCCAGCACCTTGATCTCAGATGTCCCAGCCTCCAGAACTGCAACAAATCAATGTCTGTTCCTTATAAATTACCCAGTCTGTGACAGTCTTTTATAGCAGCACAAAGGGGACTAAGACACTTACTGTGTGCCGTATCATTTTCTTAGCATTTGATGCCTATAGTATCTTTTAAACCTCACAGCAACTCTACCTATTATGTACTATTATTTTTTATGTTTTCGAGAAGGAGTCTTGCTCTGTTGCCCAGGCTGGAGTGCAGTGGCACAATCTTAGCTCACTGCAACCTCCACCTCTCAGGTTCAAATGATTCTCCTGCCTCAGCCTCCTGAGTAGCTGGGATTACAGGTGCTCGCCACTATGCCCAGCTAATTTTTGTATTTTAGTAGAGACAGGATTTCACCATTTCGGCCAGGCTGATGTTGAACTCCTAACCTCAGGTGATCCACCCGCCTTGGCCTCTCAAAGTGCTGGAGTTACAGGCATGAGTCCGGTGCCCAGCCTTGTACTATTGTTAACAACCCATTTTTCAGATGCAGAAACTGAGGCTAAGAGAGGTTTCATGAGTTATTCAAGGTTTCGTGGCTAGTGGATGGCACATTCTGGGAGCAGGGAGACTTACTTGTAGGAGGCTGGGTGACTCCCAGAATAGCTGGCTTTGGGGACAGTGATGCCATTTGCTGAGATGGGGAACGTAGGAGAAGAATACAGAAAGGAGTATAGCAGGAAGAGCGGCTTAGGAAAATGGTGAGGAGCTCAGTCCTGCCATGATGATTTGAAGTGTCTGTGGGACATCCACGTAGAGATGGTGGGAGACAGTTGGATATGTGAGTCCAGAGTTCAGCACAGAGATAGAGAGATCTGGGTGGGAAATGGACAATGTGGGTCATTCCTGTGTAGTGGCAGTCAGCTCCAGAGGAGGTCCTCTCAGCTGTGTTGGCTGCAAGAGAAAGCCAGGCTGTCAACTCTGGGAGTGGGCAGGGGAAGAAGGAATGGCCGGAGGGGAAGCAGAAAAGTGTTTCAGGGAGTTGCGGGAAGAAAGTGTTTCAAAAAACACAGTGGTACACAGTGTAGATGAAGTTTGGGTCATCTGGATTTAACAGCAAGAAAGTACTGGTGTCTCAGTCTGGGTTGTCCCAGAAGCAGATCTCAAGAGAAAGGCTTGAGAGCAAACAGATTTAGATTTTAGGAGATTCAGAGAATATGGGTTTGGGAATGGGGATGTGGGACAGGAGAGAGAAGCCAGCAATAAAGGGAGTGTCACCAAGTCAGTTCCCACTGCAGGCAACTGGCGCTCAGTCCCAAGGGGGACCTCTGAGAGACAGTGTGGAACACAGAGTTCAGTTCTGTCACAGGCTAGGTTCTCAACAGGCAGAAACTGAAATGGAGTTTGGCATGCAAGATCGTCATTAGGAACGTCTGTGGAAGGAGGAGGAGGAAGTGGGGTTGGGCAGAGGGAAGGGTTGAATTGCAAAGCTGGCCTGATGAAGCCTGGAGCGATTGTGGGGAACGCTGAAGTACGTCTGGCCTGCCAGTGCTGTCTTGGAGTGGGATGAAATGACCAGTCATTGGCTGTGGGTTACCCCGGGGGGAGGAAGTGCCTCTGGGAGAGGTGCAAACTTCATCTGCACTTAGCAGCTGGATGGAGGCTGTCTGCTCTACTGGGGCAACGAAATCTCTCCTTGGAGGGGAACCTGGGGGGCTCATCTCTGTGCCCACCACATTAACCCACCTTGGGGGTTGAGGAAGCTGCGGTATTTATACACCTGAGAATCATCAGTTGAAGCTGGCCTTGCTGCTCTGTTGTACACACAAGCAGTAGCGCTCCACGGCTTCACGCAGATAGCAGCAATCGGAAGCCACAGGCGCACACGAAGAGGTCAGGCCTGAGCCGTGTGGGTGGGGCGCCCCCAAGATGAGAGTAGTTTCAGTGAAGCACTGCTGGTAGGGAGGAAGACAGCTGTGGTTTTGCCTCAGCTGTGTGACTTTCACTCCTGTGGCCATGGCTGATTGATCCATGAGAAGACACCTGACCCACACTGGGCCAATCAGAACCCTTCCCTGGGATTTTCAAACTGGGACTAATGAAGGTGAGCAAGTTGAACCTTCCCTGGGGGTGGGAGCCACAAGATAGACGCTCTGGAGAGGCTAGGGGTCACATGGAGGAAAGAATGCCATCACTCCAAACAGAGAAGTTCAGAGAAGAGAGAGTGTGGGGGCCACAAGGAAAAAGTCTCGGGGGATCCTGGTGGCCCAGCTGCATCTCTTCCTGTCTTCTCTTCCCACAGCCCAGAGAGATTCCCAGCATCCTGCCAATACAACCCCCCATTGTGCTAAGCAAAGCTGGGCTGAATCTCTGGCTTTTGGAGAGGCGAGTTGGCCAGCAGAGTTAAGGAATGAGTGGGATGGAAGAAAATATTGCAAGTTCAGATGACTTCTAAAGAACTGACAATGAAGAGGGCAGAGAGAGACAGAGAGAGAGCAGGGGAGAGAGGGAGAGAATGCAGAAACTAGATGAGAACACAGGGTCAAGGAAGGGTTTTTTATTTTATTTTATTTTTTTAAGATGTGGAAAACTTAAACATGTTTATGTGCTGAGGGTAAAGAGCCAGTAAAAGCAGCATAAATCATAACAACAGAATGCACTAAAACGAGGCCGACAGACAAAGCTATAAAAGCTTTAAAGATAAAGAAAATATGCCCTCAATAAAAATGAGGAGAAAAAGCAGAAGGGACATAACCCTGGCAGTGGAAGGCAGGCGTTGATTGTGGCCTGAGCACCCATAGTGAACACACATGGTCCCAGCAACCGCTTACTCTGGAGACAGAGGACAGTTCAAAGCCCTTAGCCTCTTGCTTCTTTCATCTCCTACAGGTTCATCCAGGGCACTCGAAAGGGGCCCTTTAGAAGCAGTTATCCGGTGATGAGGAGGTGACATGTTCATTCAATCCTGTACACATAGCCTGGGGTGCTGACTCAAGACCACAGTTGAGAAGATGCTGCTGGAGAATCTGAGATGGAAGATGTGGGAGAGAAAGGATCTGACTGCTGGGCTGAGGTCTCTACATCACGGAGGAGGTGGTGTCCAGAGCACAGGAGATTAACCGCAGATCAGAGGCTTGCCATGAGACAAGAGGGAAGGGAGAAAGCTTGTGTGTTGGTGGGGTGGAGGACAGGAAAGGGACTCCATTTGTAGAGTCAAAAGCAAGGGCATCTGGAGAGTTATCAGGAATGGGTTAGATGTATTATTTAGGAGGGATTTTGACTTCAGGTAACCAAACACCCAACTAACAGTAGCTTAAATCTCTACTGCTTAGTTAGCAAGAAGTCTGGAGGTAGACAGTTCCAGGGCTTGTTCACAGTTCATTGGTTGCATTGAGGCCTCAGCTCTGTCAGCCACTCTGCTGTGCCGTCCTTAGCTATTTCTCCCTATGCTTATCACCTCGTGGTGTCAAGATGGCTGCTGCAGCTCCAGGCATCAAGTGCCTGTTTAGGATAGGAAGTCACGGACAGTCAGGTGGTGAGAAAACTTCTCCTCACTGCTTTTTATTTTTCCTTTTTATTATAAAGGAAGAAAAATTATCTTCAGGAGACTCCCAGGAGACTTCCCCTTATTAGCCAGAACTGGGTCACAATCCCATCACAGAGAGTATTACCTGAAGTTAAAAGATTTTTGCCTAATACCCAAACAAAATTGGGTTCTGTTAGCTGAAAAGAGGTGGAGGTATATCTTGAGCAGACAGCCCTAGGGTCTGCTGCAATGAGGTAGGGAGCTTGAGCAGAGGGAAATAGTTTTCAAATAGTCATGGAAGAGAAAGGAGAGAAAGAGATCATTGCCCAACGATGGTAAGGTCCAGCTTGGGGGTAGGGGGTGAGGACCCACTTAAGGGGGGCAGCACAGCCCTGGAAAAAGTCAGCAATGCCGATCTTTATCAGATGCCCCCTAAACCCTGCAATATTGAACGATCAAATTGCAAATAGAGTCTCATCATGTATGACCAACACTCAGGGTCCAGTTACAGGAAAAAGAAATCACTCCAGTTATTTTAAGCAGAAAGGGATTTAATTCTGGTGATCATGTTTTAGTCTGTTCAGGCTGCTATAACAAAACACCATAAACAAGACACCTTATAAACAATGGAAATTGATTTCTCACACTTCCAGAGGCTGGGAAGTCCAAGATCAAGGCTCCAGCAGAATCAGTGTCTGGTGAGGGCCCACGTCCTGGTTCATAGATGGTGTCTTCTCACTTTGTCCTCACATGGCAGAAAGGGCAAGGTAGCCCTCTGGGATTCCTTTTAGAGGGGCACAAATCCCATTCATGAGGGTTTCACCCTCATGACCTAGTTACCTCTCAAAGGCCCTACCTCCTAATACAATCATCTTGGGGGCTAGGATTTCAACATCAGAATTTTGGGGGACAAAAACATGCAGTCTATTGCAACTAAGTATTTGCAAAATTGGTGTATAGAAGGGAAGATGAGGCTTTGGGCTGGCCCCCCAAGAAAGACTATCAGAGTGACAGCACAGACTACTTGCCTGCTAGGGGAGCGACTCTACCTCTACCTCAATCAGGAAGGTGGGAATTAGAAGGCTCTATGGGGACTGGTGACTTCAAGAGCACTCTGCTTTAGCGGGGACCCAGGGATCAGGAAGACACTCATGCTGTTGCTGCAACTGCCAGTTGACGCTCATTAGGCTAGTGTTGGACACTGGAAGATTACTGCAGAAACTCACTGGCCCTACAATCATGCTTGTCAATGGGACATGGCCTCCGCCTTGCCCCACCTTCCAAATCATCTGAAAGAGCACCTAGTTGGGTAGACTTGAATTCACAACCAGAACCCTAGCTCCAAGAGAGTCTTGGAGTAAGTGCAGATTTTAGCTCTCCAGGCTCTGCAGTAGAGGAAGGTGTAGAGAGAGAGGGATGGGGGATGGATGTCAAGAGAGCAAACCCACCACATCTGCTACAACTCTACTAACTTTTCCTGATCCTGAGGCTGCTCTGAAGAGCTCTTTCATACTTCAGATCACATAAAGCTTTGATGAATGTTTCTTTTCCTTTTTTTTCCTCCCCCTTTCCCCACCTCCACCTTTTTTTGAGACAGGGTCTTGCTCTGTCACCCTGGCAGGGGTGCAGTGGTTCGATCTCAGCTCACTGCAGCCTCTGCCTCCCAGGCTCAAGCAATCCTCCCACCTTAGCCTCCCGAGTATTTGGGACCACAGGCGTGCACTGCCACACCTGGCTACTTTTTTTGTATTTTTAATAGAGACAGGGTTTCAGCATGTTGCCCAGGCTGGTTTCAAATTCCTGGGCTCAAGCAATCCACCTGCTCAGCCTCCCAAAGTGTTGAGATTATAGGTGTGAGTCACCATGTCCAGCCCCTTTTTATTTTTAACTGTGCTGAAAAAAACCCACATAACATAGTATTTACTACCTTAACCATTGTTAAGTGTATAATTTAGTAGTGTTAAGTGTATTTACATTGTCAAGGAATGGGATCTCCAAAACTTTTTCATCTTGCAAATCTGAAACTCTGTATCCCTTAAACACCAACTCCCCACTCCTCCAACCAACTCCTGACAAACAACATTCTACATTTTGTTTCTATGAATTTGACTACTCTACATATCTTATATAAGTGGAATCATACAGTGTTTGTCTTTTTGGTGACTAGTTTCTCTTTGGTGAATGATTCTTTAAAAAGAATCAGGCTAGTGTCACAGCTCTTTTAGGATTTGCCTAGCAGGTTTTTCCGTTTTTACTGGAAAGCCACGCCTCCCCACAAATCGGGCTATCAAAATTTGCAATAAACAGATAGGACCCAGCTTATATTACAAATCTTTGCTGTGATGAGCTGAAACAGGCATATTCTACAATGTCAGTAACATAGCTACAACGCAGCAGCCCAAAGGCACCCCTTTAAGCAGATTATATAATAATGTACATATTTTTCATAACCAAGAATGAGCATGAAGCTCTCAAAATGAGTGGTTCGGGAAGCCCTTGCTATAGCTGGGAGAATGCTACAGTCTCAGTGAATAGCATTTCTAGCATGGGGTCAGCATACATTGTGTGGTAGGTGGAATTCTGAGATGGTCCCCAGATTCCCACCCCCAGAAGCACACGCTCTAGAGATTCCCCTCCGCTTGGGTATGGGTGGGACTCATGGCTATGATGGCACATCACTCCTGTGATTAGGTTATGCCCTAATACCAGGTTGACTTTTTTTTTTTTTTTTGGGACAGAGTCTCTTTCTGTCGCCCAGGCTGGAGTGCAGTGGTGCAATCTCGGGTCACTGCAATCCCCATTTCCTGGGTTCAAGATATTCTCCTGCCTCAGCCTCCTGAGTAGCTGGAATTACAGGCACATGCCGCCATAACCGGGTAATTTTTTATTAGTAGTAGAGATGGGGGTTTTACCATGTTGGCCACGTTGGTCTCGAGCTCCTGACATCAGGTGATCCTCCCGCCTCGGCCTCCCAAAGTGATTACAGGTGTCAGCCACCGCACCTGGACAAGTTGACTTTAAGAAAGGGAGACTATGGCCAGGCTCCGTCGTGCACACCTGTACTCCCAGCACTTTAGGAATCTGAGGTGGGCAAATTGCTTGAGCCCAAGAGTTCCAGACCAGCCTGGATAATGTGGCAAAAGCCTGTCTCTACAAAAAATACAAAAATTAGCTGGGCCTTGTGGTGCACACCTGTAGTCCCAGCTACTTGGGGGGCTGAGGTGGGAGGATCGCTTGAGCCTGGGAAGCAGAGGCTGCAGTGAACTCTGATCATGCCACCGCACTCCAGCCTGGGCAACAGTGAGACGCCGTCAAGAAAAAGAAAGAAGGAAGGAAGGAAGGAAGGAAGGAAGGAAGGAAGGAAGGAAGGAAGGAAGGAAGGAAGGAAGGAAGGAAGGAAGGAAGGAAGGAAAAGAAAAGAGAAGAGAAGAGAAGAGAAAAAAGAAAAGAAAAGAAAGAAAAGGTTGGTTACCCTGGGTGGTGCTGACTTAATCAGGCGAATCCTTAAAAGAGGTTGGGCTCTTCCTAAAGCAAGGGATTCAACAGTTGAGAGATATTTGATCTCAAGAAGATTCTGTTAATGGCTTTGAAGGTGCTGGACCTACCTGAAAGAGGCCTCGAGAAGCTGAGAGTGACCCCCAACTGACTGCCAGAAAGAAAATGGGCACTACAATCCTACAACTGCAAGAAACTGAATTCTGCCAAACCTTTTTTTTTTTTTGAGATGGAATCTCACTCTTTCGCCCAGGCTGGAGTGCAGTGGTACAATCAGCTCACTGTAGCCTCCACCTCCCTGATTCAAGTGATTCTCCTGCCTCAGCCTCCCGAGTAGCTGGGACTACAGGTACGCGCCACCACACCCAGCTAATTTTTGTATTTTTAGTAGACATGGGGTTTCACCACATTGGCCAGGCTGGTCTCGAACTCCTGACCTCAAGTGATCCACCCACATTGGCCTCCCAAAGTGCTGGGATTAGAGGTGTGAGCCACTGTGCCCGGCCTATTTTATCTAATATTGATAATATTAGAACATATTTCTAATATTAGATATTTCTAACATTAGGTAATATTAGAACATAATTCTTTTTTTAGGAAAATATTTTACTATTTATTAATTTATTTAGTTTTGTTTCAGTAGTTTTTGGGGGTACAGGTGGTTTTTGTTTACATGGATAATTTCTTTAGTGGTGATTTCTGAGATTTTGGTGCAACCATCACCCGAGCAGTGTACACTGTAACTAGTATGTAGTCTTTTATCCCCACCCCCGTCCCATCCTTCCCCCTGAGTCCCCAAAGTCCATTATATCATCCTATGCCTTTGCATCCTCGTAGCTTAGCTCCCACTTATAAGTGAGAACATATGATATTTGGTTTTCCATTTTTGTGTTACTTCACTTAGAATGGCCTCCAGCTGCATCCAACTTGCTGCAAAAGCCATTATTTTGTTCCTTTTTATGGCTGAGTAGTATTCCATGGTGTATATAGACCACATTTTCTTATCCACTTGTTGGTTGATGGGCATTTAGGCTGGTTCCATATTTTTGCAATTGTGAACTGTGCTGCCATAAACATGAGTGTGCATGTGTCTTTTTCACATAATGATTTCTTTTCCTTTGGGTAGATACCCAGTACTGGTATAGATGGATCAAATAGTAGTTCTGCTTTTAGTTCTTTAAGAAATCTCCAGCCAGGCGCAGTGCCTCATGCCTGTAATCCCAGCACTTTGGGAGGCTGAAGCAATTGGATCACGAGGTCAGGAGATTGAGACCATCCTGGCTAACACGGTGAAACCCCATCTCTACCAAAAATACAAAAAATTAGTCAGGCGTGGTGGCGGGCACCTGTAGTCCCAGCTACTTGAGAGGCTGAGGCAGGAGAATGGCCTGAACCTGGGAGGTGGAGTTTGCAGTGAGCCAAGATCGTGTCACTGCACTCCAGCCTGGGCGACAGAACGAGACTCCTTCTCAAAAAAAAATAATAATTAAAAAAAAGAAATCTCCACACTGTTTTCCATAGTGGTTGTACTAGGTTACATTCCCACCAGCAGTGTAGAAGTGTTCCCTTTCCATCACAACCACATCAACATCTATTTTTTTTTTTTTTTGATTTTTAAAAATTATGGCCATTCTAGCAGGAGTAAGGTGGTATCTCATTGTGGTTTTAATTTGCATTTCCCTGATAATTAGTGATGTTGTGAATTTTTTCATATGTTTGTTGGCTGTTTGTATATCTTCTTTTGAGAGCTGTCTATTTAGAACATAATTCCTAATCCACTAATTCATTCTTTTTTTTTTTTTTTTTGAGACGGAGTCTTGCTCTGTTGCCCAGGCTAGAGTGCAGCGGCTCACTGCAACCTCTGCCTCCCAGGTTCAAACAATTCTCCCACCTTAGCCTCCTGAGTAACTGGGACTACAGGCGTGTGCCACCATGTCAGGCTAATTTTTTGTATTTTTAGTAGCGACAGGGTTTCACCATGTTGGCCAGGCTGGTCTTGAACTCCTGATTTCAAGTGATCCACCTGTCTCGGCTTCCCAAAGTGCTGGGATTACAGGCATGAGCCACCGCACCTGGCCTGAATTACTTTTTATATATTAAAAAACCTAGGTGACCACCACTCAATTCAAGATATGGAATGTTTCTAACACCCCCTAGAAAGTTCTCTCATGCTCCTTTCCAGTCACTACCCATCCCCCTTTTGCCACCCAGAGGTAACCACTATTGTGACTTTTACTATCATGGATTAAATGTTGTCTCTTTTTAAGCTTCATATAAATAGAAGTGGATAGTATTGACTCTCATATGCCTGGCTTCCTTCTTTCAGTAGAATGTATGTGTGATTCGTTCATGTGGCTGCCTCTATCCACACTTTATTCTGTTATATCCCATCGTATGAATATCCATTCTGTTGATGGACATTTGGGTGGTTTGAAGCCTGTGCTGTTAACCACTGAGCTATGTATGAAATAAGTATAATATTAACCTCTCGCTGACTGGCTTTGCTTGGACTTCACTTTCCCAAGGCTGGTAGAATTGCTGGAGTGGATTCGGCATCCAGGAGCAGGCAAGGGCATCTGAGGCCTCTCAGGGATCAGGGCCCTGGCCGAGGCTGGCGAGAGCAAGAGACGAAACACCCTAAGGACAGCCCAGCTGTATCCCAATCCTGGCTCACCCTTCAGGGCAGCGTCAGTGTTTCCCCGAAGTGAATTGTTTTAAAATCTCCATAGTGACCCAACCCCCTTCCCCGTCCTCCAGCAGTTCCCGGGCAGTCCCTGAACTCCCACTGATGCAGTATTCAGGGTTAGGAGGGGTTGTCTGGCCTCAAAAGCCATTTGTAAAGCTAACAAACAAATCACAAGGCAAATTGAGGCCAGTCAGTTTCTGGGTGAACCCGGCAACAGTTCCACTGTGGGCATAAGGGTGGGATTGCTGATGCGCGGGCCTGTGGGGTCACCCACACAAAGCCTGGCGAAGTTTTATGGGCCCTTGGTGGACTTGCACGCCTGCTACAGTGAACATATCCAACAAAGGGCCCCTTTAAAGAAGAGAAGTTTTATAGCCTTCACAGCAAGCTGGGGCTTGTTCTCCAGCTTCAGGGAGGAGGCAAGGGAGAGGGTGATTTACAGCCGCTGGGGAACCTCCCTCCTATGAACTTCTCTGGGTTAAACCTGCATCTGGTGGTCTCCAGGAGCCCGCAGGCTGGGCTACAATGAGCAGCTGGGGGTGACAGCTTACAGCCGCAAAACTGATTGAACGCCTGGAAAACAGGACTGATGGGCAGTCTTTAAAAGAACGGGGATTATTCAGCCTGGAGACGTAAACACGAACACCCATACTCAAATATATAAAAATATATAAGGGGGTCTTTCCCTGAAGTTGGTGGCCAGCTATTCTCCAGCTCTAGGAAAAAAAGAGAGAAAAAAAATCATCAAGTGAGGAAGTGGTTTTAAATTCCATCAGGAAGGATTAAGGATGGAAAACAACAAAAAAAAGCAAAGGCCCGACAGTGAGAATTGGACATTAGACTGGATTCCCACAGAGGCTGCTGGAATCTTCTCTGCAGAGATGTGCAAACAGACTGGACTCTCCACTGTCTGGATGTCTGGAGGCTGGAAGTGCCCAAAGGTCAAGAAAACACAGGATGGCTTCTCAGGTTGCTTTATTACTGCACTGTCGTCTCAGTGTGGCCTCCCCCAGAAGCTGACCCTGAGATGAGGGTGTGGGTACAAGTGGTTCACTTGGGAAAAGATCCCAAGAAGCACAGTGGCTGCCTGGGGACGTGTGACAGGGCAGGGAGGGATGCCAACAAAGGGTGACCTAAACAGTGAGTTACTTCTTTCTTTTTCTTTTCTTTTCTTTCTTTCTTTCTTTCTTTCTTTCTTTCTTTCTTTCTTTCTTTCTTTCTTTCTTTCTTTCTTTCTTTCTTTCTTTCTTTCTTTTTTTTGTGAGACAGGGTCTCACTCTGTCGCCCAGGCTGGAGTGCAGTGGCACGATCTCGGCTCACTGCAGCCTCTTGATTTGTACACCAAACCGAGATAGTAAATCATCAACAATATCATACCCTGGAAGGATAGCAGAGATTAGGGCCATACTCAATGACATAAAGAATGCAGAGTTCGGCCGGCCGCAGTGGCTCACGCCTGTAGTCCCAGCACTTTGGGTGACCGAGGTGGGCGGATCACGAGGTCAGGAGATCAAGACCATCCTGGCTAACATGGTGAAACCCCGTCTCTACTAAAAGTACAAAAAAATTAGCCAGGCGTGGTGGTGTGCACCTGTAATCCCACCTACTCGGGAGACTGAGGCAGGATAATCGCTTGAACCCGGGAGGCGGAGATTGCAATGAGTCAAGATCATACCACTGCACTCCAGCCTGGGGGACAGAGTGAGACTCTGTCTCAAAAAAAAAAAGAGAATGCAGGGTTTGTGGTCTCCAACATATCCTCATTTAATTCACCAGCTGGCCCCTAAAACAACTGGATGGATCAAGGTAGATGTGAGTGAACCACTTACTCAAGAAGTAATCCCAATTGCAACTGCTTTGCCTGACATGGTATCTTTGTTCCAGCATATCATTATATGTCTATGGTATGTGTCCACGGTATGTGTCCATGGATGGTATATGTCCGTGGTATTTGGTATGTGTCCATGGATCTGGCAAATGCATTGTTTTTCTATCTGTAATGGCCTTCGTTCATGTGGGATGGACAGCGGTAGACATGGATGGTCTTGCTCCAGAGCTACGTTATCTTTGCCAACCTCTCTTATAGTATAATCCGAAGGGCTCAGGACTATCTAAGCATTCTGCAAAACACCACATGGATGCACTATGTTGATGGCATCACATTAATCAAACTAGATGAGCAAGAAGTGGAAAATATTTTGAAGTCTTGATAAAACACATGAGCTCCAGAGAGTAGGAGATAGATCCTATGAAAATTAGCGACCTATCAGATCAGTGAAGGTTTGGGGGACCCAGTGGACTAGGGCATGCTGGGCTATCCCCTGCAAAGTAAAGGACAACAACTTACTGCGTTTCACACATCCCACCACCAAGAAAGGAGCACCATGTTTGGTAAGCCTCCTCAGAGTCTTAAGGCAGCATTTTTTTTCTAATTTTATTTTTATTGAGACAGGGTCTTGCTCTGTCGCCCAGGCTGGAGTGCAGTGGTGTGATCATGGCTCACTGCAGCCTTGACCTCCTGGGTTCAAGCAATCCTCCCACTTCAGCCTTCTGGGCAGCTGGGACCACAGGTGCATGCTACCACACTTGGCTAATTTTTTGATTTTTTTGTAGAGATGAGGTTTCACTTTCTTGCCTAGGCTGGATCCTTCCACCTGAGCCTCCCAAAGTGCTGGGATTGGAGTTGTGAGCCACTGTACTCAGCCTAGGCAGCATGTTCTGCACTTGGGAGTGAGCACCCATTGACTAGGTGAAACAGAAGGCTGCCAGGTTTGAGTGGAGCCCCAAGCGGGAAAGAGCTCTGCAGCATGTCCAGGCTGCAATGCAAGCAACCCTGTGGCTTGGACTATGTGACCTGGTACTCAAGATAAGTGTTGTGGGAAAAGATGTTGGATGGAGTTTATGGCAAGCCCCAATAGAAGAATCAAAATGTAGATGCCTAGGGTTCTGGAATAAGAACATGCCATTTCAGAAAGCAACTCCCTGCATGTTACCGAGCCCTGGCAGAGATGGAGCACCTAAATATAGAATATCAAGTGGCCATGTGATCAGAACTGCCGGTCATGAGCTGGGACTGTAAGACTTACCAAATCATAAATTCAAGCAGGCCCAGCAGCAATCCCTTGTATGATGAGAATGGTACTCCTGGATTTTGTACATGTAGGATCAGAGGGCACAAGTAAGCTACACAAACAGGTACTATAGATGCCCATGCCATCCACCACTGTGGCACCAGCATCTTTCCCTAGCTGACCTCATCTAGCCATGTTTGGGAAGTTCTTTATGACCAGTTGATGTGTAAGGAAAATAGCTTAATTCACAGATGGGTCAACTTGGTATGCTGGTGCAAGCCAAAAATAGACAACTGCCGTGCTATACTCTACTCAATGATGGCCCTGAAAGACAGAAGTGAGGAAACATCCTCTCAGTGGGCATGTAATATGGTTTGGCTCAGTGTCGCCACCCAAATCTCACCTGGAATTGTAATAATCCCCACGTGTCGTGGGAGGGAGCCAGTGGGAGGTAATTGAATCATGAGGGTGGGTTTTTCCTGTGCTGTTCTCATGATAGCGAATAAGTCTCACAAGACCTGATGGTTTTATAACCATCAAAGGAAGAGTTCCTTTGCACAAGCTCTCCTGTCTGTCTCCATGTAAGATGTGCCTTGTTCCTTCTTCACCTTCTGCCATGATTGTGAGGCCTCCCCAGCCATGTGGAACTGTGAGTTCATTAAATTTCTTTCCTTTCTAAATTACCCAGTGTGGGGTATGTCTTTATTGGCAGCGTGAGAACAGACTAATACAGCATAGATGTGGGTGATGCACCTGGTCATATACCTTGTGCAGAAAGAGAAGTGGTCTGAAGAAAGAAAATACACAGACTCACGGACAGTGACAAATGACCAGGCTGGTTGGTCAGGATCCTGGAAGGAGAAAGATTAGAAGATCAGAGACAAGGAGTTCTGGAGAAGAAGCATGTGGGGGAACCTATGAAGGTGGAAACAAAGTGTGAACATCTTTGTATCACACATAAATATTCACCAGAGAGCATCTATTTTAGAAGAGGCACTAAACAATTAAGTGGACAAAATGACTCTGCCGGTTGACATCAGCCATCATGTATCATTGACCACCTCAGTGATGGCACAATGCCATGATAGGTGCATGAATGAAGTAGCCATGGGGGCAGTGACAGGGGTTATTCATGGACCCAGTAGCACGGGCTCTCTCTCACTAAAGCTGATCTAACTATTGGCACTGTTGAATGTCCAACCTGTCATTAACAGAGATCAGTGCTAAACCCCAAATATGGCACTATTCCTCAAGTACACCAATCATCCACTTGGTAGCAAGTTGACCTCCACTCTGGAAAGGGCAATGATTCATTTTGACTGTGTTCAGTACATAGTTACAATACAGGTTTATCTTTCCTGCCCACTGAGGCTCAGCTAGCTCTACTGCCTGAGTGAGGGCTTATAGAGAGTTCGATCCACTAATTTAGAATCTCGCATAATATCACTTCAGACAGAGGGACCCTCTTTACAGCAAATGAGACACGACAATGTCTCTTTGGCCTATCACGTGCTGTACCAGCCAGAAGCTGTTGGCATGATAGAGAAAAGAAATGGTTTGTTAATGATGTAGCTGATACACCAGTGTGGAGGTAAGATTCTGTGGGAATCTGAGGGTGGGATGCTATCCTCCAGGGAATTGTACTTATTCTGCATCAACAATGATTATATGGTGCTATAGCCCCAATAGGTGTGATATATGGATTCAGGAACTAAGAGGTAGAAGTAGGAGTGGCCCCACTTACTATCAATCCCATTGATCCACTTGGGAGATTTGTGCTTCTGGCCCCCATAATGGATCCACAGGTCTTGGTTCTCAGAAGAGGAATTCTCATATTAGGGCATACAGTAGGATTTTCACTAAACGTTAAGAATCTGTGGCTTCCTAGTCTCTTCGGGCTCCTTAGGCCAAGTACCCAGCAAACCAGGAGAGGAGTCACCATCTCTGATCACTAGGAGGAGACGGAGCTGCTGCCACACAGTTGGGACTGTGAGGAACATGGCTCCCAAATGATCCACTGACGGATCTCTTAGTACTCTTATGCCTGATGTTAATGGTAAATGGACAAGTTCAGCAGTCGCAGCCCAGGAAGGCCATGGTAACCCAGAGTTCAGCCCTTTCAGATCTTTATCACCTCACCAGGAAAGGCAACTAGATATCAGGGGTGCTAGTTAAGGGGAATCTATAAAAGGTGGAGGAGGAGGAGGATCTATTATGGCTTCAAAATCTACAGCAGCAGCAGCAGGAGAGGCTACAGTTCTGCCATTAACCCTTTTCTTTGAAGTTTCCCTGAAAACAAGCCTCCAGAATCTTGGACAAGCTCTTCCCAAATGGGGTAAACTCATCATAAGAAGCAAGTGGCTGAAGTGGCGCAAGGGTGGACTATAGCAGATACTATTGTGCCCTATCCAGATCCCTATTCTGGGCCAAGGAGGCCAATCATCCACTGGATAGCAGGGCCAACCTACCTAGCCCCCAGCTGCTGAGGGCTCATAGCCATGTCCCCAATTTGGGAACTGTCCTCAGCTACAGTGAACTTCCTTGCCCAAGGACATGCTTTTTCGCTGCTGCCGATGACTGGCTGGGTGCTGCAGGAATACAAAGGCCGAGGACCTACTGCCTCAAATTGGTACACTCTGAAGAGCCATCTCAGCTCCAGAGCTCCCTATAGGATTGTCTGAGGTCTCAGTTGCAACCGCTCTGCAAGTCAGCTTCTCCTTTGGTTCAGTTCTGCCTTCTTCATTCCCTTATAGCTACATCTCCCAAGACGCTCCCTAATCAAACTTTATCTCAAAGTCTGTTTTCTGGGAATCCACCATAAGGTGGGGTAAAAGCCTAGTTTGTGAAGAAAAAGGTTAAGGAAGGTCTCAGGTCCAAGAATGCCTTTCTCTGCACTCTTTACAGTTTACTTCTTGCTATTGCTATTGTTAACTACGAGAGTAAGAATGGAGGGGACATTGAAGCCAGAAGAAGGTCACAGGGTCAGACCTGAAGGCCACAGACCTAACCTATTTGTCCTGGAAAATTTGGTGAGCAAACATAGCAGGCAAGGTCACCTACATTTGTGGAGCTCATTGCAAAATGAAAATGTGGGGACCTTTGTTTAAAAAGCAGGAAAAACTGCTGTTACAGGCATTAAAGTATAAAGCTTTTTCTTTTAAAAATGTTTCACTACTTATAAAACATAATAAAACATAATAAGGGTAATAGTGATACATAACAACATAAACTGATAAATTACAAAACAATAATATTTTGGTTGTCATAACTTTATGTAATATAATAAATAATACTTTATTAATGTGATATCTTGATTGATCATAATATTTTTCTGGCTCACTTTTCTGAAAATTCATTTACTAGGTCATCAAAATTTATACTTTTAGCAACTTCATTTTCAATCGATATAAATTGAAAGCGACATCAGTCATTCTTGGCAAATGCGAGATTGCAGATAACTGATAATTTTTAATTTTGAAAAAGATCTTTCTGCTGATGCAACTGTTATTAGAGCCGTTAAGAGAATTTTTATAGTCTGTGACAACATTGGGATAAATTTCTGGTAACTTATTTCAAAATATATATTTCAGTACATCTAGAGCTGGTAATTCTCATGAAACAATTTTTCTAAAAAAATTTAACTCTTTATACAAATCAGCTTTGTGCAAGTCTGAATTTAATTTTAAATGTAAATTTATATAACGACATTTGAATGTTTTCTCTGACATTTCCTGTAACTTGTGGAGGTCATAGAAGAAATCAAAACTGGCTTCGTGACTTCTATATAATTCAAAATGCCTGTTTGTGCATTCTGTCACTGCATATTCAATTACAAGGAAAAATTAATTTCAAAGTTGTCTTTGTTAATAATCAGTTCATCTGAAGTTTCCTAGGAAAATTGTGTTCTTTTCTGTCCAAGTTGGCAATCTTTAAATTTAATTTTTATTTCTAAGCCTTTGGATATTTTTCATATAATATTGCAGTGGCTTTCAAAACCTGAGATTCTAAACTCTGAAAAATTCTAACAATTCTCTGATATGCTTTAATGCAACAACCATGTGCATACTTTTATTTTTTAATAATTTACTGACAAAATTTACTGTCTGAGCTCTGTCAATTTCTGTCCTGGTGCTCAGGCAGGAGAGTTAATATTTGTGCAGACACCACAGGGGTGGGCTCCACGGATTGAGGGGCAAGCTGGCTTCCCACCCCATGCAGAGCCCCTCCTCTCTGCTGTACCACAGCTGCCACTTCTGCTGCAGCCATTGCCACTGCTAATCTGGGCCATGAACTGCCCGACACCCTGAACTGCCCCAAGGCATGCATGTGTGTCCTGGGCTCCCAGGGCAATCTCTTGGCCATGCTGTCGGCTGTGCCTGCCGCACCACCCAGTGTATCTGCGCTGCTCACGCATGTGCTCCATCGTCCCATCAGATGTTACTGAGGAAACACAGGTTCAAAGATAACATTATCAAGAATTTCAAGATGGTTGCCAGTAGAACATTAAGCCAAGTACAGGGCCCTTCTGAGAGGGGAGCCTGTGCTATTTATTGCACAGGCTGCACACCCACGAAGCTGACCTTGTGAGCTGGCTTCAGGCTGTGCTTCCTGGCCGATTCACTGGTCAGCGGATGCAAAATTGCTCGTCTTTGTTTGAGTGCCCCCAAAACAGACAGGCCCTGAGACAAGGATGCAGGTGCAAGCTGTTATTTGAAAGGCAGTCCCAGGAAGTCCAGTGAGAGGGTGGGGGAATTAAGACAGGGAAGTGGGGAAAGTCAATAAAGGATTGTTAATAAGTGGATTATCCTTAGGAGCAACTGGGGTGCAATCCTGTTGAGGACGTTCTTAGGGACTGTGTAGAATACACCCTGGAATTGTACTACTGAGAGGCCAGGAAGTTGGGCTATGTATTCTCCAACTCCAATTCCTCATGCTCCTGTGCTCCTGGGACATTAATAGCCTGTCCCCCATCCCACCTCCCAACTCCCCAACCCAAGCACGGCCCTTGGCCTTCTGGAAGGGAAACACAAGAAGTCATGGGCCATGAGGGGGCTGTCTGCAGATGACCGACCTCCTGGGTGGAGTCTGGGGAGACGGCTGCATATACACTGGCCTCAGGACCCACGAGGGACTATTAACCTGGTGCTTTTCCCCTCACCCCTCCCACCCCTGCTCCCTGCACACACATGCACACAAACCGTGTGGGCCTTTCATTCACCCTTAACGCTGTAATTACCGCTTAATTTCCTCTTTACATTAGTATTGCAAATGCCTCCAACAACTTTATTTTCTTGCTTTATTTATACGAGTGAAAAGGCACTTAGAAGCAAATTACTCTTGCCTCCATATATCTCTCTACCTGTTTATCTCTGTGTTTATGGGGTGCCTATCATCATGGTATCTGGGCATTTAGACAGTCCCATTAGATCAAATTCATTACCTAAGAGAGGAAGAAAAACATACTCCACCTCCAGCCCTCTGCAGAAGCTGCTTGGTAGCACACCGAGGGCTCAGGCTCAGGGACACCTACCAACCCAGAGGCTCTTGTTTTCCAACCCAAGGAGAGGAATATTTTTAGCAAAGAAGCGAATCTCCTCCTGGAATGAGGCATGGGGAGCTTTCAAACTAATGTGGAGGATCTATCGGAGGGCGGGTCCCAATATGTTGGACATTTAAAATCTGAAATGATTTCAATTTCATTGCTCTCCAAATAGCAAATTGAGCCCATTTTTCACAAACGTGGCTTTGTGCTCTGAACAGCTTCCATCCACTGGAAGATTCTGGATGTGAACTTCTTTTTCTTACTCTGGAGTTACAGAGGATGCCAAGTTCAAATATCACTGAGCATCTCTTTATGCCCAGGCCTGCTGGATCTTTTAAGGTTCCAGCTCCCCAGGCCGCCTGGGCACAATAATGGAGACCTCTGGCCTCTCAGTGAAGACAATCACAGCCCGAGGCACCCTGCCCTACCCCTTCCCTGAACAATTTTGATTCCTTCCAGCCCCCACCTTCTGCCCTGGGGCCTCCCTCTGTGTTTATTGGCCTGGCCTTGCCCCTCAGACTATGGTGACTACAATGAGTCTCCTTCACTACAACTGGGATTCTGTCTTATGGCTCCTGTGGGCCGCCCTGACCAGACACTCTGTCAAGCCAGTGCTCTCAGGATTCCATATGGTGGTGTTTCTCCCAGGGAACCTCATGTAGGCCCAAATGAAAGAGTCCAAATTCTATTATGGGTGAGAAAATATGAGCAAAGAAACCCTCGCCTTTGTTTTTTTTTTTTTTTTTTTTTGAGATGGAGTCTTGCTCTGTCACCCAGGCTGGAGTGCAGTGGCGCAATCTCTGCTCGCTGCAAGCTCCGTCTCCTGGGTTCATGCCATTCTCCTGCCTCAGCCTCCCGAGTAGCTGGGACTACAGGCGCCTGCCACCACGCCCGCTAATTTTTTGTATTTTTAGTAGAGATGGGGTTTCACCGTGTTAGCCAAGATGGTCTCGATCTCCTGACCTCATGATCCGCCCACCTTGGCCTCCCAAAGTGCTGGGATTACAGACATGAGCCACCGCACTGAAACCCTCACCTTTTATGTATGTATGTATGAATGTATGTATGTATGTATGTACGTATGTTTCGAGACAGGATCTCACTCTATTGCCCAGGCTGGAGTGCAGTGATGTGATCATATTTCACTGCAGCCTCGACCTTCCAGGCTCAAACAATCCTCCCAGCTCAGCCTCCCAAATAGCTGGGATTACAGGTGCACGCCACAGCACCACCCTTTAATTTTTTATTTTTGTAGAGATGGGGTCACCCTATGTTGTCCAGGCTCATCTCGAACTCCTGGACTTGAGTGATCTTCCTCCTCCCGCCTTGACGCTTGCCTTTTAAAGTTACAAAAGCAGTACATGTTAACTATATTTCTTTTCTTTTCTCGCTCTGTTGCCCAGGCTGGAGTGCAATGGTGTGATCTTGGCTCACTGCAACCTCCACCTCCCAGGCTCAAGTGATCCTCCCACCTCAGCCTTGAGAGTAAGCTGGGATCACAGGCGTGTGCCACCACACCTGGCTAATTTTTTTGTATTTTTTGTAGTGACAAGATTTCATCGTGTTTGCTCCGGGGCTCAAATAATTCACCTGCCTTGGCCTCCCAAAGTGCTGGGATTACAGCGTGAGCCGCTATGCCCAGTCAACTGTATTTCTTTAAATGGAAAAGAAAAAACCCACCCCCAACTCAACAACACAGATAAGCAACATAGTGATAATGGAAACCATCGAAAGTTCTACCTACTGAGAGTTAACCATCCTTGCCACATGTTGGTATACATCTGATCAGATTTTTACCTATGCAGATATATACATATCAACATATTTATTTAAACAAAATTAGGAATGCCATGTGAACTAATTCAGAAACTGCTTCGTTCACTTAACAATGACTTGTATTTTTCTAAATAAAATTCGATCCACATGAATCTGTGACTGGCTGCCCTGTGTTCTGTTGTGTGCATATATAACAGAACTTATAATACTGTAACTTATTAAATGTACCTCCTATGGTTCATTTAGGGCAGGTGCTCAGTGTTATGCAAACAACACTGTGATGAACTCACCTGTGTTAGTTATTTCATTACAATGACTTTCTACAATTGCGGGGTCACTTTGGAAGCCTTTGACTCATGGCTGAATTGCTCTCCAGGAAGCTTGCGCAGATTGATTGTTCCACCAGAGTGAAGAAGAACCTGGGCCCCAGGCCCGTTCTCAGCCCTCCTCTCCCTCCTCCAGTCAGTATATCTCTTTCCTGAATACCTCCATGGGCTGGCCCCTGCAAACCAGACCAGCTCCAGGTGAAAAGGAGCTGCCTTTCCGGGGTGCTCTCTGCCTCCTGACACCCAGCCCTGCCACTTGCCTGTTGAGCTGCTGGCCTGTGAAGGGGCCTCGCTGCCATGATGAAGCATAGTCAGGGCTTTGGGGGTGGGAAGCCAGGATTGGGGGCAGTGCTCACAAGGCTCCCCTCCCCACCCTATTCCACCAGACACATGGAAGGTCACCTGGAGGTCACCTGGGACAGTTCCTCCTGGGGCTCTGCAAATCCATTCCCACTTTAGCCTCCATTCCTGTGAAACCCTCCCAGAATCCCCATCCTGTCCTCTGCATGCCCTCAGTGTGAATGCCACTTCCTCCACGGAGCCTTCCCTGATTCCAGACAGAAGGAGTCCCTCCCACCTGTAGTTTTGGAATCCTTTTATAGAGACATTGGTGTGGTTGTCTTATCCCTGCTTGTTCGTAAAAGGGTCATATATACAAAGTGGCCCTCAAATACCAAAGGAGCCAAGAAACCAAAGAATGAGGCAGACAAATCCAGTGTGTCAGTAAAGGGTGTTTTATTGTGGGAACTAATAGACAGAAGCACGGTCTCGGGCAGCGGGGACACAGCTAGATCTCCACACAGTTCCCCCCCTAGACCCAGGTTGTACACCACAGGGGAAGGGTATAAGTGCTCTGTGCAAAACGATGAGAGGCAGCCCTCCAGAGCAGGCGAGACTGCTATGTGCGTCAGAGCCTATAATTTGTGTGATAGCATCAAGGTTGACATGTTCTTACAATAGGGACAGTAAATAAAGTAGGAATCAAAGGCACTCATGGGACTAGAGCCAATCAAAATCAACATGGCGAATTGCCATCCAAGGTGGAGTCACTTTTGTCTCCACACCGCCACACTGCTTCTTGGCCAAGATATCTTTTTTTTTTTTTGAGACGGAGTCTCGCTCTGTCGCCCAGGCTGGATTGCAGTGATGTAATCTCTGCTCACTGCAATCTCCACCTTCCGGGTTCAAGCGATTCTCCTGCCTCAGTCTCCCAGGTAGCTGGGATTATAGGCGTGAGCCACCACGCCCAGCTAATCTTTTGTATTTTTAGTAGACACGGAGATTTTGCCATGTTGGCCAGGTTGATCTCCAACTCCTGACCTCAAGTGACCCACCCACCTTGGCCTCCCAACGTGCTGAAATTATAGGCGTGAGCCACTGCGCCTGGCCCCAAAATATCTCCTAAGACTACAACTGTATTTTGTTTACCAAAGGCAAGCATTGCTGTGTAGTTTCCAAGCCCAACTCTCCAAGGGTTTCCCATCTGAGACTCCTTGGGCAGCGAGGAGGTGAGTGTCTGACCAGAGAAGGGAGGAGAAGAGAGAGGGAGCAGTTTACAAGTCCATCTTGGACCTTCTATGTCCCCCTATACCACACACAGGGCTGAGGCAGGGTTTCTAGGACTCTAGGGAGCCCAGACTTTTCAGTCAGCATGGCTGCCATTCTAAGTGACTTTGGGGCCATGAGGAGGGCTTCTGAGATGGGAGGCCAAGCATCCAGCAGCACATGGAAGCTCAAGGCAGGGGCACTGGTGATGGTAGAGTTATGACCATAGCAATTGTTACTAACTAGCAGTATTACCAGTACTACTGCTATAGCAACTCCTTCTTTCCCTCCCTCCCTCCCTCCATTCCTTCCTTCCTTCCTTCCTTCCTTCCTTTTTTTTTTTTTACGAAGATGGGGTCTTGCTCTGTGGTCCAGGCTGGAGTGCAGTGGCACAATCACGGGTCATTGCAGCCTCAAACTCCTGGGCTCAAGTGATCCTCCTGCCTCAGCCTCCCGAGTAGCTGGGACCACAGGCATGCACCACCATGCCTGGCTAATTTTTTGGTATTTTTAGTAGAGACGGGATTTCACCATGTTGGCCAGGCTGGTCTTTAACTCCTGACCTCAGGTGATTGCCTGCCGAGGCCTCCCAAAGTGCTGGGATTACGGGCGTGAGCCCCTGTGCCTGGCCCTATCCTTTACTTCTTCCAGCTCCTAGAGTATGCTGGTATTTCTTGCTTTGTGGCTGCATTACTTCAAACTGTTTGTGAGGTCATGTGATCTCCCACTACTCTGATCTCCCACCTTCCTCTTAAAAGGATCCTTGTAATAATATTGGGCCCATGTGGATAAGGCAGGAGGATCTCTCCATCTCAAAATCTTTTGCTTAATTACATCTGCAAAGTCTCTCTTGCCATGTAAAATAACACTCACAGGTTCTGAGAATTAGGATGTGGATGTCTTTGGGCCTATTACTTGGACTATCGCAGCCACTCTCTGTGCTGCCTCCTTTATAAATAGTGATTGGATGGGTTAATGAAGGAATGAGCGGTATGGAACAGTGGGCCCTTAATTTGGGTTCTCCCGAAAGCAGACAATAACTTGGGACTGGGCGCGGTGTCATCCCAACACTTTGTGGGGAAGAGGCAGGAGAATCACTTGAGTCCAGGAGTTTGAGACCAGCCTGGGCAACATAGGGAGATACCCATCTCTACAAAAAGTAAAAATTAGCTGGGCACAGTGGTGCGTAACTGTAGTCCCAGCAACTCAAGAGGCTGAGGTGGGAGGATTGCTTGAGCCCAGGAGTTTGAGGTTGCAGAGAGCCGAGACTGTGCCAGTGCACTCCAGCCTGGGTGACAGAGCGAGACCCCGTCTCAAAACAAAACAAAACAAAATCCCAAGAACTTGGCTGCAGGTGGTTTACCTGAGGTGATCTTAGGAAACCCCAGTAGGACCGTAGGGAAGTGAGACAGGGAAGGGAGAAAAGCTCATCAAGGTTGTATAAACGAGCTGGTTATCCCTGTGGGCAACTGGGGGCTCTATCCCATTGGGGACCCCCCGAGGAACTGTTTTAAACATCTCTCCAAATCATCCCACTGAGGAATGCTGTAACGAAGTGTCACCGACTGGGGACTTTACAACAATAGAAATGTATTGCCGGACAGTTCTGGAGTCCAGGAGTCTGACATGGAGGTGTCGGCAGTGTCGGTTCCTTTCGGAGACTGAGGAAGAATCCATTCCATGCCCAGCTCTCAGCTTCCAGCGATTGTCAGCCATCCTTGGTGTTCCTGGTAGATGCATCACTCCAATCTTGGCTTCCATTTTCACATGACCTTCTCCTATGTGTCTTCTCCCCTTCTCTTCTCTCCCTCTTTTTTTATTTTTTACTTTTTTGAGACGGAGTTTTGCTCTTGTCGCCCAGGGTTAGAGTGCAGTTGTGCGATCTGGGCCCACTGCAACCTCCTCCTCCCGGGTTCAAGGGATTCTCTTGCCACAGCCTCCCGAGTAGCTGGGATTACAGGCACCTGCCATCATGCCCAACTAATTTTTGTATTTTAGTAGAGATGGGATTTCACCATGTTGGCCAGGCTGGTCTTGAACTCCTGACCTCAGGTGTTCTGCCCACCTCGGCCTCCAAAAGTGCTGTGATTACGGGTGTGAGCCACCGTGCCCGGCCTCTTTTTTATTTTTTTATTTTAAAAAAACCTGGCAATCACTTTATCAAAATAGTTTACTTAAGCATCTGCAATGGTGACTTCAACCTCAACTCCTGGCTCAATACTGATAGAAGTAATTTGCTCAACAATCTCAGAAAGACTGTGCAAATCAATGAGTCGCTGTGGATTCTCATCTGGAAGGGACCCCAGGTAATATAGTTTGGCTCTGTGTCCCCACCCAAATCTCATGTTGAATTGTAATCCGCAATGTTGGAAAATGGGCCTGGTGGGAGGTGAGTGGATCATGGGGGCAGATTACCCCCTTGCTGTCCTCATGATATCTAGTGAGTTCTCATGAGATCTGGCTGTTTAACAGTGTGTGGCACCTCCCCCTTTTTTTATTCCTCCTGCTCCGGCCAAGTAAGATGTGCCTGCTTCCCCTTCGCCTTCCATCATGATAGAAAAATTTCCTGAGGCCTCCTCAGCCATGCTTCCAGTACAGCCTGAGGAACCTAAGCGAATTAAAACTCTTTTCTTTATAAATTACTCAGTCTCAGGTATTTCTTTATAGCAGTGCAAGAATGGACTAATACACCATGTCTTAGAACCTTTACCACAAGGAGTTTTTCTTGTAGTGATTCTCAATGTCTTGGTATTTTATTTATTTATTTTATTTTTTTATGATTTTTTTTGAGATAGAGTCTCGCTCTGTTACCCAGGCTGGAGTGCAGTGGTGCGATCTCTGCTCACTGCAACTTCTGTCTCCTGGGTTCGAGCAATTCTTGTGTCTCAGCCTCCTGAGTAGCTGGGATTACAGGCTTGCGCCACCATGCCCCGCTAATTTTTGTATTTTTAGTAGAGACGGGGTTTCACCATGTTGACCAGGCTGGTCTCAAACCCCTGACCTCACGTGATCCATGACCTCCCAAAGTGCTGGGATAACAGGCGTGAGCCACCATGCCTGACCCGGTATCTTTATAAGCCATCACTGCAGCTTGCCTTCCTGACCGACTTGTCCTTCTGCAAGAACAAACAGCAGTGAGTCAGGAGCAGGAGCCGGCGAACCACAGCTCTGCACCACCTACGACTGCACCTTTCTCCTTTTCTTCTTAGAAGGACACTTGTCATTGGCTTTAGGACCTCTTTGGGCAATCCAGGATGATTTCTTCTTGAGATACTTGATTATGTCTGCAAAGACTCTTTTTCCAAATAAGATCACGTTCGCAGCTTCCAGGTGGACGTATCTTTTGGAGGCCACCATTCAACCCACTACAGATGTGAAGCTGAAGTGTTTATCCATGGGCTTCTATCCCTCACTGGCTGGGGTTGCTCCCACTCAAGAACTGTCCCCTGCTGCTGCAGGTGAACTCAGAGGCAGGCCGAGGAAACATGGCGTGGAGCACTGCATAAGGATGTGTAGAGTTTGCCTCAGAGAGATGGGTGACAGGGAACCTGACTGCATCGTAATAGTCCCATCCCCTCCCTCCTTCACTCTACCCTGAGGTACCCTGGCCTTGCCTCAGCCCCTGGAAGAGATGAATCAGCAGAGAAAAGTATCTTGTCTGCCCAGAAAGCCAGAGAAATCTTGAGGTCTGGGGTGCTTCATTGCCCATCCTCCACAAGCGGGCTGGGGAGTTTGGCTTCAAAGTAGCCCAGCTGATGAGGTTGTACATTTTTCTGAGCAGGCCAAGCAGAAAGAGGGGCGGGGGCGGGTCTGGGGGTGTGAGAAGAAGTAATTAGTTTGATGAATCTTCTTTTTAAGTAGTTCTCTACATGGGAATTTCTGGCGTTATAGGCTCAGTGATGCATTCCCTGGGTTTTATGAATCCTTAAACATGGGCCATTTTTCAAGAGAGAGGTGAAAGTAATCATCTGTCGGCACAAGCCCTAGGTGTCCCCAGTCTGGGACAAGGACACCCATTGAGGACTGCAGGCCACAGAGGGCTCTGGAGAGTCAGGATGGGGCTTCAGTCCTTTTGCTGCTCACCTTGCAGCCGGCAGTGACATGCTGGGACACCATGTCGCATTCAATATCCATCCACACCCTCCGTAAGCCTCTTTGACAAGCCCACCCAATGCTTGATCTGGGGCAGGGGATATGAGTCTAGCACAGGCCCCTCCTGCATAAGCCCACAGCCTGGTTAGAGGCGTGTCTTACGGCCTGCATTTCCCCTAGGAAGACAGTGTCAGTAGCCCTTCCTCACTAGGCTGAGTGACGCCAGCCCACGCTGCCCGTGAAGGTTGCAAAATTGGCTCCAATTCTTCCCCTGTCTTTGGTGGTGCCCTCCCCTGCTGACCTTGGACCTAGTCATTGACTTGCTTTGGCCAGCTGCAAATGTGAGGTAGGCAGAGGGTTCCGAAGAGCTCACACAGGGATAGATGTTTGTCCACTTGTTGCTTTTGGAGTCTTTGGCCACCACGCAAACAAGCCCAGGCTGGCCTGCTGGAGGATGAGGGCCCAGTTAACCCTTCGCTCTCACGGGCAGAAGCAGAGCCTCCTGGCCCACCATGGCCCATGGGCCAGGGATGGGAAGGCAGTTAGCAAAGGAAATGTTATTGAGCCGGCTCCCACTGTGGACTGTGGGCCATGATTCTGCCCGGCACTAGATGGTGGGCACCTTGCACGGAGAGTTACCCCATCTGAGGGGTGCAGGAGCCAGGTAGGTAGCCCCCGACTCCCTCAGCCCTTGATTTCAACCCTAGCATTTGACCAGCAAAATTAAACTCACTTTCTACTCCCTTTGGGCAGCAGTCCCCAACCTTTTGGGCACCAAGGACCAGTTTCATGGAAGACAGCTTTTCCACAGATGGGGTTGGGCAGGGGTATGGGAACAGTTTCGGGGTGAAACTGTTCCACCTTAGATCATCAAGCATTAGATTCTCATGAGGAGCGTGCAACCTAGATCCCTGGCATGCGCGGTTCACAGTAGGGTTCACCCTCCTATGAGAATCTAATGCCTAGGCTGATCTCAGAGGATCCGCTCAGGCGGTAATCCTCGTTCACCAGCCGCTCACCTACTGCTGTGTGGCGCGATTCCTAACAGGCCACAGACCAGCACTGGTCTGTAGCCCTGGGGTTGGGAACCCCTGCCTTTGAGTATCATTTTTTTTTTTTTTTTTTTGAGTTGGGGTCTCACTCTGTCACCCAGGCTGGAGTGCAGTGGTATGCTCATGGCTCACTGCAGCCTTGACCTTCTGGGCTCAAGGATCCTCCCACCTCAGCCTCCTGAGTAGCTGGGACCACAGGCGTGAGCCACCAGGCTTAGCTATCCTTTACAGGTTTTTCGATGATGAGACTAATGAAAGGAACTTAAAAAGCTTTGATCTTCTTGTTTTTAATTTGAGGTCAGCCCTTAGATTGTAAGTTTCTTTGAATGGATAGGGAGGCGTCCCCAGGGGGTAGAGTTTAATACAAGCAACTAGAGCAACCCCCTGCCCTGGGAGGCATCCAAGCACTGGATCAGTGCACAGGCTGGGCGCCTTCCTCTTTTGCCGGGCTGATGGACATTATCTTGGAGGTGCCCAATTTGGCACATTCTAGATTCTACCTCTACTCTCTGTCCACTGCAGCCATCCCATAGAAGTAAACCTAGAACAGTTGGATTCAGGAAAAAGCAACCTCTTCTATACTCATTTAAGATGGGACACCAGGCCGGGCATGGTGGCTCACGCCTATAATCCTAACACTTGGAGAGGCCGAAGTGGGTGGATCACCTGAAGTCAGGAGTTCGAGACCAGGCTGGGCAACATGTAGAAACCCAGTCTCTACTAAAAATACAAAATATTAGCTGGGCATGGTGACGGGCGTCTATAATCCCAGCTACTCGGGAGGCTGAGGCAGAATTGCTTGAACCCGGGAGGCAGAGGTTGCAGTGAGCCACGATCGTGCCACTTTACTCCAGCATGGGTGAAAGAGCGAAACTCCATCTTGATAAATAAATAAATAAATAAATAAATAAATAAAAGATGGGACACTGGCATTTGTGGTCCTAAAAGCCACAGTTCCTTTGCTTCCCTCTCTCTTTATGACCAGGCTCTGTCCCTCTCCCTTTGGCCCTTGGCTGTCAGCAGAATTGCCATCTTTCAGAATGCCCATTTCTTGACTGAAGCCAAATTGGCAACAAGGGGCTGCAGGTCCTTTCTGAGCAAGGCTGACCGGCCCATTGGATGAGGCGGGCTATGTTTGGAGGCCCTGCACCATTTGCCCGTGTTAAGGCCACAACCATGGTCTAGTAACAGGTTTGGGGTAGTGCCCCAGGCAGACACATTTACCTCTTATTTTCCTAAGAGAAGTGTAGACCTGGTTGGTAAGAATTGGCCTGGAGCCTGGAGCACCAGCCCTGCCCAGGAGACGCCTGGCTGTGAGTCTTGTTCTCACCTCTCCCTCGAACAGGGAGAGCACCTGAGCCAGGGAAGAGGGCTGCCCCAACTGCTGGGCCCCTAGGTTATGTTCCAGGCCCTCACTTGGGAAGCATCCTGTATTAGTCTGTTTTCACACTGCTAATAAAGACATACCCAAGACGGGGTAATTTATAAAGAAAAAAAGGTTTAATAAATTCACAGTTTCACGTGGCTGGTGAGGCCTCACAATCGTAGCGGAAGGCAAAAGGAACATCTTACATGGCGGCAGGCAAGAGAGAGAATGAGACAGCCAAGTGAAAAGGGCAACCCCTTATAACATCAACAGATCTCGTGACATTTATTCACTACAATGAGAGAAATATGGGGGAAATTGCTCCCATGATTCAATTATCTCCCACCAGGTCCCTTCCACAACACATGGGAATTATGGGAGCTACAAATCAAGACAAGATATGGGTGGGGACACAACCAAACCGTATCACATCCTAAGCTGTGCTCGTGATTGTGGGAGAAATAGCCAAAATCATGGAGGGACTATCTCCTGATTAGTTCTTGGCTTGGGGTGGGTGGGTGACAAGGGCAAGAGGCACGAGTAGAAGGGAGGGTACGAACCCTCATATGAACAAAGGCCTGATTCCTGTTGAAGAGGTCACATCCCCAGGACTGCCCTTTAAGGCACTATGCACCTGGTTGGATCCCAGGAGCCAACAGAAGAAAGCATGAAAGCATGCGTGGGAGAGCATGTGTGTTCATGTTTGTGTGAGGATGTTGTGAGTGTGCATATGCATGCCAGCATGCTGTGTATGTGTGGATGTGGGTAATTTGTGTGTGTCATGTGCAGATGTATTTATACGCATACATGTGTGAGAGTGTTGTGTGTGAACATGGATGTTCACGTGTCTGCATTTGTGTATACTTGTGTGTATGCATGTGTGCCCATCTATGATGTCTACAATGTCAAGGGAAGATCTATTTTGGGCCATGGTTAGACACCTCAAGGCCTAGGAGCTAGAGGTGAAATCTGGAGTGTGGCATCCCTGAGAGTCATTTAGTATCTCTAGTTCCCCCTCAGTCACAAGCAGGGGTTCTTTCCTTCCGATCACCTCACCTTTTTCCTTCCTGTCCTCATCTTTGCTGTCACCATTGGTTGGAGGTTGGGGAAGCTCCAGTGTCAACATCGCTACTGACATTAATATCACCTCTCTCCACCCTTACCCCCTAAGGGTGGTAGGGTGGGCAAATCCTGGGGTCACTTGTACCTGCCTGCAGAATGAGGAATGAGCGAGAATTATCCTTTCCTGAGCATCTATTGCATGCCAGGCTCTGTGGCTCTTGGCCTCAGGGCTTTCTTTGGGCTCTGGAGCCTGCTCCGCCCTCCCTGGGTTAGGCTAGTGGAGGGGTGACTGTCCCCCAGGAGCAGTCCTCAATCAAGGGCTGAAGGGGGTTGGGAGATAACCAGCTGGCTCCTGCACCCCTTGAATGGGATAACTCTAGGTGCGAGGTCCTTGGCGTCTCCTAGAGGTGCCTGCAGGATTGAGCTCCCGCTGCCCACAGTGGAACCTTGCTCAATACGTTTCCTTAATTGACTGCCTACCCCTATAGGCTCTCCCCGTGTTTCCTGAGGTCCCTCCCAAACACCCCACTTCTACTCACATCCTCCTCTCAGGAGCTATTTTGGACGGACCCAAACAAAGAAAGTAACTTATCTGATTGATGAGTTGGGGAAAATAATCCCGGCCCAAGAAACTCAACCTTTTCTAGGTCCCCTTTGGGAGGAAGCCTGTCCAGAAAAGCGCGACATCTCAGCTCCCTGTGGCCTTTACTCTTGCCTGTAGCTGAATGGGTTAGATCAACTCTGGAGTGAGTGTTAGCAAGACGATTGTTGTGACAGATCTCAAGCCACATCTGCCAATATAGCCTTTTCTGCAACAAAGGACATTCATTTTGAGCCCCATCTTTTGGACTTCCATATCTATTTCTTGATTGCTCAGAGAAGGAGAGAAAGTAATGTTATGAATTGACTCTCACAAAACCCTGACATTTATCACTATATCCCCAGAACCTAAAAGCACCAGGACAGAATAGGGCACTCGTGAACATTTGTTGAATGCAAACATGTGACAGCAAGATTCAAATCCAGGTCTGTCTTCCTCTCAGGCTGTGCCACTTTCTCTAGATCTGTTGAAGATGGGAGGGCTGGAGAGAGACTGAGGTGGCCTGGAGAGCAGTGGAGAAGCCCTCGACGCTGTCTGCCCGGCTCTTCTGCCCTTCGGCAAAGAGAACATTCTCTGTGGGCCACAGCCCAGAGGCAAGGTCAAGGTCAGCAAGTTCTGCCCTGGGGAAGCCAGGACTTGGCCCGAGAGGTGCAAATCCCTGCACATTATCCTGTCAGCATCATCTAATCACACTGTGTGTTTTGACTGAGCAGTGCTACCCGCCTCTCGGGATTGATGCGAAGATTAATGCCTGTTTAGCAAATTACAGCTTCCCCAGCACCTCCCGCTCCTGGGAGAGAAGGAGCCGTGGCAACGGAAAAGAAAAACAAACCTCACCTCTCGTGGCAAGGCTTGGCCACAACAATGACAGCCGGGCTCAACTCAACAAAATGTGGAGGCTTAGCAAAGCTAGGTGAGGTCTGGGGCCTGCCAAAAAGAAGGCTGGGGTAAAGCCAAGCCCACTCTCCTGCCCTGGGACAATCGGGCGCTGAGTGGGGAGGCGGGAAGAGTAAAAGACAGCAAGGGGCAGCTTGTGGCCTGGCCATCTCCTCTCCAGGCCAGGCACAGGGAAGAGAGGAATATTTATTTTATTTTATTTTTTTTTTTGTGATAGAATGTTGCTCTGTCGCCCAGGCTGGAATGCAGTGGCGCAATCTAGGCTCACTGCAACCTCCACCTTCCAGGTTCAAGCGAGCGCCACCACGCCCAGCTAATTTTTGTATTTTTAGTAGAGATGGGGTTTCGGCATGTTGGCCAGACTGGTCTCGAACTCCTGACCTCAAGTGATCTACCTGCCTCAGCCTCCCAAAGTGCTGGGATTACAGGTGTGAGCCACCACACCCAACAGAGAGAGGAGTCTAATCTGTTAGTTGCACAGAGGAGGGAGCAATCTGGCTGTCTCCAAGGCTGTTTTCACTCTTCTCCAAGGCAGATTGATGGCTCCCATTCCTTTTCCACAGCTTAGACGACATCTGGGGCATTATGGTTACTTTTGCCCAGTTTGTGGTCTTGCAGTTGTCCCAAGTGAATGCTCAGCTGATCATGTGTGAATCAAGAACCGAGAGACAGGTTCGAAGCAAGAGGACTTGCAGCAGGCGCCAGCGTGGCTCTGCACAGATGTCCCCCGTGCTCACTGTTTCCATGTGTGCTTGGGTGACCGCTGAGGGCTTGCTCGAGGCCTGCAGGCTCTCGGAGGAGTCCCCAGACAGATGACACAGGAGCTAGAAGATAGTCACCTCAGCTCCCTCGCCCCCAGGAGGGATTAAGCCCCAGTGACCCACAGCGGAGTGACTTTCTTGAGGAGCCCCGTGTGTGGCATCCTTCTTCTCCCCATCTCACCTCCATTCCACTCCGTTTCCTCCCAAATAAACCAGTTCTGCTCAAATTTAGCTCTCAGAGGCTGCTTCTGAGGGAGCCCAAACGAGGTCAGAGTTGAAAGGAGGGATTTGGGGAAGCAAGGAAAAGGGAAGCGTGGAAAACACTCGGAGGGGCGGAAACCAGCCTCATGGCTACCGCTTCCACAGAAGAAGAAAGGTGTTCTGTTGGCATCCGTCAAAATCTCTGGCTTATTTATTTATTGATTGATTTATTTAGAGACAGGGTCTCACTCTGTCCCCCAGGCTGGAGTGCAATGGTGCGATCTCAGTTCACTGCAAATTCCACCTCCCGGGTTCAAGTGATTCTTCTGCCTCAGCCTCCCGAGTAGCTGGGACTACAGGCATACGCCATCACGCCTGGGTAATTTTTGTATTTTTAGTACAGATGGGGTTTCACCATGTTGGCCAGGCTGGTCTTGAACTGCTGACCTCAAGTAATCTGCCTGCCTCAGCCTCCCTAAGTGTTGGGATTACAGGCGTGAGCCACCATGCCTGGTCGCTGTCTTCTTTTTTAAACTCCCAACTCCACCCTCTCTCCCTAATGAACCCTCTGTTTTTCCAGAACAGCAACAATGTGCCAACAGAACTTGCCCATCTGTGAGTGTAAAGATTTCCCGATGACAGGCCTCGGGGTGGGACCCACCCAACTCTTCCCAGCCCAATCCAGACCAGCCCACCAAATGTCTCTGGTTGCTTTGTGTGGCTGCCCTCCTGCCCCCACACTCCCCTCTCCCCGGGGTGGGTCTGGGACAGGGTAGGCACCCCGCAGGCAGCAGAGACAGAGCTTTCCCTATGTATGGTTCAGGCCCCTCTTTTCTCCCTCCACCTCCTCCATCAAGTCAGGGATCTGGAATCCTCAGATTCCTTATGCAAGAGGGGCCCTCCTCCTATGCGTGGTCCTTGGCCATCTGGAGGATGGATTTTAAGGAACCACCACCGGGGTTGGCTGTAGTCAGTTTGGAGGACTCGTGTTTGCTGTCCTTTATTTCTTGTCCTAGCCCCACGTGACAGCTCTGTTTCAGAGGTTGCCCAGGGAAGGAATGGAAAGCCCTAAGCCCAAAACATAGACTGTTGATTCTGTAAAGATGAGGCCTGTACTCCGCAGCGCTCTCTGGATAAGAGGGCACTTTGAGAGAACTGATGTGGGCTAGGGAATGAGCAAGGGGAGGCTCTGGAGCCCAGGGGAGTGCTCAGAAGAGTGTGGTCTGGGGCAACTCAGCTTCACTCTTGATGTTCCAGAGAAGCATTGTCATCCTGCCTCCCCACCAAAGTCCAGGAAGTGAGGAAGGATGTGAGAAGGAGCCCAAGAGGATGGTTCCTGGCTGCAGTCCTGTGTGGTGAGGTGAGGTGGAAAGGGCCACAAATGGGAGGGAGAGTATGGGGACGAAGGTGGCTCTGTGTGTTCCAGGGCTGTCCTGTATGCCATCTTATGGAACCCTCACATTAACCCTGTGAACGGGATCTGTTGTTCCTATTTCACAGATGAAGACACTCAGTCTCTTCATCAAAACCAGCAAAGCCAAGAGCAGAAGCCCCCTCTTAAGCCCAGGCCTTTCTGGTTTCTGAGTCCACACCAAGCTTTTTGCACAAAACCTTGCACCTCCCCTCTAGAACTCAAGAGCTAGATGCCTGGCCCTGCGGCTGTGGGCTGCAAGTTGCCTTGCATCTCAGAAGCTCAGTACCCTTGTCTGGAAAGGCAGATGAATAGAATTCTCCCAGATCTTCCACTCCCAACCCTGGATATCCAGAGGGTTCTATGCGGTAGCCGATAAATGGCCCGTTGTGGGCCAGAAGGTGTTTGCCTCAAGTGCGGGCTTGATTACTCCCAGGGACTTGAGTTCCCCCACCCCCAGTTCCCAGGAGCATCTATGTCAGTTGTCTGTGAAGCTGATTCTATCAAGCCAGTTCTGGGTGCCACGGCTGATCCAGTTCCTATTTCTGCATATCAAATTATTCTAATCCCAGGTGGTTAAAAATAACAATAATTTCATTGTATTTTACAATTTTGTAGGTCAAGAATTTGGGCAGGGTTTGACTACACAACTCTTCTGCTTCGAAAGGCATTGAGGGAGGTCTCTCAGTGGTATTTGGCTAGTGAATGGCTTGTTCTGGAGGCTTAACTTACATATCTAGAACCTAGGCAGGGATGGCTGGCAGGCTAGGCTAATCTAGTGTCATCTACCAGAGTGATCTTTGCAGCATATAATTCTCAGAGTAGCTGGACTTCTCACACGATGATCCGGGGCTCCAGCCAACCAGGAGGAAGCTGCACTGGCGTTTATGATTCAGCCTTGGAGGTTACATTGAGGCACTTCGGCCATCCTCTACTAGTTGAAGCAGTCACAAGCCCACCCAGATTCAAGGGAGAGGATATAGACCCCACCTCCAACTGGAAGGAGTGTCAGAGAATTGAGGCCTTGTTTTAAAAGCGTCATAATGGCTCAGCTGCCCAAGTTTGCCCACAGCCCTCCATGCCCCCACTCCTTCCTTTCTCTACTCCTTCCCCCCTGCCTGCAACCACACTCCTACCAGGGAGGCAGCCAAGGGCTCACCTCCTCTCTCAGAAACCGATCTGAAACACTTATTCATTGAAAGTGTCAGGGTCTCCACGTGTTAGTCCCTTGAGGGGCATTTTCACTTTAAAATTGTGGCTCAAACGTGCGGGGCATAACCAAAGGAATGCATTGCTAATGGTGGAATTTCAGGCATTTACCACAGACCAGTAGGGGATATATTTTTTGGCTAAGGGACTTTCCTGCTGCAGACAGCTGGCTGTTCAGTCTACCCTGAACCCATAAACACTAAACTGTGGCCACTGGGGCTCTACAAGCTGCTTGGACAGCAGCTTCTGCACTGTGGTTCCCCAACCACCACTGAAAATCCATACCCAGACGATGCAGGAGGGGAGGGAATGATGTTTCTGGGCCATGCCGGTGGCCAGCTCAGAGCTGCGCAGATTTACTGCTCCACAGTGTAAAAGCATGAGATTAAAGAGAGCCGCGTGCACAGAACTCAAGTTTGTTTGAAACTTAAAATATTTATGTAGCATAGGCCCCCTCGGAGCAGCCTACCTTCTTTTCCTTATTATTGTATTTCTCAGCACTAACAAAACTGTATGTGAGAAACAAGGAACATGTCAAAAATAAATAAAATATTATGGGATAACAACCTGATCTAGAATAATGCTAATTTCAAGTAAGGGGGAAAAAACTCCCACAACTGTGTCACACACACACACACACGCACACAACATTGTTTATCTTATTTGTTTTCTTGATTTGGTTCAACCTGATGTCAGGATGAAGTGGGAAGTGGCTACGGCCAGTAAATCTGTTTTTTGGATAAATTTCAGAAATTTCTACACATATTCCTTTTAATGTTCCTCCACCCTTGACATCAACCTTTTTAAACCAAGACTTGTAGTACTTAGTTTCAAGGGGAGAGGTGGAGAGACTTCTGGGAGGTTCTGAAGGGAGATACCAAAGACATCATGGGTAACTTTTTTTTTTTTTTTTTTTGAGGCAAGGTCTTGCTCTTCACCCAGACTGAAGTGCAGTGGCGCCATCATGGCTCACTACAGCCTCAACTTCCCGGGCTCGAGTGATCCTCCTGCCTCAGCCTCCCAAGTAGTTGGAACTACAGGTTTGCGCCACCGCACTCAGCTAATTTTTGTATTTTTTTTAAGAGACGAAATTTGGGCTGGGCTCGGTGGCTCACACTTGTAATCCCAGCACTTTGGGAGGCCGAGGTGGGTGGATCACCTGAGGTCAGGAGTTGACACCAACCTGGTCAACATGGTGAAACCCCATCTCTACTAAAAATACAAAAATTAGCGGGTGTGATGGTGTGCACCTGTAATCCCAGCTACTCGGGAGGCTGAGGCAGGAGAATCGCTTGAACCTGGGAGGCAGAGGTTGCCGTGAGCCAAGATCGCACCACTGCACTTGAGCCTGGGCGACAGAGTGGGACTCTGTCTCAAAAAAAAAAAAAAAAAAAGAGAGAGAGGTGCAGTCTCATCACTGTGTTGCCCAGGCTGGTCTCAAACTCCTGGCCTCAAGCAAACCTCCTGCCTCAGACTTCTGAGTCGCCAGGATTACAGGCATGAGCCACTCTGCCAGGCTCCATTATGGGTAAGTTTAAGTGAGTGCTTTCTATATGCAGGTACTGTTCCAAGTGCTTTCCATGTATTGACTCCATTTCACGTCAAAACAATCTGGAGGCAGGTGCCAGTTACCCCTATCTGACAGCTGAGGGGTCTGAGGCACAGAAAACTTAAGTGAACAGCCCAAAGACACGGAGTTGGGAGGTAGGAAAGGTGAGCGTTTAACCCAGGCAGTCTGATTCCAGGGCTTGTTAGTCCCTTTTTAAGCTACATATTGATTCTGGTCCTCTGCCTTTGGCCTGTGATTCTGGGATAAGTCCAGATCCAATTCAGGCCAAGGCTGATCTCAAATAGGTGAGGGGCCTTGTGCTGTCTGGTGAGGAAGCACTAAGAAAGCTGGCTGATGCGTATGGTCAAGGGTGGTCCTGCTTTTGAAGGGTGAGGGGCTGCTTGGAAAACAAAACTAAAGGCCCTGTCGCAAAATTCAGGAGAGGTGTTTTCCTGGACAGTGACAACAGTGAGCTTGGTTCAGGACTCTCCAGACCCTGTAGGCACAAGGAGGGTTCTGTGGGCCTTTTTTTCTAGAGCAAATGCTTCTAGGAATGATCTTCTCAAGCCACATGAAAGTGGCCTGTGTCATTCTGCCCGGGCTTTGCTCTGCAAAGACTGCCCATATTTGTTTGGAAGTTATTTATGGGTCTTCGCATGGCAAAGTGCAAAGGACATTGCTAGGAGCCAGGAAGCCCAGGGCCTGGCCTTGGCTCTGCTGTAATTTGCTGTGGGATCTTGGACACGTCACTTTTCTCTCTCTGGGTTTCTGTCTCTTCACTGAGAAACTAAGGGGTTGGATTATTTGATCTCCAAAGTCCCACTAGACCTGAAATCTTGTGATTCTTAGATGAATCAGAAAGGTGAGTCAACAAACCCTCTAAACCCCAGGAGCAAGAGCTGGAAAGAGTAAGACAACACAGAGAGAAGAAGTCAACCTAAGCTAGACCATTTGGAAACAGGACAAGTGGATGAAGTTGTGAGATTCACAGTCTGCGAGCAGCGTACCCGTCCCCATGCCTCTCTGCCTTATGAGATTACAAGTTGAAATCCCTCTAATGGGGAAAAAAAATCTATCATTGCAGAATGATTTGCATCCAGAAAGATTTCAATGCAAATCCTCCTGGGGGAGAGAATTATTGCAAATTCATACTGACATGTAAATGACTGACGTGAGATTTATTCCAAAGAGCAGACTTTGAAGGATGGGGCCCTGGATCTGGGAGCCTGAAGACAGAGAGAAGAAAGAGCACCTCAAAGGGCAGAGTCTATAAAAGAGTCCAATAACACGATTAGTCTACAGCCAATGTTGCTTTACCCACTACTGTCCCCAACTCCAAGGAAGGAGCCATGTCGGTGAGAATTCTGATTTTTTTTTTGAGACAGGGTCTCACTCTGTCATCCAGGCTGGAGTACAGTGATGTGACCATGGCTTACTGCAACCTCAACCTCCCAGGTGCCAGCAATCCTCCCACCTCAGCCTCACAAATAGCTGGGACTACAGGCATGTGCCACCATGTCTGGCTAATTGTTTTAGGGTTTTTTTTAAGAGATGGGGTCCCATTGTATTGGCCAGGCTGGTTCCGAACTTCTGGACTCAAGCAATCCTCCCACCTCGGCCTCCCAAAGTGCTGAGGTTACAAGTGTGAGCCACCACGCTCGGCATAGATTTCTGATTTTGAGAACCCCGAGAGAAGAGGTCAAGCTGAGGTGATTGGGAGGTGATTGGGAGGTGCCTGGGGGAGCTGTATCTGCCAAGCCTGCTTCCTGCTCAGGTACCTAGCCAGAAAGACGCCCTTGTTTCCTCAAGGGCTGGGGAGAGAGACACCGTGCCCAGCTGGCCTGGAGCCTGAGGCAGAGGGGCACGTGGAAGGAGGCCAGGTTGTGCTGAGCTGGCAAGCTGGGCACTGCCCGTGTGCAGCTCTGCATACATTTTGTGCCTCCAATGTCCTCACCTTGTAGGAAAGTAGTAGCTTGTGTTCTAACCAGCTGTCCCTGAGTGTGATGGTTCACATGATTTACTAAAGGGGGAGAACATTTGTTTCTCAACGCAGACACTGCAAGGGAACCCCCATGATGGATGGAAGAGGTGACAGCACAGAGGCTGCTAGGACCCTGGCCCTGACTGTGACCATGATGCTCTGAGCTGCAAGGAGGGAGGGAGGGAGGACAGGGCTGGAGCGCAGGTGCCACTAAGGGGAGACAGAGCTGAGGGTGGAGGAGGGATGGACCCGTTCATGCTTGTCCATTAGTTGAAACTCAGGAGCAAGGCAAATGGCAAATCTGGTCAGTGGTCTGAGAAATCTGTAGCAGGACCTGGTTAGCACGTGAAGGCCAAGGACCTAGAGGGTGCACTTGGGAATCAGACTGCATTTCCTCACTGTGGGCAAGCCACTCAAGCTGTCATTTCTCAGTTTCCTCCCTTAAAAAGCAGGGATCATTTGTGTTGTGATTATGCCTGATGCAAATAAGTATTGAGCGCTTGGCCCACAGTGCGCACTGCTCTCCTGCAGGAGGTGATGTTGTTGAAGGTGCTCTGGTTGTCCTCCTCCCACCTTCCTAAGCCCCACCCTGCCCCTTGGCTTCTATTCCTTTCCTCTCTCCTCTGAATCCACTTGGAAATGCTGCCTTTGGTGCAGTCCTCTGGCTGAGCCCAGGGTCATGGCGCTCACTCAGCCCCAGGCGATGCTCCACATGGTGGAGGCTGGTCTTCCCGCTAACACTGCCCTTTTGGGAGCACTTATGGCTGGCGGGCAGGAGTCTGAAGGGGTTGGAAGGCTGAGGTTTGATATGAGCCTACTGCCAAGGCACCTGCTGGAATAAGGGCTGGGGAATATCCAGATGGGGAGGTGAGCATGGCAGGCCCCAAGCTCCAGATCGCTTCCAGCAGCCGCTGTAGCAGCGAGTACCGGAGTGATCAGCAGGGCAGGTGTCAGGGGCCGGATGTGGCCTGGCTGTTGGAGGGATGTGCCACTGAGGGTGGGAGAGGGTGGGCCACAGCAGGAGCAGGTCCCCAGGCCTGATGGGGGCAATTAAGAGTCAGGATTCTGAAGGCACGCGGGGATCCAGGTGGCCCTCCTGTCCTTTTGGAGCTAGCCAGGGAATTAAGCACAAAAGCAGGATCCCCTTCAGGAGCCTATGTCCAAGGGAGGGGGGGGATGTTGGTCATGAAGACCAAGTGAGAGCCCATTTCCTGCAACCTGGGCTCAAGGTGGGAGGGACCAGAGCTGACCTGAGCCACCAGTGGCTTCACGGCTCCTTGGCCACCACCTTGCCCTCCAGGAAATCGAAGGGGAGCAAACCCTGGGAGAGGGCAGCGCCCTCTGTTGGGAGGTGAGAGTGCTGGCCAGGGTCCTGGCAGGAAAAAGGTGCCACTTTCCAGCCAGGAGATATGAGGAGAGTTTAATGAAGGGACTATTTACGGAGGTGAGAGCCGGTGGGAGAAAGCCCAGGATGGGGAGGGAAGCCAGGGGAGACCAGTGACGGCAGGAAGCCACTACCACCCCAACCCTGAAGGAATAAGGAGAAGGGGTGGATTCTGAAATCCAGAGAGAGTAATTACAGGGTAGGAGAAGGGTAGCCCCACAGGAGTGGTGGCCTTTAGCAGCAGAACGCAGGGGCCTGAGCAGGAGGAGGTTGGGGAGACAAATCCTCCTGCACTTAGGGCTTCTGCCTGGGTCTCCTGAAGCTGGAGGACAGATCAGCCTCCTGGGGTGCAGAACCTGCACAGGACGGCGGGCAGAGATGTGGAGAGGCCCAGAGGAGCCACCGACACAGTGGCTGACCCCAGGGTGGGCTCTGGAGGAGTGGTAAGGGTGGAGAACCTGGTCACTCTTTATGCCAGCAGTGTCTGGGAGGGCAGTGTGTGATTTTCAGATTGGGCTGGGAAGGTAGTGGGGGAGAAGGAAGCTTTCTTTCTTTTCTTTGTTTTTTCTTTTTGAGATGGAGTCTTGCTCTGTCGCCCAGGCTACAGTGCAGTGGCATGATCTCGGCTCACTGCAACTTCCACCTCCCAGGTTCAAATGATTCTGTCTCAGCCTCCTGAGTAGCTGGGATTACAGGCGCCCGCCACCACGTCCAGCTAATTTTTGTATTTTTGGTAGAGACAGGGTTTCACCATGTTGGGCAGGCTAGTCTCGAACTCCTGACCTCAGATGATCCACCTGTCGGCCTCCCAGAGTGCTCGAATTACAGGCGTGAGCCACTGCGCCCAGCCAAGAGCCCTTTTTTTTATGTTGCATGTGGCACTATGTGGCTCACAATGGGATGATTCTGCCCCGAGTAAGCAGAGTTGCCATTTCCTCTCTATACAAGGCGGCTGCTGCCTGATCCTGGGCTGAGCTGAGGCACCTGCTTTGATCATGGGGAGCTCTAAGGGCTCCTGCTAATCCCTACTTATTCCTTCAGACATCCCATCAGCATACTTCTTCCGGGAAGCTTCCCACGATTATACTCCCTCCTCCAAGTCTAGGATAAAGGCCTCATGTCTTTGCACTCAATGTCGCCCAGCTCTATGCTGGTTCATATCATTCTTTGCATTCAATGTCGCCCAGCTCTATGCTGGTTCATATCATTCTTTGCATTGATGGCACCATATCAGATCATCAAGAGCCCCTGGAGGTCCCAACTGGGGCCCAGCTCCTCTCAGGAAAGTCAGTGCCTGGAATAGCTCCTGATGCAGAATGTGTCCTTAACACATAACCATCAACATGGGCACCACAGGGGATTTATTGGGAAGCACTGAGGTGACCTCAACTTTAGTAGCAGAGAATTCTATGGTTTCTATTTCGATCCCTAAGACAAAGGCCACGAGGTACTCTAGTGCCCTGGCTTAGAAATTCCACGGATAAAGCCCATCCCAGCTGAGTTTCCACGGAGCAGAATGCTCCGTCCTGGTTTAAGCGGTTACGTTTGCAGAATGAAGAAAGGATTCTTCCACGGTAATATAATTTCAACAGCACAGTGGTAAGAGCAGCAAGAGGCGATCTCCAGCCTCCTATTTATGAAAACAATAGCTCAAGTTTATGGTATTAACAGTAACCACAGCCACTTCACTTCCTCTCCCGCCACTCTCTCTCCACAGCCACTAGATGCACACATCCAGACACCAGACACAAAGGCAAACTCACAGAAAGGCACACACACACAGGAACAGGCACATGGGCTCAAGACACCCATGGACACATAAGTTCATGGACACTCAGGCACATCTACCCATGCATTTCCTTGAACATATAGAGCCCTGGTTTGGGAAAAGGATGAAGACCACGACAAACTGCCCTCTAGGAAGTGATCACACTGGTATCGGAATAAAGACTCAATCATGTTCTGGTGCTTTCCAGCTCTTTATCGGGCTCCAAGGGGTAAAGAAAAGAGAGACAGGCATCATAGAGGCCCCGCCTGACTCTGTGTTCTCGGACTGAGGAGGCAGTGGGACTCTTGGCAGAAGTAAGCCAGGGTGCTGACTGCAGAGTGATTTAAAGTGAAAATAAACGGTTGCTGCCACAGTAGCAGTAAAAAGACTATCAAGACCAATGCTTCTGCTGAACCGGGAGAAATGCATCTGCCTGTGAGGCTGACAGCAGAGCGAGGGACGGTACCACTTTACGAGCCTCAAATCTGAGTCTGTTCAGCCTCGGCCCCGGTTCCTACTCACAATATGTATTCTGGCTTGCCTAGTCTTGCATTTCCAGAATGGGAAGGGAGTTGTACCACTCAGGGTTCAGTGCGAGAAATGGAAACTGCTCCAGACATTTTAAGCAGAAGGGGATTTAAAACAAGGAAGTCACTGCTTACAGAATCATTGGAAGGTGTATGACTCCCCCGAGGCCGCAAATGACCATTACCTGGATGGCTTAAAAACAACTTGGTTCCCTCACAGTTCTGGAGGCCAGCAGTCCAAAATGAAAATGTCAGCAAGGCCACACTCCATCTGGAGGCTCTAGGGGAGAATCCTTCCTTGCCTCTTTTGGCTTCTGGGGGCTACTGGCCTTCCTTGTGGCAGCATCACTTCAATTTCTGCCTCTCGTCTTTACAAAACCTTCTCCTTTCTGTGTTTTCTCCTCTTCTGCCTGTTATAAGGATTTAGGGCCCACCTGGGTAATCCAAGCTGCTTTAATCTCAAGATACTTAATTACATTACAAAGACTCTTTTGTCAAATAGGGCCACATGCACAGGTTTTGGAGGTTAGGACAGGGACATAGCTTTGGAGAGGCCCCCATGGTAACCCACTACAGAGGGCTGTTGTGTAAACTCTAGGCTGGGTTTCCAAGGACTCTCAGAACCCGCAGGATTGACCCGCTAGGGGAGCTGCTATCTTTGCTACATGCAGGAAGGCCTGGAGCCAGGAAACCATCAATAGAAACAGCTGTGCTTAAAAACCCACTGCCGGAGCTGTGAGCTCCAAATCAGGGTACAGCCGCTGCTGCCACAGCAACTGTCTGGATACTGACAAAACTGATGAGTGGAAACTGGAATGCTGCTGCAGAAAATTCCATGTCTTCTTGAGCCCATCAGTTGCCAGGCAGAGTTGACTACACAGAGGAGGCGATTGTGGTGGACTCTTGTTTGTTGCCTATCTAGCACATTTAATGAGCCGCTATCACAAAATACCACAGACTGGATAATTTATAAATAGCAAAATTTATTACTCATAGTTCTGGAGGCTGGGAAATTGAAGATTAAGGTGTCGGCAGATTCAGTGTCTGGTGAGGGCTGCTCTCTGCTTTGCGGATGGCACCTTGTTGCTGTATCCTCTGGAGGGGAGGGACACCTGTGTCCTCACATGGTGGAAGGGACAGAAGGGGCAAACTCGCCCCCTCAAGCCCTTTTTTTTTTTTTTTTTGAGACAGAGTCTCGCTCTGTCACTCAGGCTGGAGTACTGTGGTGTGATCTTGGCTCACAGCAACCTCCACCTCCCGGGTTCAAGCAATTCTCTGCCTCAACCTCCTGAGTAGCTGGGATTACAGGCGCCTGCCACCATACCTGGCTAATTTTTGTATTTGTAGTAGAGACAGGGTTTCACCATCTTGGCCAGGCTGGTCTTGAACTCCTGACCTCGTGATCCACCCACCTCAGCCTCCCAAAGTCCTGGGATTACAGGTGTGAGCCACCATGCCTGGACCCCCTTAAGCCCTTTTATAAGGCACTAATCCCATCCATGAGGGCAGAGTCCCTAGGGACTAATGACCTCTTAAAAGGCCCCACCTGTTAATACTATTGCATTGGAATTAAGGTGCAACATGAATTTTGGAGGGGAGGCAAACATTCAAACCATAGCAGGGAGCCACCTTGTATCAGCTATCTATAACTATGGAACAAATGAACCCACAACTTGATGACTTCAAACAATCACAATTCATTGTTTCTTACGGTTCTGTGAATTGACCAGGCTCAGCTAGGTGATCTTTCTGCTCCGTGTGGTGTATGCTGGTGTTGCTGGCATCTGAAGGTTCAGTTGCTCTTGACTGCTCAAGATGGCCCCACCTACATGGCTGACAGATAATCCTGGATGCTGCTGGCTAGAAGATCAGCTGGGGAAATTGGCTGGGCACCTCAATTCTCCCTCACATGGGCCTCCCCACATGGCTGCTTAGGCTTCCTCGCAGTGTTCCATGATGCTGTGTTCTAACCATGGGAAAGTTAAATCCATAGATTTCTTAAGGTCCAGCTTTGAAATGTACAGTGTCATGTCTGCCATGTTTTATTGTCCAAAATAAGACACAGGGCTGGCCTTTATTAATGGGGAAGGGAAACGGATTCTTATCTCTCAATGGAACTAGTGTCAAAGATTTTGTGGCCAGCTTTAATCCACTGCTCATCCCTAACTACTCTCAAGCCATGTGGTTTTGGTGGAGCTGACACCCCTATCTGAAGTGGCATGTGACCCATCAGAATACCTTTTCTCCAGCAACAGTGATTGGACCAGGGACAGTCACACGATCCAAGTCAGGCTTTGGGGACTTTTGTAAGAGATTTCAGGAAAATACACTTTTTACTTTCTATGCCAAACTTGAACCAGAGCAAATATGAGGAGATGTTGCCTCTTAACATCACCAGAGAGTCCAATAATGAAGCCAGCAATGGAAGAGAGCCAGACTCAGGAGGAGAGAGAGGGGGAAACTGAGTCTGGATGAAACAGTTTATTCCCTGAATACAGCAAAGCCTCATCAGATTTGGATGACCCATAGGCATCCCCAAGCCAATCCTGCCACCTCAGTCATTGCCAGGAACATAGGTAGGGGCTCTACCTGTCCTTCCCTACCACTCACTGCCAGGTGGTGAATTAGAATGAAAGCGACCCTCAGATGGAATTTGACCAGCCATATGATTATTAGGAAGCAGATACAAGGATGATGATATAATGTATTCCTGTAGGCTAGGAAACGTCCCCACTCTGTCCTCAGGCCCTCTGATAGACACTTTGCATGCAGGATTTACTCTGAGGCAGATGCGATGGTATTCTCTTGACAGTCAGCCAAACTTCTGGGTGGGTGAGGCACCACAGTCCTCTGAAAATAGGGAGATGATAGAGGACCAAATGGAACTCCAGATTAAAGTGTTGCTCTGAAGGTGCCAGGTGGCTGCTCTAGCCTCATTCCTGCCAGGGCACAGAGCCCACAATCTTAAGCCATATATCCTAATACTTCTAAGATCTCTATGCCAATTAAGGAACCCTCTCGTGTAGATTTAGATATGGATATTTGAAGCACTGAGTAATTACTTCTGGAGTGTAGATTCCTATTAGGGTCTTTCAAATGCTAACGAACCACCCCTAGGGGGTAAGTATAATCACACACACATACACAAACACACACACACACACACACACACACACGCACCACTCTGCATATATAGAGATGTTTTAGAGTAAATTGTCACACAGATAATATAACACCATCCTGGGCTTGATGAGGTGCTACATGCGGCCTTTTAAGAAGTTCTCTCTTTCCTTGATTTCACTGGGAGGGAAAAGAGGTAACTAACAAAGCTTTGAGCCAATCAGGGGAAGCCCTGTGGTGCATAGGGAAGTAAGGATCTCAGAGGACCATGGAGAGGCCCCGTGCTATCAAGGAGTCCTCTGACTCATAAGGAAAATTAGTTGTGTCAATGCATACGTGTATTTGGGGTGTGAAGGTAGGGAGAGTGTGGTAGCTTTTCTCAGATTCTCAAAAGGGTCCGGAGACCCAAAAGCATTTAAAAAATCTGAACTAGGCATGGTTGGGGAAAGAAGATAAAAAGAAACATCTTGCTTGGAGATAGCCTGGGGAAGGTTTAACAACTTCCCAGTAGAGTCAGATATACTGGTCCAGGACTTGTGTTCTACTAGGGAAATTTCAAGATAATTATGGGGCTGGGCATGGTAGCTCACACCTGTAATACCAGGAGTTTGGAAGGCTGTAGTGGGAAGATTGCTTGAGCCCAGGTGTTCAATACCAGCCTGGGCAATATAGTGAGACCCTGTCTGTACAAAAAATAAAAAAATAGCAGGGCATAGTGGTGCACACCTGCAGTTCGCTGAGATTGTGCCACTGCACTCCAGCCTGGGCGATAGAGTGAGACCCTGTCTAAAATAACACACACACAAAAATAAATCATGGAAGGTCAGAGTGTGTTAAGTTGAGCATTTCAGAAGCAATAGTATTTTTAAAATTATTTTTAAAAACTTAAAATTATTATAAAAAACATAAAATTTATTATCATAGTCACTTTCTTCTCTTTCTTTCTTTCTTTCTTTCTTTCTTTCTTTCTTTCTTTCTTTCTTTCTTTCTTTCTTTCTTTCTTTCTTCCTTTCTTTCTTTTTGAGACAGAGTCTCGCTCTGTCACCCAGGCTGGAGTGCAGTAGCGCGATCTCGGTTCACTGCAACCTCTGGCTTCCGGGTTCAAGCGATTCTCCTGCCTCAGCTTCCCAAGTAGCTGGGACTACAGGCGCATGCCACCATGCCCGGCTAATTTCATTTGTATTTTTAGTAGAGACTAAAATACTGTGTTACTCCTGACCTCATGATCCGCCTGCCTTGGCCTCCCAAAGTGCTGGGATTACAGGCATGAGCCACCGTGCCCGGTCTATCTTAGCCATCTTCACGTTGTATTAAGTATATTCATATTGTTGTGAAATAGATCTCCAGAACAGTTTCATCTTACAAAAATGAAAGTCTACCCATTGAACAACAGCTACCCATTTCCCTTCCCCCAAGCCTCTAGCAACCACCATTCCACTTTCTGTTTCTATGAGTTATTTGAATTCTTTAGATCCCTTGTATAAGTGGAATCATGCAGTATCTGTGTTTCTGTGCCTGGCTTATTTCACTAGCATAATGTTCTCAGGGTTCATCCATGTTGTTGCATATGATAGGATTTCCTTTGTTTCTATTTATTTTTTATGTTTAGCTAGTCAAGTGAAGCAGTGGGAGTGGAGACGGAACAAAGGAAACTGTAACTGGTTGTGATCAATTAGTTGTAAACACCACTGCGCTCAGGACTGCGGATTTCCTTTGTTTTTAGGGCTCAACAAGATTGCATTCTGTCCATATACCACATTTTGTTTATCTATTCATCTACTGATGGACTTCTGGTTGCTTCTGCCTCTTGACTATTGTGAATACCGTTGCCATGAATATGAGTGTGCAAATGTCTTGTTGAGACCTTGCTTTCAATTCCTTAGAGTATATACCCAGAAATGGGATTGCTGGATCATTATTTTAAATGTTTTGAGGATCCTCCATGCTGTTTTCCATAGCGTTGGAAGCAGCAGTGTTTTCAGCTGAACCTAGAGCAGGGTCACTTATAGAGTAAGGTAGTTGATCGTGGAGCTGTCTCCTTTAAAATAGCTTTTTTGGCCAGGTGTGGTGGCTCATGCCTGTAATCCCAGCACTTTGGGAGGCTGAGGCAGGTGGATTGCTTGAACCCAGGAGTTTGAGACCAGCCTGGGCAATATGGCAAAACCCCATCTCTACTAAAAATACAAAAAATTAGCCAAGTGTGGTGGTGCATGCCTGTATTCCCAGCTACTCGGGAGGCTGAGGCACAAGAATCACTTGAACCCGGAAGGTGGATGTTGCAGAGAGCTAAGATAGTGCCACTGCACTCCAGCCTGGGTGACACAGTGAGACTCTGTGTCAAAACAAAAACAAAAACAAAACCAAAAAACTTTGTTGTATGTGAAGACAGTATGGAATAGTGGTTTGGAGAAGTTAGACAGAGCTGTGTTCAAATCACAGCTCCACGATCAACTGGCTTTGTGCTTATCTATTTAGGCCATCATCTACTCAGCTGTGAAATGGGTAACAATAGTACCTTCCCTAACAGAGCTGTCATAAGGGCAAGAAAGTTGTACAATCATTTTAATTTAACAAATACATATTCAGTGCTTACTACATGCCAGTCAGGCACTGTTAGAATCACTCCCCAAATATTGGCCCTCATAACAACCAAATGAAGTAGATGCTATTCTTTCTGATGAGGAAACTGAGGCACAGGGCAATTAAGTAACTTGTCCAAGCTCCCAGAGCTGGTAGCAGTAGTGCTGGGATTCCAGCCTAGGCCATCTGGCCGCAAGTCCACATTCACAACCATCTGCTCTGCTGCTTCTCAGGGTAAGGCGGGAGCATGAAGGATGGGCAGGAGGTACCGAGGGGTGGGAGGCAGCAGGAGCCGGGCAAGGGAGGGGAGGTGATTTGCAACTACCTGGAGACTGTGCATGTCTGAGAATCCTTAGACACATGCTTTGGGCACAAAGGCCTTATTTGGATATTGCAGAAGAGAACTTGGGGCTATTTGATGACACAGGCCTGCCATGGGGTAAGTGCTGGATGAATAAGAACTCTGGACAGCCTTATCCTCTCCTAACCCCTTCTGACTGCATCCTTCCTTTGAATTGCACATCTTTTGCAACAAGGTCAAAATCCAACTTCTGGCCGGGCACAGTGGCACACGCCTGTAATCCCAGCACTTTGGGAGGCTGAGGCGGGAGGATCACAAGGTCAGGAGTTCGAGACCAGCCTGACCAACATGGTGAAACCCCGTCTCTACTAAAAATACAAAAATTAGCCGGGCGTGGTGGGGCGTGCCTGTAATCCCAGCTACTCAGGAGGCTGAGGCAGGAGAATGGCTTGAATCCGGGAGACGGAGGTTTCAGCTGAACCTAGAGCAGGGTCACTTATAGAGTAAGGTACAGACACTCTGGTCTCCTTTAAAATAGCTTTTTTGGCCAGGTGTGGTGGCTCAGGCAGTGAGTTGAGATTGCGTCACTGCACCCCAGCCTGGGCAACAGAGCGAGACTCCGTCTCAAAAAAAAAAAAAATTCAACTTCCTGCTTCTGCTGGGGTGCCTGGGAGGACCAGCTCCTTTTCCCAAGTAGCCCTCCAGATCCCACAACTCGCACCTCTATAAGTGGGATTGTTCCCGTACAGCCCAAGGGCAGGTGAGACCTGGGGCCTCCCCTAGGACAGGGAGGGCAGTCCTCTCCCCAGAGCAACCCCTCATAATCATAACACCCATGGGGACCTTAGGGTTTGAGTCAGGTGGGATGTGGGCGTCAGAGAATCCCACCAGGGCTCATCTCAAATTGGGGCTCTGTGTGCACTCGCTCATGTGTGTGTGTGTGTGTGTGTGTGTGTGTGTGTGTGTGTGGAGGTATGTGTATGTAGGTGTGGCACCCACATCTCACCTGCACAGAAAACCAAGTCAACAAAATGCTCATTCTTCTCTTTTGAAGCTTCACAGGTCCCTCTCCTTCTGGAAAGTTTTACTGAGGACACATGTGGCATTTCTGCCTCTGCTCCCCACCCCCAATGACAAGGGAAAACAAAGAAGATAAAAAGGGAAAGCAAGAGAAAGAGGAAAAAAAAGGAAAGACAGGGAAAGAAGGATCTCTTCCCTACTCTCCGCCAATAACCTTGACTTTCTGGGAGGTTGCCGCCATTGCTGCTTCTAGACCTTGTCTTCTCATCACTCTGATATTTCAATTCTCCAGAGCAAGGTCTGGGGCATCTTTCTGTGCATCTTAAGGCAAGATCCAGTAGACAGCCAGTGAGCAGAAAATAACTTGAGAACAAAAAAGTATGCTTTTAAAATTTGTTTTCTGAGCAGACTGATGATCAGGTAAACACTGTAAGCTTTCATGAGTGGGCAGAGAAACCAAATTCGAGAAAACACTCCTGCGCTCACCATGGATCTGTTCCCAACCTCCTCACCAATTCCTCCCACCCTCCAAATTAATTTCTTCTCAACAGTCAGCCCAAAGGAAGAACCTGAAGATCTCAGGAATGCGTGCTCTCAAAACAAGTTGTTTTTCATCTGAGAATTGGGGACTTTTGCTTGAAAAACAACCATCTATGGCATAAACAGAGCAATAGGATACGAGCATGTGGATGGGCCCATCAGGTGCTCTTCTTGAAGACAGCTACCTGCGGGGGAAGGCCATTCTGCTACAGTCAGTTCGAGCACACAGATATCCCCCCACACCCCCAGAAATGTCCAGGGACCTCTGGAAAGAATCTCTGAGGATTTTCAGATATGCCAGCCCCTCACTGCAAAAAGGGTCTCCTGACTTGAGCCACTCACCCAGGCTTGTCCTCTGTTCTACTCTGGTCATCTCCACACTGAGTTCCAGAGCCCTTCATCTTGGTCCTGGTCAAAACTGTTCCCTTACCTTTTTTGAAAAAATGGGGATGGGCTCTCACTATGTTACTCAGTCTGGTCTCAAGCTCCTGAGCTCAAGCAATCCTCCTGCTTTGGCCTCCTAAAGTGCTAGGATTACAGGCATGAGCCACCGCACCTGGCCTCCCTTACCTTTTGACCCAGCAATTCTTCTAGAAAGGTATTCTTCTGATATACTTGCCCATATGCAGCAAGATCCATGCACAAGCCTGCCCATTACCACCTTGTTCATAAGAGCACAAAATTGAGAGCAACCTACATGCCCATCAGAAGAGGACTGGCTAAGTTTATCTGGCACACCCAGATTATGGAATAATACACAGTCCTTCAGTATGTGCTGGTAGGAAAAGATCTGTGAGCCATACTGCCAGCTGAAAAAAAGATGCAGAGAAGTGTGTGACTGTATTGTCGCTATATTAGTTGGGTTTCCCCCAAAGCAGACCTTGAGACAAGGATTTCAGTGCAAGTCATTATTTGGGAGGTGATCCAGGAAGCACAGTGAGGGAGTGGGGAAGTGATAGCACAGGGAGGAAAGCCAATAATGGCTGGGAAAAATGAGCCGGTTACCTCTGTGGACAACTGGGGCTCCATCCCATGGGGGCAGAACACACCTCAGAACTATGTCACTGAAGGACAAGGAAGCTGGGATATTTATCCACCAACTCCTGCCCCTCAGTGGTTGAGGGGCATCCATTCTCCGCCAATTCCAGTCAGCCCCAAGTGCAAGTGATCATGCTTCTTGGCCAGAGAGCATCCTCCTGCAGAGAGAGATACAGGAAGAGGTAGGCTTTGAGTGATATGTCTGCAGGCACCTCTGGAGAAGGGTGGGGGTGATCCAGGGGATATGAACGGAGTACTACGCCATCTGCAGTGATCCCATTTCTGTATCTGAAAAGTTTTAAAAATATATATATAGATATTATGCATATGTTTGGAAAAATTCTAAGGGTGTGGGCCTAGAGGACTGGGGGATAGTGAGGAGAGGTCTACTGAATTTGCATTAAAAAAAAAATTATATAACTATATCCAAGCTGGCAACATAGCAAGACTTCATCTCTACAAAAAAAAAAAAAAAAAAAAAGAAAAAAGAAAAATTAGCCAGGCACTGTGGTGCATGCCTGTAGTCCCAGCTACTCAGGAGGCTGAGGCAAGAGGATTGCTTGAGCTCAAGAGTTCAAGGTTGCAGTGAGCTATGATTGCGCCATTACACTCCAGCCTAGGTGACAGAATGAGACTCTGTCTCTAAAAAAAGGAAAAAAAAATCCATATATGATGTAAATAATTTAAAAACTGTTTAGTCTTCTTGAAAGCTGCTCTCTCTATAGCTACTAAAGCCCTAACTTAATTGTTCTGCCCACCTTGAGTCTCTCCCAGGACCAAACGGTATGTACCACGTTCTGTCTGAGCACCAGGTACAGTCCTATCCACTTTATTTATTTATGTATCTATTTATTTATTTACTTATTGAGATAGAATCTCACTCTGTTGCCCAGGTTAGTGTGCAGTGGTGCCATCCTGGCTCACTGCAACCTCCCCCTCCCAGGTTCAAGCAATTCTCATGCCCCAGCCTCCCAAGTAGCTGGGACTACAGGCGTGTGTCACCACACCCAGCTAAGTTTTGTATTTTTAGTAGTAACAGGGTTTCGTCAAGTTGGCCAAGCTGGTCTCGAACTCTTGACCTCAAGTGATCCACCTTTCTCGGCCTCCCAAAGTGCTGGGATTACAGGCATGAGCCAACCATCCCTGGCCCCTATCCACTTTATATGCTCTGTCAAAGCCAAGCTCCATGACAGCCCTGCCAGGTGGAAACTAGGGTCCCAACTTGAGAGATGATAGGAAACTGACACTTAGAGAACATAATGTAACATGCTCAATGTCATACAATGGGAGTGTGGGTCCATGAGTGGAACCAGAATTTGAACGAAACCTATCTGTCTCCTGAGCTTGTGCCTGCAGCCACGATGATCTGTTTCCACAGCTTCTCCCCATTCTATCTTGGGGAAACCTTGAACTCTTCCTCAGGCTAATTTCCCCTTCACACACGGAAATGGGTACTGAATGTATTTTAGGAGCCTCTGGTCCCTTGTCAGCCTTTTCCAACCTATGTGCCCCAGACACAGTGGAGGAACAGTGCTGGGAGTGGAGCTGATATGGTTTGGCTGTGTCCCTATCCAAGTCTCATCTTGAATTATAGCTCCCATAATTCCCATGTGTCATGGGAGGGACCCAGTAGGAGGTAATTGAATCATGGGGGCAGGTCTTTACCTTGCTGTTCTGGTGATAGTGAATAAGTCTCACGAGATCTGATGGTTTTATAAAGGGGAGACGATCTCTTGCCTGCTGCCATATAAGACGTGACTTGGCTCCTCGTTTGCCTTTCGCCATAATTGTGAGGCCTCTCCAGCCATGTGGAACTGTGAGTCCATTAAACCTCTTTTCTTTATAAATTACCCAGTCTCGGGTCTGTCTTTATTAGCAGCGTGAGAACAGACTAATAGAGGAGTCATTAATCTCTGTTATGGGCTGAACTCTGTCTCCACCCAAAAAAACTATGTTGAAGTCCTAATCCCCAGGACCTCAGAATGTGACCTTATTTAGAAGCAGAGGCTCGATTATCTCTGTAATCAAGTTAAAATGAGGTCATTAGGGTGGTCCTGAATCCAGTATGACTGGTGTCCTTAGAAAAAGGGGACAACTGGACAGAGAGACAGACATGTTCTGAAGGAGAATGCTACATGAAGATGCAGGCAGAGATCAGGGAGATGCTTCTACAAGCCAAGGAATGCCAAAGATTGCCAGGAAACTACCAGAAGCTGGGAGAGAAACAGGGAACAGATTCTCCTCACAGCCCTTAGAAGAAACCAACCCTGCCAATACCTTGACCTTGGACTTCCAGCCTCCAGAACTGTGAAACAATACATTTCTGATGTTTATGCCACCCACTTTATTGTATGTTGTCACTGCAGCCAGAGCAGACTAATACACTCTTTTCCAAGGCTGCCACTACCTTGTTGCTTTCCACTCTAGCATGTATTAGCCCTCAGTTGAGGCATCTAGGGAAAAAGGGAGGGGAAGCAGTTTTTACAGCAGTGGTTGTTCCCACCTTCACCTCTGACTTTTACCCCAGATGGACTGAAAAGTCTTGTTGCTGAGAAGAGGACAACTAGAAACAGAACATCTAGCTCTGGACAAAGGCTTCCAGAATCACATAGTAATTCTTCCTGTCTTTTGTGGTTGAATGAATGAATAAATGAGAGAATGAATGAAACTATGTATCCCTAGTGCCTTCGGCCTTACTCTAAATAGAAGCTTCTCTGCTTATGAAATTTTGGCCCACAGACTTTGATAGAAAGTTAAACACTGGCTGGGTGTGGTGTACTCGCACCTGTAGTCCCAGCTATCCAGAAGGCCGAGGCAGGAGGATCGCTTGAGCATAGGATTTTGAGACCAGCCTGGGCAACACAGCAAACCGTCATCTCTGAAGAAAAAGAAAAAAGAAAGAAAGGAAAGAGAGAAGGAAGAAAAGAAGGGAAGGGGAGGGGAGGGGAGGGGAACGGAAGGGAAGGGAAGAGAAGGGAGGGAAGGGAAGGGAAGGGAAGGGAAAGGGAGGGAAGGGAAAGAGGGAAGGGAACGGGAGGGAAGGGAAGGGAAAGAGGGAAGGGAAGGGGAGGGAAGGGAAGGGAAAGAGGGAAGGGAAGGGAAAGAGGGAAGGGGAGGGAAAGAGGGAAGGGAAGGGAAAGACGGAAGGGAAGGGAAAGAGGGAAGGGGAGGGAAAGAGGAAAGGGGAGGGAAGGGAAGGGAAGAAGGAAGGGAAGGGAAGGGAAAGAAAGGGAAAGAAGGAAGGGAAGGGAAGGGAAAGAAGGAGGGGAAGGGAAGGGAAAGAAAGGGAAAGAAAGAAGGGAAGGGAAGGGAAAGAAAGGGAAAGAAAGAAGGGAAGGGAAGGGAAAGAGGGGAGGGAAGGGAAGGGAAGGAAAGGGAAAGAAAGAAGGGAAGGGAAGGGAAGGGAAAGAAGGAAGGGAAGGGAGGGAGGGAGGAAGGAAGGAAGGAAGGAAGGAAGGAAGGAAGGAAGGAAGGAAGGAAGGAAGGAAGGAAGGGAAGAAGGAAGAGAAAGCAAGCTAAGCACCAGAAAAAAAATGTATACTAACTCTGCTGCCACCAATAGGTGGAGGAAGTGATGGTTCCTTTGGGCAAATGAACAAATGAACACAAAGACAGTTGCCACAATCCAACTTGTTTACAATTAGAAGCATGTCTGTGTTTCCTTTACTCTCCTCTTCCCCTTCCTCCCATCCTCACTGCAAACCTTTTTTGAAGTACAACATATAGACAGTAAAGTGTGTAAACTATGAGGGCGCAGCTTGATAAATTTTTACAAAGTGAACTCAACTGTTAGCCGCCACTGAGATCAAGATCTAGCCCATCACCAGCACCCCAGATGATGTCTGCATGCTTCCCAGTTGATAGGCAACTGCTTTTCTGATTTCTGCCACCAAAGATTACTTTAGCCCTGTCTTGGACTTCAAATAAATGAAATTACACAGAATGCACTCCTTTGTGTCTGCCTTCTTTCCTCCCCATTATGTACGTGAAAGTTGTCTACGTTGTTCTATGAAGCCTTGCTTTGTCCTTTTTCATTGCTGTATAATATTCCTCAGAAGAAACACACCACAGTGTATTTACCCATTTCATTTCTGAGGGACATTTGGGTGGGTTGTCTCCAATCTGGGCTAATGTGAATAGTGTCGTGATAAGCACCTTTTCACAGGTCTTTGGGGGAATATATGTGCCTACCTGTGGGCATTTACCTAGGAGTAGAACTGCTGGGTCATAGGGCAAGCCGTTCAGCTTCGGAGGTTACTGAACAATTCTCCACTGTGACTGTGCCAAGTTACACACCCATCAGTAGCATATGAAGTTCCTGTTATTCTACATCCTTACCAACACTTACTATTACCAGTTATTTGTTTTGTTTTGCTGTATTTGTCATGCTGGTGGGGTAGTGTCATTTCGTGGTGGTTTGAATTTCCATTTCCCAGATGACCAGTGTTGTTGAGCACCCTTTCTTGTCCTTACTGATTTTTTGGATAGTTGCCCCATTCCTCCCTCCCTTACCTCTCTCTCTCTCTCTCTCTCTCTTTTTTTTTTTTTTGACCAAGATCTCTTTCTTAAAGCCCCACCTTTTCCTATTTAAAAGCCAGTGGCCCAAGCATAGAGAGAGGGGCCTCCTTGGAACTCAGCAAAGGCAGTTGTGTCCTGCTTTGTCTGGGTCTGTACTTAAAGTGCTGTGAATGTCGCCATCCCAACGCAGATGGGCCCCAGCAGGGTTGCTGCGCGTGTGTGTAAGGAATGCAGTTTCTGTATTCTGGCCTTGCCTGGTCTGCCTACCTTGCAGAATTATTTTCCATTACATAAGATTCCGCAAAAGGCCTTGAGTTGCTGAGAGGAAAGGCACTGCATAAAATGCAAACTAACAAAAGCATTGATATCAAGTAATGGGGGAAATCCATCATGCCCTTGTCACTGGAAGAGCCCGATTATCTGATGGCTGCTGGCAGACTCATCCAGGTAGAAAAGGCAAGATCTGCAGGCTATAAACAGCCTCCTGGCCCCCAGCCTGGCCGAATACTCAATAATTTGCCTATCAATTAAGCCAAAGGAGAGGCGGGTGTGAGTAAGAGGGAGGGAGAAAGGCAGGCAGCTAAGTAGGATCTGCTTGTCTGTCACAAGGCCTCCTCGATTAACCATATCCTAGGCTCTCCCAAATGACTCATTTAACAGCGTTCAGTTTGTCCATCCGTGAAATGGGCCTAACTGAACCAAATGGTTGTCATTTCTTACTTTGCAGAGATTATAATGATAAATTTCATGAAAAGCAGAAAGCAGTTGCAGTTGCAAAAAGAAGCAAGGGAGCAAAAACGAGATGCCCACGACAGGTTTTGCAGTGGATCTGAATCGAGCATAAGGAGCCTGTGATTTTGGAGGGGCTGGTGGCATAACCCTGTGAAGCAGATGGGATTGATGGCATCCTCAACCTCCACACTGCTAAAGGAACCTGAATCAAATTCAGATGTCCAGCCTCAAGAAAGGGGACTCCATCCCAATTCAGAGGCAGAGCTTTACCCTTCTAGCCCAATCAATGGTAATCTCCCAGAAACTGGTTTTGGGAGTGGGGTCATGTGATCCAGTGTTGGCCAATGAGCTGTGAACTAATTCTGTTGAGGGGACTTGTTTTACTTAGGAAGGCAACCCTGGAAACATTCTTGATATTCAGCAGGCCTGTACCAGTACAGCTAGAGTTTTTTCTTACTGGTCTGCTGTGACCTACTGTACAGGTTGTTGAATGTTTTGAATATCACTCCTGACTGGAAGAAGAACAGTTTCTTGCCGCTGGAGGTTGTGTGTCTGCATGTGATGCCTGAAACTGCAGTAGCATTTTGGGACCAGTTGGAGGCTGAAACTCACACATACGCCCAGGAGGGCAGAGAGAATCACAGAGGAGCAGCCTTGAAGTGCGCATCTCAGGGCACTTCCTGCCTTGGGGTTTCTAGTTATGTGAAAGTAAACTCCCTTAACATTTTGAGTTGAGGGTTTCTGTTACTTGCAACCAAAACATCCTCCTTAGGATGCGGCCTACAGATCATTCTGGAAACAGAACAGCTGAAAAGGCCCCCTAAATAAGGGCAATTGGAGCAGTAAGGCCAGCCTGTGTCAGCACATGACAACCCATCTGATATGGTTTGGATTTGTGTCCCTGCTCAAATTTCAATTTGAATTGTAATTGCCGTTGTTGGAGGTAGGACCTGGTGGGAGATGATTGGATCATGGGACAGAATTCCCATGGATAGTTTAGCATCACCCCGCCTCAGTACTGTATAGTGAGTGAGTTCTCACCAAATCTGGTTGTTTAAAAGTGTGTGGCACCTCCCCACCCTTCCTCCTCCTGCTCTGGCCATGTGAGATGTCTCACTCCCCCTTTGCCTTCCATTATGATTGGAAGTTTCTTGAGGCCTCCCCAGAAACAGAAGCTGCTATGCTTCCTGTACAGCCTGCAGGATTGTGAGCCAATTCAACCTCTTTTCTTATAAATTACCCAGTCTCAAAAAAAAAAAAAAGGAAAAAATAAAAAATAAGGAAAATACCCAGTTTTAGGTATTTCAGTGTGATATGGTTTGGCTGTGTCCTCACTCAAATCTCGAATTATATCTCCCAGAATTCCCATGTGTTGTGGGAGGGATCTGGGGGAGGTAATTGAATCATGGGGCTTGTCTTTCCCATGCTATTCTTGTGATGGTGAATAAGTCTTACGAGAGCTGATGGGTTTATCAGGTGTTTCCACTTTTGCTTTCTCCACATTTTCTCTTGCCACCACCATATAAGAAGTGCCTTTCACCTCCCGCCATGATTCTGAGGCCTCCCAACCGTGTGGAACTGTAAGTCCACTGGGAAGAAAAAGTCCACTCTTTTTCTTCCCAGTCTCAGGTATGTCTTTATCAATAGCCTGAAAATGGACTAATACACAGTGCAAGAACAGACTAATACATTATCAGAGCCTAAGCAGAAAAGAGTGTGGGTATGAACTAGTAAGTAGAGTCCCTGTGTTATACCCACTCCTGGCCTGAGGCCTCTCAGTGCTCATGGGTGAGGCTAAGGATCTGGGGGTGTCCTCCCCAACCCCATCAGGAAGAGACGACTGGAGAAGCAGAGCCTCTCCACATGAATTTTATGGAGTAATCAAGGACAGTGAGTTGTTGCTAAGGGTGTGTGAGGCAGGGTGAGAGTGCGTGGAGTAGGGAGGCTCCTATGTAAAGAGAATACAATGCTACTCCCTTGTCCATGGTTTTGTTTTCTGTACTTTCACTTACCTGCAGTCAACTTTGGTCCAAAAAGATTACATGGAAAATTCTGGAAATAAACTTAAATTGTGCACCATTCTGAGTAATGTGATGCAATCTTGCATCGTCCTATTCCATTCTGCCCAGAACGTGAATCATCCCTTTGTCCAGAGGACCCACACTATCTATGCTACCCGTCCATTAGTCAGTAGTCATCTTGGTTATCAGATCAGCTGTCATGGTATCAAAGTGTTTGTGTTTAAGTAACCCTTATTTTACTTAATAAAGGCCCCAAAGTGCAAGAGTAGTGATGCTGGCAATTCCGATATACCAGAGAGAAGCCATAAAGTGCTTCCTTTTAACTGAAAATTTGACTTTGGCATTCCTTGATTAGGGTTCAGTACTATCTGTGGTTTCAGGCATCCACTGGGGGTCTTGGAACACATCCCCTGCTGACAGAGGGGGACCAACTTTAAATGAGACTGAGATTGTTTCTCACAGAGCGCTCTGCGTTGCCAGAGCAGTCATAATCATGTGAAGCTTTCAGTTGTACAGCAGTTTTATTATAACTCCTCAATGTTTACTGATAGGCATCTCTCTCATTCTTCATAGAATCACAAAATCACAGACTGCCAGAGTCCAAGAGGCCTGAGAGATAATCTTGGATGGGGGAATGGAAACTCAGAGGTGTCAAGTGATTTCTTTCAGGTCACACAAATAAGAAATGTCAGGGAAAGGCTCCAAACTGGGCTGCAGACCTTCACAGGCAGTGCCCTTTGTGCTACCCACATGGCTGGGGAGCAGAGGCGGGGAGTGCCAGAGTGGACAAGAGAGGTCTGCTTAGGGGCTGGCTGACAAAATGGAGCCACGAAGGGTGAATAAACTTGCTAATTTGATCTGTTCTCAGTGAACTCCTGTGTTTCTGAAGTCTTGGAAGACACAAGACAAAGTCCCCAAGGCTGGTCTCATGGTTCTGAAGGTGCTCTCTTTCTCTTATTCCCAGACTCTCTCTGTTGCAAGAAGACAGATAAGGGGACCACATGTACCAGTTGTCCCTGCCTAAGTCTTTGTTTTGGCTCAGAGCTGACCTTAGCTTAGGACTCAGCATTCTTCATGTACTCCAAAGAGAATCTGCTCATTCCTAAAGCATTCATGGGCCATGCAGGTTGTAATGAAGAATTTGTGGGAAGATGGAGGAGGGAGTTACATCCAAAATATCCAGGCTGCTGAGTTTTATGTTGCCAGGGGGTAACTCTCACTTAAGATACAGTGTGACAGTCGCCCCTGGAGGTGTGCAAGGCAGAGACCCTGTGCATATCCCACTGTAAAGGGAATAAAGAGTTTCATCAGGGCACTGCCCATGCTCCCTTGGCCAGTGCTGGAGGCCACCAAAACAGACACAATGACTGTTTCCTGGGATGGTCACTGTGGCAAAGTAGGTCACTGGTGCTGGAGGGTTAACATCCTAAGAACAACTCTTGATCACAGATGGAAGGGAGTTGGTGCATAAACAGCCTAGCTCCTGGCTCTTCAGTCAACAAACCCAGGGTATGGGGCATGTTCCACACAGAGGGCCCTAGCAGGATTGAGCCCTGTTGCCTACCTGTTCCTTAGCACACCCTTGATTGATTTCTCTCCCTTCCTTGTCTCACTTCCCCAGCCCCTCACCATGCTTCCCGGGACCACCTCCCCAACAAACTACCTGCACTCAAATCTTTGTTTCAGGGTCTGCTTGTAGGGGGAACCCAGACTAAGGCATCCTCTAGGTAATTCCCTCCCCTGACAACTGCCAACAGAGTTTTCCTCTCTGCCTCCACCTACCTAGCCTGGCCCCAGTCTTGTATGCTGCAGTTTCTTTTCTCCTGGATCTTAACTCCCACCCAATATTATCTCTTGAGAGCAACTCTGCCTTGATCAGTTTCTATGTCCTGCTCCACCCCCAACCACCCTCTGACCCACCTGGCCAACACACACACACACATCCATTACAATGTCAAAGTTTTTCCTGTAGCTTAGGGAAAGTTTACCTCCAGATATGGACTGAACCCAGCAGAAATAAAAAGGGAACAAAATGGCAATGTTCATGTTATTTTAGTTTTAATTCCACAGCATCTCTCCCAATTCCCAGCAGACAGGAGATGTGGCGGATTAAAGATGGCCACCAATGCTTTCACACTCCTGGAAGTCTAGATGTCTTCCTTTAAATCTGGGTGGGTTCTGTGACTTCTTTGACCAATAGAATATGGCAGAAGTGATGCTGTGCCAATTTTGGTGCCCAGGCCTTAAGACCCTGGCAGCTTACGTTTCCTGTCTCTTGGAACACTCACTCTTAGAGCTGCCACATAAGATGTCTGACTCACCTACTAGAGACATCGCATGGAGAGGCCCTGAGATCGTATAATATGGGAGAGCAGCCCAGCGAGCCCAGCCTTTTAACCTTTCTGGCCAAGGCACTAGACATGGCCCATCTTGGACCCTCTAGACCAACCAGGCTGCCAGCAAATACTGCTGAGTATTCTCAGGAGATACCATATAAGGAACAAAAGAACCGCCCAGCCGAGCCCTGCCTGAATTCTGACCCCCCGCAAAGTTGTGAGATGTAATAAAATGGTTTTCCTTTGAAGTTACTAAATTTAGGGATCGTTTATCATGCAGCAATAGATAACTGGAACAGTAGGCATCAAAGAAATGTTCATTGAATGAAAGATCAAAGGAAGGAGAGGAGAAAAGAAGGGAAAGGCAGGAAGGCACTGCAGAGAGGGAGGAAAGGAGGGCAGTCCCCACTTGCTCTCAGGCAGCTGCAATGGGGCTGATTATATGGTAAGCACTTGCAATGCTCATCATTCCATTTTGAGGAGACAGGTTCCTTTTGCATAAGCTGCCACCTGTGTTATGTGTCATTTAACTCTGTTACCTGATTACCCTGTTACCTTTGATTGGATCGGGAATCCACACCCTGGGCATGAGGTGTCCTGGCTTGAGAACTCTGAGGAGCCCCAGCAAGGCTGGTGCATCTGCACGGCGTGGTGAGGAGCCCACTTGATGAGATCCACTCTGGGGGAAGTGTCCAATTCTGGACACCTTGAGAGGGAGCAGTAGAAGCCAAAAGAAACTGGTCCTCAAGAATGGAGGTGGCTCTGGAGTTTGGAGCAGCCGAGGACAAGACCAGATGACAAGTCTTGCTGTGGCTGCTGCCATTTCCAGAAGCAAGGCAGGAGCTCTTGGTCATGCTTGGCCCTCCAGGGGCATCTATAGACCCTGGCACCTGTGCTAACCTCATTGTGTCTCTGTGCTTTATAACCTGAGAGAGCCTAATAGGATGAAAAATAAAGTGAGTGGCGTGTCTGAATGTATATGCTTCAGAAGTGCATTTGTGTGTGTGTTTGTAGGTTGCATGTGTGCACACGTGAGTGAACAGTTTGCTAGGATCTCTGGGCTTTAACCTAGGAAATAAAATACTACTTGCTCTCTGTTTTCTCTTAGAAAAGACATTTTCTTTGCAATTTTTCCCCCGTGGTGGGCCAAAGAGCCACTGTTGGTAATTAAAGGGTAAGTGGTAAGACTGTGGCTTAAAATATTTTTAAACCTCGTAGTCTTTTGTTGCAAATAGAATGTCAGTGAGAAGACAATAAGGTAAATCAGATAAAAGCCCCTACTGCTCTGATTTGGGTGGGGAAAGGGAGGCAGGAACACAGAGCTCAACCACTGGCACCCCTCCCCCAATCCTGAGGAGGCCCCGGGGATCCCCTAAGACTGTAGAGTTCAGAGGCAGAGGAAAGAGTTAGTAGCAGCCCCTCTCTGCTACTAACTCTATAACCCAACTTCTCTGAACCTTCTGAACCTTAGCTTTTTCAACTATTAAATCAGGATTATACCCATTAGGACACTCTCAGTAGAGTATCTAACAAAAAAAATTTTTTTAAAACAATAACAGTATATTAATGTCTTATATAACAAGAAGTCCAAAGTCAGGCATGGTGGCTTGTGCCTGTAATCCCAGCACTTTTGGGGGCTGAGGCAGGAGGATCGCTTGAGACCAGGAGTTTGAGATCAGCCTGGTCAACATAGTGAGACCCCATATCTAAAAACAATTAAAAAATAAAAGTTAGCTGGGTGTGGTAGCACATGCCTATGGTCCCAGCTACTCAAGAGGCTGAAGTTTGCTTGAGCCCAGGAGTTCAAGGCTGCAGTGCTATCATTGGGCCACTGCACTGCAGCCTGGGTGACAGGGTAAGACCCTGTCTCTTAAAAAAAAAAAAAAAGAAAAAAATCCAGAGGCAGGTGGTCTTACACTGAGTGGCAAAAGAGGTCATGAAGGACCCAAGCTCTTTGTACATTTTTGTTTTGTCATCCCCTCACAGTCACAAAATGGCTGCTGCTTCTCCTACATCTCATATCCTTACAATGGCATTCAAAGGCAGGAAGAAGGTGGATGGGTGACAGTGGCAGCAGTCTCCTTAGCATGGCTCTTTTTTCAGGGAGAAAAGTATTTCTGAGAAATTACCCACCAGGATCATCCTAGGTTTTATTGGTCAGTTCAGGAACGTCCCTACACTAAATCATCAAAAAATTGGTGTTTGCATGATGATTGGCCTAGAGTAATTGAGTCATCTCCTGGGATTGAGCCCACCTTCCATGAACGCCTGTGGTCCCAGCTACTCAGTAGGCTGAGGCAGGAGAATTGCTTGAACCCAGGAGGTGGAGGCTACAGTGAGCCGACATCGTGCCACTGCACTCCAGCCTGGGCAACAGAGCGAGACTCTGTCTCAAACAACAACAACAACAACAAACTGGGCATTTATCAGCAAGCAACAGGTGGTGGCTATCGGTAAGCCCAAAGAGATGTAGCTAACCGCCCTGCATCCCTCACACTTGCAATCGGCTGTAATGGTCTAACTGGGTAATGACAGTGAAAATGCTTTGTCAACTAAAAGGGCCCACAGACACTCAAAACTAATGCGGTGCTCTAACGTCTTGAGCATTGGGTTTATCTCACACAGGTGAGCACATTACCTTTGCCTGAGAACCATCCATTTCACCATTTACTTTGATTCCACCCTTTAGGGTCAGGCTGTACAGAGAGAAGATTTAACTCAAGTTTAGAATATAACCCACAGCCCTGGTTTTCTGTAGGCAATCAGCATTTCGAGCCATCAGATGTATGTATCTAATCTTACCTTCTTGTCGACGTGTTTTGCATTGATTATCTGATTTCGTGCAGGATGTGTGTGGTTGGTGGCTGCCCCTAATCTGGCTTCACGTGGTGTAGTCCAGCCTGAGCTGTAAACCAGATAACACTAGGGACCATGCCAGTGCAGTTTGCTCAAGTGCCATGCCCGTCCCACTGCCCATGCCCGCTAGCCCTTAGTAAATGCTTCTTTGCTGTGACATGGACAAGAAAAGCTGTGGACACTTCTGGCAGCTGATTTTTTTTTTTTTTTTAATCTTCCTCCTCCCACCAAGACATCAGTCTCCAATTTGTGAACCCAACTTGTTTTGGAAGTGTCTAAGAAAACAATACTTACAGTCCTTACAGCTTCTTATGACATAGGACCAATTATTAGATTCCTGCTATACCCATGAGAAAACGCCAAGGCGTACAGTGGTTATTGATGTGGGGAGGTGGGGATTCACAGCTGATTAAGGTTTTATAGAGGATCTGGGGTGGGGTTTTAGGCTGTTGCAAATTGACCTAAGCCAATTTGGTCATGCAAAACTATTAGGCTCTTTTTGGGAAATCTCTGTAGCCTCCAGTAATTAGAGGTGGGTGAGGGGGCAAGTCCCCTTCCTACATTGGGCCACCAGGTCACTTTCAAGGAAGTCTGGCTCATCAGTCTTCTGAGCAAGCTGTGCAAAGCAGTCATATAACTTGTTCTGTTAAGTTCAGTGAAGTTCAGCTCTCTGTCCTTTGAAGAGCTCCAACAGCGCCTTGCAGGAAAGTTTGCCTGAGGCGAGCAGTGGGATTCTCTAACCTTCTAGTCTGACTGAGGGGTGCAAAGTCCACCAAATCAGCATTTGGATGCATGCAGAACCACGCAGGAATCAAGCCCAGGTTGCCATTCATACAAGTACAAATCATGGGGCATGCCAGATTTTCCTACTCTGTGCCTGCAAGAGCTGGAATGCTGCTCCCATTTGTAGCCCATCCACCCTTCCTGCATGCAATTAGTTTCACCACCGAGAACTCATTTCTAAGGTCCTTTATGCTAATGAACAAAACCTCTGGTGCTGATTGAAGCACAGGTCATGGTAGGCTCTGGAGTGTGGGCTTCTGATAACGTGCTAACTGGCTACTCCTAAACTCCCATCCATGATTAGGCCCACTACCCTCTCCTAAAGTCAACGAAAGCCACCACAGACACACATACATACCAAAGGACCCACATGGAATTTACTTTAAATTACAGCCTGTGTAAGAACTGTACATTTCCTGCTCCTTGTTGACGAATAAAATAGAACAGGCTATGACAATTTAGCGCCACCTGTGGTGGAGTTTGGAAACAACCAATTAGGAAAAAAATGCTCTGGCTTAGCCCCATCTTTACAGATTCCAAAGTGTTTTATAGCAAGATGACAGTGGGCAGAGGGAGGGGCTTCCTGCCCTCCCACCTCAGCTGGGGCAGTTCTGCTTCTGCATAAACTGGCACCAGCCCATCAAATTGGACAGCCTTCAGAACTTTGAAAACCTCTGTGGTAGCACCTGCAGAGAAGACGGAAGAGAAGAGGGATAGGAGGAGGAATGGGAGGAGGAACAGCAGGAGGGATGGGAGGAGGATGGGAGGAGGAACAGCAGGTGGGATGGGAGGCGGGATGAAAGGAAGGATGGGAGAAGGAACAGCAGGAGGGATGGGAGGAAGAATGGGAGGAGGAAGAGCAGGAGGGATGGGAAAGGGTGGGAGGAGGGTGAGAGGAGGGATGGAAGGAGAGTGAGAGGAGGGATGGGAGGAAGAATGGCCTGATGGACAGGAGGAAGCATGGGAGAAAGGCGGAAGGAAATACCTGTTTTAAAGTATAAGCTTTATTGGTATTCAGGTTTGGTGAGGCCAACAGATCTGGAGACCATTGCTATTGAGAAGATAGTTTGCTATACTCACAGATCCCAAGAGAAGAGGGCATGCCACTCCGTGGGGTGGGGGTGGGGCACATGGGGAAGTACCCAGTTTGGCCAGGAAGCAGAGGGAGAGGAAGAAATGGTGGGCACAAGCCTTTACTACGGTTTCCGTGGGGGAGGAATAGGTGAGACAGGATGAGCAGGCTTAGGATTGGCTAATTTGAATAATTTCAGGGGAGAAGGGATGGGAAGAGGGCTGGGAGGAGATGCAGCAGGAAAGGAGGCCAGGCTGGCCTCTACAGAGAGCCAGGACTCCTGCTCCGTGCTCAGGGAGGCCAGGGCCACTCTAGGAGAGGAACATCTCTGTTGTGTTTTGGAGACCCTCATTTATGGTCCTCCAGGAGGCAAGTGAGGGGCAGGGTGGGGGTGGGGTCTGCTGCGCTCGCCCTTCAGGAAGGAAGAACTTACTTTCTTCTGCTGGGAGCGCTGCCTGCAGCCGGCCCCTCCCCGAGGCAGAAGAAACTGCCCTGCCAAGGGTCATGCCAGCTTCTAGGGAAGCCCATGTCCAGGAGCTGATCAATGGGAGGCTATAGAGGCTGGCCTTCCACCCCAACTCTGAAGGCTCGACCCAGCTCCAGAGTGTTGTGCCAGACCCTTATTGACTCCTATAATGATGGCACTGTGTCCAAGAGGCTGAAGAAAAGACCCAGAGACAGCGAACAAGACATAGGGTTTACTGGGGGGACTTCCACACGGGGATAGTCCAGTGATGGCGGGCTGGACAGGACAACTGCTACAATTTGTAACAAGCATGCCGTCTATATGGCATTTTCACTTAGTACTCACCACCTAGCACCCTCCACCTAGCAACCTCCATCCAACCCCAAACAAAGGGCCTGGATCCCCTGTATGGCCTGTATTCCAAGGGATGGGCTGGGGGTTCAGATGTCCTTCATAGATAAGGAGTGAATCTCCAGGTTAGCCGCTCCGGGATTACTTAGCTTGGGACTTGGAATACACACTCTTCTTAGACCACATGGTCATTCTCAGAGTCATTCTTCAGCTATTGCTGTCAGGCACGTCTGCCACACACAGAGCCCTCCGCCAAACACAGAGCCCTCCATGGGGCCAGCTGAGGCATCTGTCGGGCTTGCATTATAGTCTAGTCCCCACTCCCTCCCCCAGGTGCTGATCCTAACAGCGCTCCCTAGCAAAGGTCCTGCCTGCTACTCTCAGTCTCAGCATCTCCTTCCCCAGGAAACTTGACCTGCAACAGCACAGGTGGGTAACTCTGTCCACCTGTGATCGCCGGGCTGGACAGAGCAGGCTGGTACTAGAGCCGGGTACCCCTCGAGGGGAGATGAAGAGGCAATAAGCGGTTTTAATGACCAGCTCATTTGCAGAGCTTTCCTTGACTTCGGCCCTGGCTGCCTTCTCCCTCTTCCTGCCCCTGTAGGCCCTCTGTGAGGGCACTCATTAGACCTGGGTTTCAGATTGTGTGCATTATGGACTCTTACTGTCTGTCCCCTCTGAGCAGTCTCCTACATTCTGTAAGTGTGCCTGCTCAAAGCCTGCCAAGGCAGGAGAACAGAAAAACGTGGACACAGAAGGGAGGGGAAGATAAGGAAAAGAGTGTTCCTGCCTCGAAAACATAAAGAGTCCCCCTTTGCCCCTCCCCTCCCCCCCATACCCGCTTACATGCAAAAATGTGACAATTGACCCCCCGGACGGCTCCCTCCTGCCTTGAAAGTGTTAATCCACCTCGCTGAGGGGAGGCCGGCCTCCCCACAGGCTATTTCCTTGGGCCTGCCTGGCTGGGGATCAGGCCCATTGTTAATAAGTAATGACAGCCCAGCTCCTCCATGCATTCCCCTGGGGTTTTGTGTCAGAAACGTCTTCCCTCGCTGCCGCTCGAGCTGACAGGCTCCAGCTCCCGGCAGGCGGCTGTGAACACAAGCCAGCCTCCGCCAGGATGCCCCACGTCATCGGGCCCAGAGCCCCAGGGCAGCAGAGAGGGCAGTAATCCCATCCCTCCTCCCTTCTCAGGTGAGGATGACATCAGCGGTCTGTAGAGACTGCGGGCCCTGTAGGGAACCTCACAGCCTCCTTCAGCAAGGGGTGGGGCTGTGCCCTGATGAGTGGCAGATTCCTTAAAGCCTTAAGCCAGCAGGAGCCTGGCTGCATGGCCTCAGTCCATGCCTCTGCTCTGTGGGAAATCAGCTCACTAGGGTTGGTGTTGCTGATGACACCATTTTAAGGATGCCCCAGAAACTGGCTGATTCAGGTGGCCTTGCTGACTAGCAGGAAGTTCCTTCTTCAGTCTGATCTAAGTCACACATCACGTTTAGCACTTTACATTTGCACAGAAAGGGTTCACAAACAAAAGCATTCTGGAACCTTCTGGAGAAAAAGACAATGTTTGTTCCCCCTTGCCAATGCTCCATCCTGTTTTAACCTACAGGCTTTATTGTTATTCAAGTATGGTGAGGCCAGCCATTATGGATGACCATTGCCATTAAATCGGAGGCCAATGCCATTGAAAAGGCAGTTTGCTATACTCACAGATCCCAAGAGGAGGGGGCATGCCACTCCATGCGTTGGGGAGGGGGGCCCACGAGGAAGTACTTAGTTTGATCAGGAAGCAGAGGTAGAGGAGGAAATGGTGGACACGTACCTTTGTTGTGGTTTCTGAGGCAAGGAATGGGCGAGGCAGCATGAGCAGGTTTAGGATTGGCTAGTTTGAATAACTTCAGTGGGCTCTGGGGTGTAGGGGCTGTCCCAGGCTGTCTAGTAGCTGGCCCTGGGGTGATTAGGGCTAGGAGTATGCTGTTAGGATAGTGTCCATTACTAGGATAGTGGCTTGGAGTGTGAGAGGCAGGAGCTGTTTTCTCTATTTAGGAATCGGCTAACTCTAAGAGGGGACAGTGCCTCCAAGGTCAGCAAGGCCTCGGTTGTCAGAGCATCAGAAAAGAAGAGACATGGTCGAGACCAGCCTGGCCAACATGGTGAAGCCCCGTCTCTTCTAAAAATACAAAAGTTAGCCGGATGTGGTGGCGCACACCTGTAGTCCCAGCTACTCTGGAGGGAGGCTGAGGCATAAGAATCGCTTGAACCTGGGGGATGGAGGTTGTTGCAGTGAGCCGAGATCACGCCACTGCACTCCAGCCTAGGCTGGAGTGAGACTCTGTCTCAAAAAAAAAAAAAAAAAAGAAGAGACATGGTTAATACGTGTCCTCTTTCACTGTGCGTGGTTTATACTGATTGGAATGACGTTCAGCTTATTATTGTGATTTGAAACCCACTGATAGCACGTTTCCCAGCAGTACTATTAATTATAACAGAAGAGGGAAACAACCCAAATGTCCATCAGTGTAAGAATGGTTAAATAAACAATGGGCTAGCCATACTATGGAATACTCTACAGCAAATGCCAAAAGACGTACCTATGTGCACCGATACTGACTGCTCATGAAGATGTGTTAAATTTTAAAAGTTGTAGAGCCATTCACACCGTATAACCCCATTTATGTAAAAACAAAATGAGTCATAACAAACCTCTTGGTGGCATTTGTACCTACATGTATACAAATGCAAAGACTATCTGGAAGAATGTACACCCACGATGAACAGTTTTGGCCTCTGGGGAGGGTGTGACACGTTGATTTCTCCGGGAAGCAGGTGCTGAGGTGCAGTAAGGAGGGCCAAGGGTTGATTGGAAGTAGCACCGCGGAAGGAGTGGGGGAAGCAGCACTGGGCAGGGAGAGCCATCAGGTGGCAGGGCCGATCTGAAAAGTCTCTGCTAAGCCCAGCAGGCAAAGGTGCCCATCAGAGAAACCCTGCCTAATTCAGAAATGGCTGGCCCTGAGTACCTCCCGCCTTGCTCAGCTGCTTGCCAGGGACCACGTGGGAAAGGTTGAGGTGGGCCCCGAGGCTGTCAGCTCACCACACTCGGAGAAGTTGCACAGCAGATGCACTCCTGAAGGGGATTGGAGTAGCTCAGCCCCACGTCTACCACAGAAGGCTTGGGGTGTGGTGAGGAGGAGGGGCCAGGGAAACGTGTACTTTCCTGGCATCTGACTTTGCGCCTGGAGACTACTGATGTATGCAAGTTGTAAACAGAGAGACAGACAGAGATTCTAACTGGCTCCTGCCTGTGACTCCTCCTCCTTCTCGCAAGTCCTCACATGCTCTCAGCAGCTGCAGGGGCCCAGGAATCCACCCAGCTGCAGCATTTACTCAGTTTCTTGTCGTCTGGCTTTAGCTCAGAAGACCATATGCTCACATCCACTCTCTCCTCCTCTGACTACGCCACACTAGCATAGTTAACATTCCTTTCTAGGAACAGTTCAGTGGCACTGTGCAGACTCAGGATGCCAGGTGCGGTACGAATGCTCGGGAGAGAAGCAAGAGCTTAGGTCCTCGCAGAGGAGATGGAGAGACACACATTTGCAGCTTCACACTTTTCAGGGCAGTATGTGCTCTGTGCTGAAGGAGAAGTTCAAGGAAGGGTCATTAGCAGGCATGATTCTGACCACCCCGAGCATGGTTCAGGTCAAGGCACGCTTCTTCAATGGGTGGCATTTGGATCTGGCCTCGAAGGATAGAGAAGGAAGGAAAGAACATTCCAGTAAAAGGGAACAACACGAATATAGACAGATAAGGGGCCGGGTGCAGTGGCTCACGCCTGTAATCCCAGCACTTTGAGAGGCCGAGGCAGGCAGATCACCTGAGGTCAGGAGTTCAAAACTAGCCTGGCCAACATGGTGAAACCCTTTCTCTACTAAAAATACAAAAATTAGCTGGGCATGGTTGCAGGTGCCTGTAATCCCAGCTACTCGGGAGGCTGAGGCAGGAGAATTGCTTGAACCCAGGGGGCAGAGGTTGCAGTGAACTGAGATCATGCCATTGCACTCCAGCCTGGGCGACAAGAGTGAAACTCTGTCTCAGAAAAAAAGAAAAAAAAGACAGAGAAGGGGAATGTGCAACATATGTATAGACTCCAACCTAATTCAAAAATCCAGAGATCAGACTGCCTTCAGACAAGTCCCAACCCAATATCTCTCAGGGTTGGGCTCCTCTTCATCTTGCCATATAGCAATCCCGTAGTGTTGGATTCATCCTCAAATTCCAAACACTGGCTCCCCTGACACTCCAGACTGCTTACAAAACGACTGCCATGGTTCCGCACCTCACATCTTCACACCACAGGAAAAGAGAACTCCCTCCAACAGCTACCGAGGAAGATACCTTTAGCATCACTTTTCCATAAGGCCCCAGCAACAGTCTCCTGACATCTCATTGGTGCTAGTCAGGCTATGTGCCTATCCCTGGACCAATCACTGAAGCTAAGTGGATTTCTAGGTCCTGGAAGGGAGACGTTGGTTGGAGATGGCTTCGGCTTAAATATAATGCCAATTCCTATGGGGCAAACAAGCTTAAGAACTTACCAGTTACTCCTAAATCTAGAACAGGAGTTGAGATATGAACGTAGCAAAAGCCTTCAAAAGCATCATTAGAAGAAAAGACAGGACAACATAGAGATCTGTAATTTTTTTTCCTGCTACACTTTAATTGCCCTTCTCTGGCATGCACTGCATAAATTAAGAGCTAGTTAATGCTGTAATGCGTAAAACAATTTCATGCATCTTAAATATTGCACTTGTACTTTAATTCCACATTAAGTGGTCCCCTGAAATTTTTAAATTTACAAAGTCACTGCTGTGTTACATGAAAAAGGTGCTAATTAAGTGTTAATCAGTAGCCAGATAACCTTCCCTAAACCCTGCCCAAGGTCTCCAAAATGACCCATTGCCAGAGAACTCGATGTGATGGCCACAGAACAGAGAGTGCAGAGCAGACACAAAATGGTTTTTCAGCCACATCCCAGCCAATTAAGGCAGATTTGCTTATTATGCAGTTCTAATTAAATGGCATCCACTTTAGTGGACACAAGGCTAATAATAATAATAGTATTTAATACCAGCAGAGCTTTCCAAATTCAAAACACTGGGAAAACACTAGCTGATTAACAAGTGGGCATCCCTTTCTGGGCCAGAAGAGGGATTTTTGGGTGGGCACAAGGACAGATAAAATGAAAAGATATGGTTCCTCTCTTTAAGGAGCTCACCCACCCTCTTATAGACCAGCAGCGCTACTCGCTACTCAAAGTGTGGCCGTGGACCAGTTTTGGTTCACAATGATATAAACATGGAAAATGACAGTAAACCATTGAGAAGCCTTGAAAGCAACTTGACCTTGCTGTGATGTCCAAGCGTGTGATCAGTGAACTCTTGTTGAATAGGAAATAAATCAGTTCCATCTCCCATGGTAAGTCACACGTGGCATGAGCTCTATAATAGTCATATGCAGTAGGGTCACATATCAGTCTATGATGTACTAGAAATGAAATATATACATGTATATATATAATCTGGTCCTTCATCACAGATGGTTTGAGAAACACTCCTGTAGACATATCAATCGTATAGAATAAGGTGATATGGGTTTAGATACATCCCCACAAATCAAGGCAAGGAGCTGGAGAGGAGACTCAGCAGCATGCCGTTTCACACCTCTATATTTTTCCTCATGCTATTCCTCTGCTTGGAATGTTCTGTGTGTCCTCAGCAACCCCATTCCCTGCCCAACCTCTTTTACACATGTGAAGTCATCTCAGTTCCTGGAAATGTGGCTTCCTTCAGGAAAGATTCATGGCTCCTCCCCACACCCTGCAGCAGAACTGGCTCTTCTTCTTTGGTGCTATTTCAGTCCCATGTGCACTCTGCCATTGTTGCACTTTTCACACAGGGCTGGGTACATTTATGTCACTTCACCAGATGGGACTGACAGATCCTTGAAGGTGGGGCTGATGATTTATGGCTTTAAATGCCCAGTACAGAGCACAGAGTAGATGCTCATTAAATGTTTGCTGAATTCCGTTTTCAAAAAAATTGTGTAAAATATATATAGCAGAGCTGGGTGCGGTGGCTCACACCTGTAATCCCAGAATTTTGGGAGCCTGAGACTGGAGGATTATTTGAGGTCAGGAGTTCAAGACCAAGAGGGCAACATGGTGAAATCCTGTCTCTACTAAAAATACAAAAACTAGTGGGTGTGGTCGTGCATGCCTGCAACCCCAGCCACTTGGGAGGCTGAGGCAGGAGAATTGCTTGAGCCTGGGAAGCAGAGGTCGCAGTGAGCTGTGATTGCACCACTGCACTCCAGCCTGGGCAACAGAGTGAGACTGTCTCAGAAAAATTAAAAAAAAAAAAAAGAAATATGTATGTATGTATGCATATATATATATATATATATAAAGTAAAATTTACTATATTAACGATTTCTAAGTGTACAGTTCAGTGTCATTAAGTACATTCACGTTGTTTTGTAACCATCAGCACCATCCGTCTCCAGAACTTTTCTCATCTTGCAAAACTGAAACTCTGTACCCATTAAACAATAACTTCTGCTTCTCCTCTTTTCTGCCCGCCCCCCAGCCTCTGGCAGCCACCATTCTACTTTCCGTCTCTATGAATTTCATGACTCTAGGTACATCATATGAGTGGAATCATACAGGATTTGTCCTTTTGCGACCAGCTAATTTCACTTAACATAATGTCTTCAATCACATGTGTCAGAATTTCCTTCCTTTTAAAATTACTTCAATTTAAAATATTCAAGATAATTATATAGTTGTGCAATGAGTAGGAAGGGCATTCCACCACTAGCTCAGCCTGTATTAGAAGCAGAGAACACAGGACAAAAGGGTGTTGATGATCCAGGAGGTGGCAGCAGAAAACAAAGGGCCACTGTGTTCTGCAGGGCTCCTCCTCTCTTCCTGCTCCTGTTTGCTCTTGTTCCTGCACAGCTGTTTAGTTCAGCCTCTTGAAAGTAGGAGGTTCCAATCTGGACAGCCTGCCCAGTAAAGAACAGGCCTGAGACGTGTTCTGGCTGGAGGGCAGTAGAGCACAAGTGGTGACAGTGGAAATGGATTCAAACTCCCGGTGGTGGCCCCACCAACACTCACTGGGTGACCAACCACTTAACCTCTCTGAGCCCAGTCTATAAGATTGGGATGACAATATCGTGTACCTTACAGGGCTGTTGAGGGGATCCGATGAGGTAATGCGTATAAACCACTTGGTCGACTTGGAAGCACTGCATCTGCCAGTTATCGTGATTTTATTACTGCTGTGAACGAAGAAGAAAGTACAGCTCATTATTCACACTTCCTGAGAAGAAAGTGAAACAGCTCCAGCCTCATTCAGCCTTCATCTTTGGGGACATTTCTGGTTCCTTTCTCTTTTTCTTCTTCCACCCTCCAAACTTTCACCTTAGGAAGTGTTTCTAGACCAAGTGCGGTGGTGCACACTTGTAATACCAGCACCTTGGGAGGCTGAGGCAGGCAGATCTCTTGAGCCCAGGAGTTTGAGACCAGACTGAGCAACATGGCGAAATCCTGTCTCTACTAAAAAAATCCCCCAAAAAATTAGCCAGATATGGTAGTGTGTGTTTCAGCTACTCAAGAGGCTAAGGTTAGAGGATCACTTGAGCCCAGGAGGTGGAGGTTGTAGTGAGCTGAGATCGTGCCACTGCACTCCAGCCTGGGTGACACAGCCAGACCCTGTCTCAGAAAAAAGAGAAAAAAGGAAGTGTTTCGGTTCCATTCTGTCGAATGTCATTAACTGCCACTACACTGCCAATGAGAGAAACAAAGAGGCACAACGGAATTCATTCAGGGTGTCAGCAAACACGATTGGAAGCATGAACCGTACACTAGGTTGTGTACTGGAAACAAAAAGACCAAGGAGCCAAATAGCTTGACCTAGAAGAGCCCACACCGTAGAGCGTGACCCAGTATGGAAGTAGATGTTCACGACATATTCCATTTGCCCCTCCAGGCCCACCCTCCACCCCCTCCTCCCTGCCCTGTGCCCCAGGAAGCTGACCCTTATGCAACTTATTGCACTCATCTCAAAGGGCCCCCCACCCTTTGGCTCCCGTTGGCCAGTTCCAGCCAATGGGGAAGGCCCACCAAGAGATCAGAGGGCAGAGGAGAAAGAAGGGACCCATTTAGTCCCTATCTTCCTCCCTGTGAAGTCTACTTGGGCTGACTGATCCTTCCACTGAAGGCCCCCGTTTCTTTTAAGGTGGTCTCCTGCACTCAACTCTGTCCCCTTCTAAGTTTGGGTAGCCACGACCTCCCTTATTCCCTTTGGCTCTGGGGTAATAACAGCTCCTGCTTCTTGTACTGTCCCTGTGGTTCTCCTACCCCCACATCTTTGTCGATGGCCCCTTTGTAAATGAATACTTCTCAAACTATCTTAACTGCTTCCTGTTGGGACCCAACCTGATCTAAGTGCCACGTGGTAAGTAAGGGTCATTCCAAGCAGGGAGCAAGCGTTGCTCCCACCTCCCCGGCAGCCCCTCCAATCCAGCCCTTCTTGTCCTCTTCTCATTTCAGGCTTTAGTTGAAGAAAATTAAGAAGTCAGGCTATCTCCAAGAAGATGAGATTTGAGGCTGGGGAAATCTGGACGTTTTGAGAGGCCTTAAGGAGCTCTTCAGGTAGTATCCCTGGGTTTGTTTGGGGGTGTGGGGAGTGGTGGCGGGGGTGGGGTGGAGAGAGGGAGGCATGGGGAAACTTTCATCTTCGGAAATGCTGCACATCTGTGGGTGCACACACCTCTCCTCTCTCAGTCTCCATGAGAGCTGTTTGTTTCATTAAAGCAGAACCTGACCTCATGAACCTGTTTATGTGCCAGGAGGGACCAGGGGCCTGCGGTTGTCTGGAACATCAGGTTATGACAGCCACCAGGTTCTCTTCTTCATGAGCCTGCTTGGGTCCCCTTTCCGAAGATCTTGCTCCCTGGCCTCCACTGAAGGGGATGGAGGACACAAGACCTTTCCCGTGGCCACAGCTGATTGGATAAGGGATGGGCACCTGACCCAGCTGGACCAATGGGATGCTGTCCCAGGAGTTTGGCCATAGGGCATCTTTGCATTTCTAGGCAGTCCTTGTGGGCTGCTTGAGCTAAGAGAACACTTTGTGCCAGGCACAGCTCTGGGCACAGGGAAGACACAAGTGAACAGACCAGGGAGGGCCATCAGAGACGGCCATTTTCTACCATGTGCATAGAGTAGCAGAAAAGGCTCAGAGAGAAGAAAGAAGCAAACTCAGAGAAAAGCAGGAAGCAGAGACTTCAAAGCACCAGAAAGAGAGAGGAGTGAAGGAAAGTACACAGCTGCCAAGGTTCCTGCTGGCTCCCCAGTTGCTGGTGCCAGTCCCCAGAGGCCAGCTGCACTTCCTGTCCTTGAATCTCTGATGTCGCCTCATGTTCTTCCCATAAATTCTCCCTTTTTACTTAAGCTTGTGCAAGTGGGGTTCTGTTTTGCACTGCTAGACCATCCCTGCCCGAGGTGCACCACGTGGTACAATTAGCTCACAGTCCCTAAGGGGCAGTTTATCCTTTTTTCAGACTCTCTGCCATAAATTTTGAATCTCCACCTGGCTTCCCCTTGCCAACTAGTGAGTGTCCTTCTGCATTAACTTTTGTTCTTGCAGGCCACCAAGGAGCTCATGTCACCAGATCTGATGGCCTTTCTGTACCCCATACTCCTTGTCCTCTCACTGCCCCACGTGGCTGACCACTCCTTTCTTCCTCACTCTCCCCCCATATGGCTGCCATGTCACCCCCTCTCCTGCTTCTCTTCCTCCCTGTCCTCCAGCTCTTCATTTGTCAGTTTGTCTAGCTTTCCTGCTGACTCAAGCTCCCCACTATGCTCACTCCTTAAGCTTCTCTGTAGTATTCTTTCTGGTTCTCTCAGCAACCCCTTCCCGCACTGTGGCTTCCATTAGCACCTCTCTCCAGACACAAGCTTGCACCTTGGTTTGGACCTCCCAGGTCCCCATTACCATCTGGCTGCTGGAAGCATCTATGTGGGTGTCCCCCTGATCCCTCAAGCTTTGTGCATCCCAAAGTGTGCCCTCCCAAGCCTGACTCTCCTTCTAGATTGGTTAATGAGGCAAAAAAAATTCTGTGCCCTTCATCCATGACTCTCAGAGCTGGGGAATTTTGGCAGGGAATTTTGGCCGTGCTCCTCATCCCTCTGCCAGGAAATACCCACCTTGGACCTCACTCAAATCATGATTCCAATTTCCTTGACTTTCTCCTTGCTGCTCATATTAGAATGAGTTGCGTGAGATCTTTGATGCTAAGGTGCTCCCCGTCCATCATGGTGAGCCTCACTGGTCAAACCCAAGGATGTTGAAGGAAGCCCCATGTGACCTGTGTGCCATCCATGGAGAGGCTGGAAGCCTTCAGCTCCTTAGACAGGTTGTTCTGAGGGTCTTTTCTCCCTTAGAGGGATTTCATTCTCTCATGGGCATCAGTTAGAGACTTTCCATTCAGCAACCAAGGGGAACAAGGGGAGCAAGTGCCAGGCTGTCAGGATGCGGCTACAGGGCTCAAGGGCTACAGGACTGTGAAAGAGCAGGAAGGTCCCACCCAGATGCAGTCGCTTATCAAGTTAGCACAGATGGACCATCACTGCCTTCACCTTGTTGTTAGAGATCTTAGCTAGCAACTGATGAGACCATCCCCCCAACTGCACTGCCAAAGTGCAGGACAAGGACCCGTTCAGAAGGAAGTGTTTTTCCTGGGGTGTAGTAGCTAGGGAAATGCTGGCTGCTATAACACACCTCCAAGACTCAGTGGCTTACCGCAAGTGATAAAAAAAAAAAAGATTATTTATCACTGACATAAAATCCAGAGTGGGTATTCCCAAAGGACAGGAGGCTCTCCTCTCCAGGGGTGATTCAGGGTCCCAGGTTCCTTCCATCTTGTACCGTGCTGGACTCATCTGTATCAAGGTGTGAAAAGGGCGAGAGCACATTGGAGGCTTCTATGGGCCAGACCCGGATGTTCCATCCATCTTTTCTATTCACATGCCACTAGCCAGAACAAGATCACGTGGCCACACCTAATTGCAAGGAAGGCTGAGAAATGTAGTCCAGCAAAATGGCTTTGGGAAGCAGCTAACTCATTCCTTTTTCAGGGGCTAACATATTGATTATAGTGAGCCATTGGGTGAAAACTCATCATCTGCTGCTGCAGAGAGAGATTATGAGAAACTAGGGCACAGAATGAGACTATCTTGGGCCAGGTGTGGTAGCTCACACTTGTAACCCCAACACTTTGTAAGGCCAAGGTGGGTGGATTGCTTGAGCTTGGGAGTTCAAAACCAGCCTGGGTAACATGGCAAAACCCTGTCTCTACAAAAAAATACAAAAATTATCCAGGTGTGGTGGTGCACATCTGTAGTCCCAGCTACTTGGGTGGGAGGCTGAGGCAGGAGGATCGCTTGAGCCTGGGTGGTTGGAGGTTGCAGTGAGCTGAGATTGGAGATATGCTGCCCCAACCTAGAAACTACCAGAAGCTAGGAGACAGGCCTGGAACAAATTCCTCCTTAGTACCTTCAGAGGAAGCATGCTCCCGCTGACACCTTGATCTTGAACTTTTAACCTCTAGAACTGTGAGAAAATACATTTCTGTTGTTTAAGCCACTCAGTTTGTGGTACTTTGCTGTGGCAGCCTTACAAAACTAATCTTTTTTTTTTTTTTTTTTTACTTGAAAATCAAATTTAGCTCCTCTACCACCTGCACACCTACACTGTCTCTTGCTCACGTTATCCTAATAAAATTGTATCAAAATTTTTTGTTACAACAATATTCGGTGTTCCTAAGTCTGTAAATGTATTCACTGCCATTTCATGTAGTCTGCTTTAAATACATGTCATCTACTATATACATTAGAGTTATAATTTATTTATTGCCCTCCCCCACCTTTTTCTTTGAGACAAAGTCTGGCTCTGTCGCCCAGGGTGGAATGCAGTGGTACACTGCAACCTTGGCCTCCTGGGTTCAAGAGATTCTCGTACCTCAGCCTCCTGAGTAGCTGGAATTAGAGGCGTGCGCCACCGTATCTGGCTAATTTATTTTGTATTTTTTGTAGAGACGGGGTTTTGCCATGTTGGCCAGGCTGGTCTCAAACTCCTGGCCTCAAATAGTCTGCCCACTTTGGCCTCCCAAAATGGTGGAATTACAGGTGTGAACCACCATGCTCAGCCTTGCCCCCTTTTTGTTTAGGTTTCTGTGTATCTATTCTGAATTTACCACCAAAGGAGTATATGTATGTCTCTTCTGGATGCATTCAAAGAAGCCCCTCCACTTCTTTGTGTTATGTTTCTTTGAGACCCCGGCCTGTAATCCTGCATGCTCCATCTCCTGCTGTGTCTGCCTGGGCTCCACTCTGGGCTGCTGTCCAGCGGGCTGTTTGGGATCTCCCCTCGTCATCAAAGTGAGAATTCTCCTTGCCTCTCTCCAAGATGTGTACTCTCCAGTTTCCTGAATCGCAGGCTGTCCATGTCCATAGTTTACTTTCTTTATTAATCTTCTGCCATGTAGCAAATTACTCCAAAACTTAGAGGCTTAAAATGATGATAATGATTCATTAAATCTGTTTCCAGTAGGGTACCTCCTGTTTCCTGTACAGCACTTTTATGGTCAACTGAGTATGGTGTCTTGATCCTAGAGCCTTTCAAGTCCGATTTCTCCAGAAAGTGAATCCCACACCCTGATGAGGTCAGGGCACAGTGGTACAGTGACTTACCTGGGAGAGGTGGCAGAATCTAACTGCCTCTTAGACATGCCAACAGTCTTGTCTTCAGCCCACGTGCACCTTCTGTGATACCTGGTGCCTCCGATCCCTCAGCCTTTTTGGGGTTGTGCTGCCTGAATTGACTTGCTTCTTACAGCTTCTACCCCCACAGGCACTTAGCTTCCAGTATTCTCTGCTTGTCAGTCTGCTAAGTCAGTTACCTTTTGTCCATTTGCTTTCTGGCTTCAAAAATGTTAATGACATCTTTCAACGGCTACATTTTCTTCTTCTCTCTCTCTTTTGTCCTTATGGATTTAGATTTTTAAAAATATCCCATAACTGTTATTTTAGTGGGGGCTTTGGGAGAAACATCGGAGGCCCGTGAGTGTGCTCAATATTCCATGGCTAATTGGAAGTCATCTATCCATTACTTCCATTCAATAAATGTTGAGATGCTCCAGCAGTAGGAACTATACTCTGTATTTCTTAGGTATTGCCCCACAGTAAATACTTACAGAATTGCACTGAATCCCACACTGGTGGGATCACAGTGGTGAGATGACTACGGATGGTCAGCTTGGAGGAGATATTTGAGGAGGACCGTCAGTCTCCACCATACTCCCCGAGGACACCTAAGCGCTGATATCTGTTGCCCTTGCAAATATCAAGCCAGTTCAGAAAAAGTTCCCTGCTTCCTAGTTCTGCCTTAGCTTACAGGGCCAGTGTGAGGGACTCTTACTGAGTCACTCATTCACCCCTGCCTTCATTTCTAGTCTTTCATTCCTGTTGGCTTCAAGATACAAAGAAGCACTGAGACCTCCCCAAGCTGCTCGGTAACAGGTCTGCCTGGAGTTCCCTTTGGAAGAGCGTTTGTGTGTTTGCTTGTGGATCTGTGTGTGGCCTGTGGTGGGTGGATTACATCCAGGGGAGGTAATTCGAGTGGAGAAGGGAGGAGCAGAGAGACAGATGGATAGGCCAGAGAAAGCTGAGAGATTCAACCAAAACAGCAAATATGATCAGGAGCCCAAATTAGCAAGTTAGGAACTCCATGGGGAAGGCTGTGGTCATGTAGCCATAGCCAGCTTTTTGCTGCAAGAAGGAACTGGTGGACAAAATACCTAGCAAAAGTGATTCCCTAGAGTGTGCAGAGAGCAAAGGCCACTGGCCCCCACTCATGTGAGTTTAGGTGCCCTCAGGAGGGTGGGACAGGATGCTCGTGTACTCCAAAAATTCATGTTGAAATCCTAACCCCCAGTGTGATAGTATTAGAAAGTGGAGCCTTTGGAAAATCATTAGGTCAAGAGGATGGAGCCCCCATGAATGGGATCAGTGCCCTTATAATAGGAACCCCAGAGGGCTCTCTCTCCCTCTTTCTGTTATGCGAGGGCACAAGGAGAAGTCAGCTGTCTGCATTCAGAAGCAGGACCTCCCCAGATCCCAACCCTCTGGGCACCGTGATCTTAGACATCCCAGCCTCCAGAACTATGAGAAATACACTTCTGTGGTTTATCAGCCACCCAGCCTATGATAGTTTGTTATAACAGCCTGTGTGGATTAAGATAGTAATTGGTCCAAGGGCTTTCTGGCTTCTGTGGTCAAGGGCAGTTCCTGCCTGAACACTCTGTGCAGGACAATGGAATTGAGGGACAGGTGTCAGCAAAAGACTCGTTTTGAGAACGCGGCTTGAACTCCTCAATTAATACAGCTGGAATCTGGCTCCCTGAACAGCCCCTACATAAACAGAGTTTTCCCTGGATGGGTCATTTTTTCTTTTCATTCTGTCCCTCTCTTTTAAAATGGGGGCTTGTCCAGGTTGGACTAACAACCCCTAGGCTCACATGATCCTCCCAGCTCAGCCTCCCAAGTAGCTGGGACTATAAGGGCGTGTCATCATGCCAGGTGTGGAGCGCTCAGATCTGAAATGTACAGCTAGATGAATCTGTGCATATGTATAGATGTGTGTAACCATCAACCAGATGGAGATACAGAATAACTCGAGCACCTACTCCAGAAGGTTCCCCTGTGCCTCCTCCTAGTCATGCCTCCTCCTAGTCATGCCTCCATTAGCAGCTGCATTCTGACCTTCAGCATAATTGATTGGCATCACCTGTTCTTGAACTTCATACAAATGGAATCCAATAGTTACTCTTTTGTGTCTGGCTTCTTTCACTCAACCTGATGTCCATAAGATTCATTTCTGTTACAGAGGTTTCAGTGATTTGTTCTTTTTATTGCTGTGTAGTATTCCATTGTGTGATTACATTGCAATTTATCTACCCTCCTCCTGTTTTGGGGGATACGCAGTTTTGGAGCATTAATACACAATTCCTGGAGAATGTAGGAGTGAAGGCTCCTCAGTCCCCCAGCAGTGTCATTGCATGGCAAGATCATTCCCTCAAAACCCTATCAGACTTGCCATGCAAGAGTTGTCTACAAGAAGAGCAGTTTGTCCCTTGCCCCAAATAGTGGAGATCTAAACTACACATTGAGGAGCTCTATGGAGCCCATAATTCTGGGAGTCTGAAAGCCCAGAGACTGCACACCTTCCTTGCATTGGCCGTACTTCTCCCACACCACCCCGGGCTCACTACTACATTGTAACCTTGGCCAAATCCAGCCCTGCCATCCTCCACCTGAGTTTCTTCTGCAATTAACTACAAAGAGGCCCAAATCAAATCACATATCAGGCCTATGACCAAGAACAACAAAAGCAGGAAAAACCCCAGGGATGAGATTCTGGGCAGCTGACGCCGGGCTTTAACCTCCTCACCCTGCCATTGTGAGGACAACTCAGACTACTCTGTCCTTAGCCCCTGCCAGCAGTTTGAGGCCCTTTATGAGATCTGCCCTGGGAGTAAGGGCCCAGACAAAGGCCGGGGCTCTGCTGAGCTTATTGACAGGAGAAAGGGCCCATTGATATGCGTGGGAGGCCCGCCTCCCCTCCTTTCCTCCCTCCCTTCTCCTGGCCAGGAGTGGAGGCCAGCTGGGCCCAAAGCAGGCTTTGGGCAAGGCTAGACCAACTCTGAGGCAGCTTGTGCTGACCCCATCCCAGGGCCCACTTGCCTGGAGCACTGGATTCGACCCGTGTCCCCCACCCTCCACCGACCCGTGACAGGTTAGCTATGATGAGGCAAGTAAAAGGTCCTGGCACTTCATTATCAACAAATGAAGTTTCCTGGGCCAGGTGAGGTTGCTCATGACTGCAATCCCAGCACTTTGGGAGGATGAGGCAGGAGGGTAGTTTGGGCCCAGGAATTCGAGACCAGCCTGACCAACATGACGAAACTCTGTCTCTACAAAAAATACAAAAATTCACAGGGCATGAACTACAGGTGGCACGAACCTGTAGTCCCAACTACTTGAGAGGCTGAGGTGGGAGGATCACCTGAGCCCAGGAGGATGAAACTTCAGTGAGCCCTGCTGGTGTCACTGTGCTCCAGCCTGGGCGACAGAGCAAAACTTTGTCTCAAAAGAAGAAAAAAAGAAAAAAGAAAAAAAAAAAAGCAGAGGCAGGAGGATCACTTCAGCCCAGAAGTTCAAGACTAACCTGGGCCTTGTTTCTACAAAAAAATTTTTAAAAATAGCTGGGTGTGGTGATGCGCACCTGTAGTCCCAGCTACTTGAGAGGCTGAGGTGGGAGGATCACTTGAGCCCAGGAGGCTGAGGCTGCAGTAAGCCGTGATTGCTCCACTGCACTCCAGCCTGGGTGACAGAGCAAGACCCTGTCGCAAAAAACAAAAGAAATACAATGAAGTTTCCTATCCCTGCCTCAGGCCGTGGGGCCACCTCCACCAGACCCCTTGGAAGTCTTTGCTACCTTCCAGCTGCTGCCATCCTTCAGAGATCCCTCGTCCAAGTCTGTCCTTGGGCAGAGCCTTGAGCTTGCTGTACCTTCTGCTGAGATTCCCTTTCCCCTGCTCTTTGCTCCTCTGCCTCTTCCCATCATTCACATCTTAACTCAAATAGCACCACCTCAGAGAGGCCTTCCCTGACCAGCCAAGCTCATATAGTACCTCCGAAACACATCACCCTGCTTTATTTCCTCCTTGTTTGGTTATGTGATTATGAATGGTCTCCCCTGTTTGGAATGTAAACTTGCCATGCACTGTGTGCTTGTGTCCCTCCAACATTGGTATGTTGAAATCCTATCGATATGATGGTGTTAGCAGGTAGGGCCTTTGGGAGGTGATTAGGTCATGAGCTCTCATGAATTGGATGAGTGCCCTTATCAAAGAGGCCCCGGAGAGATTCCTTGCCCTTTCTGCCACGTGAAGACACAGCTGGAAAGCACTATCCGTGAATCAGAAAGCCAGCCCTCACCAGACACCAAATCTGCTGGCACCTTGATCTTGGACTTTCCAACCTCCAGAACAGTGGGAAGTAAGTTTATGCTGTTTAAGCCACCCAGTCTACATATTTTGTTACAGTCCTAACTGACTCATACAAAACATCATTAGACGACGTCCATCTTACTCACCAGTGTATCCCTTGGGCCTCCAACCAGGCCTGATGCTGGTAACAAATCACCCCAAAAACTTACTGGCCTAGAACATTAGCAACTTTTTAAAATTCGTCAAGGTTTCCATGTGTCATGAATTTGGACAAGGCGTAGCAGGGTGCTGACATCTTGTTTCCACTCCAGAATACCTGGTGCTGGAATCGTCTGAAGGCTTGTGCACTCACCTGTCTAGGGGTTGATGCTGGCTGTCAGCTGGGCCCCAGCTGGACTGCCAGCTAGAAACCTACATATGGCCTTTCCCAGTGCTCTCTCCACATGGGCTAGTTTGGGCTGCCTTGCAGCAGACTGCCATTTCTCAAATTCCTTCAACCTAAAATATTCTATATGCCAAGGCAAATGTGACGATCTCAAGTGGGGTAGGTAAAAGTGGTGTTACCTTTTAAGACCTAGGCTTGGAAATCAAATAGTGTCACTTCTGCTGTAGTCACACACCCACCCAGATTCAAGGGGAGGAAGCACAAACCCCACCTCTTGATGCGAAAGTTCTCAGTGTCACATTCTAAGAAGAGCATGTGGATTGAGATATGTTGTGGTGACCATCTTTGGAAAACACAGTCTGCCACATCACTCATAAATCTTTGTTGATTGAATGACTGCTTTATGCTCTCAACTTCTTTCTCCACCTCCCTGTTTTGCCACTTACTAACTATATGACTTGGGAAAAACACTTTCTGTATCAGTCAGAGTTCTACAGAGAAGCAGAACTGGTAGGATGTGTGTGTGTGTGAGTGTGTGTGTGTGTTTATTGTAGGGGAAGAAAAAACATCTTTTCCTCTACATCCTCCTAGTTTCTCTGGCTGCATCCCTGTTAATTAGACTAAAAAAAAAAAAAAGATTAACAAGAGAAAAGCATACAAACGTATTTAATGGAAGCTTCACCTGACACAAGAGCCTTCAGAGGAAATGAAGTTAAGCTTGAACATTTTAATACTAAGTTTGATGAAGAGTGGAGAGTGGTGAAAAAATGTGATAGAGACGACCAAGGAGTATGCACTAAGTGGAGTAAACTGAGGGAGACTTAGCAAAGCCTGTTAGTTCAGATTCCTATTGGTGTCCCTCTGTCATCAGATATAATGATGATCTTTTCTTCCAGGTCTAGAGAGGCCACCTCTCACATGAGGATCTTATGATTTGTTTCAGAGGAGAAAGGGGAGGCAAGAGAGTCTTTCCTGTGACTGCCATTTCTCAAATTCCTTCAACCTAAAATATTCTATATGCCAAGGCATTATATCTTGGTTTAACTTGTGTTAAACCCCTTCAGTGGATGGATAGATAGATAGATATAGATATTTAAAGGAATTGGTACATGCAACTGTGAGGGCTGGCAAGTTTGGAATTTTTTTTTTTTTTTTTTGACAAGATCTCATTCTGTTGCCCAGGCTAGAGTGCAGTGGCACGATCTTGGCTCACTGCAACCTCCGTCTCCCAGGCTCAAGCAATCCTTCCACCTCAGCCTCCCAAGTAGCTGGGACTACAGGCACATGCCACCCACCACACCCAGCTAGTTTTTTTAAATTTTATTTTGTATTTTCAGTAGAGACGGGGTTTCACCATGTTGGCCAGTCTGGTCTCAAATTCCTGAGCTCAAGTGATCTGTCCGCCTGGGCCTCCCAAAGTGCTGGGATTACAGGCATGAGCCACCACGCCTGGCCCAAGTTTGAAATTTGTAGGACGAGCTGGTAGGCTAGAAACTCAGGCAAGAGTTGATGTTGCAGTTTTGAGCCTGAAATCCACAGGACACGCCAGCAGGCTGGAAACTCAGGATTTCTATGTTACAGTCTCAAGGCAGAATTCTTTCTTCTCTGGGAAACCTCAGTTTTGCTCTTAAAGCCTTCAACTGATTGGATGATGCCCACCCAGATTATGGAGGATATTCTCCTTTACTTAAAGTGCACTGATTGTAGATGTTAATCACATCTATAAGATACCTTCACAGCAACATCTGGAGTAGTGTTTGATCAAACAATTGGATTCCATAGCTTAGCCAAATTGACATGTAAAACGTAACCACCACACTTACCCTCTCTGAACCAGCTTTTCCCCCTTTGAAATGAAGATAAAAGTTCCTTACAAAGCTGTTGGGAGAATAAAATGAGAATCCCTACATGGAACGCAGGCTCTACAATGATCTCTGCCTCCTGGTGTTCATGCCCTTTTGTAATCCCCTCCTCCACATTCCTCTGGAATGTGGGCTGGAGTTATTGACTCAATTTTGCTGAATAGAAATAGAGCAAGGCAGAAATGATGGGCTGTCACTTCTGAAACTAGGCTATAAGAGGTTTTGGTTTATATCTTGCCCACTCTATCTTGCTGTGTCACTCAGTGGATCTGAAGGAAGCCAGCCACCATCTTGTGAGCTGCCCTATGGGAAGGCCCACCTGGTAAGTGACATGATTTAGATGTGTGTCCCCTCCAAATCTCATGTTGAAATGTGATCCCCAGAGCTTTGCTGGGAGGTGTTAGGGTCATAGGAACAGATACTTCCTGAATGGCTTGGTGCCCTCCCCATGATAAGTGAGTTGTCACTCTGTTAGTTCATGAAAGAACTGGTTGTTTAAAAGAGCCAGGCACCTCCTCCTCTCTCCCTTTCTCCAACTCTCACCATGTGAGTGCACCTGCTCCCCTTTCACCTTCCACCATGATTGGAAGCTTCCTGAGACCCTCACCAGGAGCAGATGTTGGAGCCATACTTCCTGTTCAGCCTGCAGAACTGTGAGCCAAAATAAACCTCTTTTCTTTATAAATTACCCAGCCTCAGATATTCCTTTATAGCAACACAAAACGGACTAACAGAGCAAGGAACTGATGTCTCCAGCCAGCAGCCAATGAGGCCCTGAGGCCTGATGACAGCAACTGTGTGAGTGAGCTGGGAAGTGGATTTTCTCCCATGTCATGATTATAGCCTTGCAAGATACCCTGAGCCAGATGACCCAGGGAGGCCACACCTGCATTCTGGACCCCCAGAAACTGGAAGATAATAAATGTTTGTTGTTTTAAGCCTCTAAGTTTCCAGGTAATTTGTTATGCAACAATAGGTAACTAACATGCCACATCAGTGGTAAGTGCCTTGCACAGTCCCTGGCACACAGTAGGCGCTCGGTAGATGTGACGGGAATCTGATTCTAACTGAGCTATGGGTTCATGTGAAAATCTTCCCAGAGAGATTTGTATTCTACCTTGTCATTGATAAGCAAGTTAGTAACCTGGAGAAATGTTAGACGAATAAGGAAGAACGTGTGTGAACATAGAAAGAGATGGATAAAGCAAGAAAGTCTTGGCCAGCTGCAGTGGCTCACACCTGTAATTCCAGCACTTCGGGAAGCTGAAGCGGTTGGATTGCCTGAGGTCGGGAGTTCGAGAACAGCCTGGCCAACACGGCAAAACCCCATCTCTACCAAAAATACAAAAATTAGCTGGGTGTGGTGGCACACACCTGTATTCCCAGCTACTCAAGAGGCTGAGGCAGGAGAATGGCTTGAACCCGGGAGGCGGAGGTTGCAGTAAGCTGAGGTCACACCACTGCACTCCAGGCTGAGCGACAGAGCACTCCATCTCAAAAAAAAAAAAAAAAGTCCTAATATTCATGAGGTCCTAAAATGTACGATTTTGTCATAGTGGAATTTTCCAACAGAATAATAGGAGAAAGAGTACTTCTGAGACCACTTGAGGTCATACTACACAAGTGGCCATCAGTTTTGATTCCAGGAAAGGCAAGCCTTTGAGAGAGGAACTAGCTGGAGATATTCCTGAGGCAGGGGCTCTGGCGATTCCTCAGAAAAAGAATCTATATTGACAGCAACAAATATTTATGGAGATGGCACTGTAGATACAGTAGGGAACAAAAGCCCTGATCTCAGAGCATCCACAGGTATAGTACAGAGGTTAGCAGTAAACATTTTCATCAATGCAAATATAATTATAAATTGACACTGCAGTTTTATAGGGAAGGGATTTATTAGGTTGAAGCAAAAGTACTTGCAGTTTTTGCCATGGCTTTTGCACCAACCCAATATAAACTAGAAAACCGACTGAGACTAGAGGGATCAGAAAGGTAGAAGAAGGAACACAAATGCTGAAATATGAGGATAAATGGGCATTAGTGAGGTGAGGAAGGAAGAGCAAAGCATCACAGACAGAGGGAACAGCATGTGCAAATATTGTGTGATGGGAGGTAACACAGCATATTTGGGAACTGATAGAACATCAGTGTGTAGCTGGAAGACAGCCAGTGGGACAGTGGTGGGAGAGAGACTGAGGTGGTCAGCTGGGGACAGACCATGTGGCCTGGTAGTCAGTTGTAAGCTCTAGTGAGGATTTGGATCTTTATTCAAAGAGCAATGGGAGCCAGGTGCGGTGGCTCAAGACTGTAATCCCAGCACTTTGGGAGGCCAAGGCAGGCGGATCACTTGAGGTCGGGAGTTTGAAACCAGCCTGGCCAACATGGTGAAACCCCATCCCTACTAAAAATACAAATATTAGCTGTGTGTGGTGTCACACGCCTTTAGTCCCAGCTACTTGGGAAGCTGAGGCAGGAGAATTGCTTGAGCCTGAGAAGTGGAGGTTGCAGTGAGTGGACATCACGCCACTCCACTCCAGCTTGGGCAACAGAGTGCAGAGTGAGACTCCGTCTACAAAAAAAAAAAAAAAAACAACAACAATGGGAAGCCACTGGATGGCTTAAGTGAGGGTGTGATGGAATCAGATTTGTGTGGTTAAGCATCCTCTCTGGAAACCATGTGTAGACTGAATTCATGCGTGGGAGAGGCAGAATTGGATACTATAATAGTCCAGGCAAATGGTACTAGTCAGCTTGGACCAGAGCAGAAGCTGTAGATGTAAAAAGATGAGCAGCACCAAGCTGATGTGGAACATCACCCACCTCCCATGGGAGACCAAAGCTCAAAAGCACGAGGTAATGGAGAGAACATAAAACAGATCCAAGTTCAAATTCTGGCTCTGCTTATTATCAGCTGTGTGACCTGTGGCAAGTTTCTAACCCTCTCTGTGTTTCACTGTGCTTATACGTAAAGCTGGGATAACGAGGTCCACCCTGCTGAGTAGTTATGCAGATTACACGAGATACCCCTGAAAGTGCCTAGAGTAGGGCAGTAGACTGAGGCACCTGAGGTCCAGCGACCCCTCATAGACATGTGATAAATCCTGACCGAGAACAGGCAGTTTAGTTTTGGCTGCAGCTGACGTAATGTATATTTTTTATAGTGTTTGAAAATGTTCCATTCTGGCCGGTGAATGCCCGGTGTTCATTCCGGTTCATGCTGGTGGGAGGCTGAGGCAGGAGGATCACTGGAGTCCAGGAGTTTGAGATTAGCCTGGGCGACATAGGGAGACCCTGTTTCTACAAAAAATAAAAAAATTAGCTGAGCATGGTGGTCCGTGCCTGTAGTCCCAGCTACTCGGGAAGGTAAGGTGGGAGGATCACTTGGGCCCAAGAGGTCGAGGCTATAGTGAGCTGACATCATGCTGCTGCACTGCAGTCTGGGCAACAGAGTGAGACCCTGCCTCAACTGACAAGAGAAAGAGAGAGAGAGAGAGAAAGAGAATGTTCTATTCTGCCACAGAAGCCAAGGAAACAAGTGGGATGGATGAATTTTGTGATTGATAAGTAAGTTAGTAACCTGGAGAAATGTTAGACAGATAAGGAAGAGCATGTGTGAACATAGAAAGAGATGGAAGGAGCAAGAAAGTCCTAATATTCATGAAGTCCTAAATATACAAGAGACACAAAATATTCATGAGGCTCTAAATATATTTAAGGTATCTGAGGCACTAAATATTCATGATAACCTAAATATACATGAAGCATACGAGGCACTCAATATTCAGCCACCCATTGGTGACACTCATTCTAGCACCATGTGTTCTCTGCCCAAGAAATGCAAATACCATCCGTGGCTGCTCCTCAGGCTAATTGGAGAAGTACAACTGTGGCCAGGTGTCTTTGTCTCTGCATCTCTCCAATGGAGCCAAGTATGCGCTGCTGGCTTCAGGCAACTTCTAGACGTCCGCGGACTTCAAACCTCAACAGAGATCCCAGAAGCACCCTCAGCGGGCAAGGTGGCTGGATGCAGCACCTCCACTCTCCCTCGGTTCAGGCAGTGTTGTCCTTCCACCCACTTGTACCCCATCCTAAGTGTGTGAACCCACCCCATGCCACCTCTCTTTCCTTGCTTCTCACTGTGTGTTTTTAGTGGATTTCATATGCTGGGTGATTTAAGTTTTTCATCTTGTTTGTGAGCCTCTCTCCTTGTGATCTCTTGGATAGCTTGTGTGGACGTGTACTCAGAGGCCCCTGCTGCATGGAGGCAAGTTCCCGCGTGACAACTGAGTAACTCAACTCATTCTCAAGTTGAGAATGAGACTCTGCTGGCTCCGTATGAGATGGAACATTGTTCTAAACATGTCAGGCACTGATGTTGGGAGCATGAGAAAGAGGTGAGGCATCCATTAAGCCAGCTCTGAGAGAATCGTGATTCTCTGAAATGGGTGAATGCTTCTTCCAGGGGAATATTAGAAAGGAAGGTGACAGGAATCAAGCAATTGGTTAAAGCAACTGTCCCCAATCTTTTTGGCACCAGGAACTGGTTTCATGGAAGACAATTTTTTTCCATGGACAGGGGCGAGGGGAGATGGTTTTGGAATGAAACTGTTCCACCTCAGATCATCAGGCATTAGATTCTTATAAGGAGCATGCAACCTAGATCCCCCGCATGCACAGTTCACATAGGGTTTGTGCTCCTATGAGAATGTAATGCCACCACTGATCTGAAAGGAGGTGGAGCTCAGGAAGTAATGCTCATTCAACCACCACTCACCTCCTGCTGTGTGGCCTGGTTCCTAACAGGCCATGGACTAGTACGGGTCCTCAGCCTGGGAGTTGAGGACCCTGGATTAAAGGGTACAAAAATAGAGTTAGAGAGAAAGAATAAGTTTTAGGGTTCCATAGTACAGTAGGGAAATTACAGTTAACAATAATTTATTGTATACTTCAAAATAGCTAGAAGAGAAAAATTCTAATATTCCCAGATCAAAGAAAAGTGTTTGAGGTGATGGATATCCCGGTTACCCTGATTTGATCATTACACCTTGTATCAAAATATCACATGTATCCCCCAAAATATGTACAGCTATGATATTTCAACTTAAAATGTTCTTGGAAAAAAAAGACCAAGGCAAATGTGCACAAAATTGAAGACCGATAGCTGCGGAAAATGATAAAGATACCGAAAAACTGCAGTAGGGGAAGATTTGGGCCCAAGTCATTGTTTAGTGTTGTATGAGATTTCTAATCTCTTCAAGCGTGTTGAAAAGAATTCCCAAATTGGAAAATCGCCCCAAACACCAAGAGGTTAAGAACCCCTGTGGCAAATGCTAGGCTATGCTGCAGTCATAAATGGTCCCGTACATTCTCAGTAATTTAACACAGCACATTTATTTCTTACACACACAATGCACCCATTTGGAGTTGGCTGGATGTTGCACTTTATCTGGCCCTCACTGCAAGACACATGCTGATGGGCCACTGTTTAGAATATTGCCATCCATTCCAGCAAAAGGAAGCAAGCTCTGGAGGGCTTCACTCCAGCAATTAAATGTCCTGGTCCGGAAGTGAAACACATCACTTCCCACTTGTAACTCATTGGTCATGACTGGTCACATGGCCTCACTCAATTATAGGGGGCCAGGAAGTATAATTCCGCCATGTGCCTAGAAGGCAGAGAGCCAGAAATATTTAGTGGACATCCCTGATTTGACTTCCACAGCACTCTCACTTGTATGCACAAAAACTCAAGGACACCGATGATTTGGAGGTGACGGTGTCCGGCTGTAAGACCCAGAGCCCCGAGACCACCTTTAGAAGACACTCTGGGTTTTCCTGATACCACAGACATCCTGGTGGACTCCTTTCTGCCAAGACCTAGAGAGTCCAGCTTCATTTATGTATCTGTGTCATCTTATGTAAACGTCCCCTGCTCTCACATTATTCTGGGCACAGTGCAGGAGATGGCTGATGACCATCAAGAAAAGCAAGGTCTCTGTCTCTGACAGGCAGGAGACCCATTAGAGTGACACGTGCAGTGGCCAGAGGGGAAGAAGGGTCTGGACAGAAAGACAATGAATGGAAGACATCAGGGCAGCCGAGTGACCTCTGCATGACCTTTCCAACCTAACCCGGGAATAGGGAAACACTTTTGGCTTTTTAAATAGCATTTACTTTAAGTAGCCCTGTTAATTAGTATTAATTAACAGCTGATAGTTTCTGTTACCTCTTAATTGGTGGTTTGCAAGTCAAGAAGTTTAGGTAGAGAGTGAGGTAAAGGTGAGAGGAGAGAGGGGCTCCTAGCTTTCTAGAATGAACAATTAGTACTCATTCATTTGAAAGCAGGGCACCTTCAAGGTTGAGAAATGCCCCTGAGTAGTCACCTCTGGCTGGATATATACTCCCTATTCTGCTTGACAAAACACACACCCAGCTTTCTTTCACAGGTGGCTTCTGTGGCTTGAGGCCAACAGCACTTTATCTCCAGCACTCTCTGAGCCCTGAACCAATGATCCTTTACAAACTCGTTTCAGGGGCATTGCCCCCTTGCCAGAGCCTGTTCCAGCACATCCTCTTTCATCTTCATCTGCAGCCTTGCTAAAGAACTTGCCAGGGTAGAAATTGCCAGATCTTTGGGAGCGTCCCAGGTTTCTGCTCCCTGAGGGAAGGAGACATGTCAGCTCAGGGAGCCGGCTCCAGGCGGATAGAGGGAGGGAGTCAGTTTCTACAAGAAATCACCGAAATGTTCGCCCCTGGACTTTGGAATCACTGAAACTTGGGTGCAAGTTCCAGCTCCTCCACTTGCTAGCTGTGAGACTGTGGGCTCGTTCTAGGTAACCCCTCTCACCCTGTTAATAAGAGAAACTTCACATACACTTGTGAGAGTAAATGCAATCACGTGTGCTAAGCCCTTTGCCCAGTATATAGGCCTCTATTATTATAAACAAATATTAGAATAATTAGATAAACATTTAGCCCATTGAGGCCTTCACCACAAACCTAAATTTGAGGCTAGACTCTCGGCATCTGCCACTGGGAGCCCTCAGCCTCCTGTGAGCCCTTAGATCCGGCTGGCTTTGATAGATGTTATCTAGCTCCCTGTGGGAAACTGGAACCAGGCAGATAGTCTGTCACTAACGACTTCAACAACCCTGTGGGTTGAAAGAGCTTGAAAACAGCTAGCAGGCTTCTTCTGGTGTGTTTCTAGACCTGGGAGGGATTTCTGGCCTCAGCTCGCTCTGGGTCCATGTGCTAGGGGGATCCTGGTGGTTCCAAATCAACCCTTGGCCTTAGGTACCAAATCATCTGGGGATTTTCCCTCATGGCATTTGCCATTGTACCAATTAAATTCAAGAACAACAGCAAGTAGCTGAGACACAAAGTCACAGCAGCCTACAAGATAGTTTATTTCTTTCAAACATAGAATTCCAGAAGAATAAAGCCTAGGGCTGGTATCGTGGCTCTGTTCCACCAAGTTCTCAGAGGTTCCGGTATCTCTGACAAGATCCTACTATCTTGTCACTCAACTGTGCATGGGCTCCATTCCCAAGGTCTCCTCTTGGCCCAATATGTGCTGTGGCTTCAGCTTTCATGTCCACACTCTAGCCAGAAGAATGGAGGACAGGTAGGAAGAGGGGCAAAGGACACATGCCAACTGTCTTTGAAGGAAGGCTCCCAGAAATTTGTCACATGACCTTTCTCCTTACTTTTTAGTTTATTGACATGCTGGCTGCAAGGTGGTATGGAAGAGAGATGGTTGGTTTGAAAGAGAGGGAAAGATAAAGAGATCACATAGAGAAAGTAAGAGTTGAGAGGTATTTCTGTGCCTACTCAGAAAGTCTCACTGGGGGCTTAAGTTAGCTATAGTCAGTTTGTAACTTGCAGTCAAAACAACAATGAAGAAAATCATGATTAGGATAGTTTTCTTAGTTCTGCACCAGTGGTGTTGCATACTTTGATATGCCTAAGAATCATGTGGAGGTGTTTGTTTGAAACATCAATTTTTCTGGTTCCATCCCCAGAAATTCTGATTCCTTGAGCCTGGAGTGGGGCCAGGACCTGCATCTTTAACGGCGTCTTCTCCCATTCTGCTATAGGCAGTCCAAGGGCTACAGTTTGAGACATACAACTTTACAGTCAGTTCGGAGATCTATCAATTACTGTTGCTATGTAACAAACAGCCCCAGGCTTACTGGCTTAAAGCAATGACCATTTTATGTTGTTCACAGATTCTGTGGGTCAGGAGTCTGGAAAGGGCATAGCAGGGACAACTTGTTTCTGTTCTATGATGTCTGTGGCTTCAGTTAGGAAGAATCAAAGGCCGGGGGTGTCTCAAAGGCTGGGAGCTGGCATCCTCTGAAAGCTCCTTCAGTTCCACATTCAGTGGTTGATGGTGGCTATTGTCTGGAACCTCAACTGGGGCAATCGGTTAGAATACCTACACATGAGCCACTTCCCATGTCTTGGGCTTCTTTGCAGCATGGTCACTGGATTCTAACAGTGAAAGTCCTAACAGAGAACCCGGAGGAAACTTGATGGCCTCTAATGGCCTAGTCTCAGAAGTCAAATAGTATCACTTCTGCCATAATCCCAGGCCACCGGATTCAGGAGGGAGGGCACATAGATTCCACTCGATAGTACATTGTAAGAAGAGCATCCACATGCTGTGGGATGGATGGGAGCTCTGGTTGCAGCCAACTTGGGAAAATATCATCTTCTCCTAGGATGAAACCTGGTGTCTGCAAAGGGAACTTAGGAAGTGTCAGGTGGCCAGGTCTCTGGCCCCCACCCTGATGGAACCAAATCCCTACCCCGCATGTTGTATGTGCTGACTTTTTTCATCAGCCAAGATTCTGCCTTTCCCTCAAGTCCTGACGTGGAGCGCAGTATTCTGAGGGCAGGGGAACGGAGCCAGCCTCTTCGCATTTCCTCCCAAGCCTCAGGAGTATGCCTGTGGTGTATTGGTTCTGCTCAGGAGTGAGTGGATCCAGGTGTAGAGGAAACCTTTGGCCAAGATTCCATGTGGGGTGTGTCAAGGAACTGCACTCAGAATTTTTTAAACCATCTGTCACGTGGATCTTTAGCCAGCTTAGAATAATTACCCCTGAAGTTGCACTGCGGGTGCAGAAGAATTCTTTGGCTTTTTTCTCTCCTTTTAATATCAACTTTAACAGTTTCCTGGGATAGGATTTTCTTTTTTTTTTAAACAAAGGAAACACACCCATGAAACTATAGTGCGAGCTTCTTGGTGACTCTGTCCACTCTGGCTGAGAATAGGACCTCAGACGTGCCGGAGTTTGAGGGCACTGACTCAGCTTGTATTTGGCTTGTTTCCTACCTAGGCCCATGCTGGTGGGCTTGGCAAAGCCCTGCTGAACTGGATGCATTTCCCCTGGTTAAAATTATGGAGTGCTGGCCCCAGGACTAACCTTAGAGACATTTATCCGACCCTCTCACTTTCCAGTTAAGGACACAGAGGCCAGAAAGCCGAGCAACCTGTCCAAAGCCATGTGGTTCTCTAAGCCTTAATCCTGAACAATTTCTGACCCCTCCTAGGGCTATCTTAATTGAGAGGGGCCTAGGAAGGGGAGAACAAGCACTCCCATCTTGCTAGTTGGTGAAATGCCTCTCACCCTCTTTTTTTTCCTAAGCGCCCTTCCCTCCACTATTTGCACTAACGTGAGCAAATTTGCTGTTCCCATCCACACATGGGACAGAAGGTGTATTTGAGCTAATGTGCTTTAAGCTCTTTCTGGAAAGAGCTTACTGCTGGTGGCTGCCCAGGTTCAAGCTGTCATCCAAATAATGTGCAACTCTTAGATTTGGGCTTTTCCCATAATAAACCCATCAATGGCATTATTAGGAATCTTTAGTTTTCTTTTTTAATATAGCCATGACAAAAGCCTCCAGTGTGTTACAGAGGGGCGGGACTACTCCGAGACATCGTCTGGAGCAGTTTTAAACAAGTCTGCAAATTATTTGACACTCATCCCATAGAGAGGTGTCGTCTGTGTCCTCTCCCCTGGAATCTGAGATGGCCTACTGACCCACTTGTAACCAATAGAATGCAGTGCAAGGGACAGTGAATGACTTCTTGAGCTAAGTCAGCCAAGACCACCTGGGTCTCTCTATGGAGACAGTCTCTCTTTTGCTGTCACTCTCACTCTCTTGCTCTGTGACTGTGCTTTACCTCCTCTTTCCCGTTGTCTCACAGGGGCTCAGCTCCACAGCTCTCCACTGTCATAGATTCCACACAATGCCTGCTTCTCTTGTATTGACTTTCACTGCTTTTGTGGTTCATAAGTGTTGCGAGAGCCCTTTCTGGAATCCTCTCTGGGGACCCAAAATTGAAGAGCAGTCCCCAGCAGGGTGTGCACTCCAGGGCCAGCATGCTCCTGTCATCAGCCCCTGCGCCATCCCACCCACACTCCTGTCCCTGCAGTAGGGAGGGGCAGCAGGAGATGGGTGGGGTCAAAGGAGGCCGTGTGGGGCCTGATCCGTCTAGAAAGGGTGTCACTGGCCTTTCCCACACTGAGCTGTGTCACAGAAATTGCTGCCGACAGGGGTCAGGTGGCCTAATACTGAATTTGGGGGGCGGGGATCAGTGTGAATGGCGCCTTGCACTGGAAAGGGGCCCAGAAGACCCCCAGGGCTAATGAAGGCGGCCAGGCATTGTGAAAGGCCTGCAGGACACTCCTAGGGCATGGTGGGGAGGCTGGGAGAGGTCTTAGCCCCGAGGGGAAGAATGCCCATGTCAGGGAAGGCAGGCATTAACTCCATCAGGCAGGGCCGAGGGGCCCCGCATTAACTCCTCAAAGGCGGCTGAGCAGGGCCTGTGATTGACAGGTGGACTCTGTCAATCAGGACAAGCTGGCGGTGAAAGAGTGGGCCACCAGATACAAAAGGAGAGATGTTTGATGAGCTCCGGGGGCTGGGCTGGAATGGGGGGAGGATGAGCCAGAGTCTCAGGGAACTCGCGACTTCATGTGAGAGATGAGATTGGAGAGACCAGGGTTTTAAGTGGGGACCTTTGAGGCCCAAGCATTCATTTATTATAGAGTGCCTGTCTTGGCAAAAGTGCCAAAAGGAAGCTGACTTGTCAATGATGTCTGTGCCAGATCCTTGAGCTTGCCGCAGGTATTTGGTGAGGCACTTAGTCACAAATGCAGCACACAGACGATGACATTGTGTGTGTGTATGTCTGTCTTGCGGGGAGAGAGACTGGGGACGCTTTGCTATGGGAGGAGAGGGGAGAGGTTGGCAGTGATGGTTTTATTATGCAAAGGATTCTGAGGACCATGATAGGTGTTGGATAAATATTTGATCATTTACACATATAGCACCGGTGCTCCAAATTGTATTTTTAAAAGCAAGTTCCAACGTTCTATTTTTCTAAGTTTAAAGATTAATTTAAATTAGATGTATGCACTCACTCTAGAAAATATTTGGAAATATATAAAGTACAGAACAGTGGGGGGAGGCTCCTCCTCCCACTGAAAGTCAGTCATTGCCAGCATGACGGTGTATTTAGCTCCAGTCTTTTTACTATACATCTTTTAAAATATAATTGTGATCAACTGTACATGCAATTTGGTAATTTGCTCTTTTCTTGCTCAATGTGGTGATACAAGCATTTTCCATGCTATTACAAATTCCTGGTAAACATCATTTTTAATGGCTATGTAATATGGATTGTATTTTCAATTTTCATTAAATTTCCCTTTTATCTTCAGCCTGATTGCTTGGAGGGGCCTAATTTCTGCCAGTCCTAATCTGCTTATCTGTTTATCAGGAGCTGCATTTCCACCACCGCTATCTCCTTTTCTGAGGGAACAGGGAGGGCATGACAGAGAGGGTTTCAAATGGGACAGACACAGCAGCTACAAGGGGTCACTGGCAAGTCAGAGACACTGTTAGGGCAGGACCACCAAGGGCCCTTGCTATCCTGTGGCCAGTCTCAAGTTCAAAGATTTTGTCCAGTTTTGTGCATAAGTATGTTAATTCTTACAGAGACCATGTGGCCCACTTAGGATTCAAGAATAGCGTTCCCATAGTTATGGGCACATTGTGCTAGAAAAGAAAGGTTCAGATTGGGTAAAATGGTGGCAAAAAGGGATTGTGGCATCCAGATGGAGCGGTGGTAGGGAAGTTCTTTGCAGAATATTGAACCTCCAATTTCTACAGGTGATAAACGTGTCTGTCCACGCCTGTATCGAATCTTCCTTCCTAAAAGAGGAATGAAGTCATGATTTTTTTGAATAGACAAATGGTACTGGGTGTTTAATTCATTAAGGGGCACCCCTTCCAACCTGTGTGTGTGCGCACAGGTGTGTATGTGTGTGTGTGTGTGTGTGAGAAATGCCTCTTGCCCTTTTTTTTCCTAAGAACCCCTTCCTTCCGCTATTTGCACTAACCTGTGAATTTGCTGTTCTATGACTTTTCTATGGGAAAATGACTTTTCACACAGGTATAGAGTTTTGTAACCACTATCACAATCAGGATATAGAACCATTTCATCAACCCCCAGGACTCATTTGTGCTACCCTTTTGTAGTCAAGCCCTCTCTCACCCTTAATGTCTGGCCAACACTGATCCAGGCCCCATCACTCCTGTGTTGATTAATGCAATCATGCAGCATGTGAGCTGTTGAAGACTGGTTTCTCTCTCTCAACATAATGCTTTTGCAATTCGTCCAAGTTGTGTGTATCAGTAGTTTGTTTCTTTTCACAGCTGAGTAGTTTTCCATTGTATGGATATAACACCATTTGTTTAACTCTTCACCCACTGAAAGATGTTTAGGGTGCTTCCAGCTTTTGGCAATTATGATTCGAGCTGCTAAGAACATTTGTGAACAGATTTTTGTGTGAACATGAGTTTTTATTTCCCTTGGGTAAATAACCTAGGAGTCGGATTGCTAGGTCTTATTGAAATTGCTTGTCTGACTTTATAAAAAAATAACAAACAATTTTTCAGAGTGGCCATACCACTTTACATTCTTACCCGCGACATATGAGACCTCCAGTTGTTCCACATCCTTGTCAGCACTTGATATGGTCAGCGGGCTTTTTATTTTTTTATTTTAGCCATTCTGATAGGGGTGTGGCATATATCTCATCATGGTTTTAATTTGCATTTCCTTAATGGCTAATGATGTGGAACATCTTTTTTTGTTTATTTGCCATCTGTTTATCTCTTTGAGGATAACCAAAGAGGTTATCTTTTTGGCCATTTTTAATTGGGCTGTTAGTTTTCTTTTTCTTTTTTCTTTTTTTTTTTTTGAGACAGAGTCTCTGTCACCCAGGCTAGGGTGTAGTGGCACAATCTCGGCTCACTGCTTGATCCACCTCCTGGGTTCAAGTGATTCTTCTGCCTCAACCTCCTGAGTAGCTGGGACTACAGGCACGTGCCACCATGCCTGGCTACTTTTTGTATTTTTTTAGTGGAGTCAGGGTTTCACCGTATTGGACAGGCTGGTCTCGAACTCCTGACCTCATGATCCGCCCGCCTCAGCCTCCAAAAGTGGTGGAATTACAGGCGTGAGCCACCGCGCCTGGACCTAGTTTTCTTACTGTTGAGTTTTGAACATTCTTTATATATTCTGTATATAAGTCTTTTGTTGGATATATGATTTACAAATGTTTCTCTTCAGTTCATAGGTTGCTTTTTAATTGCCTAAATGATATCTTTCACAGAACAAAAGTTTTTTATTTTTAAATTTTGATGAAGTCCAATTTACCAATTTTTCTTTATGGATCACATATTTGGTCTCACGTCTAAGAATTCTGCCTAATCCTAGGTCATGAAAATTTTCCCCTGTGTTTTCTTCTAAGAGTTTTATAGTTTTACATTTTACATTTAGACCTATGATCCATTTTTCAGTTAATTTTTGTATAAGGTGTGATGTTTAAGTTCAGGTTCATTTTTTTTTCATACGAATATCCAATTGTTCCAACATCATTTGTCAAAAAGACTACGCTTTCTCTATTGAATTGCCTTTGCACTTTTGTCAAAAATCAGTTGCCTCTGTCTGGACTCTATTCTATCCCATTGATCTATTCCACCAATACCACATCATCTTGATTATTGTAGCTTCGTAATGACTCTTAAAATTAGGTAATGTGATTTCTCCAATTTCATTTGTTTTCTTCAAAATTGTTTTGGCTATTCTAGCCTCTTTGTCAATCTATATACATTGTAGAATCAGCCTGTCTTTATCTATAAGAAATTGTGATGGGATTTTGATTGAAATTATGGTAAATACGTAGATTGACTTGGGAGAGAATTGGCATCCTTGCCATGTAGAGTCTCCCAATCCATTAACCTGGTATGTCTCTTCTCCACCTTGTTTTATTTGTTTGTTTGATTTAATAATTTTCTTCCCCCTCTGAGAAAAGGCATAGCTCAAAATGTTTGGCTTCAAAATGAAGAGAGCACCATCTGGTACAGATTCTTTCCTTTTACCCAGCCATGTCTTTTTTCCTTCAAGCCCATTAGAAATGACTTGGTTTTTGCTGGCGGTTTACACTTTGGGGGCAGGGTAGGAAGAGAGTTTTTTGTTTTTGTTTTCTGAGACAGGGTCTCACTCTGTCACTCAGGCTACTAGAGTGCAGTTGTACAATCATAACTCACTGTAACCTTGAACTCCTGGCCTCAAGCCATCCTCCTGCTTCAGCCTTCCAAAGTGCCGGGATTACAGGTGTGAGCCACCCTGCCTGGCCTGGAAGAGTGTTTTATCAGAACCATCTGTGCATGTGCTAGAGAATCATGTTTTGGTGTTAGTGCATACATGGGTGTCAGCTTGTACATACATGTACACACATGGACATCCATGTGTACACACGTTAGTGTTCTTGTAGACACATACATATACACATGTGGGTCTCCTCATGTCACAGTACATGTGTGGGGGTCCTCATGTATATACACACATATAAATATATGGATTCCCATATACACATGCACACGTATGCGGCATCCACGTGTACATGCACACATGGCCCCACTGAAGCAGACTCTGCCCTCCTTCCTGCTTCAAGCAGCCATGTGACATCCAGCTGAGATGAAGGGAAGGCATTTGCTTTACACGCAGAAAGCTGGCCAAACTTGACCTTCAAAGAATCAGCACAAATGCCCATATAGAGAGCTTCTTAGCAACTGCTTGTTGAATAAGAGAAAAGAATCAGGGAAAGGAGCCAGAAAACAAGGAAGAAGGGAAGAAAATCAAGACAGAAAGCAAGCCTGACCCTTTAAGAGCCTAGCTGGTTCCAATAGTGCTCTCAAGGCTTTCTTGGGCTTCTGAAAAGAAAAGGGGAAAGAAATGAATAATACTTTTAGTTCTCCAGCTGGGAGAATGAGCTATGTTGACATCAATTGAGTCAAGAAGGGAAGGAAAAACCACAGACTGTGTAGTCACTTATATTAGCACGGTGCCTATGTTACCTCCTTAAAATATCTCAGAAATTCCAAAAGTTGGTATCATTATTCTCATTTTACAGACACAGGCTCAGAGAAGTTAAGGAACTTGCCCAAAGTCTCACAGTAAAGAGAAGAGCCTGGATTTAAACTTTTATTTTCACCCTCTAAATTCATTCGTGATATGGTTTAGATATTTGTCCCCTCCAAATCTCATATTGAAAAGTGATCCCCAGTGTTGGAGGTGGGGCCTGGTGGGAGGTGTTTAGAAAATGGAATTGGATACCTCGTGAATGGCTTGGCGCCCTCCTCACAGTAATGAGTGAGTTCTCACTCTATTTGTTCACACAAGAACTGGTTGTTTAAAAGAGACTGGTGGCTGGGCACGGTGTCTCACATCTGTAATCCCAGCACTTTGGGAGGCCAAGGTGGGTGGATCATCTGAGGTTAGGAGTTCGAGACCAGCCTGGCCAATATGGTGAAACCCCAGCGCTACTTAAAATGCAAAAATTGGCTGGGCGTGGTGGTAGGTTCCTGTAATCCCAGCTACTTGGGAGACTGAGACAGAAGAATCGCTTGAACCCGGGAGGCAGAGGTTGCAGTGAGCCGAGATCGCACTATTGCACTCCAGTCTGGGCTGCAAGAGCAAAACTCCATCTAATAAATAAATAAATAAATAAATAGATAAACAAACAGAGCCTGGCATCTCCCTTGCTTCCCCTCTTGCCATGTGACACACCAGCTCCCCTTGCCTTCTGCCATGAGTAGAAGCTTCCTGAGGCCTCACCAGAAGCAGATGCTGGTGCCATGCTTCTTGCACACCCTGCAGAACTGTGAGCCAATTAAACTTCTTTTCTTTGTAAATTACCCAGCCTCAGGGATTCTTTTACAGCAATGCAAAATAGACTGACACGCTTCCTCTGCAGTTGGATACATTTACCATGAAGCACTCAGATTGTGCAATGATTGACTTGCTTACTTCAGGCTGCTCAGTGATCTGAAGGCCACAGCCCTTTCAAATCACAGGATTTAGGAACAACAGAGATTAATCATGCCTACACCTCTCCTTTCACAGCTGATGAAACTATGGTGCAGAGAGATGGCTACACAGCAAGTCAATGGGCAGGTAGAAATAGAAACTGGTTCTCCTACCTCCTGCTTCCACTATATCACCTTCTTCTCAGGGTGACTGAGGTTTTCCAACCCAGGATGTGACAAGCCAGCCCTCAGCAGTTCTCATTAATCCTTCCATGATGTGGCCCAAGGCAGTTTGGATGGGGAAGTTAGTGGCAGCCCAGGACCCAGGCTTCTCAGCTCATTTGCCCATATGCTGAATCTTCCGAGGAATTATTTGAATATGCAGAAGCTCAGGAGCCAGAGGGCAAGAGAACTAGTGGTCTAGGCAGGAGGGCCTTGGAGTCACACTGCCTGGGTGCAAATCCTAGCTTCCTAAGTAAGACCTTGTGCCTCAGTGTCCCTATCTGTTAAGTGTGGATATGTGTTATTCAAGGTTCTCCAGAGAAACAACAAATAGAATAGTGTAAAAATTTGACAGTATACTGGGGTTCTTCCTCAAGGGAACCCTGACTTCCCTACACTTAAAGAGTTCTGAGTCTGCAACCTGGCTCAAGTCTGGCAATTGGTTGAGGGGCTCTGTTTTTATAATTCGGATTAGACTTTTGTTCACTTGACCTAGAACTTTTTCTGCTTCTTGTGGGATATGATGAGGTTTCTCTTCAAACAATCTGATCAATCTTTTATTCTTTAATTCGTAGTACCCCCCGCCCCCCGGCTTTTTTCTCCTTTTTTTTTCCTTTTTGTGTTTGTTAGATGCCCAGGCATGCCACAGTACCAAGCGTTATCAGTACCAGCTCACATTCCTTTCCTTATTTGGAAAGAGGACTAACTTTCTAGCTCATTATAGACACTCCTTTCCCTTCCTCTCCATTTTCTTTTACATGCCCACCTTATCTAAAAAAAAAAAAAAAAAAAAAAATCAAATGTTTAGCCAACCAGGATTAGTTTAGATTGTACGACCCGATCCCAGCCAATGGAGAAAGGGTACGGGGCAGGACTTGCGTCAGGAATAAAGGCTCTCGTGCCCCTTTGTTCAAGTGTGCTCTCATGGCAACTGGCCAAGGAGGCACCCCTCTGCACAGAAGTAAAATTTCTTTGCTAAAAATCCTTCGTTCAGGGGTTCAATTTCCTCAGGATTTTGAGCGTTATTCCTAACATTCTACAGATCAAGTAAGAATCTAGTAGGCTTCCTCTCTATTTCATTTCTAGGAACACTATGGTCATCTAGCGAACACCAAAGGTATGCATGAGCCAGACTATTCTTATTGCTACTTTGACTCTGCTATCCATTATGGTAACAATTCCCATCTTGCCTTTGGCATTCAAGTGCTTGCCACTTGGCCCCTGCCACCCTGGGATTCAATTACCCCCATTGAGTTTAGTACAATTCATGACTGTAGTTCCTACTGTAAGATCTAGCCTACAGAAGAGCAATCCCAGAGCTCTTCAAGGATGCCAGGGCTCCCCTCACAAACTATTTCTCGCAGTGTTGGTGAAAGTTATGTCTTTTGGACCCTCCCAGGGTGGGTGAGTAGGTCTCAAATGACAAATCCACTCTAACATTCCAATCTCCCTATGCCTTTGAATTTTATCCTCTACATTAAACTAAGGCAGATCAACTCACTGACTGTGAGTGAGTCACCTTTTGGTCCATGGGCCACCTTTTGGTCCATGTTTCAGCTAACCAGCCAACCCAACTGTTGGAGTCCTTTCCAACTCCTTAAGCTGCAACATTAAATGTAAAATCTCTGCATAGTGGGCCCATATCAATAAATTCGGCCTGATCCAACTTTGTGTTCCTTCCACCATTATCCCACACACTTAGTATCCATTCCCACACATGTTCCCTAGATTCTGTCTTATAAATTAGAAAACTCAAGTAGTTTGTTGGAGTGCAGCGCAACTCCTCACGGGTCATACTTTGTACCTCACCTTTAGAGGCCTGTTGGAACTTGAGTCTAGGCATAGGTCTAGAAGCAAAGAGGGGTGTTAGGGTGGTTTCTGAGGAGACTCAGCATTGTCTTGCACAGTAACTGCCTCAGGAGAAGCCATTGCAGTTTCCTCAGACAATGCACGGTTAATCTCCTCAGATGGGGGTAGAGAAGCTGCTCCCACTGGAGGTGAGGATGCCGCTCCCACTGGGCTTGGAGAGACTTCTTCCACTGGCAAAGAAGATTAATGAGAATTTAGGGGCCCAATGTCTCCAGCTTCATCAGGGCCTTTCCCACACAGCCCCATTCCAACTTTCAGGATCCCATTCCTTCCCAATCAATGCCCCCACTTCATTAGTAGACACATGATGAGGCCAGAAGTTCAACTTGCATTGTAATTCAGTCAGTTACAGGATGAGATTCTGGATCTGGTTTTCGGCAATCTCAGCCCTGTGGCTACAGGAGATAAGGGACTCTTTCATGAGACACATGGAAGCTTTCAGATCATTTATGTGGTACTTGAGCTAGGAATTTGAATCCCTGAGCTCATCCTTTTCTTTCCTCATTTAGTCCAGCAACATTAAAAGCAACCAGTCAATCTCATATTCATTAATTTGAAAAAAATTGCTCAAAAATATTATATTCACAGTCACCCAGCTCCTTGCTTCTTATAGGTTGATTAGGAACATCCAGTGGTGATATTTTGTGTAACTCTATTGCCAGATTACACCATAGATTATCAGTGCTCTTGTTACTACTAATAGAGTCATTAATGTTTTTAAATCTGATCAGATTAGATAGCCAATTCCAGAAACCCTAGAACCAATTTAGAAACCTCATACTTAAAATTCTGTTCCTCTAGAACCACTCTTGGTTCCAAAATGTGTATTAGCCAGGATTCTCCAGAGAAACAGAACCAATGGAAGTAGAAGATGATAGGATGGATGGATGGATAGATAGATAGATAGATAGACAGATAGATAGATAGATAGATAGAAAGAAAGAAAGAAAAAAAGAAAGAAAGAAAGAAAGAAAGAAACAGACATAAGGAATTGGCTCACATGATTATGGAGGCTGAGAAGTTCCATATTTTGCCATCTGCAAGCTAGAGACCCAGGAGAGCCAGTGGTATAGTTCCAGTTCAAGCCTGAAAGCCTGAGGACTGGGAAGTGTAAGTCCAGTCCAAGGGCAGGAGAAGACTGATGTTCCAGTTCAAACAGTCAGGCAGGCAAAGTACCCTCTTACTTAGTCTTTTTCTTCTATTCAGGTCTTCAACTGATTGGACAAGGCCCACTGACATTAGGGAGGGCATCTGCTTTGCTATTTCCACCAATTCAAATGTTCTTCTCATCCATAAATGCCCCCAGAGACACACCCAGAATAATGTTTGACCAAATGTCTGAGTACCCTGTGGCCCAGTCAAATTGACATCAAATTAACCATCATAGGATGTTAACAGTATTGCCAAAGGATTGTCTTGGGGAATAAATGAGGTGTATAAAGCACCTTGAATAATGGCTGGCATATACTAGGCACTTAATAAACATGGGGGAGGAGATACTGATGATGCTGACAATGACCATGATGAAGGTGGTAAAGGATGTCAGGCCCAGGGGTTCAAACTTCAAAGGGGCAACTTAGAAAGGGGCTTAGGAAGGTCACTGTTCAATGGATGATATCAAGAGTCCATTACAGGCCGGGCGCAGTGATTCACACTTGTCATCCCAGCACTTTGGGAGGTTAAGGCCAGTGGATCACTTGAGTCCAGAAGTTCAAGACCAGACTGGGCAACATGGTGAAACCCCATTTCTACTAAAAATACAAAAATTAGCTGGATGTGGTGACGTGCACCTGTAGTCCCAACTATTCAGGAGGCTGAGGCAGGAGGATCACTTGAGCCCGGGAGGTGGAAGTTGCAGTGAGCTGAGATGGCGCCACTGCACTCCAGCCTGGGCGACAGAGTGAGATCCCGTCTAGGAAGAAAAAAAAGGGTCCATTACAGAAGCTAGAAACCATCTTTTGGGGAAAGATAGGTGAAACAATCACTCCTCTTCACAGCAGCCAAAACACTGTCATAGTCTCTCTTTGACTCCTTCTGGTGCAGTAGATACAAAAATACACTGGAACTCCAGGATAGACAGAGCTGTATATTACAGCAATCCCACAAAAGCATCCCATCGAAATGTCCATGAGAAATGCTTGAACGCTGATGCAGAAGGGCATCTTGTCCACATCCCCAAATGCACACAGGCATTCCCGTAATGCCTGCCCACAGCTGCACCCTCAGCATCAGGCCCATTTTCCACTGCCATCATCAGAGAACCGAGTTCAGACATCAGAGGCAAAACGGCTCAGCCCCTCTCGCCTCCCTTCTCATTTGTTTCCCCAGAAGTTCTTAACTCAAAACAGCTGAGCAGACTAGGCCCTAAACTCCTGCCCTTCTTCCCATTCCTCCCTTTCGACCCCTCATGTAAAAAAAAAAAAAAAAAAAAAAAAAGATCTTGGAGGATCCCCATACGTAAATATTTTCTCCTAAGAGGAGAAATTCTCCAGTAGAAACTGGCAGCAACCAGAGTAGCTGGAGAGGCCTGCAAATGTTTTCCTCTCTCTCGCGCACAACCCCCATCTGGTGCTGTGTACGTGATGTGTAAAGTGTGCACACAACACGCACATGCGCACGCACGCACGTGTTGGATGGGTCCCTATTCCCCATCACTCACTCTCGCCAGGCCTGCAGAGCTCACTATAAATCACCTCAGCCAAGAGAGAGGCCGGGAATATGCTGAATCATCTAATTGGCCAAGAAAGACAGTGATAGAACGATTCCCTTCCCCCTCAGACGCAGAGCAGAAGCCGCCAGCTGCCTGAGGACGCTGAACTGGCTTCTGTTTTCATGTTAATCAGGATCTCCCTGCTCCAGCCAAGGACAGGACTGAGACCTGGAGGACGGCCCGCAATCCTGACGGCACATAGTCCCCCACCCACTTCCTTGGACAGGGCCTCTTGCATCTCAGTCCCTGCACCCTGTGAGCCAGTGACTCAGGGGACCTCTCTGTAAAATGAAACCTCACCCCCGTGTAGCACATTGATAGCCTGCAATGGGGGCCACTTTCAGTATCAACCTGCGATTAAGTGGAATTACAGGATCCCTACCTTGTTATATATTTGTCCCAATTTTGCTATACAGCAGCACTTGTCCTACCCAAAAGTCACATTTCTGAAGTTTAGACAGGAGTTAAAGAGCCATTTCGAAGCTTGTGCTCTGTACACAGTGGCTTCTCTCCTGAGCCCTTGATTTTTGTTTTCCTTGGCAGGGTGTGGTCCCCAAGAGCAGCCAGCAAACCTAAGCAGGAAAGCTGGCCAAGAATCCTATGGAGGGCCGGGTGCGGTGGTTCATGCCTGTAACCCCAGCACTTTGGGAGGTCAAGGCGGGCTGATCACCTGAGGTCAGGAGTTTGAGACCAGCCTGGCCAACATGGGGAAATCCTCTCTCTACTAAAAATACAAAAATTAGCCGGGCATGGTGGCAGACGCTTGTAGTCCCAGCTACTCAGGAGGTTGAGGCAGGAGGATGGCTTGAACCCAGAAGGCGGAGGTTGCAGTGAGCCAAGATTATGCCACTGCCCTCCAGCCTGGGCAACAAAGTGAGCCTCTGTCAAAAAAAAAAAAAAAAAAAGAATCCTATGGAGAAGGCTGCCTGTTTGCACCTCCAGCACTCACCCGCCTGGCGTGGGCAGCTTGGATGGGAAGAAGCCACCACCTAGAGCCTGCTCCTACCTTCCTTCACCCTACCTGCTGCCGCTACAGAAGAACTACCACAACCTTCAGGACAGCCTGTTTACTGGAGGGGTAGGGGGGAGTGGGGCTAGGGGCTTCAAGTCGTCTGGGGACAAGGCTGGGGTTCATGGGTGGAGAGGAAGGTCTCGGCAGGGTTTCTGTGAGCAGGGTAAATTCAAGCCCTGAAAGAAAATTAAATACTTAGCACAGTGCCTGGCCCGTGGTCATGTTAATGAAGATTCATTGAAAGAACAGAAGGGTGGGCCAGAGGGAAACTGAGATCCCCAACACCAGTAGCACCTGCAAGAAGCTTCTCTGGTCAGGATCAGGAAAAGCCTTTGTTGACCAGTGGCCTCACAGTTTTGGCCTCATTCCATGCCCTCCATCCCCAGCAGGGGAGGTCTGCTGGAGAGAAATGATATCTTGTGGTGGAAAAACTTGCTACTCTATCCAACTCACCCACCTCCCACCCCGCCGCATTTTGTAGGAAAACAGCAAACCACCTAGGAAAAAGTGTCTGGCCCAAGAAGGATGGAGTGACTGCTGAGCTGAGAACAGCTTTCTGCTTTCCCCTCAGGCCATCAGTTCTCCCACCATCAACCATCCTCCAGAAGTACTCAAGCGGGGACCAGGAATCTCTCCTCTGACTCACTAAAGCCACCACAAAACTAGGAAGGTGGGTCTGGTGTTTTGACCCTGGAGCTGATGTTTGCCTGGACTCTGGGCCCAGTAACCTCTGGAGGACTCTGTTTTCTGGAAGCGCTGTGACCTCTGTGGACCCATGTCTGCCACAGGCCTATGTCACTTGAGCCTTTGCTACAGTTCCTGTGAGCGCCTTCGGCTTGCGTCTGCCATGGGCCTCCAGCAACTGTGGACTCTGGACCTGCCATGGCGATCCACAGAGGCCTACAGGGAGGCAGGTGGAAGGAATGACTAGGAGGGTAGTATTGCTTTCCTAAAGGCAGAAGTGAGTTTTAAAAACTTTGGGAAAATGTGAAAGCTGTACCATTATAAAATGTTTCAGCAAGAAAAGAGAAGGACACATATTTCTACACTTTTTTTTTTTTTTTTTTTTTTTTTAGAGATGGAGTCTCACTGTGTTGCCCAGGCTAGAGTGCAGTAGCTATTGTCAGTCACAACCATGGATCACTGCAGACTCAAACCCCTGGACTCAAGGGATCCTTCTGCCTCAGCCTCCCCAATAGCTGGGATTACAGCCATGAACAATGGCATGTGGTGGGACTCATTTTATCTCTTGGGAAGTTGGTTCTTTGAGGACCTTTTAAAGGAATGAGGTTAACTGGTTGTTATAGACCGAATTGTGTCTTCCAAACATTCATCTGCTAAAGCCCTAACCCCTAGTACATTGGAATGTGACTATATTTGGAGATAGTGCCTTCAAAGAGGTGATCAAGGGAAAATGAAGCCATGGAGCCGATGCGGGTAGTACAGAATGGTTAGTGTCTTCATAAGAAGAGATTAGGCCAGGCACAGCGATGTTTACCTGCAGTCCCAGCTATGCAGGAGGCTGAGGCAGAAAGATTGCTTGAACCCAGGAGTTCGATTCCAGCCTGGGTGTATTAGTCTGTTTTCATGCTGCTGATAAAGACATACCTGAAACTGGGAACAAAAAGAGGTTTAATTGGACTTACAGTTCTACATGGCTAGGGAGGCCTCAGAATCATGGCGGGAGGCAAAAGGCACTTCTTACATGGTGGCAACAAGAGAAAAATGAGGAAGAAGCAAAAGCAGAAATCCCGGATAAACCCATCAGATCTCAGACTGTCCCCCATGATTCCACTACCTCCCCCTGGGTCCCTCCCACAACATGTGGGAATTCTGGGAGATACAATTCAAGTTGAGATTTGGGTGGGACACAGCCAAACCGTATTATTCCACCCCTGGCCCCTTCAAATCTCATGTCCTCACATTTCAAAACCAGTCATGCCTTCCCACCAGTCCCCCAAGTTTCAGCAGTAACTCAAAAGTCCACAGTCCCAAGTCTCAGCTGAGACAAGGCAAGTCCCTTCTGCCTATGAGCCTACAAAATCAGAAGCAAGCTAGTTACTTCCTAGATACAATGGGGGGATAGGTATTGGGTAAATACAGCCATTCCAAGTGGGATAAACTGGCCAAAAAAAGGGGTTACAGGGCCCATGCAAGTCTGAAATCCAGCGGAGCAGTCAAATTTTAAAGCTCCAAAATGATCTCCTTTGGCTGCAGGTCTCACATTCAGGTCACACTGATGTAAGAGGTGGGTTCCCATGGTCTTGGGAAGCTATGCCCTTGTGGCTTTGCATGGCACAGGCTCCCTCTTGGCTGCTTTCACAGGCTGGCATCGAGTGTTTGTGGCTTTTCCAGGTGCATGGTGCAAGCTGTCAGTGGATCTACTATTCTGGGGTCTGGAGGATGGTGGCCCTCTTCTCACAGCTCCACTAGGCAGTGTCCCAGTAGGGACTCTGTGTGGGAGCTCCAACCCTACATTTCCCTTCTGCACTGCCCTAATAGAGGTTCTCCGTGAGGGCCCTGCCCCTGCAGCAAACTTTTGCCTGAACATCCAGGCATTTCCATATATCTTCTGAAATCTAGGCAGAGGTTTCCAACCTCAATTCTTGACTTCTGTGTACCTGCAGGCTCAACACCATGTGGAAGCTGCCAAGGCTTGGGGCTTCTACCCTCTGAAGCCACAGCCCAAGCTCTACTTTGGCTCTTTTCAGTCACTGCTGGAGTGGCTGGGACACAGGGCACCAAGTCCCTAGGCTGCACACACCACAAGGACCCTGGGCTCAGCCCAGGAAACCACTTTTTCCTCCTGGGCCTCTGGGCCTGTGATGGGGAGGGGCTGCTGTGAAGGTCTCTGACATGGCCTGGAGACATTTTCCCCATGGTCTTGGGGATTAACATCAGGCTCCTTGCTACTTATGCAAATTTCTGCAGCCAGCTTAAATTTCTCCTCAAAAAAATGCAATTTTCTTTTCTACTGCATTGTCAGGCTGCACATTTTCTGAACATTTATGTTCTGTTTCCCTTTTAAAATGGAATGCCTTTAACAGCACCCAAGTCACCTTTTGAATGCTTTGCTGCTTAGAAATTTCTTCTGCCAGACACCCTAAATCATCAAGTTCAAAGTTCCACAAATCTCTAGAGCAGGGGCAAAATGTCCCCAGTCTCTTTGCTAAAACATAACAAGAGTCACTTCCGCTCCAGTTCTCAACAAGTTTCTCATCTCCATCTGAGACCACCTCAGCCTGGACCATATTATTCATATCACTATCAGCATTTTTTTGTCAAAGTCATTCAACAAGTCTCCACGAGGTTCCAAACTTTCCTATATTTTCCTGTCTTCTTCTGAGCCCTCCAAACTGTCCCAACCCCTCCCTGTTGTCCAGTTCCAAAGTCACTTCCACATTTTCAGGTATCTTTTCAGCAACACCACACTCTACTGGTACCAATTTACTGTATTAATCCACTTTGATGCTGCTGATAAAGACATATTCAAAACTGGGAACAAAAAGGGGTTTAATTGGACTTACAGTTCCACGTGGCTGGGGAGGCCTCAGAATCATGGCAGGAGGCAAAAGGCACTTCTTACATGGTAGTGGCAGGAGAAAAATGAGGAAGAAGCAAAAGCAGAAACCGCTGATAAATCCATCAGATCTCATGAGATTTATTCACTATCACAAGAATAGCACAGGGAAGATCAGCCCCCTTGATCCAATTACCTCTCCCTGGGTCCTTCCCACAACACATGGGAATTCTGGGAGATACAATTCAAGTTGAGATTTGGGTGGGGACACAGCCAAACCATATCGGTGGGCAACATAAAAAAAAAAAAATATTAAGAAGAGATTAGGACACAGACGTGCCCAGAGGGAAGACCATGTGAAGACACAGAGAGAAGACAGCCGTCTACCAACCAAGGAGAGAGGCCTCACAAGAAACCAACCTTGACAACATGTTGACCTTGAACTTCTAGACTCCAAAACTGTGAAAAAATACATTTCTGTTAAGACCACAGTCTGTGGTATTTTGTTATGGCAGCGTGAGCAGACTAACACACTAGGCTATAGTAGATGAAAGAAGATTGGGCCTGCTTTGTTTATTGTTTTGTTTTCCTAGCACCTGTCATGGAGCTTTTTTTTTTTTTTTTTTTTTTCCTGACAAGGTCTGGCTCTGTTGCCCAGGTTGGAGTGCAGTGGTGCAATCTTGGCTCACTGCAACCTCTGCTTCCCAAGTTCAAGTGATTCTCATGCCTCAGCCTCCTGAGTAGTTGGGCCTACAAGCATGCGCCACCACAGCCAGCTAATGTTTGTATTTATTTTTAAGTAGGGACGAGGTTTCACCGTGCTAGCCAGGCTGATCCCAAACTCCTGGCCACAAGTGATCTGCCTGCCTTAGCCTCCCAAAGTGCTGGAATTACAGGCATGAGCCACTGCGCCTGGCCATCATGGAGCTTTCAATGAGAAAAAGTGAACCATAGTTGCATAGCAAACATTCTAAAACCTAGTGGGCTAAAAACCCCAACAAATCATTAATTTTACTCACAGTTCTATAATTAGAATGGAGCTCAGTGGGGACATCTTGTCTTTCCTTCATGCAGCATCAGCTGGGCTGCCTTGACTAGGGAGTAGAAGGTTGTATTAGTTATCAATTGCTGCCTAACAAATTACTCCAACATTTAGTGGCTTAATGTAAGAAACTTTTATTATCTCACATAGCTTCTGTGGGTCAGAAATGCAAGTGTGGTTTAGCTGGGTGCCTCTTATCTGGCAGTCTCTGGCTTGAGGTGTCTCATGAAGTTGCAGTCCAGTTGTCAGCTGGAGTTGTGTTCTCATCTGAAGGTGCAACTGGTGGAAGAATCTGCTTCCAAGCTCACCCATGTAGTTAATGACAGGTCTCAGTCTCTTAACACAAGGGACCCTCTATAGGGCTGCCTCACAATATGGCAACTGACTTCCCCCAGGTAAGCCATGCAAGAGAGAGAGAACACATAAGAGAGTATCCAAAATGGAAGCTAGTCTTTTCTCCTCCAGCTTTATTGAGATATAATTGATGCCACATCAGTTTTATAACATAATCTTGGATACCACTTACACTATACTCTATTTGTTAGAAGCTAGGTACTCAGTGCCGTCTACATTTGGGGGAGACCAGACATCTCTCCTCTGACTCACTGCAGCTGCATGTCTAGAAAAAGAAGTAAATTCTCATAATTCAGGATATGATGCTCCTGAGACCTCCATCTCTGGTTCTTTCTCTGGTGTAGTTCATCCTTTATCATGAGCATACTCTTCAGAATACATCAGTGTGTTCGGGGGAGGTGATTACATGAGGGCAGGAATACTATCACTGGGGGCCATCTGAGATGCTGCCTACCATGAGGTTTGACTTGACTTTCAAGATGTCTGTCTCATACAACTGGCAAATTGGTACTGGCTATTGGCTGGAAGCATAGATGAGGTTGTGGGCTGGGAGCTTTGGTTCCTCTCCATGAGTTGCTTGGGCTTCCTCACAGCATGGTTGCTGGATTCCAAGAGCAAGTGTCTCAATAGAGTATTAAGGCAAGTGTACATTACATTTTAAATGACCTAGCCTCAGAAATCACATAGCATCACTTCCACCACACTCTATTGGTCAAGACAGTAACAAAGGCCACACAGGTTTAAGGGTAAGGATCATAAACTTCACCTACTGATGCAAGAGTGGCAAGGTTCATGAAGGGCCTTGACAGGAAATATTATTGCAGCTTTCTTTGGAAAATACCTTCTGCTACATTGGAGCTTAATGGTATTCGGAGAAGGGGCTGAGTCTATAGCTGAGGAAACTGGACCCAAGGTGGATGTCTAGGAAGAGAAGTCAGTTCTTATAATTCAGGATATGAAGCTCCTGAGACCCCTGTCCCTGACTCTGTTTCTCTGGTGTAGATCATCCTTCAGGACTGAACATACTCTTCAGAGTACATCAGTGTTGCTATGGTTTGAAGTCTACAAAGATGGGCCTATCAGTTAGGATGCTTGGTTGCAAACCAAAGCCCCAGCAGGAGGGCTGAGTCTTGAAGGTGAAAAAGTCTTTTAAACTCAGACTGGAGTAGTGAATTCCTAATGGCAGAATGTCAGGCACCAGGCCTGGGGAGCAATTTGTGGATGATGACTTCAAAGCCACGCCGTTAACTCACAAGGCCCACCCTGCTAATTTTTTATATGCGTATTCACCAGTGTCCTCAGTTCTCCTGGTCTGTTCTGCCCGGGTCTTGCTGCTCAAAAATCAGAGAAGATACGGGGCCCTGTAAGCAGGATTATCTCCTCCCCATAGAAGAGCCTGGTATCTAAGTAGGAGATTTCCAGGGGTTGAAAGGTTGGCCCTTCCAGAATGGAGGCTGCCATAGTCCCAGGGAACCATATATCAGTGAGAGGACGAACAGTATTTCTCATTCATTCATTCAGCAACTATTTATTGAATACTGTATGGCACAGTACAAATTTCATTAGTTTGGTGGACATTTCCTTTCCCCTTCCTAACAGCAATAAGATTTTCCTCTAAGAATGTCCCCCTCACAAATTATGTAGCAACCATGCAGTTTACCCCATTTTTAACTCCATAGCCTAAGCTAATCAGATCAATTCCATTTTCTTTGTCACAGTGGCAGGGATGGTTCACTCAAAGAGATGCTCAGGACTTTTGTGGGAAGGAATATGCTCTCTTTCTTTCCCTGGATGTGACTGAAAAAGCTTGAAGACTCAGTTTCTGTTGGCAGCCATCTTGCAACCACAAGGGAAGTCCACCTGAGCAAAGAACCAATGCAGAAGAGAAATGGAGCCAGAGCCTTGATAAAACCGTGCCTGAAGCCCACTGGATGTTTTAATTGTGTGAGCCCATAAATCTTCCTTATTATTCAAGTCAGTTTTTTTGAGTTTTCTTGAGACAGAGTCTCACTCTGTTTCCCAGGCTGGAGGCTGGAGTAGGGTGGCAAGATCTTGGCTCACTACAACCTCCACCTTCCAAGTTAAAGCAGTTCTCCTGCCTCAACCTCCCAAGTAGCTGGAACTACAGGCACATGCCACCATGCCTGGCTAATTTTTGTATTTTTAGTAGAAACAGCATTTAGCCATGTTGGCCAGGCTGGTCTAGAACTCCTGAGCTCAAGTGATCCACCCACCTTGGCCTCCCAAAGTGCTGGGATTACAGGCGTGAGCCACCGTGCCCAATTCCCCTCAAGTCAGTTTGAATGGGGTCTTCCACAATTTACAAGTTCTTTAACTGATGCAAATTCAGCAAATTTGCAGGATACAAGATCAACACATGCAGGTTAGTTGTATTTCTGTACACAGGCAACGAATAATCTGAAAATGAAATTAAGAGAATGAGAAGACAAGACAGAAAAAATTTGCAAAAGGCATATCTGATAAAGGACTGCTATTCAAAATATAAGAACCCTTAAAAGTCAACAATGAGGAAATGAACAGCCCAATTAAAAATATTGGTAAAAGATCTGAAAAGCTACCTCAACAAAGATACACAGATGGAAAATAAGCATGTGAAAAGATGCTCAACACCATATGTCATTAGGAAATTGCAAATTAAAACAACAATGAGATATCACTACACACCTATTAGAATGGCCAAATCCAAGACACTGACAACACCAAATGCTGGTGAGGATGTGGAGCAACAGGAACTCTTTGTTGCTGGTAGGAATGCAAAATGGTATAGCAGTTTGGCAGGTTCTTACAACATTAAATATATTCTTACCCTATGATCCAGCAATCTCACTCCTTGATATTGACCCAAATTAGTTTAAAACAAACATCCACATAGAAACACGCTGCACATGGATGTTTATAACAGCTTTGTTGATAATTTCCAAAACTTAGATGCAGCCAAGATATTCTTCAGTGGATAAATGGATAAAGAAACTGTAATATTCCAGACAATGGAATATTATTCAACACTAAAAAATGAGCTACTAAGCCATGAAAAGACGTGGAGGAACCATAAATGCATGTTACTAAGTGAAAGAAGCCAATCTGAAGAGGCTACCTACTGTCTGATTTCAACTGTATGACATTCTGGAAAAGGCAAAACTATGGAGATGACAGTAGAAAGATTAATAGTTACTAGGGGTTAGGAAGAGAGGATGGGATGAATAGGCAGCACATAAAGAATTTTTAGGGCAGTGAAACTATTTTGTATGATACTATAATGGTGGATACATGTCATTGTATATTTGTCAAAACCTATAAAATGTACAACATCAAGCCAGGCAGGGTAACTCATGCCTGTAATCCCAGCACTTTGAGAGGCTGAGGTGGGTGGATGTCTTGAGCCCAGAAGTTCGAGACCAGCCTGTGCAACATGTTGAGACCCTGTCTTTAAAAAAACAGAAAGAAGAAAAGAAAGAGAGAAAAAAAGAACGTACAACATCAAGAGCGAACACTAATGTAAACTATGGACTCTGAGTGACAATGATATGTCAATGTAGTTTCATCAGTTGTAATAAATGTACCACTCTGGTGCAGGATGTTATGGTGGGGGAGGCTGTGCATATGTGGGGTACTGGCATAAGGATAGACATATAGATCAATAGAATAGAATTTAGAGTCCAGAAATAAACCCATGCACTTATGATCAATTGATTTTTGGCAAGGATGCCAAGGCCATGCCATGGGGAAAGAATAGCCTTTTAAACAAATGGTACTGGAACAACTGGATATCCACATGTAACAGAATAAAGTTGGACTCCTAGTTCACATTGTGCACAAAAATTAACACAAAATGAATCAAAGACCTAAATGTAAGAGCTAAAACTGTGAAGCTCTTACAAGAAAATATAGGGGTAAATCTTCATGACCTTGAATTTGGTAATCAATTCTTAGATATGACACCAAAAGCGTGAGCAACAAAAGAAAAAATAGATGAATTGGACTTCATCAAAATTTTAAAAACTTTTATGCATCAAGGAATGCTATCAATAAAGTGAAATGACAGAATGGGAGAAAATAATTGCAAATCATTTATCTGTTGAGGGTCTAGTATCCACAATATAGAAAGAACTCTTACAACTCAACCACAAAAAGACAAATAGCCTAATTTAAAAATGAGCAAAGGACTTGAATAGACATTTCTCCAAGGAAGATATACAAATGGCCAGTAAGCACATGAAAATATGTTCAATCTAATTAGTCATTAGGGAAATGCAAATCAGAAACATGATGAGAAACTATTTCATATGCAATAGGGTGGCTATAATTCAAAAAAAACCCAAAAATCAGTGTTGGTGAGGATATAGAGAAGTTGGAACCCACATACATTAATGGAGGGAATGTAACATGGTGCAGCTACTATGGAAAACAGTTTGGCGGTTCCTCAAAAAGTTGAACACAGAATTACTATATGACTCAGCAATTCCTCTATTTATGTATAAACCCAAAGGAATTGAAAACAGCTATTCAAACAAATATTTGTACACAAATGTTCATTGCAGTACTATTCCCAATAGGCAAAAGGTAGAAACAAAGTAGAAACAAACCAAATGTTCATCAATGGAGGAATGGATAAAGTGTGGTATATCCATAATGGAATACCATTCAGCCATAAAAAGGAATAAAGTGTTGATACCTGCTACAATATGAATAAACCTTGAAAACATCAGGCTGAGTGAAAGAAGTCAGACACAAAAAGACAAATATTGTCTGATTCTATTTATGTGAAAAATCCAGAATAGGTAGATTCAGAAAGCAGATTAGTAGTTGCCAGGGGATTGGGGAGGGGGAAATAGGGACTGACTGCTTATGGATCAATGGTTTCTTTTTGGGGTGATGAGAACGTTTTAGACCTAGACAAAGATGATGGTTGTATAACATTGTGACTGCACTAATTCGACTGAATCGTACCCTTTAAAGTGGCTAATGTTATGTTATGTGAATTTCACCTCAATAAAAGCAGACATGCTGTGAATGAATGAATGAATGTGTGCATATGTGAATGGCTGCCATGGAAAGGAGCATTTCCTGGGTCATCTACACCAATATTTCAAGGCGCAGTCTTTGCTTTCCTTTACTCACTCCTTATCCTGGCTGCCTGCCCTTTAAATTTCCCTGGCAGGCAGATGTTTGGAAAGCCGGTATTCAACAGGTCCGGTGCCCCAACTCCCCCAATGTCTTAAGGCATTATCATCATTGTTCAAAAATATTTTACAAACCCAGTCTTGGAAAAAAGCTTTTATTAAGAACCTCATTATTATATCCGTTGCCCTAATTCCACATCAGATTATTAACAAAGGCTTTGTGGACTGAGGCTCTGGGCAACCGGCCATCTTCTCAGCAGGACTGTGCTGGTTCTTACTCTGCTAATCCACAAACCTGTTAAACCTCACCAAGTCAAAAGAAAAGATTTCTGGGGAGAGGCACTTAAAAAGAGGCTTGGGCTCTAGGAGCTTTTTTCCATTGCACAACTCCCAGCAGGGCCTTTCTCAGAATGTGCTGAGTGAGATCATCAATATTTAAAACGAAACTGCCCACATCCAAGTAAGTGAACAACAGCACCAAGGGCATGGCTCAGTCTCTGCTTCTGCTCCTCATTTTGTTCACTTGAAAGATGTGGCACTTACTTGTCCCATAATCAGGACCCTCATTATTTAATTTAGGCAGTGGGCACAAGGGACAGAAAGTGGGCAGAGGAAACTGGATATCTACATGCCATCTCACCCCATAGACAAAAATGAACTCAAAATGAGAAAAGCTACATGAGGCCAAAGATACCCTCATAGCAGAGTGACCACCAAGATCCCCATTGTCCATCATGTGTCAAATGTCCCAGGCCCTGGGATACAACCACCTGAAGCCTGCCAGAGGGAGCTGGGTAAAAAGCCTTTTCCTGCCCATCAAGGGAGGTAAAAGATCTCCAGCTACTTCTCCTGCCCAGCCACATGGACCTGTCTGCAAACTCCCCATCCATTTCCACACTACCTGGCCTTTGGTCTTGCTTTTCTCTCTGCTAGGATGTCATCCCCAAATTCAAGGCCAAGTTAAAATTTTTACCTCTTCCTCGGGGAATCTGATCAGGATTCCCTTATCAGAAATTCTTGTTCCTTCCTCGGGGCTCACATGGCATTTTACTTTTGGCTCTGGCATTACTGCATAGCTATCATTTGTCCTGTGTTTTCTGGGCTATCCTTAAGTTCAAAAATGTCACACTATCTCCATACCCCCCTGTACATGTCCTAGTAATTCCAGTATTTCAACATCAAAACGATATCTTCCAGATTATTTCTCCCAATTGGAAGCAACCCCATAATCTTGTACTTAGGCTACCTGTCCTCAGTCTTGGTTTATAAATTGTGATCACTGTGATTAGGCCACTTATTTCACTCTGCTTTGATCATAATTATGGACTTTGTCTGCTCCAGTAGATTGTGAGCTCCTTGGGAGATAGAGACTCTATCAGTTAGGATTAGGTTTGGTTGGGAGCTATAGAAACTCAAAATTGCAATGTGGCTTAAACGTGAGAGCAGTTTCTCGTGTATTAAAGTTTAGAGGTAGACGGTTCAGCATGGGAATGGCTGTTGTACTAAGAAGACCTCAGGGACCCAGGCTCCTTTCAGCCTACCATTCCAGATCCCTACACTGATGAAGGTGAAGCCCTTGTTCTCATGGCTCATGATGGTGGCCAGTGCTCCGGCCATCACATCTACACTCCAAAGCAATGAAAACTAAAGGAGGCAATGGACAAATATCAGCCATCTCTTAAGGAAGGTTCTTGGAAGCAGCCACATGTCACTTCCACTTATAACCCAATAGCCTGAACTTAATTACATGTCTATGCCTACCTGCAAAGGAGGCTGGGAAATGTAATCTTTCTTCTAGGTGGCCATGTGCCCAACTGAAAATCAGGATTTGAGTATTATGTTAGAAGGAGAGGTAGTATACTGGGGAACAGTCTCTGCAATAGATAGGCTTATGCATCTCAATATCCTATGCAACTCTAGTGGAGTTTGACACACAGCATCAAGGAATGAGAGGTAAGATAGCAGAGTGGGTGAAAGCACAGATTCTGGAACCGTCTGCCTCAATTTGAATTCCAGCTCTGCCACTTAACTAGCTGTGTGACCTTGGGCAAGTCATTTAAACTCTCTGTGCCTCAGTTTTCCTATCTGTAAAATGAGGATAATAATAGTGGACAGGGTTATTGTGAAGGTTAAATAAGTTTATCAATGTAAAGCCCTTAGAACAGGAACTGGTACACAGCATGTGCTATATAAGTAGTAGCTACTATTATCATTGTGGGGGTGTTGGATGAACAAATGGTCAAACTGAGATGTTACCTGTTAAGGAGCAACTGGGTCTGAGGTTTCTGATGGCACAATGCCTTTATCTAAGCCTAGAAGCTGTGATTGGTGTGGAAGTCCCCAAACACGGCCGCCCATAACTCCCATCAAGAGGTAGAGACTTATTTTCCTTCCCCTTGAATCTGGACCAGCCTTGTGACTTGCTCTGATGAATAGAATGCGATGGAAGTGACCTCATGCCAATTCCAGGCCTCAGCCTTAACAGACCTGGCAGCTTGTGCCTTTGTTCTCTTGGCAGCCAACTGCCATATAAAGAGGTCTGGCTGCCGTGCTGGAGCATGAGGCCATGTGGAGGGAGAAAGGCCCTGGGGGATGGAGACTACGAAGGGAGAGAAAATGAGACCCAGCCAGCCTTTAGCCATTTCAGTCCCAGCTACTAGGGTGCCAGACATGTGAGGGAGGCCGTGTTGGATGTTCTGGCCCCAGCCAAGCTCCCAGCTGACTGCAGCTGCATGAGTGACCCCAGCCAATACCATATGGAGCAGAAGAACTGCCCAGTCAACCCACAGAATCGCAAGGAACAATGACTCATTGTTTCAAGCCATTCAAGCCATTACGTTTTGAGGTGGGTTGTGGAACAGCCAACAGAAGCACACCAGGGCTCAACGCCTGATCTTATCCTGCTCTCTGGGCTGACACCTTCCTGTGTCAATTTTCTGTCTCCAGTTCCCGCAAGACTAGGGCAGGATCTGGGGATTCTAGGACAGCCCTTGCCCTTGAGTCTTAGGAAGACAGAGGCAAAAGCTTTGCCCTTTATTTCGTCCCTCTAACAAAAATAAGGCAAGAATATTTGCAACCTGGTGACCCTTCTGAAATCTTCTGAGGTCAGATGAGATGAATTTCGAGTTTGAGGAGCTGGACTCTGAAAATTCATTTTCAGAATACTTTGAATTCCAGCTTGCACTTCTCTTTGGCCCATTTTTCATTAACCCATTAAAATAAAATCCATTAAGGCATATCACTTCAGTTGGGAACTTGACCAGAACTGAAGTTGACCAGAGTCATCATCTCCCCTATTTGCAGAACTCATTAGAATATCCAAAGTGATTTTCATCTGCATCATCTCATTGATTTCTACAATGAGAAAAGGCTTCCCTAACCAAACCACTATGGTAAATATGATCACAGTAGAAGGAAGATTTTTAAAAGTATGCAAATAGGACCACTAATTACAAATGAATCCTTAGCTCATCAGCAAGATACACTCCTCAGCTAATGACAACATCTGAACATAAAACTCAAAACAGGGCTAGGCACAGTGGCTCATGACTCTAATCCCAGCGCTTTGGGAAGCTGAGGAAAGAGGAAAGCCTGCGGCCAGGAGTTCAAGACCAGCCTGAGCAACATGGTGAGACCCCGTCTCTACAAAGAATAAAAAAAATTATCCAGGCATAGTGGCACATGCCTCAAGTTCTAGCTACTCAGAAGGCTGAGGCAGGAGGATTGTTTGAGCCCAGGAGTTCAAGGTTACAGTGAGCTATGATTGCACCACTGCACTCTAGCCTAGGCAATTATCTCTAAAAATGAAACAATAGATAATTAATTAATTGAAAACACTCAAAGAAAAGCTTTTAGTTAACCCTATCTTTTATTAAACTGGCCATCCTCTAAATTCATCAAAACAAGTGAGGTTCACAGTATTAAATATCAAAATTTCTACTGCTCTTACATTTCCGCAATTTTCAAGGCACCCAAAGTTTTTTGAGTACCCATTTCTCACTGGTATGAGGAACCTGGCACCTATGGCCATTTTAAAACATGGCCCCTAAATTCTTTGATACTACTCCCATCAACAAATTAGGTTCTATGTCCCCTCTCCTTGACTCTGAGTGGGCTCATAACTGCTTCAACCCATAGACTATGGCACATGTGATATCGTGTGACTTCTGAGGTTGGGCCAGAAAGGTACATGCAATTTCCACCTGATTCTCTTGGGACAGTTGCTATGGGGGAAGCCAGTCGTCACATAAGAAATCCAACCTTCCTAAGACTGCTGTGCTGATGAGGCCACATGTAGATGCTCTGGGTGACAGCTTCTCCCTGCAGAGGCACCAGGCATATGAGTGGAGCTATGTTGGATCCTCCAGACCCAGCCCACCCACTACTGGGTGGTCTCAGCAGATGCCATGAGGAGCAAAAAACCACCCAGGTGAACCCTGCCTGAATTCCTGACCTGCAGATCCTTGTGCACAATAAGATAGGTGTGGTTTTGTGCCACTAAGTTGGAGTGATTTGTTATGCAGCAATAGTGACTGGAAGAGTACCACAAATAAAACTGTCTGTGATGAAATCAGAGACCCACTGAGCGGGCTTCAACCTAACAGAAGCTACAAGCCACTTTCATCCAAAGCCCAAGATGGGCTCCTCATGCCCTTCCCAGCCCCTCTTACACCGGTAAAGGCAGGCAGCCCAGTTAAGTGGGAACATGGCACTCAGAAACAGAAAGACTTGAGTTTAAATCCTTGCTCTGCCCTAGTGTGACCTTGGGCAAATTGCTTAATCTCTCTGAACCCCAGTCCCCAAAGTGGCCACAGTACCACATCCTTGCCAGTGTGGGTGCCAGAAGTCAATGAGCTAACTCAGCAAAGCACCTAACACACAGTAGGTGCTCCATAAGGTTAATTCCATGTATTGCTTGGGGTCATGTGTTCTGGGTCTTCAGTGAATTTCGAATATTCATGAGTCTTCATTTTGGTACAGAAAACACTCTATTTGGCTTACTCCAGGATGGCTCCCATTCAAATGGTAGAATTAGACTGGCAGGCCACAGCAGCTATTGAATGAGATTGGATCATTTGATTCATTGCAGTCTCTCCTCATAGCCTCCCGACCCCCTAATCCCCGGGCTGGAAGGCTGCCTTCGCTGAGCCATGATGAACATCAGTGGTGGCAAACCCTGGGCCGTGTGGTTCAGTCCTGGACTAGTAAACACAAGTCTTGCCAGACCTGAAACTCAAGTCATGGATGAGTGGTGAGCTGTGGACCAAGGTTTGGCCTTCCTCATCCAACAACTATAATCACATAGGTTATTAAGAAGTGGATTCTTTTTTTGAGGCAACTTTGGAATTGGCTGAACCAGCAGAATAATTTACTGTAATGTACTTTCCTCCCCCTCTTCCCCATCCCCTTCCCCGCCCCCACCCCAGACAAAACCCACCACTGCAGAGGCTACAAAGGACCTTGTTGCTTAGCAACAGAAGTGAAACTAATCAACACAGCTCTGAATAATATTTTTTCAAAACACGACTTATCCTGAAATTGTGCAGCAAATGTGAGGCCTTCCTTTCAATATAAACAGTCATTTTAAAAAACATCCATAATTAATTTCGTGATGTGTGCTCATTCCCTTCACTGGTGGATTAGCCTTGTTAAATAATAACAGTAACACCGACAACACTAATACCATGTGGCCTTTGTCCAGCACATGGATTTGACATTTTGTAATTCTTTCGGCCTTAGAAAGTCATAGTGAGGTGGAAGGGGCCAGTATTTAAACTCATTCTTGAGCTGGAGATATGGACATGAAGAGGTTAAGTGCAGTAGAGCCCAAATGACCAGACAGGCTTTCTGAAGCCAAACCCGTGTAGTTTTTCCCCAAACCATGTAGTTTTTCTGTTCTTTGACCTGCCTGTAACTTGTGATAGAATCACTCTGAACCTCAGTTTCCTCCTCTACGAGATAGGGATGGTGAGTGGGTTGGATTGGATCAACTCCGTTGTCCTTCCAGCTGTAGTATTTTTAGCCCAGTCCAGGAGCTATCCAGGATGAATCAACAGGCCCTCTGTGGTTTAGAGAGTCTGTGGGCCTTAACAGTGAGCACAAAGAGAATGGTGAGGAAGAGAACAAACAGAAAGCTGTGGCAGAGAAGACTCACCTAGAAGGCAAACACGGCCGCTGGATGTGTTGACTCGTGCCTGTAATCCCAGCACTCTTGGAGGCTGAGACAGGAAGATCGCTTGATGCCAGGAGTTGGAGATCAGCCTGGGCAACATATCGAGATCCCATCTCTACAAAAAAACTAAAAAATTTAGCTGGGCATGGTGGTGCATGCTTGTAGTTCCATCTACTCCGGGGGCTGAGGTGGGAGGATGGCTTGAGCCCAGGAGTTAGAGGCTGCAGTGAGCTATGATTGCACCACTGCACTTCAGCCTGGGTGACAGAGTGAGACTCCCGTCTCTTAAAAAAAAAAAAGAAGGCAAAGAAGGTCTTCTAAAGAAACAAGAGTTGGACCTAAGAGGAGGAAGAGCAGAAGAGCCCCTGTGGGGGGAGGGGAAGCAAAGGGGCCCTCAGCCACTGCCAGCAGGGGACATGGACATGGCAGAGGTGAAGATCATATCACAGAGGTGGCACCTCAGAACCACACCCAGGAGCCCCAGGGTGCCCGAGGGGCCAGTTGAGCTGCTCTGGGCCAGGGAACTTCTGTTGGCTCAGCAATTAAATGGAGGTGTCACAGGAGCAGCCTTCTCTTTGAATTTAGTCAGGTTTGGTTCCTGTGGGCCTGAGGGGATGTTGCCCCACAGATTTGGTGGGAACTCTGAGCCAGTTGTGAGTGAAGAATTCCCAACTCAAACTGCATAGACTCAAAAAGGACTCTATTGGCTCCTATCTTCTCAAAGTTCAAGGGATGAAGCTGATCAAGCAAAGTCTTGAGGCATCTTTCTTTTCTCTCTCAGCTCTACTTCCTTCTGTGTGAACTCTTGTTAGACAGGCGCCTCCCTGAGGGAGGCCTCCCATGACTGTAAGACTTCCTTCATCCTGACAACTTGTGAGGTTTCAGTTCTGGAAACACCAACAAAAGTCAAAGTGTGTGTTTGGGGGACAGGGTTTCCTTGGGCCACATGCTCAATCCAGAACCAGCCACTGATACCCAGAATACCCAAGTATTCTGCTTGGCCATGCATTTGTCATCAGCCCTCCCATATAGGGGTGCCAGATAATATGCAGGATACACTAGAATTTTAGATAAACAAAAAGTAATTTCTAAGTGTAAGTTATGTTCCAAATACTGCATGGAATATACTTTTTTTTTTTTTTTTTTTTTTTTTTTTGAGATGGAGTCTCACTCTGTCGCCCAGGCTGGAGTGCAGTGGCACCATCTTTGCTCACTGCAACCTCCACCTCTTGGGTTCAAGCTATTCTCCTGCCTCGCCTCCGGAGTAGCTGGGATCACTGATGTGTGCCACCGTGCCCGGCTAATTTTTGTATTTTTAGTAGAGACAGGGTTTCACCACGTAGGCTAGGCTGGTCTCGATCTCCTGACCTCAAGTGATCCACCCGCCTCGGCCTCCCAAAGTGCTGGGATTACACGTGCGAGCCACCGCGCCTGGCCAGGATATACTTATACTAAAAAAATTAGTTGTTGTTTATCTGAGGTTCAAATATAGCTGTATTTTCATTTGCTAAATCTGGCAGCCCTCCTCCCACATGGCCTGGGGAGGGGTGTGGGACAAGGGGGCAGGTTATCCCCATGTGACCTTTCTGCATATCCCTGATGCAAAGAGAATTGCAGTTGCTTAAGGCTTACAGGTTCCAGAGATGCCAATAGAGGCCAGGCCTCCCTGGCAGAGCTAAGTAGCATGGCTCAGGGAGGCCCTGGGACCCTTGCCAGCTCCACAGACCCTGGCTGGAAGCTGTCTGCTTTGCTGAACGCAGATAAACATGCCGGAGGCAACTGTCTCCCATTGGGTGGAAAGCAACCAACTTCCAACGCTGAGAACTGGGTGGTTATTTAAATAGGGTGACTCAGTCTGTTTGGGCAGTGCCTGTCCCACCCATGAACCCCACTGTAGCCAGGCAAATCTCCTCATAGTCCCTAAACAGGCCTGGAGTGTTTCCTCCTTGGCACTGCTGCTTTTGCCTACAACACCTTCTGTTCTTCTCTTTTGTGTAACGCCTACCTATTCATCAAAACCCAGCTCAAATCACCCTTCCTTCAAGAAGTCTTCCTTGATTTCTCCCTAACCCAATCAATGTACACCATTCATTCAGTGTTTATATGCTGCTTTATGTTATAAATTACCTTTTTATGTCTACAGATCTTACCCCCAGTTAGAATATGAGCTCCTTTGAAGCAGGGACTACGTTTATATTTACAATAAATCCCCAGGATACCTTGCACAGTGTAGACAATCAATATTTGTTGATTGATTTATTGATCAACAGATGGAAAGCCAGCCATGCATGCAAATAAGCTATTTCCAGGGAGTTTTGCACCCTTGATACACAAAAAGCAAACACATTTCCTTTTGATGGTATAGAAGAGTAGTTCTCAATGACTGTGTCCCCATCAGCTGAGTTGCCTCCCCCAAAACTTGTTATTATCAATAAAATACAAAAATCTCAATTTATTTGCCTAAATAAATTAGAATACATTCAAAGTTATCCCTATCATAACATGGCTCACACTCCTTTGCCTTCTGATGCACTTTCTTGAGTGGAAGAGAAAGTTGTAGAATTACAGTCATCAAGCCAGGAGTTGGGCAGAATCCTGGGCCCACTTTCTGGAGTGGGTTGTGCATGTCAACATCATCTGTCTGTGGCTTTTATTAGGAACAAGAACAATGCTCTCTGAATTGTGGATGAAATGAATGGCACACACCACAGATTTCCAGTTGTCCTGAACACCCCTCCTCACCCACTGCCTTCTTCCCAGTAACAGTCACAAACTCCTCTTTGGCTTTTGGGGCAAGGGGATCTTCCCCTTTAGTGGGAGGGTAATAAATGCATCTATTTCCTGAGAAGGAAAATAAATGCACAAACAACTCCCCTAGGAGAACACTATTTCAACTTGCAAATTGTTCAAGAAGCAGTTGAGCCACCAGTGAAGGCGATGAATATCACAGTTGGTTGCGGACAGGGGCACTCAGGAGCCTCCCTTGTGGCAGTACGGCAGATGCCTGCTGTACAGACACTGTCCCCATCCTGTCTGGATCCCTGGGCACCTTCTGCACCAGCCAAACCTACAAATGCCAGAATCTGCATCTCTTTTGCCTGAGGACTTTTGAGGAGGGGGTGCTGGAGCCTGCTCTGCCCTGCAGGGAAGGCTGAAAGTGACAGTGACAGAGAATTAAGAACCCCACCCCCCCTAGAATATAAATACCACAGCTCCCTCACCCTGCAGGTGAGATCACTGTGAGGCATGTTCTGTTCTGTCTCCTAGAGATCCCCAATGAGATTAAACTCCTGTTGCCTACAGAGGTAACTTGCTGGATAATGTGCCCTCTATTTTCTGCCTTCCCTTCCTTGTCCCATTTCCCCCAACCTTTCCAGCATTTCTTTCACCTTCCAAATAAACCTTTGTGCACTCAAATCCTTGACTCAGGGTCTGCTTCTGGGGGAAGGAACCCAAATCAAGACACCTGCTGCGGGGCCTAGGAATAAGCATTTTATTGTAAATCCCCCCCAGACCATTGGATATTCACTCCAGAATCCAAATACTGTGACAATGTTGATAGAACGAAGAGAAGACCCCATATTTTGCTGTCCCTAAAGAAGAGAAGAGGTGAGTTTGTGTGTCAACTCCACCAGTGGTCAGTTGCTAATAGTCTTGGGCAAATGACTTTACAGAACCGCTTTTTCCTCACCTGAAAACTGTGGGCCCCAAAGCGTGTTGAACTCCCTGGACCACCTAGGAGTAAATGGAACGTTGTGGGCAAAAGTGCTTTGCAAACTGAAGAGGGCTGTCAAGGGGCAAGTTCTCTTCCCAGGAAGCTGAGAGCAATGTTGTTCCTGGTTAAAACCAACAGTTGTGAAATGCTGGTGTGGAAAGGCTTCATTTGGTGTCAGGAAGGAGACAGGCTGCCATCTCCCCATTTTCCTCCTGTGCTATATGGTTTGGCTTTTGGTCACCTCATTTTACCCCGCCACTCCCCATTACCCTACGTCACCCCTGGTCTTTTAATTACTGAGCACGTTGCAAACGATCAGCACTCTGGGCCTGTTAGCATGATGAATGAGCAATTAAAACTACATAAGCAATTACACCAGCTCCAAATTTTCCACGTTCAGCCCTGGCAGCGCGTTCTGCGGTGGGTCAGTCAGCTCTTCAGCCAGAGGGATGGGGGCCCCTCTGTCGGAGAAAGAAGCTCTCTCTCAACCTCCACCCTCAGGTAATCATCGGGTCCCCAGAACTGCACACACTCTGGGTGAAGCAGCAGAGGAACTCTCTCCAAGGTCACTCGGTCCTGTCCAACAGACTGCCCTGATCCTTTAGAAAAAAACGTCATTTTTATTCGTTTCCAGCCCATTGGCTGAACTGTCTAGCAAAAATAAACTACAAGAAAGCAAGGGGAGTGGTGTATCACAACAAAGTTTTATAAGAAACTCTTCACAAGGGGTACGATAAAGTGCAATAAACACTGAAGTCCAAGAAATGCTTTCATTCAGGGTGCATATCTGTATATAATGGAATAAAGGGACAAGCCCTAGTTTCAAGGCGCAGTGGCTCACGCCTGTAATCCCAGAGCTTTGGGAGGCTGAGGCGGGAGGATCAGCTAAGCCCTGGAGTTCAAAACCAACTTGGACAATACAATGAGACCCCACCTCTACAAAAAATTTTAAAAGATTGGCTGGGCATAGTGGTGTGCGCTGCTAGTCCCAGCTACTTTAGAGGCTGAGGTGGGAGGATAGCTTGAGCCAGGGAGATGGAGGCTGCAGTGAACTGTGACAGTGCCACTCACTGCACTCCAGCCTGGGTGACAAAGCAAGACCCCGTCTCTAAAAAAAGAGAAAAAAGAAAAGATGTCTTACCTCAGGATTCCTGAGACAGATGTGAATAGGCATGGTTACTTGCAAGAGGGCTACTGGGAGCCCACTGCCCATTATTACATGAAGGAAGTCAATGAAGTGATGAGGTCAGGTGGGGAGAGAGATGCTGGGACAGAATAAAGGAGCCTTATTTGATTTGAAAGTTTTCAAACTCGTTCCTCTCATGGCCGAGTCACTCCTTGATACAGGACATGTTGAGGGAAAAGATTTAAAAATAAAATGCAAACCTAGGCCAGCCACCCTTCCCAATAGACTGACTCCACACAACTTTGCTCTTACCCTCTCCAGAGACCTTGCCTCCTCAGCAAGCTTGACTTTGACTTTGAAGATAAAACCCAACCTGGAAACTGAGCCTCCACCTACACTCTCAGAATCCATGTTCTCCTGGCAGGGAGCAGAGGGATTCTGTTGGGTCCAGTCAAATCCTGGGCTTCCTTCCAGCCTGGGGTCCTCAGGGCAAATGGAGTTGTACCCAGCAGTTGTCACCATCAAGGCAGAGTTGCATGTCAGTTCTCTTCGGAAGAGAATATAAGCAAAGGAAGATCAGATCATGTTTCCCCTGCATGTAAATGGAGGTACAAATGCTTTGGGCATTTGTTTCTTTCACCTGGGCTTAGCTGAGGGCAGTACTGCCTTAGTTTGGGTTCTCACAGAAGTAGACCCTGAGAGATTCAAGTGTAAGTAGTTCACGTGGGAGGGAGCACAGAAGGGTACCATCACCAACACAAGGTCATTAATATCAAGTCATTTACCACTGTTGGCAACTGGGGCTTGGTCCCACAGGGAGAACTCTAGGACCCAGTGAAGCTGTCTCAGGGTGACCCCAGTCAAGCGAGCCGCCTTGTCAGTTTGTTGACTGGGAGAGGTTGCTGGGAGGAGGCTCTTTAACTCACAGAATTGCCCCAGTCTGGGGGCAGGGGTGCTCCCTAGGCCAGAAAAAACGCCCTCAGGGAAAGAGTTGCAGGTGCTCACAGTAAACAACCTTCAGAAGTTCTATGTTGTACAATAGGTAGCCACTAGCACATGTGGCTATTTGAATTTAAATTAATTTAAATTAAATAAAACTTAAAATTCAGTTCCTCAGTCTACTGGCCGCATCTCAAGTACTCAATACCCACATGTGGCTAGTGGCTACCATGTTTGACAGCATAGACACAGAACACTTTCATCATCACAGAAAATGCTATTGGACAGCACAGCTGTCAGAGTATAGAGATGAGCACTGGAGGCGGTGTTGGTGGGTGGGTTACCAACAGTGTCTGCTAGAGAAAGATAGAAGGGGAGCAATGAGTCACAAGTGGCCACAAAAGCTTACGAAATCCTTTGGTTCAGTAGAACTCCAAGAGATTATAGAGTTCAGTTTTCTACTGCCAGGACATGAGACTTTAATCATCCTACCCAGACAGCTTTCCTGTCCCAGCGCTGTGTAGCTTTTCATCCTCACCATGAACAGACTCTCTAGATGTGGCTGAGCAGTGTTTCCTCTGATAGAGCTATGTCCCTTATGGAGATGAAAAGAAACCAGTCAACATTTTTTGTTTTATATACACAATGAGATGGTTAACTACTCTCCCCCCAATTACTCCACGTTATAAAGTAGAATTCGTTTTAATGGTTCTCACAGGATTTGTGTTTTCTATCCCTTTTCAATCTTGTTTCTGAACCATTCTAGACCTCTTTCAAAAGGCTGTAGCAAATATTTCTATGGCTTGGATAGAATGGTGTAGTGGTTAAAAGCATGGGCTCTGGAGCCAGAAAGCTGGGGTTGAAATCCTAGCTCCACTACTTACCATTGTATGACGTGGGGCAAGTTATTTAATCCTACCTTTCATTGGTACATTGGTGTTCCTAACACATGTGGGTCAGTTCTACTTTTCCTTCACTCATACAAGTACTCCTCACCCCAGATACTAAGACTATAGAGACAGAGTAACCAAGTGCAGTGTGTGAACCTTGATTCCCACACCCCGACAAAACTAAAAATCTCCCCGAAACCTCCAAGACACTTTTGGAGATAATTGGGGAAATCTGAATGTGAATTAGGTATTAGATGAAGTATTAGCTATTGAATTGCTACCTATTGCTAAGTAACTAGTTACTCCAATACTCAGTGGCTGAAAACAACAACAATTTATTAAATCATACAGTTTCCATGGATCAGGAACCCAGGAGCAGACTGACTGGGTGGTTCTGGCTGAGGGTCTTCCATAAGGTTGCAGTTAAGATGTAGGCTGGGGCTGCAGCCATCCAAAAGCTCAACTGGGGCTGGAGGATCTGCTTCCGGATGGCTCTCTCACATGACTGGCAAGTTGGTGCTGACTGTTGGCAGGAGGCCTCAGTTTTTTGTTGCCACACGGGCCTCTTTATAGGCTATTTGAGTACCCTCACAATATGGCAGCTGGCTTTCCCAAAGCGAGAAAGCCAAGAAAGCAAGGAAGAAACCACAATGTCTTTTATGGCCTAGCCTCAGGAATCATCACACTCCATCACTTCCTTAGTATCCTATTGGTTACCCAGCTCAGCCTTATTCACTGTGGGAATGGAATCCACAAGGGTGTGAATACCAGGAGGTGAGGACAACTGGGAGCCACTTTGGAGACTGGCTACCACATGTATGAGGTAATATTAACTTTCTTAATGTGAAAATGGTATTGTGGTTTTGTAGGAAAATATTCCTGTTCTTAGCAGATGTATGTAGAAGTATTCATGGGTGGAATATAGCGATAGCTGCAACTTTCAAGTGATTTTGGCAAAAACAAAGTATTTATATGTTAGGTTAATCCATGTGAAATTTCTGATATTCAAACATTTTTGACAAACAAAAAAGGCAATTCATCTGATTCAACCTAATACAAAGAGACAGGGCAAATGTGGCAAAATGTTAGCAGTTGTTGAATATGGAATAGGATGGTATCTTAGTCTATTTTGTGCTTCTATAACAGAATACCACAAACTGAGTAATTTAAAAACAATTGAGATGTATTTCTCACAGTTCTGGAGGCTGGGAAGTCCAAGATCAAGGCACTGTCAGGTTTAGTGTCTGGGAAGGATCCTGTCTCCGTTTCCAAGGTGGCACCATGAACATGGCATCCTCCAGAGGAGAGGGGAGGAACATTGTTCCTCATGTGGCAGAAGAGTGGAAGAGAAAAGAGTAGGTAAGAGAGAGCCTGAACATGGCACCAATCTCAACCATGACAGTGAAGCCCTCATAGCCTAATTACCTCTTAAAGGTCTCACCTCTTAATACTATTACAATGGCAATTAAATTTCAACATGAGTGTTGGAAGAGACAAACATGTAAACCATAGTAGGTGGGGAAGGTGATCAGGTGTTTCTTTGCACTATTCTTTCAACTTTCTTCTATGTTTTAAAATTTAATTTAAAAAAAAAGTTCTCTCACATCCCAAAGCAGAATGAACTGCTGCTTCCTCTACCCAGTTAAATTGTAATACAATTACACTTGGTTTTTAAACCCAGGGATCATGGTGAGCCACCATTGGCCTTCTTGCTGGAAGAAGCATCCCCATTTCCCACATCCCCCAGTTGTTTCTAGACTTTCCCATGGTACTGCTTTACCTGTGTCCTGGAACCAGTCTCTATGGTCCCTCTGCTCTGCCCTGTCTAGTCACCATGCAGCTCTCTGTTTGCTACTCACCCTGGGAGGTCTGCACTCTACCAGGCATGGCCATATTCTGCTGATGACTATTCCTGTCTGTTTCCCCAGTCTCCCAAATGAGAACATTGACCCAGATCAATAAATACTCCGCAGATGAATAAAAAGTTACCTCCCTCCTTATTTCCCTACAGCACAACTAGGAACAGGCTATAAATTTTAAGATTTGGCTAGCTCAGGATAGAACCTCTCAGCAAACTAGAAATGAAAGAGAATTTTTTGATATGAAAAAAGGTACCTACCAAAAAACCTACAGCTTATATCACAAAAGACTGCTTTCACTCTAAGATTAGGAATAAGACAAAGATCTCCATTCTCATCACTTCTATTCAGCATTGTACTAGAGGTCCTTGCCAATGCAATAAAACAAGAAAAAGAAACAAACAAAAATTGGAAAGAAAGAAAGAAGTAAAACTGTCACATTGTCCTCAGCTGATACAATCATGTCTATTGAGAATTCAAGGAAATCTATAAACATACCACCGGAACTGATGGATGAATTTAGCAAAGTCATGGGATACATGGTGAATATACAAAAACCAATTGCATTTTTTATATATTAGCAACAGAAAAATTGGAAAATAAAAACACATCACTTTACAATAGCATTTAAAAAACCATCACATGCATAGGAAGAAATCATCTCCCATCATTGCGATACACCCTCTGCTCAAGCCCTGTCCTGTGCACCACCCCAATGTCCTGTCAATCTCTGACTTTGTTCATGCTACTCCCCCAAATGTCTACATCTCTCTGCCCAGATAAATTGGCCCCACCTTCTGTGTTTGAAGTTCTTCCTTCTCTGTGGAACTGTCTCTGACTCCCAACTGTATGCCTTCCGGCCTTTTCCACTCTGGCTTCACATGACATCTCTTGGACCTTTTCTAGATTATAACTCTATAGTGTTAACCAGAGTGAAAGGCATATGGACAGGGAAACAGCAAGTCTTTGCTTCAAATCCCAATTCTGCTACCTATTAACTGTGGACTTGGGCAACTCATAGCCCTCAGTTCTCTCTTGTTAAAAAGGAGAATAATAATGCTCATCTCTTCAAGATTGTTTTGAGGTGTGAACATAAAATATAGGGGGAAAATGCCTAGCAGGGTGACTGATTCTCAAAGAATTGGAATGGTGGTTAACATTATTGTTGTTACTTGGTTTTTCTTCTCGGCAGGACTTAAAGCTCTTCAAAGATAAGACTAGAATCTAGTTCTGAGTCTTATACCCAAAAGGCCCTCAGTAAATGTTTGTTAATTATCCATGATTTTACCCGAAAAGGCCATGTTAGTCCTTCAGAAGAGGAAATAGATCCTTACTAGGTGAAATGTTAAGGCGATACTCAAATTTTAAATGAGTGGAGGGCCACTTCTTAGACTCTACCTCAAGGCCTGTTTGCCCAACCCACAGTGTTCCAAGGCTCCTCCCTCATGTGACACTAACATCTCCAGTGTCTTTCATTATTTTTTCCAAATTAAAAGCATTTCTTAGCTTTTTTGAGGAAGGCAGACCCCCAAGAGTGAGGAATGCATCTTGGTCTTCATCACAGCTCTGTTCAGTGCCTCGCCTCAGTTTGCATCTCTACAAAATGGACATAATATTTGTGCCTGGTCAGATGTGGTGGCTCACGCCTGTAATTCCAGCACTTTGGGAGGCTGAGGTGGGAGGATCCCTTGAGCCCGGGAGTTCGAGACTAGCCTGGGCAACACAGTGAGACACACCCCCCCCCCATCTCTACAAAAAAATTGAAAAATTAGCTAGGCAGGCCTGTGGTCCCAGCTACTTGGGAGACTGAGGCGGGAGGATCATCTTGAGCCTGGGAGTTCTATGACTGTGCCACTGCCTTCAGCCTGGGTGACGGAGCAAGACACCATCTCTTAAAAAAACAAAAGGAAAAGATTTGTGTCTGGAGTGTTGTTGTAAGTATAACATCCATAATGGAGTTGCATATCCTTTGTACAATTAAGATAATACACAAATAGTTATTGGTTTTAAAATCAAGTGCCCAATAAATACATGCCAAATATATTGGAATTATTCATGACTTAACAGAAGCCTATACTGGGCTTCTCTTTTCTCATCTGTAGAACAGGGATAAGAATAATACCCACCTAGAGGGTCGTAATCTAAAAACATATGACTGTTCATGTAAAGAGCTTAGCTCAGGACATAGCACTTGTAAGCATTCAGTAAATATTGGCTACAGAAGTGGGTTTACTGTGAACCTAATAAAGCTTAAGCTTCAGGCCCCTTACTTACACTGGCCCCTTCCAAGCTTGGCTCAGGGGTAGTAGGGTACTTAGATGTTTTGTACAGACCACCATCTGTTTCCAGTTTAACTTCCCCTCTATCACACCTCCCACTGGGTCAGATGGTGAAAGAGTAGCTGCAGGCATATCTGGGTTCTGGCTAAGGGGAAATGAAAGTGAGGATACAATTAGTTTTTGTTTAGGGATTTGCAACCACTTCCATGTAAAGTTGATGCTAACCATCACACATTACGGGGCAGAAATAGTCTTCAGGAATTCTCCTATTGCCTCTGGGCTGACTTGCCCAGTATTGTGACTTGAAGGTGCGTGCCAAAGGTTGTTTCATAACATAAATGTGTCTGTCCTAGGTATCTCTTGCGACATAGCAAGTCATTCTAGAACTCAGTGGCTTCAAATGACAACAGTCATTTGTTTTTCTCACAAATCTGCAATGGGCAGGGCTTTGCAGGGACAGCTTGTCATAGTTTCACACGGCATCATCTGGGGTGGCTCAAAGGCTGGGGCCTAGAATCATCTGAAGGCTCTGAGCTCATGTATCTGGTGGTTGATGCTGGCTGTGAGCTGAGACCTCAGCTAGCTGGCTGCGGCCTTTCCGTGGAGCCTGGGCGTGGCAGCTGGGTTCTAAGGGTGATTGTCCCAAGAGGGCCAAGTGGAAACTGCCTTGCCTTTTATGACCACCTTGGAAGTCACATAGTGGCACTTTTGTGGTAATCACAGACCCACTCAGATAAGGGGAAGGAAGACAGGCCCCACCCCTCAATGGGAGGAACACCAATATCCCATTATAAGAAGAGCATGTGAGATGGAAGATCTGATTGTGACCATTTTGGAAAATACAATCTTCCATGCTGTCCTATGGCACCCAGCCCCTGAAAATATGTAGGTAGCAGAAGAAACAAAGCCTGAAATGTACGGAGCCAGGAGCTAATCTGTGGAAAATCTTCCTAGTCAAAATGGAAATTTGCTTCTGTCAGGAATAGACTCAATAATGCAGTGTATGCAATTAATAACGCACCATATATTTTTATTTCTTTTCTGATGGGACTTGCACAAAAAAGGATTTATCAAAACACATATGTTTCATAAGGCACGAAACTGTAACAGTCCTACAAACACAAGCGGCATCTGTTTGAAAAGTAGCAAGTTTTATCCATCCAGTGTTTCAGATTGCATTTTAGCATATCTGATGCATCTTGTCCTGATGGAGTCCGGTGCATCCAGAAAGAAAAAGGGCATGCAAAATTGCTACTGATGCAGCAAAACAGCCTGAAGAAACAAGTGCTCTAGTGTCAAAACTACACAAGCTTATCAACACATCAATGCATGTAGCATAAGAGTAACTTTATTTTATTATTCAGTTATGCAGCACTGCAGCATAACATATGCACCTTAATTTCATGTTAATTTCACAGACACACACACACACACACACACACACGAATTACTGATCATACCAAAATTCAAATAGGATAGGAAGGTAGAAGTATCTCGGTAGTAGTCAAAAACGTAAAGTAGGAGATCCACAGATACTTCAAAATGTCACTCTCTTAATACATCACAATTAAAGCTAATTACCAATGACAACTAGTGAATCTGAAAGAAACTTTACAACACTATCAATAATTTTATAAAAAGGAGATCAAGCACACTGGAGGAAAGACTGATCTTTCTATTGTCTCTATAGAAAACAATGTTTAAAAATTGTTATCACATGAAAAGGCGATCAAAGCAGCACAGCCCACCAGAGTAGAAAAAGGAATCACAAGAGTGTTTCAGAAGATTAATTCATAAAAACACTAGATATTTTTCTGGATTTTGCAAAGTCTGAAGTCTTTGTGAGCTTTTAAATTTCATAATTGTAATTTCTTTTCTCATTTAAATGTTCATAGTAGGTTTTGTATTTGCAATTTTGTATTCATTTTTAAAAAGAGAGTCTCCCAAAATGTTTAGTCTTCAGACGCTGTTGTAACCATAATAGGTTCATTGCGCGATGCACACAGCAAGTCAGTGCACTGAAACACCGGGTTGCAACAGAGAAAGGGGCTTAATTGTAGGGTTGCTGAATGAGGAGACAGGAGGGAAGCTCAAAACCATCTCCCTGTGGAATTGGGGGTTAGAATTCTTAAGGGTTTTGGAGTGGGCCAAAGTGTGGAGATGGTTGATTGGTGGAAGAGTGCAGAGTGAAGTCATGGGACCAGAAGGTGAAGAAGCTGTGTTCTCGTGCTGATCTTGATCCTCTGTGGGGGTCTTCAAACTGGTTGCGGAAATTCCAGGTCTGAAAACCATCTTAAGCAATCCTTAAACAAAAACCTTATGATTCTAATGTCAGAGACCCTGTCTGTAGGAATGATGGGAATGCAAATCAACTCTTTAACAGTCAGAAATCCTATCTACAGGACGAATGGTCAGTATCTAGTGCTGCAGGACTTTTAGCAACAGGGAAGTGGGTCAGAGTGCAGTCTAATTGATGCTTAATGATAGCTATATTTCTGTCTAGAACCCGGCATGCAATTCTTGTCAACCTTGTGAGGACAGTTTCACCACTATTAGCCACAGTTGGCTCCTGTGGTCTCTCACAAATATATCTTGATCATAATAGATACCAGGCATATAGCAGTTTATAGGTGTGAGAAGACAGACCAGTGCCAATCACTTCAAACTAGTATCCTCTCCTTCGCCTTCTTAATTCTTTTTTCAGGGTCAAAGCACAGAACGGAGTTGTAAAAGCCTATATTAGACTATTAGGGCTGCTGCAATGAGGTACCACACACTGGGAGGCTTAAACAACAGAAAGTTATCTTCTCACAGTTCTTATGACTGGAAATCCTAGATTGAGGTGTCACAGGGTTGGTTCTTTCTGAGGCCTCTGACCTTGGCCTGCATGCGGCCTTCTTATCATTGTGTCTTCACATGGTCTTTCCTTTGTGCATGTCTGTGTCCTCATCTCCTCTCTCTCTTTTTTTGATTTTGTTTTGTTTTGTTTTGTTTTAAGAGACAGGCTCTCATTCTGTCATCCAGGCTGGAGTACAGTGGTATAACCACAGCTCACTGCAGTCTCGAACTCCCTGCCTCAGCCTTCCTAGTAGCTGGGACTCTAGATGCACATGATCATGCCCAGCTAATTTTTAAATTTTTTCTAGAGACAAGATCTTGCTATGTTGCCCAGGCTGGTCTTGAACTCCTGGCCTCAAGCAATCCTGCAGCCTCAGCCTACCAAGGTGGTGGGATTACAGGTGTGAGCCACCGTGCCTGGCCTCCTCTTCTTATAAGGACACCAGACATAGTGGATCAGGGTCCAGCATAAAGACCTCATTTTTATTTAATCACATCTTTAAAGGTCCTGTCTCCAAATACAGTCACATTCTGAGGTCCCGGGGCTTAGGACTTGAACATCTGAATTGTGGTGGGGGACATGATTTAGCCAATAACAGGGCCCAAACCGTAGATCTTCAGAAGGCAAAAGACAGCCCCAGCTTGCCCTGACCAATCTGCTCAGTTAGCGCTTCCAAGCTGCGTTCAGTTCTGAGTCATCAGGCAGTGTCATCAAAGGCCCCGAGCCTCCTTCGGATCAGCCAGTAATGCTAAGCAGTCCTGGCAAGGGAAACCCAAATCATGGCAGGAGAATTACAGACTTCAGCGGGAGAGGGAAAAGCCCTCAGCTCCTTAGCGCTGGCAGCAGAAGCCCTTTTGGCTCTATTTTAAGAAACCTTCAAGCACGTGGGGCTTCCTCCCCAGAGAGGACACCCTGGCCTTGCATGGGAGGCATTTCTTGGCTCAGGGCAGGCTCAGGGTACCATCTTCGGTGCTACCTAAGCTGTAGCCCCTCAGGCTCTGAGCTGCACTTCATCTGCATGGTCTCAACACCCGCCAGCCCTGCTCTGATTAAAGCGTTGCCAACATTTCCACTCTACGATTTTGTGAATGTTTAATATCCACTGAGGTGGCCCCTATCCATGCTGAGTTGCCTGCCTGGGTGGTCCAGGTTATCTCCACCAGGACCAATTAGTTTGCTACCTTAGAGGTCCGGGTATGATCTGGATCATTACTGGTCACCATTGGTGGTTGCAAGCGGGGAAAGTAGTGGGAGAGGGAGAGAGGGGGAAGCTCTTGGCCCTGGGTAAAGCTTGAGCAGCACCCTGGTCTCCCATAGAAAGCTGAGACGTATCAGCCAGCATTGTGACTCAGCTGCCATTTTGAGGAGTCGGTAGTATGTGCGCCCATCTCTGTGCTAGGAACTTGACATATGACCCCAATCTTCACAGCACTGTTGAGAGGTGAATATTATTATCCTCACTTTATACATAAAGCAAATGGAGCTCAGGGATGTTAAGTGACTCATCCAAGGTCACAGGGCTTATTATGGCAGAGCTGGGATTCAAACTCCAGGCTTTACAATGACAAAGCCGACTTCAAGTGTGTTTGTTTGTTTGTTTGTTTTTTGAGACGGAGTTTTGCTCTTGTCGCCCAGGCTGGAGTGCAATGGCGTGATCTCGGCTCACTGCAACCTCCGCCTTCCAGGTGCAGGCGATTCTCCTGCCTCAGCCTCCCGAGTAGGTGGGACTACAGGCACCTGCCGCCACGCCCGGCTAATTTTGTATTTTTAGTAGAGACGGGGTTTCGCCATGTTAGCCAGGCTGGTTTCAAACTCCTGACCTCAGGTGATCCGCCCACCTTGGCCTCCCAAAGTGCTAGGATTACAGGCATGAGCCACCACGCCCAGCCTCAAGTGTTTTTTTCCATTAGCTCATGCAGCTTCTCACCAGTCCATTCCCACACAATGTCATCTGGAAAGGAGTTGAAAACTGTTGAGTCTAATTCCTTTATTTTGCAGAAGAACATTATGGCACACACTGGAATGGCCACCCCTAAACCATTCACAGTCCTCTTTTCCTTTGTCTTCTACCATAGAAATTGGAAACTTAAAATGCTCCTCTTCCTAGACTCCCGTGCAACTGGGCAGAGGACATATGTGTCTCAGTTCTGGCCAATGATCTATAAACAAAACTCACAAGTTTGGGACTTCCAGGTAAAAGAGAACATTTCTCTTTTAAAATACCCTTTGTCTGCAGGGTACTGTGGCTCACACCTGTAATCCCAGCACTTTGAGAGGCCGAGGAGGGTGGATCTCCTGAGGTCAGGAGTTCCAGACCAGTCTGGCCAACATGGCGAAACCCCATCTCTACTAAAAATATAAAAATACAAAAATTAGCCGGGTGTGGTGGCACGTGCCTGTAGGCCCAGCTACTCAGGAGGCTGAGACAGGAGAACTGCTTGAACCTGGGAGGCAGAGGTTGCAGTGAGTTGAGATCATGCCACTGCACTGCAGCCTGGGCGACAGAGTGAGGCTCTGTCTCAAAAAACAAACAAACAAATAAACACTACCCTTTGTCTTCTGCACTCCTCTATCTTCCTTCTTGAAATGCAGTTGCAATGCCTAGAAGTGCTGCAGCTGTCTTGCAGCCATGAGGATAAAAGCCCCATGTTGAGGATGGAAGATCAAGGAAATAGAAGGAGTCTGGGTCTTTAATGACAAGGTTGAACTCACCACCAACCTGAATTTCTTGTTGGTTAGGTTTTCTGTTACCTGCAGCCAAATTTGAGCCTGACTTATACGAGCATCCAGATAGCTTTCCCTGGGCCTGTACTTTTTCTGCAAGGCTTAGAATCAGACTAAAGAAGCCTTGAATGAGCATCCTAGATGTCAAAGACATCATCCCAGGGTTGTCTCTTCTGGTCCTGTCCCCCACTATGCATTTTGCAGAGGATTTACAGTGGGAGCGGAGACCTTGCTCACACGAATAGTCCCTGCATTCACTGCACATAAGTCCCTCTTGCTGAAAGGGGTGAGGGTTGAGTACCCTGCAGCTTAGTCTTCAGGAAGACTCCTCTCTTCTTAGCTAGTGTGTCCTAGTGTGGAAGCTACAAATCACTGGGACGATGTCCAGAAGGAGATGTCCAGGACTAGTTGGCGGAATATGGAACATTTAGCCTGGAGAAGAAATGGCTCAGGGAACAGAAAGGTCATCTTCAAACATCCGAAGGGCTGCTTTGAGAGGAGTGAAGAGAAGAGCAGATGCTTTCTGCCCTGAGAGGTACTAAAGGACACGGTGAGGACCAATGGTCAGAGTGGCCAGGGAAGCTGGTTTGGGACCAGTCACAGAAAGATCTTTGTTAACAATTGGAGCTGCTTCCAAATGGGCTGGCCTACAAGATATTTGAGAAAGGCAATGGGCATTAGTCTAGGAGGTTTTAGAGCTAATTCAGGCATCCAACCAGCGGATGACAGGAGAACTCCCAAAGTTCTTCCCAGTGACAAAATTCTATAGTTCTGTGAATCAAACTACACATAAGAAATGCCACATGACATGGAGGGTAAAGAAGGGAGGATTTGGAGTCAGAAAAACTAGATTGAGGCTGGGTGCGGTGGCTCATGCCTATAATCTCAGCACTTTGGGAGGCCGAGGCAGGAGGATTGCTTGGGGCCAGTTCAAGACCAGCCTGGGCAACATAGTGAGACACTGTCTCTATAAAAAAAAGAAAAAGAAAAGATAAACTATATTTAAAAACTGATTCCTCCCTTGATGGCAAAATCACTGTAGCAGAAACGACTAGTTCTTCCCAATATATGGTCTCCCTCTTTTCACAGAAATAGAGCCTCAAATTTTTACTTGGGCACATGATCATCTGGAATAAAGACCATATTTCCTAGCCCACCTTGCATTTAGATGTGGCCATGTGACTAAATTCTGGAGGCAGAGCAGAAATGGTGAGTGCAACTTTCAGCAAGCATCCTTAAAGGGAAAGGGCAGGCTTTTTTTCCCTCTTTTTATCATCCACCCATTGTTTCATTATGCTGCCTGGAATGAAAATGTGATGGCTGGAGTTCTAGCTGCTATCTTGGATCATGAAGGCAAGGACCACATCCTAGTAATGGCAGAGCAATGGGTGGATCGTTGGTCCCTATGACTTTGTGGAGCAGAGCTTACCCCCAGTCTCCAATGGGAAAGAAAAATAAACTCTTATTTTGTTTTAACCACAGCTATTTTGAGTGTCTGTGCATAATCTCTGGAGCAAAGCTCTCTGAGCCTTGGTGGGTAACCTCATCTGTATAATGGGACTCATGATGCCCACTGCACAGACCTCACAGTGTGCTTGGGGAGGGGAATGAGATGATGTTTGTGAAAGCACTACAAAAACTGTTCCGCACTGTGATATTGTTACACCTTTGTTGCTGGGCACCAGGAAAGGCATGATGGATGGCGGAAGGGTTGGGGAAGGAGGGTTGTACAAAAGGATCAGAAATATTTTCCCCCTTCCACAGTGCTTCCTAAAAATTCTGCCTTTCCTATATAACCAATTGTGCCACTGGAGCTCCAAAATTCTGCCTTTCCAATATCCATAGGTCTTGATCTCCCTGGTCTGATCCTTGGCGGTAGAGTAAGGAGACTGCATTACAGGATTTCTACGTCTCTGAGAACTTTCATAGTCCGTGATCATCTGACTTTATTAATTCTATACTGGTCAGATATTTGTGGCAAGGCAATTCAGGATTTTTTATTTTACAACCAACAAAGGCTGGCTCCTTTCTGAATTGTTTACTTGTGGGCAAAGTACTTCTCTTAGCATCAATGGTAGGACCTGCATGAGTCCACATGGTAGAGGTAGATGGCAGCCCACTTCTGCTTCACCACAGACAGAGGAAAGACAGGGATGTGTTCTTGCTAGTCATTTTGCAAAAGGCACGGGGGATATGCAGTATGTAACAACATTAAAGCTGCTGGGCAGAAGCCACATGCTGACCAGAGCTAGGGGACAACACACCAGTGCCTGCAGATTGGGAAACAACATAAAATTCCCGGCAACCCTGAGGGAGACTCTACACTCCCCTCACTACCTTGTTAAATAGTGTACTTGTCGCAAAGGCCTCCTGTAGACAATCCTCACTGATCCGAAGCTTCACGTCAAGCTAGTTCAAGGCTCCCACAGGTTGAGCCAATTCATCTGGGGTTGGAGCCTTTCTCTTGTCTTTCAGAAACTCAGTACATTCTTAGGCCATTAGGATTCTCTGAGGATTGGCCTTGACAGGTCAAAAACCAAAGAAAGAAGATGTGTCACTAACAGAGATGGTTGATACAGAAGTGGCCCCCAGGCAAGTGTCATGGGCTTGGTTGGACTTCTCTCTAATCCTTCCATGCTTAGTAGTGTCCTTGACTCACGGAAAGTTCTTTGGCAGTTGTTGACTTGAATTTAACTTCCAGGGAGTCTGGAAATGGGTGGGAATCTGAGAAGAATGGAGTAGAAAAGTAAACAATTTGAGATTAAGCCAAGGGAGGTTGCCCCAATCCCCCTCCTGCCAATTCACCCTTCTCTATCCTTAATCCATTTGGCAGAAGATTTAGAGTGAATAGAGCTGATCATAGTCTAGGAAGGGGAGGTCTCCTCTAAATTCAGAGCAAGAAGGCTCAGGCACAGAATCCAGAGGTCCTTTCCCTAACAGACGATGGGGTTAAGTAGAAAAGTAGGCCCCAGAAGAGAAGGGGATTGGAGCCCTGAGTGAACAGAAGATGCCAGAAGTGCCTGCCAATGTCCAGGGAGGATGTCAGATCCTGACTGAGCAATCAGAAGCAGACAGAAGAGGGTGAGTAGGGAATGGGAGCAGAGACCTTTGCAAATGCCTCTTGAGGACTAAAGCCCTGGACCAATAGGCCACAGTCTGAGCTTATATCAAGGAAGAGTGAGATGGGCTCTGCTCTCCCTGGAGTGAGCTTGCCTGGTTCTGTGGCTCATGGTTGGCTGGGGTGGCCCAGTTAGCTAAAGTCAGCAAACATTTCAGGAGCCCTGACTGGGCTGGGTCCTAGCATCTCTAAAGAATTGCAGCCTCAGCTCAGCACCAAGGAAACCCATGAAGGAGCCCTGCTAGACTGGATGTTTATGTCCCCCCAAAATTCATCTGTTGAAATCCTGACCCTCAATGTGGTGGTATTAGCAGGTGGGGTCTTTGGGAGCTGATCAGGTCACAAGAGTGGAGCCCTCATGAGTGGGATTAGTGCCCTCATAAAAGAGATCCTAGAGAGCTCCTCACCCCTTCTGCCATGCAAAGACACAGAGAGAAGGCAGCCATCTATGAACTAGGAAGCAGGCCCTCACCAAACACCAAACCTGCTAACACCTTGATCTTGGACTTCCCAGCCTCCAGAACCATAAGAAATAAATTTATTTTGTTTTTAGCTTCCAAATTCATTGTATACTGTTACAGCAACCTAAACAGAATAAGATAAGCCCACATTCCCAAAGGACTTTGAGCTTCCAGAGACCAGGACCCAATCTGCCCTATTCACCACTACACCCCAACCCAATACTTGGTACAGGGAAGCTATGCAACACATTGAATTGAATTGATTTGAAGCTGATCCCAGAAACCCTTCCACTTGCCCATCAGAATATTCTCTCTCATGGTTGCGCTTCCCCTACCATAGCTCTCTATTCACATACATATGCATTCATAAGTCCATACAAATATGCTGAGCAGCTACTATATGAAAGTCACTAAGGTAGGGCCCTCCCCTCTCATGGCAGGTCCAGTTCACCTATCTTTTGGGGATGCCCATCCATTCTTGGTCGATTGGTAATTGACACTTATTTGCATTTTTTTTTTCTTTTTGAGACGGAGTCTCACTCTGTCACCCAGGCTGGAGTGCAGTGGTGCGATCTTGGCTCACTGCAACCTCCACCTCCCAGGTTCAAGCAATTGTCATGCCTCAGCCTCCCAAGTAGCTAGGATTACAGGTGCATGCCACCATGCCCAGATAATTTTTTGTATTTTTAGTAGAGACAGGGTTTCACCCTGTTGGCCAGGCTGGTGTTGAACCCTTGACCTCAGGTGATCAGCCCACCTCAGCCTCCCAAAGTGCTGGGATTACAAGTGTGAACCACTGTGCCCAGCCAACTATTTGCATTTTAAAATAGTCGATTGAAGGTAGAAAATTTATCCAAAAAAATGACTTTCTAATGATGACTGGTCAATGGCAGTTGTTGATATTTTGAAGAAGGGTGAAGAGACCCTAAAATCATGCCTCTTAAATGGAGTAATCTGCTCTGCCTGACATCCACGGGCAGTGGGTCCAGCATTCAGATCCCCATCCTCAGCACAAACACACACATGCATTGGACTTAGTTTTCTACGCTTAGGAAAACCAAGCCTGTGCACGCTTAGGACCACAAGCATGTGCACAGATGCCTGTATAAAGAATCATATATGCAAAGACACCCACCTGAGCACAAATGCTTTCATGAGCCTGTTGTGTGCATGCAGCAGAGTGGTCTCTTCTCTCCGCCCCTGACCAGTGCTGGGTCTGGTTCCCACTGTAAATGCAGATGCTGTGTGATTGACAGCCCAGCCAGGAGCTCACATTCAGTTGGAATCTGAGATACCATTACCATGGCGACCACAGTCCCTTGCAGCTCCGTCATCTTCCATGCTCTGGGGAGTTGAGTGTTATACCTGGGAGACTTTCCTTCTGGAAGCCACACCTTCCTCCAGGAGTGGCTTTTAATTCTCCCCCCAGCTCTTTAGAGAGGTAAAGACTCCTCCCTATGGCTCTCCCTCTGCTAATGATGAGGGTGGTTTTAAGGAGAGTTGTTATGCTTCAATCAAGCTCTTGGTCTCCCAGAACCTTCCAGCTACTCTCCCGGGGTGTCTGATGCCATGTCTAGCTAAAGTGAGTAAGAAATCCACCCCTTTCTCTACATATAGCCCTAGAGCTGAAGCTATAATCACAGAATCTTTGAACCAAAAGGGTGCAGTCTCGCCGAAGTTCATGGCTCAGATCCCCTTTGCTATGAACTGAATATTTGTGTCTCCCGAAATTTATATGTTGAAATTCTAACCTCCAATGTGATGGTATTAGGAGGTGGGGCCTTTGGGAGGTGATTAGGTGAATGGCATTACTGGCCTTCACCTAAGAGGCCCCTGAGCGCACTGTCATCCCTCTGCCATTTGAGGTCACAGTGAGAAAATGGCTCTCTATCACCAGGAAGTGGGCCCTCACCAGATACTGAACCTGACAGTGCCTTGATATTGGGCTTTCCAGCCCCGGGAACTTTGAAAAATAAATTTCTGTTGTCTATAAGCTGCCCAGTTTATGGTATTTTGCCACAAGACAAAATACCAGAAAATACCCCTCTTCAAGACTGAGGAACTCCTTCCTTCAGCTGCCTGGGTGTTGGCTGCTGACAGCTCTCAGCTGTGTCTCTCTCCAGGAATTGCCTGCAGTCCAGGAAAGCCACCTCACACAAGGTCACAGCCCCTCCCCGGGGGCAGACCACATTCAATGATTGGCCTATTGGGGATACAAAGAACCAGCCCCCTTGGCTCAACTGGGGACATCTTTGGTTCAACGGTTCCCAGGGGATCATGGGAGACCTTCTGTTGTGACTGCATCACAGCTCAACTCCTTTTCTGCCCAACCTTGCTTCCCTCATTCTCTTACAGGTGTTGACCTAAAGGCACACCCCTAGAAACCACCCGCACAGAAATCTCCATCTCAGAGCCTGTTTTCAGACAATCTAACCCAAGACAAAGGGTCTGAAGCTCATCTAACACAGCCCTTTCCTTGATAGATGAGGAAACTGAGGTCCATGAGGGGCTAGAGACCCTTGAGGTCACTCTGGGAGTTGATGTGAGATTTGGTTCTCAGATCCAGACTCTCAGCATTGGAATAGATCTTCAGGGTCCCCTGATCTAAGCAGGAAAAAAATATATACTTAAGAGGATACTGGGTAAATTTCATAGCATTGATGGCAGAAGTAATGGAGTTAAATAACCAGAAATGGACCCTAGCGGCCATTGCCACACTGTGCTGCCCTGGGAACTCTGTCTTACTGATGTTACCACCACCAATGAGAAGATCCCATGTGGCCCCTACTTCTGGGTGTCAAGAGCTCCTGATTCAAAGTTGCCATGGGCGCCTGGATTGGTGCCCATATCCCAACCCAAGGAAGGCCAGGGAAGGTAGGAACCTGGAAGGACCAATTGAGTCAGCCAGACTGTAGATCAGTGGCTCTCAACTCTGCCTGTGCATTAAAAGCACCTGGGAGCTATAAGAGGTCGCATTCTCCAGGCCACACCGCAGACCAATTAAATCGGAACTTCTGAAGGTGGGACCCAGGCATAATATTTTCTTTTTCTTTTTTTTTTTTTCATGAGATGGAGTCTCGCTGTGTTGCCCAGGCTGGAGTGCAGTGGTGCAATCTTGGCTCACTGTAACTTCTGCCTCCCAGGTTCATGCCATTCTCCTGCCTCAGCCTCCCAAGAAGCTGGGACTACAGGTGCCCGCCACCATGCCCAGCTAATTTTTTGTATTTTTAGTAGAGATGGGGTTTCCCCATGTTAGCCAAGATGGTCTCGATCTCCTGACCTCATGATCCGCCCACCTCAGCCTCCCAAAGTGCTGGGATTACAGGCGTGAGCCTCCGCGCCCAGCCTCCAGGCATAGTATTTTCTTTAAAGCTCCCTGGGTGGTTCTGATGAAAGGTTGAGGACCTCTGCTTCAGGAGAAACCAGTGATGAAAGGACTGGGGTCTCTCTCCCCTTTGGTCCTTGTGTTATTAGACAGGGTTTGATCAGGGAAGAAGGACCACTGTGAGGGATGAAGAATAAGGGATTTATTGTGGAATTGGGCCTGACACAGTTGTGGGAGCTGGTGAAGCCAGCTATGCAAGAATGCTAACCTGTGTCTGGTAGTGGACTTGAAGCAGGAACAGCAGCTGAGATGAAAGGATGGACACAGTACTAGCTACCTACTGCTGTGTAACAAATTACCCCCAAAGTGTGCAACTTGACACAACGAACATTTATTATCTCACACAGCATCTGTGGGTCAGGAATCCAGGAGCAACCTGGCTGGATGGTTCTGGCTCAGGCTTTCTCATGAGATTCCAGTCAAAGTGCCAGCTGGGGCCTGTGGTAATCTGCAGGTTTGACTGGGGCTGGAGGGTCTGCTTCCAAGATGGCTTCCTCACATGGCTATTGACAGGAGAAACTGGCCAAAGGCCTCAGTTTCTCACCACATGGGCCTTCCCATCGGGCTCCTCCTGACATAGCAGCTGGTTTCCCCTACATCAAGTGATCTCAGAGAAAAGAGAGAGGGAGAGAATGAGACCAAGACAGAAGCCAGTGTGTATTTTTTTTTTTTTTAAGACCAGACAGGGTCTTACTCTGTCACCCAGGCTGGAGTGCAGTGGTATGATCATGGCTCACTGCAGACTCAGCCACCTGTGCTGCCTACCATGAACATATGTGGACAGGTGCAAAGACAAACTGGAACCCATGTGACAGCTGGCATTCACATTTGACCACCTCCAACCTTGATGGTATAGGTAACCTGCAAGATAAGCTGGCATCCTTTGCAATTACTGCACATGCACCCAGGATCTGGAGATGCTGAAGAAGATCCAAAAAGAGCTGTTGCAGCTACAGGCCTGGCTGATGCTACAGGCCTAGCTGATTCTCCAGGCCAAAAAGGAGAGCCAGGAGATCAGCAACAACACATCTGAGCTGCAACAGCGCCTGGCTCACACAGAGCTGCAGAGTGTGAAAGTGGCCGCTGCTCCACCTCTGCCTTCCAAATCTCACGCAAATGTCTCCTGCGGCCAACTCTAACTTGGAAACATGCACAAAATTGAATTCTGGGAAATGTGGTTCTAGCTTAACTAGTGGCCACAGCACACAGGCACCACAGGGCTGGAGTGTGTGTTAGGGGATGAGTGCAGCAAACAAAAGAGGTGGTCATAATAAGCTCTCTGTTCTTTCTCCTTGGACTAGGGACAGGAGGAGCAAAGACAGCCATGGATGAGCCAGAGTCTGGCAGTGAGAAACTCAAGAGACTCCAGTCTTCTCAGAACCTCAGGGAAAACTCCAATTCCCTCTCCAGGCCCATGACAAACCCACTCTGGATTAAGCTTCTTTCATCTGTAGTGGGGAGGGAGGGAGTAAAGGCTGGGAGATGGACGATTTGAAAACTGATATCCTGGAGTAGACAATAATTTATCCCCACTTCACATCAATACCTCTAGACAGCCAGATGAAAATCATGCTATAATGCTCTGGTCATATCTAATAGCATGGCCACTCATACTGTTAGTTTGATATCTCTTGACTTCAAAGTGTCTCACATGAATGGTCCCCAGGCAGTGGCAAAATGGCACAAACAATGACACACAGGACCTGCCCAGTCAGTCATTTCAGGAATACCCAAATACTTTCCCTATTTGTCTGCTCCTGCCTAAAATTCTGTCACTGCATTAACCTGCTAGCCAAAACCTTGCATTTGCTTTCAAACGCAACTATCTCTAAGAAGGATCATGTTTTAGATTATTATCAGTCATTTATATTCCTCAGTGCAAATGAAGTCTGAAGAGGTCTATTGATGTAGGGGATAAGTGAGGGCGCATTAGGCATTTGACAGGGACAGATGAACAAGAATGGAGAGCTCTGAAAAGGGTGTGTGAAAGAAGTAACCTGTATGTTCACCAAATCCTGTTTCATTTTCTTCTTTCTGGGGGTCACAGAAAGACTACATTTCCCGGCCTCCCTTGGAGTTAGACTGAGGTCATGTGATTGGATCCTGACCAATGGGAAGTAAGTTGAAATAATATAAAGCACTCCTTCCAGGCCTTACCATTAAAAACATCTTGTGCAACCTTCCCACTTTACTGTCACCTTCAGCAGCAACCATAGAGGCCATGTATTCAGATGGTAAGATAGATGCACCTGGGATCCCAGATTCACCAAGTGGCTGAGAGCTGCCCTGAGGAGTGGCCCAACTCATCAGTGGGGGCTAGTTTGTTTCTGCAGCATAGTCTATCCTGCCCAGGCTAATACAAAAATTGCTGCCAGATGGTCAGGCACAGTAGCTCACACCTGTAATCCCAGCACTTTGGGAGGCCGAAGTGGGCAGTTCATTTGAGGCCAGGAGTTTGAGACCAGCCTGACCAACATGGTGAAAGCCCGTCTCTACTAAAAATACAAAAAAAAAAAAATTAGCAGGGTGTGGTGGCGGGCGCCTCTAGTCCCAGCTACTCGGGAGGCTGAGGCAGGAGAATCGCTTGAACTCGGGAGGCAGAGGTTGCAGTGAGTGAAGATCACGCCACTGTACCCCAACCTGGGCGACAGAGGGAGACTCCATTTCAAAAAAAGAAAAAAAAAAAGGTTGGTAAGATAGTGATCCATGTTACACAGAGACAAAAATTCAGTCAAGCTTCCACTTGTAAATAGTAAGTGATGGGAAAACCTTTGAGTGGCAAAAATGACTCAAGGAAAAGATTAGACTAAGGGTGTGGCCTTCCCCCAAATTTCCAGAAGCCTAAAGGTAACTTTGATTAAATGCAGGGGCAAGGTATATGGATGAGAAAGCAAAGATATATAGCAGATATGAAAACTATATCTTGAAAAGAACTTTGGATGTGGTCATTGGCAGGTGGAAGTGACTACAAGCAAATACATCAGTGACTTATTACATTTTTAGGGGAATTGTATAGCCAAAGAAACCTTGAGCCTAGACCTCAAAAAAAAATCTTTCTTGAGTCAGCTATGAAGATAAAATAATCCTTGGGCTCACACCATGTGCAAAAAGTAGACTAAGAAAGTTCTGTGACCCTCAAGAAGGGATTTCCTCAGTACCTATTTAGATATAACCAAAGAAGATTATAGGAGAAAAGAACTAGAGGGCAGAGCCATGACTTGGGGATAAAATGGACAAAGAAACTCCTCCAGGAGAAAACTTAGGGAATATTAAAGAAATCTTGGCTGGGTGTGGTGGCTCACACCTGTAATCTCAGCATTTTGGGATGCCGAGGTGGGTGGATTGCTTGAGCCTAGGAGTTCAAGACCAGCCTGGGCAACATAGCAAGACCTTCTCTACACTTAAAAAAAAAAAATTAGCCTGGTTTGGTGGCACGTGCCTGTGGTTCCAGCTACTTGGGAAGCTAAGGTAAGAGGATCACTTGAGCCCAGGAGATGAAGGCTACAGTGAGATATGATCGTGCCACTGCACTCCAGCCTGGGCAACAGAGCTAGACCCTGTCTCAAAAAAAAAAAAAAGAAAAAAGAAATAGTCTTCACCCTCAGGGCATGAGGCCTTCACAGTAGGATCTGAGAATGACTATGGACTAGTGACTGCTGTATGTCTCCCATCCTTCCCCTTTCAGAACACTAGTGTTTGCTGTGGTATCCTGCCCCTGCTCCACCATTGTTGGATTGAGGCTGAAGGTGTAGGGTACTGATAACTTGTTTTGTTTGGTTCATAGGTTGCCAGACTAGAAGAAGCAGCATCTAGACCTGAAGGCATCATCCAATGTTTAAGGGTCTATAGGGGGTAAGAAAATGCCCCAAAACTTAGTGGCTTAAACAACAATGATTTATAATTTCTCACAATCCCCTGGGTCAGGAATTCAGGCAGGGCTTATCTGGGTGGATCTTCTGCTCTACCTGCCATTGGCTGGAATCATTTGCACAGCCGCATTTAGCTAGTGACTAGGCCAGGAAAACTTCACTCACATGTCTGATCCTCTTCCACATGGCTTCTGTCTCCACATGGCATGTCATCCTTCAGTAGCCTAAGCTTAGTTTCCTTATGGCATGCCCCGGCTTCTCAGAGTACAAAGGCAAAAACTCCAGCCCTTAAGGTCCAGGCCCAGAACTGACATGGCATCACTTCTGCCATATACTATTGGCCAAAGTGAGTCAGAAGGCCAGCCTGGATTCAAGGGGAGAGGAAATAGACTTCACCTCTGGCCAGGTGGAGTGGCACACACGCACAAAGGTAAAAGAAATTGTTGAAGGCCCTATATGGATACTACAATGCCCAGAGATCCTGACCTTTGAGCTGGGATGTAGTTGCTGGATAAGACCTTGGGTTAAATTTCTTGGGAATGAGATGAGCATGTTATTTTAGGGGCAAGAAGAATAAAAAAAAGTGAACCAAATATTTATAAACCAGAGGACTGATGGTGGTAGTTTATTATAATAATACCCATCCATTGTGGCAGATTTTATTTTCCTAAATGCTTCAACACTATCTCCCAGCTCATGTATTCTTCATACAATATGACCTTGACACTCCCGAATCAACATATAGAGTTTATGTTACCACTCCAGGAACCTGGATGCAACTTTGTGACTGCCTCAATTAATGAAGTATGGCAGAAGTGACTCTGTGTGATTCCCAAGGTCAGGTCATAAAAGGAGACACGGCTTCAATCTGGCTCTCTCTCGGGACACAGGCTTTTTTGGGAGCCCTGAGCCTAGCTTCCCTGAAAGCTCCAAGCTGGAGAGACCACACAGAGTGACTACATAGAGGTAAATGCCTGAAGGGCTCCAGTTGTACCAGCCTCCAGTCTCCAGCCATTTGGCTCTTCCCAGGCCAGGAGGTAGATATGTGAGTGAGCAAGCCTTGGATGATTTCAACCTCCAGCCTTTGAGATGCCCCAGTTGACGCCAAGTGGAGAAGAGATGAGCTGACCCTGCTAAGCCCTGTGCAATTGTAGAGCCCTGAAAAACAATATATGTTGGCGTTTTAAGCCACTAAGTATTGGGATGGCTTATACTACAGCAATAGATAACTAATGTATAGTAAGTCCTCATAGTCATGTTTTTCATATTTGCAAATTCTACTTACTAAAATTTATATGTAACCCCAAACTCATTACTTAAGACGCTTTTGTGGTCATTTGTGGACACATGCAGAGTGGCAACAAGTTTAAGTCACCCAATGTGCATATTCCCTGCTGAGGTCTATAGGAAAACAGCCTGTGGCATGCAGGTGTGGTGCCATCTTGAAGCAAAACCGTCATGTTGACAGATGTCGACTCCTGCATAACAAGGTGTTTCCCTAGCATAGATAACATCCCATAAAGATGCATATCTAACCTCTCCAGTAGTCACAAGTCTCATAAGAAAGAGGCATGACCAGCTACACATTTTTTGCCATCAAAGCTTGCTAAATACAGGATATTTTCTGGAGGGTGGGTGCGGCGATCTACCATCTCATGACCACCTGAGACATCACTTCTGTTTGTAAGTCCCTATTAAATGTTTCTTTCTGAGAAACCGGATTTGTCAGCCTCTTTTTTTGGTCTCGCAACTCCCCTGGCCTTTGGGAATAGATTTGCATATACCTGCTCACCGCGGAACATGGTCAAACAAGGTGACACTCTGCTTTCTTGTTTCCGCTCTTGTATTTTTTTCTAATTTGGTCTTAAGATCTGTCTCATGAGAGTGGCTATAAACTCTCAGTCTGCCCTAACAGGGTTCCAGGGAATTTGGTCGTGGATGTTTACAGTGTGCTTTTCACAGGACACTTCTTTATCCTGGCAGACAGCCTAATTCTTCAGTGTCCAAATCATGACCAGGTGTCCCTCTCACAGGAAAGTTGTTTACAGTTGCAGACGCCGTCGTGGCTCTTGTCTGACCTATGTCGAATCTATTCCTGCCAAGAGAGCCACTCTCTTGGAGAACGCTGACCGGGAAAGAAGTTAGGTCCAAGTGTGTGGGTAGGGTGAGGCACAGAGAGGCAGCTCCACAGAACACAGGAAATACCAGAGGCAGCGTCTTCTTTACAGATTCCTCTCAGGGCCAGCAGAAAGGAAGAAATCCTCTGGGCCATCCATGCTTAGCCAGCAGGTGGGGAGCAACAGAGAGAGTGAGGGCCCTGTGGGCCTAGGCCTTAATCGGGGTCCCAGGCCACTTTCCCGTGGGGAGTTCTCCTCGGTGGGTTGAAAGCCAGCAGGCAGGAGTTCCATGGAGGCACGCTGTGACTGAGAAGGGGTCACTGTGGCAGATCTGTACGGCCTATGCAGAGTGTGGAGGGTCAATGGGGCCAGTCGAGTAGGTTGTATCTAGCTGTCCTGTAGGGAGGTGGTCACCAGCAGGTGACTGTGTAAGGTAGATATCTGGATCGACCACATTGAAGAACAGGGAAGAGGTGGAGAACTGCAAACTGAGTCAAGAGTGACTAAGCCCTGCTTCTGGTATGAGAAAGTCCAATATATTCAAAATGATGCTGAGATAACATAATATTATAAAAATTCACTACAACTCCCATACCATAAACATGGCCTTTTTGCGACCTACCTAATGCCCCCTTTTTCACATTTTTGTGCTACTTCCTGGTGATTTCACTGTTTAAAATGGCCCCCAAGTGTAGCGTTGAAGGGCTGTCTAGTGTTCCTGAGTGCAAGAGGGCTGTGATACGCCTCACAGAGAAAATACATGATATATACATGTAACTCATTAAGGCATGAGTTATAGTGCTGTTATGTTCAATGTTAATGAACCATCAATATATATTAATTAAGATGTCTTTAAACAGAAGCACACATAAAACAAGATTATGTACTGATTGGCTGATTATAATGTGATCAGAGGCTTGTAGGAACTTAAGCCTGTAGAGCCCTTAGGAGCAATGGTTCTATATTAGCTAATTCAGCATTCACTGAGACTTTATGGACCATAACTACCGTGAATAATGTGAATTGACTGTGCCTATATTCAGCTCTCTTTTTTCTGAGTACATGAGAACACCACACTTTGCAGGACCCTTGCAGGTAGGCGAGACAGTATGACTGGCTCTATCCAGTGAAATGTGAGCAGCAGGCCAAAGCATTTAAGAACCAGTGTACTGAGCAGAGATCACACCACAGCACTCCAGCCTGGCAACAGAGTGAGACTATGTCTAAAAAAAAAAAAAAAAAAAAAAAAAAATACCCAGTGTACTGTCTTCAATCTTTTGCTATCCCTGAAGTGGCAAACATGAAGGGCTTGCATTAAAATGGTGGCATTCTCAACTGAAGGGAGCCTGGATCCTTGAGTTACTGGAAAGAGAAGAGCCCTAGCAACCTGCATCATACTTTATAAGCAAGAAATCAGTTATTGTTGTGTTCAGCCAGTAAGATGTTAAGGGTTATTTGTTGTTGCAACCTAGCCTGCAACCAACCTCAAAACCTGTCTAAAATAGGGTTTGAGAAGCCCAAAAGTCTGCTGTATAGGATCTTCTAGTCAGCTAAAGTGTATGCATATGTGCAGGCCTGTGTGCACATGTAGCTCTTAACTACCAACATGCTCTATCTAGCAAGTGGTAATCTATTTGACAATAGGGCCACAAGTTCTAACATGCAAAAGTTAGCTTTCCTTTCCACTCCCATCTCTCCTAAAAAAAAAAAAAAAAAAAAAAAAAAAAAAAAAAAAGAGAGAGAGAGAGAGAGAAGTAGTAGAGGGCTTAGATCTATTTATTCATTGGTTTAAAAGAAAATAGTCCAGATGAGGTGGCTCACACCTGTAATCCCAGCACTTTGGGAGGTTGAGGCAGGCAGATCACTGAGTCCAAGAGTTGGAGAACAGCCTGGGCAACATGGTGAAAATCCTTCTTTAAAAAAAAATACAAAAAGTTAGCTGGGTATGCCTAATAAACCAGAAAGAGTTGATTTGCTCTAAAGGAAGTCCAGAGAGGAACCCAAAGTTAAACTCTTCATCATTCACTCCAATCAGCATCATCACATGTGAAGCACCAGTCTAATAAATACGTTTCACAAATGTGTCTACTCATGTGATGAAGTATGCCCTATACACACATTGACTCACTTATATTGGGTATTACAGCCTTTTGCCTATTTTCCTGTCAATGAGGAAATTACCAAACACACAGTGGTAACAAGGGAAGGCACGTTTCAGAACACTGGGGATGAAAAGAAGCAATGGTTTGATATAGGCTGGAGAAGATGAAGAAAGGAACCAGAAATGGGTTTGTGAAAAGAAAGAGATAATGCCAATGAAAAGGGGCTCACGACAGAGCTGCCGGGACCTCTCTGGCAACTGGGTCAGCCGCATCTACACTCAGGGCCTGCAGTCAGGTTGCATTAGCACGCGGCTAAGGGATTCTCCCAGAGACAGGCAAAAGGCCAGATACCCCTGCACGGGGAATATGGTTGATCTGGCCAAGACGTGGAAATGTGCTTGTTCATCTGCATACCAAGTGATTCCTTATGCAACTTCCTGTGTTTCCATAGAAAGAATATGGGCTCTAGAGTCAGGCAGCCCTGTTTAAGTCCAGCTTCTTCCCTTACCCATCGTGTTTCCTTAAGCAGATCACTTCACCTCTCTGGGTCTCACACTGGTGAGTGGAAATAACAATACCGGCTCACAGGGTTCTGGAATAATTAAATGAGATCACAAGCATCTGGCACAGAGCAGCCGGTTGCCTCCTCAACTCCCTCTTACCACCATGCATACCCAGAAAGGGTCTCCCACTGTTTGAAATATGTTGTGACAGTGGCTGTGGGAGGCTGAGTAGTGCCCTTCTCCCTATTGTGCCAGCAAAAATGAAACAGAACCCCAATCCTACCCCCAACCCAGAAAAATCAATGATATCCATGTCCTAAAGCCTGGAACGTGTGATACCGTATATGGCAAAATAAAAAAGACTTTGCAGATGTGATTAAGTTAAAGGTCTTGAGATGAGGGCATTATCCTGGATTATTTGGGTAGACCCTAAATGCCATCACAAGTGCCCTCATAACAGAAAGAAAGAGGGAGAGTATAGAAAGGAGAAAAGAAGGCCATGTGACCACAGAGGTAGAGAGGGGAGTGCTGCAGCCATAAACCAAGGAAGGCTGGCAGTCACCAGGAGCTGGAGGAGGCAAGGAACGGATTCTCCCACTGGAGCCTCCTGAAGGAGCTTGGCCCTATGGCCACTTTGATTTCAGCTCAGTGACAGTGATTTGGGACTTCTGGCTTCCAAAACTATGAGCCATCAAGTTGTGGTAATTTGTGGCAGCAGCCACAAGAAACAAATGCAGTGGCTGACTGAGTCTGTGACCCCAACGAGAGAGTTAAGAAAGGAAAGATCTGTGTTCTAAGGCCACCCTCTGAAAAGAAAGCCCTTTGGTCCCTTGGGCAGAGGCTGCAGGAACCCCACGTCCTTCCAACTGGGGTTGCCCTGGGTGGTCTTGTCAACTCACACTCACACTAACTCCTTGAACTTTGCTCCTCACAGGAGGTGTCCAGGCAAGGATACAAGGAAAATTAGTATCACTTTCTTCACTTCCGGCACAAACGCTCCCTTACCTGGGAAGGCAGGGACGGCCTGGACCAATTGTCTGAGGCCCTGGAGTCCAGTACCTGAAAATGATCTCCCAGAGCTGCTCTCGGGCTGCATCAAGGGTACCTAGGGGAGGACAGATCCTGTGCAAGTAAGCATGGGGTATCCCCCATGCCTGAGGTTAACAGCCCTCACCAACTTTTCAGGGATGCTATGAGAGTTAACGATTGTGAAGTGCACTCCCTGCCACGGAAACGCTCAGCTGTGTGAAAAGACTCACCGATGACCTGGGCCTGGAAAAAGCAGTCATACTGAAGACTAATGACATTGCTACATTTTCATTGTGGGTGCCAGAATGCATTGTAGTGGCTTCCCAGGCCACAAGTTTTCAATTTGCAGCACAAGCAAACCCTCCAATGTGGCACTTCTCTGCTCTCCTTGCATGTGACTTGGTTCACTTTTTATGGGTCTCTGTGGCTGCCAGGTGTCGCCTCCACAATGCCACATCCCCAAACTTCCCAGAAGCCCAGAGTGTTCAAGGCTGTCTGTTGGCAGAGGCCCAGGACACGTGGACACCCAGAGCTGAACACCATTGACTGCTAGGCAGATGAGACTTCGGTCTCAAAAGAGATCATATTCCAGTGGACGAATATCCCGGACATATTCCAGTGGACGAAGACGTCCATCTCATCTAAGGACACATGTCAAAGAAGACATTATTAATTCCCCTCCATTAGAGAGATCACTGGTTCGTCACCCAATCCATTTCCCATTCCTTTTTGGCACAGAGCTAGACTACATTTCCCAGTCTCCCTTGCAGCCAAGTGTGGCCATGAGACTGCATTCCGGCCAACAGAAAGCAGGCAGATATGATGAGTGGTCTGGCCTATAGACCCTCTCCTCACCCCATCATGCCATTCTCTGCTCTCTTTCTTCACCTCCCCACCAGCTGGCTGTCAATCTTTAGGGCAACCTTGGAAATAGGTGACCAACTGTCCCAACTTGCCAGGAACTGTCCCAATTTTAACACTGAAAGTCTGCCCTCTGGGAAACCCCTCAGTCTGAGACAAATTTGAAAAGCAACTGTGACAGATGGCAGAGCCTCCCTTAGCCCAGGTCCTTGAATGGATGCATGGAGCAGGGCACTCCCCACTTTCCCAGCCTTCCCCCCACCCCCATGACTTACTACCGCCCACCCCCCACCCCCATCAATCACCAATACACCTATTTTGAACTTTATGTGGTTGAGAAATAAACTGAGATTTTCTACTATATGTGGTACCGCAGCTAGTGTAACCTTAACTGATTCACCATCTAATATTTTTGGAGAAATACAAAAATATTCTATGTTCCCCAGCTACTATTTTAAGAAGATGGATCCTAGTTATAAATAGGGAGACTATCTGGGATAGTCCTGGTTTATACTTGTTGTCTAGCACTATTATTATTATTATTATTATTATTTGAGATGGAGTCTCACTTTGTCATCCAGGCTGGAGTGCAGTGGCACAAGCTCAGCTCGCTGCAACCTCTGCTTTCCAGGTTCAAGTGATTCTCATGCTTCAGCTCCCCCAGTAGCTGGGATTATAGGCATGTGCCACCACACCCAGCTAATTTTTGTATTTTTAGTAGAGACCTGGCCAGGCTGGTCTCAAACTCTTGACCTCAAGTGATCTGCCCTCATTGGCCACCCAAAGTGCTGGGACTACAGGTGTGAGCCACTGCCCCCGGCCTGTCTGTCGTAATTATTAATAGTATCTCCCTTTTACTCTCAAAACCCTCCCTCTTTGCACAACATCTAGTATGGTTATAGATAATTTGTAGTGTGAATGCATTCCTAAAATGTTGTAAAAATTGTTAACTGAATTATATTTTAAATGCAATTATGTAGGAAAAAACTTTTCTGTAATAAAAGTAATCACCTCTAAACTCAACTATCAGAATATTGGACTTTCTTTGTGTTAGGTACACTGTATCCATTACTTACAACTGTCCTGAAATCTAGATTTCTTACAGACTTTGTGTTTAAAGGATTGTTGTTCATCTAGTAATTTAGGTCTTTTCAACCAATTGATCAATCAAAAATTCTGTTGAGTGATCCATCCAGACAGTGGAATATTATTATACAATAAAAAGAAATTAGCTATCAAGTCACAAAAAGATATGGAGGAAGCTTAAATGCATATCACTGAGTGAAAGAAGTCAGTCTGAAAAGGCTACATGCTGCATGATTCCAACTACATGACATTCTGGACAAGTCAAAATTAGGGGCCGGGCGCGGTGGCTCATGCCTGTAATCCCAGCACTTTTCGAGGCCAAGGTGGGTGGATTACCTAAGGTCAGGAGTTCGAGATCAGCGTGGCCAACGTGGTGAAACCCTGTCTCTACTAAAAATACAAAAAATTAGCTGGACGTGGTGGCAGACGCCTGTAATCCCAGCTATGCAGGAAGCTGAGGCCGGAGAATCACTTGAACCTGGGAGGCGAAGGTTGCAGTGAGCCGAGATTGTGCCATTGCACTCCAGCCTGGGCGACGAGAGCGAAACTCCGTCTCAAAACAAAATAAACAAACAAACGAAAAAACTAGGGAGACAGCAAAAAGATCAGTGGTTGCCAGGGGTTCAGTGGGGAGGGAGGTGGGGAGATGAATAGGTGGATCATGAGGGATATTTAGGGTAGTGAAACTATTCTGCATGATAGTGTAGTGTGTTTGGCAGAACCCTAGAGCACACAGCACCCAGAGTAGATCGTAATGTAAACCATGGCCTTTAGTAAACAACAATGTCACTCATGCAATATATTAATAATAGGAGAAACTGAGGTAGGGGACATAGGAACTTCCTGTACTTTCTGTACAATTTTTCTGTAAACTGAAAACTTCTTTAAAAATAATTTTTTTTAAAACCTGAAAATTAAGGGGAAAAAACCCTACATTTGTTGAGCTCCCACAAAACATACGTAGGATATGGCTACAGTCCCAGGGGACAGACGTTCGGCTGCCAGAAGGTGCTGCCCTGCAATGGATGACAGGCTGTCTCCCAGGGTGGACGGATGGACACGTGAAGTTTGAAGGTGCCAGGGCAGATGGCCAAGGGAAATGTCCCCGGTGCAGTGGGGATTAGGCCTGGAGCACGGCCTCAAAGGGAAACTGGTGAGGTGAATTTGGGGTTGAGGTCTAAGAACAAAGCCCTCCTCAGGGCCAGGGTGTGGGAGCGGTGGAGGGAGGAGGGCCCAGGCCGAGGCACACCAAGGAGGCTGGACCCTCCCCCACTCCCAACCCCTCCCCACCTCAGGGAGTCAGGCCACACGCGAACAATCCAAACAGGAGGCTGCGGGGCCCCAGCTGGACGCTGCTTCGCACAGTTAAGGGAGAACACATCCAAAGCAAATACTTGCAATAGTCAGAGCTTTCAGATGTCCATGTATTATTTATACACATTAGCATGGGGTCTGCAGGCCCCTGAAGTCTGAAGGAAATTAGAAAATCACACTGTCAGGAGTAGAAGAGGCCTGGGGAGTGAGCTAATCCAGGCCTTCTTTTTGCAGAAGAGGAAATTGAGGCCCACAGAAGGAAGCGACCTGAGGCTGCAGACAGAGAAAGAGAACCAGGCAGGGCCTGGGGTTCCCCCACATGCCAGCTACTGCCCCTTTCCTTCTTTCTTCCTTTCCTCTCTCCCTCCCTTCCTCCTTCTTTTCCTTCCTTCCTTCCTCTTTTCCTTCCTTCCTCCCTACTTCCCCTCCTCCCTTCCTCTCTTCCTCCTTTTCCCTCACCCTCCCTTTCTTCTCCTTCTCCCTCCCTCCCTTCCTTTTCTGCCTGCCGCTGGTCTCCCTTCCGGCTGGTAACTTGTGTGGGTGCGTACTTTGTGCTACTTTCTGGGCAAGGCCAGGAGCTCCCGCTGCCTGTCCTCAAACCCTCTGGAGGTTAAGAACAATCTGAAGCCACAAGGTCTGCCCAGGCAGAAAATGCAAGGTCTGCTCCTGAGTTGTTAGAGGACATCAAAGCCCAGAGGGCGGGTGAATTTTTAAAACCACACTATGGACTCACAAGAATTTCCGTGAAAACCAGCTATGGCGTCCACAGCGGCAGTGCTGTCTCTCTTCTGGGCTCTCCCTCCAGATGCGGCAGCAGCCCTCCCCGTGCCCGCCTTGCCTCCCCCTCCAGCTGGGAAGCTCGTGGACACAGCTCTCCCTCGCTTCGCTCCATCATCGCCAGCAATGGGCAAGATCTGAGCTTCCCAGATAGTGAGTATTGCGGCTGACTGGGGTGAGTGGTCTGAGCACGGGGAGCTGAGTTGACTTTGGCTCCTCAGTGACTCTAGGAAAGTGGTGTACAGGGCCGGCACCTGAGGGACACCAGGTGGAGATAATGGGCAGACAGCTGAGCAAACAGGTGGGCAGCACAGGAGGGAGGTGGGGCCTGGAAGTACACATCTGGAGGTTTCCAGCAGCGGATGGGCTTGCAGGGGATAGCGGAGGCCCAGAGAAGGTGCCTGGGAGCCAGGCAGAGAAGCTGCAGGAGGAGGAAGAGGGAGGAGGAAGGCTCACTGAAGAAGCCCTGCCAGCTTAAGCAAGCTACTCCAGGTCGGCTCCCTCACACCCCACTCTCACTCCCTTCTAGCCAGCCTGACCCTGCTACAGGATCTGGAAAGCTAAAACTTTGCCTTCCCAGACTTCCTTTCAGCCAGGAACAGCCATGGGACAGAGCTCTGACCAGTGAGACATTAGTGGAAGCCAGCTTGTAATGGCACCTCTTCTGCCCTCTCCTTCCGCTCTCAGCCTTAACTGCGGAAGTGATGGCTCCACCTGCAGAAGCCATCTTGGGATTATGAGGGAAAAACTGAGAGAATTGCTCTGACATCTTTGAGCTGCTTGAAATGACTCCAACACTAGCAAACAATTCCCCTCAGAATTCTCATTACAAGGAGAAAAAACAAACAAACAAACAAACAAAAAACCTCTAACACATTTAACAATTACTTGGGTTTTCCATTACTCACGCAGAAGGCAGTCAATAGTATCAAACACTATAAAGATGTGTCAGTGAGGACCCTTTGTGGGAAAGAGAAGACAACTCATGTTAGCATAAGCCTTGAAGAGATTGGTTGGCTCATGTAACTGGAAAGTGCCGAATCAGAACAGGCTTCAGGACAAGTTTGATCCAGAAGTTTAATGCTATCACCAAAGACCTGGTTTCTTTTCATCTTTCCCCACCCATCCTTGAACCAAACACTTGCAGTAAAAGAGATAGGATCATGCTGACTGGCTTTGGCCAATTGAACCCGTCATGGAGGGCAGTGTGGGAGGCAAGATTCAAAGTCTCCCAAATCACATGGTTGCTGGACAATGGGGAAAAACATCCGCAAAGGACACTCTAGATGCTGTGATGAAAGGCGAATGGGAGCTAGGTGAGCCAGTAATGAGTGCTGGCCACAGTAGTCTATTCTGGGAGGGTGAAGAGTGCGTGTGGACTATTAGACATGGTCATCAGAAGGAGGCCATGCTGGCTGCAGTGAGTTATGCAGTAAGTGGGCACGAGGAGGTGAGTGCTACTCTCTCAAGAAATTTCACACTGCTAAGAAAAAAGAAATGACACTATCTGGGGTGAGCAAGAAGAGTTAAAGGAACACTGTTTCAGAACAGGGAAACTTGTATATAATTGCAGGATGGGAGGAATGATCTGTTGGAAAATAAGAATTTGAGGAAGGAGGGAGCAATGCAAATTCGCTAGGCTGGGCACGGTGGCTCATGCCTGTAATCCCAGCACTTTGGGAGGCTGAGGTGGGCAGATCCCCTGAGCTCAGGAGTTCAAGATCAGCCTGGCCAACATAACAAAACCCTGTCTCTACTAAAAATACAAAAAAATTAGCTGAGCATGGTGGCGCTCACCTGTAATCCCAGCTTCTTGGGAGGCTGAAGCACAAGAATTGCTTGAACCGAGAAGGCAGAGGTTGCAGTGAGCCGAGACTATGCCACTGCACTCCAGCCTGGGTAACAGAGTGAGATTCTGTCTCAAAAAAAAAAAAAAAGAAAAGAAAAGAAAAAGAAAAAGAAAATTCGCTGAGTGCCTATTGTGAAACTCTGATGGAAGAAATGGGACAGAAAAAGTGGAGGTGCTGTAGGACGCTGGTAGGTGGTACACAAAGACAGCCTGGAGCCTCTTGAAATACGCCACAGCTGCCTTCCTTTTCTATTGCTGTGCAATACATTACCACAATTTAGCAGCTTAAAACAACACACATTTATACTTCTGTAGGTTAAAGTCCAAGCCAGGCAGAACTGGGTTTTCTGCCTAGGGTCTCAAAAAGCTGCGATCACAGTGTCTGCCCACTGTCTTCCTTTTGGGAGCTTGGAGTCTTCTCCCAAGCTCACTGGTTGCTGGCAGAATTCAGTGTCTTCGGGTTGTAGGACTGTTAGCTGTTCGCTGGGGACCTCTCTCAACTTCTAGAGGACACCCTCAGGTCCTTGCTCTGTGGCCCCCACCATAGGCAGTTCACATGTGGCTGTTTACTTTCTTCCTCAAGGCCAGCAAGATAGTCTTGTTGATGCTCTACTTTTTTGACTTTAAGGACTCACCTGATTAGGTCAGGCCCACCCAGGATAATCTCCCTTTTGATTCACTCAAAGTCAACTGATTAGGGACATTAATTACAGTGGCAAAATCCCTTCTGCCATGTAACATAATCATGGGAGTGATATCCCATGATGTTTTCAAATCCCACTCACAATCAAGAAGAGGGGATGATTCAGGCTGTGTACATCAAGGGATGGGAATCCTTGGGGCCTTCTTAGAACTCCACCTACCATGACAACTACATTTGCAAGGTTTTCAGAAGAACTCATAAACTATTGAAATTATTTTCTTCACTTCCCCACCTTGTCTGCTTGAGGGCAGATGACCCAAACTGGCCTCCTTGCCAGCTGCCACTGAATCATTTTACCCAAAAAGAGTGCAAAAGTGCAAGACTCACTGTTCCTAGATTATCTGCAGGGTTTTTTCTCTCTCTCTTTCATAGATCCTATTTTTGCCTGGGTTCCTTGAAAGCAGTCTATTGACTGTTCTCCCTCATATGAGTAAATAACTGTGTATTCAGTGAACAAGAGGCTTCTTCTTTTTTTTTTTTTAGATTGAGTCTCGCTCTTGTCGCCCAGGCTGGAGTGCAGTGGTGCAATCTCGGCTCACTGTAGCCTCTGCCTCCTGGGTTCAAGCGATTCTCATGCCTCAGCCTCCCGGGTAGCTGGGACTACAGGCGCCCACCACAACGCCCGGATAATTTGTATATTTTTAGTAGAGACAGGATTTCACCATGTTGGCCAGGCTGGTCTTGAACTCCTGACCTCAGGCGATCTGCCTGCCTCGACCTCGCAAAGTGCTGGGATTACAGGCGTGAGCCACTGTGTCCGGCCTCAGTGAACTAGAGGCTTCTGAAACAGTCTTGGATGGTTTATTTCTGGAGATTCCACTGAGGTATTGTCCACCTTAGTCCTACACTCAGAGCCAATGGAAACACATTGCCAGAAAGGGCACCTTGTGAGTAATAGGTACCACTGAGGGCCTGGCTCCCCTTCCCCTGGTTCCCTTGTCCAGAAACTAGGCCAAGTTCTTTTTAGATATCATTTCCACTGAGCTCTTACAACTATTATACTAGGAAAATATTTGTGTAACCCCTTCCAAAGGAGGGCAGGTTAAGATTCAGAGAAGCAAAGTCACTATCCCAACTCACTAACAAAAGGCTGAACTTCTTCTTTCTCCTACTACTTGCTTCCCCCTTAAAGGCCACGCCCCTATGACCTTTAGTCCAAGGAGGACTTGCCCTTGACTTACGCTTGTTATAGGTCTACCTGAAGGGTAGAATGAGCAGAGGTCACCAAAAACCCCTCAGCTTTGACACTTCCTTTGCCCCTCCATGAAACTACATAGGGTATCTACAAACCCCAGTGCTGAACAGAGGTTCCCAAATAGCCTGCCCTAAGCCATGGGTCAGCGAGAGGCCAGGCAAGGTTAGCTCTTCCTAAAGGCTCATATGGGAAAAGTTATTTGTGCATTGAAGCCCCTGAAATGAGCAAGGTGTTGGGGGCAGTAGCCACCAGTGCAGGTGTGAGCTGAGCAATGCCTGCTTCCTTCCTGAGGGTCTCTGGAGGCGGCAGCTGCTCCTCCTACAACCTGGGGTTTGCTTGCCTACTTGCTGAACCTGCAGTGCTGGCCTGGTTATCTATTAATACTCCCTGATTTGCATCCCCATGTGTCACCTGGCCACCCTTCAAAAGTAAGGCTGCAAGATTTAGCATATAAATATACAGGATGCCAGCTCAATTTGAATTTCAGATAAACAATGAGTAATTTTTTTAGTATAAGTATACCCCCAAATACTGCACGGGATATACTTATCCTGATGTTAGGTACATCAGGATGTGAAAATATTATTTGTTGTTTCTCTGAAATTCCAGTTGAACTGAGCATCCTGCATTTTATCTGGCAACTCTATCCAGAAGTTTTAGCCAGCAGGCAGAAAATTTGAGAAGAAAAATGCCCTTTGGATGAAAGATCCATCTGTAAAATCCTTTTAAATAGTCTGCACACAGGTAGCACACACTTTTCCACCACAAGTACACACACTCTGTGTCTCTGTCTCTCTCTGTCCCACGCACATGCGCATGCATGCGTGCGCGCACACACATACACACACACACACACACACACTGCTATAGTTATCTATTACTGCCTACTGTGTGCTTATTCTGTGACTTGTGTGCTGAAGCAACATGTCTCCTTTGTGGGCACCCCCTCCACTCGCTGCACCTGGATGTCCTCATCTGTGAAGTGAAGGGACAGGGTTAGATGATGGGTGAAGTCTCTTGAGTCTTCATGCATGCGTGTGTGCCTGTGTGTGCGCGCGCACACACACACACACACACACACACACAGAGTTCTGCTGCCCCCTTGGGTTAGAGTGAACCTTGAGTCTCGTCACGAAACCCCCTTGCCCTAGGCCCAATCCCAACCCCAACCCTGCATCTGGCCCTCACAGTGTTCACTGTGCATCCACTGATCTACCTGCCATCCCAGTGGGTCCTGGGAGTGTCACTGAGTAGGACAATTAGTGGGGCGAGATGTGCAACAGATTGGGCTCACTGGTGATTTACAAGTGGTTTTAGAATAAAGTACCCAGATCACCCTTCAACACGTGTCCCTTTCTCCAGGCAAGAGCCCTGGGAGCCCACCCCTATTAGTAAGTAGACAGTAGCCTTTGAGGAGTGGAATTCATTTGCAAGGCTGCTAGAGAATAAATTGTGCCTCCCACCAAAAGTCATATGTTGAACCCCTAACCCTCAGTGTCACTGTATTTGAAGACAGGGCCTATAAGGAAGTAATTAAGGTTAGAAAGGGTTGCAAAGGTGGACTCCTATTTAAAGGGATTCATGACATGGTAAGAAGAGACACCAGAGAGCTTACTGTCTCTCTCCCCATCATGTGACCATATAACAAGAAGGCATTCATCTACAAGCCAGGAAGACAGCCTTCATCAAAACCTGACCTGCTGGCACCTTGATCTTGAACTTCCAGCTTCCAGAACTGTGAGAAATGAATTTCTGTTGTTTAAGCCATCCAGACCTGTGGTATTTTGTTATAGTTGTCCTAGTAGACTAAGACAGAGGGTATCTGGGCCCCCTGGGTGTCCAAAGAGAATGCCCTTCCATGTCTTTAAAGGCAGGAGGGAAGTCACGGGGCAACCAGGGTGCAGGGAACAGCAGAGCCTCCTGCTGAGATCTGGGCCCAGCAGGTAGCGCAGAACACAAGGTTTCCACTGTCTACAGGCTCTGGAGTCTGAGGGTCAAGTTGGCAGGTGACATAGCAAGAGGGATGGCTCAAACAGGATAACCAGCTTCTCAGATTGACCAGGGAAGCTCCAGTTCTAAGGCCCTAAGAAACTGTGACTTGAGGCAAGGTCTTGGGTCTCATCCTGGTACACTAGGTACAAGGCTTCTCTCCCACCCTAGGGCATGGATCCGGGAGCCATCCTAGACTCTGGCAGGAAGCCAGCAGTATTAGTCAGGGTTCTTCTTCATGGAGACAGAGCCAATAGGATGTGTCTAGATAGAGAAAGAAATTTATGGCTGGGTGTGGTGGCTCACACCTGTGATCTCAGCACTTTGGGAGACCAAGGCGGGTGGATCACTTGAGGTCAGGAGTTCAAGACCAGCCTGCCCAACATGGTGAAACCTGTCTCTACTAAAAATACAAAATTATCCAGGCATTGTGCTGGGCGCCTGTAATCCCAGCAACTCAGGAGGCTGAGGCACGAGAATCGCTTGAGCCTCGGAGGCAGAGGTTGCAGTGAGCCAAGATTTCACTGCTGCACTCCAACCTGGGTGACAGAATGAGACTATCTCAAAAAAAAAAAAGAGAGAGAAAGATATTTATGATGAGGAATTGGCTCACGGGATTATGAAAGCTGGCAAGTCAAAAATCTGCAGGGTGGGCTGGCAGGTGAAGAGCCAGGAAGAGCCAACGCTGCAGTTCCAATCTCAAGACATTTGCTGCAGGGCCAGGAAGAGCTGATGTTTCAGATGAAGTCCAAAGGTAGCCTGGTGGAGAATTCCCTCTTGCTTGGGAGAGGCCAGTATTTTTGTTCAATTCAGGCCTTCAACTGATTGAGTGAGGCCCACACACATCAGGGAGGGTCATCTGCTTTACTTAAAGTGGATCAATTTAAATGTTAATCCCATCCTAAAACACCCTCACAGAAACACCGACAATAATGTTTGACCAAATATCTTGGTGCCTCACGGCCCAGCCAAGTTGACACATGCAATTGACCATCACAGAGGCCTTGCCCCTCTAGCTCCTAGATACACAGGCTCCCCCCACGTCTCCTTCAAGGACCCAGCTTTCCTAGCCCAGAGCACTTGGGGGGGCCTCCCTCTCCTGTGGGCCTCTCCTTGGTGTTTCACTCCCGCACTGGTTTCTTTGGAAACTTCTCTCCAGGAACTGAGAGAATGTCTTTAATCAACTTAAGTTTGGGGAAACAAACTCTTAGCCATGATCCTCAAAGTCCATGAAGTAGTGAAGGGAAGGAAGGGGAAAGGGGAAAACTCTTAGAAGGAAATACACACACACACACACACACACACACACGCAGACACACACACACAAATACACATGTATACACACACATGCACATACACACACGTGCAAATACACATGCATACACACACACATGCACACATGCACATGCACATACCCATACACACCAATACACATGCAAAAATATACATGTGTACACACACATACACACACCACACATGCACATACACACATATACACACATACACACACATACACATATGCACACAAACATACATATACACACAAACATGAATACACATACACAGATATACATACATCGACACACACACATGCACATCGACACATACACAGATACGCACATGCACACAGATATACATATGCACATATACACATGCATATACACATACACACATATACATACCTACACACAAATACACAGGCATACATACACATAAACACCTACACAAATGTACACACATACACATCCATACCTAAACACATACATACGCGTTTCAAAATCCCCCAAATGTCACCCAGCTACACTGGCAAATGCTACCCATCCAAGTGCTATTGCCACCCATTGACAAAGGCTACCATGGGGACTGTTGAGAGCACTTTCTAGTGAGTATCTGGAGAGGTGAGGTTATTTAACAGGGCTCTGGTGGGCCCCCTTTGTCTGTCTGACCCTGAGCAATTAACTCTCTAAACTCCTGTTTCTTCTTCAGTAAAAGAGTAATGGTAATCCCCACTCCTGAAAGTTCTTGTACAGGAAAAATCTGCTCATTCATCAGATATTTACTGGACATCCGCTGCATGCCAGGCACTGTGCGGGGACTCAGCAGTGAATGGGGTCTAGGTGGCTTATTGCCATCAGATGATGGTGAAGGAGAGGAGGCCGGCAGTTAGCGCACCTGGAAGCCATGTGCTAGGAAGTCGCACAAGAGGGCTGCAGGTACACAGTGGGATTTTGAGCTAGTCAGGAAAAGCATCCAAGACAACACAGGCAAGGGGAGGTCAGGAAAGCGTTTCCTGTGTGGTGGAGACTGTGGCAAGGCCATGTCCCAACATGGGAAGTGAGTGCAGGGGGTGGGAGCTGGGTGGCTACAGCAAATGTCACTACACACAGGACGGTGGGGCCAGGAAAGGTAAGTCTGGAAATGTGGGGTGGCTGGATTGGACAAGGCGTTTTACAGGGTCTCGCTCTGTCACCCAGGCTGGAGTACAGCGGTGCGATCTCAGCTCACTGCAGCCCCAACCCCTCTGGCTCAAGCCGCCATCCTGCCTCACAAGCAACTGGGACCACAGGCATGCACCACCATGCCAGGCTAATTTTTGTATTTTTTTTTTTGTAGAGATGGGATCTCACCACGTTGCCCAGGCTGGTCTGGAACTCGTGGGCTCAAGTGATTCCCCAGCGACAGCCTCCCAAGGTGCTAGGATTACAGGTGTGAGCCACCACGCCTGGCCCGGACAAGGCCTTAAATAGAAGGCAAAGCCTTTTGACCATTTCTGTTGACAAAGGACTTTTTGTGTGACAGGAACACAGCCCAGTTGTAGAAGGGCCACTTTAGGGATAGCTGGAATAAGGAAAGAACTTCTCCAAGAGGCAAGACAGCTGAGTCAGTGCGGAGGTGCTGGGTCTCGGAACTTCAGTCACTACCTCAGACACTCCCACGATAGCCAGGAAGCCAGCCCCTGCGGTGGGAGGGAGGGCTTCCCACCAGCCCCTTCCCATAAGGCAAACAGCTTTGCCCATGCCTTGAGCAGCAGTGCCCAGCTCCCTCCTTCGTGCCACACCCTCCAGGCTCACCCGAGGCACAGGGGTTGGGACAGACCTGGGTTTCATCTGTTTTGGCTGCAGGTTTCATTTGTTCGCCTGGGTGTCCCTTGTTCACAGGGCTATCGCCTCTCATTGTGATTAAAGTAACGAGTTCCATTGACTCAAGATGGGAGTACAAGCAGTTCCCAGCTATGCAGCGTGGCAGGTCACCCTGGTTCATGGAATCCCTGCCCTGGATCTCCCCTGGAAGATGACAATCCAAAAAGACACGGAAATTATCTTCTGGCCGGGCACAGTGGCTCACGCCTGTAATCCCAGCACTTTTGGGAGGTGGAGGCGAGTGGATCAATTGAGGTCAGGTGTCTGAGGTCAGCCTGGCCAGCTTGGTGAAACTCTGTCTCTACTAAAAATACAAAAATTAGTTGGGTGTGGTGGCATGCGTCTGTAGCCCCAGCTACTCGGGAGGCTGATGCAGGAGAACTGCTTGAACCCGGGAGGCAGAGGTTGCAGTGAGCTGAGATCACGCCACTGCACTCCAGCCTGGGTGACAGAATGAGACCCTGTCTCAAAAAAAAAAAAAAAAAAGATAAGAAATTATCTTCCTCTTAGGAAGATTCTTTCGGTTACTATAACAACAAGGAAGCAAAGCTACCCAGCGGGAGCCCCTCACCTCCAAACCCTGTGGGCACACTCCAGAATCTCTTCTTCCATCTCGGTAGTGGCCCAGGATGCAAAGAAGCTTTTTAGAGCTGGAAGGGACCATAAACATGAACCTTAGACATGAAAGCAGAGCCCCCATTTCCAGATGAGAAGGTTGAGGTCCAGAGAGGAAGTGACTTGCCCAAGGTCACATAGCAGGAGGCAGGGCCAGGTCCCCCTGCAGGTCTACCTTCCTGCTTCTGGTTGCTCCTGCCAGCTGGGGGCCCCCTGATCCTTTGGGCAGAAGGGCCTTCTTGGAAGGCCCCGCTGAGAGCAGCACAGGAGATCTGGCAACTGAGGTCCAGGGCTCCAGGGTTCCATCCTTGGGCAACCTGGGGTCACAAGCAGCTCCCTGAAGGCCTGCCTCCTCCAAGGGTGCTGCCCAGGATGAGAAAGCGCCTCGCTCCTGCCTTTTAAGCACTGCCTTCTGGGGCAGGGGACTGGGAGAGGCCCCACAGCCACCAAGGAGGGAGAAAGGGGATGTGGAGAGCCCAAATTCCCCAAAGCGGGAGTGGAGAACCAAGGTAACGTGGAAAAGACATGGCGGAGGGCGTTCCAGGGCCAGGTGGGAGTCAGCTCCATCTCCAGTTACCAACTTTGCTTGAACTACGCTTCGGATTCCTCATCTGTAAAGTGGGTTAATACCAGCACCTCCTTCGTGGGGTTATTCTGAGGATCCAGTGAGATGCCCATGCGACGAGGTTAGCAGAGAATAGGTCCATTCATTGTGGTGCCATCTCCTAGTGCAAACCAAACAGAAGCAAAAACACGTGCTAGAGACCCATATGCCCACAGAGGAGTCTCATAAACAGACACATTGCAGAGCTAAGAGAGCAGCAGAAGAAATCCGGTGAGATCAAGATGCCTGAACACGCACACCACCATGTTTTACTTTTTTTAAATTATTTTTATTTTTATTTTTATTTTTTTGAGATGGAGTCTCGCTGTGTCGCCCAGGCTGGAGTGCAGCGGTGCGATCTCGGTTCACTGCAAGCTCCGCCTCCCAGGTTCATGCCATTCTCCTGCCTCAGCCTCCCGAGCAGCTGGGACTACAGGCGCCCGCCACCACACCAGGCTAATTTTTTGTATTTTTAGTAGAGATGGGGTTTCACCATGTTAGCCAGGATGGTCTCGATCTCCTGACCTTGTGATTCGCCCGCCTTGGCCTCCCAAAGTGCTGGGATTACAGGCATGAGCCACCGCGCCTGGCCACCACCACATTTTACACAGTGATGCACAGCTATGTCATGAAAATGGGAAGACATGTATAGAAATTAGGAATAGCAGATTTCATCCAGTGGTTACCTCTGAAGTAGGGAAGGAGGATGCAATCAAGAAGGCAGGACAACCGGGAGCTTCATTTACCTAGGTAGTGCTTGATTTCATCCAGAACACGAGCAAGTCCATTGCACTGCACACAGTAGTGTCTGAGGCTCAGCCTGGAGCATCTTTCTCCTGTCCTTTCCCGACTGCCTCGTGCTCATCTTCCAAGCCTTGGCTGAAACGCACTCCCGCTGGGAGCTCTTTCCTGGCACTCCTCCCCACCCCCTGCCACAAGCCTGGGATGGGGCCGCTGACAAACGGTCCTAGACCCCTGGCCATGATCAGGCCTGTCATAGGGGCTGTAGTTGAGGATTTAGTGTCTTTCTCCCCTGACTCTTGATGGCAGGGGCTGAGTCTTCTTTGCCCAATGGAAGGAGTAGCCCATAACTGGTCCTCTGTCACTAAGCAAATATTTATTGAACACCTACTATGTGCCAGGCACCAGGCATATAGCAGCAAACAAAACAGACAAAACTCTCTGTGCCCCTAGAGCTGGCATGAATGTTTGTTGAATGAAATGAATGTTGAATGAATGAATGAATTCAGAGCAACTGAAAACCTCACAGAAGGCTGCATGTGGTGGCTCATGCCTGTAATCCTAGCACTTTGGGAGGCTGAGGTGGGAGGCCTCATTTGAGGCCAAGAGTTCAAGACCAGCCTGGGCAACACAGTTAGACCCTACCTGTATAAAAACAAAACAAAACAAAACAAAAAACTTAAAAATAAAGGAAAACCCCACAGAAAATATCCCTTATCTCCTGGTTCCCTCTCCCCCTCCACACTAGGGGAGATTGGGATCCAGGGGAAGCAAAATAAAATCATAAAAGAAAGCATCTTCTAGGAAAACACTGGCAAGGTGGCCAGGGCCAGGGCCGGGGTGGCGGTGAGGGAGCCCCAAGGTTGTCCCACACGCCACCCAAGGGATCCTAGTCCAGGTGGTTCCCCTTGATTTATTTTCCTGGGAAAGATAATCCCTGCTCTCTCTGAGGGAGGTCCATGTCACCGCTTAGCTTCTCCACAAATGTCAAATGATCTCATCCCTCCTGTGCAGGCAGAGAGTAATAAAAACAATGAATGTGCAAGCAAAGTTCACACCCAGTTATCCCATGCTTAATTCAAGACGAAGAGAGAAGGGTAGGTGGAGGAAGCAGTGGTTTCTCCCCAACCTCCTCACTCCCACACACCTCCTTTCTGATCAAATCCCCCTACAGCAGTGGTTCTCACAGTGTGGTCCACAGACCAGGCTCAGCATCATCTGGGAGCTTGTTAGAAATGCACATTCTCGGGCCCCACCCCAGACCTGCAGAATCAGCTGCTCTAGGTGGGGCCCTGGCACTCTTTACTTTAACAAGCCCTCCAGGGAGCTCCAATGCAAGAGGCTGGGGAATCACCTGGGAACCTTGAAAAACTACTGATGTCTGCATCCCTCCCCATCTCCCGGGATTCTGAAATAATTGGTCTGGGAAGAGACCTGGGCTTCCGGAGATTTTGAATCTCTCTAGATGACTCTGCTGTGCACCTGGAGAGCAGTCCTGGGTCCCAGTCCCCTAATTCTGTCATCAGAGCAGAGAAAAAGAATTTCTCACTTACAAGGGGTTTGTTACTGTGCTGACATAGCACAATGTTTCTCAAACTTCAGCAAACATCAGAATCCCCTAGAGTGCTTGTTAAAGCCCCGGCTCTCTGATTCAGCAGGTCGGGAGTGGGGCCTGAGAATGTGCATTTCTAATGAGTTCGCAGGTGATGCTGCTGATTGTCTGAAGACCACACTGAGAACCACTGACAAGGATTCTTTCCTGGACCAAATGTTAGTTAGGCTCCCCAACCTTCTTCTAGGTCCATCTGTGCCCGTTCTTGTAAAAACTCATATTAGTAAGAACCCCCTACTCTCAATATCTGATCAGTTCCTCACCCTCCACCATCCCAGAGTGATGTCTGATCACCCTGGCCAGCCTTCAGCAAGAGTCCTGTCAGGTTGGTTTAGGCAGAATGGGTACCACGATATCCCTTCTTAGTAATTTCCCATCCACTGACTTCACACTGCCCCTTGACTGTATATTCTCACTTGTCCATGCTGTACTTGGGGATGAGCCCAATCTCTTTCCTCTACTGCAGAATCCCATTGTAGTGGTCCCTATACCTATCTTGATGATCCTGAATAAAGTCTGGCTTACCGTGCTTTAACAAGGTGTCACTGAATTTGTTTTATATATGTTTTTAATTGGCAGATAACATGTTTTCATCACGTACAACATGATGTCTTGAAGAATATATACGTTGCAGAATGGCTAAATCAAGTCAATTAACAAATGCATTACCTTGCAGTTATCACTTTCTGGTAACAGCCCATAATATCCACTCTCTTTACATTTTTTCAAGAACAGTACAGACAGTCCTGACTTACAATGGTTCAATTTACAACTTTTTGACTTTACAATGGAGTGAAAGTGATACATAGTCATTACACTCTTCAACTTACTATTCAACTTATACTGGCGTTACATCCCAATGAAAATATCACAAGTCACAAGCGCACAAGAAGCATCTGTACATCGTCATTAACTATAGTCACTTCACTGTACAATAGATCTTTTGACATTTCTTCCCCTTAACTGTTAAGTATATATCCTCTGACCAACCTCTCCCCCTCCCTGCTAAGCACCCCACCCTCTGATAACCACCATTATACTCTCTACTTCTATGATCAATCTTTTTAGATTAGGTATTTTTTTCCTTTAATATCACTTAGCCTAGATAATCGTTAGAACAACCCTCTGAGATCAGCATCATTACCTCATTTAAGGAATGGGGAAAGTGGGACACAGAGGAGCTAAGTGACTTGCTCAAGGTAGCACAGTTGATGATGGAGCTGGATTTGAAGCCAATAGGTCAGCTCCAGAGCCCCTGTTCTTTCCCAGGTGCAGTTTGTTTAGTGTAGGGATCAGGATTTGTTCTGAGGCACATCTTGCACTCTTTCCCCTGACAGCACCTTCCTCCCAGCCCTGCCTCCTCCAGGGCCAGGAAAGCAGTGCAACAATGGTGGCTGTGGGTGGCTTTGTTTGTGCCTGACATTTCTCCAGGGTTTCTCTCCCCGGCTGCTCAATGCCTTCTGTTGTCTCCTAATTATTCAGGACCACATGCAGGCCTGGCTCCCCTAAAGTCTCCTGATATAATTTGAATCTGTATCCCCACCCAAATCTCAAATTCAGTTGTAACCCCCAATGTTGGAGGTGGGGTCTGGTGGGAGATGGTTGGATCATGGGGGTGGATTTCTCATGAATGGTTTAGCACCATCCCCTTTGGTGCCGTTCTTGTGGTAGTGAGGGAGTTCTCATGAGATCTGATTGTTTAAAAATGTGAGCATCTCCCCTACCCACTTTCTCCTGCTCTGGCTCTGTGAGACGTCTCGCTCCCCCTTTGCCTTCCACCATGATTGGAAGCTTTCTAAGGCCTCCCCAGAAGCAGAAGGCACTATGCTTCCTGTACAGCCTGCAGAACCATGAGACAATTACACCTCTTTTCTTTAGAAATTACCCAGTCTCAGGTATTTCTTTATAGCAATGTGAGAACAGCCTAATACACCCCCTTTGCTTTGGCATTCCATTGCAGCTCCTCGAAGACCCAAACTCTTCCATCAGCTGTCAATTTTGCACTAAGCACAGTTGGCCACTATTCCTCTCAGTGATACCTGCCTTCAACATGGGAAGCCTTTATCAAAGTTAGTGGACCTCTCAGGATGGAACTTAAGGTATTAACGTCACTTTTTTATCTGTTCATGCCTTCATTCAAACAGCCATTCTGTCAACATTTATTGAACATCTATGTAACAGATCCCATGCAATGTGCTGGGAATTGAAATACAGGGAAGACATGATCACCTATCTCAAGATGTTTCCTCAAGAGACAGAAGGACCAGGGAACATAAGTCCCATGATGGCAAGGATTCTATCTGGCGTACTCACTGCTGCCTAGAAAAGAATCTAGAGCATCATTTGTCCTCAATAAGTATGGAAGGAAGGAAGGAAGGAAGGAAGGAAGGAAGGAAGGAAGGAAGGAAGGAAGGAAGGGAGGGAGGGAGGGAGGGAGGGAGGGAGGGAGGAAAGGTAGGGAGGCAGGAAGAAAGGGAGGGAGGGAGGGATGGAGGAAGGAAGGAAGGAAAGGAGGAAGGAAGGAAGGAAGGAAGGAAGGAAGGAAGGAAGGAAGGAAGGAAAGAAGAAATTGAAGGGGAACCTGCTTGAGGGAGTGTCCTTTTCTTTCTCCCCAGATGTCAGTCAAGTCCAGAATATCCTCACTGTTTATGTGAATAATGTGTCCACTTGGGAGTGATGTTCAGGTCAACTATGAGCACCCAAAGTACTAAGCCCTGTTCAAGAAATGCCCCATTCCATCACATTACCCGACTTCAAACTACACTACAAGGCTACAGTAACCAAAACAGTATGGTACTGGTACACAAACAGACACATAAGCCAATGAAACAGAATAGAGAACCCAGAAATAAAGCCACACACCTAAATAAAGCCATACACCTAAATAAATCCACACACCACACTTTCTTTGACAAAGTCAACAAAAATAAGCAATGGAGAAAGGAATTCCTATTCAATAAATGGTGCCAGGATTACTGGCTAGCTATATGCAGAAGATTGAAACTGAATCCCTACCTATCACCATATACAAAAATTAACTCAAGATGGATTAAAGACTTAAATGTAAAACCTTAAGCTATAAAAATCCTACAGGAAAATCTAGGCAATACCCTTTTGGACATCAGCCTTGGAAAAGAATGTATAACTAAGTCCTCAAAAGCAATTGCAACAAAAGCAAAAATTGACAAGTGAGACCTAATTAAACTACAAAACTTCTGCACAGCAAAATAAACTATCAACAGAGTAAACGGACAAACTACAAAATGGGAGAAAATATTTGCAAACTATGCATCTGACAGGTCTAATACCCAGAATTTATAAGGAACTTAAACAATTCAACAAGCAAAAACAAAACCCCATTTTAAAAAAATGGGCAAAGAACATAAGCAGATACTTCTCAAAGAGTGGGCGCCTGTAATCCCAGTTACTTGGGAGGCTGAGGCAGGAGAATGGCGTAAACCCCGGAGGTGGAGCTTGCAGTGAGCTGAGATCCGGCCACTGCACTCCAGCCCGGGCGACAGAGCGAGACTCCGTCTCAAAAAAAAAAAAAAAAAAAAAAAGAAGACATACAAGTAGCCAACAACCATACGAAAAAATGCTCCACATCACTAAGCAGCAGAGAAATGCAAATCAAAACCACAATTAGTACCATCTCACACCAGTCAGAATGGCTATTATAAAAAGTCAAAAAGTCAAAAAATAACAGATATTGGTGAGGCTGTGGAGAAAAGGGAATGTTTATACACTGTTGGTGGAAATGTAAATTAGTTCGACCACTGTGGAAAGCAGTTTGGAGATTTCTCAAAGACCTAAAAATAGAATTACCATTCAACCCAGAAATCCTATTACTGGGTATATATTCAAAGGAAAATAAATCATTCTACCAAAAAGACACATACACTCGTATATTCATCACAGCACTATCTATAATAGTAAAGACATGGAATCAACCTAGGTGCCCATCGACGGTGGACTAGATAAAGAAAATGTGGTACATATACACCATGGAATATTATGCAGCCATAAAAAAGAATGAAATCATGTCCTTTGCAGCAACCTGGATGCATCTGGAGTCCATTATCCTAAGTGAATTAATGCAGAAAGAGAAAACTAAATACTACATGTTCTCGCTTATAAGCGGAAGCTAAGCATTGGGTACACATGGACATAAAGAAGAGAACGATAGACATCAGGGCCTAATAGAGGCAGAAGGGAGGGAGAAAGAAAAGGACTGAAAAACTACCCATTGGGTACTATGCTCACCGCCCTGAGTGATAGGATCAATCGTGCCCCAAACCTCAGCATCCTGCAATGTACTCATGTAACAAACCTGCACACGTACCCCTTGAATCTAAAACAAGAGTTAATTTTTTTTTTTTTTTTTTTTGAGATGGAGTCTCGCTCTGTCGCCCAGGTTGGAATACGGTGGCACAATCTCAGCTCACTACAGCCTCTGCCTCCCGGGTCCAAGCAATTCTCCCACCTCAGCCTCACAAGTAGCTGGGATTACAAGCACCTGCCACCACGCCTGGCTAATTTTTGCATTTTTAGTAGAGATGGGGTTTCACCATGTTGGCCAGGCTGGTCTCGAACTGCTGACCTCAGGCGATCCACCCACCTCTGCCTCCCAAAGGCTGAGATTACAGGCGTGAGCCACCGTGCCAGCCCCAAAATTTTTTTAAAAAAAGAAATGCCCTTTCCAAACTCTTGCTGCAACTTCTAGTCTCCTCCAACCAGGGTACTGGGTTCCCAGAAGGTGCCTAGGAAGTATTTGTGGCCCCCAAGGAGGCAGTGGAGGTAAAACAAATGCCATGCCTGAAATGAGAAGCAAAAACACTGAAAGGCTGGGCGCGGTGGCTCACGCCTGTAATCCCAGGACTTTGAGAGGCTAAGGTGGGTGGATCACTTGAGGCCAGGAGTTCGAGACCAGCCTGGCCAACATAGCAAAAACCCATCTCTACTAAAAATACAAAGATTTCCAGGGTGTGGTGGCAGGCGCCTGTAGTCCCAGCTACTCGGGAGGCAGAGGCAAGGAGAATTGCTTGAACCCAGGAGGTGGAGGTTGTAGTAAACCGAGATGGCGCCACTGCACTCCAGCCTGGGTGACAGAGCCAGTCTGTCACCTGTCTCGCAAAAAAACAAACTGAAGAAGAAGGGAAAGAGGGAGAGAGAGAGGAGCAGCTCATGGGTAAGCTGCAGCTTGGGAGACAAAATGGTCTTTTGTCTGGTACCGTCTCAACTTTAGCATCGAAAGTCTCTAGTCCAAGGAAACCCATCAGTCCTGGGCAAACTTGGCCTTTTGGTTACCTTAGCTTAGCTAAAGGGAAAGGAAGAGGGTGGGGTCTGGGAGAGGGTGAGGTCTGCATTTATCAAAAGTAGAAAGAGGACTGGAGAGACCAGAGCAAAAGAATAAATGTGCAAAGGGCAGTTCAATAATTTGTTTGTATGCCCGAGGTCTGGGACTGGATCTGGATTTTATCTTCAGGTCATCCACCAGGTCTTAAGGGTTTAGATTTTGGAATTGATAAACAAGGTTTAAATCTTTTGAACCTCCATTTTCTCATCTGTAAAATGAGCCAATTAATAGTATTTTGCTCATGGAGTTATTAAAAGGGTTAAACTAGATAATAAATGTAAAGTACTCAGCACCATGCATATAGTAAGTAAACAGTAGGTATCAGTGCTATTACCTGGCTTCTAGTGGTTGCCCAGTAAATATTTAACCCTTAGTGGCCCCTCTCAATCCCTAATGAAAGGGGTCAGGTAGAAGGCTTGGGGAGGGGGTGTGATTTTTGTCCCAGATTCGCAGCCCCCTCTTGACTCCTGCTAGGAGAGGGTAAAGTACTGAGGACTTGCCATTGACCTTTGTTGATGCAGTTAAGGGCTTCTAGGGAAGCAGGAATTAATCCAAGAGGGAGCCGGGTCTATCCATGGGCAAATGAATCTGACCAGGACCTTCATTAGCACCCTGAATGCCACCCAGCCATCCTCTTATATATCCCCAGTCCATTCTCCCTTCCACTCTCCTAGGTGACAACCTCCTCCGTGCGCTGCCACTTACAAGAGCTCCTCCTCCCTTGCAACCAATGGCTTTGCTTCCTGGCTTGCCCAGCAAACTGAAGCCATCGAAAAAGGACTTTGGCAGCCTCTGCCACCACATCTACCCACCAATATGCTTTCCCACTTGCCACTTGGGATGAACTGTCCCCTGCTCTTAGCTCAAGCCAACACCATCCCCTCTCATCCACGCAAGGACGGCTCCCACAATTCTCTCCTTTCCTGCGCTGTTAAATATTCGCTCTTCGCTACATCATTCTCATTAGCATAAGAATGTTTCTGATTTCTCCTTTTTTTTTTTTTTTTTTTTTGAGATGGAGTCTCGCTCTGTCGCCCAGGCTGGAGTGCAGTGGTGTGATCTCTGCTCACTGCAAGCTCCGCTGCCTCCTGGGTTCACGCCATTCTCCTGCCTCAGCCTCCCTAGAAGCTGGGACTACAGGCGCCCGCCACCACGCCCAGCTAATTTTTTTGTATTTTCAGTAGAGACGGGGTTTCACCGTGTTCGCCAGGATGGTCTCGATATCCTGACCTCGTGATCGGCCCGCCTCGGTCTCCCAAAGTGCTGGGATTACAGGCGTGAGCCACCACGCCCGGCCGATTTCTCCTATCTTAAAAAACTTTCGGCCGGGCGCGGTGGCTCACGCCTGTAATCCCAGCACTTTGGGAGGCCGAGGCGGGCGGATCACGAGCTCAGGAGATCGAGAACATCCTGCCTAACACGGTGAAACCCGTCTCTACTGAAAATACAAAAAAAATTAGCCGGGCGTAGTGGCGGGCGCCTGTAGTCCCAGCTACTCCGGAGGCTGAGGCAGGAGAATGGCAGGAACCCGGGAGGCGGAGCTTGCAGTGAGCGGAGATCAGGCAACTGCACTCCAGCCTGGGCGACAGAGCGAGACTCCGTCTCAAAAAACAAAACAAAACAAAACAAACAAACAAACAAAACTTTCCCTTGAGCCCACTTCCTCCTGCAGCCACTGCCCACTTCTCTGTTTCCCATAGAAACAAAATATTCAAAAGAGGCCAGGAGGGTGGCATGCGTCTGTAGTCCCAGCTACTTGGGAGGCAGGTGGATTGCTTGAGCCCAGGAATTCAGGTCCAGCTTGGGTAACATAGAGAGACCCTCTGTCTCTTAAAAAAAAAAAAAAAAAAAAAAAGAATTGTCTATATCTGTTGCCTCCTTTTCCTCTTCTCACCTCCCTCTTTTTTTCATTGTGAAATGTAAAGCTTGTAGAAAAATGCTGAAAACATTAATATACTCATAGGACCCAGCAATCCCACTCCTGGGTATATGCCCAAAAGAATGAAAAGCGAGGATTCAAAGACAGTATGCCAACATTGTATGCCAATATTCACAGCAGCACTATTCACAATCACCAAAAGGTGGAAAAAACCCAAGTGTCTATCAGCAGATGAACGGATAGACAAAACATAATACAGTCATTCCTCAGTATCCAGGGGGGGATTGGTTCCAGGACCCCAACAGATACCAAAATCTTGGGATGCTCAAGTCGCTTAAATGGTGTAGTACTTGCATGTAACATATACTTTAAATCATCTCTAGATTACTTATATCATACCTAATACAATGTAAATGCTGTGTAAACAGTTGTTATAGTATATTACTTTTCATTTGTATTATTTTTATGGTTTTTTTAGGGGGGTAATATTTTCTTTTTATTTTTTTTAGAAACGGGAGATCTCACTATGTTGCCCAGACTGGTCTCAAGCTCCTGAGCTCCAGGGATCCTCCTGCATCACTCTCAAGTAACTGAGACTACAGACATGGGCCACTACCTATAGTCAGTCCTTCAATATTTTCAGTCCGAGGTTGGTTGAATCTGAGAATGCCAAACCGACAATACCAGAGCCAACTGTCTATCCCTATCACAGAATAGTATTCAGTTACACGAAGGAACGAAATTCTGACACATGCTACAACATGGATGAATCTTAAAAATGCTATGCTAAGTGAAAGAAGCCAGACACAAAAGGACAAATGCTGTAGGATTCCACTTATACGAAATATCTAGAATAGACCCCTAGCCCGCGTGGCGTCAGCAGCGGCAGCGTGACGGCGGCGTGGCGTCAGCAGCGGCAGCGTGACGGCGGCGTGGCGTCAGCAGCGGCAGCGTGACGGCGGCGTGGCGTCAGCAGCGGCAGCGTGACGGCGGCGTGGCGTCAGCAGCGGCAGCGTGACGGCGGCGTGGCGTCAGCAGCGGCAGCGTGACGGCGGCGTGGCGTCAGCAGCGGCAGCGTGACGGCGGCGTGGCGTCAGCAGCGGCAGCGTGACGGCGGCGTGGCGTCAGCAGCTGCAGCGACTGCGTCAGAGGCGGGCGGCGGCGTGGGTGTTTAGTCAGGTCGCAGGGTGTAGCGGCAGCATGGCGGACTACCTGATCAGCGGCGGCACCCTCTACGTGCCCGAGGATGGACTCACCGCACAGCAGCTCTTCGCCAGCGCCGAGGGCCTCACCTACGACGACTTCCTGATTCTCCCAGGATTCATAGACTTCCTAACTGGTGAGGTGGACCTGACCTCAGCCCTGACCCGGAAGATCACGCTGAAGACGCCGCTGATCTCCTTTCCCACGGACACTGTGACAGAGGCCGACATGGCCATCGCCATGGCTCTGATGGGAGGTATTGGTTTCATTCACCACAACTGCACCCCAGAGTTCCAGGCCAACAAGGTGCAGAAAGTCAAGAAGTTTGAACAGGGCTTCATCACAGACCCGGTGGTGCTGAGCCCCTCGCACACTGTGGGTGATGTGCTGGAGGCCAAGGTGCGGCATGGCTTCTCTGGCATCCCCATCACTGAGACGGGCACCATGGGCAGCAAGCTAGTGGGCATCGTCACCTCCCGAGACATCGACTTCCTTGCTGAAAAGGACCACACCACCCTCCTCAGTGAGGTGATGACGCCAAGGATCGAGCTAGTGGTGGCTCCAGCAGGCGTGACGTTCGAAGAGGCAAATGAGATCCTGAAGCGTAGCAAGAAAGGGAAGCTGCCTGTTGTTAATGATCATGATGAGCTGGTGGCCATCATCGCCCGCACCAACCTGAAAAAGAACCGAGACTACCCTCTGGCCTCCAAGGATTCCCACAAGCAGCTGCTGTGCGGGGCAGTTGTGGGCACCCGTGAAGATGACAAATTCCGCCTGGACCTGCTCACCCAGGCGGGCGTCGATGTCATAGTCTTGGACTCGTCCCAAGGGAACTTGGTGTATCAGATCGCCATGGTGCATTACACCAAACAGAAGTACCCCCACCTCCAGGTGATTGGGGGAAACGTGGTGACAGCAGCCCAGGCCAAGAACCTGATTGACGCTGGTGTGGACGGGCTGCACGTGGGCATGGGCTGCGGCTCCATCTGCATCACTCCGGAAGTGATGGCCTGTGGTCGGATCCACGGCAGTGCTGTGTACAAGGTGGCCGAGTATGCCCGGCGTTTTGGTGTCCCCATCATAGCCGATGGCGGCATCCAGACCCTGGGGCACGTGGTCAAGGCCCTGGCCCTTGGAGCCTCCACAGTGATGATGGGCTCCCTGCTGGCCGCCACCACGGAAGCTTCTGCCGAATACTTCTCAGATGGGGTGCCGCTCAAGAAGTACCAGGGCATGGGCTCTCTTGATGCTATGGAGAAGAGCAGCAGTAGCCAGAAACGATACTTCAGCGAGGGGGATAAGGTGAAGTTCGCACAGAGTATCTCGGGCTCTATCCAAGATAAAGGGTTCATTCAGAAGTTCGTGCCCTACCTCATAGCGGGCATCCAGCACAGCTGCCAGGATATCGGGGCCCGCAGCCTGTCTGTCCTTCGGTCCATGATGTACTCAGGAGAGCTCAAGTTTGAGAAGCGGACCGTATCGGCCCAGATGGAGGGTGGCGTCCATGGCCTGCACTCTTATGAGAAGCGGCTGTACTGAGGACAGCGGTGGAGGCCAAGATGGTGGAAGGGGCGTGCCCCGGTGTCCCCCTTCAGGCGCAGCCTCCCGCCATAACTGAGTGGTCCACAGATTTGCACTATGGGTTCCCCATTTCCTTTCCAGGGAGAGAGTAGGGGAGGCCCCGAGGGGACTGCTGCCCCTCGCTGGGCATCCCCCACAGAGTCAGGACTGCTCTCTGGGCCAGGCTGCCCTGGGAGGCCTAGCCCAGCCAGCCAGGCTCTCAGGCCCTGCTCCTGCCTCAGGTCTTTCTTGCTGCAGCCTGCTCCAGCCTGGCCCCCACCCCAGGGGCAGGCGGCCCCTCCTGGCTTCTCCTATAGGGCACCTCCTTGCCCCCCAGCTCCCCAAGAAATGGCGCTCTCCTGGCCCTGCCTCTGGCCCTTGCCGGGCTGCTGCCCCCTCAGCCATGTGGCACTTCTGAGCTCCTGACCTAGGCCAGCGGGAGGTCTCTGCCCGGTTCTCTGGCCCTGGGCTCCAGTTGAGTCCTGCTCCTAGGGCCGCTCCCCTGTCCCTGGCCCTGAGGAGTACACTGCCCTGGTAATGGCCGCCTGCCCGTCGTTCCTGACTCACCACCGTCCCCAGGTGTGCCATTCCTGCCCTTTCCTCAGCTGCAGTTTAAGACTTTAACTTTGCACATTTTGGGATCACAGTTGCCACATTGTGGGTATTGGAATAAATCAAGCAGGTCTCAACGCCTCCAAAAAAAAAAAAAAATCTAGAATAGGCAAATTCATAGAGACAAGGCAGAATAGAAGTTACCAGAGACAAAGCTGAATAGTGGTTATCAAAGGCTAGGGAGAGGGGAGAATGGGGAGTTAATGCTTAATGGGTACCGAGTTTCTGTTTGGGTTTATGATGTTTTGGAAGAAGATAGTGTGAAAGTTACACAACATCGTGAATGTACTTAATGTAATTGAATTGTATGCTGAAAATGGTTAAAATGGCAAATTTTCTGTGGTACATATGTTTTACTACAATTTCAAAAAAATAATAATGTAATATGCCAAATGCCACAGACTTGTACAGTTTAAATGGGTGAATTATACCTTAATAAAGCTGTTAAAAATAAATAAAATTGTAAAACATAATTACACAGTTTAGTGAGTTATGAAGCAAACGCTTATGTAATGACCACTCTAATCAAGAACCAGAAAAATTTTAAGACTACTCTGGCTAACATAGTGAGACCCCATCTCTATTTTTTCTTTAAAAACGTATTTGAAAAAGTAAAAAAAAACCCATAACATTGCCAGCACCACCAAAGCATCCCTGTGTATCCCACCCATTCCCACTCTTTCTCCCCACTAACCTAACTTCTTGGTAATAATTTCCTAGCATCCTCTATGCTTTTACAGCCTAGGTAGGCATCCCTAAACATATTAGTTCAGTTTTGCCTGTTTTTGAATTTTATATAAATGAAATAACATAGAAAGTGTTCTTTTGTGTCCGGTTTCATTTGCCCATCATCATGTTTCTGAGATTCAACCATGTTGTTGGATATAAGCTACAGGTGGTTCATTTGTGGTGTTGTACGCTAGTGTTCCATTGCATTTTTTTTTTCTTTTGAGACAGAGTCTCACTCTATTGCCCAAGCTGGAGTGCAGTAGTGCAATCTCGGCTCACTGCTACCTCTGCCTCCCGGGTTCAAGAGATTCTCGTGCCTCAGCCTCCCAGGTAGTTGGATTACAGGTGCCCACCACCTTGCCGGCTAATTTTGTATTTTCAGCAGACAGGGTTTCACCATGTTGGCCAGGCTAGTCTCGAACTCCTGACCTCAGGGGATCCGCCAGCCTCGGCCTGCCAAAGTGCTGGGATTACAAGTATGAGCCACCACGCCCGGCTGCATTTGTATATTAAAATGTACTTATCCATTCTATTGTTAATGAATATTTGCTGCTATGAGCAGTTTATGCGTGTACATGCATTTCTGACGGGTATAAATCTTGGAGTGGAATTTTTGGTTCTCAGCGTTATGCATATCCTCCACTTTGGTGGATAATGCTCAATTATTTTTGAAAATGTTCTATTTCACACTCCCACTAACAGTGTGAGAGTTCCTGTTGTTCCATCTCCTTGCAAAGACTTAGTATTGTCACTCTTAAACTTTAGCCATTCTAGTGGGAGTGTAAGGGTATCTCCTTGTGGTTTTCACTTCCATTTCCTTTCTCACTAATAAGATTGAGCCCCTTTTTGTACATTTATTTGCACTCTTTTCCTAAATGCTTGTTCAAATATCTTGCCCAATTTTCTACTGTGTCTGTCTTTTGCTTAATGATTTGTAGGAGTTTTGTTTGTTTGCTTGTTTGTTTTGAGACAGAGTTTCACTCTTGTTGCCCAGGCTGTAGTGCAGTGGCGCGATCCCGGCTCACTGTAACCTCTGCCTCCTAGGTTCAAGCGATTCACCCACCTCAGCCTCCTGAGTAGCTGGGATTACAGGCACGCATCACAACGCCCTGCTAATTTTTGTATTTTTAACAGAGATGGGCTTTCACCCTGTTGGCCAGGCTGGTCTCCAACTCCTGACCTCTGGTGATCCGCCTGCCTCGGCCTTCCAAAGTAGTGGGATTACCGGTGTGAACCACCACGCCTGGCCAGTTCTTTATATATCCTCCATAAAAGCTCCTTGTCAGATATATGAGTTGCAAATATCACCCCCACACCCTGTAGCTTGCCTTTTCACTCTTGTAATGGCGTCTTTTAATGAGGAGAAAACCTTAGTTTTAATGTGATCACATTTATCAACTGTTTTCTTTTGTGATTAGTGCTTTTTGTATACTGTTTTGAAAAGTCTTCCCCAACCCAGTGTCATGAAGACATCCTCATATGTTATCTTCTAAAGCTTTATTGTTTAGACTTTTACAGTATGGTATCTAATCTGCCTGAAATTGACTGTTGTGTATTATGTGAGGTAGGAATCAAGTTTCTTTTTCTTTTCTTTTTTTTTTTCTTTTTTTTGAGATGGAGTCTCATTCTGTCACCCAGGCTGGAGTGAAGTGGTGTGATCTGGCTCACTACAACGTCGGCCTCCTGGGTTCAAGCGATTCCCTTGCCTTAGCCTCCCGAGTAGCTGGGATTACAGGTGCGCACCACCACACCAGGCTAAATTTTGTATTTTTAGTAGAGACAGGGTTTCACCATGTTGGCCAGGCTGATCTCGAACTCCTGACCTCAAGTGATCCACCCACCTCAGCCTCCCAAAGTGCTGGGATTACAGGCGTGAGCCACCATGCCTGGTCCAAGTTTCATTTTTGCAGACACAGGTATCCCTTTATCCCTGTACCATTTATTGAAAAGATCATTCTTTCTCCACTGTCTTACAAGGTTACCTTTGTTGTAAATCAAATTTCCATATATGCAAAGATTTGTTTCTGGTCTTTGATTAATGTCATGCTGATTTATATTTATTTCAATTATTTTCAGTTGTATATACTGTCAGCTTATAAGTCTTAATACAGAGTAGAGCAAGTCTCAATCTTCAAGCATGTCACAGTTCTTGGGCCTTTGAATTCCACAAACTTTCAGTATGGAATTTCTATAAACTTTTAATTTGTCAAGTTCCACAAACACAGACAAATAAAAACACCTTTTCAGATTTTGATTATGATTGCACTGAATCTGAAGATCAATTTGGGAAGTATTCATACCTCTATAGTATTGAGCCTTCCAATTCTGGAACATGGTATATTTCTCTCTTTTTTGTTTATTTTTAAAAATTTCTCTCAGTAATGTTTAATAGTTTTCCGCAGGACAGCTTGTGCTCTTTTTCAAAAAAGTCATTCCTGAGTACTTGATATTTTTTGGTGCCATGGTAAATAGCACTGAATTTCAGTTTCTGTTTGTTATTCTATGTACCCAGTAACATTATCTACAAGTAAGTCATTTTACTTTGTCTTGTCTACTTCTTATACTTTTCATTTCTGTTTCTTTTTCTTGTTTTGCTGGAATAGCTGGCACCATTGTAGGGATCTTTCTCTTTCTCCCGATCTCAAAGAAAAGCTTTCTATATTTCACCATTTCTATATTTCACCACTAAGTATAATTTTTGCTGTTATGTTTTTTGCAGATAACTTCCATCAGAATAGAGAAGTTTGCCAAGAGTTTTATCTATAAATGAATGTTACTTTTATAAAACATTTCTTCTGGCCGGGCGCAGTAGCTCACGCCTGTAATCTCAGCACTTTGAGAGGTGGAGGCAGGCGGATCACAAGGTCAGGAGTTCGAGACCAGCCCGGCCAATATGGTGAAACCCCATCTCCACTAAAAATACAAAAATTAGCCGGGCATGGTGGCGCACGCCTGTAGTCCCAGCTACTCGGGAGGGTGAGGCAGAAGACTTGCTTGAACCTGGGAGGCAGAGGTTGCAGTGAGCTGAGATCACGCCACTGCACTCCAGCCTGGGCGACAGAGCGAGACTCCGTCTCAAAAAATAAAATAAAATAAAATAAAATAAACATACACCAAAAAAACACACATTTTTTCTGCATATATAAAGAGGATCGTATGATATTTCTTGCCTTTCCTGTTAATGTGGCAAATTCTATTGGTTGATTTTCTACTATCAAAATAACTGCATTTCTGAAAAAAATCTTATATGGTAAAAGTATATTATCTTTTTATTTTCCCCCATGTTCTATTGTTGGGTTCTGTCTGCTAATCATTTGTTAGTATAGTTTGTATCTATGTTCTTGAGAAAGATAGGCCCATAATTTTTCTTATTCATAATGCTCTTGTTGTGTTTCCTTATCTAGGTAATGTGGGCTTTACCAGAGGAGTGCAGGAGTGGTCCCTCATTTTTACTGTCTGGAAGAGTTTTTTAATATTGGTGTTATTTTAACCTCTAAATGTTTGGTAGAATTCTTGGGGGAAATTATCTAGAACTAGAGTTTCTATGGTGTGATGGGTGACGCAGTGGGAGAGATGCGGGGGAGTTTTAAAAGATTCAGTTTATTCAGTATTTCTAGAACTATTCAGATTTTCTATTTCTTCTTGCATCTTTTTAAAAATTTTTGTGGAGATGGGGCCTCGCTATGTTGCCTAGGTTGGTCTTGAACTCCTGGGCTCAAGCAATCTGACCACCTCAGCCTCCCAAAGTGCTGGGATTATAAATGTGAGCCACCATGCCTGGCCACATCTTTTTGATATGTTTTATTTTTCTAAAAATCTGCTCATCTCATCTAATTTTTAAAATTTATTGCAATAAAACTGATCAAAATATTATTTTAGTATCTTTGTCATATCTGAAGGATCTATAGTGATACCTTTTTTAAAATTCCTGACACTAATAACTGCCTTCTCTCATTTTTTTCTCTATCAGCGTTGACATGGATTTATCAATTTCATCAGTCTTTTTAGAAAACCAACTTTTGGTTTTGTTGAACTTCTCTATTACATCTTTGTTTTTTATTTCGTGATTTCTACTCTTTCATTCCTTCTACTTCCTTTGGTTTAAATTTGCTGTTCTTGCCGGGCACGGTGGCTCATGCCTGTAATCCCAGCACTTTGGGAGGCTGAGGTGGGTGGATCACGAGGTCAGGAGATTGAGACCATCCTGGCTGACACGGTGAAACCTCGTCTCTACTAAAAATACAAAAGATCAGCCAGGGGTGGTGGCAGTCGCCTGTAGTCCCAGCTACTCGGGAGGCTGAGGCAGGAGAATGACATGAACCCGGGAGGCAGAGCTTGCAGTGAGCCAAGATCACGCCACTGCACCCCAGCTTGGGGGACAGAGCGAGACTCCGTCTCAAAAAAAAAAAAAAAATTGCTGTTCTTTTTCTAGTTTCTTGATATGGATGCTTAGCTCATTAATTTTCAGACTTTCTCCTTTTTCTAATACATACATTTAAGGGTATAAATTTTTTAATGAATGCTGCTTTATCTGTGTTCCACAAGTTTTGGTATATAGCATTTTCATTGTCATTCAGTTCAAAATACTGTCTTATTTTCACTATTCACAATAGCGAAGACATGGAATTGGCCTAGGTGCCCATCAATGGTGGATTGGATAAATAAAATATGGTACATATACACCATGGAATACTATGCAGCCACGAAAAAAAGAATAAAATCAATGTCCTTTGCAGCAACATGGATGCAGCTGGAGGTCATAATAACAGGAACAGAATATCAAATACTGCATGTTTTGACTTATAAGATGGGAACAATAGACACTGTGGACTACTAGGGGGAAGATGGGGATGTGGGTGTGGGTTGAAAAACTACCTATTTGGTACTATGCTTACTACCTGAGTGAGGGAACCTGTACCCCAAACCTCAGCCCCATGCAATATACCCACATAACAAACCTGCACATGTGCCCCCTGAATCTAAAATAAAAGTTGAAATTGTTATTATTATTGGTTATTTTTAAATCCAAACACAAAGAGACTTTTACATTATCTTTTTAGCATTGATTTCTGACTTATTGGCATTGAGGTAGAGAACATGCACCATTTTTTGAAATTTGTTGAAACTTGCTTTATGGCCCAATCTACAGTTAATCTTTTGTAACTATCTTATAGGAATTGATAAAGAAGCTATTTTCTATACTTGTTGGCTACATTATTCTTTATGCCTATTAGGTCATGTTTGTTAGTTGAGTTGTACAAATGTTCTGTATCCTTACTGATACCTTTGTCTGTTTGTACTATCAGTTGCGGAGCAAGGTTTGTCAAAATCTCCCCTATGGTCTGGGTATGGCAGTTCATACCTATCATCCCAGCGTTTTGGGAGGCTAACGGGGGAGGATGGTTTGATGCCAGGAATTCGAGGTTACAGTGAGCTATTATCACACCACTACACTCCAGCCTGAGTGACAGGGTGAGACCCTGTCTGTTAAATAAATAAATAAATAAATAAACCAACACATAAATAAGTAAAATCTCTACCATGATCAAGGATTGGGTTTTCCCTTTGTAATTAAATTTTTGCTTTATTTTGGGGCCTTCTTATTAGAGGCATACACATTTAGAACTGGTATATCTTCTTGGTGAATCAAACATTTTTAAATCATGATAACATCTTCTTTATCTGTAGTAATGCTTTTGTCCATAATGCTCATTTTTGTCTGAAAATATAGCCACATCAGCTTCCTTTCTTTCTTTTGGTGTACTCCTTGTATACATATCTAACCAGTTACTTTACATGTAATATAATTATAATAATTTTAAGCTAATCATCTTGATGAATGCTTGCTATTTGTCATGCTATCATTTGGATCAATTTAGTAGTTTTCAATATTATTTCATTTATTAGTATTTTTAAGGAGGCTGTATGGCTTTTATTCTTAGCACTTAATTAGTGATATCACCTTCAATTTTCGTTATTTTTTCCAATGCATTGGTTGCTTCCAGAAACATCCCTCTAATTCCATAATCTTTTGTTCAATGTGTTTTTTAAAAATTATTATCAATATTATTTTTGATTGACAAATCATAATTATCTACATTTATGGGGTACAATGTGATGTGTTGAAATGTGAATACAATGTGGCCTGATTAAATCAAGCAAATTAACATATTCATCACCTCAATTAGCTATCTCTTTTATAATTAGACATTTGAAATGTACTGTCTTAGTATTATATATTTCAAACATTCAATAGTCTTTATAATTACTATTTCCCCTGGACCCCTTAAATGCCTGAGACATTGCACCAGGCCAGTGAATTTCTTTCCACCAGTATCCCATGCCAGTTGCATTAAAAGAGACCCTTATCTACTGTAGACAGTGGACAGAAAAAGCTGAGAGTCAGGCCTAGGAGTTAATTATAAGAGCAGCAGTGCTCCAGAGAAAGTGAAATTTTCAACTCCAGTGAGTCCGCTGTACCAAGATCAGGGCCCTGATTGGGAAGGAGTGGGGCCTTGAGATATGGAACATGGACATCTGGATCAATGCTATCAAAAAAATCTTAACTCACCATATACCCCAAACCCTCTGGGCCTGCAGAAGTGGCCCACTCCACCTTGTTTAAGGCTAGTGCCTAGCAAAAATGGTGGAATAAGAAATGCCAAAAGTTCATCCCTCCATAAATGCAATGAAAAAACGGGCAAAAGTGGTCAGAATCAACTTTTTCAGAACTCTGGAAATTAACCCAAAGCTTGCAGCAACCAGGATACTACTTAAGAAAAACGGACTGAACCTCAGTAGGAATGATGAGCTCTGTGGCATTTTAACTTACTCTGAAAACATTTACAGTTAATTGTGTTAGTCACTGCTATCTGAGGCAATGGATAATAGTTGGGACAGGCAATAGACCAAAAATCTTGGGAGAAAAATCTGAATAATGAGGTGATTTGGGAATAAGAGCTTTGAAAAGTTCTGGCATGTTCCTGGGAATCCAAAAGGCCGCATGCATGCCCAGGACTATGGGCAGGCTCAGAAAAGACCTGAGAAGACCCTAAGTTCCCACCTCTGGTTGCCCTTCAGGCTCCATACATCAGGAAGTGAAGGCTAAGGCAGAGTTTTAAACTGCCTGGCTGAGTGTTGAAGGTGTGCCCCAACACACAAACAGACAGAAATTCAAGGAAATCTCTACAATTTTTAGCTGCCACTAAGCAAATGGAACAGAGGAAAAAGAAATTCTTCTTTAAAAGAACTAATTTAAATAATTGATTTTTATAATGAAAGAGAAATTAAGACATTCCCAGAGAAACAAAAACTGAGGGAGTTTGTCACTAGCACAGCTACCCTATGAGAAATGCTAAAGGGAGTCCTTCAGGCTGAAATGAAAGGACACTGGACAGTAACTCAAACCCACATAAAGAAATAAAAAGCACCAGTAAAGGTAAGTACATAGACAAATATATAAGTCTGTATTGGCCAGGCATGGTAGCTCACACCTCTAATCCAAGCATTTTGGGAGGCCGAGGTGGGTGGATCACCTAAGGTCAGGAGTTCAAGACCAGCCTTGTCTACACGGTGAAACCCCGTCTCTACTAAAAATACAAAAATTAGCTGGGCATGGTGGCAGGTGCCTGTAATCCCAGTTATTCAGGAGGCTGAGGCAGGAGAATTGCTTGAACCCAGAAGACGCAGGTTGCAGTGAGCCAAGATTACACCACTGCATTCCAGCCTGGGTGACAGAGTGAGACTCTGTCTAAAAAAATAAGTAAATAATAATAAAGTTTGTATTTAAGTATTTTTGGTTTGTAGCTCCTTGTTTCCTATCTTATTTAAAAGACATCTATAAGAAACAATAATTATAAATCTATGTTAATGGGCACATAATGTATAAACATACAATTGTGACAATAACAACATGGGAAGGGGGACAGAGCTATATAGAAGAGCAATTTTGTATACTATTGAAATTAAGGCCAGGCATAGTGGCTCATGCCTATGGTCTCAGCACTTTGGGAGGCTGAGGTAAGAGGATCACTTGAGCCCAGGAGTTCAGGACTAACCTAGGCAATATAGTGAGACTCAGTTTCTACAAACAGTTTTAAAATTAGCCAGACATGGTGGCATGTGCCTGTAGTTCCACCTACTTGGGAGGCTGAAGCAGGAGGATCACTTGAGCCCAGGAGTTAGAGGCTGCAGTGAGCTATGATTATGCCACTGCACCCTCACTGCACTGGGTGAAGAGTAAGACCCTGTCTCTGAAGAAAAGAAAAAGAAAAGAAATTAAGTTGGCATTGATCTGAACTGGGTTGTTGTAAATGTAAGATGTTAATTGCAGTCTCCAGGGCAACCACTAAGAAAATAACCCAAAAATGTATAGTAAAAAGAAATGGCAGGAGAACTTAAGTGTTACACTAGAAAATATCCAATTGATATGAAAGAAAGCAGTAATGGAGGAATTGAGGAACAAAAAAAAGTAAGACATACAGGGAATGAATAACAAAATAGCAGAAGTGAGTCCTTCCTTACCAGTAATCACGTTAAGTGTAAATAGATGTGATTTCCCAATTAAAAGTCAGAGATTAGCAGAATGGATAAAATACATGACCCAACTATATGCTATCTACAAGAGATTTACTTTAGATTCAGAAATGCAAATAGACTGAAAGTAAACGAATGAAAAAAATATATTTCTTGCAAACAGTAACCGAAAAGAGAGCTGGAGTGACTATACTTAAGACTAGTGGTAGCCTTTTGTTTGAAGACGGTGCAGAGGCCTCTACCCTGCAAGATAACATGTACCCCACCCCCTACTGGGATCTACCCCAACCATTCCTCCTGGCTGCTAGGTCAGTAACTAGGGTTCAGTCATAACATACACCAGCCACTAAAGTGCCGGGCCTGCTAAGAGAGGAGAGTGGCTATATTTCAAAAGACTGTAAGAGCAAACCAACATGTAATGGCAGAAGCCCAGAGAGTATGGATGGGACTCTGAGGATTCTGTATCAAGGGAGGGGTTATGAGTGAAACTGTGTCTCCTGAAAGAGTTATTTTGAAGTCCAAACCTCCAGTACCCCAGAATGTGACCTTATTTGGATAAAGGATTCTTGCAGACTTAACCAAGTTAAGATGAGGTCATCTAGAAGGGCCCTATATCAAAACAACTCGTGTCCTCTAAAAAGAAAAAATTCGAACACAGACACACACAAAGGGAAGATGATGTGAAGATGTACAGAGGAATGCCGTGTGAAGACGGGGCAGAGGCTAAATGCAGCTGTAAGCCAAGGAGCACCAAGCATTGGCAGCAAGGAACTAGATAGAGGCAAGGAAGGATTCTACCCAGAGTCTCAGAGGGAGCATGGCCCTGCCAACATCTTGACTTCAGACTTCCTGCCTCTAGAATCATGAGACAATAAATTTCTGTTGTTGTAAGCCACTCAGTTTGTGGTATTTTGTTCTGGTAGCCCTAGTAAACTAATTCAGGAGGTAAGCCATAAAGTTGGCTAAGGGAGAGTTTATTGATAGATGCCCACTCATCTATGATATGAGATTTTAAACCTTGGCAGGACTCCTGGGAGATGGTGTTACACGCATTGTTGGAAGCTTGGAGAAACCAATGGGCACCACTGAGTGAGGTAGAAATGGGAGAACTGCCATGGTAGGCTGTGGAAGGAAGACCAAAAAGCACAGAAAAATACGCATGCTAGGGGGTTGTTATGGATTGAATTGTGTCCTCCTAAAATTCATATGTTGTAGCCCTACTCTCCAATGCTACTGTATTTGGAGATATGGCACGTAGAGAGGTAATTAAGTTAAATAAAGTCATAAGAGTGGGACTCTAATGCTGCAGGACTGGTATCCTTATAAGGAGAGGAAGAGACTTCAGAGAGATCTTGCTCTCCATGCAAATACAGAGAAGCGGCCACATGAGACACAGTAAGAAAGTGGCTGTCTGCAAGCCAGGAAGAGAGGTCTCACCAGAAACCAACCCTGATGACACCTTGATCTTGTACTTCCAGCCTCCAGAACTGTGAGAGAACAAATGTCTGTTGTTTAAGCCACCCAGCCTGTGGTATTTTGGTATAGCAGCCTAAGCAACTAATATAGGGGTTGTATTATATAAAGTCCTCACAGGAGGACCCCAAGGACACACTTTATCAAAGCAATAAACAATGCATGGGTAACAGGGGAACCAGAATCAATGAGAAACTCAATGGCCATCCATCAGGATGGTTGGGAATGATGGTAGGATATGCTGTTACAGAACGGAGCTCACTGATAGCAATGAGGATGATGGAATCCCAAAATGACAGATGGCACATGGTGACACTCAACTCTCAGAGGAAGGTGGGTGGCAGGTAGAGACAAGTGCCTGACCAAGGGGAATCAAGTGATCACACAGCCAGAACTAACCATCATGACCTGGGTTCTGTCAGACCCACCAAGTCGTAGGTTTAGGAAGGCCAAAAAGCAGTCCTTCAGAAGATGGAGGTGGAACACATAGATCAGTTATAAACAAAGCCAGAGAGCACAAGCAAGTGGCTAAGCAAGTGACGCAGACCCCTCAATATCTACCACTGTTCCATCTGTGACTCTGCTCCAGCTCACACTTAGGGCTTCATGGGGTATTCTTTGTGACCAGCTGATGGAAGAGGGAAAAAGCCAAGCTTGGTTCATGGATGGGAAAGCTTGGAATGTTCACACAAATGAAAAATTGGTGGTAACATAGAGAAAGGAAGTAGAGAATAGAAAAACAACAGTAAGAAACAACAAACCAAAAGCTGGTTCTTTAAAGATATCAGCAAAATTTACAAACCTTTAGCTAAGATGACTAAGAAAAAGAGAGAATAAGAAGATAACTAAAATCAGTAATTTTTTCATGGTTTTGATACTTTATTCTATTAATATGGTATGTTATGTTAATTGATTTTAGGATGTTAAACCACCTTTGCATTCCTGGGATGAATGCCATTTGGCCGGAGTATATAATCCCTTTCTTTTTCAGTTTTTTATTTCCATAGGTTTCTGGGGAACAGGTGGTGTTTGGTTACAAGAGTAAGTTCTTTAGTGGTGATTTTTGAGATTTTGGTGCACCCATCTCCCCAGCAGTATACACTGAACCCAATTTTTTTGTAGTCTTTTATCCCTCACCCCCTTCCCACCCTTTCCCCCTGAGTCCCCAGAGTCCATTGTGTCATTCTTATGCCTTTGGGTCCTCATAGCTTAGCTCCCACTTATGAGTGACAACATACAATGTTTGGTTTTCTATTCCTCAGTTACTTCACTTACAATAATACTCTCTAGTCCCATCAAGGTCGCTGCAAATGCCATTAATTCATTCCTTTTTATGGCCAAGTAGTATTCCATTGTGTTTGTGTGTGTGTGTGTGTGTGTGTATCATATATCATATATATCTCACAGTTTCTTTATCCACTTCTTGATTATTGATGGACATTTGGGTTGGCTCCACAGTTTTGCAATTGTGAATTGTGCTGCTATAAACATGTGTGAGCAAGTATCTTTTTCATATAATGACTTATTTTCCTCTGGGTAGATACCCAGTAGTGGGATTGCTGGATCAAATGGTAGTTCTACTTTTAGTTCTTTAAGGAATCTCCACACTGTTTTCCATAGTGGTTGTACTAGTTTACATTCCCACCAGCAGTGTAGAAGTGTTCCCTTTTCATTGCATTCACACCAACATCTATTTTTTTTTATTTTTTGTAAAATCAGAAATTTTAAAAACAACTTTATAGAAATTAAAAGGATTATGGATACTAAGAACAACTGTATGCCAACAAATCACATAATCTAGATGAAGTGGACAAATTCCCAGGAACACACAAACAACCACAATTGACTCAAGAAAAAAATATAAAATCTCAACAAATCTTTAACAAGTAAAGAGATAGAATCAGTAATCAAAAACCTCCCAGCAAAGAAAAGTCTAGGACCAGATGACTTCACTAGTGAATTCTACCAAATATTTAAAGAAGAATTAGCAGCAATCCTACCTCAAATTCTCCCAAAAATGGAAGAGAAGGGACTACTTCCCAGCATATTCTATAAGGCCTGCATGACCCTGATACCAAAGACACAAACAAAAAAAATACTACTGACCAATATCCTTTATGAACAGACAGAAAAATCCTCAGCAAAATACTAGCAAACTGAATTCAATGGAACATAAAAATGACTATATACCATGACCAAGTGGGATATATCCCACGAATGCAAGGGTGGTTCTACATAAGAAAATAGATCAATAGAACACACCATATTAAAAGAACAAAGGGAAAAAAAACCCACATGATCATCTCAGTAGTTGCAAAAAAAAAAAAGCATTTGACAAAACTCAACACTCTTTCACGAAAAAAACACCCAGCAAACTAAGAACAAAAAGGAATTCCTTATGAAAAACCTATAGCTAACCTCATACTCAACAGTAAAAGACTGAAAGCTCTTCCCCTAAGATCAGGAACAAAGCAAGGATGCCTGCTTTCACCACTGCTATTGAACATTGTACTGGAAATCCTAGCTACAGCAATTAGGCAAGTAAAAGAAATAACAGGCATCCAACTTGGAAAGAAAGAAGTAAAACTATTTCTGTTTGCAGATGACATCATCCTACATATAGAAAATCCTACAGAAGGCCGGACACGGTGGCTCATGCCTGTAATCTCAGCACTTTGGGAGGCCAAGGCAGGTGGATCACAGGGTCAGGAGATCAAGACCATCTTGGCTAACACAGTGAAACCCTGTCTCTACTAAAAGTACAAAAAATTAGCTGGGCGTGGTGGCACGCACCTGTAATCCCAACTACTTGGGAGGCTGAGGCAAGAGAATCACTTGAACCCAGGAGGTGGAGGTTGCAGTGAGCCAAGATTGTGCCACTGCACTCCAGCCTGGTTGACAGAGTGAGACTCCATCTCAAAAAAAAAAAAAAAAAATGTATATATATATATTATATATATAAAATAAAAAGAAAATCCTATAGAATACACACAAAAAACTACTAGTGCTAATAAACTCAGCAAATTTGTAGGGTATGAGATCTACATACAAAAATCAGTTGTGGTTGCACAACAATCTGAATGTACTCAATGCCACCGAGCTATTCACTTTAAAAATGGTTAAAATGGTAAATTTTAAGTTATATATATTTTACCACAATTTTTCTTAAAGACACAGGAGGGTCAGAGATAAAGGAGATGTGATGGTAGAAACAGAATCAGAGGAATCAGAATGAGGATCAGAACAAGATTTTTTTTTGAGACAGGGTCTCACTCTGTTGTTCAGGCTGAAGTGCGGTGGCACAGTCATGGCTCACTACAGCCTGGAACTTCTGGGCTCAAGCAATCCTCCTGCCTCAGTCTCCCAGTAGCTGGGGCTACAGGTGCATGCCACCATACCTAATTTTAAAAAAAAATAGAGACAGGGGTCTCACTTTGTTGCCTAGGCTAGTCTTGAACTCCTGGCTTCAAGCAGTCCTCCCACCTCAGCCTCCCAAAGTGCTGGGACTACAGGCCTGAGCCACTGCGCCCAGTACAGAGCAAGATTTGAAGATGCTACACTGGCGAGTTTGAGGATGAAGGGCCACAAGTCAAGGAATGCAGGCACCCTCTGGGAGCTGGAAAAGGCAAGGAAATTGATTGTCCCCTAGAGCCTCCAGGAGGAATGTAGCTTTTCTCACAACTTAACTTTAGCTCTACAAAACTCATTTTGGACTGCTGACCTTCAGAACCCTGAGATAATACATTTGTGGTGTTTAAAACACACATACTAAAGTAAGGACCAGATAAAAAGCTGAAAGTAGGACCAGGCAGGGTGGCTCATGCCTGTAATCCCAGCACTTTTGGAGGCTGAAGTGGGAGAATCACTTGAGCCCAAAAGTTCAAGACCAGCCTGGGCAACCTAGCAAGACTCCATCTCTACAAAAATTTAAAAATTAGCTGGGCGTAATGGCCTGTGCCTATGGTCCCAACTACTCAAGAGGCTGACACAGGAGGATCCTTTAAGCCCAAAAGGTCAAGACTGCAGACAGCTATTGTTACAGGATATCTGGGGTGTTGATTTTCCAGGCTGGAAACCTTTGTGGTCATGGCACCTTTGCCCACGTTCTTGTCCTGCCTCCAGGAAGAATGAGGTATGCAGACAAGTGAAGGGTGAAGAAGAGTTTTATTTAGTGTTAGAACAGCTCAGAGGAGTGGGTAGCTCCTCTGTGTAGGCAGGTCGTCCTGTGGAGTATTCAGCTCATAGCAGAGAGGAGGCTCTGGAGAGGATAGCTCCTCTCCACAGGCAGGTCGTTTGGACATTTCTGCAGGTCTCTGAAGCTCTCAGTGGGAGAGGGTAGCTCCTCTCTGCCGGCAGGTCATCTCTGCAGCTCTCAGCATAAAGGGTACTCCTCTCTGCAGCTGATCCTCCTGCCATCTCTCTGCCCTCTTTGTCCTTTGGCCATCCTCTGCCCTGAAGGCTTTTATGGACCTCAGAGGGGAAGAAGTGCATGTAGATTGGTCCGTGGGCAGCCATGGGTGGGCCCGGAAGAGGCACCACGAGTCCTCACTCTGGCAGCCCAGCCCCCAGCCTTCAGGCCCTCCCTGGTTTGAGAGTGGGGCCTTACTGCGGATCCCACCCCCTCCTGCCCAGGACTCTGTCTGCCTCCCGCTGCCATTCATGGCCCTGGGGCTTGCCTCCAACCCCGCTCTGAGATCGGAGCCGGTTCTGGGAGGGGAGAGAGGCCAGGCAGTGGGAGCAGACACCCCTGAGCCTGCACGGATGGGGGTTTCTTCCTGGGGCGCCCGAGGGTGCAGGCTACAGAGATGCCCAGGTCCTGTGCCTGGGAGGGCAGCCTCAGTTGCACCCAGGAGCTCCCACCCCGCCAACCCTGAATAAGCAGGGCTCTTGCTTGTCCCCAGCTCCCGCCTGCTTCCTGGAGCGGGAGGCCCCTGCAGTAGCAGGTCGGGTAGTTGTGGCTGCACCAGGGAGGGCAGATCCTGCCTGTTCCCGGCTCCCCCAAGAGCACAGGGAGGCTCGGATCCACAGCTGCAGTTTGGGTGGCCGTGGTGCCCAGGAGGGCGGGGCTCTGCCTGCTCCATAGAGCAGGAGGCCTGGGTCTGCAGCTGCGGTTTGGGCGGCTGCAGCAGCACAGGGAGCTCCAGTCCCAACTCAAGAGGGCCAGGGCTCCCACAGGCTCCATGGAGTGTACAGCTCCAGCCACACATCCCTGCTGCAGCTGGCATGGTGGCAGCAGCCCCCGCCATCACTATGATCACATCACTGCACTCGTCTCAGTCTGGGCGACAGAATCAGACCTTGTCTCAAAAAAAAAAAAAAAAAAAAAAAAAAGTTTAAAGTATTACTTATAATAGCAAGCACAGGAAAGCTTAAAAAAAATCAGTTTTGCTCCTATACGGCAGCAATGGACAATCCAAAACAGAAACTAAAAAAAAATTTACATTTACAATACCTCCAAAATAATAAAATGCCAAGGAACAAATTTAACCAAGGAGTTGAAAGACTTGTACACTGAAAACCATGAAATACTGCTGAAAAGAATTAAAGAACATCTAAATAAATAGAAAGACATTCCATGTTCATAGTTTGGAAGACTTTAATATTGTTAAGATAGCAATACTCCCCCAAAAGATGTACAGATTTAACATAATCCCTATCAAAAGGACCTGCAATGACAGAAATGGAAAAGCTAGCTCTGATGTTCATATGGAATTGCATGGACTCTGAATAGCCACAACAACATTGTAACTGAAAAACAAAGTTTGTGGACTTATACCTCTTGATTTTAAACTGACTACAATGCTACAGTAATCAAAACAGTGTGGTACTGGCATAAGGCTAGATGTAGAAATAAATGAATAGAATTGGGAGTCCAGAAATAAACTCAAACATCTATGGCCAATTGATTTTTTAACATGGATGTCAAAACTATTCAATGGGTAAAACCAATTTCTTCAACAAATGGTGCTTGAACAACTCTGTAACCATAGAATGAAGTTGGAATCCTACCTCACTCTATAAACAAAAATTAACTCAAGATGGATCAGCAACCTAAATTTAAGAGGTAATGCTATGAAACTATTAGGAGAAAACCTAAGGTTAAATCTTCATCAGATTTGGCAGTAGATTCTTATATTTGACACCAAAAGCATAAGCGACTAAAGAAAAAAATACATAAATTGGACTTCATCAAAATTGGCATGCATCAACCATATTGCTGTCATTCCAATAGTCACATCTATTCTCATCTTTTCCTGTGAACAGTTTCCTTATCTATGCACTGTGGCCAAGGTAACAATCTGGCTACCTCTCTGGAATAATTACAGCTTTAATGAGACTGTATTGTGACAAATATAGTTACCAATTGTCGATGCACTGAAAATGGAGATGAGGCTGGGCGCGGTGGCTCACACCTGCAATCCCAGCATTTTGGGAGACCGAGGCGGGCAGATCACCTGAGGTCAGGAGTTTGAGATCAGCTTTGCCAAAATGGTGAAACCCCGTCTCTACTAAAAATACAAAAAATTAGCCGGGTATGGCAGCACACACCTGTAATCCCAGCTACTTGGGAGGCTGAGTCAGGAGTATTGCTTGAACCCAGGAGGCGGAGGTTGTAATGAGCCGAGATGGTGCCACTGCACTCCAGCCTGGGCAACCGAGCAAGACTCCGTCTCAAAAAAAAAAAAAAAAGAGAGAGAGAGAGAAAATGGAGTTGACCTCCAGCTTGCTTGCTCAGTTTTTATTGAAATTTGTGCTTACTGAATTTGTGCTTCTTGTCCTGCAACTCTCAGCTCTGCAGGTTTGGAGCTTCTAGTTCTTAGAGAGGTAGCTCTTTCACCAGGGGCTCAGAAAAAGTCCTACTACAATTTAAACTATTGCTTCTACCCAGTCACTTTAGGTTTCACACACTAACAGACAAGCAGGCAATGAGAGGAGTCACTATCCTGGCAGGTCTAACCTTGACCTTCATGAGGAGGTAGGGCTGTGTTACACAAGGGAGACAGCGGATTATATTCGACCTTTAGTTGATATTCTTGGGTACCTCTTGGTACTTCCTTGCTCGATTTTGACAGGAAATGGACAAATATGGCAACCTTGGTCTGAAAAGAGGATGGTGAGCAGGGCTCAGACCCTTCAAGGATGAGAATCTGTGTTGTGTCAGCAGGTGAGCCACCTACGCTGACAGTTGTTTTCGAACGGTGAAGAGAATCTAGAATGGGTAGTAGAGAAGGGACACACTGAATATCAGTCAAGGCCTCAAGACCAGTTGGAGTAGCTGAGTCTGTAGTTTATCTCACTGACCCTCCTCTTGTAAGTTATTCTGGGAAATGAAGACCACCTGAAACCTGGAGGAGCTGCGCTCCGAGTTTACTCTGTGAAGCAAGTGGGTGTGAGCAGCACAAGGGGTGAAGACTGAGATGGGTGCTGTGGTGCACTGCGCAAATGTCCCACTGAAGCGCTCTTTCTCCCTGCTGCGGGGACTGTTGACAGCTGGCAGCTGGCCGCTGAATCCCTCCCTGGGGATTGCCTTCAGCTGAAGATACCTTCCTCACCCGAGATCACGTCCCATTCCCAGGGGCAGCCCATATCCAGAGACTGGTCAATGTGGGAGAACAAAGGCTTTGGCCCCTCCTCTCAATTGCAGACAATTCTAAAGGATCATCCCAGCTCCAGAACTCCCCATGGGGTCAAATGGGCCTTGGGTGCAACCTCATCACAGTTCAGGTTCTTTCTCTGCCCCATCCTGCTTCCCTCATGCCCTCTCGGGTGTAGATCCTGAGAGCACGCCTCAATAAGCTTCCCGCATGCAAATCTCTGTCTCAGAGTCTGTTTCCCAGGAAACCTGGCCTGGGAAACAGTGACAAACTGTTTTACAGTGGTACTCTTGGGCACTACCCAGGTGAAATACTGGGTGTAGCTGCAGTGCCTGAGGAGTTATTGCTTCCTTCCTTGCAGCTTTGAGGAATCCTCATGAGTCTGAAAAATCAACACCAGCGACTCTGAAGGAGGCATTTCTATTGGTCTGTCTTCCACTAGTTACCCTGGGAGGGATATTTTGCCAGTGATCAATTAGACAATGTCACACGGACCCAGTGTGCTCAGAGGGTCCCAGTATTCATTATTCTAGCAGCAGATCCCACCCTTGGCTTAACCCCACAAGACTAACTCATAGGGTAAAATAAGTGAAAGATAGTTACAGACAGAATGGCATTCAGACGTCATTCTTATTTATCTGTGTGGAGACAGCTGAGACCATTCTTGATGGATGGACTCACGGTAATTCAGCAGGACTGGCTGTAAAAATTGAATAGTGTGTGACATTTTGAGCAGCCAGATACCTGGCATGTCTTGTGGCTCATCTTTCCAATAATCTTCAAAGCATCCTTGGCACACTGTTCCAGCCTTTTCATCTGCCCATTTATCTGGGGCAATGGAGGAGGATGGCAACATTGGGATAAGGTTCCTGTCAATAAATCCTCTACACTCAACTGAGGCACAGGCAGACACATTAGCAGAGATAAGTGAGTTGCCCTACCCACTCTAGAAATCACCCATTGAAGACCTAAGCACATGAGAACAGAGGTCTGAGATGGAACAATGAGCATCGAAAGCAATGCTCTGATTGGTCCTGCAAAATTCCCAGTCAGGATTTCACAGCCCTTCCTAAAGAGAAGAAGATACATTTGCTGAATAGACTGTGAGTGCTGGCGTGTCAACCACATTGCTATCATTCCAATATTTGCATCTATTCTCATGATTTCCTGTGAACAGTTCCCTTATCTATGTACTGTGGCCAAGGTAACAAGCTGGCCACTTCTCTGGAATAATTACAGCTTTGGTGAGACTACATTGTGACAGATACAGTTACCAATTATTGATACATTGAAAGTAGAGTTGACCTCTAGCTTGCATGCTCAGCTGTTATTGAAAACAACTGCAAATGCTTGGCTCAACCCTGGCACAGCTCTATGAAACAGAGAACAGCAACAAAAACTATGGGAATTATTTTAAAAGTCAAAAACTGGTTCTATGAAAATATGTTTTTAAAGACAGACCTCTGGCAAGAGTGATCAAGAATAAAAAAGAGAAGATGTGGGCCGGGTGCGGTGGCTCACGCCTGTAATCCCAGCACTTTGGGAGGCCAAGGCAGGTGGATGACGAGGTCAGGAGATCAAGACCATCCTGGCTAACACGGTGAAAGCCCGTCTCTACTAAAAACCCAAAAAATTAACCGGGCATGGTGGCGGGCGCCTGTAGTCCCAGATACTTGGGAGACTGAGGCAGGAGAATGGCGTGAACCTGGGAGGCGGAGCTTGCAGTGAGTCGAGATGGCACCACTGCACTCCAGCCTGGGCGACAGAGCAAGACTCGGTCTCAACAAAAAAAATGAGAGGATGTGAATAAATAAAATACAAAAAGAAAAGGAAGAAATAACCACAGGCACAAAAGTGATAATTTAAAAAAGAAAAAAGCATTATGAATAACTCTGCACTACTAAAATTGAAAAAAAAAAATAAATAAAGTTCTAGAAATATATAAAATGCAACAGTTTGATCAAGAAGATGTCTAATTCCAGGCCAAGCACGAAAAGATTGAAATGGTAGTCAAAGACATCCTCTCCCCAAAAACTTTAGGCCTTTTAGTTTGTTTTTTAAAAAATATTATTTTACTTTAAGTTCCAGGATACATGTGCAGAGCGTGCAGGTTTGTTACATAGGTATACGTGTGCCATGGTGGTTTGCTGCACCTATCAACCCGTCATCCAGGGGTTAAGCCCCGCACACATTAGGTATTTGTCCTGATGCTCTCCCTCCCTTTACCCTCCACCCCTCGACAGGCCCCAGTGTGTGTTGTTCTCCTCCCTGTGTCCATGTGTTCTCATGGTTCAACTCCCACTTATGAGTGAGAACATGCAGTGTTCGGTTTTCTGTTCCTGTGTTAATGTGCTGAGGATGATGACTTCCAACTTCATCCATGTCCCTGCAAAGGACATGATCTCATTCTTTTTTATGGCTGCATATATTCCATGGTGCATATGTGCCACATTTTCTTTATCCAGTCTATCATTGATGGCCCTTTTAGTTTTATAGGCGAGTTCTATGAAATTTTTAAGAAATGCTTAATTCCGACCAGGTGTGGTGGCTCACACCTATAATCCCAGCACTTTGGGAGGCCAAGGCAGGCGGATCACTTGAGATCAGGACTTCGAGACCAGCCTGGCCAACATAGTGAAACCCTGTCTCTACAAAAACTAGAAAATTAGCCGGGAGGCTGTAATTCCAGGAGGCTGAGGCAGGAGGATAGCTTGAGCCTGGGAGGCAGAGGTTGCAGTGAGCCGAGATCATGCCACTGCACTCCAGCAGGTGCAACAGGGTGAGACTCTATCTTAAAAAATATATAATTTTTTTAAAAAGAAAGAAATGTTTAATTCCTATTTTACACAGATTGTTTCAGAGTTTAGAAAAAGAGTGAACACCATCCAGCTCATTTTGAAGCCAAGGCAATCTTAATTCCAAAACCAGTTAGTGACAATTTTAAAAAGTACTTATGGCCAGGCACAGTGAGTGGCGCACGCCTGTAATCCCAGCACTTTGGGAGGTCAAGGCGGGTGGATCATGAGATCAGGAGATCGAGGCCATCCTGGCTAACATGGTGAAACCCCATCTCTACTAACAATACAAAAAAATAGCTGGGCATGGTGGTGGGCACCTGTAGTCCCAGCTACTCGGGAGGCTGAGACAGGAGAATGGCGTGAACCTGGGAGGCGGAGCTTGCAGTCAGCCAAGATCGCACCACTGCACTCCAGCCTGGGCGACAGAGCGAGACTCCATCTCAAAAAAAGAAAAGTATATATATATATATATATATATATATATATATATGAAGGTTTTATCCCAGAAATTGAACAATGGTTCAACATCAGTAAACTTAGCAAACAAGGAACATAAAGAAATTTTCTTTACTTGATAAAGGTTATGTATCAAATCCTACAGAAGGCTGGGCATGGTGGCTCACACTGGTAATCCCAACACATTGAGAGTCCAAGGCAGGCAGATCACTTGAGATCAGGAGTTAGAGACCAGCCTGGCCAACATGGCAAAACTGTCTCTACTAAAAATACAAAAATTAGCTGGGTTTGATGGTGGGCACCTATAATCCCAGTTACTCAGGAGGCTGAGGCACAAGAATTACTCGAACCCAGGAGGCAGTAGTTGCAGTGAGCTGAGATTACGGCACTGCACTCCAGCCTGGGTGATGGAGTGAGGCTGTGCCTCAGAAACAACAACAAAAAACCCACAGCAAATATACTTAATGGAGAAACTTTAGATACATTCCCTTTAAGATTGTAAGTAAGACAAATGTGTCCTCAACCACTACTGTTTAACATGGCATGAAAGTCCTGGCCATTGTTAGAAAATGAAAATAATTAAGAGGTTGTATTAGTCAGGCTTCTCCAGAGAAAGAGAAGCAATAGGATGTATACGGACAGTGAAAAAGAGTGTAAGGGGAGGAGAGAGAGGAAGAGAGATGGAGGGAGGGAGATTTACTTTAAGGAATTAGCTCATGTGATTGTGTGGACTGACAAGTCAGAGATCTGCAGAGCAGACCAGCAGGCTGGAGACCCAAGGAAGAACTGATGTTGCAGCTTAAGTCCAAAGGCAGTCTAGAGGCAGAATTCTCTCCCTCCGAGAATGTTCATCTTTTTTCTTTTTCCTTTTCTTTTCTTTTCTTTTTTTTTTTTTTTTGAGACAGAGTTTTGCTCTTCTTGCCCAGGCTGGAGTGCAATGGCACAATCTCAGCTCACTGCAACCTCCACCTCCCAGGTTCAAGTGATTCTCCTGCCTCAGTTTCCCGAGTAGCTGGGATTACAGGCATGCACCACCACGCCCAGCTAATTTTGTATTTTTGGTAGAGATGGGGTTTCTCCATGTTGGTCAGGCTGGTCTCGAACTCCTGTCCTCAAGTGATCCGCCTGCCTCAGCCTCCCAAAGTGCTAGGATTACAGGCGTGAGCCACCACACCCGGCCTGTTCATCTTTTTTCTTAAGGCCTTCAACTGATTGGACAAGGCCTACCCACATTATGGAGGGTAATCTGCTTTACTCAAAGTCTATTGAGTTAAATGTTAATCTCATCTAAAAAATACCTCCATGGCAACACCTAGACTATAGACTGTTGTGTGACAAAATAACTGGGCACAAGAGACTAGCCAAATTGACATATAAAATTAATCATCACAGAGATATACTTTTGGGAAGGAAAAAGATAAAATTGCTATTTGCAAGTGGTATGATCATCTATCTAGAAATAAAAATGTAATCCACAAACTCAACTCTAAACGGGGATGTACATAAAGTTTCTAACTAGAAAATCAACCTACAGAAATCAGTAGCTGCTTTTTACTATAGAAATAACTAGAAACTACAAAATGTAATAAAAAGAAAATCATTTACAATCGCCACAAAATTATAAAGTGTCTAAAATTAGTGTAAGACTACACAAGCCCTCTCTGAGGAATACAGTGACGTACTACACAAGGATAAACTGACCAATGGAAAAGAATCAAGAATCCAAAGCAGACACACATTCAGTTTACCTGGTTTATTACAGTATGACACTGATGTATAGTGGAAAAAAGATAATCTTTTAAATAAATGGCACTGGGTTAATTTTGTATCTAAATGGGGAGAAATAAATCTGGATCCCTATCTCACACCATACATGTAAATCAATTTCAGAAGAACTGTAGATCTAAATAGGAAAGATAAAATAATAAAGCTTTTAGAAGAAAACATTTTCATGAATTGGTGTGGGCAAGATTTTTTTTTTTTTTTTTTTTTGAGACAGAGTCTCGCTCTGTTGCCCAGGCTGGAGTGCAGTGTCATGATCTCGGCTCACTGCAACCTTCATCTCCTGGGTTCAAGCGATTCTCCTGCCTCAGCCTCCTGAGTAGCTGGGATTACAGGTGTATGCCACCACATCTGGCTAATTTTTGTATTTTTAGTAGAGATGAGATTTCACCATGTTGGTCAGGCTAGTCTCGAACTCCTGATCTTGTGATCTGCCCACCTCAGCCTCCCAAAGTGCTGGGATTACAGGCATGAGCCACCGTGCCCGGCCAGAGCCAAGATTTTAAAGATCCCCTGCATGGAGTTAAAACAAAACTGGTGCACCAAATGGAAAAAATTAAAACTGTATCCCAAGCTAACACCACCAATAAATCGGAGAGTCTCTAGACTGAAGAACTAAAAGTGAAAGTGAAAACTATAAAGTTAATAAAAGAAACTGTAGAAGAATATCTTTGTGGTCTCTATTGGCAGAAAAAGACTACTTAAATAAAACTTCAAAGGTACAAACAATTAGGTGAAAAGGGAAATGTATTTACTTCAAAATTAAGGATTTCTGTTTATTGAAGCACACCACAGACAAAGGGAATAGATGTATGCACAAAATGGAAGAAAATGTTTTCAATCTCTAAAACAAGAAATGAGCATGTCAAATATGTGAGAAACACCTGCAAATCAACATGAAGCAAAACAGCATCCCCAATAGAAAACTGGGCAAAGAATATGAACAGGCAGTTTAGAGAGAGACACCCACCTGCAAAGCTGCTCAAACTTATTTGCAGTCAGGGAGATGCAAATTAAAACAAAAATGAGATATCACTTTTTTATATTAGACTGCAAAAGTTAGCTGTATAATGCCAAGTGCTGGGGACCTATGGGGCTATAAAGAGCCCTCTGGCATTGCAGGTAAGAGTGTAGACTAGTGCAGCCATTCTGGAGAAGAAGCTGGCATCTCTGACATTAATTAAGTAAACACGTAGTGAATGACCCAGCAATTTGCCTCCTGGGTATATATCCCATGAAAATTCAGAGGTCCATGAGGTATATGTAAAAAGATGCTCAGTGCAGTATTTTTTTGTGGTGGGTAGCAAACTGGCCATCCATCACTGAGGGGGTGATTAGATAAAACCTGGGGACTATGGAGTAATCTGAAGCATTTAGTAGCAATGAGTTAGACATACAAATAGCTACATGAGTGAATCTTAAAGCTATGCTTAGTGAAAAATCTAAAGCCCAGAATGAGATATATAACAGAATATACATAAACTTAAAATATGCCAATGAGAATGGATAAACAAATTGTGGTATATTCATACAACAGAATACTACACAGCAATTTTTTTAAATCCCCAAATATTGACACATGCAATAACATGGATGATCTCAGAAGCATTCTATTGAACAAAAGCCAAACACAATAAAGTGTGCTTTATATGACTCTATGTCTATAAAATTCCAGAACAGGCAAAACTAATCTACAGTGGGAAAAGCAGATTAGTGTTGCTTAGAGCTACGGTGGAGAGAAGGGATTGACTGCAAAAGAATACAAGGGATATCTTGTATTCTTGGTGATGGATCCAAGATCCATCATGGATGAAAATGACCTATATCTTGACTGGGGTGTGGTTAAACGGCTATGTATATTTCTCCAAACTCATCAAACTGTACACTTAAAATGGGTACATGTTATTGTATGTAAATTATACATCAATAATGTTGATTTTAAAAATAAAAAAATATGTACACAAAACAGTACACATTTTCTAATAGATTTTACATGGGAAGACTACTAATAAGAGACATTGTGTAGTCACTCTATGTATTAGTCAGCTTGGGCTACTATGACAAAATACCACAGGCTGGGGGCTTAAGGAACTTACGTTTATTTCCCATAGTTCTGGAGACTGGGAAATCCAAGGTCAAAGTGCCAGCCAATTCAGTTCCCTGGGGAGGGCTCTATTCCTGGTTTGCAGACAGCCATCTTCTTGCTGTGTACTCACATGGCAGAGAGAGTGTGCTCTGGTCTTCCTCTTCCCATAAGAACATTAATCCCATCATGGGGAGCTCCCATCCTCAAGATGTCATCTACATTTAATCACCTCCCAAAGGTCCCACCTCATAATACCATCTCAGTGGAGATTGGGGCTTCAATATGTGAATTTTGAAGGGACAGAAACATTTAGTACATAATATTCCAGAACACAGCTAGTAAAGAAAAACTTTAACTTCACACCTGGCTAGCCATGAAGCCTGTGTTTATTTAACTCCTGCCCTCCCCCACTCCCCCACCCTGCCATCAGTTTCTGGCCCCAGCCTGGTGGATTTGAGGATTGTGATGCCTCAGGAGGATCAGAAACCTGCCCACCATCCCCTTGAAGCTTCCACATGAGTGTAGGCATTGCCTGGAGACAAGGGTAGAATAATAGGACTGGTTTTGCAGAGGTTGAGTGGGACCCACACCTTCCCTGAGTTCCCACCAGCAGGATCTCTTGCCTTTGACCCAAAAAGCTGCTCCTTTAATTGTTGTGCCACCTGGGGCTGTGACATCACTAATGGGACCTAGCCTTGGCTCACCCTGCATGCCGAGTTCAAGTTTATCAAGAGGTTCTGTCAGGTCAACCTGCAGGAGTTGCTGAACGTGCATGCATAGCTCCTAAGCACCAAAGCCCTCTCCAGACTGCTAACCCCATCTGGGATGTTTCCGTTTCTGAACAAAGCCAAAGTCTTCTGACTCCAAGCCCAGCATCCTTTACTTTACCCAACAGATACCTCCCTGTATCGAGGAAGACAATTTCCAGGATACAGACTGACACTGAACAGCAGAACAGCTTCAAGCACAAGCCTTGAAGCTAGAGGTGAGATGAAATCTCAGCCGGCTAGCCTTGGGCAAGCTTCTTAATCTCTCTGAGTGTTAAGAGAAAAAATGAGATCATCCATTAATGGAGAAAAAAATGATGACTATGAGCAAACGAATCCCATTCAGGGAACCTGTTTAGAAGAAAGAAGCAAAACTGCATTGTCATTATGGAAACTTAAACCTAATCAGCTATTTGGGGGTCTGTATTAGGGTTCTCCAGAGAAACAGAACCAAAAAGATGTACATGCACACACACGTGCACATGTATATATGTATAAATACATGGATATATCTATACACATACACATATATATACACACACATATATATACACATATACATATATACACGCATATATATATACACACATATATATATACACACACACATAGAGCAAGAGAGAGAGAGAGATTATAAGGGACTGGCTTACATGATTATGGAGGCCAGCAAGTCCAAAATCTGCAGTGTGTGCTGGTAGGCGGAGACCCAGGAGAGGTGAAGCTGCAGATGAAGTCCGAAGGCAGTGTATTCTGGAGAATTCGTCTTGCTCAGGGAGGCTGGTCTTTTTGCTCCTTTCTGGCCTTCAACTGATTGAACGAGGCCCACCCACATTATGGATCTGTTCATCAATTTCAATGTTAATCTGTTCATCAATTTCAATGTTAATTTTATCCCAAAACACCCTCCAAGTCGACACATAAAATTAGCCATCACAGCATCTGCATAAGAAAGAATGTGCTGGCAGAGGGGTCTGTTTAAGAAGAATGTGCATGGCATTTATAAAAGGGGACATCAGAGAGACCACCCGTGTCTTGGCCAGCACTGCTCAGGAAAGCCGCCCCCCGACCTCTAAAACACTTGGGCTTGTCTGGGGAGGCAGATGGAAATAGATAACTCAGGCAGTGAACCTAAAGCTATCTCATTCTCCTGCCTTGACTAATCTCACACTCACTGAGCTGACTTCTGCCCTGTTTGGCTTTCCTTCTAGCTTTGCCTAGAAATAGAATTGCCAGATTTAGCAAATAAAATACAGCACTTATGCTAAAAAAAAAAAAAAAAAAAAAAAAAAAAAAAAGTATTCATTGTTTATCTGAAATGCAAATTGAACTGGACAGCCTGTATTTTATCTGGCAACTCAACCCACAGGGAAGGTTTGCTGACAACTGAGTGGCAGAATTTGGTCCTCCTGATGTTTTCAGAGAAGTACCCAGTACCAACCGGCTGACCCCTATAGGTACACTCTGCACATATTGCAGTCACCTGTTTATTGTTCATCTCCCAGGCTGTGAGCCACTTGAGAGCAAAGACTGTGTCTTGGTCACCACTGAATCACAGTGGTGCCTGGTATCAACAGTACTTGTTACAATCGCTGCAGTTTTTTGTTTTTTGTTTTTGTTTGTTTGTTGTTTGTTTGTTTTATTGTTGTTGTTGTTGTTTGGTTGGTTGGGTTTTTTTTGAGGAGGAATCTCGCTCTGTCACCCAGGCTGGAGGGCAGTCATGATCTCGGCTCACCACAACCTCTGCCTCTCAGGTTCAAGCAATTCTCTTGCCTCACCCTTCCAAGTAGCTGGGATTACTGGCATGCACCACCACGCCCAGCTAATTTTTGTATTTTTAGTAGAAACAGGGTTTTGCCATGTTGACCAGGCTGGTCTTGAACTCCTGACCTCAGGTGATCCACCCACCTCGGCCTCCCAAAGTGCTGGGATTACAGGCATGAGCCACCGTGCCCAACCTCTGCATTTGATTTTTGAAGTAATTCCATCTGAACAACGTGATATTATGTCTGTGTCAGTTAAAACTCCAATTCCAGGGGCAGTCAGTCATTTGCCTTCACCAAAAATCCCCTCTCCAGCTACTCAGTTGGCTTTGTATCAGAAATACCACATCCAAATGCAAGATCACAAAGGCTCCATCAATACCTGAGGCTTTGCTAATTAGCAAAGTGAAAGTCAAAAATGGGTTTTCATTGATGAAATTGGTGACTTGTTAATTAGCATGACGAATGTTAGAAATAGACTCTTGCTGGTGAAATTAGAGGTATTCCGGATCTATGGGTTTACTGGAATACATTGGAGATACCACTCTCCACTCTGATAAAGAGGTTATCAGAATCTAGCAAGGTCTGTGCCCTGTACCTTAGAGATGGCACCTGAGGCTTGATTCCACCTTTAGTTTTAGAGGATTTCTGGTTCCCTGATGCTTCTGGAATGTTGCATCCACCTTCAGTGACCTTTCATGCAAGGGTAGGCTGAGAGCTGGGACTTCCTCAAGCCTAGAGAAAAGGTTGCATCAATTGTGTTTGTGCCGGATTGCTAAACGAGTGCTTGCTTAATAAATGTGGTAGAGTTTGGTCAGATATTTGCTTTTGTGTGAGCTGGTGGTAAGGTTTCTGGGGGCGGTTAGCTAATCCTCACTCACCTCAAGACTCTTTGGAGATGTATCAGTTATTAAGAGTTTTGTTTTGTTTTGTTTTTTGTTTTTTGAGACACAGTTTCACTGTCTCTCAGGCTGGAGTGCTGTGGCATGATCTCGCTCACTGCAACCTCTGCCTCCTGGGTTCAGGTGATTCTCATGCCTCAGCCTCGCAAGTAGCTGGGATTTCGGGCCCGCACCACCACGCCTGGCTAATTTTTGTATTATTAATAGAGACAGGGTTTCACCATGTTAGCCAGGCTGGTCTCGAACTCCTAACCTCAAGTGATCTGCCGGCCTTAGCCTCCCAAAGTGCTGGGATTACAGGTGTGAGCCACCGCGCCCGGCCAGTTATTAAGAGATCATCTCTCAGCTCCAAACCCACCCTTCTTTATGATACTGGGGCTGGGACTTAAACCACCTTTCTGCTTTGCCAGCTGCTCCCTCTTGGGCTTTGCCTGTAGGAGGCACTAGAGAGAGACTCAAGGCTAGAGGAGAAGGGAGGTTTTTTTTTTATTTTTTCCTTTGGGCTTCTGCTGGCTTCCCAGTGGCTTCTTCCCTTAGCTTCCTGATCCTGTGAGTGGCATCCCTCACACCATGCTTCTTCACTGTGGCAGCAGCAGTCCCTTCCTGTAACAGTGGCTAAATCCGGTTTGCAATGCCCACAGAACCAGCCTCATCATCTCCTACCCCAGAGATGCCAGCCGGCCAGCTCATCCTCCTTAGAGGTCTGGATTCCACTCCGTGGGGCCCCTCCTCTGAGCTCAGAGACACCAGCACTAGCCAGCAGGTGCCCCTTCCTCAGGCTGCTGAGTTTCAGCCCCATGTGATCACTCCTCCAAGCTTCTAGGTTTGAATAATTCCAACTTTTCCCCCTTTGTTCCCCAGAGGTGGTAGTTGCTTCCAGAAATTGCTACCTTCGTGATACCATAGAGTTCTCTTTTTTACTTTTTGAGTTCTTCAATAACTAGTTAATAATTCCTTATACTTAGCTAACCATTCTCTATATTAAATTCTCTCTGTTAAAACAACCGCTGTGGTTTTTGTTTCCTGCCTCATACAGGAGGCTATATTACCTTCTAGAAAGAACTTTAGGGTTATGCATGACCAATTTGGCTTAGGTCAGCACTCAATAAATATTTATGGGATAAATAAATGAGTAAACGACTGACTTTCTTGCTGTAAATTAATAATGACTTCCTGAGTTTTTAATACCAATCTCGTGATTTTAATTAACATGAGTCAGTCCCCAGAGCGTTCTTGTTTCCTTTTTTTTTTTCCCCTTTTTGTGGAGGTGGTCCCGCTATGTTGCCCAGGCTGGGTTCAAGCCATCCTCCAGCCTCTGCCTCCCTAAGTGTTGGGATTACAGGTGTGAGCTACCACCCCTGCCCTCTTGTTTCTGAAAGAGAGTAACAATCAGGCCTAAAGAAAAAAAAGATATAAAAAGTTGAAAGGAATAATAAGTACCCAAACCCGGCCACAGCAAGAGTAAACGCACCCACTAAAGTCCTCCTCCAGCTATTTTCAGAGTTAAATCAGCTCTGCCCTGGAGACTTCTCGCCTAACCTAAAAGTCCACTTACACTTCCCTCTGACCCAGACATCTCACTCTTCAAACCACCTGGGCTTTCCTGGGGGACGTGAGGCACCTTTGTTTCTTCCCTCCACTCTATCCTTGCACAGATAGTTAACAGCTACAGATATTTAACATCCCCAGAAGGCATCACTCATTCCAAGGGAGAGGCTAGCAGATAACAAAGAAACTGCAGAACAGCCCCAGGTTCAAAACCATGACTCCAGAGCCAGCTAAGGCCCCAGTCCAGCCTCTACACCTCTGCCTTGTTCCCAGAGAGCCGTTTCAGTCTTGGCTCTGTGCATTCTTTTACACTCTTGGACAAAACATTCCATCTTCCACCCCTGTGGCAACAGTTATTTGGGCATGGACACCAGGCCTTCTGCTGACTGCTGGGACTACAAAGTTACACTGTCTCTGCTCCCATGGAGCTCACAGCAAAAATAAAGAGAGAAGAGGTGCATTGATCACACACTGAAAAAGCCAGAGGTCCCCATAATTTCTTGTTGTCTGTGTTACACCTGCATTCCCCTGGCTATTTCTGTACTGTTTTTGACCACCCCTGGCTTCAGTGTGCCTTTGTTTCCAAAACCTGTAACTTATTTGGAGGCCTGCCCATAGCTACTGGAGCAACTTTATTGAGGAGAGCTGAAAATGTCTGGAAATTGAGCTGAAAATGTCTGGAAATTTATGCTTCCCCAGGACAGAGCAGTCCTTAGCCAATGGCTGGTGGATGGAGGAGTATGAAAGCCCAGCTCCCTTGCCTATGCATGGGACCCCTCTGACCTATAACTCACACTCCAGAGCTCCCCCACTCCCAAGTCAGGTTGAGGCTACCCGCCGCGAGACTATCTGAGATGGAATGCTTGCACGGGTGCTTCCCCAACCTAGGCCACCCATTCATCTGTCTCAGGTCTGGAGCACCTGGGTGGAGGGTTACAAGCTGACTTCCACACGGACCCTCCTCTGTCAACTGAGGGAGGAACTGTCAAATTCCAGATGCGAATCCCCCCACTCCCTCTGGCTGGTGGATTTATACACCAACTCCCAGGCAGCTCCGAGAGCAGAAGGAGAGATTGCTGGTGTGCCCACGGCTCAAGGTCATGACAGATTCCCCTCCTCCTATTCAGTGCCCATGATCATCCACAAGCACGGGGGGCCTCCACCAGCAACTCCCCCAAGCCCTCAGTCCTGGACCTCTCTGCCTTCCCCTACAACTGTTTCACCCCCAGAGATGACTCCAGAACAAATCACATATTAGTTCAGCTTAAGGGACTAGGGGCCATTACAGTTCCCAGGAAAATTCAACAGGGAGCTTTCAGTGTGTGAATCCAAAGGAATCAGATAGGTGATTTACCTCCCACCTGCTAAGCAAATACCGCAGATAGTTCCTGTAACAGACAGTACTGTTGTTGGGACCATATCTCCAAGGCCCACCCAGAGGGAGGAAAGTTATCTGCGGACATTCCTGTACTTGCCAATTCTGAGTTCCAGTTTCCGCTTAGAAACTGGGGACCTTGGGAAAATCCCTATATTTATCTAAATTTCAGTCTCCATAGCTGAAAAATGGGAATAAGAACACCCACCTTGCAGGGCTGTTGTTGAGGAGTAAATCTGATGTCATATGGAGAAATACTTACACTATGAAGCATTGTCCAGATATTATTACACGGCAGAGAGGAGTGGACAGTGGGACAAACAATGGAGTGGAGTCAGAAAGGCACAAAGTCTGTTGTGGTGACAGTGAATCAGGGAATCAGGATGACTAAAGCATGGAATCTATGCGTGATGATTAATTTTACGTGTCAGCTTGACTGGACTAGGGGATGTTCAGATAGCTAATAAGATATTATTTATGGGTGTGTCTGTGAGAGTTTCTGGAAGAGATTACCATTTGAATCAGCAGGCTGAATAAAAATCACCCTTGCCAATGTGGGTGGGTGATAGAGTTTGGATGAGTGCACCTGCTCAAATCTCATATTGAAATGTAATCCACAATGTTGGAGGTGGGACCTGGTGGGAGGTAACTGGATCATGAGGAAGGGTTTCTCATGAATGGTTTAGCACCATCCCCCTTGGTACTGTCCTCCTGACAGAAGATCTGGTCATTTAAAAGTGAGTGGTACCTCCTCTCCCCTCTCTTGCTCCTGCTCTAGCTATGTGACATGCCTGCTCCCCTTTTGCCTTCCACCATGATTGGAACTTTCCTGAGGCCTCCCTGGAAGCCAAGCAGATAGCAGCATCATGCTTCCTGTACAGCCTGCAGAACCGTGAGCCAATTAAACCTCTTTTCTTTATCAATTACCCAGTCACAGGTATTTCTTTATAGCAATACAAGAACACTCTAATACAGTGGGTATCATCCAATCCATTGAGAGCCCGAATAGAACAAAAAGGAGGAGGAAGAGAGGAGGAGCGAATTAACTCTCTCTGTCCTTGAGCTGGGACATCCCTCTCCTCCTGCCCTTGAACATCAGCACTTCTGGCTCCTGGGCCATTGGACTCAGACCAGGACTTATAGCATCAGCTTCTCTGGGTCTCCAGCTTGCGGATAGCAGATCGTGGATCTTCTCAGCCTCCACAGTTGTGTGGGCCAATTCCCACAGTAAATAAATCTCCATAAATGTATCTCCTATTGGTTCTGCTTTTCTGGAAAATCCTGATTAATACACCATGGAAGATGCTGCAAGTTAGACTCTCCAGAAGCAGATGATGGGATGGCTTTTGAGATGCAAGATGTTTATTAGAGATCAATTCTGTGAGGAAAAAAAGAAATGGGAGAAGGCAAGATAGGGCTGACTGAGAAGCTGAACTGTAATGCAAACCCGCATAGCTTTGGCCAACCCAGTGGAGAGCTCTGGAGCAGGGATGGGCCACCAGAGGTTTCCTGCAATTGGCTGAAATGGCCAGACTCTTACACACTTTTATGCTTTCTGCTAAAGCACTCACCAGGTGTGGGCTGCCCTGAGGAGGCTGTGGCCTGGAGTGAGGTGGCTCTCTGCAGCTGAGACAGACTGGAAGAGCTGACAGCTGGGAGCTATGTGCTCTCTGCACACTCCATGAATGGACAACAAAACTTTCTTGGAATCTCGCTCTGTTGTCCAGGCTAGAGTGCAGTGGTGCGATCTCGGCTCACTGCAACCTCCACCTCCCGGGTTCAAGCAATTCTCCTGCCTCAGCCTCCTGAGTAACTGGGATTACAGGCATGAACCACCACGCCTGGCTAAGTTTTGTATTTTTTTTTTTTAGTAGAGACAGGGTTTCACCATGTTGGCCAGGCTGGTCTCTAACTCCTGACCTCAAGTGATCCGCCCGCCTCAGCCTCCCAAAGTGAACAAGAACTTTATTGAAGGCAGATTTGGTGACACATCTCTGTGTCTATCACAAGACAGATAAGGGATAAAACCAGAAAATTTGTCATTATAACCATTAATTAATTCAGTTATTCACTCAAAAAGACAGACACAGTCAGCCAGACAACAAACTATCATCAAAGACTTACTTTGTGCCAGGGATTAAACTCAGTGCTGTGGAAAGATGCAAAGACAATAAGACAGATACCTCCATGGTTTGGATTTCCCCAGAGCAGATCCTGTGATAAGAGGATGAGTGCTGGCTTGTGGTTTATTTGGGAGGTATAAGAAACACCAGAAGAGAAGTAGGGAAGTGAGACAAGGGAAGGAAATCAGGCACTAAATGGTGGGCTTTACTGGCTACCACTGTGGGCAGCTGGAGCTCATTTCCACAGGTGAACTGTGTGTAATGGCCAAGAGCACATGCCTCAGTGTTACCCACTCAAGGGCAAGGGAGCTGGGGTAGTTATACGCCAACTCCCATCAGTCATTGGTTGAGAGCTGCTCTCAGAAGGCATTAAGCCCCTGGCACTTTCATCCTGCCCCACGCTGCAGGGCACAGAAATGGTGAGTGCTGGAAGGCTCTGGGGCACTAGCAGTGGGTGCTGCACTCACATTAAGCACTTGACAGCCTTGAGGGGAGACTGATCATCAGAAAAATAGTCTGACAAATGTAATGAGGAGAGGCATGCTTGAAACACAAAGAAGGTCCCTAATCTGAGGGACCTTCTCAAAGGGGTGGCTGAACACCTGAGCTGAGTCTTTTTTTTTTCTTGAGACGGAGTCTTGCTCCGTTGCCCAAGCTGGAGTGCAGTGGCGCGATCTTGGCTCACTGCAACCTCCACCTCCCCAGCTTCTCCTGCCTCAGCCTCCTGAGTAGCTGGGATTACAGGCACCTGCCACCACGTCTGGCTAATTTTTGTATTTTTAGTGGAGACAGGGTTTCACCATGTTGGCCAGGCTGGTCTCGAACTCCTGATCTCAGGTGATCCGCCCACCTCGGCCTCCCAAAGTGCTGGGTTTACAGACTTGAGCCACCGTGCCAGGCCATGATCTAAGTCTTAAAAGGTAAGAAAGAATTGTCTTAGAAGAAGGGGCCAGGAAAGAGGCTCTAAGGATTTGATAGCTGGGGTGCTTCAGGAGTTTTCAAGTCATCCAGGGTGGCTGGACATATCATCCAGCATATGAAAGAGGAGGAATGGAAGGATAAGGGAAGGAAAGAAGGTGGTGCTAGATCACACAGAGCCCGAGCGTGGCTTTCTTCTTCCTATGGAAGGATTGGGGAGATTTGCTGGGATTGTAAAAACAGGTATGTCATGAACCTGATATACTCTCTAGAGAAATTACTTTAGGTGCAGAGTGGGGAATGGATTCGAGGTGACAACATGAGGACAGGGAGCCCCAGAGAGAAATTGCAAAGGCTGAACACAGGGAAGTGCCCATGGAGAGAGAGAGGGAGAAGGTGACAGAATCAAGAGAGATGAAGAATACACAAAGCCTAATGCTAACAAGAAGAGGAGCCCTAGGAAGGCATCCATGCTAGTCTTAGCTTCCCATGCAGTGTTTTAACCAAACCTCTCAACTTTCTACCACACCTGGAAGGACTATTTACCTGGGTCCAGGATATGGCAAGGAGATTCCCATAAGTTCTACTACAGCAAGAACACAGCCATAAACTGTCTGTGGGTAATTAAGGTGCAAGTACCAGACCTGTGTTATTACCCTGAGAACATTCCATGCCCAAAGTCAAAAGGCCTAATGTCTTGATTTAAATTCATTTTCAATGTGAAGATTCACCACCACTTATTTTTCAAGGTACTCAAAATGTTAGAAACTTCTAGTGGGTTAAAGATAGTCTTTTCAGTTGGTGCTCACTGTATCATTTTTAGCTCCTTTTTTTCCTCCATCGACCTTTTGATCCTCATGGCCTGTCTACACTACAGTGTTTGGGTTGCTGTTGCTCTTGTTTTTTTCCTAACAGACTCCAAAGCAACCCATATCTCATTTGGGTAGGGTAGGAAGCAAAGATGATCATGGTATTCTTATCTTTCCAGTGCTAGACTCTGATATATTGGTAAGATAAAGGCCTCCAAAATAAATACTACACTGGAAGTTGCATATACCCATTCTTACTTGGATGTCATTGACCGGAACTTAGTCATATGGCTATATCTACTGGCAAGGAAAGTTGAGAAATGTAATTTTTATTTTAGGTGGCCATTTAACGAGCTAGAAAACTCAGCCTTTCTTTTAAAGAGGAAAAGGGAGAGAAGGGGTATTGTGGAGCAACTACAAGTCTCTGCTGTTAGCTATTGCTTCCTAACAAACCACCCCAAAACTTAGTAGCATAAAACAACTACCTTTTTGCATCTCACAGTTCTGTGGTTCAGGAATTTGGGGCTGCAACACCTTGACTGGAGCTGGAAAACCCCAACTGGCCACACTTACATGTCTGATGGCTCAGATGGGGAGGTTCGCATGGCTGGCGCTAACTGGGATGGCTGGGCCTCTCTCTTTTCATGGGGTTAGCGGGTTCACTAATATATTTGGGAGCTTGGCTCTCATCCTAAGGGGCTTCTGTCTCCAGCAGGTTAATCTGAGCTTCTTCACATGGTGGCTGGAAATCCCCCAGGCAAAAGTGGAAGCTACCAGAACTCCTAAGCCCTGGACTTAAATGCCACCCATCTTCACCCAGACACAAATACATATGTCACTTTAGCCATATTCTGTTGATCAAAACAGCAGATTCAAAGGCTGGAGAAGTAACTCCACTTCATGACGGAAAGAGCTGCAAAGAAACATTGCAAAGGATGTGAACACTGGGAGACATGATTCATTGGGGGCTGTTTTTAAGAACCTACCACACCTGCAACTAGGGGTAACATATTACATTTGATCTGTCATTTTATACCACTTACCACTGTTTATAAGCCATTCCCACAGAGACTGAGCTTTTCCTCTTGAATTCCACAGTAAATACTGGTGCCTTGATTTGGTTATATGTGCATAGCATGAGGATCTGAAAGAAACCAGGAATTAGACACAAAACTAAGTCTTGTACTTTTTCCACAGAAACATCTCTCTCTGAATAGCAGCAGTCTGCTTCTAATGTAGAAGGCTGGTAAAAGCATTCTTCCCACCCTTACAGCAACAACAAAAAAGGAAAGACAATCTGCAAATCACAACTTACCTTGAACTTATCAGACAGCTGAAGTCACAGGGCAACCAACTAATCCAAACTCTAAGAAAAGACAGGTGCCTCCAAGGAGAGTTGGGAATAAACACTTATGGACAACATGGAAGATCAGATGGGTAATTTTAGCAGAGAGAATAAACCTATAAGAAAGAATCAAATGGAAATGCAAGAAATGAAAGACACTACTGTCCCTTGGATGGGCTCATCAAGAGACTGATACAGCTGAGGAAAGAATCAGCAAATTTGAAGATAAGTCAGTGGAAATTATTCAAACTGAAACACAAAGAGAAATGAATGGAGGGAAAAAAACAGAACAGAGCATCAAAGATCTGTGGGAAATTATCAAACAGTCTGAAGTACATGTAACTGAAATCCCAGAAGGAGAAGAGCAAACAAGGCAGGAGAAATATTTGAGGGAATAATGGCTAAGAATTTTCCAAAAATAAATGGCAGACACCAAACCACAGATCCATGAAGCACAGAGAAGACCAAGCAGGGTAAAACAAAAACCGAAAGCAAAACCAAACAAACAAAAATCTAGGTATATCATATTTAAACTGCTGAAAACCAACAAACAAAGAGAACAATTATAAAGGCAGCCAGAGAAAAAAGGCATATTACATAAAGTAGAACAAAGATAAGAATCATGGCATACTTCTCATCAGAAACCATACAAGTCAAAAGACAATAAAGTAACACCTTCAAAATGTTAAGCAACAACAAAAGAACACGTCAACCCCAAATTCTATACCCAGCAAAAAATATATTTCAAAAGTAAAAGAGAAATACTCTCTCAAACAAAAACAGAGGATTAATTGCTGGCAGAACTGCTCTGTAAGAAATGTTATAAGTAGGAGGAATATGACTTGGATCTACACAAATAAATGAAAAGGGTTGGAAATTGAACAAATAAAGCTAAATAAAAATTCCTTTTAAAATGTTTAAATTGCTCTAAAAGATGACTGTCTAAAGTCAGCACAGCAGCAATGCATTGTGTGTTTATAGGATATGTAAATGTACCGTGGGATGGGAGGGAGGAATTAGAATTACACTCATAATGTTTTTAAACTACATATGAAATAGTATACTATTATTTGAAGGTAGATATTGATCTTGGCTTCCTGTAACCTCCACCTCCCAGGTTCAAGCAATTCTTGTGCATCAGTCTCCCGAGTAGCTGGGACTACAGGTGCCCGCCACCACGCCTGGCTAATGTTTGTATTTCTAGTAGAGATGGCGTTCTCTACTAGAGAACCTCAAGTGATCCGCCCACCTCGGCCTCCCAAAATGCTGGGATTACAGGCACGAGCCACTACGCCTGACCAGAACAAAGCTTTTATAACACATGTTTTCTCCATAAGGCACATCATTGCCTTCTCCTGTTTAGGAATGCTAGACAGCACTGTAGCACTACACTTGGGGGTCATTTTAAACAGTGAAATCACCAACAAAAAGCACAAAATGTGAAAAACATGGCACTAGCCAGACGGCCAAAATAACACTTGTTTATAGTACGAGAGCTCAAACTACCAGGCAGAGAGGTCCCTTATTCAGCTCAGCCGGGAACATGGGCTTTAGGTAACTCAAGTTTTTTGCAGCTCTTTCCAAGAGTGACTGTGAATGGACTGCAAGTATTGATTTTGGGGTTACAAATCAATGTTAGTGAGCAGGTGAATTTGCAAATATGGAACCCACAAATAATGAGGATTGACTGTACTGGCACAAGACCTGGAAGGCCGGAGAGGTAGAAGCCATGATTATTATTGCTTCTCTTGCAACAGCAGACAGACACAAGGCACAGGAAGTAAAGCTTTTGCAGCCACCTCCAGGCACTTCCCCGAGAATCGGCTACCTTGGTCCCACAGGCTGGCGTGCTCTTTCTTCACTGTACTTTCTGATGCTCTGGAAGTTTGGAGGAAATCTGAGAGACTTTTGCTCTTCCAGCTCTCCTAACTGGTTTGTAAGTACCTAACTCTCAGTGTTAAATCCTTCTCTATTTGAAATTCCAAGTGCCATCTGTTTTCCTAACCAAATCCTGACTAATACACATTCCCTTAGAAAACGCACAGCTTGGAGAAGATTGAAATAAATATTAAATGTCCAACTAAGTACAAGTTGTCACAGCACAGGATTCGCCCCATAAGGCTGGGTGTGACCTGATTCAAACTCAAGGGCTTTGCCAGTCACTTCAGCCTCTTCATCACAGAGGGGTATGCAGCAACAGAAGAGCTTTGTCTTCAAACGTGCTGGCCCACTTCTTATTTATATTTTCTAGGGTAAACCCTTATCTGAGGCTGCTAAGACACTGAGACCAGGATTTGTGTGCACATGATTTATAAAGGAAGTGCTTCCTGCACAGACCAGTAAAGAAGTCAAGAAAACAAGACAGGGAAGAGAAGAAGCCAAGCCAGGGCACACAATCAGGGGAGTCCCAGCCTCAGCGTGATCCTGCAGATGGGCTCTGAGGTGTATATTACACTTATATGTTTGTCCTGACCCCAGCCAAGGGAGCTGGGCTTTCGTGCTCCCGCAGAGTAAGTCACTTGCTAAGGGCCATCCAAATTCCTAGGTGTAGGCAACATGACTCCGTGAGCCCGAAGGCAGGGCTCTGAAGCATTTCACATGGGCAGGCTGTTAGCAGCAAGCTCGTGGAGGAATCAGGGAAGAGGCACACAGAAATTGTCAAAAGGAACCAAAGAGGTCTGTGTGAAATACACACGTGTCTTCTCTACCCTTTCCTTCATGAAATAGAGAAAAGGCAGAACAGCAGGGTGATTAAGCCCCAAGACTCGAAAGCTGTGACAGAAACTAAGTTGACCCCTGGTATCCATTTTTCTTAATATAGAAGCCCTGATTGTTGGCTGAGTTCATGGCTGCCCAGAATAGAAATCATATTTCCCAGCCTCCCTAAAAGCCATGTGTTGCCAATGTGAGTTGAGAAATTCATTTGGGTATGACTCCCATGAGGTGTGTTCAAAGGAAGGGAGGCCCTTCTTTAATCCCGTTTCCTCCTGCTGCCTGAAGTATGGTCCTGAAGGCTGGAGCATAAGCAGCCATCTTGAACCATGAGGCAGAGATAGGGTTGCCAGGTTTAGCAAATAAAAATATTTAATTTTTTAATATTTTACTATTTAATACTTCATTTAATTTTAAGATTTCATGTTCGGGACCAGCCTGGACAACATGGTGAAACCCTGTCTCTACTAAAAATACATAAAATAAGCCAGGCATGGTAGTGTGCACCTGCAGTCCCAGCTACTTAGGAGGCTGAGGCGGGAGGATCACCTAAGCCCAGGGGGTCAAGGCTGTGGTGAGGTGCAATTATGCCACTACACTCCAGCTCGAGTGATAGAGTGAGACCCTGTCTCAAACAAGAACAAAACAATTTCATTTGATTATTTAATATTGCATGGGACATATACTAAAAATATTATCTGTTATTTATCTGAAATTCACATTCAACTGGGTGTCCTGTATTTTATCTGGCAACCCAAGGCAGAGACCATGTGTTGAAGATGGTAAAGTAATAAGAAAGAAGAAGTTGGGTGGCAGATGGTTATGGAGCTGCTGTACTGGAATTAGACTATATACCTCAAAACATCATGGGTTTGGGGGCTTTTTTACAGATAGAGTCTCACTCTGTTAACCAGGCTGGAGTGCAGTGGCACAATCATAGTTCACTGAAGCCTCCAACTCCTAGTGTCAAGCGATCCTCCCTCCTCAGCCTGCCAAGTAGCTAGGACTATAGGTACACACCACGCCTGGCTACTTTTTAAATTTTGTAGAGACAGGGTCTCATTATGTTGAGATCACTGGCCTCTAGTGATCCTCCCACCTTGGCCTCCCAAAGTGCTGGGATAATAGGCATGAGCCACTGCACCTGGCCCCGAATCTTTGTTTTTGTAAGAAAGGATGTCTATCTTGTTTATGCCTTACTCAGATTTTTTCTCCTGTCTCTGATAGCTGAACCCAATCTAATAAACACTAGCTCTGCCATGAATTTGTCTGGTGACCCTGGTGATGTGGTTTAGATGTTTTTTGTCCCCTCCAAGTCTCATGCTGCAATGTGACCTCCGATGTTGGAGGTGGGCCTGGTGGGAGGTGTTTGGGTCATGAGGAAGGATCCCTCATGAATGGCTTGGTGCTGTTCTTGCGGTAATGAGTGAGTTCTCACTCTATGAGTTCACACAAGATCTGGTTGTTTAAGAGAGCCTGGCACCTTCCCCCATCTCTCTTGCTCCCTCTCTTGCCATGTGATACACCAGCTCCCCCTTTGCTCTCCGCCATGATTGGAAACTTCCCGAGTCCTCGACAGGAGCAGACGCCTGTGCCATGCTTTTCATACAGCCTGCAGAAACGTACTCTTTTTTGTATAAATTAGCCAGCCTCAGGTATTCCTTTACAGCAATGCAAAATTGACTAACACACTCCAGGAAGTTATCTAACCTCCAAGTTAACATCCATTAAATGGGGGTGATCATAATCCACACCTCAGACAGCTGCTGTGAAAATTAAATGCTGCAAGCACTTCAAGTGGTCAGACATGGCTGGCAGGCCTTGGTAAGTGTTTGCTGTGATTGATTCAGTAAGAGTCCTCCCTCACTTGCAGGTGTGATCCCCAGCTCACCCCCACTCCCAGCGGCATTACTGGACAGCATCCTGGTTTGCATCTTTGCCCTTGAAGACCACATTCTATCTTCTCTGATGGTCAAACACCTCCTGACTTACTGAACTACCTCTTGGCATCAAGCACTGCCTCCTTAGGAAGTGGCTCCTGAATCTATTTCTTCTCAATTAGTCTTGTGGGGATTAAAGAAACACACACACACAAAGAAACTCTGACTGAATGTGCTACATGAAGTCTTCGACCGTCTTTCTGTCTTTGCTTAGAATTAGACATGAGAAAAACCACTAGTGCATTCTCACCTTCCCTCTAAATTTAGAAATCCGAAAACATTGTTCATTATGTCAGATATTTGATGCCTTCCTTGTGGGCCTGGAGGTTGAGAATTAAATCTCAACACTTCCTTGCATGAGAAGAGTGTATGGAACATTAGACAGCAATCCCCAGGGACATGAGTACTTATAGGACAAGATTTTTCCTGCAAAGGGGAACCAACCAAACCGGTGTACAATCGCAGGCTTTGCAGGCACTTGCTCCATCTCCCTCGCTGCCTGCAGGCGTCTGTTTCCAATATTTGTACCAGTTCTATGCATAAGCCCATTCAAAGTCACACAAATTCTGTCCAAAAAGCAAGGAGAGAACCCACCCAGGTCTGACAACTTGTAGCTTTCCTCCTGTCCACGTATTCTAATGGCCTGATTAGCAATTCTATTGTATTTAATTTGCACCCCGGGTAATTCACTGTCAGCCAGAAGAGCCATCAGCTTGAAAAATGGCACCAAAATTAAAAACCAATAGTCAAATTTCAGTTGGAATGAGCTCTCCTGGCATAATGATGAAGCTGGATTAACTAGAGTCCAGCCCGCTAAGTGCAAACATTTTAGTTACTAATATGCTGCTGGGGAGTTTGAGCCCTGGCCTTTTTGCAGTGTGGGAAACAAGCAGCCAAGTTAGAAAATTGAGAATGAAAAATGTGTTGGTCCAGTCAAACCGTCAAGTGAAGTGGCTGTTCACCATCTCCTAGCCATTTTTTTCTTTCTCTCTGTTTTGTTTTTGTTTTTGAGAGATGGAGGTCCCTCTATGTTGCCCAGGCTGGTCTTGAACTGCCTGGGCTCAAGCAATCTTCTTGCCTAGGCCTCCCAAAGTGCTGTCATTACAGGTGTGAGCCACTGCCCAGCCCACTGTGATGGTTTTAAACATGTCCACAAATTCTGCGGCAGTCCTCTCATCAAAGAGTGGAGGAGTCCAATCCCCTGCCCCTCCCCAAAAGCTGGCCTTCCTGACTCACATGGAACGAATAGAACACAGTGGAAGTGATGCTGCTTCCACTCTATCACTTGGAAGTGATTTCCAAGACTAGGTCGTAAAAGGTGATACAGCTTTTGTCTGGTTTTGGTTTTTTGTTTTTGTTTTGTTTTGTTTTGTTTTTGAGAGAAGTTTTGCTCTTGTTGCCCAGGCTGGAGCGCAGTGGCATGATCTCGGCTCACTGCAACCTCCGCCTCCCAGGTTCAAGCGATTCTCCTGCCTCAACCTCCTGAGTAGCTGGGATTACAGGTGCCTGCCACCATGCCTGGCTAATTTTTGTATATTTAGTAGAAACGGGGTTATCATCATGTTGACCAGGCTGGTCTTGAACTTCTGACCTCAGGTGATCCACCCTCCTTGGCCTCCCAAAGTACTGGGATTACAGGCATGAGCCACCGCACCCAGCTGTCTGGTTCTCTTTCTTGGAAGCCGTGAGCTGATATGTAAGAAACTCAACTGTCCTGAGCCACCATCTTGGAAAGGCCATGTAGCAAGACCACACAGAGAGAAGGACGCCCAAAGAGTCCCCATCTGGTTCCACTTTGGCAGTTTGAGTCTTCCCAGCTCACGAGGCAGACAAGTGAGTGAGATGACTCCAGCTCCAGCCACCAGGCCATTGCAACCCTAGCGACCCCTAGGGAGAACTGCCTGGCTGAGCCCAGTCAATGCCCAGATTAGTAAGCAACGTAAGTGACTGCTATGGTTTTAAACCACTATTTTGGAGTGGTTTGTTGTGATAAGACCACCCAGCATCCCTCAGTCTTCCTGCTTCTGCTTCTTGGTGGCAACTGGGGCCCACAGGGATCCCTGGTCAAGGGAACCCACCCCACACCCAGCCAAACCTCAGATCTACCCATTGTTCCCATTAGCCTGACCTGAAACTGAGCAAATGAGCCAGGAGTCACAGGAACAAATCCTTGCCCTACTCTTCCCTCCCTTCTGGAATTTTCCCCCACCCATGTGACAAAGACAAGTGTCTATCCCCTTTGGGAGGCATGCCCTGGTTTGGGTAATACGGGAGAAACACATGCTCTGATCCCCGTTAGAGAAGCTCATGACCAAGCTCCTCTCCCTAAATCCCCCATTCCCAGCAGCTAAGATCTCCAACCCCACTAACACTGAACATCATAAAGAAGCAGGGACAATGTCACCATGGTGGCAACCTCCAGGGTCCAGTAGTGACAGCGTCCTACAGATACTATGCTAAAAAGCCCCCTCCCCCCATGCACCCCTCCACCCAAGTGTTCTTGACTGTGAGTCCTGTTACCTTCCCTCAGGTTTGTGAACACAGCCTTCCAGAAATCCCTTTCCTATTGAAGTCAGCTATTGTTGGTTTCGGCAGCTTGAAATCAAGAAACCTGACTCAAAGCACCCTTATCTTAGCTGTGCCCAGGACACAAGTATAAAATTGGCAAGAGGCAGTGAACTGCTCCAGGCCTCACTAGTGAAACCAGCAAAGTTACCGGGGTCCAAGACCACAGTGAACCCTAGTACATGTTCCCTTGAATTCGCTGGCTTTGGCATGGAAACTAACCATGGAAACTAATAAATGCAAATAACATTCATTATAGGGTTATACAACATTACACAGGATTATCCAATAGAAACGTCTGTATTCTATCTAGACAAAATCTCACTAGTAATAGACACACCGCACACATGCACATTCCTTCGGGTTAGAGGTAAAAGTCCACAGCACCTTAGCCTCTGGGCGGGTACCTAAGATAGACCATCACTGTCTCATAGGTCTATGTAGCAGATGCCATCATTATCATTGCCTCTTACAAATCCCCTTGCTCTTAACTTCTGAGTGCATTCAGGCTCAGCTTCCCAGTGGTCACCCTTGCATTTCTTCATCTGGGGGCTTCTACTGGTTGCCAAACTACTTTGCCTGCCCCCGTGTCAGGCTGGAAGTGTGGGAGTTAATGCCCCCGAGAACAGCCCCCCAAGAAATGACTGATACAAATTGGTAGATAAACACCCTAGCCTCCTTACCTCTCAGGTGGGATAACTCAGAAGCCTGTGTACACTGTCTCCCCCAAAGGAAACGGGTCGTATTCGCTGTCTTAGTCTGTGAGGGCCAGCATAACAAAGTACCACACAACTGGGGGGCTTTAACAACATAAATGTATTTTCCCACAGCTCTGGAGATTGGAAGTCCAAGATCAAGGTGTCAGCAGGGTTGATTCTTTCTGAGGCCTCTCTTCTTGGCTTGTAGATGGCTGTCTTTTCCTTGCGTCTTCACATGGCCTTCTCTCTGTGGATGTCTGTGTCCCAATCTCTTCTTAAAAAGACGCCAGTCACATTGGATTAGGGCCCAACCTGACGACTTCATTTTAACTTAATTACCTCTTTAAGGACCCTGTTTCCAAATAAGATGACATTCTGAGGTCCTGGGGTTTAGGACTTCAAAACATGAATTTGGGAGAGGGACAGAATTCAGCCATAGCAGTTACCCACAGGAGTACCTGGCTTGATCGTGCACCCTTCGTTAACTGTCCTGCCTTACACCCGCACGCCTTTACTGGTGTTTCCTTCTCCCAGGCTTGATTCTGGGAGAACCCAAATGAAGACAGTATGGACACTCCCTCCCTTGCACCAGCCCCTGCCTAGGGTGTCACTGTCACTGTGGATCTGATCTACTACCGAATTCTCATCAGAGCAAGTCTGGAGTTCCCATTCAGCCTATACTCTGTGGTGGGAACAAGTGCCATGAAGCTCTAGGAGCTCAGGGGTCTTACACTCTGCAGTGAAGAATTCCCTGTATGTGATTGGTGCTCTTGGCAGTTTTGCTCCTTACACCATTGCTGTAATTGGCTGCATGTAAATTAGCTAAGCCTAATGCATTGATCCTAGTTATGAGTAGTGCACATGCCGGTTCTGCACCACACACCCACCCAGCTGGCTGTAGGTTTGATATGGATATGCAGATTAAGCAACTCTAATTTGTTAGTGCTAATAAGATTCCGGACACAGACAACCCTCCTGTGTGGTGTTGTTAAGGTGCTGAGACCAGAACCCAATTTATACACTCACATACTCCCATAGAGACCATCCCAGCACACTCAGGAGCCAGACCCATTGGGTTGAGAAACAGTGACAGAGTCAAGACATCCGGGGGCCTGGTGGCATTTCCTACCTTTATATTGGTTGGTTGGGTATCACATCACCCCAGCCTGCCAGTGTGATCCTGCTGTTATGACCAAGAGACCTTGTTCCACAGCACCACCACCACCTCACAACTGTGCCACGTGATACAGTTTACAGAATGTCTCCTCGTGCCTCAGCTCCTTTGCGACAAGTCTGCAAACTGATGGAACAGAAATTGTCATCATCACATCATCATCGTTGATATATTTCTGTTTTACCCCTGAGGGCTCAGAAACTCTTTGCCCCACTGCTCAGGGCTACGATACTGGAACTAGAGTTGTAGCCTCTGGTCTCTACACCTGCTGGGGCTCAGGACACACCACCCCAAAACATGACTGTAGGAAACCAGAAAATGCCACCCCAGAATATACCTCTTTGGCATATTGATTATTTCAAGCTGGTTATTTTGAGAAACTGCAGACACAGCAGTAGCTCTGAAAAACTCCCATTTTGTAAAGGACATTTTCATTAGTAAACATATCTGTAGCAGGAAGAGAGCTGCTCAACTTTTATCACCTAAGAGACTTTTATCTGCATAACAAGGCAACCTTTATTCTCCGGACATTTCTTCTTCTCACCCGCCCAAAATTTGTCTCCAGCACCCCCCAGAAGCCCAGAACCCCTATTCTTTTCTGTAGCTCATGATACGATGCAAGCTTCCATCATCTGGCCCTTCTTTGGGTTTCATGGCTTTATGGGACTCCCATGCGAATGTGTGTAATTAAAATGGTTTTTCTCCTGCTAATCTGTTTCATGTCAATTTAATTCATAACCCAACTAAAGAATCTAGATAGGTGCAGGGAAGCATTTTTCCCTCCCCAACAATGCTTTGCACCCTGCTTCAGTAAACACGCGGCTGGCAATGCTGAGGCAGCCCCAGTGTCTGCTCCCTCTGCTCCATGCCCTGGGGAGTAGCCTGGGCAAGGTGGGTGGGGTGGGGCCCCAGACTCTCCAATTCTGCAGCCTCACTCACACACCGGCCTGATTCCATCTCTCCCCAACCCCAGTGTGGTTTTCAGTTGGGGCTTTTCCCAGATCCTGACCTTGGCCTCTCCTAGAGGCCCAGCTGTTTCCAATTGCAGGAGCTGAGGTGGGGGTGGGCAGTAAAGGTACTATTCCCACCAAGTCTCAATGTAGCAAGGAAATGGCAGGCCCTGACAGAGCTGTGCTCAGAGCACTTTGGTGCCTCAGATGGATTTATTCAAAGTTCATAATTACCCTGAAATCTCCTAAAATGAAAACATGATTGAAGAATTAAACCTGGTAAACAAATTAGTCAGAAAGAAAACCTCCGCATAGCAAATGACAAAATCCAAAAAATCCAATCCAGCAAATGAATGGGCTTGTGCTGTAGTTGGCGGCCAGCGCTGCACACAAGCCTGGGCCCTGGCAAAGACAGGACTGGGGAGCAGCCGGCCCCCTGCTGCAGGGGAGCCTGGACCTTGGGGATGGTGTGGTCAGTCAGGTGGCCAGGACCTGGGGAGGGATGTGGCTGGAGCCTCTAGTCCACCGCAGCTGCGTGGGAAGTTGTGACTGCAGCTGGGCTCCACCGAAGCCCACGTTCAGGGGCTGCGAGCCTCCCTCCGGCTGGGGCTGGAAGGAAGACAGCTGTGGAAGGCCTGAGGGATGCTTTCTCATGCTGAGAGGGGCTGCTTTCATTTCTGTGCCCTCCTCCCCACCTCACCTCATTTCTCAGAACCACCGGGAACTGGGGTGAGGGGAGGGTTTGCACACAAGAGATCTTTACTTTTCTTTTTGTTTTGTTTTGTTTGGAGATTTGTTTTTGTCTCTCTGAATCTGATCTATTTTTCAGGAACTGCTAACCCCCAATTTGAGGCTTTCTCTCTCCCAATAAGGAAGGGTGTCCTGGTTACTGCTGCTGTGTGACAAGCTACCCCCAAACTAAGTGGCAGAAAACAACTATTTGATTAGACTCACAGATTCTGAGGGTCAGGAATTCAGCCAGGGGACAGCAGGGACTGCTTCTCTCTGCTCCGTGATGTCTGGGGTCTCAGCTGAGAAGACTCCATGGCTAGGGGTGGGGCTGGAATATGTGGAGGTCTCTTCACTCACAGGCCTGGGGCACAATGCTGTCTGTCGATGGGATCCCAGCTAGATTGCAGATCCGAACACCTAAAGGTAAACTATCCGGGCAGCGGTAGGCACCTGTAGTCTCAGTTACTCAGGAGGCTGAGGCAGGAGAGCAGCTTGAACCCGGGAGGCAGAGGTTGCAGTGAGCCAAGATCGTGCCACTGCACTTCAGCCTTCACAACAGAACAAGACTCCATCAAAAAAAAAAAAAGAAAGAAAGAAAAAGAATGAAAGAAAGAAAGAAAGAAAGAAAGAAAGAAAGAAAGAAAGAAAGAAAGAAAGAAAGAAAGAAAGAAAGAAAGAAACACCTACAGGTGACCTCTCCATGTGACCTGCGTTTCCTCCCAGCGTAGTGGTAGCAGGGCAGTCAGATGGCTCATATGGTAGCTCAGAGCTCCAAAGGTAAATGTTTCTTCAAAAAAGGCAGTCACAGCTGGGCACGGTGGCTCACGCCTGTAATCCCAGCACCTTGGGAGGCCGAGGCAGGCAGATCACAAGGTCAGGAGATTGAGACCATCCTGGCTAACATGGTGAAACCCCATCTCTACTAAAAATACAAAAAAAAAAAAAAATTAGCTGGGTGTGGTGGTGGGCACCTGTAGTCCCAGCTACTCGGGAGGCTGAGGTAGGAGAATGGCGTGAACCCAGGAGGCAGAGTTTGCAGTGAGCTGAGATCGCACCGCTGCATTCCTGCCTGGGTGACGGAGTGAGACTCCGTCTCAAAAAAAAAAAAAAAAAAAAAAAAAAGCTGTCGCTGTATCATAGTTTCTGATCCACCATTGGAAGTCACGCGGCATCCCTTCGCTATGTTCTTTGGGTTACAAGTGAGTCACAAGCCCACCCAGATTCAAGGGGCAGGGCAGAGATGCCACATTTTGGTGGGAGGAGTGTTAAGGAATTTGTGGACAGGTTTTAAAACCACCACAAAGGATTCCTACTGGTGCAACCCTTCTCAGCAAGATCCTATCACATTGAAGTGACAACTGATCCTTTTTCTTGGGTTCTGACCCCTGTTCTGCCTCATGGGACCTTCAGTGGGTTGAATGGTGGCCCCGCAAAACCTATGCCCGTGTCTTAATCCCCAGAACCTGTGCATGTGACCATATTTGGAAAAAGGGTTTTTGCAGATGCAATTAAGGATCTTGAGATGAGATGATCCTCGATTATTCAGGTGGGCCCTAAATCCAATGACAGGGGTCCTTGTAAGAGACACATAGAGGAAAAACACATAGAGAGAAGGTGGCAAGAAGATGAAGGCAGATATTGGAGTGATGCAGCCAAAGCCACGAAACACCTGGAACCCCCAGAAGCTGGTCAAGGCAGGGAAGGATCCTCCCCGAGAGCCTCCAGAGAAGGTGTGACCCCACCGGCACCTTAGTTTCAGACTGCTGGCCTCCAGAACAGCGAGAGAATCCATGCTTGTTGTCAGCCACCCAGTCTGGCCCAGTCTGGAGTACTCTGTTCCAGCAGCCTCAGGAAATGAATGCACCATCCGTGGAAACCCAAGTGGCCTTCCTTCACTGAGTCTCAGTGAAATGGGGATAAATTAAATGGAGATAAAAATAGTATCTGCCTCCTCCGGCGGTTGGGAGGATTAGGGAGATAAGCTGTGGAAAGTGCTTAGCCCAGTACCTGGCAGTGTTCTAGCATGGTTGTTATTAACAGAGTCCGGAGAAACAGATGGAGGGCCATTAAAACGAAACAAAAACAGATTAGAAAGACAATGGAATGAAACACAAAAGCGGATGATGTGCTGTACCTACTCTCTCTAAGGGCTCTGTGCCCCCTGCCTCAAACTCAGGTGTGCCCAGGACCACAGGAGCCACTCCTTCACAATGACGTGGCCCATCCTGCCGGTTCTCCTTTGCTGCCTGTCCACAAGGATGCTTCTCTGCTCCCCTGGCCTGACAGTCCTGGGTGGCGTGGTCGCTGCTGCTGGGCACTCTTGGCCCCTGAGGTGTCTGCAATATCTTCACTCCTCACCTAGACTGTCATCATCTCCAGGGCAGGAGCTCTGCTTCTCCCTTTAAGCTATTAATACCATTGCCGGCCGCGTGCGGTGGCTCACCCCTGTAATCCCAGCACTTTGGAAGGCTGAGGCGGGCAGATCACCTGAGGATGGGAGTTCGAGATCTGCCTGACCAACAATGGAGAAACCCCGTCTCTACTAAAAATACAAAAAAATTAGCCAGGTGTGGTGGTGCATGCCTGTAATCCCAGCTACTTGGGAGGCTGAGGCAGGAGAATAGCTTGAACCCAGGAGGCAGAGGTTGCGGTGAGCTGAGATCACGCCACTGCACTCCAGGCTGGGTAACAAGAGTGAAACTCTGTCTCAAAAAATAAAAATACCGTTGCCTTATAGAACAAACACGATTGTCAAAGCTGGGTGATATGATCATGGGAGATCAGTACATTATTCTGGCTACTTTTATATATGTTCGAACTTTTCCATAATAAAGCATTTAAAAAAAATGCCAACTGTCTCAGGGCAGATTCCTCATGAAGTAGACTCATGAGATGGAGTTTAAGGAGCAGGGGGTTTATTTAGGGAGATCCCGTGGCACCATGGCCTGGGGAAGGGAGGGGAAGAGAGTGGGATTGGACAGAGGGAGCAGACAGTTGTGAGGCAGGCTCAGTGACAGCCTCTGCTAACCGCCAGACCCTGGGGAGCCCTGCAGCTAGAATGGCCCTGCAGAGTTGGACTCCTTTCCTACGGCAGCGGAACAAATGACCACTTACTTACGGGCTTACAACACATTTATTCTCTTACGGTTCTGGAGGTCAGAAGCTTAAAATCAAGGTGTCAGTTGGGCTGATTCCTTCGGGAGGCTCTGGGGAGAATCCGTTTCCTTGCCCTTTCCAACTTTTAGAAGCCACCTGCATCCCTTGGCTCGCAGCCCCTTCTTGCACCTCCCAAGCTGGCCATTACATTCACTCTGACCTCTGCTTTTGTTGTCATGTCTCCTTTTCTGACTCTGATCCTCCTGCCTCTCCCTTACAAGGACCCTTGTGATGACATGAGGCCAACCAGGATAATGCCAGACAATCTCCCCATCTCCAGATCCTTAACTTAGTCACACCTGCAAAGTCCCTTTTGCCCTGTAAGGTAATGAACATATTCACAGGTTCTGGAAACTAGGACATGGGCATCTTGGCGGGAAGGAGGAGAAATTATTCAGCCCATCATAGAATTGTCCAGATATGTCCAGAGGTGACTAGGCCTTTATTCCCCCATACTAAAAGGTCATTGGAAGAGTGTGACTTTGAGCAAAGCACTCTCTGTAGCTGAGGCAGACCCTAAAGTTGCCAACAGCTGGAGGGGGCCCCTGAAAGCACCTCCACAAAGTGGGACAGCAAGTCCTTCCTTGAAGGGGGTCTGGGCAACATCTCACAGACCCTACTGCGGCACTCCAGCCTCAAATCCTAGCACAGTAATGGATACCACGTAGGCTCTTAACCTTGGGCTTTAGGTGCATAAGTTGCCACCAAGATGCTCGCCCTCAACAGACTCCCCAGGAATAGATCATAATGACAATGGCACCCCCTGACTGGGCACATGCCACCTGCCAGGACCTGCACTAAGCCCTGTACTTGCACTACTTCACTGAGCGCCCACCCCCAACCCTGTTACTTTTCTGATTTATTTGTACAGAGAAGGAAATCAAGGCCCAGGAAGATGAAGTCCTTTGCCTGAGGTCACACAGCCACAGTAAAGGCAGGACTCAAACCCATGTCCTTCTTGCTGTCTAACACTATGACATAATCCAACCAAAGTGATGCAGCTATGCACAGCATAAGCCAGAAACTCAAACACCAAAAGGGCCCCTTCCACTGTCACTAGACCTTGCCTTGTCAATCTGGGTATGTCCTCACGTGACTCTGCCAAAATCTCTCCAGGTGGAGGGTGGTCCTCATCCTGTCCCCGCCTCACCAGCTGGCATAGAGAGCTGCACCAGTGTCTTTAAGAGATTCTCATGTATTTCTTCTAGGGGGAATGAGAAAAGGCACAGCCACTGTGGAAAACGGCGTGGCAGTGCCTCAAAAAGTTAAACATAGAATTACGATATGATCCAGCAATGCCACTTCTGGGCATATATCCCGAAGAACTGAAAGCAGGGATTCCAACAGATATTTGTACACTCTTGTTCATAGCAGCGTTATTCATAACAGCCAAAAGGTGGAAGCAACCCAAAAGTCCATAAACAAAACGTGGTATAGTCATACAATGGCCTATTAACTTAAAAAAGGAAGAAAATTCTGATACATACTACAACATGGATGAACCTTCAAGACAGTATGCTAAGTGAAAGAAGCCATGGGCTGGGCACCATGGCTCACGCCTGTAATCCCAGCACTTTGGGAGGCTGAAGCAGGCAGATCACCTGAGGTCAGGAGCTGGAGACCAGCCTGGCCAACATGGTGAAACCCTGTCTTTACCAAAAAAATACAAAAATTACCCAGGTGTGGTGATGCATGCCTGAAGTCCCAGCTACTCAGGAGGCAGAGGCAAGAGAATCACTTGAACCTGGGAGGGAGGCACAGGTTGCAGTGAGCCAGGACTGCACCACTGCACTCCAGCCTGGGCACCACAGAGAGAGACTCCGTCTCAAAAGAATGAAATAAAGAAGCCAGACACGAAAGGACAAATATTTGTATGATTCCACTTATATGAAATACCTAAGTAGTCAAGTAGACATGGAAAGTAGACTGGAGGCTACCAGAGCCTGGGGGAAGGGGGCAGCAGGGAGCTTCTGTTCAAAGGTCCTGAGTTTCTGTTTGGGAAGATGACAAAGTCCTGGAAATGGATGACGCTAATGGTTGTAGAACAATGTGAATGTTTATGTTATATATATTTAACTACGATTTAAAAATAGAGTTTTTTTTTTTTTATTGACACAGAGTCTTGCTCTGTTGCCTAGGCTGAAGTGCAGTGGAGCAATCTCGGCTCACTGCAATCTCCGCCACCCAGGTTCAAGCGATTCTTGTGCCTCAGCCTCCCGAGTAGCTGGGAACACAGGCACGCACCACCACACCCAGCTAATTTTTTAGTATTTTTAGTAGAGATGGGGTTTCACCATGTTGCCCAAGTTGGTCTCGAACTCCTGACCTCAGGTGATCTGCCCGCCTCAGCCTCCCAAAGTGCTAGGATTACAGGTGTGAGCCACCACGCCTGGCCTAAAAGAGAGAGATTTTTGACTCTTCTCCTACACCTAACACCAGAACCAGTGTCCCAGCCAGCCCTTTCCTCATCCCTTTCTCCCTTTTCCTCTGAGCCTATGCCATGTGGACTGCAGCAAGATGGAGCTCCCAGCGCCCAAAGGTGGGACTCAATTGGTCTCCCTTTGCCTCCACTCATATCAGCGTCCTCCTTGGCCACAGGTAGGCCCAAGGCCCCTCTGGCACAGTGACGTAGACATAGCAGGTCCTTGAAAAAATTGTGACAGACATGGTAGGTGCCTAAGCATACGCCCTAGGTACTCACTTTCATATCTCCAGCTGTTTGCATGGGGGTGGCCCAGGCTGCAGGGCAGGCTGGGAGGGCCAAGGAATCATCAACCCCAGGCAACAGCCCTTAACTCATGACGGATGGGACAGGAGGATGAATGCCCCAGCCCCTTCACTCCTCAAGTGAGACAACTCTGGGGCAAATTCCTTGCTGATTCCCAAGGGATCCCGGCAGGATTAAGGCTGTTTCCCACCTGCCATTTGCTCACCCTCTACAGCTCTGCTTCCCTTCCTTATCTCTGTCCCCTGTGCCCCTGCTGGTGTCTCTGGAGATCACCCCTCAAATAAACTCCTTGCACTCAGGTATGCTTCTGGGGGAACCCATACTAGGAAGAAATACATCACAGAGAACATATCAAACTTGATCTGGTGAAATATCAGAAAGCAGATACACGGTTGTTGACATGTGAAGCCTAGTGTATTAGTCGGTTTTCACACTGCTATAAAGGACTACCTGAGACTGGGTTAAACTTATGAAGAAAAGAGGTTTAATTGACTCATAGTTCTGCAGGCTTAACAGGAAGCATGACTGGGAGGCCCCAGGAAACTTACAACCATGCTGGAAGGTGAAGGGGAAGCAAGTACATCTTACCATGGAAGAGCAGGAGAGAGAGAAAAGGGGGAAGTGCCACACACTTTCAAACAACCAGATCTCATGAGAACTCACCCACTATCATGAGAACAGCAAGGGAGAAGTCTGCCCCCATGATTCAATCACCTCTCACCAAGCCCCTTCCCTGACATGTGGGGATTACAATTTGACATGGGATTTGCATGGGGACACAGAGCCAAGCCATATCAACTGGGCAGAGAATGCATCCTAAACTGCCGTGGAAAAGGAGACGGGCATTTCTTCTCTTTCACTCTTTCTGTCTCTCGCTCTTCTTTATCTCTTCAGTTTCATCTCTGCCACTCCCTCCAGCACATTCCACAATACAATGTCCACTCATTCTCTGAATTACTTACAGTTCTCTGCTCTTTCAAGTCTCCATTCCTTTCCACAGGTTGTTTTCTCTGCTGAAATGACCTTTTTCCCTTTGTCCACCTGGAAAACTCCTATTCAGCCTTCAAAACCCAGGTCAGATATCCCTTCAGGAAGCCTGCCTTGACTCTTCCCATCCCAGGAAGTAATTTACTCCCTTCACCTGTCACCTCTGTGCTTCTTCACTTAGTGTTGCAATTGAATTTGTTTCCTGTCTCCAACAGGACATCCTCCCCTCAAAACAACACAGTAAGTTCTTTGAATGAAGAGCCTGCTATACTTCTAGCATCTGGAACACACAATGCTTAGCACGTATTAGAAATTCAGTGTTGAAATTTAATAATACTTATTTCCTTTTTATTCTGCATGAGAAATTTGAAAAGTGTGTATTCGAAAGGTAACCCTTTTACACGCCTGTAATCCCAGCACTTTGGGAGGCTGAGGACGGTGGATCACTTGAGGTCAGGAGTTCGAGACCAGCCTGGCCAACATGGTGAAACGCTGTCTCTACTAAAAAAAAAAAAAAAAAAAAAAAAAAAAAAAAAAAAATTAGCCTGGCATGGTGGCCGATGCCTGTAATTCCAGTTACTCAGGAGGCTGACACACGAGGATCGCTTGAACCCAGGAGGCGGAGGTTGCAGTGAGTCGAGATCACCCCACCGCACTCCAGCCTGGGCGACAGAGTAAGATTCTGTCAAAAAAAAAAAGAAAGAAAGAGAGAGAGAGGGAGGGAGGAAGGGAGGGAGGGAGGAAGGGAGGGAGGGAGGGAGGAACGGAAGGAAAGAAGGAAGGAAGGAAGGAAGGAAGGAAGGAAGGAAGGAAGGAAGGAAGGAAGGAAGGAAGGAAGGAAGGAAGGAAGGAAGGAAATCTTTTTAAGACCTAAGTTGGATCACGTCACCCCTTGGCTCAACACCCTGCAGTGGCTCCCCATTTTACGCAAAGTAAAAGCCAGAGTCCTGACAATGGTCATCAAGATGGTACAATCATCTGTCCCAGCCCTCACCTCTGTGCCTGCATTTCCCATTTTCCTTCTCCCTCTGCCCCAGCCAAGATCTCCTTGTTATTTCTGAGGCATTTCAGACAATCCTGCCTTAGGGCCTTTGCACCAGCAGTTCCCCTGCCTGAACCACTATTTCTCGAGATAATTAGCCTGGTCTAATTGCTCACCTCCTTTAAGACTTTGCTCCAATGTCACCTTCTTCATCTTCTTTTTTTTTTTTTTGAGACTGAGTCTAGCTCTGTTGAAGAGCAGCGGCGCGATCTCGGCTCACTGCAAGCTCCGCCTCCTGAGTTCACGCCATTCTCCTTCCTCAGCCTCCCGAGTAGCTGGGATTATAGGTGCCCACCACCACGCCCAGCTAATTTTTTTTTTTTTTTTTTTTTTTTTTTTTTTTGTATTTTTAGTAGAGACGGGGTTTCACCGCATTAGCCAGGATGGTCTCTATCTCCTGACCTCATGATCCACCCGCCTCGGCCTCCCAAGGTGCTGGGATTACAGGCGTGAGCCACCACACCTGGCCCTTTATCTTATTTTTATTTTATTTTTTGAGACAGAGTCTCACTCTGTTGTCCAGGCTGGAGTGCAGTGGCACAATCTCGGCTCACTGAAACCTCCACCTCCCCAGTTCAAGCAATTATCCTGCCTCAGTCTCCTGAGTAGCTAGGACTACAGGCATAAATGCCACCATGCATTGTATTGTATTTTTAGTAGAGACGGGGTTTCGTCATGTTGGCCAGGCTGGTCTCGAACTCCTGACCTCAAGTGATCCACCCTCCTCAGCCTCCCAAAGTGCTGGGATTACAGGCTTGAGCCACCGCACCCAGCTGATGTTACCTTCTTGGTAAGACCTCCCTGACCACCCTATCAATACAGCCACCACCCCCAGCTCACTTGCCCAATCCCCCGCTTCCCCTTCCATCCTTTTACTTTTGTCCATAGCACATCTCTCCTTTTTAGCAGATGAGAAAATTTACTCACTGATTACGTTTCCTGTTTCCACTCTATGAGAGGTGAAATCTTGTATCCATCTTGTTCATTGCTATATCCTCAGTGCCTGGGCCAGCTCCTAGCACAAGGTAGGCACTCATTAAATATTTGTTCAACGAATGAACCTAGGTTATCCATCCCTCTTGGATTAGAAAAAAGTTTCTCCAAGGCCTGTCATTCTGGAGAGGAAAGTAGAAAAGCAGCCAGAGCCCCCCATTTGTCTGCCCCCGTCCCCAGGGAATCTCAGAGCAAGGGTGTCCCTCCTCCCTAGAGTTTCTCCCCTGAAACGGTCCTCCATCTCCCAGACAACTGTGTTCTTACAAGGAAATTCTCCCTCACAGACACACAGTTGCCCTGCACATTGTCAACTCCCTGAGCAGGGCCCGGAGAACTATGATGTTAAGACAGAGGGACGACAGCCCCAGGGACAGGCCAGCCAAGACCCCCATGGCCTGTATTGATGGCAAGGAGATGTCCTGTCCTGGAATATGCCCAGTAATAAACACACCTCCCTTCTAGTTTGGGGGCTTAGCTTCCTTAGCAGCCTGAACAGGAACCCATCAATGGCAGAGGGTACATTCTGAGCAATTAAGGAAAATTCCACAGGTTCTCCACAATAAGCACTTACACGGGAATGCCTACCCTTTTCAAAGGAAAAAGAAAGAATGCTCTTAATGATCCCTCCCTTTACTGGATGAAGTTCTAGGAGACCGGGCAGGACCTGTATCTAATTAGATACCCGGAGAGCGTGATTCACCGCCCATCATTTACAAGCATATCAAGATTTCAGGTTTTGCAACTGAGGCTCAAAATGAAACCTTTTGGGTTTCGCAGGCCTGCTGCAGCGTGCTGGCTTCGGCTTCGAACTGGTGATTTAGTAAACAACCTGGAGGGGGGAAACGCAGCTACCCTTCACCAGGCAAGGTTTGCCTGGCCCAGCTTGGGGAGCAGAGGCGGCAGCTGGAGAGCAGGGAAGGGTTTCTGAGCAGAGAGGACTACAGGGGTGGTGGGGGTGATGTGGGTGGCGGTGAAGGGATGGCTGGCCGATCAAAGGGCCCCCTCAGGCCAAACCCATGGAAAAGGCTTTGATCTCCTAATCACATCTATTTATCTTGTGTCCATCCTGAGACAAAAGAACCGCCCTGAAGGGCCGGCCTTTGAGGGCAAACCTGGCTCCTGAGGACTGCTCCAAGCTCCAAGCCAAACACTTGCTTCTCTGCGGGTTATTGAGACCTTGGGCAACCAAGAAGGCAAATCTGGGACCCCTGAGGCCCAGGTGGACTCTGGCCGGCTGGCAACGGGGAGAGAGGGATCGAATGCACTGGAACCAGGCCTGGAAAACCAAACATGATGGCCAGACTTGAAGTGACAGCCAGATGCAGAGAAGACAGCAGCACCATCAACGGGGCTTACTTGTCATCCAAGTTCTCTGACTGTGGGTATTGGAGACTAGGGACTGAGGAAAAGAGAAGCAGAGTTCCGTAATCTTTCATTCACGTCTCATAATATCAGCAGCAAGAATAGTAATAGCATTTACTTCATGCCTGGCACTGTTCTTAACACTTCCCCTTTGTTAACCCAGCGCTATGCTATCATCATGCCCATTTTACAGATGAAGAGACCGAGACACAGAGCGATTACGTGACTCATGCGCGGTTACACAGCTGACATGCTGGAGCAGGAGACTTCACCTTCCGTTTCCTCCTTTCCTGCCTCCTGACCTCTGAAATGGAGGGGCAGAAACAGGACATAATGGACCCAGGCTCTTCCTCTAAAGCTCTCTGGGTCTCTGCTTGCTCATTTCTTTTCTCAAATGTGGTAACGAACCTCCTCCCCAAAGCCCCCCACAGGGGTGTTTTGAAGCTTGAGAGGTATAGTGAATGTGAAAGTGTTAATAACAACCAAACCAAAGTGCTAAGCAAAGTGAGAGTCTCTTGTTTTTTCTTTCCTCTTCGGACTCCTCTTGGTTTCCTGCAAGATCAAAGTTATGAGAGGGGTGCGGTGGGAGTAGTTTAAGGAGCAGAACTGGCTGGCAAGAGGGGGTTGAGGTGTGGGAAAAAGCCGCTGGGGTCTTTTCCTGGCTGGAAAGGGGCTGGGAAGTGACTCTCCTTTTAGGACCTAGCAGGGGAACCATTCGTCTTATAACTCCAGGAGGCGCCATTCACATAGGATAGAGTGCTAATAGTGACCCCCTGGAATCATTCCACATGCCCATCGGGCTAGGTGCTAGAAACTTCTAGAAAGGACACTTCTGCCTAGGGAACAGCCCCAGCCCTGACCGCGGCCCCTGGGCGTGGAGAGCAGGAGCTGAAAGGCCTGAGGTGTTGGGGCTGGGGGCCGTGGTAGGGAAGGTGCAGAGGCCAAGGGAAGGATGGGAAGGCCACGGCTGGCAAAGTGGGGTGGAGGCAGACGTTAGAGAAAAGCTCAAAGAAGCTCCCTCCCCCACCCGCGCCCCGACCCCACCCCCACCCGGGCTGTGGGAGGGAGACCCTGACCACATCAGGGGTGTGTGGCGAGGAAATGAGGCCTCCTCAGGAACGAGCTGCAAATGAGAACCGTATGGAGTTTCGGGATCCCCGAAGGAACACAGGGAAAGGATACAGTTGCGTCCATGGGAAAGTTATTATCATCTCCGCTGAAGTTAAACATTCGGGAGGGTCTGCTTTCCATCTCCTCCGCCTGGGAGCCTGTGAAGGGGGAGGCGCGTCGGCGGCTTGTCAGGAGGGCCTGGCCGGTCACATTTTCCGAGGGGAGTCAGGGACAGGGAGAGGCTGTTAGAGGCAGCCAGGGCCCTGAGGAGGTCCTCTGAGCCTCCAGCCTGTGCTCCTGCCCTTCGTCTGGCTCGCTCTTTCTGCAGTGCTCAGAAATCCATTGCTCCTCTCTCCTGCTCTGGGATTGTGCTCTGCAGGGGTGTGGAGGCTGCGCTCTGCAGGGGTGTAGGGGCTGCAATCTGCAGGGGTGTTGGGGCTGGACTTCACCTCTGCAAGTTCCTGGGCAGATAGAGAGGGGGAAGAAGGAGAGGCCCTGGCCCCTGAAGAGAAAAACTGGAAATGTAGAACTCAGGGAGATCTAAAGGAAGAATTCAGGCTTCTGGAAAATTCTTCGTCTCCTCAAAATGTACTAGAAATGGAAGTGAGTCAGGCAGAGCGGTGGGAGGACCCGTCTTCCAGGTGCTGGGCTCACCGGTGCTTACTAGTGACCTTTGAGATAATAAATCTACCCCAGAAAATGGTCTTCCTGCTGCAGCTGCCCTTAGAGGTCAGGGAGAAGGTAGACTTTCAGGTTTCACGGAGAACAAGTGTTCCAGGCCGAGGACACCGCAGCCTCCAAGCCTTCAAAGCCTGAGCACCTTCTCAGGCCCCTCAGAGGCCTCCGCCTCAGGGATGGGTCCCTTCCTCCCCCTCCTCTGCCCAGGGATTTGTGATTCCCTGAGCACAGAGGACAGAAGACTGCCTGCCTGACTCACAGCTCCTCCCTACCCTCTGGCCCGTATCTTCATTGAAGTTTTCTGGAGTTTTCTCTCATGAGTAAGAATGAGGAAAGACAGGAGATTTATAAAGGCTCTTTTATGGCACTCACTTCCCCTAATTTTCTGGACAGACAGACGTCCACTTGGGTGCCAGTGAGGATCAGTCCAAGCCAACAATACCCAGCCTCAGAGGGTCACCCAGGGCACTCCCCCAGGGACAGGTAGGGGACCTCAGTTGTGGTGGAGCAGATGGGCTGTGAGACCCAGGCCCTGGCCCCAGTTCTGCTCCTTCCTCCCCACTGTCAAGCCATGTAACCTCTCAGACCAGTTTTCTCACCTGTCAAACTGAGGAGAGCAACACTCATGGCCAGAACGGTTTTCAGGATTAGCTGACAAAACACATCGAGCCCGTGGAAGGTGCTTGCCAAATGAGGTTTCCTTTTCCATCTGCATCCCTGACTCTGGACCAGCCCTGAGGAGACATGGGCACTGAGGACTGGCATGGAAATGAATTAGCACTTGAGTTCAGGTGCTAATAACAGAGACCTAACTACAGAGGCTTACACAAATCTGAGGGTTTTTTTTTTTTTTTTTTTTTTTTTTTTTTTTTTTTTTTTTTTTTGAGATGGAGTCTCACTCTGTCACCCAGGCTGGAATGCAGTGGCGCAATCTCAGCTCACTGCAACCTCCACCTCCCAGGTTTAAGAGATTCTCCTGCCTCAGCCTCTCGAGTAGTTGGGACTACAGGCATGCACTATCATGCCTAGCTAATTTTTAAAATTATTATTATTTTTAGTAGAGACGGGGTTTCACCATGTTGACCAGGCTGGTCTCGAACTCTTGACCTCAAGCAATCCGCCTGCCTCAGCCTCCCAGAGTGCTGGGAATACAGGCATGAGCCACCACGCCCAGCCAAATCTTAGGTTTAATGTCTGATAAAATGAAGTCCAGAGGTGGGCAGTTTGGGGTTGGTATAGTAGTCACCAGGGACCCAGTCTCCTTGGATATTTCTGTTTTGCTTTCATTAGAATGAGGCTTCCATCTCCAAGATCACAAGATGGCTGCTAGAGCTCCAGCCATCATCATTCCAGGCAGACAGGTTTAGGAAGAAGAATAGCAAAGGGCAAAAGGAATCCTCCCAGCTGAAGGAGCCTCTTTGAAGATTTGCCCTTATATATCGTCAGTCACCTCTAAGCTTCAAGTGAAGCTGGGGGTATAGTCTTTCAGCTAAATGCAGTGCTGCCCCTAATAAAACCCAAGGGGGATGCAGAGAATGCAGAGCTAACATTCACAGGTATAGTGGGATAGTTGTTAAAATATTAAAATACTTTTACTGATGATAAATGGCCCCTTCCCCAAGCCTCTCCTTCAATATTTCTCTTTGTGGCTAGGGCCCCTCCTCTATCTCCCCATGACCCAGCAACAGAAGGATTAGTGCCGGGCCCAGCAGAAGGTTCGGCACTAAGTAGGCATCTGCTCTGATGGGCCGCTGCCTATACTATACAGTGGTGAAATATTTTGAAACATCACCCTTGGAAGAATGGGTTCCCAGCAAGTGAATAGCTCAAATGAGGGTTTCTAGCAGCTGCTCAGGAAAAAAAGGGAAAAGAAATGAGTGATAGCTCAAAGGATACAACACTTCTACTGAACAAGGCCTAGTCTGCTCTCTAGGACAAGAGCAACCCTTAGAACTGGGCCCCATGCTCCAGAGGCCCCTGCTCTGGCCACCCCGGTGGGCTAGTAGTCTACAGGAACAAAGGGACACCCGCCTGGAGCCCGTTTTCCTCTTCTGGACATGCTCTGGGATCCTAGGACCCAGAATTCCCTACCTGACAGCCCTAAGCCCACTATCAGGGGATTCCCAGGCTTCCCCATGTCCCGAGGGGGCATGTCACTGTCTGTTCACACCCTATTTTAGTCCTGTTCTGCTGCTATAACACAAAATACCTGAGACAAGGTAACTGATAAGGAATGGAAATTTATTTTCTCACAGTTCTGGAGGCTGGGAAGTCAAAGATCAAGGCACCCACAGATTCAGTGTCTGATGAGGGCTACTCTCTGCTTCCCAGATGGCATCTCTTGCTTTGGCCTCCCATAACAGAAAGGACAAACAGCTCCCTCACACCTCTTTGATAAGGTCACAGTCCCATTCATGAAGGCTCTGCCCTCATGACTTAATCACCTCCTAAAGGCCCCACATCTTAACACCATCCCATTGATGAGTAAGTTTCAACATATGAATTTGAGAGGGACACATTCAAACTACAGCCCACCCTTAGGTCAGAGTGGTAGCCAAGACATGACTGTTCAGAGGGGAAGTATTTGGGGTAGATGGGGGGAATCGGACAGAGCAGAGACATTTGGGCTAGTGGGGTAGATGCATGTATGCACCAAGGCCTCTCCCAGTGGGATACAGAGCCTCAGAGGCAGGACAAGAAAAGAGAACAGACAGGGCCCAGGAGCCGGCTCTCCCCAGACTGCTGTGCTCCCGTGCAGAACCATGGGGGAATCCAAGAAGTCTAAATTCAAACCTAGCCTTTCCCATCACTGTGAAGTTATATTCATCAACAGATTGGACACGATGGTTTGGAAGCTTGATTTTAGTCTTTAAATATTTACAGCTTTCTTTTGGGGAGGGAATCCAGAATTTTCCTGTGTCTCTCTGCAAACACTCAATGATCTCTGGTTCCTTGTGGGTAAATGCTTTTTCATGTACATATATCCAACTGCCATTTTCAATGAAAAATTTCTTTTTGCTAACTTTTAAAAGTGTATTATAGACCGGGCACGGTGTCTCATGCCTGTAATCCCAGCACTTTGGGAGGCTGAGGCAGGTGGATTACCCGAGGTCAGGAGTTCAGGACCAGCCTGGCCAGCATGGTGAAACCCCGTCTCTACTAAAAACTACTAAAATTTGCCAGGTGTGGTGGCAGGTGCCTGTAATCCCAGCTACTCAGGAGGCTGAGAGAGGGGAATCACTTGAACCCGGGAGGCGGACGTTGCAGTGAGCTGAGATCATGCCATTGCACTCCAGCCTGGGTGACAAGAGTGAAACTCCATCTAAAAAAAAAAAGATATTTACAGATATGGTATGTGGGCTTCTGGGTGTACTCTTGGACCAGATCCCAACAAAGTTAAGGACGACCCTGTCTGAGATGATCATCCATTAGTAAGTCTGGTCTTCATATCTTTGGGGAGGGAGTCATCAGAGTGGGGAGCACACCTGGATGGAGTGAGCCAGAAGTGAGCCCAAACAGCACCATCAAGGCAGCCATGGCTTAAAGCCCCCCACCCATATTTTCCTATCTATTGCAAGAGACCTGGGTGTTCCTCATAGCTTCAGGAAGCAGGACTGCAGCTTTGAAAGTCTGGCTTCGTGTTTGAGAAACATCTCTGCAAGCAACCTATAGGGAGCATCTTCTAGGTGCCAGGCTATGGGGATTCAGGCAACATTAGCAGCCACCATTGCCACTCTGAGAAGAAGCGGTAGAATAACCAACCATCAATGTTCACTATCAAGTCTACATTTGCAATGCAATTGGAAGAGTGCTGTGTGTGAGGCTACTGTGGGTTGACCAGACAGATAGCACCACAGGCAGGAGGTCCCTGTGAAGAGAGATGTCGGATGTAAATACCTCAGGCCCATCTCCAAGGGAAGCCTCCTTCACTGGCGAAACAGAAATCAAGAGCCTCAGGAATGGTCTCAGACCTGCGCCTTTCCCCACAGGAACTGCTGCAAGTAGCGATCTCCCTCGGTCTTTCTATGCAGTGACTGACAGACTCAGGGCACAACACAGTGGCTATGAGAAGGACCTGACTTGCTCCTTGGGCTTGTCCCCATTCTGCAACTCAGTCCTCCCTCCCCTGGGGGGTCCCAGGTGCGGCACACCCCACCCTATCCCCCTGCATCCTTTTCTTTTTTTTAATCTGAGACAGAATCTCACTCTATCACCCAGGCTGGAGTGCAGTGGTGCAATCTCGGTTCACTGCAACCTCCACCTCCTGGGTTCAAGTGATTCTCCTGCCTCAGCCTCCTAAGTAGCTAAGACTACAGGTGCGTACCACCACGCCTGGCTAATTTTTGTATTTCCAGTAGAGATGGTTTTTCGCCATGTTGGCCAGGCTGGTCTTGAACTCCTGACCTCAAGTAATCTACCCGCCTTGGCCTCCCAAAGTGCTGGGATTACAGGCGTGAGCGGCTGCGCCTGGCCCCACCTGCATCCTTTAACACTGACCCCTTTCTCTTTTCCTGGAGCCAATTCCACTGTGCTTGCTTTGTGGAAACAGGTCACAGCTGAGACCAGCCACACATACCCTATAATCTGCAGTCCCTGGCTCCCAGGGACTAAGAGTCATTCCCCTAAAACTCTATGGCACACTCAGCACACTGGCACAGCTGAGCATTCTTTGCGGGAGGGAGTCCCGAATTTTCCTGTGTCTCCCTGCAAACACTCAATGATCTCTGGTTTCTTGTGGGTAAATGCTTTTTACTGTACATATATCCAACTGCCATTCTCAATGAAAAATTTCTTTTTGCTAACTTTTAAAAGTGTATTATAGACCGGGCACAGTGTCTCATGCCTGTAATCCCAGCACTTTGGGAGGCGGAGGCGGGAGGATCACTTGAGGTCAGGAGTTCGAGACCAGCCTGGCCAACATGGTGAAACCCCGTCTCTACTAAAAATATGAAAAGTAGCCAGGCGTAGTGGTGTGTGCCTGTAGTCCCAGATACTCGGGAGGCTAAGGCAGGAGAATCACTGGAACCCAGGAGGCAGAGGTTGCAGTGAGCTGAGATCATGCCACTGCACTCCAGCCTGGGCGAGACAGTGAGATTCTGTCTCAAAAAAAGAAGAAAGAAAGAAAGAAAGAAAGAAAGAAAGAAAGAAAGAAAGAAAGAAAGAAAGAAAGAAAGAAAGAAAGAAAGAAAGAAAGAAAGAAAGAAAGAAAGAAAGAAAGAAAGAAAGAAAGAAAGAAAGAAAGAAAGAAAGAAAGAAAGAAAGAAAGAAAGAAAGAAAGAAAGAAAGGAGGGAGGGAGGGAGGGAGGGAGGGAGGGAGGGAGGGAGGGAGGGAGGGAGGGAAGGAAGGAAGGAGAAACATTTCATTGCTTTAAAAAAGTAAGTAAGTTTAGGAAAGCTAAGGGATAAATTGGGGGAGAGAGAGAGTGCAAGAGCAGGGAGTGGGAGGGATGAGAGAGAGGGAGAGGAGAGAGAGAAATATCACTTCCTAAGAGATGCTTCACTAATACCCCAAACAAAATCCAGACCCTCTATTATCCTGTCTCTTGGCATCCAATGTTTTTTCTTCAGAGCATTTTCTCGATTTGTAATTATATATTTACTTATAAGGTAATTTGTTTTCTGTCTAAGGTTAAGAACTGTGCCTGTTTTATTTAAATCAAGCGTATACCCATTGTCTAGCACAGTTTAAGCACCCAGGAAATATGTGCTAAGTTAAGCAATGAATTATATAAGGGGGTGGGTCAAAAAGCAAGGTTTTAAGAATTTGCAGAGGGGTGAGACTGGCTTCCACAGGCTCTCCAATCAAATGCAATTATCGACTGGGATTCTACCCTAACAGAGAAGATCTAAGAGGAGGCTGATGTTGCTCTGAGCCCCAACTATTCACCCAAACTCCTCTTGCCCTTCTCCCTAGCTGTCCCGGTTATAATAGCCGTGTAACAAATTTTCCCAAGACTTTGTGGCAAAAGGATAAAAATAATTATGGCCACCAATTCACAGAGGGAATGGCAGGGGCAGCTTGCCTCTGTTCTGTGAGATCTGGAGCCTCAGATGGAAGACATGGAGGCTGGGAGCTGAAGGATTATGTTGATTATTAGCTGGAGCCTCAGTTTCTCTCCTGGTGACACCCTACCTTTCCATGTGCATTGTCCATTGTGCTCATCTGGACTTGTTCACGGCATGGTGGCTGAGTTCTAAGGGAGAGCATCCCAAAAGCAAGAAAGAGCCAGGTGGAAGCTGAATCACCTTTTATGACCCAGCCTCAGGAGTCACAGAGCAACACTTCTGCCCTACTCTATTCATCCTGGCAATAGCAAAGTCCCACCCGGGATGAAGGACGGGGATTCAGACTCCACCTGTTGATATGTGATATAGATGGGATATTTGTCCCCACCCCAATCTCTTGTTGAATTGTAATCCTCAGTGTGCTGGAGGTGAGGCCTGGTGGGAGGTTTTTGGATCATGGGGGCAGATCCCTCATGGCTTGGTGCTGTCTTCATGATAGTGAGTTCTGGTTGTTTAAAAGTGTGTGGCATCTAACCCCTGCTCTCTCCCTCTGTCTCTCTCTCTCTTGCTCCTGCTCTGGTTATGTGATGTGATGCACCTGCTTCCCCTTTGCCTTCTGCCATAATTGGAAGCTTCTTGAGTCCCCCCTAGAAGCAGATGCTGCTATACTTCCTGTACAGCCTACAGAACCACAAGCCAATTAAACCTCTTTTCTTTGTAAATCATCCAGTCTCGGGTATTTCTTTATAACAATTCAATAATGGTCTGACACAATGGAAGAGTGTCATGGTTCTAAACGAACATGTAGGGCTGGAAATATTGTTTGGTCATTTTGGAAAAATAAGATCTGCCACACGCCCAACACCAGCATGCCAGTCCTGGGCCTCATGCCCTCAGATGCCCCCTCCCTGCCCTTCCCCTTCTCCGTTTTGTCTACATGTTTCCTGGCGTCTAGCTGCATTCAACAGTCGAAGGCACTAGAAGGAGACTGGAGGACAGGAGGAAGGGAAAAGCCAGGGTATTTCTTCTCTTTGCTTTCGGCCCCAGCCGCTGGAGCTTCTCTGTGGCCCCAGATCCCAGTGGACAGGCTCACAGCATCTCTAGCTTCTGCCTGCTGACCCCAGCTGCTGGGCTCCAGTGACCTGGCTCTTCGCGAAATCCTTCCAGCGTTAGGGTAATTGAAGCTTCCTGCAGTTACTTATCTCTGGGTTGTCTCACGGTCTCCTGTTTGCCTTTTCAGCTTTTCTATCATATGTGTAAATAATTTTGTGCATTAAATCCCATCTGTTCAAAATACCTAGAGTAGTTTCTGTTTTCTGGACTGGACTTTGACCAATATAATTAGCAAGGACCAACAAGTACTTGCAGGAGAGCGGAGGAGATCATAGAATTTGTATCAGAAACGCTGGGATCAAGCCTTGGCCCCATCTGTCACTCAGATTGATTCACTTGAAAAAATGTGTCTTTCTCCTTGGTTCAAAAACAGCAAAATTAAGAGTCTTTGGGGCCCATATGTTCATAGCCAGAATTGTCAATTTCCTCTTCAGACATTTAGAGTAGTTATCTGATAGCTCTTCACGTTCTTGAGTGTACTTTGGACCCACAGCCAAGAATCACAGAGTCAAGAATGTTGGCCTGACAATGTATGTGATGACATGTGATAACCCATCTCCAGGATGGCCACTGATCCCCACCTCCTGTTATTCATGCCTTTGTGTATTCCTTCCCTGACCAATAGGATGTTGTGGGAATGGTGAGTATGACTTCTGAGGGTGAATTTTCAAAGACTTTTTGGCTTTGGCCCTGTTCTCTCATGGATCAATCTATCTGGGAGAAGCCAGCTGCCATATTGTGAAGATGCTCAAGTAGCCCCATGGAGATGCCCATGTGGCAAGGAACTGAGGCCTCCTGCCAAGAGCTGTGCAAGTGAACCATCTTGGAGGTGAATCCTTTGGCTACAGTCAAGCCTTCAGATGATAGCAACCCCAGCCAACATTGTACTGTAATTATCATGAGAGACCCTGAGCTAGCACCACCTAGGTAAATTGCTCCTGAATTCTTAACCCACAGAAACTGTGAGGTAATAAATGTTTGTTTTGTTTTAAGCCATTACATTCCTTTTTTTTTTTTTTTTTTTTTTGAGACAGAGTCTCACTCTGTTGCCCAGGCTGGAGTGCAGTGGCACGATCTCAGCTCACTGCAAGCTCAGCCTCCCAGGTTCACGCCACTCTCCTGCCTCAGCCTCCCAAGTAGCTGGGACCTGCCAACACACCCGGCTAATTTTTTTCTGTATTTTTAGTAGAGACAGGGTTTCACCATGTTAGCCAGGATGGTTTTGATCTCCTGACCTCATGATCCGCCTGCCTCGGCCTCCCAAAGTGCTGGGATTACAGGCGTGAGCCACCACGCCCGGCCTAGCCATTAAATTTTGATGTAATATGTCGTAGAGCAATAAACAAAAAGTGCAGTACAGTAACATTACAGTCAGCTCTAAGGACAGAAACATTGCTGTTGACCCCTGGAAGGTGGGCATCCCCACATCCAATAGTGTATTCCAGACAGACGATGGAGCCAAACATTAGAAACCTCAAAAAGTACTAGAGAAAAATACAAAATAATTTTTTACACTATTGGGGAGAGAAAAGCCTTCCTAGGCAAGTCATGAACTCCAGAAGTCATGGAAAAGACTGACAGATTTAACTATATAAAAGCAAAATCTTAAGCTGGGTGTAGTGGCATGTGCCTGTAATCCCAGCTACTTGGGGAGGCTGAGGCAGGAGAATTGCTTGAGCCCAGGAGTTTGAGGCAAGCCTGAGCAACATAGCAAGACCTTGTCTCAAAAAAAAAAAAAAAAAAAAGTAAAACTTTGTGTATGAAAAAGAAGCATAAACAATGTCTACAGTAAATGACAGACTGGAAGAAACTGCCTGGAGAAGACAAAGGTAAATGCCACCATGTACAAGGAACAGGTTTTATTGGGGAAGTTTTCAAGTAAACACTCAGTATGAAGCACAGTAATGAAGTATGAAGTAATGAAGTAATGAAGTATGAAGTAATGAAGCAGTATGAAGCACAGCCCATTGTGATCCAGGGGAGCGGCCCACGCCTCCCCATCCTGGTTCACAATCTTTTAATTGTGTAAGCTTGGAGTGGCTTTGCATACAGGGAATAAACAGTCAGGACATGGGAGCAAACATGCTGGAAAAAGGAGAGCCCTCAGTCCAGAACAATTTGGGTTTGTCACAGCCACTCCAACTAGGGGGAAGGAGGGGCTCTCATCTCAAGCAGGCAACATGAGAAAGGTTCTGGAGTCATCACTGGACCATTCTGCTTGTCACTCTACAAAATGTTTGCAACATGCATCACAGACAAAATGTTACTATCACCAATAAGCTTAGAGTTTCTATAAATTAATTAGAAAAATAGTCTAATAAGAAATAAGCAAAATATAGGAACACAAATCACAGATGAAGAAGTATAAAAGACCCGTAAACATACAAAAAGATGCTTGATTTTGCCCAATGATAAGGAGAACACAAAATTAAAACCACAATGAAATACTATTTTTAACTTGTTTGATTGGCAGAAAAATGTAAACAATTTACAATAACCAGCATTGGTGGGAGAGTAAGTTGGTTCGGCATTTTTTAAAAAGCAAGCAATTTGACAGTATCTCTCACAATTATAAGTACATAAGTCCTTTGAGCACCATACTCCCTAGAGAAATCAATATTTCAAAAAAACACAGAAGCTCAGAGACATGAACCCATTCATTCCAAAAATATTTATTACATGCTATTCCAGGGGCTGGGGATGTAACAGTGAAAACAGTCCCTGCTGGCATCCTAGTTGGGTAGGCAGTTAAAAACCTATGGGCAAATGAGGTGCCATTACACTCACCAAGGATGCCACAAGTAAAAAGACTGATTATGTCAAGTGTTGATAAAAATATGGAGTAACTGGAACTCTCATACTTCACTTGTACGTAAAACAATTTGTCAGTTTCTTATGAAGTTAAATATACACTTATTACATAACCCAGTGATATGGTTAAGCTTTGTGTCCCCACCCAAATCTCATCATGAATTGTAATCCCCATTATCCCCATAATCCCCACATGTCAAGGGAGAGACCAGGCAGAGTAATTGAATCATGGGGGCAGTTTCCCCCATGCTGTTCTCATGATAGTGAGTGAGTTCTCAAGAGATCTGATGGTTTTATAAGGGGATCTTCCCCCTTCAGTTGGCACTTCTCCTTCCTGCCACCTTGGGAAGAAGGTGCCTTGCTTCCCCTTCACCTTCTGCCATGATTATAAGTTTCCTGAGGCCTCCCCAGCCATGCTGAACTGTGAGTCAATTAAACCTCTTTACTTTATAAATTACCCAGTCTTGGGAAGTTCCTTACAGCAGTATGAAAATGTACTAATATACCCAGTAATAGCACTCTTAGATATTTACCCAAAAGAAATAAAAACGTATGTCCACAAAATCTTGTACATAAATGTCCATAGCAGTTTTATTCATAGTAGCCCCAAACAATAAACAATCAAAATGTCCAGCAACAGGAGAATGAATAGACAAATTGTGACATATCATACAGTGGTATACAATTCGGTGAGAAAAAGAAATTAACTATAGACATACACAACAACATGGATGAACCTCAAAGTATTATGCTAAATAGTGTGTAGTCACATAAAAGTCTATCCTCTATTATTCCATTCATATGAAATACCAGAAAAGACAAAAATTGATTGATAGTGGCAAAGCAAATCAGCGCTCGCCAGCGGCTGGGGTATTAGGAGGGAACTGGCTGCACAGAGGGCACATCTCTGGGGTGATTAAAATGTTCTATAGGTCGGGGACGGTGGCTCATGCCTGTAATCCAAGCACTTTGGGAGGCCAAGGAGGGGGGATCGCCTGAGGTCAGGAGTTCGAGACCAGCCTGGCAAACATAGTGAAACCCCCGTCTCTACTAAAAATACAAAAATTAGCTGGGTGTGGTGGCAGGCGTCTGTAATCCCAGCTACTCAGGAGGCTGAGGCAGGAGAATCGCTTGAACCTGGGAGGCGGAAGTTGCAGTGAGCCGGGATCACGTCATCGCACTCCAGCTTGGGCGACAAGAGTGAGACTTCGTCTCAAAAAAAAAAATGTTCTATACTTTGATTATGGCGGTGGTTTCATGGGCTATGTTTGTCAAAGCTCATCAAACTGTATACTTAAAATAGGTACATATTATTATATGTATGTAAATTATACATCCACAAAGGATGCCAGACATGGTGGCTCATGCTTGTAATCCAGGAACTTTGGAAGGCTGAGGCACTAGGATCGCTTGAGCCCAGGAGTTTGAGACCAGCCTCGGCAATACAGTGAGACCCTGTCTCCACAAAAAAAAAAAAAAAAAGTTTTAAATTAGCCAGGAGTGGTGGCGTGTGCCTGTGGTCCCAGCTACTCAGGTGGCTGAAGTGGGAGGATTGCTTAAGCCCAGGAGGTCAAGACTACAGTGAGCCATGATCACTCCACTACACTCCAGCCTGGGCAAGATAGTGAGACCTTGTCTCAAAAAATAAATAAATAAATGACATAAATAAAAAGTAATAAGAAAAATGTATATATGTAAATTATACATCCATAAAGGTGATTAAAAGAAAAGGTGTGGGTGGATTTTTGCCCCTATGTGGCACAGTCCAACCCATGAAACTCTCTAAAGACAACAGCATGGGTTCTTACCTCAGGACCTGCAAATATGGCACCAAGTATCATACTAGAATGTGTGAGAGACACTGAGCTCCAGTCACACAGATGGGGACACAAGGGGACGCCTGTCAGTAAATACACACACTTGCACTCTCTTTTTCTCTGGAAGTGCAAGATAGTGTTTTGATCAGAGGCAGCAGATGTGAACTGAAATAGTGCCTCTCTATGTTGGGGATGCATAGACCTAAAGCTGAATCCAAGTTTTTAAAAATATACCTAATTATGTGTCATCCCATGGCTCATGTGTCTAACCAAAGTTGCTGCTGTCTTGGTTACCTATTATTGCATGGTGCCCCAATCCTAGTGGCTTAGTACCACAACTTATTATTATCTCTCACAGTTCTATGAGTTGACTGGGCTCAGCTAGGGGATTTTCATTCCTGGTTTCTCATGTGGTTGCAGTCAGGTGTCAGCTGGGGCTGGAGTCATCTGAAGGTTTAACCAAACTGGATGTCCAAGATGGCTCACTCACAAGACTGGTGGTTAAAGTTGGCTGCCAGCTGGGAACTTAACTGTGGCTGTTGACTACGATGCCTTATATGTGGTGTCTGCATGTAGACTGGGCTTCTTACAGCATAGTGGCTGGGTTCCAAGAGGGAGTATCCCCAAGAGCAAGCATTCTTGACAGGTCAGGTGGAAGTTGCAAGGCTTTCTGTGACCTCGCCTATCAAATCACAAAATCTCTCTTCCACATCGTTCTATCAGTCAAAACAGTCACAGAACTCACTCAGATTCAAAGGAATGGAGAAATGGTCTCCTGTGCTCGATGGAGGAGTGGCAGATTATACAGCAGAAAAGTGTGTGGGATATTGTTGCAGCCACCTTTTGAAAATGCAATCAGTCCCAGCTCTATAATGAAACATCTTTTTCCCTTAGTCTTCAATGTAGAATTTTTAATTGCTCTCCAACAACTTTAGGAAAAAAGATTTGGGAAAGGCAGGATTACATTGGTGGTCAGTCAGCTATATATGCATTGTTATATATACACTGGGCCTTGCTATATTTACACTAGTGTTAGTATACAGTGGAGAAGTTGGTGTCCCCAAATAGCTGTTTACTTTTCCTCTGCAGCCCCTAAAGTGCTTAGTCATTTCTTTTGTACTCTAAGACTTCCTCTGTTATTAGCCCTCACTATTTCCTTGGGATCTGCCTAATCCAAAATATTTCTCTGGGCCATACCTGACTCTACCTTCTCAGCTCCCAGCATTTCAATCTCCACTCACCATTTTTTTTTTCACATCAGATGGATAATGTGCTGACATCATAACAAGGTTTGAGGGAAGTTCATCTCACACAATAGCATGAAAATGTAATCAATATGCTTATGAACCATAAAAGGGTCTACACCACTTGCTGTTACCCAGGCATTTACAATGTCTTGTAGAGCTGGGCTGCAATGGCTCATTTCACCAATAGGTGGTAATGTAAAATTTGACTTGGGCCTGTATATTAGGGAGAGTGGGGCGGGATGAGGTTGAGGAGAAAGGAGGGTGGCAGAAGTATCTAACATACTCCTGTGTCTCAGCAGGACATTTTCAAGTTTGAAATTATAATTGTTCTAAAATATCCTTTTTGTTGGGTTTTCGAGTTTGGCAATACTGGCTTCCTTGCAAACAAAGGACGTCAGTGATAGCTGTACTGAATGTACTAGAGAGAATCTTGATAATATAAGATTTCATCCAATATTTCAAATCGTTTTGGAGTCGGTCAACAAACCGTAAAGGATAACCTTGCCAAGGGCACTCTATGAGGCCCTCAAAATGGGTCATGATAAGGCATAAATGAAGTCCCTACTTTCAAGCTGCCAACATGGTAACTTTCAAGAACCTACAAGACTGATCATGTACAATCAGCTTAAATATGGCAACTGCAGGGCTAAGGTGTGGGGCAGTTGATGACCATAATTGCCCTAGCAGTGGGGAGAAGGGGAGGGAATAATGAGGAGGGGGCAGAGTCAGAAAGCCAAAGGGAAACTGGTTGTTGATGCTCATGAGATACAGTTGGGCAAAATGGCAGAGGAAAATGGTGGGGATGGGGTGGAGGGGGAAACAAAGAGTGCAAAGAGTGTTGTAGGAAAAGACAGGCTTGGCTTGAATGGAGAGTGCAGACCCTGATTTTGAATTATAAGATGTTAGTACCGACAGGAATCCCAGAGACCATCCAGCCCAAAACTAGGGCCACCGTCAGTGAGAGGTACACCCACAACAGAATGCACTGCCCTGACTTCCACATGAGGGTTCTCTCCAACTGTTCAGCCAAGATGATGTAACACAGGCAAAGAAAACAGTTATTAGTCAAAATTTCCAAGAAGCGATAACCTCTTTTCTTTTTTCATCGAATCCAATTCAGTTTGTCAATTCCTGGAGTGACCTTGGGGAGGTTGCTCCTCCTCTCTGAGCCTCATTTCTTTATCTTATCAAGGGCTCATTGTATGCTTTGCACATTCTTGGTGCTTTACATGTGTTAACTCATTTAGTCCCCCACTAGAGTCCTATGATGCAACGACAATTATTGCCATCCCCACCTTACAGATGAGGAAACTGAGGCAGAGGTTAGTAACTTGCCCAAGGTCATACTGCTAGTAAGCGATGGAGTCAGTTTCAAACTGGGACTATGTGGCTTCAAGTCTGTGCTCCCAACCACTAGGTAATCCTGCTTCTCAACTGGCAAGGTTGGACTAGATGCCCTCCAAGGTCCCTTCTGGCACAGAAGTGTTAAGGGTCTACCCATTTACTTCCCCTGGAATTAGTCAGGGAGAACCCAGAGTTAAATTCTCTTATGTAGGTACAACAAGAATGACAGGATGTACCCAGTGCCAAAGATACAGGCCAGCCACAGTCCTCTCATTTACTGAAATTTCGAGGTCAATTTCTTCAAGTCCCTAAGAAAATCCTCTCTGAATGGCGGTGTATCCTTCTGCTTTCTGGCACATTTTGCAACTCCAGACATCACGGAAGCAGCCAACAGGCACCATCAGAATCCTGAAAAGAGAGAAAAGTATGTGGGGGGACGGGGGGTGGCGATGATAGAACTTGCCGTTTTTAATCCATCCATCTCTGTTGCTGTTTCTCTTAGTGGCTGTTCTTTTGCATAAAGGGTCTACTTTTCCAAATGTGATTTTTAAACTGCAGCAGAGAGAAAACAAAATAAACACAGAATGGTCGGCTGAGGGCCCGCACTTTCTATTCCCTGGTTACAAAGTAAAATTAGCTAGCTGGTGGCCAGGGCCCGGAGATTTATTTTGGTCTGAAGTCAACCCACAGATTAACAATATTGGCAAGAACTACATAGGAGGGGAAAATATTTTGGACAAGGCTGCATATGTTTGCAGATACATCATCTCCCTCTGTGCAACAGCCAAGGTTACAGAGAATAAGAGTCAGGAGCAGGCTGCCTTGTCTCCCTCCTGTGAGCCATCATTCCCCTCTGCATGATGCCAGCTCATGCAGTTGCACCGTGCTCCAAAGGACCCAGGGAAGGTAGACAGGGAAGCACACACTCCAGATCTGGTAGAAGAGGGATTTGTTCATCTTTTCTTTCCCCCTTTCTTTCAAGGCCCACATTCCATTCCAAGGGTAATTCTCAAGCAACAGCTATTTCCAGATTCTCAAGGACTAGCAGAGGGTAGTGTCAGAAAAAATTATCCCAAATTGGAAATAGGCAAAAGAGATTATTGGGTGTTCTTGCAGTGCAAAGCTGGGCTTGCACTCTTGATTGCCCCTGTAGGGACAGAGGTTAACTTTCACATTTTTGTCCGATACAAATGCAAATAATTTCCAATCCAGCCATCTCATCCTAACATTCTTCTATTAAATTGCCTATAAATACTAGTTCCTCCCATTCTCATGGGTATAAGTTTTAACATCTTACAGGTTTCTTCATTAATTAATGAGCTAAATCAAATCTTTGACATGTGGTCATTTTACATTTGCATGAGAGTCAAGTTTTTTAAACTTTTTGAAAATTCTATTTTAACAAAAGAATGTTTGTGTCTGTTGACAAGACATTTTCTCCTGCCTTCTTGTTATCCCAACTCAAGCCGATAGGCCAATATCCCAAACTCCTCCTGGTGAACTCCAGATACAGACAGCCACAGGCATCCCTGACCCCTTCCTGGGTATGTGACTGCAGAGGAAACCCTAGTCTCTTTGCCCACTCATCTCTGCCTTTCACTGGAGTGCGCTGAGCCTTCAAGGAAGAACTATGGGTAGAGAGAAGTTTCCAGGACACACAGGAGTCACAAACCCTCTTCTCTCTTCTAGATGTTCATGGGATTGGGGAAAGAACGTCATCAATTCTTTGAGGAAATTTTTGCATCCTCAAATTGGGAGTAGTCATTTCCACATTGGATATCTCACAGGGGGGTTTCTAAAGTGCTTCTCAAAGTTTAATGTGTGTATGAGTCACTGAGGGATCTTCTTAAAATGCAGATTTGGATTCAGCAGGTCTAGAGTGGGCCTTTCTAACAGCCCCCTGGGTGATGGTGAAGCTGCTGCTGCTGATCTGCAGACCCTACTTTGAGTAGCAAGGCTCTGAGGCTGATGTGAGAGCCTGCCCTTCAAAACCACAGGGGACAGCATAAATATACTGAGACACCCTCGGGAATTATAATGTACACTTAGGACTCCACTCTCACAAGGCATGGGGCCCAAAAGTCTGAAGAAATACCAGGAACCACCATCTCCTAAGCCTATTGTGTGCCTGGCAGGGTGCCCTAAGCCCATTACATACATGCCTGATCTCACTTCATCTTCACCACCAGCCCATGAGGAAAGAAAAGATCGGAAGTGTGATTTTACCAAAAAGGAAACTGAGGCCCAGAGAGGTGGAGTAAACAGCCCAGCACTAGTCACACAGCAACGCCGACTTTTGGAGCCAGTTCTAGCTGAACTCTAACCACATTACCACACAGCTTCCTCCCTCCACCACAACCTTGCAGGCCTAGGCTCCTTGGTCAAATCTGTAGGGGATTTTGAAAGGGAAAAGGGAGAACTTACCTCCTTTCCATGTGGTCTCCATTCTCCTCGTGATTCCCGGATAATTCCTTCGCTGTCTTTCACTGCAGCTGCCAGAGAGAGGGAGGGAGGAACTTTCTACTAATTTCAGAGTAGACAAATGCTCTTAGAGAATCTACCATTTGCCTAGCTTTGTTACCGGAAAGGGTTCTTGATCTAGACCCCAAGAGAGGGTTCTTGGATCTCGCTCAAGAAAGAATTCGAGGTGAGTCCATAGAGCTAAGTGAAAGCAAGTTTATTAAGAAAGTAGAAGAATAGGCCGGGCGTGGTGGCTCAAGCCTGTAATCCCAGGACTTTGGGAGGCCAAGACGGGCGGATCACGAGGTCAGGAGATCGAGACCATCCTGGCTAACACAGTGAAACCCCGTCTCTACTAAAAAATACAAAAAACTAGCCGGGCGAGGTGGCGGGCCCCTGTAGTCCCAGCTACTCGGGAGGCTGAGGCAGGAGAATGGCGTAAACCCGGGAGGCGGAGCTTGCAGTGAGCTGAGATCCCGCCACTGCCCTCCAACCCGGGCAACAGAGCGAGACTCCGTCTCAAAAAAAAAAAAAAAAGAAAGAAAGTAGAAGAATAAAAGAATGGCTACTCCATAGGCAGAACAGCCCCAGGGCTGCTGGTTGCCCATTTTTATGGTTATTTCTTGATGATATGCTAAACAAGGGGTGGATTATTCATGCCTTCTCTTTTTAGACCATATAGAATAACTTCCTGACGTTGCCATGGCATTTGTAAACTGTCATGGTGCTGGTGGGAGTGTAGCAGTGAGGATGACCAGAGGTCACTCTCGTTGCCATCTTGGTTTTGGTGGGTTTTAGCTGGCTTCTTTGCTGCGACCTGTTTTATCAGCAAGTCCTCATGACCTGTATCTTGTGCTGACCTCCTCTCTCATCCTGTGACTTAGAATGCCTAACCGTCTAGGAATGCAGCCTAGTAGGTTTCAGCCTTATTTCACCCAGCCCCTATTCAACATGGAGTTGCTCTGGTTCAAACGCCTCTGACAGCTTGATCCTTGGTCTTGGAGGGGGATGTGGAAAAATTCAAAGAACCAAAATAGATTCCTGCCCTCAAGGATATTCTACTCCAAAGGAGTATAATATGCATTACTGCAATGCAAATTCAGATCGGTCCTGCCAGGACTTCTGTGTAGGGAATACCTCTCTCCTCTCTGCAGGGCCTGTTTATCAGCAGAACTTTTGGTCTGTAAAGATAACCCCTTCAGAACTTTCTTTTACTGGACTGGGAGTGGGGGGAGGACAAAGCAGATGGTGGATGGGGGCGGGGCTGAGGGGATGAAGGGAGGGGAATGAATGGCAATTAGCGTCTGTTTCAGTTGATGGTGTGTGCTCCCAGGGACCCAGGGACTGGGTGCTCCTTTGCCAAATGTAAATATCAAACCAATAAATGCTAATGTAGCATGAAAAAGTGCTGATTTGGGAGAAAGTTCCAATCATTTAGAGAGCTTGTCGCAGAAAGCACTTAGGTGTTCCAGAGGCAAAGGGAGCTGGGGAAGGAAATAAGAGCCTGGAACTCATAGCTCCTCTCTGGGTCCTGGTACTACCCTGGCCACCTATTCCTGGAAGAGGGAACCGACTAAGAGGGGCGTGGTAGGGGGAGGGTAGGTCCTTGCAGTGCAGTGGGGACAATAAACAAGACAAAACCAGAAAGGTGAGGTCAAATTCATGAACATCTGGCACCAGAAGAGGGAGATAGCAGAGAGGCCTGTTATCAAGTTCTCTGTGAACTTGACACTTGCCTTGATGGGCCTTTGCCCAAGATCCTTGTCGTCCTGACGGTCTGCCTTCAGGGACCTGTTTCTGATTGATGGCTCTGATCTTAGTGTCCCTCCCCTCCACTTTCAGCCCATCATACTACTCACACTCCTAACATACTTCTCTCAGGATCCCCCACCCAAAAACCCAGAGATGCTTGCAACTTCACCTGAAGCCTGCCACACCTGCCCACCTCACAGAGGAGCTCTGCAAATACTTGTGAACTGGATTCAGTAGAAATAGCTCTTAAGGGAGCTGTGAGACTAGAAAGCAGGAAAGTGTGTTGGAGAGAAGACTTGGCTAGGGGTTAGGACCACTGGGTTCCAGGCCCAGCTCTGCCATCTCCTTGGCCTGAGAGAAGATACTCGACCTCTCCGAGCCTTGAGGCCTCAGTGGCTTCATCTGTAGAATGGGGATAATTCCCACTGGGACAATTAAATGAAACAAAGATATATGTTTCATGTGCTTGGTAACCTGCAAATCTAGAGAGTCATTACTGCGTGTTTCTCAGCAGAGTCGGTTGCCTAGGAGACAAGCCGCAGTGGGGACCTCACCCCAGACAGGCTGCAGCCAGACTCCCTGTGTGAATGACATCATGGCCCAAACTCTGCCGGGCCCCAGGCTTTCTGGAGTCTCTTTCTGGTCCCAGGACACTGAGTAAACACCTTAAGCCTCCTTAAACACAGCTGCTTCTAAATATTCAGAGGGAAAACCACTCACCCACCCATCCCACCTCCTCCCCTCTAATCTAATCTGGACATCTAGTCTGGTCAGATTTACATCTAAATATCTCTCCCCAGTGCCTCTTTCCTTCCCTTACATCATCGCTTTCTCAGGGCTGTGGCTTTGGTTCAGCTCTCTGCTTCATTTTCTTCACCCCAGCCCCATTTTCCTTCTTGTGGCTGCCTCAGTTATCCCACTGTCCTTTGATTCAGGTTTAACCCTGTGTTCTGGCCTCATCTGTCCCTGCCCTCCCAGCCCATCCTTGCTGTTCAGCAGCCCCAGAACCTGTTCCTTATCTTCCCACCCCAGGGCCTTTGCACATGCTACTTAACCAGAACAGCAACTTTGACCAGTCCTTCTTGGCCCAGCTGGAACACTGGGTTCCTTGGCTACCCTTGGCAGGATGTGAGCTCCTTCCTATATGCTCTCTCCTTTCTCGCAGGGCCCACACAGCCCTCTGCCTTGTGGAACAGTTATTTGGGTTTCTGTGAATGTGGACTCTGTTAGGATGCACTCAGAAGCCCAAGGCTGAGCTCTAGAAGGAAAGTCTCTGGCAAGGAGGGGCAGCGGGGCCTGAGACTTGGCAGGCCTGAATTTTCTCTTTTCCCCAAGGTTCTCCCAATCAGAGGTGCATGGATCTTCTTTAAAACCGGAGATCACTGCCAACATAGGCAGAGTCACCAAAAGACCTTGCAGAATAATGTAAAGAACAGAATACTTAAGGCAGCTCTCAGTCTTTGGAACCTCACAGAATGCACTGGGCCAGGCATCAGGCTGGGCTTTGGAGATCCAGCAGGACTAAGACAGATGCAGATTCTGCCATCATGGAGAAGCCCTGCTCTAGCGGATGCCAGCCATCATGCCTAGAGGACACTTACACAGCCCTGCAAAGGGCCTAGGTGAAGAGAACTGAGGCTCCCAGCCAACAGCCACATGAGTGGACCACCTCGGAAGCTAAGCCTTCAGAGAACTGCCAACTTCTGAAGCCAACCTCTTGAGAGATCCTAAGCCACCCTGCCCAGTCAAGCTCTGGATTCGGAGTCACAGGAACAAGGGCAGTTGTTTTTTTGTTTGTTTGTTTGTTTGCTTTTTAAAAAAAGACTTTCATTATTTTAAGCCACTAAATTTTGGGGTGATTTGTTACCCAGCCACATCTAATACTGTGCCACAGATCATTGGACTCAGATTGGATAAGGGGTGAGGAACTCATCATGATATCCTGATGGCAGCTACCATACCCTGAATGCCCACTCTGTGCCAGCCACTCTGCTATAACTTGACACACTGAACATAAACTGCTCCTTAGAGAGATCCTGGCCGAGCACGGTGGCTCACGCCTATAATCCCAGCACTTTGGGAGGCCAAAGCAGGCGGATCATGAGGTCAGGAGATCGAGACCATCCTGACTAACATGGTGAAACCCTGTCTCTACTGAAAATACAAAAAATTAGCTGAGCATGGTGGTGGGCGCCTGTAGTCCCGGTTATTCAGGAGGCTGAGGCAGGAGAATGGCGTGAACCCAGGAGGTGGAGCTTACAGTGAGCCAAGATCGCGCCACGGCACTCCAGCCTGGGTGACAGAGTGAGACTCTGTCTCAAAAAAAAAAAAAAGAAATCCTGAGACAGGGCTTATCCTTCCCAATTTAGAGATAGGGCACACAAGTGTCAAGCCACTTGTTCAAGGCCACACAGTCTGAGCTCTCTCTGGCACCATCCTCTGGGACACTGTCCTATGTGCCTGTGTGAAGAACCACCTTTCCTAGATTCATCTGTTCCTCCTTGTGTGTCCCCGTCAGCTTGGGCTTGGGCCAGTGTCTTGGTCTGTTTAGGTTGCCATAAAAAATTACCATAAATTGGGTGGCTTATAAACAACAGAAATTTATTGCCCACAGTTCTGGAGGCTGGAAAGTCCAAGATCGAGGCACCAGCAGATTCAGCGTCTAGTGAGGGCCCTCTGTGTCATAGATGGCGCCTTCTATGTGTGAGGACACGGTGGAAGGGACAAATAAGCTCCCTTGGGCCTCTTTTATAAGGGCACTAATCCCATGAGGACAGAGCCCTCATGAACTCATCATTTCCCAAAAGCGCCATTTCTTAATACTATTGCACTGAGGATTAGTATTAGCATATGAATTTTAGGGGGACACAAACGTTTATACCATTGCAGCCAGCAAGCTATGATTAGGACAGAACAAGCATTGTCTAACAAAGATAGCTCTGTAGGATGCCCTGGGCCCAAATTCCTCCCACCCCCACTGCTCCCACCCATCAAAGACAAAAGCTTTAGGAAATTGTCACGAATGGCAGACTGTATTTCCCAAGAATGGCTGCAACAATATCATCCACCTCATGTGCTCTTCTACAATGTGACATTGACATTCTCCATTGACATTGAGAAATGAGGTCTGTGTCCCCTTCCCTTGAATCCAGGCAGGCTTGTGACTGGTTCAATCAACACAGTGGAAGTTCCCAAGGCTGGGTCATAAGAGCCCATGCAGCTTCCACCGTGTTTTCTGGAACAATCACACTTGAAGCCCTGAGTTGCCGTGTAAGAAGTCCCACTATACTAAGGCTGCCATGCTGTGAGGAAGCCCAAGCTACATGGTGAGGTCATCTGATAACTCTTCAATCCACAGTCCAAGTATTTGAGTCTTCCTAGTCCAGGCACCAGACATGTAAATGCTGGAACCTTCAGATGACCCCAGCTCCTAAGCATCACATCATCTCTGATCTTTGAGTCTTTCCAGCTAAGGCCTCAGACATTGCAATGCACAGTCAAGCCATCCCCTATTGTGCCCTGCACCAATTCCTGACCCAGAAAGTCCATGAGCATAATGAAATGTTTGTTTGAAGTCACTAAATTTTGGAGTAACTTGTTATGTAGCAACAGTAACCGGAACAACATACCAAAAGAAGTGGGTGGAATGTTGGGTCAGTCAGTGGGTCCCCCCAACCTACATGTTCAGATTTGCCACCACTGCTTCTCAGCTCTAAAACCCAGAAACCTCCATTCCCCTTATATTACTATCCCTCACTTACCACTAAGAACTGAAACCACATTATTCCCTCTCCCTGGGATTCTCGCCCCCTGATATTAACTCCTTGCACAGTCACCTCCCACATTAAATAAGGCCGACCTATATGACCAATAAGATAGTGTAGAAATGATAAACTGAGACTTCAAGGTTAGGTAATAAAAGATATTGTGGGCTCAGTCTGGCTCTCTTTTGAGTCACTTGCTCTCAGGGAAGCCAGCTACGATGCCATAAGTGCACTCAAGCAGTCCCATTGGACAGGACCACATGGCAAGAAACTGAGCCCTCCTGCCAACAGCCAACCCCATTGTACTGTCTATGTGAGCGAGCAACCTTGAAAGTGGGTCCTTCAGTCCCAGGAAAGCTTTCAGATAACTGTTGGAAGTGCCGGCCAACACCCTAGCTGCAACCTCATGAGACACCTCAAGCCAGGACCACCCAGCTAAGCCACTCTCAAATTCCTAACTTTCAGAAACTGTGAGATAATAAATGTTTATTGTTTTAAGTCATGAAGTTTTGGGGTAATTTGTTATTCCCTGTCCCTATGTTAAACAATACTGGGACCAGGCATACGCTCATGTCCCCATGTTAAAATAATACTGAAAACAAGCAAAAATACCTTAGCTACTTGCCCTAAGAAATACTTGCTTCTGGAAGATAAGATGGAACCCACTAAAATAACTTGTTGTCAAGACCAGCAGCTAGCTAGCCAGTCAAGGGTTACTACAGGACTTTGGCCTTGCTGTATTCACCAGCCGAAAGCTATTTCTCCATAAACTCTCCCCAGTCCAGATTTCTTGCCTTGAAAGACCCAATTTGGAAATCACCCAGTCTGGGCTCTAAAACATTATAAATACATGTCGCCAGTTTCCCCACTTTGAGACGCTAGTAACATTCTGTCAAGGGGGCTCTCTCTTACTGAAGCAGGTCAAATAAACTTAAACTAGCACTGCTTGATTTTTTCTGATGGCCTTTTTTGGGGAGTTGATAGTCAACATTATATACCCTGCAAACTGGGGCTTCCACTCTTGGGTGTTTTGTTTGTTTGTTTGTTTGTTTTGAGATGGAGTCTCGCTCTGTTGCCCAGGCTGGAGTGTGGTGGCATGATCTGGGCTCACTGCAAGCTCCGCCTCCCGGGTTCACGCCATTCTCCTGCCTCAGCCTCTGGAGTAGCTGGGATTACAGTTGCCCACCACCATGCCTGGCTAATTTTTTTGTATTTTTAGTAGAGACGGGGTTTCACCATGTAAGCCAGGATGGTCTCGATCTCCTGACCTCATGATCTGCCCGCCTTGGCCTCCCAAAGTGCTAGGATTACAGGCGTGAGCCAGCACACACAGCCTGTTTGTTTTTATAGACAGGGTCTTGCTCTGTCCCCCAGGCTGGAGTACAGTGGCTCGATCATAGCTCACTACAGCCTCAACCTCCTGGGCTAAGCAGTCCTCCTGCCTCAGCCTCCCAAGCAACTGGGTCTAAAGGTGTGCGACACCACACTCAGCTACTTCTTAAAAATTTTTGGTAGAGATGAGGTCTTGAACTCCTGGCCTTAAGCAATCCTCCTGCCTCAGTCTCCCAAAGAGCTGGGATTACAGAAGTGAGCCACCGTGCCCGGCCTTCTTATGGGTTTTATTTGTTCATCTGTCTTTGTGCTGTCCCACTTGTCCACTCGCCACATGTGGTACTTCAATTAAAGTTAAAGAAAATATAAAATTCAGTTCCTCAATCACACCAGCCACATCTCAAGTGCTCAGTAACCACATGTAACTGGTGGCTCCCCTATTGGACAGCACAGATAGAAAGCCTTTCCGTGCTCACAGAGAGTTCTGTCGGACAGCGCTGCTCTGGGGGAAAGTGGGTCATTTGCTTCAGAGGATGGCTGCCCCCGAGGAAGCTCTCAGAAGCAGACAAGTTGGGGGGCGGCTGCAAACTGGGGGCTGGCCGCTTCCTAGAGCAAAATGGACTGCCAATCTGGCCTCTCATGGGCTCGACACGTGTCTGCAGGCATGACTCCACCAGGCAGGCCCTTCCTCCTCTGGCTTGCAGGAAACCATCAAGCTTTAGACTCATGGTGCACACAGGCACGCTTATTTCTGGGAGTGCACGTGATTTCCGCAGAGCAGCCCTGGCTCAGCTGGGAAGGAAGATAGATGGTCTGCAATCAACACACTGCCTCCCTCACCAACCCAAGGGCCTGCAGCTGCGCTTGTTTTCTGATTTCAGGTCTGACAAGTGGCCTGCTGGCCATCAGAACCTCCTAGCCAAGTCTCCTGGGTCCTTGTCATCCCCTAGGTTGGAGACCTGGGGAGAAGTTGGGGAGGAAACCATGGCTCCCTATGTGGCACCCTTAGATCCAGGACTGGGCCAAAGTGTGAATTAGAAATTAATCAAATCATCGGACATTTTTCCTTTTCTTTTCTTTCTTTTTTTTTTTTTTTTTCTTTTTTGGCTTTGAGAACTTTGATTTCTTCCATGGTAACTCTTCCTGGTTGGAGAATGTCATTTAAAATAATTCTGTCTTTAAAACTGTGGGATGAGGGGAAGGAAAATGTCACCTCCAACCAGGTCCTCACCATGCAAATCAAGGACATTTCAAAATGCTGGCAATCTGCTAGAGGACTTCAAAGGTGTCCAGGTCCAATTACACTTCATTTGGGGTGTGAATTGAGGAACTCTGGGGGAGGTGGCCCGGGTGGAACGTGTCACGGTCGATACTGTGGTAATGAACCTAGGCCTTTGTTCCTGGGAGCCCAGCTGCTGACAAGTGGGCTGTTTCCTGAAGGGCGGAGGTGTTTCTGTGTCCCCCACCAGGTGCGGGAAACAGGGTAGAGACTGTCGCTGCCGTTTAAAAAAAAAAATCATTTTAGGGTGAGCTTTTCTTTCTCTTTGCTTTTAAAGACCAAAGGTTGATCACAACTTAAAATTAAACGGGATGGAGGGAGCCTGCAGCCTAGGTCAACATCTAAATCTTTTCAAGTCCTAGAGTTAGCCACACTCTGGGTCTCACACAATTTGTTTGAATAGGGGTCTGGGGAATTACTCTTCTCTAACTTATGACTTAGGTGCCGCCACAATTTCTGTGGCAGAATATGTTTGGATGGACGTGGGAAGAGGCCTGAAGAAAAAGGTCCTTAGCATTCATTCTGGAATGCTTTAAAAATAACATTCTTTTTAAAACGATTTTGGTTTTGCTGGCTAGTTAGAATGGAACTGACCGGCCGTTACGGGTTTGGGAAACTCAGCCCTGTGTGGGCAAGGCTGATGGCTTAAGGGCATTCAAGAATGATTCATGCAAGTTCTTTTAGTCCAAAACGCCCCTCAAAAAGACACAACATACTCAGAAACCTCAGATAAGGCTGGGTAGGAGCAGGTCTGCCGGGTAGATTCCAGCAGGGTGCGTTAAGAGCAATCAATCTACCACAAGTGCGAATCGGGATCAAAAAGCCGGCCTCTCCCACTTGCTGGGATGCCTGTGCAATTCGTTATTTTATGTCCTTGGTTTCTTTTTTCAAATGCAGATACCCCAGAAAGGTAACACATTCAATTACTCACACCTTAGTGCAAATGCATTCATCAGAGACTTCTTTTTTTTTTTTTGAGACTGAGTTTCGCTCTTTCACCCAGGCTGGAGTGCAGTGGCGCGACCTCGGCTCACTCCAACCTCTGCCTCCTGGGTTCAAGCGATTCTCCTGCCTCAGTCTCCTGAGTAGCTGGGATTACCAGGCATGCGCTACTACACCCGGCTAATTTTTGTATTTTTAATAGAGATGGGGTTTCATCATGTTGGCCAGGCTGGTCTCAAACTCCTGACATTGTGATCTGCCTGCCTCAGCCTCCCAAAGTGCTGGGATTACAGGCGTGAGCCAGCACGCCTGGCCAAGAAACATTTTAAATGGCAGCGGAACCTGGGTGAAGCTGCCTGTGATCAGGGAAGAAAAAAGTACAGATGCTGGAGCCACCCCCTGCAGATGCTGTTTCCTAGGGTGAAGCCCTAGCATCAATATTATTTTTTAAAGCTCCCCAGCTGGTGTCAATATGCAGCCAAGTTGAGAACCCCAGGAGAGAGAATCGAGGCTGAAAGAGGATGGATGGGTGGACCGGAAGAAACAAAAGAAAAAACAGTTCCTCTTTTTTTTTTTTTCTTTTTTTTAGAGATGGGGGAGTCTTGCTCTGTTGGCCAGGCTGGTCTCAAACATCTGGCCTCAAGAGATCCTCCCTCCTTGGTCTCCCAAAGTGCTGGGATTACAGGCGTGAGCCACCATGCTCGGCCCACATAATTCCTCCAATGAAACACCCAGGTTTGAGTCCGGGCACTCCATTTGCTGGCGGCTTGATCCTGGTAGAGTTACTTATGCCCCTCTGGACTGCATTTTCTTCCTCTCTTAAATAGGTTTAATACACTTAATGAACAGTGACTCTCAAACTTGAATGGGCATCAGAATCAACCGGAGGGCTTGTTAAAACACAGATCCCCAGGCCTCAGCCCATCTCCAAAGAGTATGACTCAGCCAGTCTGGTGTGAGCCCCCAACATCTGTGTTTCTAACAAGCTCCCCAGTGATGCTGCCGGGCCAGGACCATGCTTCCGGAACCACTGATGTTAGGGGCAATTGAGCTGGTTATTATTAGCTCAATTTAATCCACAGATGAGGCCTGAAACCAATGGCAACATCCCGTTCTCTCTTAAAAGGGGTCAAGAGCCAAATAGGGCTTGAACTTGCATACAAATATTCACAAGGTTTTAGCATTTTGCTGTGATGCAGCCCACATTCAAATCTGAGGTTGAAGCCACCAACGGACCATTATGGTGAAGACTGCTCTGGAAGCAGAATTGTGCCTGGTCCGCAAAGACCCACCCACCCTAGAAAAAAGCACCCCTGCCCCATGTCATTCCAAAGAGGCCTGGCCTGGTCTTTCTGGAGGCTGTTGTGTGCTGGGACCTGGTCACTAAAAGCAGCTGTAACAGATTAATGCTGCTGTGTCCCCTGAGGGGGTGAGCCCTGCCTTCTGAAGCACAATATACACTGTGAAACCACGAGTTGGGGGGAGCCGGAGGGGGCACATTTCCTCTTTAAAAATGCTCAAAGTCTTTCAGCTGATGCTCAGAACAGGGCTGGCCTAGGCAAGGGTTTTAAGTAGGAAAGGTCACTACTTGTCTTTTTTTTTTTTTTTCCTTGAGACGGAGTTTTGCTCTGTCGCCCAAACTGGAGTGCAATGGTGTGATCTCAGCTCACTGCAACCTCCACCTCCCGAGTTCAAGCAATTCTCCTGCCTCAGCCTCCCAAGTAGCTGGGATCACAGGCGTGCACCACCACACCTGGCTAATTTTTGTATTTTTAGTAGAGACGGCAGGTTTCACCATGCTGGCCAGGCTGGTCTTGAACTCCTGACCTCAAGTGATCTGCCCGCCTTGGCCTCCCAAAGTGCTGGGATTACAGGCGTGAGTCACTGTGCTCAGCCACTATTTGTCATGTATGCTCTATTCCCATCCCAGCCACCCACACCCTGCTTCTGTCCCATAGCCTGGCCTCCTTGTGTCTCCAGCTTGGGATCACTGCCTGTCTCTGCCCCAGACTATCCCTACCTCCTCCCAAAAAATGTTATCAGGTGGAGAACAGTGGTTCATGCCTGTAATCCCAATACTTTGGGAGGCCGAGGTGGGAGGATCACTTGAGCTCAGGAGCTTGAGACCAGCTTGGGTCTCTACAAAAAAACATTTTTTAAAATTAGCCAGGCATGGTGGAACGCGCCTGTAGTCCCAGTTATTCTGCCCGTATGGGTTGCATCCTCCATGTGAGAGCTTCTCACCCTAAGTCTCACAGTCACCAGTACCCTGGCTTCCAGGACAAACCTGGACTATTTCCCCCCAGGCTTGCCCTAGAGACTTAAAGGAAGCTGGACTTTTATGAAAAACTCATTGTGGGTGGGGGGCAAAAATTAACTAGGCATGAAGAACCTGGGAGATACCAGATTATTCTGGCTCATTAGGGCTTTACACTTATCTGGCCACAGCTGGGACATACTCCCTTCTCCCTGCACCATGCAGTCTGGGCCCACCTCACCCACAGTGTGGGTCACCTATTATAATGCCCCCCAAAATAGTGTCAATTCAACAGTAACTGCTTCTCCAGGGTCTAGGCTTTGGGGCCCCAACTTATCACAACTTGAAGTTACTGTTTTAAAAATTTATCTTCTTTATTTGTTAATTGTGTAATCTGTTAACATATTATAGCTCCACAGGACAATCACTGGCGGTCTTGTTTACTGTTAAAGCACCAGCCCTAGCCCAGTAGTTCGAATATTTTGATTGCATGTATGGGTGGATAGCTGAGTGTGTAGATGGATGGATGCAAGGATGGAGGGATGGATGGATGGAGGGATAGATGGATGGATGGATGGGTGGATGGGTGGGTGGATGGACTGGCCCCCACATAGTACCAAGGTACTTCTCCTGTAAATACCACAAACCTAGACCAGCAGTTCTCAAACCTTTAGGTCTTGGGACTCCTTGACTTTTTAATTTGTTATCGAGGACTCCAAAATGCTTTTGGTTATATTGGTCTTATCAGTATTTCCCACATTAAAAATGAAAACAGGAACATTTTTAATATTTATGTATTAATTGATCTAAAAATAACAATCATTAATATATTACATGTGTGGTGGGCAGCCTCTAAGATGGTGCCCAGTAATTCCCACTTTCTGTCACCCACACCCTTGAGTAATTCCCTCCCCTTGAACGCTAGCTGGACTTACAGACTCACTCCTAATAGATCTATTGTCCTATAGGGATGTGGCTTCCAAAATTAGATTACAAAAAAGACTGTGCCTTCTGTCTTGGGTGCCCTCTTTTCTCTCCCTAGGAGGAGCCAGCTGCCTTGTCACGAGGCAGCCCCATGGAGAGGGCCTCGTGGCAAGAAACCCAGGCCTGTCAGCAGCCACGAGTGAGCCTGGAGGTGGATCTTTCCCCGGCTGAGCTTTGAGATGATCCTACCCCTGGAACACACCCTGATTAGTCTCCTAAGAGACCCTGAGCCAGAACCACCCAGCTAAGCTGCTCCCAGATTCCTGACCCACAGAAACTGTGTGAGATAATAAATGTCTGTTGTTTTCAGCCACTAAGTTTTGGGGGTAACTTGTTACACAGCAATGGATAAAATGCATGGTAACATCTATAGTAACATCAATAGCACAATTCTATTTAAAAATAACCATATTTTCCAAAACAAATAAACAAAAAAGTTTAGGGAGAAAAGTGGCATCGTTCTTACATTTTTGCAAACCTCTCTAATATCTGGCTTAATCGAAGACAGCTGCTTCCTCATAGTGGCTTGGGCATCCAATGCGTTGTGATACGTTGTTTTGGTTGAAGAAAATCCAGCCTAATGGAGCTTTGCAGTTAGAAAAGAACAGTCTGAAAAGGGCTCAGGGAACCACAGGGATCCTCAGACCACACTTTGGGAACCGCTGACCTAGACAATCATAGACCCCAAAACATTCTAATTCTAGGGTCCTCACTTCCCAATCTTGGTTTCCTGTTTGGGACCTTTGCCATTTCTCCAGGTGCCCAAGTGACTTAGTGGTGACGGAGGCCACCCAGGAGGTCTGGTCCCCTGCCAAAAAGGATAAGGTCCTCTGAGGCCTAAAAGCAGAAGACACTGATGAACTAACCCTCAGTCTTGGCTGTGTCATGCCCAAGATGTGACACAGAGGGGAAAGGACGCCTCCGACATCCAAGGTGAAGGTTGAGGCATCTGGAGCCGGGGAGGGCAGGGGAGCTTGTTCGCCGCGCATTGACAGCTTCCGGGACACTGGGGTTTGCCAGATCCACGGGGATTTCCCCCTCTCCTCCCCTTTCCTGCGCGTGTCCCACTACCCCCACCCCCCGGTGAAGTTTAGGGCCTGTTTTCAGCCGGAGCCGGTCTAATTTTCGCTGCCTAGTTGGTCAGAGAAACGCACGCAGCTGTAGCAAAGCATAAAAATAGCTTCCTCCGTGACCAATTTCTTCCCACTTCCCTTTCTCTCTCTCCATGCTCGCCTCCCCGTCCCCACCTTCTGTGGAAGCAGGAAGGTCCCTGGAGGGTGCCAGCACTATTGAGACATGCCATGCGCCCCGGCTTCCCTCCCAAACAACACATGTTCCTGGTTCTATTTTGCCCTGGCCCCCCGCAGGCTCGCATAGGCTTCCCAGGGAACCAGGCGTTGTCAGATGGGTCTCCGAGGGCCCAGTGTCCGTCCACCTCGCTGGGCAGACTTCCTCTCCAAAGCATAGGCCCCCCAAGACATCTGCACGCCGAGTGCTCGCCCGAGGCACTCGGATCTGGGGTCCCAGCCTCGCCCAGAGCCAGCCAAAGGCCTGCCCGCGAGAGATCCGGATCTTCTGGCACTTTAGAGGTTAAATGGGAAGCCTCCAGCTGGAAGGAAAAAAACGCCCCGGTGCTATGCGCGGAGGCTCCAGGCGGTGTCCCCAGCGTCCCGGGCTTCCTCTGCGCCGGGCGGCTGCGCGTCCCGGAGGCGTCCGTGGCAGAAGATGGAATCCGAAAGTGGGCATTCGTCTTTCTAGTTTGGAAGCGGGAGCAGACAGTCAAACCTGCAGCAGCTCAGCTCCCCAACGGGAAGATCTAGCCAGCCTTGGGCGGGGGAGCGTTTCTAGAAATGTCTACACCCGGAGCCACCGGCGGGAACCAGGAACGCTATGGCCTGGACCTGCCCGGCCTCTCTTCCCTGAGCCTTTGGGACCATGCGGGAGAGAGGAGAGGCCACCTATCGCATTTCAGGAGTGGCTTGTAGGGTCCAAGGGCCGTTTGCCTCCCTCTACTGCAGTTTGGAAACAGAATAAACCGCCCCAGCAAAACCCGGTGAACTTGTCCAAACCACACAAGAGTTCAAACCACACAAACTCCAACTGGGCACTGACACAGGGCTGGCTTTATCTGTCCCCAGAGGGCTTTGCTCTGCCTCGCAATTGATTAGGGCTCCTGAAAACCACTGAAACAGTTTATCACACCCACCCAGCCTCAAGCCCCCTATGGGCTGGAGTGGAGCCTGGATTGTTCCGGCAACCAACCCCAGCCCAGCTTCCACCCAGCTTGGAGGCCCCTAGGGCCACCTGCCTGGTTCCTCACTCCAGAGAGGGTCCCCATTTTGTGGCAGGAAATCGAATGACAGAGAGCAAGAGGGTGAGATGGGAAGATGAAGGATTTGGATCTATGAGGGGAGAGAAGCATTCTGTCCACTGAACAGGGTCAGGGGCCGGGGGGCTTTCCAAGATCCCCCTTTACTTTCACACCCTTTCTCCAGGTCTGTGTTCCTCTCCTTTCGCAGCACCCAACGCCCTTCTGCATGGGTGGCCCAGTCCTCCAAGCCCAGCCTTGTCTTTTGAACTTCTCCCCAAGCAACCTGTCCTTGTACAATTTACATCCTCTCAGTTGTTTTCTCTGGAAACTCCTAACTCAGGAGGCCAATGCCATGGCCATGAGAACATTCTTCACCACAGAAAGCAAGATCTTTTGTCAGCCTGTTCTTCATGGGAGGGGAGGGGAAGGTTTTGTAAATATCGCGTGGAGATTAACTGGGAGGAGGCAGGAATTAAACAACGTGCTTTTTTCTTTTCTTTTCTTTTCTTTTTTTTTTTTTTTTTTTTGAGACAGAGTCTTGCTTTGTCGCCCAGGCTGGAGTGCAGTGGCACCATCTCCGCTCACTGCAACCTCTGCCTCCCGGGTTTAAGTGATTCTCCTGCCTCAGCCTCCCAAGTAGTTGAGATGAGAAGTGCACACCACCACGCCCAGCTAAAATTTTTTTGGGGGGAGGGGGATGAAGTCTCACTCTGTCGCCCAGGCTGGAGTACAGTGGCGCGATCTCAGCTCACTGCAACCTCCGGCTCCCGGGTTCAAGCAAGTCTCTTGCCTCAGCCTTCTGAGTAGCTGAGACTACAGGCGCATGACACCACCCCTGCTAATTTTTGTATTTTTAGAATAGACAGGGTTTCACCATGTTGGCCAGGCTGGTCTCCAGCTCTTGGCCTGAAGTGATCTGCCTGCCTCGCCCTCCTAAAGTGATGGGATTATAGGTGTGAGCCATCGCACCCAGCTAATTTTTGTATTTTTAGTAGAGACGGGGTTTCACCATGTTGGCCAGGCTGGTCTGGAACTCCTGACCTCAAGTGATCCACCCGCCTCAGCCTCCCAAAGTGTTGGGATTACAGGCGTGAGCCACCACGCCCAGCCTAAACAGTGTGCTTTAACACGAACTAGTAGTGATCATGGTGGAGCACAGTCACAGACGGAGGAGGATCTCTGGCAGCTGAACTTCTGGGCTCACACCAGGAAGCCTGTCACGTTTCCCAGCTGCCTGTGCCATGCCTGTGGTGCCAGTCATTGCTCTAATGGTAGGCAGGGAGGCAGAACTCCCCCTGAATAAGTACAAGGACTTGATGAGCCTTTGAAAGCAGGCGACCCACCCAAAGAATCTGAATTCTTTCAGGTTGTTTCCTGCCCCAGCAACTCTATGTAAAACAACTGGCTGAGAGCTTGTACAAATTAGGGTGGCTTGTCACAAGGGTTTCTATCACATTTAGTCACCTCTGAAAAAAAGAGACCCGTTTTTGAAAAACACCTAGCAGGCCGGGCGCGGTGGCTCATGCCTGTAATCCCAGCACTTTGGGAGGCCGAGGTGGGTGGATCACGAGGTCAGGAGATCGAGACCATCCTGGCTAACACGGTGAAACCCCATCTCTACTAAAAATACAAAAAATTAGCCAGGTGTGGTGGCGGTGCCTGTAGTCCCCACTACTCGGGAGGCCGAGGCAGGAGAATGGCGTGAACCCAGGAGGCAGAGCTTGCAGTGAGCGGAGATCGTGCCACTGCACTCCAGCCTGGGCGACAGAGCGAGACTCTGCCTCGGAAAAAAAAAAAAAAGAAAAAGACAAATACCTAGCATACATAAAGGGATTTATCATCTCGTTTCATTCCATCAATAACCTTGTGAGCAAATGGGGGTTACCCTGACAGCAGTTGGAGTTCCATTGCAGGAAAGAGAGAACCTCTCCAGCTATTTTAAGCAAGAAGAGATTTAACACAGGAAATTAGGTACTGACAAAATTATTGGAAGGGTGCAGGAGGAGCAGTCAGTCTCTGGGCTCCCAAAACAACACCACTGAACTGGTCCGCCAAGATTACTGCCATCTCTTCCACTATCAGAAAGGTGGGGCATGAGGGAGCCCGCCTCTGGAAATGTAGATTTCCAGAGTGCACTACCATAGCTGTGATCCAAGGATCAGGAAGCCACTGCCACCACAACCCCTCTCAACACCCACACAGCTGGTAACTGAGCAAACACTAGAATGTTGTTTCACACACACACACACACGCACATGCACACGCACACGCACACACACACACCTCCAGCAGGTACAGCCAGAGCAGCAGGCAAGAATTGTGGGCTCTGCCTCACATCTGCCATCCTAACTTCACACGAGTGCATCTAACTGGTAAAACTGAATTCTCATCCACAGTCCCAGCTGCAAAGGTGTCTGGGAAATCCAGTTTTTAGCCTTTCAGTCTCTGCAGACCATGGGGGCACCATAGGACGAGGTTGGAAGGGAGGCTGTGTGCCTGCCACCATGCCTACATTTTGCAGATAAGGAAACTAATGTTCAGAGAGGTTAAAGAACACATCCAAAGGCACATGGCTGGTAAACCCCAATCTCCCTGACTCCAGAACCCGTACTTTCAATCATTACCTTGAGCAAACAGCCCCATTCCATTTGGGGTTTTGGCAGTCTTGGGGCATCATTCGGCCAGAGGGCCCACACGACAGCAAAAGCTAGCACACTCCTTCTGCATGCTCAAAGGCACTGAGGTACAACTGAGGCCCCAGGATTGTGAATAGCTTATCTCAGGTTGACAGGCAGAGGCGACTCATAATCAAACCCAGGGTTCCCAACCCCACGTTGTATACTTCCTGACCTCACCCTCCTGCCCCCCGACATCGACATCTGGAGGAGGGGGAATACATGCACAGGTTGTCTCTGGAGACACGTTTCTCCAACACTCAGCTGCCCTGCATTTCTCCAGGTGAGGTATCTAGCCTCCAACCTCTCCTCCCATATTTGGAGAATCCTCCATCTTCCTAGTTGCCTCCCACCAGAGAAGCTAAAAATCCCAGATAGGCACTTTCACAGCTGCCATTGCAGTTGGCATAGGCTCCTGCCTTAGGCTCAACCCATCAGATGCCCCTATTAAAGGCTTGGAGTTGGGAACTGGTAATACTGAGATGCAAGGAGCACTGAAGTCCATTCTGGTGGACGGTGGCAGTCACCAAGGCAATGGCATTCCATTTCCTGGGTCGGCAGGGACCATATCCATGTCCCAAGGTGGCAGTGTATGCCAGGGAGTCCTGGACTTGGCAGCGAGGTCATCCCTGGATTGGCCTGACTTTGGCTGTGGTCCTGACTGCTGTACAGCCTCCTTGGTCGGCTCACCAAACTGGATTCTTCAGCCCTCTTGGTTATTTTGTGAGTTCCCCAAGATCCTTTTCATAAAGTCCTTTTCTGCTTAAATAAGCCAGAATTGTTTCCTGTTGCTTGGAGCCAAGAGCTCTGGCTGTTACAGCTGAGCTGCTAGAATTTGCCTGGCTTCCCTCAGCGAGACCACACAGGACACTGCTAATTCTTGGATCCCTCAGGCATCCCAGTCCACTTCCTAGGAGCTCCCACATCCCAGGACCTTGGCCTGCTGATCTTACCTTAAGAGAACTGGCCTGATCTGACAGAGGGTCCCACATCTTTCCTGGACAGCTGCGTGGTGATGTTCCTGGGTCTCATCTCAGACTCTCCCCATCAAAGGCTTTCTCATTGACCATGACCTTTCCCTGGGCACAAGTGAGAGCCCCTCCCTCCCCGCTGCCCCACACCCCCCACAGTCACCAGTTCGGCATCCAGAAAACATTTCCTCTTTCTCCAGAGACCTTGCTCTTTGTCAGCCTTCACTCCTAGCTGAGGCAAAACAGCTGTGGGCTCTGCTCAGACTCCAAAAATGCAGGCTAGGAGCACTGGGGCCTCTGCAAGAATAATGGCTGAAAGCAGTGCCCCAGGTTCAAGGCCCCGGCTTTGCGTCAAGATAGGGTGTGAATAAATGGCTTACTCTCTTGGGGCCTTGAAAAGAGAGGAGAGTGAGGGCCTAGCCGTAGCAAAGCGAGCACTGCTCACTGTCAACACTGAACTGGGAGCAGGGAAGGACTGTGAGGAGGGCGTTCCTGACCTAGGTTTGGGGCCTGGGGTCAAACCAGTGGGCGGAATTGCCCAGGGTGTCATCCAGCCAGAGGCAGATAGGAGCAGGAAGGGCTTGGGTTCCCACAGGCAGCACCATGGGACCAGCTCAAATCAGCTTCTGGCTGAGTGTAGACAGGGGTCAGGGGAGGGGGCCCATCTCAGAAGACGGCCCAGCTGGTAGGGAGACCGGAAGTCCATTGGGATGACGACAGCATGCTGTAAACTTGGGCTTATCTCAAGGATGTTGTCTTTGTTCTCGTGATCCCTCACTTTCCCAATAAAAGTACCCTTGAAAATTGAGCTGAGGCCCAGAAGGGCATGTGGGTCATGAGGCCTGCAGAGCCAGGCTGCTGCTGCTGCAGGAGGGGTCAGAAGGGATGGGGCCACCACTAACCTCTCTGGGACTCTGGAGGAAGCAGGGGTAGATCTCTGCAGTCAACACGGAGGAGTAAAGGGCAGGGGGAGCCCAGCAGAAGAAGGGTGTTTCTCTCCCCTCTGTCGGGAGCAGGAGAGGTATGATAAGAACATCACAGAGAGTACCAGGGACACAGGTAGGCTGGAGACAAGATGGAAAATCGCCTAACCACTAGGTTCAGGCAGTGGAACCACAAACGCCAGCCTCAAACAATACTTGAGGAAGGAGCGTAGATCTGGAGTCAGACAGGCTTGGGTTCAAATCCCAGCTATATCAGTCAGTGGCCGTGGCATCCGAGGCAAGCTTTTGTGGCTAGACTGTTACACAGGCAGTCCCCTAGGAGCCATGCCTCCCACATCCCATGTGTTGACTATGAGTTTGACCATGTGACTTTCTTTGGCCAATGGAATATTAATGAGCATGAGGAAAAGCAGAGGAAGGATAATTGCTCGCATATTGAGGGTTGTCGTCTTGGAACACTCCCTCCCGAAGCTCAGCTGCCATACTTGAAGATGCCCAAGCCAGCCAGATGAAAAGGTCATGAAGAAGAGAGCTCAGGCCACCCAGCCAACAGCCAGCACCAAGGTCCCAATCATGTGAGAGACCTTCTTTGACCTTCCAGCCCAATCTAGCTGCCGATTGATTGTATCCCCATGAGAGACCCCAGCTGACACCATATGGAGCCCAAGAACTACCCAATGAATCTACGGAATCATGAGAAATTATCATTCATTGTCATTTTAAGCCATTAAGATTTGGGGTAGTTTTTGCACAGTAAAAAGGAACTGAAGCACTCACTGGTGAACCTTTCTGAGCCTCTGTGGCCCCCTCCACAAAATGGGGTGACAATATTTGCTGCCAAAAGTTAGGAGTAAATTTAAGACACAATAATGATCATTTATGGAGTGCCTGCTGTGTTTCGGGTACTGTGGGAGATGTGGTATGTATGCCATTTAAAGCAGAACTCAGAGGGGTTAAGTAACTTGTCCAAGGTGGCCCAGCCAGGGTCAGAGGTGGGACTCTAACCCAGGTCTCTTGGATTCTAACCACTGTGGTCTAGCAGGGCATCCTCTATTGGCACCGATGAATGGATGACCTTCCAGGGAAACACCAAACTGTCACACCTTTCTAGAGCTTTGTCATCGTCAGGTGGTTAGAGGAACGAGCCAGGGAGCATACTCACAAGGCTGGCATTAAGCCCAGGTCCCCTTGAGGGTAGATTAGCATGGCTCCATTGGGTGGTGAGTCCTGTGCTCTTGGCCCAGCCTCTGTGAGCCCTGGGTCACAAGGGATGACAGAACTCAGAGCAAATCCATTTTCACTTCTAGGAAAACAGCTAATGGGGATCAGTAGCTCTGTGGTCACGGCCAAAAGGCAGCTTGTTTCTCAAGAGACAGGAAATGCCTTGGCCAAGGGTGCCCTGCCCCCGCCACTAGAGTGCCTCAAGGATCCAGAAGCCAGCCCATTTGTCCCTCTGTGACATGTTCCCTCAACACACACACACACACACACACACACACACACACACACACAGGAAACCAGGCGGGGCAGGGGAGGGGGTGACTGTGCGGGGGGAGGGGGCACCTGGCTTACAATGGGGTGGGGGTGAGACATGACCAGAGGCCCCTACCTCAAAGGCAGGTGAATGTTGCAGGGAGGCTCCCCACCTCCCCGGAACTGGTGAGTGAACAGGGTGGCAAAGGGTTCTTCCCTCACCCTCATCCCAAGCTGATGGTGTCACTCTCCACTCTCCACCCCAGGCAGAGGTCCAGGGTGAAGGTGAGGTGGGGGCCCCCCAGCTGATCAAACCTCCACATCCTCTCCTTTCCTTGATTCTACCCATCTGACTCAGGAAGAATTTTTTTTTTTTTTTTGAGAGACAGAGTCTCTCTCTGTTGCCTAGGCAGGCATGTAGCAGTGATGCAATCTTAGCTCATCGCAGCCTTGAACTCCTGAGCTTAAGTGATCCTCCTACTTCAGCCTTCTGAGTAACTGGGCCCACAGGCATGCACCACTATGCCCAGCTAATTTTTTGTATTTTTATTTTGTAGAGACAGTGTCTCGCCAAGGCTGGTCTCAAAACTTCTGGACTCCAGGGATCCTCCCGCTTCAGCCTCCCAAAGTGCTGAGATTACAGGTGTGAACCACCACATCCAGCCCCCAAAAGACTTTTACCTTCAAGGCATCCCTTTTAGAAGTGCTCGCACATGATACAATTTGTGGGAAGAACTGATCCAAAAGTACATTGCTAAAATGATCTCAATTTTGCTTAAAATTATATATTTATATATAAACATATGAAAATGACTGGCAAGAACCACCTGAAAATATTGATGATAATTATCTCCAAGTGGTAGGCTGTGGTTTTTCCTTCTTTATATCTTTCTGTATCTTTGACTTCTCTATGAAGGGCATGAATTGCTTTCATAATCAGGACATAAACTGTTATTGTCTGTGCTGCTTTTTACAAATCCAAGAGGCTTGGAGAAGTCACACCTTAAAACCCTTCCCATCCAGCACCTTCATTGTTGGTTCACACCTGGATTGTCAGCGAGTGGCTCAGGACACATTAGTCCTCAACAAGGGGAGAGATGGGCAGGGAGCAGCAGCAACCAGGAAGGCAAAAGGGGTGGGGTCAGCGAGGATGGAGCCTGCACAGTGAGTAACTAGGGCTGCTTCCCACCCTCCTCTAGGCTGGAGACATGGGACCAGGGCCCTGCAAGGCCCTGCTGGAGAGGTTGCTGGAATGGAGGGCCACCCCTCCCTGCCTGGGTGGGGAGGACAGGAAGCCCTGGGCTGGAATTAGCATTGAGAGGCCAGGCTCATGCATGCTTCCTGGTTTACACTGGGCCCTATCACAAAATAGTAGCAGCCTTACCTTGAAAGCTGGGTGTGGATTAAAGGAGTTGAGGTGGTGCATATCCAGTGCTTAGTACAGCTTCTGGGACACACTAGGTGCTCAATTATAATTATAATTATAAAAATGCAATTATAATCATTAGGAGTAAATGCATGCCCATCAGCACCAACTCTCTCGGGTGAGCCCAGCACCTCTCTCATCCTGTGCCAGAAAAAGGAATGAGCCCTGGCCCATCCCCAGCCAGTGATCTCCTGTCTTGCCCCTCATCAGATCCCACCTTCTACACAGCCGGATAACCCTTGGAGGAGTTTCTAGGATGGGCTGCTTTGGCCAAAGCAAGCTGTGCATTATGATGGGTGACAAATGCCCAGATGATGCCACCAAAGGCCATTAAACAGCCCCAGATGGTTGGGGGTGTTTGTTTTGCTTCCCATCCACTCTGCTTGGAGCTATGCCAGCACCAGTCCAGAGTGGAAGCCAAGTGTTGCAGGGAGGGCCTCGCACGATTGGGAATGGGGAAGTTCCCCCAGACGGAGGAGTGGGGCTCAAGTTGAACTCCTCTGCCCTCCTGCACTTTCAGGCTTACAGTGCCCAGTTGCTCTCTCCCTGCTCTAACTCACACACTTACTCCCAAGAAAGAGTTTGAAGTAAGTCATTTACACTTTAGTATGAATTTAAGTGTCCCAGGCCCTCTGGTTTCATTGTGGAATGAGAAGCTTTATTCTTTCCCCCTGAAATGTCACCATGTCGGGGGTCTTTGGCCTTAAATAAGAAAATGGAAGATCAGGCATGGTAGCTTATGCCTGTAATCTCCACACTTTGGGAGGCTGAGGTGGGTGGATTGCTTGAACTCAGGAGTTTGAGACTACCCTGGGCAATATGGCGAAACCCTGTCTCTACTTAAAAAAAAAAAAATACAGGCCGGGTGCGGTGGCTCACGCCTGAAATCCCAGCACTTTGGGAGGCCAAGGCAGACGGATCACTTGAAGTCAGGAGTTCAAGACTAGCCTGGCAAACATGGTGAAACCCCGTCTCTACTAAAAAATACAAAAAATTAGCCAGGCGTGGTGGTGTGCACCTGTAATCCCAGCTACTTAAGAGGCTGAGGCAGAAGAATTGCTTGAACCCAGGAGGCAAAAGTTGCGGTGACCTGAGATCGCGTCATTGCACTCCAGCCTGGGCGACAGAGCAAGACTCCGTCTCAAAAAAAAAAAAAAGAAAAAGAAAAAGAAAAAGAAAAGAAAGAAAAAAAGATACAAAAACGCTAGCCAGGCATGGTGGCATATGCCTGTAGCCCCAGCTACTTCAGAGGCTTCAGTGGGAGAATCACTTGAGTCTGGGAGGCAGAAATTGCAGTGAGCCGAGATCGTGCCACTGCGCTCCAGCCTGGACAACCGCGTGAGACTCTGTCTCAAAAAAAAAAAAAGAAAGAAAGAAAGAAAGAAAATAAAATGGAGGCCGGGCAAGGTGGTTCATGCCTGTAATCCCAGCATTTCAGGAGCCTGAGGTGGGAGCATCACTAGAGGCCAGGAGTTCGAGACCAGCCTAGGCAACAAAGAAAGACCCTCCACCTCTACAAAAAAAAAAATCTTAAAAAAAAATTAACTGGGCATGGTGATGCATGCCTACAGTCTCAGCTACTCAGGAGGCTGAGGTGGAAGGATCATTTGAGCCCAGGAGTGCCAGGTTGCAGTGAGCTATGATCAGCCTGGGTGACAGAGGGAGATCCTGTCTCAAAAAAGGAAAAGAAAATGGGAAGCTGATGAGGAGTTCTAATGCTGGTGCTTCAGCCATTCCCAGGCCTAGCCACCCAAGTCCCCAAGGTCACGTCTTGCCCTACCCTCCAAGCCCAGTAATGTATACACTTTCTTTTATTTCTCATTAAGGAGACATGAATAAAAAGCATGAAAGCTTCTTTATGTATCCTTAAAATAGAAGGATTTAAAGAGTTTTTTTAAAAAAATGCTAAAGTGGTAGAAAGGGCCAGGCATAGTGGCTCACTCATGTAATCCTAGCACTTTGGGAGACGAAGGCAAGCCGATTACTTGAAGTCAAGAGTTCAAAACCAGCCTGACCAATATGGTGAAACCCGTCTCTACTAAAAATACAAAAAATTAGCCGGGCCTGGTGGCGTGCACCCCTAGTTCCAGCTACTCAGGAGGCTGAAGCAGGAGAATTGCTTGAACCCGGGAGGCAGAGGTTGCAGTGAGCCAAGAGTGTGCCAATGCACTACAATCTGGGCAAAAGAGCAAGACTCTGTCTCAAAAAAAAAAAAAAAGAATGGTAAAAAGAGAAAAAGAGTAACACAGGGCTCCAAAGTCATAAAGGAAAAGATGGACAGATGTGACAAAACAGAACTTTGCAGCCAAGTGTGGTGACATGCCTGTAATCACAAGACATTGGGAGGCTGAGGCGGGAGGATCACTTGAGGCCAGGAGTTCAAGACCGGCCTGGACAATATAGCAAGACCTCTCTTTAAAAAAAACAAAATAAACAAAAAACTCCTGTGCAACAAAAATACACCATCAACCAGAGATTGCAAACTGGCGTCCTGCAAATGCAACCCAGCTCAAACAGGTGGTGTCTTTTATAGTGCTTACAAATTTTTGAACGAGTTGCCAGGGTTTTTAAATTGGTTTTTTACCAGACGTGGTGGCTTATGCCTGTAATCCCAGCACTCTGGGAGGCCGAGACAGGCAGATCGCCTGAGGTCAGGAGTTTGAGACCAGACTGGCCAACATGGTGAAAACCCATCTCTACTAAAAATTAGCCAGGCATTGTGGTGGGCGCCGGTAATCCCAGCTACTCGGGAGATTGAGGCAGGGGAATTGCTTGAACCCGGGAGGCAGAGGTTGCAGTGAGCCGAGATCACACCACTGCACTCCAGCCTGGTTGACAGAACAAGACTCTATCTCAAAACCAAAAAAACAAAACAAAACAAAAGGCTGGGCGCGGTGGCTCACGCCTGTAATCCCAGCACTTTGGGAGGCCAAGGCGGGCGGGTCATGAGGTCAGGAGATCGACACCATCCTGGCTAACATGGTGAAACCCCGTCTCTACTAAAAATACAAAAATATTAGGCGCAGGTGGTGGCGGGCGCCTGTAGTTCCAGCTACTCGGGAGACTGAGGCAGGAGAATGGTGTGAACCCGGGAGGCGGAAGTTGCAGTGAGCCAAGATTGTGCCACCGCACTCCAGCCTGGCCGACAGAGCGAGACTCCATCTCAAAAAAAAAAAAAAAAAAAAAAAAAAAAAGAATTGGAAATTTTCCTGTAAATACCCATATATACGGCATCTCCTGAAAAATCAGAAGATTTGGCACAGAGGTTTCCACCTTCCCACCCAGCAGGGGTTAGCTGGAGCCCAGGAGGGGCTGCCGATCCTAGAGAGATGCCCTTCACGCCTGCTTCACTTATTTGTGCTGCTTGCCCAAGATTTGCCATAAACAAAAGGAATAAACAAAAGATACTTCAGCAGACTATGTTTGCTACACATCCAACAAAAAGTGGATATAAACAAGAAACAGGCAAACAGTTCAATAGAAACATGGGGAAGGGGAGACTATAAACAGGTAAGTCATAGAAAAAGAAATGCAAATGCGCAATAAATAGGAGAGATGCTCAACCGACGGGTGACCAGAAAAATGCCAATGAAATCGAGAGAATCCTTTAAAAAAAAAAAAAAAAAAGCCATCAAGCTGACACAAAATCAAAAAGCTTTCCAGCATCCGCTGTTGGCAAAGATGTGGGAAAAGATAACTTGCGTGTGTTATTGGTGAGCGTGAAAATTGGTGCAATCTTTTTTGGAGGGTGATCTGGCAGTTCCAGTCATTATTTTAATTATATACACCTTTAAAGAAATTTAAATAATTTTTTTTTTTTTTTTTTTTAGACAGGGAGTCTGAGGCGGGTGGATCACTTGAGGCCAGGAGTGGCAGACCAGCCTGGGCAACACAGCAAGACCTCATCTCTACAAAAAATAAATATAAAAAATTAAAAATTAGCCCAGTGTTGTGGCAAACAGCTGTAGTCCCAACTATTTAGGAGGCTGAGGTGGGAGGATCACCTAAGCCAGGGAAGTTGAGGTTGTAGTGCGCGGTGATTGCACCACTGCACTCCAGCCTTGGGCAACAGAGCAAGACTCTGTCTAAAAATATTAATTAATTAATTAATTAAATAAAAAATATAAGAAATATTTTTTAAAAAACATTATAAGGCCAGGCAAGGTGGCTCACACCTGTAATCCCAGCACTTTGGGAGGCCAAGGCGGTCGGATCACTTGAGGTCAAGAGTTTGAAACCAGCCTGGCCAACATGGTGAAACCTCGTCTCTACTTTAAAAAATACAAAAATTAGGGCCAGGCACCGTGGCTCACGCCTGTAATCCCAGTACTCTGGGACACCGAGGTGGGTGGATCACCTGAGGTCAGGAGTTGGAGACCAGCCTGGGCAACAGAGTGAGACCCTGTCTCCACACAAAATAAATTAGCTGGGTGTGGTGGTGCACACCTGTAGTCCCAAGTACGTGGGAGGCTGAGACGGAAGGATTGCTTGAGCCTGAGAGGTGGAGGCTGCAGTGAGCCATGATCGCACCACTGCACTCAACCTAGGCAACCAGGTGAGATTTTGTCTCAAAAAGAAAAACAAAAACAAGCTAAAATAATATGAATAACACGTGTGCATTGAAATATTTGCCACATAGCACAACATCTCTCACTATCCACAAAGCTGGTGACAGCTGGGGGAAAGGGCTCTGCCATGGCACCCCAGTTACCTTGCACATATCCATGCGGGCCATGCAGGCAAAGGCTTGAAATGCAACTTATCTGCTCTTGGCAGAACATGAGAAGACAGGAGGCCTGTGAGGAATTGCTCGGAGGCCATCTTCCACTTGCCTCCTAGAGCAGTCTGCTTGGGCTCCCACGACAAAGTACCATGCACTGTGTAGCCTCAACAAAAGATATTTATTGTCTCACAGTTCTGGAGGCTGGAAGTCTGAGATCAAGATGTTGGCAGGGTTGGTTCCTTGTGAGGGCTGTGAGGGAAGGATCTGTCCCAGGCTTCTGTCCTTGGCTTCTCGCTGTGTCTTCACGTGGTCTTCCCTGCGTGTGTGTCTGCGTGGTAATTTCCTCTTCTCATAAGGACACCAGTCAGATTGGATTAAGGCTCACCCTCACGACCTCATTTTTAATTTAATCACCTCCGTAAAAAGCCTGTCTCCAAATACAGTTATATTCTGAGATCCTGGGGGTTAGGACTTCAACATATGAATGAATGGGGGTGGGGGCACAGTTTAGCTCACAGTGCCTCCCTATCTCTCTTTAGAGACTGTCAGGAGACAGTTTCTCTTCACCTGGGTTCTGAGGAGGTCTGAGGCTTCCTGCCCCACCTCCTGGTAGTACAGCAGGCCTATCAAGTAGGCCAGTCGGATACAGCCAGTCTAGAATGAGTCCTTTGGCAATGGGGCAGCCCTCAACTTCTGTTGCAGTCATCCTGTCCCTTTTGTTTCAAGGTCGTTCTTTTTGGTGTGGGACAAGGACCCAGGAGAGCTGGCACCTTTGGTTAATCTTCCTTTCACTGTTTCTGTTTTTTATGTTTTTGTTGAGATGGAGTCTCACTCTGTCACCCAGGCTGGAGTGCAGTGGTATTATCTCAGCTCACAGCAACCTCCACCTCCTGGGTTCAAGCAATTCTCGTGCCTCAGCCTCCCAAGTAGCTGGGATTACAAGCACCCACCACCACACACCCGGCTAATTTTTGTATTTTCAGTAGAGATGGGGTTTTGCCATGTTGCCCAGGCTGATCTCAAACTCCTGACCTCAGGTGATCCGCCTGCCTTCGTGTCCCAAGGTGCTGGGATTATAGGCGTGAGCCACCGCATCCGGCCTCCTTTCACTGTTTATGTGAATGATGAACTGTTCAAGTCTAAAAATGGCTACTGCATCTTTAGCAGCTGAATCCTCCAGGCCTTGGTCTCAGCTTTGCCTTGTCTTGTGTGTGCTTGATAATAGACACTGGAATGAACTGCAAAAACAAAAAAATCTTGCTACCGGAAGTGGGAGAAAAAGGAAAACATGAAGAATGGCTCCCAATTCTGTGGCCCTCTGCTCACTCCCATCCCCCAGCCTCCATACCCCTACCATTACCCAACCCTTTTCTGCTGGAGTGGCACAGTCCTTGCCCCAACTCTGGCTTTCACGCCCCTGTATTTTGGACTTGCTTGCCATTTTACAAATGAATTAACAAAAGATAAGGCACAACTATATGCGAATATATGTGTGCATTTAACTATTTAGAAGCACATTTTACACATGAACAAATAGGATCCATAACCCTTGGGGAAGAAGGATGCAGTGCAGGGAAGGGTGGGGAAGGGATGTTAACATTTTCTCCATATTTTAAACGACAGGCCCCACAGGTGAACTGTCAAAGGTGGGAAGTCTGGCCTCTAATAGGCAGAGTTGAGTTCACTGACAGTTCATATGCTGTACAGGCATCAGGACTTCCAACCCGTTCCCCAACAAATAAAGAGTTTAGGCCTGGAGAGGTGGCCCCCACCTGTAATCCCAGCACTTTGGGAAGCCAAGGTGGGCGGATTACGAGGTCAGGATATCAAGACCATCCTGGTTAACATGGTGAAACCCTGTCTCTACTAAAAATACAAAAAGTTAGCTGGGCGTGGTAACACGTGCCTATAGTCCCAGCTACTTGGGAGGCTGAGGCGGGAGAATGGCGTGAACCCGGGAGGCGGAGCTTGCAGTGAGTCAAGATCGCGCACCACTGCACTCCAGCCTGGGCAACAGAGTGAGACTCCGTCTCAAAAAAAAAAAAAAAAAAAGAGTTTAGCTGAGGGCTAGGTACGGTGGCTCAGGCCTGTAATCCCAGCACCTTGGGAGGCCAAGGCGGGTGGATAACTTGAGCTCAAGAGTTCGAGACCAACTTGGGCAACATGCCGAAACTCCATCTCTACAAAAAATTAGCCAGGCATAGTGGTGCACGCCTGTAATCCCAACTACTGGGGAGACTAAGGTGGGAGGATCACTTGAGCCCAGGAGGTTGAGGCTGCAGTGAGCTGTGATTGCATCACTGCACTCCAGCCTGGGCGACAGAGTGAGACTGTCTCCAAAAAAAAAAGTGTAGCTGAAGAAATCAAAACTAGAATGAGATACCACTTCATACCCACTAGGATAGCTGTTATCAAAACCAAACAAAAACACAGAGAGTAATGAGTATTGGCGAGGATGTGGAGAAATTGGAACCCTTGTGCATTGCTTGTGGAAATGTAAAATGGTGCAAATGCTGTGGAAAACAGAACAAAAGGACGAATGCTGTAGGATTCCACTGACATATCTCAGGTCCCTAGAGTAGTCACACTCAGAGACAGAAGTGGAATGGTGGTTGCCAGGGGTTGGGGGAAGGGAATGAGGAGTTAGTTGAATGGATGCAGAATTCCAGTTTGGGAAGAAGAAAAGATTCTGGAGAAGGATGGTGGTGATGGCGGCACAACAGTGTGAATATACTTGATATCACTAAACTGTGCAGTTAAAGCGGTTAAGATGGCCAGTTTTTCATGCCTGTAATCCCAGTTCTCTGGGAGGCTAAGGTAGGCAGATCGCTTGAGCCCAGGAGTTTGAGACCAGCCTCGGTCACATGGTGAAATCCGGTCTCTACAAAAACTACAAAAATTACCCAGAATTGGTGGAGCCATGCCTGTAGTCCCAGCTACTCGGGAGGCTGAGGTGGGAGGATCACCTGAGCCCAGAAGGTCAAGGCTGCAGTGAGCTGTGATCGTGCCACTGCACTCCAGCCTGGGCGACAGAGTGAGACACTGTCTCAAACTAAAAAAAAAAAAAAAAAGGTAAATTTTATTTTATGTGTATTTTACCACAATAAAACATGATATAAAATGATCTCTTCTAAAGTCAACTTCATACTCCACACACACACGCACTCACACACATACACAAAACAGTCAGCTAAAGATTTGAGAGATTTTGCTTCCTTGAGATGGAATTTAACATAGACACTAGTTTCCTCGCTGCTGTCCTTCTCCTGTTAAGCGAGGGATGAGACAGCAGGAGCCGGCACACTTGCAACCTGATTGCCAGAGGCACTCCCCATTCTAGGGCCACCTCACAACAGAGAAATGGACACACCATAGGTGCATCTTTTCCCTCTTTTTTTCTCTTCTCTGTCTTCAACCTCAGTGGAAGGATACAGGGTTGAAAGTTGAGAAGGTCCCAAGACAAGCGTTGCCTTCCTCAAAGCCCCTCTCGGTCCTCTGCCTCGCTCTGTCGCCTAGGTTGGAGGGCAGTGATGCGATCTCTGCTCACTGCAACCTCCGCCTCCCAGGTTCAAGCAATTCTCTTGCCTCAACCTCCCGAGCAGCTGGAATTACAGGCGCCCGCCACTACGCTTGGCTAATTTTTTTGTATTTTTAATAGAGACGGGGTTTCACCGTGTTAGCCAGGTTGGTCTCGTTCTCCTGACCTCGTCATCCACCTGCCTCCGCCTCCCAAAGGCTGAGATTACAGGCCTGAGCCACTGTGCCCAGTCACCCCTCCCTCCTTCTAAGTGTTGCAGCGGTTCTTCATTCACGTGTGTCTTCCGATGTGTCTGCCTTATTGTTTCGTGTTAATGACATTGCATGGGTACATGTCTTCTCTCCTTGACTAGAAGTTCCTCGAAGGTAGAAACCAATTTTTAGCCTCCTCTGAATCTCCTTAGCTCTGACATCAATGTCTAGTACATAGCAAGGGGCATATACATCCAGACAATGGAATCTTATTCAGGGCCAAAAAGAAATGAGCCATCAAGCCATGAAAAGACATGGAGGAAACTTAAATGCCAATTACTAAGTGAAAGAAGCCAACCTGGAAAGGCCATATGCTGCGTGATTCCAACTATATAACATTCTGGAAATTGAAAAACCATAGAGACAGTAAAAGGATGAGTGGTTGCCAGGGGTTAGGGGGCAGGGCTGGAGGGATGAACTCATGGAGGAGAGGGGATTTTTTTTTTTTTTTTTTTTGAGACAGAGTCTCGCTCTGTCACCAGGCTGGAATGCAGTGGCATGATCTTGGCTCACTGCAACCTCCTACTCCCTGGTTCAAGCGATTCTTCTGCCTCAGCCTCCCAAGTAGCTGGGATTACAGGCATGTGCCACTATGCCAAGCTAATTTTTGTATTTTTAGTAAACACGGGGTTTCACCGTGTTGGCCAGGATGGTCTCGATCTCCTGACCTCATGATCTGCCCGCCTCGGCTTCCCAAAGTGCTGGGATTACAGGCTTGAGCCACCGCGCCCGACCACAGAGGGGATTTTTAGGGCAGTGAAGCTATTCTGTGTGATACTGCAGCGGTGATTATGCATTTGTGGAAAATTGTAGAATGCATAACACAAAGAGTGAACCCTAATGTAAACTATGGACATTAGTTAAGAAGTGTCAGCAATTAGTTAATAATCAGTATCAATAGTGATTCATCAATATTGAACCAATATTCTAATGCAAGATATTAATAATAGCAGAAACTGGGGGCACTATATGGGAACTCTAAACTTTCTGCCCAGTTTTTCTGTAAACCTAAAACTGCTTTAGAAAATAAAATCTTTTTTTTTTTTTTTTTTTTTTTGAGATGGAGTCTTGCTCTGTCGCCCAGGCTGGAGTGCAGTGGTGCAATCTCGGCTCACTGCAACCTCCGCCTTTCGGGTTCACACCATTCTCCTGCCTCAGCCTCCCGAGTAGCTGGGATTACAGGTGCCCGCCACCACGCCTGGCTAATTTTTTGTTTGTACTTTTAGTAGAGACGGGGTTTCATCGTGTTAGCCAGGATGGTCTTGGTCTCCTGACCTCGTGATCCGCCTGCCTCAGCCTCCCAAAGTGCTGGGATTACCGAAATAAAACCTATTAATGGTATATGTAAGTATGTGGGCGTAAGTGTGTGTGTATGTGTGTGTGTGTATATGTGTGTGTGTATATATATACACATACACACACACAGAGAAAGAGAGAGAATCCAGTAAATGATGTTGGATCATCCTCATGGAGGAAAGAGTTAGGAAGATTTACGCAGGACTGACGGTTTTCAAAATTCAGTAAAACTTAGCTCAGAGTAAATTAAAGGTTCTCCCTCAGCCTGGGCAACATAGGGAGACCCTGTGTCTACAAAAATTTTTTTTAAAATCAGCCAGCCATAGTGGTATGTGCCTGTGCTCCCAGCTACTTGGGAAGCTGAGGAGGGAGAGTCACTTGAGCCCTGGAGGTCAAAGCTGCAGTGATCACACTGCTGTGTTACAGCCAAGGTGACAGAGTGAGACCTTGTCTCTTAAAAAAAAAAAATAGAGAACAAGTAAGCATTTACTTGTGAATTAAAATTTATGCAGAAAGTTGCTAGTCTTGCCCCAGGTGTTTGTGTTTCTTGATGTTTCCCCCTAGTGTATAATGTTTTGTATTTAAATCATAAGTAATTTTTAGAGAACCAAAAAGTGTCCTTAATATGACATCTGCTGTCCCCTTTCTAGGCCATGTCAGTTACCCTATTGCTGTAAATCTGGCTGTGAGTCCCCTACCCAATGGCAGACCCTGACCTCCAAAGAGAAGGAGGAGGTCATGTATCACTTGGCTTTTTTCGGAGAACTAGGAAAGGGAAAAGGGAAATGTCCACCATTACAGCAGTATTAGCTCCCTAGAAAATAGTTTCTGGGCTGGGACGGGTGGCTTACACCTGTAATCCCAGCACTTTGGGAGGCCGAGGTGGGTGGATCACTTGAGGTCAGGAGTTCGAGAACAACCTGGCCAACATGGTGAAACCTCATCTCTACTCAAAACACAAAAATTAGCCGGGAGTGGTGGTGGGCATCTGTAATCCCAGTTACTCAGGTGGTTGAGGCAGGAGAATCACTTGAACCTGGGAGGGGGAGGTTGCGGTGAGCCGAGATCACGCCACTGCACTCCAGCTTGAGCCACAGAGTGAGACTCTGTCTCAAAAAAAAGAAAACAGTTTCTGGAGAGATACTGTTCAGGGAACTGCACTGCAGAGAGAAACACAAAGGCTCTGATGTCAACAGATATTTATCGAGAAAGTGTTCGACCAAAAGGCAGTGGGGCGGGACAGCCGTTCCTGGCAACCGCTTTGTTTCTGTGATACTGTAATAGACCAGGGCAGACACACCTCCCTGGCCTGCGTGCACTCAGCACCTTCCTGCCCCTCCAAACCTACAATGCACGGCATGAACAGGTTGAACAGTCCTTTCTGTATTTCCCACATATCCAACCTTCTCTCTGTTGGCTTTAATGTATCTGCAGCAAGCAGAACTAACTAATGTTATTTTCTTGGTATTAAGGCTCCTGACCTCAGGGTGCAAATGTGCAGAAAGGAGAGGCAAATTAGTGTCTTCAGCCGGTGGTCCTGACACTCGGGTTTGAGTAGGAGCTTCCCGCTGCTCCTGGCTCCCAGGTGACTGTGCTTCTCAGCTCCACGCGGCACCACCACCCCCTATTTCATTTATCATCCTCTCCCTCTGATGCCAGCTTCTGATTAGAGGGTTAGAAAATAAGCCCTGAGAGGGAGCTAATTACTTAAGTGGGGGACAGAGAGGCCAAGGAATGGCTTGGTAACAGTCTCCATGCATTCTTACTGCAGGTCGTGGTGACCAGTGGTATCTTAGATCAGGTTCCCTGGAAACAGAGAGCCCTAGACAGGGATTCTTGTGCAAGTGAAAGATGGAGGAGGGAGGGCTCTCGAGAGATAAAGGTAAGGATGGAGAGAAGCAGAGTGGGGGTGGGGAAGGCAAGTGAAGATTGGGATTTGGCCAAAGTCTAGCCTCAGCCTGGGGGTGGAGTGGGGGTTCTGGAATATGAATGGCATCATAACGACACTCCTCCCCATACTTGACACAAGGCAGCCAGGCTTTTCTGTCCCCTAGATCAGTTAGTAATTGGTTGACTGCAGGCCACCCCCATGAGGGCAAAAGGAGGACATAAGCCCAAGTGGTCATCCCTGGGTAAGGCCGATAGCAATTCCCCAGAGAAGGTTGACGCCGCGAGCCATTTGTCTGGGGATGAACGCACTGGCCAGTACAGGGAATCTGGCTGGACACCAACAGCACCCACGAAGGGCTGGCCTCTCAAATGACAGTAGGAGAGAAGTAGGATAGACATAAGAAAAAGCTCTGGAGGCCCCTGGATGCTCTGAAGCTCCTTCCAGCTGCCTGTCGCTGGAAGGGATTGGACAGGGAATGGCCTCCTCTCATGTGGGTCTTTCCAGGCAGTTACAAGCAGGATGTTTGGGCTCAAAAAAGACCCAATCTGAGAATGTCACTGAGAACCACAATTTGTGATCCTACTGTCGAATGCTGGCCTGAGAGACCTAAGGGGCTCCCCAGAAAGCTTCCAGATTAGTTCAGCTCTAATAACAGCAGCAACAGGTACAGCTGCTACTTGGCCAGGTGTGATTCTAAATGCCTTATGCGCATTAACCTAATTTAATCCTCACAGCAACCTTGTGGGTAAAGTGTTATTATTTACCATCCCCATTTTACAGATGGGACATATGAGGCCCAGAGAGGTTAATTAATTTGCTGGAGTTACACAGTTGGAAGTAGAAGAGCCAGGATCTGAACCTAGATGGTGTGATTCATGTGGGCCTACTCTCTACCTCCTCTGGCTGTCCCTCTAGCAGGTGGGGTGGGATGGGGCAGTGTAAACAGGTGCTAGAAGGCAGGAGACCACCCTGGATGCTTTTAGAGCAGTATTTTCATAAACCTTTGCATACACTGGAATCTACCTGTAAGGGATTTTTACAATACAGGCAGTCCAGAGGCAACTCTGTAAGCCCCACAGTGATTCAGATGTGAGTGCAAAGGCCAGGTTCAAATCCTGGCTCTTCCACTTACTACCTGTGTGACCTTGGAAATGTCCATTAACCTCTCTGACTCCATTGTTCTCAACTCTAAAATAAAAGTAGGCTGGGTACAGTGGCTCATGCTTGCAATCCCAGCACTTTGGGAGGCCAAAGCAGGTATATCGCTTGAGCCCAGGAGTTGGAGACCAGCCAGGGCAACATAGTGAGACTCCCATCTCTATTTATTTTTTAAAATGAAATGTTTAAAGATAAACAAATAATAATAATACTTTTTAAGATTTTGTGAAGTTTAAACTATGAATCACTGCTGTATATATTAGGCAAACGTCTGGTAGGCCAAACTATTAACACTGGGTTTCTCTGGGGAGGGAAATTAAGGTGGGGACATAAAGAAGGTGGGGGCAGAATGGGAGAAACGTTTGCTTTTTTTTTTTTTTTTTTTGAGGTGGAGTCTCACTCTGTTGCCCAGGATGGAGTATAGTGGCATGATCTCGACTCACTGCAACCTCCGCCTCCTGGGTTCAAGCGATTCTTCTGCCTCAGTCTCCCGAGTAGCTGGGATTACAGGCATGTGCCACCACACCTGGCTAATTTTTGTATTTTTAGTATAGATGGAGTTTTGCCATGTTGGCCAGCTGGTCTTGAACTCCTGACCTCAGGAGATCCACCCACCTCAACCTCCCAAAGTGTTGGGATTACAGGTGTGAGCCACCGTACCCAGCCAAAACGTTCACTTTTTGCCCTACGCATTGAATTTTAATTTTTTGTAAAGAGAACATATTAAAAGATCAAGTATGTAAAATTTATTTAATCAAAAACAAAAAGGACTGGGTGCAGGGGCTCACGCCTGTAATCCCAGCACTTTGGGAGGTTGATGCGGTGGATCACTTGAGGTCAGGAGTTCGAGACCAGCCTGGCCAACATGACAAAATCCCGTCTCTACTAAAAGTACAAAAATAAGCCAGGCATGATGACGGGTGCCTGTAGTGCCAGCTACTTGGGAGCCTGAGGCAGGAGAATGGCTTGAACCTGGGAGGCGGAGGTTGCAGTGAGCCGAGATTGCACCACTGCACTCCCTCCTAGGCAGCAGAGCAAGACTCTGTCTCAAAAACAAACAAAAAGATGAAATAGAATTATCTATAGAGAATGCGTGGCACACAGTAGGTGTTCAATCAACAGTAGCTGCTAGTAGTAGTATCAGCAACCACAAACATTTGTTGAATGCCTATTATGTGCAAGTCATCATATTTAGTCTCCATCAGGAGGCAGAGAAGAGCAAGGCAATGTCCTTACTCTTACACGTACAAAAAAAACACCCCAAACACCCAATGGTAGTGTTTACTTTGGATCTAAGAAGTGCTATAGAGAATAAGGGCTTCGAGGAGCTGAAATGAGAGAGAGATCATTTCCAGCTGGCCTCTTCAGGGGAGGTGGGGCTTGAGTGGGCTTTGAGAAAAGGGGAAGATTTCAATAGACAGAAAAAGGGGGAAAGAACATTCTGATGGCAGAAAAGAGCTTGGTTCAAAGGGCAAACAAACTTGCTAGACATGCGCAGAAGATGCTGAGTGGACATTTGGCTTGGCGTGGCTCGGCCGGTCTGCAGGATGCAATCATGCTGGATCCGAGGCGGGCAGTGGGGGGCCTGCTATAGCTGGCCTGCCCTCCCTCAACTGAAAGAACACAATATCTGGCTCCAACCCTTCTGGTGGCTGGAATGGACTGAGGCCAAGATGGACTTTCTTAACAATTCTTGACCCCTGTGGACCGAGCCTAGCTAGAATAGAAAGCAAAGTAGCCACAAAAATTGAAAAAAAAAAAAAAAAAGTCGATCCTCTTCCCGAACTGCTCTGTTGCCCAAATATGCAACAGCCTGCACAGTGAATCGTGGGTGCAGAATGGAGGGTGTGTGTGTCTGGGTGCAATATGTGCATGTGCATATGCCACGATGTGTGTTGTGCAGGGGGACTGCCTCAGAAGCATGCACGTTGTAATGACATGCGGTATTTCCTGTCATTGTGTGATATACTGGATTGGGTTATGAGTACTGTGTGTGCTCACCACATCCCTGAAAGCTAATCTTTCTGAGCGACTGGGAAGACGGAAGGGGAAAGCAGGCAGCCAGCAAAGTCTGCATCCACAGAGTGTGCCATCTGCCTCCGGTGGTCAGTATCAGGTGCCTCGGGGGAGTGTGGGGTGGTCCGGGCTGGTGGTATGAATATGAGGCCAGTTGTTGAGGCAGGGCATTGAGGTGGTCAGGAATAAAGCTAGTGGCATTTAAATTCCCGATTGTCCAGCGTTTTCCCTTTATCAGCAAAGTCCCACACCATGGGTGTGCATTTGGCTGCCTGAAAAATGCACACCGGCATCTTCCTAGATCTGGTCCCTGTGTGTATATATACACAGTGTGTATAGAGAGAGCCCAGAGATAAACACTTTTTTAAAAAGTTAAAGCTTGATTAGCCGAACACCACAAGGCCCCAGGAAATTGAGTTTAAGAAAAATTTGGATAATTGGAACAGTGTATAATATCAAGAATGTTAAATACACAAGTCAGCTGAGCACGCGGCATTTATGGCAAGCGCTGATTAAAACGAAGTTTCTGATAATCAAAGTTTTAATGGCAGAGGCTCATTTGAATTTCTTCTATATAAAAGGGAGATTAGATATCGTGTGCACGGAATATCTTGTGATACTTTCCATTCTTCCCAACTCCAGTTGGGCCACATAAATGCTTTTTAGCTATTTATTTCGTAAAAAGTACGCTGTCCTTTGGTGTGCCTCAAACTAGCCAAAACAGGACTTGCAGCAGATGTGTTTATCAGATTGAACTGCGAATTTGAGGAGAGGAAAAGTCTGCCTATCGTCTAAGTAATTTCAAAATCAAAGCCATCCCAGGCGCACCAGAAGCCTAAAGCAGCCAAGAGATAGGCCAAGTTTATAAACTTCCATAATATGTTTATTGCAAGGATGGCAATTACCCAATCTCCCTGCCCTCCTGGGTCTTAGATCTGAATATTTCCACAAAAAGAAATCTGTGTTTGACTGCATTTAACCAGTCATAATTCCAGATGTCTGTAATATTCTAACCCCAGGCGTGGGGGTGAGGAGGACGACTATGAAGCCTTCGACAATTCTGTTACATTCTTGTCCTACTCCACTGTGGTAATGGTGTGTCTAGCATTGGCTGTTTGTCCCTCCCCCTCTCTCCCTAATGATCAAGTGGCACAGGAGCAGTCATTGTATTCAGGGGAAAAGGCCGTCCCCAGCCACAAGCAGGCTTTTCTGTCCACCTCTGGAAACCTGACACATCACATCAGAGACATAATTTCTTAATGAAATGGCTGGAGTGTAACTAATTTACGCCAGGACGGAAAACGCTGACAGGGCACAAAGGCCACTTGTTTCTGCTGTCGCAGGGAACACATGTGGGCCACATCAGTCAGGAATGAATCAGACCAGCATTACAGGGCAGTCTGCTAAGAGAATTGCCTCCTTTTGCTCTCCTGTAAAGTGTTAAAGATATTTACTGCGTGCGTACATGCAGCCCTGCTCATTGGAACACGAACTTGTGTTGAGTTCAGTCATTTGTCCCAGACCCCTTCCTGAGCATGAATAAGAAAAGCAGGATTGTTCTACAGAATCATCATTGGGGTTTATTCTACCCTTTTTCTCTGGGGCTTCTCTGGCAAACATTAAACATCACAACACCCCATTAAAGGGAGTCAAACTACTCATTTCACAGGAGGTAAGAGTCACACGCAAGTCTTGCCTTGGTGACACCTTACAGCCAACAGAACAGGTTTTTTTTTTTCCCCCTAGCAAAGCAACTGTGAGCCATGTTGGTGAACTCAACCTAAGGCTTGGGTGTGGTGTGGTCAAAGAGGTGAGGGCTTCTCCTGATCCATCATGGGGCTGTGGGTGGGGTCTTTAAATCTGGTGCCCTTGTCCTCTGCTCAAACCTAGGCTGAGAGGTATTAGTCATGACCAGCAAAAGAGAAAGTGAGAGGCAAGAGAAGTTTCTGCACTGGTTACTACACCAGAAGGTCCCCAGGGTTGGGGAACGCACATGCAAAGTGGTATGCAAGACGACCCTTGGAGTGGTACTGTTAGGGGCTGCCTTGGTGTCTCCCTTAAATTCCTAGGTTGAAGTCCTAAACCCAGTACCTCAGAATGTCACCTTATTTGGAGATAGGGTCTTTAAGGAGGTAACTGAGTTAAAATGAGGTCATGAGGTAACCGGGCGCGGTGGCTCATGCCTGTAATCCCTGCACTTTGGGAGGCCAAGGCGAGTGGATCGAGGAGTTCAAGACCAACCTGGCCAACATGGTGAAACCCCTTCTCTACTAAAAATACAAAAACGTAGCTGGGCGTGGTGGCACGAGCCTGTAATCCCAGCTACTCAGGAGGCTGAAGCAGGAGAATCGCTTGAACCCGGGAGGTGGAGGTTGCAGTGAGCCGAGATCGTGCCACTGCACTCCAGCCTGGGCGACAGAGCGAGACTCCATCTCAAAATAAATAAATCAATAAATTAAAATAATAAAATGAGGTCATTAGGGTGGACCCCAATCCAATATGACTGATGTCGTCATAAAAGGGGAAAATCTGGACACAGACACCCATAAAGAGAAGATAATGTGGACTGGGCATGGTGGCTCAGGCCTGTAATCCCAGCACTTTGGGAGGCTGAGGCGGGTGGGTCACCTGAGGTCAGGAGTTCAAGACCAGCCTGACCAACATAGTGAAGCCCCATCTCTTCTAAAAATACAAAAATTAGCAGGGCGTGGTGGCGCATGCCTGTAATCCCAGCTACTAGGGAGGCTGAGGCAGGAGAATCCTTGAACCCAGGAGGCGGAGGATGCAGTGAGCTGTGATCTCGCCATTGCACTCCAGACTGGGCGACAAGAGTGAAACTCCATCTCAAAACAACAACAACAACAAAAAAAGGACAAACAAACAAAAAAAGTAATGGCAAAAACTGCAATTACTTTTGCACCAGCCTACACCTTCTCCCTTGAACCCCTGCTGTGTACTTTCTCCTGTACAAGGCTGAATCCATTTTGTCTTCAAGTGTCCTTACTTAAAGTGAAAGGTGTGTGTATCTTAGCTCAAGGATGGCCAGGCCTCAGGGAGGGGAGAACCAGTGTCTTATAGTCCTGCGAGGGTAGAACCTATTGAGGGAATGGGGTGCATGTGTGTGATCCTTTTCCCCAGGTTTTTCCTGGGACTACTGCAAGTATAACGTGATTGTGTGCAAAAAAAAGGGTGGGGGGGAAGGGCTGGGGCGTGGTGGCTCATGCCTGTAATCCCAGCTCCAGAACTTTGGGAGGCTGAGGCAGGAGGATCACTTGAGCCCAGGAGTTCAACATCAGCCTGGGTAACATAGTGAGACCCCCATCTCTACAAAACATTAAAAATTAGCTGGACATGGTGGCATGCACCTATAGTCCCAGCTACTTGGGAGGCTGAGGTGGGAGAATCCCTTGGCCCCAAGAGGTCGAGGCTGCAGTGAGCCATGATCATGCCATTGCACTCCAGCCTGGGCAACAGAGCAAAACCCTGTCTCAAAAAGAAACAAACAAATCAAAAGGTGGCTTTGTGGTTTGCAGGTGGAGGGGGGACATGGTTGCCCTTGATGTCTCCATTATGAATAATTCTCTTCAAATTCATGGAAAGCCACCCATACCTGGGCATTTCTGTGAAGAGACTGAGGCAGAGAGGATGAAGAGAGTTGTACAAGTCAGGGTCCAAGCAGGCAAACAGATTCTATGAGTATTATGCAGTAAGGGTTTTGAGTAGGAGTTAAGACTTTACCTCTACACAATTCTGGGAGAGTGTGGGAGAGGAAGGGTCTAAAAGGAGAAGTTGGAGGATCAGAAAAGATTCATTAGCCAGCCCTCTCAAAGCCAGGTATGTCCAGCTGCCTGAGGGGGCTCAAGGAGAAAGAAGCCCGTAGAGACTGTGGCTCTATGTCTGGAGGTGGCCTGCAGTGGCTGTGGCTCAGCAGGGCTGGTAATTGGGAAAGAGAGCTGGATGCAGAGCGGGAGAGAATAAGGACATGCTAGTACCTTCCAGCACCTTCTGTCTTTCACTGCATCTAACCAGATGACCAGAGAGGAGTGACAGCTGCTTCTCCTCCACCTTCTAAATGTTGTGCAAGTTTGTCTTCTGACCAACTCTAATCTGGAGCCATAAAAAGAAGTGGATTCTGGGAAACATCGCTCCAGATTAGGCAAGGTGACAGAATACAAAACCACGACAGGAGTCAAGGTTTGAACTGATCAACACAGTGTCCCCTGTGGCCCTGTGACACAGCTAGTTCAGAAAGGAAGACTGTGCTACTAGTCCTCAAATATTTCTTTGTCCCAGGCTTGGCAGGTAGACTTGGCTCAGGAAGAAAAAGACCTTTACAGAGTAACATCTTCCAAAGCTCACCTACAGGTCAAGCACAACACTATCCTTTTGACCTGCTTATCACTCAAAAAGGATGATTTCAGCTTGAAAGACCCAAAGAGAGGAACACAGCTCAGGGCTTGTAGCAAATAGGATTTTCCAAAGATGGCCACTGTTATGAACTAAATTGTGTTCCCCTCAAAATTCATAGGTTGAAACCCTAACCCCAATGTGGCTATATTTGGAGGCAGGGCCTTTAGGGAGGTAATTAAGATTAAGTGAGGGCGTGAGAGTGGGGCCTTAGTACAATAGGACTGGTGTCCTTATAAGAAGAGACACCAGCGATCTCTCTCTCCATGCACACAAACAGGAAAGGCCATGTGAGGATACAATGAGAAGGCGGCTGTCTACAAGCCAGGAAGAGAGGCCTCACAGGCACCAACCCTGCTGACACCTTGATCTTGGACTTCTACCCTTCAGAACTTAGAAATACATGTGAGTCACTTAAGCCACTCCATCTATGCTATTTTGTTATGGCAGCCCAAGCAAACTAAGACAGCTACCACAATCTCCCATCCCACAGACTCTTCTTACAATGCAACAATGACACCCCAATGACAATGGCCCTTCCAGTGGTGGGGTCTACTCCTGCTCCCCTTGAACCTAATCAGGATTTCATGACTACCTGGACCACTAGAACATGTTAGAAGTGAAGCTATGTGACTTCTGAAACTAGGCCATGAGAATGCCATGCACTTCTACCTTGTTGCCTTGGGACACTCATGCTTAGAACCCAGTCTCCATGCTATGAGGAAGCCAAGAAGCCACAGAGAGAAGCCACATGGACAGGCTACAGTCAACAACCCCAGCTGAGTCCCATTGAACAGCCAGCATCGACACCAGACTTGTGAGAGATCAGATCACAGAGCCTTTGCCTGATTCTGGCCCCCAGCCATCGAGCACTCCCCATCCTTTAAGCCACCCCAGAGAATGCTCCATGGAGCAAAGACAAACTGGGCCCACCGACTCTGTCCAGATCACAAATTGGGGAGCAATCTGTTACCGAAACACCAGGGGTTCTGTCTAGGTCCTGCTGTTCCTGCACGAGAAGCCAATCACAGAAACAAGTATTGCCAAGGAAGAAGTCTTTAATAGGGTGCTGCAGCCAAAGAGATGGGAGATCAGTGTCAAATCCATCCCCTCTGTAATTCCAGCACTTTGGGGGCCCAAGGGAGGCAGATTGCTTGAGGAGGCAAATTGCTTGAGGAGGCAGATTGCTTGAGGTTAGGAGTTGGAGACCAGCCTGGCCAACATGGCAAAACCCAGTCTCTACTAAAAATACAAAAATTAGCCGGGCGTAGTGGCAGACGCCTGTAATCCCAGCTACTTGGGAGGCTGAGGAATGAGAATCGCTTGAACCCAGGAAGCAGAGGTGGCAGTGACCAAGATTACGCCATTGCACTCCAGCCTGGGCAACAAGAGTGAAACTCCGTGCCAAAAAAAAAAAAAAAAAAATCTCCTTGACCTACTAAAATTAGGGTTTATTTAGCAAGGAAGAAATGTAACTATATGTGAGAAAACAGGAACCCAGGAGGGGTAAGGAAGCAATCATGACGGGATGAGCAGCCTGACATCTCTTTGTCTGGATGTGATGATCTGGTGAGTTTCAGTTCTTTGATACTTTTTGAGAGGCCTGTAGGTCCTTTCCTGAGGAAGGAACTGGGATAAAACGAATAAAGGTTTCCGCTTTAAGACCAGAAGGGTCCATTTCTATGTTTATCAAAAAAAAAAAAAAAAAAAAAAAAAAAAAAAAACCTGTCTGCTGGGCGTGGTGGTTCACACCTGTAATCCCAGCATTTTGGGATGCCGAGGTGGGTGGATCACTCGAAGTCAGGAGTTCGAGACTAACCTGGACAACACGGCAAAACCCTGTCTCTACCTAAAATGCAAAATTAGCTGGGTGTGGTGGTAGGTGCCTGTAATCCCAGCTACTCAGGAGGCTGAGGCAGAATTGCTTGAACTGGGGAGGCAGAGGCTGCAGTGAGCCAAGATCACACCACTTACTTGCACTACAACCTGGGTAAGAGAGTGAGACTCTGTCAAAACAAAACAAAACAAAACAAAACTGTCTATGGGACTATTGGTTGGTTTCAAAACTAAATGTTTGGTGTTTCAAGACACTAATTTTGGGGTGCTTTATTATGCAGCAATAAATAACCAGAACAGTGGTCATCACAACAAATGCATCCAGGAGACTGCTTGGGGGAAAATGGAGCCAAGTCAGTGTATACCTGCCTTACCTCCTTTGCATTGGATTGTGGTGATTTCAGGCCGCCAAACTGAGCCAAACCTCCAGCATCAATACAGCACCACAGGCTGCCAGATAAGTGTTTTTCCAAAGATTGCACCCACTTTGACAATTTCTGTTCCTCTTCAGACAGCTCTGAAAGTCTTCCCAAGGAGATTTTTTTTTACTATTATTAATGCTGATCAAACTTTGGACAGAGCTTAAAGAGGACATATGTGCAGAAAGAAAATGGTAGAATCAGGAGGTTGAGCTGGAGGCTACAATAATTAAAGGTTAAACTCCAGGTATGCATTTGGTATTTATAGAATTTTCCATGCTTGATGTGAGGGTTTTAAAACCAGACTGAGCAGGGAAGCTCTTTCAGCTCTGAAAGGAAGGAAAGGATTTTAGCACAAGGAAAGGAGCCTGCCTAGTTCAAAGTTTTATAAAGGCAGCATAATTAAGCTACATTGTTGCTTCAAGTGATACTGTAGAGGTGAATGGGGCTGGGAGAGTAGGCTGTGCAGAACAAAACAAAGCCAAACAAAACACTTTATTTCCTTACCAGGCACCCTGGGCTGTCAGCAGGGGTCCCTGGGTTCTCTAAAGCTGTTGTATGCCTCTGTTGCTCCCTGCTACCTGAAGGAGCCTGAGTCTTGCTTATATCACTTGACATGAGCAGAGGCAAGTCCGGGAGGTCGGCTTTCCCGCTGTGTTACGGGTGCTACCCACGGATGCGCACGAAGGGCGCGGGTGAAGGCAGAGATAGCGAGGGCCTGGCACCCAGCTTGCTTCCCTGGCAAGCCTCGCGGCTACTCACTGAAGCTGAATGCAAACTGATTGGAATTCACTTCTGCTTTTCTTAAAGTTTTTTCTTGCCTCCTTTTTTTCTCCCCTCCTATTTTCAGCATTGAACTTCAGAGAAACTCCTCTCTGTTGTTCAGCTTGTTATGTTTTGTCTCCTTTCGCTTTCCTGGAGCTTTGATGGGGATAGGATGGGGCTGGGGGAGGATCAGAGGAAGAGAGCTCTGCAAGGGGTGTCTGTGCTATGGGCTCAAACTTCTCCTAGGGAGAGATTTTCAAATATGCCCCACTTTCAGCTAGGCATGGTGGCACACACCTGTAATCCCAGCTACTCAGGAGGCTGAGGCAGGAGGATCACTTGAGGCCAGGAGTTCAAGACCAGCCTAGGTAACATAGCGAGACACCCCTCTCAAAAAAAATAATAATAAAAATCATACACAACATGTCCCACTCTAAACCTTTTTGAATGGATGCAAAGGTCTGTAAGAGTTGTCTAAATTGGCCCTTCATTTCTTTCTGAAAATTGAGTTGCCAAGAAAAAAAAAAAAAAAAAAAAGCTGAGCGTGGTGGCTCACACCTGTAATCCCAGCACTTTGGGAGGCCAAGACAGGTGGATCCCTTGAGGTCAGGAGTTTGAGACCACCATGGCCAACCTGGAGAAACCCTGACTCTACTAAAAATACAAAAATTTGTTGGGCGTGGTGTTGCATGCCTGGAAACCCGGCTACTCAGGAGACTGAGGCAGGAGAATCACTTGAACTTGGGAGGTGGAGGCTGCAGTGAGCTAAGTGCCAGTGCATTCCAGCCTGAGCAACAGAGTGAGACTCTGTCAAAAAAAAAAAAAAAAAAAAAAAAAAATGAGTTACTCAAATTGACTATTATGCAGCTATGGAGAAGGATGGTTATAAAGACCGCATGGCAAATTAGAAAAAGGCATAAGTGGCCGGGCACGGTGGCTCAAGCCTGTAATCCCAGCACTTTGGGAGGCTGAGACGGGTGGATCATGAGGTCAGGAGATCGAGACCATCCTGGCTAACACGGTGAAACCCCGTCTCTACTAAAAAATACAAAAAAAACTAGCCGGGTGAGGTGACGGGCGCCTGTAGTCCCAGCTACTCGGGAGGCTGAGGCAGGAGAATGGCGTGGACCCGAGAGGCGGAGCTTGCAGTGAGCTGAGATCCGGCCACTGCACTCCAGCCTGGGAGACAGAGCGAGACTCCGTCTCAAAAAAGAAAGAAAGAAAGAAAGAAAAAGGCATAAGTGCTATAACATTAAATGAAATATCAGAACTCCAAACTGTCCAAGGTACTGTCACAGCTATGTCAAAAGTATACTAGCAGCAGAGACTCAAGCATACAGCACTATTCACAATTGCAAAAAGGTGAAAGCAACCTGAGTATTCACCAGTGGATGAATGGATAAACAAGAAATGGTGTAACCATACAATGGAATATTACTCGACCTTCACATGAAGTTCTGACACATGCTACAACGTGATGGAACTTTGAGGATACTGTGCTAAGTGAAATAAGCCAGACACAAAACGGCAACTACTGTATGGCTCCACTTACACGAGGTACCTAGAATAGGCAAATTTATAGAGGCAAAAAATAGAACGGTGGTTGCCAGGGGCTGAGGAAGGGGGCATTGGGGAGTTAGTTTTCAATGGGGATAGAGTTTCTGCTTGAGAAGTTGTAAAGTTCTGGAGATGGATAATGGTGATGGTTGCACAACTTTGTGAATGTACTTTTAGGCCACAGATCTGCACTTCAAATGGTTAGGATACTAAATTTTACATTACGTATCCTTTACAATCAGAAACTACTTTTTAAAGTGAATCAGGCAGATTGGTGATTGCCAGGGGCTGAGGGAGAGGGAATAGGGAATAACAGCTTACTGGGTGCAGGGTTTAATTTAGGGATGGTGAAAATGCTTTGGCACTAGAAAGAGCTGATGGTTGCACAACATTCTTGATGCACTAAATGCCATAATTGTTCACTTTTAAATGCCTAATTTTGTGTTATGTGAATTTTGCCTCAGTTTTGTGTTGTTTTTTAGAGACAGAGTCTCACTCTGTCACCCAGGCTGGAGTGCAGTGGTGTGATCATAGCTCACTATAACCTCAAGCTTATGAGCTCAAGCCATCCTCCCACCTCAGCTTCCCAAGTAGCTGGGAGTACAGGCACATGCCACCACACCCGGCTAATTTTTTAATTTTTTGTGGAGATGGGGTCTCACTGTATTGCCCAGTCTGGTCTCAAACTCCCGGGCTCAAGCAATCCTCCCACTTTGGCCTCCCCAGAGTGCTGGGATTACAGGTATGAGCCACTGCACCCGGCTTGCCTCAATTTTTTTGAACAGTGGATTCGAAGGAGATTGAAAGGAAACATGGAAAAATGAAAGCTGTTTAATGTGTTATAATGGGACTATTAGTGAATTCATTTTGGTTTCTGAAAAACTTGTTCAAACACAGTTTGTACAATGTATTCCTTTATGCGTTTAAGAAAAACCTGTCAGGTAGAAATTCTATTATAAAAAACACACTGTTAACTACTCTTAAGACTTCTGGGGCAAGATTGTACCAAGAGAATAAGTATAAGAGGGCCGGGCATGGTGGCTCATTCCTGTAATCCTAGAGCTTTGGGAGGCCAAGGTGGGCAGATTACTTGAGGCCATGAGTTCAAGACCAGCCTGGGCAACATGGCGAAACCCCATCTCTACAAGAAATACAAAAATTAACCAGGAGTGGTGTCGTGAACCTATAGTCCCAACTACTCAGGAGGCTGAGGCAGGAGAATTGTTTGAGCCCAGGAGACAGCAGTTGCCACTTCACTCCAACCTGGGTGACAGAGCGAAACTATGTCTCAAAAAAAAAAAAAGTATGAGGAAAGAGAAATTGACGATACTGCTTGTCACTTTAAAAATACATATTATGCAGTGGGCATGGTGGTGTATGCCTATAATCCCAGCTACTTGGGAGGCTGAGGCAGGAGAATCACTTGAACCCAGGAGGCGGAGGTTGCGATGAGCCAGGATCGCCCCACTGCACTCCAGGCTGGGTGACAGAGCGAGATTCCGTCTCAAAAAAAAAAAAAAAAAAAAAAAAAAATGAGGCAGGGTGCAGTGGCTCACGCCTGGAATCCCAGCACTTTGGGAGGCCAAGGTGGGTGGATCGCAAGGTCAGGAGATCAAGACCATCCTGGCCAACATGGTGAAACCCCGTCTCTACTAAAAATACAAAAATTAGCTGGGCATGGTGGCGTGTGCCTGTAGTCCCAGCTACTCAGGAGGCTGAGGCAAGAGAATCACTTGAACCCGGAAGATGGAGGTTGCAATGAGCCAAGGTGGTGTCATTGCACTCCAGCCTGGTGACAGAGCGAGACTCTGTCTCAAAAAAAAAAAAAAAAGAATGCTTCTAAAATACATATTATGTGTCATATATTAATACATTATTAACAATGGATATATATTGATAAACAAAAATATAAGAGATGGCCGGGTTCAGTGGCTCACACCTGTAATCCTAGCACTTTGGGAATCCAAGGCGGGTAGATCACTTGAGGCTAGGAGTTTGAGACCAACCTGGGAAACATGGCAGAACCCCGTCTCTACTAAAAAGAAAAATACAAAGATTAGCTGGGACTTGGTGGTAAAAGCCTATAGTTCCAGCTACTCAGGAGGCTGAGGCAGAGAATTGCTTGAGCCTGGGAGGCAGAGGTTGCAGCGAGCCGAGATCATGCCTCTGCACTCCAGCCTGGGTGACATAGCAATGCTGTATCTCAAAAACAAACAACTATGAGATTATATATATAATCTCATAGGTGTGTGTGTATATATATTATATATAATATATATAAAATATATATATGTGTGTGTGTATATCACAGTATGTCCTCACCAATCTATGAAAAAAGTATTTTTAGTATCCATGGTGTTCCCAGCACAATGTTGGGCCCAGAAGAAAGGTCAGAGATGGCTCTTGTTTTAGTGGAGTGATGCTGTAGGGCTAAGTTGTGTGATGCTGACAACGAGTTCATGAAGTCAGAGAGAAGCCGAAGCACACATAGAGAACGAGGGGTGCCTCGTCTGGACTTTAAGGATTGGTCAGGGTTTGGGCAGGCAAAGGGGAGAGAGGGGCCCTTCTAAGGATGAGGGAACAGGTAGGGGCAGGAGCACCAGTGCCTTTGATCAGGAGAAAGGAGGTGAGAGCAGGGAGGTGTATGGAGGGGCTTGGGGGTGCAAGGGGCAACGCTCGACCTCTGAGCAAGTGATGAGAGCCTTACATTCAGAAGTTTCCTCTGCCAAAATGACAGTAGGCCCTAGATCCTTTGCCCTTGTACCCAGGAGGCCCAGATAGGCCACAGTACAGCCAGAGCCCCCAGCCCTGATTACAGTAGCAGCAGCACAGAGCAACTTTGGAAACCCTGTTCTCTCATTGATGTTTTATAGTTTCCCGGCCCCAGAAAGATATAACGGTATGTCTAGTTAAAGATGGAGGATTGAACCCATGCATTCATTCCTCTGCTTCATTCCAAAGCTTCATTAAAATAATAGTAAAGGGATTTTTTTTTTTTTTAACGGACTCTCACTCTGTCACCCAGGCTGGAGTGCAGTGGCGCAATCTCGACTCACTGCAAGCTCTGCCTCCTGGGTTCACGCCATTCTCCTGCCTCAGCCTCCTGAGTAGCTGGGACTACAGGTGCCCGCCACCACGCCCGGCTAATTGTTTTGCATTTTTTCAGTAGAGAGGGGGTTTCACCGTGTTAGCCAGGATGGTCTCGATCTCCTGACCTCGTGATCCGCCCACCTTAGCCTCCCAAAGTGTTGGGATTACAGGCAAGAGCCACCGCGCCCCGCCAGGAAAGGGATTTTTAAAGGGCATTCACGTGCAAATATAAGGAGGACAGGAAAAGAGAAAACAGCCCAGAGTGCTGGAAGCTGGAGAGCAGAAAGTTGCAGGGTGACTAACTTATAGCAGGGCTGAGAAAGCTCACTCAATGTGGCATTGGGGATAGGTGAGAAGCTGTTCGAATCCCCTCTCCCCTCCCAAAGACTCAGAAGTGGCAACACTGGCCGGTCACGGTGGCTCACGCCTGTAATCCCAGCACTTTGGGAGGCCGAGGCGGGCGGATCACGAGTTCAGGAGATGGAGACCATCCTGGCGAACACGGTGAAACCCCGTCTCTACTAAAAATACAAAAAAATTAGCCGGACATGGTGGCAGGCGCCTGTAGTCCCAGCTTCTAGGGAGGCTGAGGCAGGAGAATGGCGTGAACCCGGGAGGCGGAGCTTGCAGTGAGCAGAAATCAGGCCACTGCACTCCAGCCTGGGCAACAGAGCGAGACTCCGTCTCAAAAAAAAAAAAAAAAAAAAGAAGTAGCAACACTAGGTGCTTCTGGAAGTAAAGGTGAAACCAGGACCCAAAACAGGGGGATCCATTGAAAGTCCATTTAAGCAGCAGTCAGATATTCAGATGCTATTCCCTGCTTTGTGTACCCGAGGGACTGTTCCTTCACCCCCACCTCCTGCCCTTGACCGAAGACTAGACTTATATTATGTGGAGGGTTTTTGTTTTTTGTTTTTTAAAAGGGGGAGTGTCTTTGGATAGAGAGACTAGACATAGTTAAGGGTAGGATGCCCAACTGGAAACAGGGAGATTAGGTGTAAGTTGTCATACTGAATATTGTGCCCGCAGCCAAGTTCTCTTGACATTCAGGCTTAGACCCTCTCAGCAGGAGGTTGATACGGACATAGGAGATTTCCCAAGGAAAAGGTTTGTCCAGATCACCATAGAGCAGGGGATCTTAAATGTGAGGCTGCATTCGAATCCCCTAGAGGGTTTGTTAAAACAGACTGCCAGGCCCTGCCCCCAGGATGTCTAATCCAGTAAATCTGGGGTAGGTCCTGAGAATGCATCTCTTAGCTGTTCCCAGTTGCGGTTGATGCTGCCCATCCCGGGAGCACACTTTGAAAAGCACTGCTCTAGAGTAAAGTCTGAATTGGCAAGGCTTATCCACACACATAAGCTTCCCCTCAGTTTTTAAGTGCCCTGCTGTAAAATGTGGACTAGTAACTGGGAGTCACCAGGCATCTAATCTAAGGAAAACCTCTAACATACATGATCAAGACCCAAACAAGCAGATAAAGCATGCTGGAGGAAACAGAGACTATTGCTAAGAAATGTAAACTACACACACACACACACACACACACACACACACACACACACACACACACCCCTATCTATCAATAAGGTCCCAGAAGAGGCATTATTTTAATAGCAGTAAAAAGCAGCATTCAGGGAATATAAAGGAACGTTCAGAGAATAAAATTTGAGTTATTAGAAATTTAAAATATGACAGCAGAGATGAAAAATTAAGTAGAAGCATTGGAATGTGAAGTTGGGAACATTTCCCAAAAAATAGAGAAAAGAAAGCGAGATGAGAAATGGAAAAGTTTTTTAAAAAGTAATTAGTCCAGGCCGGGCACGGTGGCTCACGCCTATAATCCTAGCACTTTGGGAGGCCGAGGTGGGCAGGTCACTTGAGCCCAGGAGTTTGAGACCAGCCTGGGTAACATACCCAAAATACAAAAATCAGTCGGGTGTGGTGGCAAATGCCTGTGGTCCCAGCTACTTAGGAGGCTGAAGTGGGAGGACCACTTGTGCCTGGGAGGTAGATGTAGCAGTGAGCCGAGATCACACCGGTGCACTCCAGCCTGGGTGACAGAGACTCTGACTGAAAAAAAAAAAAAAGAAAAAAGAAAAAAAAATGACTAGTCCAAATGAAAGTTTTAGGGAGAACAGAGAAACAGAGAGAAATTCAAGAAAATTTCCCATACCTAAAGGACATGATTTTATAGATTGAAAGGACCATTGAATACCTAATACAATGGAAAAATAGACCCATATAAATGTATATCGTTGGCTGGGTACAGTGGCTCAAGCCTGTAATACCAGCATTTTGTGGGGCTGAGGTGAGAGGATCACTTGAGTCCAGGAGTTTGAGACCAGCTTGGACAACACAGTAAGACCCCATCTCTCCAAGAAATTAAAAAACTAGCCAAAATGGTAGTACATGCGTGTGGTCCCAGCCACATGGAAGACTAAGGCAGGAGGCTCATTTGAGCTCAGGAAATTGAGGCTGCAGTAAGCCATGTTTGCACCACTGCATTCCAACCTGGGCAACAGAGCAAGACCCTTGTCTCAAAAAAAATGCATATCATCATGAACTTTCAGGACATTGGGAACAAAGATCTTAGAAGCTTCTAAAGAAAAAACTATATATACAGAGGCTCAAGAATCAGAATCACTTTGGACTTCTCAACAGCAACATGAATTTGGGAGAAAATGGAAAAATGCCTTCACAATTCTAAGGGAAAATGACTCAACTTAGAATTCTATATCCAGCCAAACTATCAGTTGAGTATAGAAAAATATTTCTCTGATACACAAAGTCTCAGAAACCTGCTGCTCATGTATTCTTTCTCAGGAAGCTACTGGAAAAGATGATCTGCCAAAATGTTAGGAAAAATCAAGAAAAGGGAAAATGTGAGATCCAGGAAACTGGGCATCCCCTGGAAGATGGAGTCAGAGGGAATCTCCACAATGAAGAAGAGAGGCCCCAGAATGACAGCTATGCCCCAATCACAAGAAGCAACCAGGCCCAGCATGGTGGCTCATGCTTGTAATCCCAGCACTTTGGGAGGCCAAGGCGGGTGGATCACTTGAGGTCAGGAGTTCGAGACCAGCCTGGCCAACATGGTGAAGCCCCGTCTCTACTTTTAAAAAATACAAAAAATTAGACGCCTGTATCCCAGCTACTCAGGAGTCTGAGGCAGGAGAATCACTTGAACCTTGGGGGCAGAAGTTGCAGTGAGCCGAGATCATACCACTGCACTCCAGCCTGGGTAACAGCGAGACTCCGTCTCAACAACAACAACAAAAAGCAACCAGTCTCCATTGGAGCTACTCAGAAGCCTCCTGGTAAGGCATCCCCAAGAACAAGAACAGGTGTGTTGGGACACAGTGAGATGAGAGCTGGTACACTGGGAGGGTGTTTGCACTGCAGCAATCTTCTCTAACCCAGCGGCAGATAGAAGGTGAGAGTAGGCTGGGCATATTGGCTCACGCCTGTAATCCCAGCCCTTTAGGAGGCCCAGGAGGGCAGATCACGAGGTCAAGAGATCGAGACCATCCTGGCCAACATACTGAAACTCTGTCTCTACTAAAAATACAAAAATTCGTTGGGCGTGGTGGCGTGCACCTGTAGTCCCAGCTACGTGGGAGGCTGAGGCAGGAGAATCACTTGAAGCCGGGAGGTGGAGGTTGTAGTGAGCCAAGATCGCATCACTGCACTCCAGCCTGGTGACAGAGCGAGACTCTGTCTCAAAACAAAACAAAACAGAAGAAGATGAGAGTAAAGCTCAGTGACCACAACCTGGCTGGAATTCCAGTTGTCCATACAAAGATGAAAAGGCCTGGCTCCCGCCTCTGTCTTCCTCCACCAGCAGCCACATCCTCATGCATATTTGGGAAGACAAAAATACCTGGGCCAATTTTACCATACTAAAAAGGGAAAAGAAACATCAACTTTTCAACTCCCTATCATTATTTTAAATGGTGTCAGAGTCTCCCAAGTGGGAAATTCCAAATGTCCAAATCTGGACACTGTCATGTGTAGAAGAGAAACTGGTCATTGGCAATGGGCATTGCTTTATTGAACAAGAACTTGCTGGAGGAAAATTAGATGCCACAGATTCCTTTTTCTTCTTTTTCTTCTTCTTCTTTTTTTTTTTTTTTTTTTTTTTTTTTGAGACAAAGTCTCGCTCTTGTTGCCCAGGCCGGAGTGCAATGGCGCAGTCTCGGCTCACTGCAACCTCTGCCTCCCCCGGTTCAAGCTATTCTCCTGCCTTAGCCTCCTGAGTAACTAGGATTACAGGCGCCAGCCACCGCACTGGCTACTTTTTGTATTTTTAGTAGAGATGGGGTTTCACTACATTGGCCAGAATGGTCTCAAACTCCTGACCTCACGTGATCCGCCTGCCTTGGCCTCCCAAAGTGCTAGGATTACAGGTGTGAGCCACCGTGCCTGGCCTTTCATTGTTTTTATAGGGAAGGTTTTTGCTGTTACACCATAGCGTGGCAGAATGTGTTTTCTGGCCAGGGATTTTTGACTCTTTCAGCGATTTATTTGAAGTTGAAATAACACCAAAATGGAGAGAAAGTGGTTCAACTGTTCTCTCCCTACCACTACCCCAAAGCCGAAGCACAGGTAAGCGTCTGTCACCTTATACGTTTCCCTTCAGTAGAATTTGCTGCCTTTAGTTATTTGCATTAGGTAGCACAATCCCAGTCGATCCCTTTCATGGTGTAACATGTAGGACCAATCAAGATAGGTAGAAAAATATCTCAATAGGTTAAAATAAATGACAAGTTCTGTCTATGATTAAAAAACAAAACAAAACAAAAAAGCTATATTCTGCACCAAAAAGTCTATCCCATCACTCCATGGCAGGGGTCCCTAACCACCGGGCTGAGGACTGCTACTGGTCCATGGCCTGTTAGGAACTGGGCTGCCCAGCAGGAGGTGAGTGGTGGCCGAGTAAGCATTACAGCCTGAGCTCCGCCTCCTTTCAGATCAGTCGTGCCATTAGATTCTCATAGGAGCATAAACCCTATTGTGAACTGTGCATGTGAGGGATCTAGGTTGTGCTCTCCTTATGAGAATCTAATGCCTGATGATCTGAGGTGGAACAGTTTCATCCTGAAACCATCTCCCCACCAGCCCACCTCCCCGTCTGTGGAAAAGTTGTCTTCTACGAAACCAGTCCCTGGTGCCAAAAAGGTTGGGGACCACTGCTGTATGGTATAGTTGAGTCCTCCAGAGGAGAATACAGCTTTGTATTCCAGGCTTTGGCCCCACTCTGCTTCCTGCCACTCACCCTGCACCCAGCAGCCACAATGAGCAACTGCTCCAACATCCCACTGTGAGTTCCTTCTGTGAGTCTGGAAGATTGTCTCCAACTTCCCAACCCACTCCCAATGCATCCCCTCCATCCAGACAAGGGATCATTTCCTGACTAAGCCAATGCCCACGCCAGCAGCCTCCCTGTCCCCATACCCACCTATGTAGGCACCCTCCTGCCAGTGTTCCAGGACTGGTCACTGCTCATTTCCTTCTAGACCGTGGCAAAGGGAAGGTGGAGAATATAGATTATTCATCTTGGAATCTGAGCAGCTAGCAAGGAAGCCAGCATGGAACAGTGATGAATAAATACTTGATGAATGAATGCATAAGTGAATGAATAAATAAAATAAATGCATGAGTGAATATGACCTAGGGGCTTTGGTAAATGCCACATGAAGTTATTGTGTCATGTGATTGCCCAAAAAATGCTAATACCAAAGGCTTATGCTGTCCATTGAGGTGTGCGAACAACCTTACAACTTTAATTTCTCTCTTATTATTTAGTATAAGAACTATACATAAAGTTGTAATGTAAGTATTAATTGAGATTAATTCCTTTTTAATTTGTAGATTGAAATCAATGTGAATAGCTTCCATTTATGCTTGCCATTGCAGATTGCCACTCATGAATGCCCTTATCTGGCCCATAAACTGTGAGTCGTGGTCACAGGTGGCACCTGCTTGACTGTAACAGAAGAGCTGGAAGCCTGCTTCCTCCTCCACTGTCAGCATACTGTGACGCACTGCAGCTTACAGGTGCCTACTGATGCAGATTTACTGATCATATGACCTAGTTTTAACTTAACTCCCAAATGAGCCATGGAGCTTAAAGGGATTCCTGCGAAGAAACCATGTGTTAAAATACTAATGGCCGGGCACGGTGGCGCACACCTGTAATCCCAGCACTTTGGGAGGCCAAGGCGGGCAGATCACAAGGTCAAGAGATAGAGACCATGCTGGCCAACATGGTGAAACCCCATCTCTACTAAAAATACAAAAATTAGCCAGGCATGGTGGCCAGCACCTGTAATCCCAGCTACAGGAGAGTCTGAGGCATGAGAATAACTTGAACCCGGGAGGCGGAGGTTGCAGTGAGCCAAGATCGCGCCACTGCATTCCAACCTGGCAACAGAGCGAGACTCAGTCTCAAATAATAATAATAATAATAATAATAATAATAATAATAATAATACAAGCACACCCGAACAAGATGGAGGCAAAGCAGATGTTTTGCCTAGTATGAGCTTTCTCAGTCACATTATGAGGCAAAAGCAACCATAATCTAATCAGATCTGAGATGAAACTGGCCCTCAAATTGAAAAAAATCAAAAGACAGTTTGAAATACGAGCTTCCAATCCTACCATTTTAATCAGCCTGGCCTTGAGTGTACCTCATATGTTGGGGCTATCTGGTGAACAGCAGAAGCCTCTAGAATCCAGTCCTTATCCATAAATAAATATATCGGATTACAAAGGAAACCAGTGACATTGAAAGCATTATCAAATTATCAAAACAAAGTTGTGAGGCCGGGCGCGGTGGCTCACGCCGGTAATCCCAGCACTTTGGGAGGCCGAGGCAGGCGGATCATGAGGTCAGGAGATCGAGACCATCCTGGCTAACACAGTGAAACCCCGTGTCTACTAAAAAAATACAAAAAAAAAAAAAAAATTAGCCGGGCATGGTGGCGGGCGCCTGTAGTCCCAGCTACTCAGGAGGCTGAGGCAGAGAACAGTGTGAACTTGGTAGGCGGAGCTTGCAGAGTGAGACTCCATCTCAAAAAAGAAAAAAGAAACAAAAATAAAAATAAATAAAAAGGTTGTGATAGATTAGAAAGATAGATGCTGTTTTATTAAATCATTCAATAACAAGATCCTGTAGCCAGTCTAATAACTACAGTCATGTATTAGTGTTGATGAGCATAAATATTTCAAGATTCTGCAACAATGGGAATATGATTTTTGATATTTTTTTTTTTAAGACAGAGTCTCCCTCTGTTGCCCAGGCTGGAGTGCAGTGGTGAGATCTTGGCTCACTGCAACCTCCGCCTCCCAGGTTCAAGTGATTGTCCTGCCTCAGTCTCCCGAGTAGCTGGGATTACAGGCGCATGCCACCACGCCTGGCTATTTTTTTTTTTTTTTTTTTTGTATTTTTAGTAGAGATGGGGTTTCACCAGTTTGCCAAACTGGTCTCGAACTCCTGACCTCAAGTGATCCACTCGCCACGGCCACCCTAAGTGCTGGGATTACAGACGTGAGCTACCACACCTGGTCAGGAAAATGATTTTGATCAGGGACAAATTCACAGTTACTGCTAATACTACTGTGGTTTGTTGCCTACACTTGTAATAGAAGGAAATGCCAAATTTCAGTTAGAGGCTAGTAAAAATGAAGATGTCATTTTCCCCCATGAATTCAATCCTTGAACCTCAGGTTAAGAGCCCCTGGTCTAGAGCAAAGGAAGGGCTATTTGTCCTGTCCCTCCTAACCTCACTGCCAGGAGTTCTGCTAAAAATCATTTTTCCAAAGATCATAACCAAGGCTGGGCATGGTGGCTCACACCTGTAGTCCCAGCACTTTGGGAGGCCAAGGTGGACAGATCACTTAAGTCCAGGGGTTTGAGACCAGCCTGGGCAACATGGCGAAACCCCATCTCTTCGAAAAAATACAAAAATTATAATTTAAAAATTACCCGGGTTTGGTAGCATGTGCCTACAGTCCCAGCTACTCGGGAAGCTGAAGTGGGAGAATCACTTGAGCTGGGGAGATTGAGGCTGCAGTGAGCCATGATTGCACCACTGCATTCCAGCCTGGGCTACAGAGTGAGACCCTGTCTCAAAAAAAAAAAAAAAAAAAATGCTGCGTGTGGTGGTATGCATCTGTGGTCCCAGCTACTTGGGAGGCTGAGGCAGGAGGATTGTTTGAGCCTAGGAAGTTGAGGCTGCAGTGAACTATGATCACGCCTACACAACAGAGTGAGACCTTGTCTCTAAAAAAACTAAAGAGTTAAAAAATTTTTTAAAAAAATTATAGCCAGCCTCCAACAGCATTAGCAGTCACACGTAACAACAATTCTTACAAACTGGCACAAAAACAGTCATGCAATATGCTCTTGTAACTTAGTGAAGTGCCAAGTCTCTGCCCTTAGGCATGCCAACAAGTACCTTGCACGAAAGGTACACTGGGCATAGATGTGACAATATGTATGTGGCAGGATTCAGCTAACCCTCCAGTTAGAACAGGTTCAATGTCTTCTGTTGGGTGGCAGGCCAAAGGAGTAAACAAAATGTGTGGCCTGGAACATGACTCCTGAGAGTGAGTGTCTCGTGTGCTGGATTCATAGATCTGCTTCTGATAATTGCAGACGTGGTAGTGTGGTATTTTAAGTCAATCCCCATGTCTTGAATGCCACTTGTTTTATCAATGAATATTATTTCTAGCTTTTTTTTTTTTTTTTTTTTTTTTGAGACAGGGTCTCGCTCTGTTGCCAGGCTGGAGTGCAGTGGCATAATCTCGGCTCACTGCAACCTCCGCCTCCCAGGTTCAAGCAATTCTCTTGCCTCTGCCTCCCGAGTAGCTGGGACTACAGGCACTTGCCACTACATCTGGCTAATTTTTTGTATATATATATATATTTTTAGTACAGACAGGTTTTCACTATGTTAGCCAGGAAGATCTCTATCTCCTGACCTCGTGATCCACCCACCTCGACCTCCCAAAGTGCTGGGATTACAGACATGAGCCACCGCGCCCGGCCTATTTCTAACATTCTTTATGCTAATTGGTGAACCCACTGGCATAGATTTATCTATTTGTGTATTTGAGAGATGGGGTCTTGCTATGTTGCCCAGGCTGGTCTTGAACTCTTGGCCTCAAGAGATTCCCCCTGCCTCAGCCTCCTGAGTAGCTACGATTATTGGCATGAGCTGCCATGCCTAGCAACCCTATGGTATAGATTTAGATAGCTAATGTGCTTGTGGTAGCTGTCTTTGAAGTGTGGATTTCTGATTTGGGCTTTTCAGATGCTAACTAAGCGTTCTTCATTAGGGTGTTTTAGTGTTAACCCACCTCTTCTACAGAATACATTAAAACAACAAAAATACACATACGTATCACACAATCTATACTGAAGTACTTCATTATGGACTGAACTATGTCCCCCCAAAATTCATAGGTTAAAACCCTAGCCCTAATGTGACTGCATTTGGAGACAGGGCCTTTAGGGAGGTAGTTAAGATGAAATGAGGTTGGCTGGGCCCAGTGGCTCACGCCTGTAATCCCAACACTTTGAGAGGCCAAAGCAGGCAGATCACAAGGTCAGGAGTTCAAGACCAGTCTGGCCAACATAGTGAAACTCTGCCTCTACTAAAAATACAAACATTAGCCGGGCGCGGTGGCTCAAGCCTGTAATCCCAGCACTTTGGGAGGCCGAGATGGGCGGATCACGAGGTCAGGAGATCGAGACCATCCTGGCTAACACGGTGAAACCCCGTCTCTACTAAGAAATACAAAAAAATAGCCGGGCGAGGTGGCGGGCGCCTGTAGTCCCAGCTACTCGGGAGGCTGAGGCCGGAGAATGGCGTGAACCCGGGAGGCAGAGCTTGCAGTGAGCTGAGATCCGGCCACTGCACTCCAGCCTGGGCTACAGAGCGAGACTCCGTCTCAAAAAAAAGAAAAAAAAAAAAAAAAAAAAAATACAAACATTAGGTGGGCGTGGTGGGGTGCCTGTAACTCCAGCTACTTGGGAGGCTGAGGCAGGAGAATCATTTGAACCCAGGAGGCAGAGATTGCAGTGAGCCGAAATGGTGCCATTGCACTCCAGCCTGGGCGACAGGGCAAGACTAGGTCTCAAAAAAAAGCAACAACAAAAAATGAAATGAGGTCATGAATGGGGCCCTAATCCAAAAAGACTGGTGTCCTTAAGAAGAGGAAGAGGCACCAGAGAGCTGTCTCTCTCCAAACTCACAGACAGAAAAGGCCATGTGAGGATACAGTAAGAAGGAAGCCGTCTACAAGCCAGGAAGAGAGAGGCCCCACAGACACCAACTGTGCCAGGACATAGATCTTGTACGTTGAGCCCCAGAACTGTGAGAAAATATATGTCTTTTGCTTAGCCACCCAGTCTGTGGTATTTTGTTATGGCAGCCCAAGCCTTCTAATCCATAAAGTACAGACAATGTAATGATCAACTCACATAACAAAAATAGCCACAGAGTCTTGCCCTCTGTATTAGTTATCTGTTGCTGTGTAACAATATGACCACAAACTTAACAGCTTAGAACAATCTACATTTCTGAGGTTAAGAGATCTGGGCACAGCTCAGATGAGGCCTCTGCCTAGAGTCTCACAAAGCTGCAGTTAAGGTGTTGGCTGGGGCTGTTTTCATCTGAGGCTTGACTGGGGAAGGATCTGCTTCCAAGATCATTGGTTGTTGGCAGATATCAGTTCCTCATGGTTGTAGGACTTTCTCTCTCTCTCTTTCTTTCTTTTTCCTTCTTTCTTTTATTTCTCTCTTTCTCTCTCCCTCTCTCTTTCTTTCTTTCTCTCTCCCTCCCCTCCCCTCCTCTCTCCCTTCCTCCCTCCCTCCCTCCCTCCCTTCCTTCCTTCCTTCCTTCCTTCCTTCCTTCCTTCCTTCCCTCCCTCCTTCCTTCCTTCTCAGGGTCTCACTCTTGTCATTCAGGCTGGACTGCAGTGACACGATCATAGCTCACTCCTTGGCCTCCTGGGCCCAAGTGATCCTCACACCTCAGCTTCCTCAGTAGCTGGAAGTACAGGTGTGCACCACCACACCTGGCTAATTTTTAAACTTTTTGTAGAGATGGGATCTCCTTGTGTTGCCAAAGCTGGTCTCAAACTCCTGGGCTCAAGTGATCCTCCCCTCCTGCCTTGACCTCCCAAAGTGCTGAGTTTATAGGCATGATCCACGGTGCCCAGCCAGACTTCAGTTTCTTGCAGCTGTTGTCTGGAGGCTGCCCTCAAGCTCCTTGAGGCCACATGGAATTTACCAACATGGCTGCTTGCTTTCTCAAAACCTGCAAAGGAGTGAGAGACTCCACCAAGATGGTGCTACACTTTTTTATAATGTAGCCACATACTCACCTGCATCCCATCACCTTTGCCATATTCTACTGGTTAGAAGCAAGTCACAGGTTGTGTCCACACTGAAGGAGAGAGGATTATGTATGGGCATGAATTCCAGGAGGGGAATCATGGAGCACTCTAAACATCTGTCTATCAAATCCTCCACCACCACCCTTTAAATCTGTGTGGGCCATGAGACTTCCTTTGGTAAAGAAAGTACTAATAAAGTGACCAAAGCAGAGCCTTGAAAAGTGCTTGTGCATAGGGGCTTGCCCACTTGCCATTCTTGGAACACTACTGATGTGTGAATACACCAGAGCTAGCCTGCTGGAAGATGAGAGATGCATGGCATAGTCGCCCCAGCTGCTAGCCAACCAACCTCCAGATAAGTGAGTAAGGCCATCTGGGACCAGCCATTCCCAACCAATCTGCCAATTACGCAGAGCCTCATGAATAAGACCAGCTGAGATCTACCCAGCCTGGTGCAGTGCAAGCAGAACCATGAGCTAAATAAATGGTTGTTGTTTTAGGCCAGTGAGTTTTGGGAGTGATCTCTTATGCCGCAATAGGCAACTGATACACTATTTAAACTAACTGGACTTGTGTCTGTTGTGGGCAACTGAACCAATCAAGGTCACATACCCATCTCAGAAACTATCACTGTGGCCATGGGAATGTGATACTTTGATTGACCAACCAGGATACATAGCTCACTCCGAGAGGTAGAACAGAAATAAGCTCTGATCAAAGCATGCGAATTGAGGTGGAAAGGATGGTTTCCCAGAGGAAAATTAAGGGACCATGACAGTTGTAAAATATGGCCCAAATTCTTTAACACCTCTGCCATCAAGAGGTCAGGTCTACGGCCCCTGCTGTTATGGACTGATTTGCACAACCCCCTCAAATTTATATGTTGAAGCCCTAACTCCCAGTGTGGCGATATTTGGAGATAGGGCCTTTAAGGAGATAATTTAAGGTTAAATGAGGTCATAGGATGGGGTCCTAATCCAATAAGACTGGTGTCCTTATGAGAAGAGACAGACACCGGAGTCTCTCTCTGCATGCATGCAGGAAAGGCCGTGTGGCAACACAGTGAGAAGGCGGCCATCTATAAGCCAGGAAGAGAGGCCTCACCAGAAACCAATCCTGACAGCACCTTGATCTTGGACTTCTAGCTTCCAGAACTGTGACAAAATTACTATCTGTTGCTTAAGCCACCTAGCCTGTGGTATTGTGTTAAGGCAGCAGGAGCAAGCTAGGACACCTGCCCCTGATGGATGGAATTCTGACCGCTTCCAACAGCAGAGGTGACACTCTGACCTCCAAAGCTGGGTAAGAAGAGGCCACACAGATTCTGCCTTGCTTGGAGGGACACTTACTCTCTTGCAGTCTTGAGTAAGAACTCCTTTGTTATGGGTTGAATTGTGCCCTACTAAAGATGTAGTGAGGTCTTAATCCTCGGAATGTGATCTTACTTAGAATTAGAGTGGGTAGGCCAGGCAGAGTGACTCACATCTGTAACTCCAGCACTTTGAGAGACGCAGGTGGGCCTATCACCTGAGGTCAGGAGTCCGAGACCAGCCTGGACCTCATGGTAGAACACTGTCTTTACTAAAAATACAAAAATTAGCCGGGCATGGTGGCACTTGCCTGTAGTCCCAGCTACTCAGGAGGCTAAGGCAGGAGAAGTGCTTGAACCTAAGAGGCGGAGGTTGCAGTGAACTGAGATGGTGCCACTGCACTCCAGCCTGGGTGACAGAGCAAGACTCTGTCTCAAAAAAAAAAGAAAGAGAAGAAAGAGAGAGAGAAGGAGAGAGAAAGAGAAAGAAAGAAAGAAAGGAAGAAAGAAAGAAAGAAAGAGAGAGAAAGAAAGAAAGAAAGAGAGAAAGAGAGAGAAAGAAAGAAAGAGAGAAAGAAAGAAAGAAAGAAAGAAAGAAAGAAAGAAAGAAAGAAAGAAAGAAAGAAAGAAAGAAAGAAAGAAAGAAAGAAAGAAAAGAAGAAAAAGAAATTAAGTGGGTACAGGTGAGCTGGGACCAGCTAAGACCAGGTTATACTGGTATAAGACGGGCCGTTAATCCAATATGACTAGTGTCCTCATAAGAACAAGGCAATCTGAATGCAGACACACACACACGCACACACACAGAGAGAGAGAGAGAGAGAGAGAGAGAGTCATGTGCTGAAGAGAGAATGCCACCCAAAGATGAAAGCAGAGAATGGAGTGATGCTGCCACAAGCCAAGGAATGCCTGGGACTACCAGAAGCAGAAAGAGGTAAAGAAGGATCCTCCCTTAGAGGCTTCAGAAGGAGCATGGCCCAGCTGACACCTTGATTTCGGACTTCAAGCTGCCAGAACTGTGAGGCAATCAATTTTTGTTGTTTGAAGCCACCCAGTTTGTGGTACTTTGTTACAGCAGCTCTGGGAAACGAATATGTCCTTCTAGCCTGAGACTGCCCTCCTGATGAAGGCACGTGCAGGTGCTCTGGTCAGCGGTCACAGCTGAGGCTAGGCGCTGTGGCTCACGCCTGTAATCCCAGCACTTTGGGAGGCTGAGGCAGGTGGATTGCTTGAGCCCAGGAGTTTGAGACCAGCCTGGGCAACATGAAGAGACCACCCCCTCCCCCATCTCTACCAAAAATACAAAAACTTAGCTGGGTGCAGTGACGGACACCTGTAATCCCAGCTACTCCGGAAGCTGAAGTGGGAGGATCGCTTGAACCTGGGAGGTGGAGGTTGCAGTGAGCTGTGATTGCACCACTGTATTCCAGCCTGAGTGACAGAGTGAGATTCTGTCTCAAAAAAAAAAAAACCACAAAAGTCACAGCTGAGTCAGACCTTCAGCCAGGAAGGAAGACACCATTTTGGAAGCAGATCCTGCAGGCCCAGCTGTTCGACTTTTCTCAGCTGAAGTCCCATACATCAATGGGACAAAACCAAACTCTCCTCTCCATGCCCTTGCCAAATTCCTGACCATCAGAATTCATAAGCTGGTATTTTGGTTATTGTATGCCAGTAAGTTTTAGAGTATTTGTTATGCAGTGATGAAGAAGGGCAAGAGGTAGTTACCAAAGGGAGGGGGAATGGAAGCTGCATAGGCAAAAACAACAGCAGTGAGCGTATTTTACCTTTGTTTCCACAGAAGGTGCTCTGCAAGATGTGGCCTGTAGCCACATGCTACTGCCACAACGTTCTTAGTTCCTTTCTCCTTCCTGGCTGGAATGGCAGGGCCAACTACGTGGGTGCATAAGCCACACAGGGCACCACACTCAAAAGGTCCCTGTGTTTGGTTGAAAGCTCTCCTGTTGCTATACTGAAATGCTGTTGTGTTGCTTTTTTTTTTTTTTTTTTTTTTTTTTTTTTAGACTGTCTCGCTCTTGGCTCACTGCAACTTCTGCCTCCTGGGTTCAAGTGATTCTCCTGCCTCAGCCCCCTGAGTAGCTGGGATTACGGGCGTGTGCCACCATGCCCAGCTATTTTTTTGTATTTTTAGTAGAGAGGGAGGTTTCACCATGTTGGCCAGGCTGGTCTTGAACTCCTGACCTCGGGTGACCCGTCCACCTTGGCCTCCCAAAGTGCTGGGATTACAGGCATGAGCCACCTCGCCTGGCTTTAATAATCTTTTAAACAAGGGGCCCTGCATTTTCATTTTGCACCAGGCCCCACAATTTATGTAGCAAGTCCTAACTGGAGCCTGAGCAGCCATGTTTAACCACTGAACCATAAGATGACCTTAGGAATGGAGGACACGCACCACAGATTCCTAGAAGGATGTAGAAAATGTCTGAATCTGAAGCATTGCATAAAGAAGAGCTACCATATCAGTCTTGGAATGCCTTCCTCAGACTTTTATGTGACTAGATTTCTATCTCATTTAAGCCACTGTTATTTAGGGTTTTCAATCATGCACAGTTGAAACTAATCCCTACTGATATAATGTAGGAATATGAACTCCGAGTCCCCCAGTATCCATTCTAGAAACATAGCTGTCGACCGGGCGTTGGGGCTCGTGTCTATAATCCCAGCAGTTTGGGAGGCCAAAGTGGGAGGATTGCTCGAGCCCAGGAGTTCGAGACCAGCCTGGGCAACAAAATGAGACCCCATTTCTACAAAAAATTTTTAAAAATTAGCACGATGTGGTGGCACGTGCCTGTGTCCCAGCTACACAGGAGACTGAGGTGGGAGAATCACCTAAGCCCAGGAAGTTGAGGCTGCAGCGAGCTGAGATCATGCCATTGCACTCCAGTCTGGGCGACAAAGCTCAGAAAAGAAAAGAAGGAAGAAAGAAAGCTGTTGAAGCAAAGACGATACTTCCCCACCTCCCTTGCAGCCTTGGGAGAGGTGGAGTCTCTCTCTCCTTAGCTGGCTTTGAGGAAGCAAGCAGCCCCGTGGGGAAATGGCATGTAGCCTCAAGGAGTTAAGGACAGCTTCCAGCCAACAGCCTAGTGAGACCCTAAATTCCAGGGTGTGGCCATGAGACTAAATTCTGGCCAATCGGATGCAAGCAAAAACTTCAGGTGCAATTTCCAGAAAGTGTTTTTAAATGAACATCTTGTGCATCCTTTTTTATCCCTTCCTCCTTCATGCTGGCTGGAATGTGAGTGTAATAACCAGAGTTCTGCAACCATCTCGGGTCATGAGCTACAGCCCCTGCTGAGAATGTCAGAGCCACATGACTGAAGGAGATCGAGTCTCTGACAACTTTTTGATGCCACCCTACCAGCTTTGGGTTGCCTACTCTGGACTTCTCTTTAGAAAGAGAGAAATAAACACTCTTTCTAAAGCCACTGTTATTCGGAGTTTCCAGTCCCTTGTATCCGAAACGAATCCTACCTGATACAAATACAAATCTAGGGCTTTGGTCTCCTGAGGCTACAACTTAATTACAAATTAGTGCTCAAGTATCTTTAGGTTTTCTTATGTAGACAATAACTTTTTTTTTTTTTTTTCTTTTTGACAAAGTCTCACTCTGTTGCCCAGGCTGGAGTGCAGTGGTGCAATCATGGCTCACTACAGCCCCAGACTCCTGGGCTTCAGTGATCCTCTGCCTCAGTCTCTCAAGTAGCTGGGACTACAGGCACATGCCACCATGCCCAACTAATTTTTTCATTTTTTTTTCTTTTGTAGAGAGAGGGTCTCACTATGTTGCCAAGGCCGTAGATAATATCTTAAAATCTTGTGTAATACTTAAATTTGTTAAAGGAAGCTTAAGTAACATGGTAATGGGAACTTATTCAAGGGAAATAGATGATTCTTTTTTGTTGTTTTGTTTTGTTTGAGATGGAGTCTCGCTCTGTCGCCCAGGCTGAAGTGCAGTGGCATGATCTTAGCTCACTGCAGCCTCCGCCTCCCGGGTTCAAGCAATTCTCCTACCTCAGCTTCCCGAATAGCTGGGACTACAGATACCCACCACCACGCCTGGCTAATTTTTGTATTTTTAGTACAGATGGGGTTTCATTATGTCGTCTAGGCTGGTCTTGGACTCCTGATCTCAAGTGATCTGCTCACCTCGGCCTCCCAAAGAGCTGGGTTTACAGACGTGAGCCACCGCCAGGCCAGATGATTCTTTAGTGACTTCTTCTGTCTGCCTGGAGGCTGAGACATGTGCCCTCTAGGCTTACCATTAACTTCTGTGAACACACTCAGCTGTGACAGCTCTGAGGGAACTGAACTCACCCACCCCCATATTAGTTATCTAATGCTGCATAACAAGTTGCCCAAAAATGTAGTGGCATAAACCAACAATAACAATGTATTTTATCTCTTAATTTCTGTAGGTCAGGAATTCAGATAAGGTACAGCAGGGATGGATTGTCTCTGCTCACAATGTTTGGGGCTTCAGTTGGAGGAGTTGAAGCTGGGATGCTGGATGATACATTTCCATGGTGGCTCATTCACTTGGCTGGGCATGAGGGAGGAAAAATGCAGTGATTAGAAGAGACTGAAAAGGGCCAGGCATGGTGGCTCACGCCTGTAATCACAGCACTTTGGGAGATTGAGGCAGGTGGATTGCCTGAGGTCAGGAGTTCAAGACCAGCCTGGCCAACATAGTGAAACCACGTCTCTACTAAAAATACAAAAACTAACTAGGTGTGGTGGTGTGCACCTGTAGTCCCAGCTACTAGGGAGGCTGAGGCAGGAGGATAACTTGAACCCAGGAGATGGAGGTTGCAGTGAGCCAAGATGGCACCACTGCACTCCAGATTGGGTGACAGAATGAGACTCCGTCTCAAAAAAAAAAAGAAGAGGCCGGGCGCGGTGGCTCACATCTGTAATCCTAGCACTTTGGGAGGCCAAGGCAGGTGGATCATGAGGTCAGGAAATCGAGAACATCCTGGCTAACACGGTGAAACCCCGTCTCGACTAAAAATACAAAAAATTAGCCAGGTGTGAAGGAGGGAGTCTGTAGTCCCAGCTACTCAGGAGGTTGAGGCAGGAGAATGGCGTCAACCCAGGAAGCAGAGCTTGCAGTGAGCCAAGATCGTGCCATTGCACTCCAGCCTGGGCAACAGAGCGAGCCTCTGTCTCAAAAAGAAGCCGGGCGTGAGCCATTGCGTCCGGCCTCAAAAAATTTTAAAACATTAGCCCAACATGGTGGCACATACCTGTGGTCCCAGCTACTCAGGAGGCTGAGACAGGAGGATCACTTTTTTTTGACTCAGTTTACACATTCAAATGTATCATCCAGAAACATACACTCACAGACCTCCCCCCTAGAATATTGTTTCACCAAATATCTGGGCACCCCATGGTCCAGTCAAGTTGACACATACAATTCACCATCCCACTGACCCCCTTGTACTCACTTGATTTATTCTCGGATATTCTTTTTTTTTTTTTTTTTTGAGATGGAGTCTCACTCTGTCGCCCAGGCTGGAGTGCAGTGGCGAGATCTCAGCTCACTGCAAGCTCCGCCTCCTGGGTTTACGCCATTCTCCTGCCTCAGCCTCCCGAGTAGCTGGGACTACAGGTGCCCACCACCTCGCCCGGCTAGTTTTTTGTATTTTTTAGTAGAGACAGGGTTTCACCATGTTAGCCAGGATGGTCTTGATCTTCTGACCTCGTGATCTTCCCGTCTCGGCCTCCCAAAGTGCTGGGATTACAGGCTTGAGCCACCGCGCCCGGCCTTTCTCGGATATTCTTAGCTTGGAGTACCAGTGTATCTCTTGCTCGTCCTAAATTTGATGTTTTAAGGAGTCCTGGCCTCACCCATATATAACTTACATGTTTCTATAATTTTATTGATGTTGATAACATCTCCCCTTAAATCTGATGGGAGAAAATAAGTAGAAGAAAAAACAAAGGAATGTTACAGTGTCCTGGTTCTCAATACTTTTTCTTAATAGATTTTGGGAGAAAATTATTGAAAAAATACCTTAATGGGAAAATAATAGTCTAGGGCAGGCTGGGCACTGTGGGAGGCCAAAGTGGGATGATCACTTGATCTCAGGAGTTTGAGACCAGCCTGGGCAACGTAGTGAGACTCTGTCCAACAAAAAAAAAAAAAAAATTTTTTTTTTTTTGAGACAAAATTTCACTCTTGTCACCCAGGCTGGAGTGCAATGGTGTGATCTTGGCTCACTGCAACCTCCACCTTCTGGGTTCAAGCGATTCTCTTGTCTCAACCTCCTGAGTAGCTGGGACTACAGGAGCCCGCCACCCACACTCAGCTAATTTTTGTATTTTTTAGTAGAGACGGGGTTTTACCACGTTGGCCAGGCTGGTCCTGAACTCCTGACCTCAGGTGATCCACCCACCTTGGCCTCCCAAGGTGTTGGGATTACAGGCGTGAGCCATTGCGTCTGGCCTCAAAATTTTTTAAAAAATTAGCCCAACATGGTGGCACACACCTGTGGTCCCAGCTACTCAGGAGACTGAGACAGGAGGATCACTTAAGCCTGGAACTTTGAGGTTACAGCGAGCTGTGATGACACCACTGCTCTCCAGCCTGGATGAGAGAGGGAGATCCTGTCTCAAAAAAAAAAAAAAAAAAAAGAAAGAAAGAAAGAAAAAATCTGGCCGGGTGCGGTGGCTTAAGCCTGTAATCCCAGCACTTTGGGAGGCCGAGACGGGCGGATCACGAGGTCAGGAGGTCGAGACCATCCTGGCTAACATGGTGAAACCCCGTCCTACTAAAAAATACAAAAAACTAGCCGGGCGAGGTGGCGGGTGCCTGTAGTCCCAGCTACTCGGGAGGCTGAGGCAGGAGAATGGCATGAACCTGAGAGGAGGAGCTTGCAGTGAGCTGAGATCCGGCCACTGCACTCCAGCCTGGATGACAGAGCAAGACTCCGTCTCAAAAAAAAAAAAAAGAAAGAAAAAATCTAAGGCAATGGTTCTTAAACTGTAAAGTACATCAGAATCACCATGGGCTTGTTAAAACATAGATGTCTAGGCCACATTTCTAGAGGCTCTGGTTCAGTAGGTCTGGGTTAGGGCCTGAGCATTCACCTGACATGGCACTCAAGGACCCAGGCTTCTTCTCTGTGGGTATTTGACCATTCTGTGCCACCTCAGAATTCAAGATGGCTGCCTCAGGCTGGGTGCTGTGGCTCACGCCTATAATCCCAGCACTTTGGGAGGCCGAGGTGGGCGGATCACCTGAGTTCAGGAGTTCAAGACCAGACTGGCCAACATGGTGAAATCCTGTCTCTACTGAAAAAAAAAAAAAGAAAAAAAAAAGAAAAAGAAAAAGTTAGCCAGGCAAGGTAGCACACCTGTAGTCCCAGCTACTCGGGAGGCTGAGACACGAGAATCACTTGAACCTGGGAGGTGGAGGTTGTGGTGAGCCGAGACCACACCATTGCACTCCAGCCTGGGTGACAGAGCAAGAATCTCTCAAAAAAATAAAAAATAAAAAATAAAATAAAATTAAAAAAGGATACTTCTCACTCCCCAGAAGTCGGATGCAAGGCTTCCACTTATATTCTATTGGCCAGAATTTCATCACATGGCCACACCTAGCTTGCAAAGGAGGGTGGGAAATATAGGATTTTTTTTTTTTCTCTCTCTAGGAGGCCATGTGCCAGGCTAAAATTCTATTATAAATGTGGGGAATGGGGAGGTAGTTATTTAGGGACAGCTAACGACCTCTGCCATGGGGGTCTTCCAGCTTGTTTGGAACAAGGAACAATTCATTCTCTATGTCAGTATGTAACCTGGGCCTACCTTCCCTTCTGAGTCAGAGGCACAGTCCACACAGCTTAATAAATAGGATTCAGAGCCTTGAAAAGCCTGGTGACTAAGTAATTACTAGCCTGGCCTAAATCACATGTATCCCTTACTAATGGTAGGCTGGAAGGATGAAGATGAAACTCAAAAGCCAGGCCTGGGCACTTTTGTGTTCCCTCTCGCTGGTTTGGTTCATTGATTAGCCCATTAACTGGCAGAGGTCTAGGTTTCCTCTGGCTCCTGTCCCTCCTGAAATCCGGTAAGGACCAGATGTCAGCCACTTTCTCGGGGACGTCCTCTTGAGGAAATACCTGGAACTCTAGCAAATACATATAATTATACTTGCTCAATTTTAGAGAGGAGGTAGAATAAATAAGCTTTTAACAACCCCCATAACTGTGCCAGACTACTGAGGTTTCCTCGCCCACCAGCCCTGGGCTTCAAGGTGGAGGATGGGCCTTCACAGACTCTGCTGCTGAAAGGAAAAGGAGAACGTTGGACAGGCTTTTGTGGGAAGCAAAATGCTGCCAGGAGTTTAAACCCAAATAGACATTTTCCTCAAATGTTTGACTCAGTGGTTTAATTTTTTTTTTTTTTTTTTTTTTTTTTTTTTTTTTTTTTTTAAGAGACGGAGTCTCGCTCTGTCACCCAGGCCGGAGTGCTAGAGTGCAGTGGTGAGATCTCCACTCACTACAACCTCCGCCTCCTGAGTTTAAGCAATTCTCTTGCCTCAGCCTCCCCAGTAGCTGGGACTACAGGTGCACACCACCATGCCCTGCTAATTTCTTTTGTATTTTAGTAGAGACAGGGTTTCACCATGTTGCCCAGGCTGGTCTCGAACTCCTGAGCTCAGACAATCTGCCCACCTCGGCCTCCCAAAATGCTAGGATTACAGGCGTGATCCACCAAGCCTGGCCAGTTTAATTTTTAAATACAGCTGTAGTTGGTAGAACTGGGATGCAAAGAGAAATTGCCATTCCCTGATTAACCCTTAGAGCCACTGGGTGCCATTATTGATTTGTTTGGTTGACCAAAATGCAAAAATGCTTTACTATGGGGCGTTGGGTGGATGAAGGTGGATAGCCTCAACATAAAGTACTTTGGGCCAGGCACAGTGGCTCACGCCTGTAATCCCAGCACTTTGGGAGGCCGAGGCAGGTGGATCATCTGAGGTCAGGAGTTCGAGACCAGCCTGACCAACATGGTGAAACTCCATCTCTACTAAAAATACAAAAATTAGCCAGGCATGGTGGTGGGCGCCTGTAATCCCAGCTACTCGGGAGGCTGAGGCAGGAGAATTGCTTGAACCCGAGAGGCGGAGGTTGTAGTGAGCCGAGATCACGCCACTGCACTCCAGCCTGGGCGACAGAGTGAGACTCTGTCTCAAAAAAAAAATATATAATAGAGTACTTTGGTAGTCTGCATATATATATATTCCCTTAGACGTATGTTGGTTATTGTTATTTCTCCTGACTTCCTCTCACCATCCTTGATCTTTCTCTCTTAAAGAATTTCAGAGTAATGCTTTAAGTACTGCTTCAAAAAATTACAATCTTATGTTTCCTAAAGTCTTTGATAGCTCTCAAAAAGAAGATAAATAGGCACAAAATCTATTGCTCCGTGATGTTTGCAATAATTTATCTATCATGTCATCATCATCAATACAAATGTTCATAAAGTGCCTACTATGTGCCTGGGAAATATAAAGATAAACAGGCTTCCAGCTAGCAAGGGTTTTATATTTTCTCTGTTAGTGGAAACATGGCATATGATCAAAAATAAAAAGGTGGCTGGGCGTGGTGGCTCATGCCTATAATCCCAGCACTTTGGGAGGCTGAGGCAGGAGGAGCACCTGAGGTCAGGAGTTTGAGACCAGCTTGACCAACATGGCGAAACTCCATCTCTACTAAAAATACAAAAATCAGCCGGGTGTGGTGGCACACACCTGTAATCCCAGCTGCTAGGGAGGCTGAGGCAGGAGAATCGCTTGAACCCAGGAGGCAGAGGTTGCAATGAACTGAGATCATGCCACTGCACTCCACCTTGGACGACAGAGCAAGACTCCGTCTCAAAAAAATAAAAATACATAAATGAAATAAAAATAAAAAGATAAGTAGGTAGGTAGGCAGGCAGGTAACTAACTGTTGTCAAAACTATGGGTTGCCTATTTCATGGTCAATTATATCCTAGGCCTGTAACCCCACCCCCCTCCTTCTTCCCCAGTAGCTAAGGCCAAATTTTGTTCTGGGGTTCACCTTCCAATGTGGTCAGAGAGGGCGACCTCTTCTCAAGTCATAGGGGGGTGAATCATGCTTGGTCTAAGCCAACCATGGTGGCCTCATCTCCCTTACCAAAGATGGGTGGAGCATGGCCATGTGACCCAGTCCTAAACAACGGGACCTGAAGTAAAATCCACTAATACAGCACTCACAGAGAAGGCAATGCCAATCTCTCTCATGCTGAACATGTAGTGCCTGGAACTGCTTCAGCTGTGTTCAGACCATGAAGAGTCACCTCCAATAAGCCAAGGCTAGCAGAGCAGAGATGGAAAGCCTCTTAGTTGCTAGAAGCCCCTGGAAACCATTCTGCCTCAGGAATTCTTTTGTGAGATAATAGTCTCCTTTTGGCTGGGCACAGTAGCTCATGCCTGTAATCCCAGCACTTTGGGAGGCTGAGGAGGGTTTCTTGAGGCCAGGAGTTCAAGACCAGCCTGGACAACATGGTGAAACCCCGCCTCTACTAAAACCTTTTTTAAAAATTAGTCAGGTGTGGTGGTGTGAGTAGTCCCAACAATTCAGGAGGCTGAGGTGGGAGGACAACCAGAGCCCCTGGGCTCCTGAGTTGGAGGTTGCAGTGAGCCATGATTACGCACTGCACTCTAGCCTGGGCGACAGAGATCCCGAATCAAAAACAAAACAAAACAAGTCTCCTTTTCTTTTCTTTTTTCTTTTTTCTTTTTTTTTTTTTTTGAGACGGAGTCTCACTCTGTTGCCCAGGCTGGAGTACAGTGGCAGCAATCTCGACTCACTGCAACCTCCACTTCCCAGGTTCAAACAATTCTCCTGCCTCAGCCTCCCGAGCAGCTGGAACTACAAGCAGGCGCCACCAAGCCCTGCTGATTTTTGTATTTTAAGTAGAGATGGGGTTTCACCATATTGTCAGGCTGGTCTTGAACTCCTGACCTCGTGATCCACCCACCTCAGCCTCTCAAACTGCTGGGATTACAGGCGTGAGCCACTGCGCCCGGCCAAAGTCTCCTTTTCTTTTTTCTTCTTCTTTTTTTTTTTTTTTTTTTTTTTTTTGAGACGGCATCTCACTCTGTCGCCCAGGCTGGAGTACAGTGGCGTGATCTCAGCTCACTGCAACCTCTGCCTCCCGGGTTCAAGCTATTCTCCTGCCTCAGCCTCCCAAGTAGCTGGGACAACAGGCGCCCACCACAACGCCGGGCTAACTTTCCGTATTTTTAGTAGAGACGGGGTTTCACCGTGTTAGCCAGGATGATCTTCATCTCCTGACCTTGTGATCACCCGCCTCGGCCTCTCAAAGTGCTGAGATTACAGGCGTGAGCCACCGTGCCCAGCCAAGTCTCCTTTTCTTTAAGCCACTTACTTTGGGTTCGATCTGCTGTGCCTTGCAGCTGAAGGCAGCCCATCTGATGCCCTCGCTGAACATACTAATTGCTTTAGAGATGTTTACCAATGGCGTGATCTCAGCTCACTGCAATCTCTGCCTCCTGGATTCAAGCGATTCTCTTGTCTCAGCCTCCTGAGTAGCTAGGATTACAGGCACACGCACACCACTCCGGCTAATTTTTGTATTTTTAGTAGAGACTCCTGGCCTCAAGTGATCTGCCTGCCTCAGCCTCCCCAAAGTGCTGGGATTACAGGCGTGAGCCACCGCGCCTGGCTGAGGAAGACATTCTTAAGCCCATTTGAGGGATGAAGCAATGGAGCCTGAGAGGTCAATACAATACCTGACCATCCAAGGTCACACTGGTGGAGCCATATTTTAAACACAATCAGTGCACCACAAATATGTGATGGGAGAATGGCCACCTAAGCATGGGGTGCGGCTGAGTGGTTGAAGGGCACAGCCCGTCTTGGGGCCCAGAAACACAATCCCGTGTGAGGCACACCCTGTCCCAATCCTCAGAACATCCCCTCTCTGCCCAGCCTAAGCATCTTCAAATGCATCCCCAACAACGTTTTTTTGTGTGTGTTTCACCGAAAATCCTCTAATCAAAATCCAGATTGAAGACCACCCTTCCAGCCAGGAAGTCCTTCCTAAACTCTAACCTCAGCTTCCCCTCTTGGAATGCGATTTGGTCCCTGACCCCAGCACACGACAGCTCTTCTCTCTTCCTCCTTTTTAGCAGGAGGAGGATACAGTTCTCTTGCACTCAGGACTCTGCCCTCTAGGCAGAGCCTCAGCTGTGAAAAGCAATCTCATCCGAGACAAAGGCTGCCCGGCGCGGCTCCGCGTGGCCGTCTGTACTGAGAGGCAGGGAGCTCGGTTTCAGGCGTCCTTCACGCTCCCCAGCCAAAGGGAAAGCCCACGCAGCAAAGTTGTGTTCGGCGTCCATTACATTATGGCACTGACTGTTCAGCAGGCACATTTCTCTCTGGCTGGCGATGCAGCTCGGAACCCAGCGCCGCCAGGCAGTCGATCCCCGCCAGCTTCCCTAGGGCGGTGTTCTAGGCGAGGAAAATTGCTCCCGAGATTGCTTAAGGCCCCTGGGGAAATGACAAGGAGAAATTAATCTTCCATTGCTAATCTCCCCACGTGGCTGTTGCCTGCAGGAGGTGGTCACCCGACCCCTGCCGGAGGTACCTAGATCCCTTCACACTGCCTCCGGTACAAACAAAATACTCACAGGTAGGCGTTGAATGAGGGAAATCAGCCCTGCAGTTTTAGGATGCACAGAGCACGTGTGGAGACGAAGAACCAACACGTAACTTCCATCCTCATCATCACCATAGCTAGTTTAATTAATCTGCACCAATGGCCCCAAGGACTAGATGTGATTATTCTCTCCATTTTACAGAGGAGAAAAATGAGACACAAAGAGGTTAAGTAACTTGTTCAATCCAGGCTGATTGGTTTGCAAATATATGCTCATAGTCCCAAAGCAATAGTGCCTCTCTAAGGCTAGGCTGTCTTGGGTGGCTTCTGTGTGGCTCCCCAACTAAACTGTATGCTGTTTTAGGGCAGGACAGGTCATCTGTTTCCTTGGTATTTCCCCCAGCTCAGAGTCATCTAGGTTCTCAGTAAGCACCAGTTAACAACTGTACACAACTCAGTCTAAAAAAGCCGGAAGCCTACTTTTCATGGGCTTGCATTCTAAGCCCAAATAAGACAGAAAGTAAAGAGGAAATATTACTCACAGGGGAATCAGGGTATAGTCCCCAAAATGTGGATAGATCATTTTCATTTTCCTTCAGGGCTTGCTCTCTTTGTAAATCTAAGTGAAAAAGAAGGAAATTGAGGCTGGAAAGTGAGTGAAGCAGGCCTCAGTCCAAAGACTTGCCAGTGGTCTGAAGCTGCCTGCATTCCTTACACTTGAAGTTCCAGAAGGCAGGAGGCAGACTGCAGCTTCTCCAGCCCTGCTAGTCACCGAGAGGCAGCATCTCCAGGGGGGGCTTGTACATCCTGCTGGCGAAATGGAATTCTGAGAGGGGAAAGAGGAGAACTGGGACTCTGCAGCCGAGGGGAGGCTGTGCTGTTCCAACATTTGCTGGCCTGTTACAGAGAAGCCTGACTCACTGGCTCCGTGACTAGGAAATCTACGAAGCAGCTTCCACTAACTCTGGCACCCTGAACAACTGTATCAGTTAAGAATGCATGGCCCAGGCCAGGTGTGGTGGCTCACACCTGTAATCCCAGCATTTTGGGACACCAAGGCGGGTGGATCACCTGAGGTCAGGAGTTCAAGACCAGCCTGGCCAACATGGCGAAACCCTGTTTCTACTAAAAATACAAAAATTAGCCAGGTGTGGTGGTAGGCACCTGTAATCCCAGCTACTCGGGAGGCTGAGGCAGGCGAATTGCTTGAACCCAGCAGGCAGAGGTTGCATTGCGCCATTGCACTCCAGCCTGGGCGACAAAAGCAAAACTCCATCTCAAAAAAAATAAAAGAATGTGTGGCCAGGCACGGTGGCTCACTCCCATAATCCCAACACTTTGGGAGGCCGAGGTGCGCAGGTTGCTTGAGCTCTGGAGTTCAAGACCAGCCTGGGCAACGTAGTGAAACCCTGTCTCTACCAAAAATACAAAAAATTAGCCAGGCATGACCGTGTGCACCTGTGGTCACCATTATTCAGGAGGCTGAGGTGGGAGGATGGCTTGAGCCCACGTGGGGGAGGTTGCAGTGAGCTGAGATCATACCACTGCACTCCAGTCTGGATGACAGAGTGAGACCTCCCATCCGAAAAAAAAAAAAAAAAAAAAAAAACAAAGAATGCATTAGGGTGCAAGGAACCGAGAACTCTGTGAACATCATTCTGAACATGCGTCAGGGTTATTTTTCTCACAAAAGAAGTCCAAAATGATATTCAACAGATGTGAGTTCGGTGACTTAAAACATCAGGATCAGCATTTCTGTGATTCTTTTGGCCTCTCCTTTAGGCCCCAAGATGGCTGCTGTAGCTCTTGCACAGTGTGGTGTTATGATACATATTGGTTTTCATCCACAGATCCTGGCTTATAACTCCATCGCCCTTGCTCCAGTCTTTTGTTATAATGTTGGGTGTATTGGGCCTCGGGGGCAGGCTTCTGCCTTCCTGGTTTCCTTCCATCCTAATCTTTTCCTACCTTTCTGATTGTGGGTCTTAAGACTCTCCCATGACAGAGTGCCCCGCTATACCCTGGGGGAAGGGATGCTGATGTCATGAAGCTTTCATAAAAACCCATGAGGACAGGGTCCAGTGAGCTTCCGGATAGCTGCACACATGGAGGTTCCTGGAGGGTGGCTCGCCCAGGGAGGGCATGGAAGCTCCGCATATCTTCTTCCATACCTCGCCTGCGTGTCTCTTCATCTGTATCCTTTGCAATATCCTTTCTAATAAACCAGTAAACGTAAGTGTTTCTCTGAGTTCTGTGAGCCGCTCCAGCAAATTAATCAAACCCAAAGAGGGTGTCATGGGAACTCCAACTTGAAGCCAATCAGTCAGAAGTTTCAGAGGCCTGGATTTGCAACTGGTGTGGGGGGGTGTGGGGGGCGGTCTTGGGGACTGAGCCCTCAACCTGTGGGATCTGACACTATCTGTGGGTAGTGTCAAAACTGAATTCGAGGACACCTAGCTGGTGCCCGCTGCTTGGTGTGTGGGGAAGCCACTCCCACATTTGGTCACAGAAGTCTTCTGTGTTGACAGTTGTTGTGGTGTGAGAGTAGAGGAAGAACATGGTTAGAGACAGTTTTCTCAACACACACGGTCAAGGCAGGAAGGGGGAGGGGGAGATGGGGCAGCAGCACCAAAAATATCTGTTCTTTTTTTTTGAGATGGAGTTTCACTCTTGTTGCCCAGGCTGGAGTGCAGTGGCATGATCTCAGCTCATGGCAACCTCCGCCTTCCGGGTGCAAGCAGTTCTCTGCTTCAGCCTCCCCAGTAGCTGGGATTACAGGTGCTTACCAACATGCCTGACTAATTTTTGTATTTTTAATAGAGATGGGGTTTCACCATCTTTGCCAGGCTGGTCTTGAACTCCTGACCTCATGATCCACCAGCCACAGTCTCCCAAAGTGCTGGGATTACAGGCATGATCCACCGCGCCCAGCCACCTTTTCTGCCTATAGGATCACTTGAGGTCAGGAGTTCAAGACCAGCCTGGCCAACATGGTGAAACCCTGTCTCTGCTAAAAAATACAAAAATTAGCTGGGTATGGTGGCGCATTCCTGTAATCCCAGTTACTCAGGAGGCTGAGGCAGGAGAATTGCTTGAACCGGGACCCAGGAGGTGGAGGTTACAGTGAACCAAGATGGTGCCATTGCACTTCAGCCTGGGAGACAGAGCAAGACTCCATCTCGGGGAAAAAAAAAAAAAAACTGTACAAATTTTCCCTGTCCTCAAGATGGGCACAGACATGGCTTTAAGGCTGGAAAATCAAGAGACCTCTGGGTAGCAGTGCGGAAACCCTAGTGGGCTGAATGAACTGAACCGACTGAATGAACTGAACCAGAGACCATAACAGATCTAAAAGGGTCAGTGGTAAGAATGCACTGAGAAGAGAGGTTGTAGCAGATTGGATTCTGAAAGTGGCCTCGCCACCGTATATGACCTCACATCCTCCTCCAGAACCTTGCCACTCCCTCCTCAAGAGGTGGGGTCTATTTCTCTCACTCCTTGAAATTGGGCAGGCCTTTGTGACCGCCTTGACAAACAAATGTGACAAAAGTGACACCATATGATTTCTGAGGGCTGGGTCATGAAAGGCAAATTGGTTTCTGCCTGGCTGTCTCCACTCTGTCTCTGTCCACTGACCCTTAGAACTCAGCTGCCATGCTATGAGGAAGCTCAGGCCACAAGCAGAGGCCATGTGTCCCAGCTGACAGCCCCAGAGGAGGTCACAGATGACAGTAGCACCAGTTGTCAGAGAGAGCCCTCAGACGATCCCAGCACCCACCCTTCGAGCCACCCTAGCTGACACTATGTGGAGCAGAGATAGCTGCCCCCACCAAGCCCTGCTCAAATGACAGATTGTATGAGAAAAATCAATGTTGTGCTTGTTTTAAGCTGCTAAGGTTTGCGGTGGTTTAGGATGCAGCTGAAGATAGATATGTGGACAGGCAGAAGTCAGTGAGTACCAGTGGGGGCAGGTGAGTCCCTTTCTCATGCCAGGACCAGGGCTCAGCTTTTGATTGCCCCAGGGGAGAAGGGAAGGAGGAGGTGGAGGACAAGTGAGAATCCCATTTACCCTGGAAGGGACTACCTTTAAACTGGCAGCACTTGAGCTGGTTAGAATTGGCACGCTTACCTCTTCCATCATCGGTGGAAATGAGGACTCAAGAGCCAAGCTTAGTTTCAGGAAAATAAAGAGCATTGCTCTTTGCACACCAGGGTTTGTGACCAAGCAAAAATTCCTAGCCAGTTTACGACTTGAGGCTGGGGTACTTGGAAACACAGCTCTGATTCGAGCCCCTGCGCAAACACTAAATTAGGGCACACCAGGCTAGCTCTGCATGGGCATTTTCAGTTGGAAACCATGATTTAGTGGTCAAAAGTCATGGGCCTGGCCGGGCACGGTGGCTCACACCTGTAATCCCAGCACTTTGGGAGGCTGAGGCGGGTGGATCACGAGGTCAGGAGTTCAAGACCAGCCTGGCAAAGATGGTGAAACCCCATCTCTATTAAAAATACAAAAATTAGCCAGACGTGGTGACGGGTGGTTGTAATCCCAGCTACTGGGGAGGCTGAGGCAGAGAACTGCTTGAACCCGGGAGGCGGAGGTTGCAGTGAGCTGAGATCTCGCCACTGCACTCCAGCCTGGGCAAAAGAGCGAGACTCCATTTCAAAAAAAAGAAAAAAAAAAAAAAAAAAAACAAAAACAGTAATGGGCCCGGGAAGGAAGTGGGCATCTAAATTCATTCCTCTACTACCCCCAGCCCACCTGAGCTTCTCAGGGGAAGGATTAGTGTTGGGCCAAGGCTCGATCTCCATGAAGAGCCCCCATCCTCATGCCATGCCCAGGGTGTGCACTGCTACGGCCAGGGCTGCAGGAAATCTCTGGTTGCAACAGAGCGGGAGAAGGTGCACGGGGCCGGGGGCTAGGCTAGACCTCTTCTTCACAGTCTTGCTGCAGCTCCACCTGTTTATATCTCTTCTTCTTGGCAGCTGCTCAGAGGGTCACATGCCAGCCTTGTCGCTTTGTGGACAATTCAGGCAGAAGGCGGCAGGATGGGCCAGCTGTGCCTCCAGGCATCTCCAGCCTTCCAACCCTGAGACACATGTTTTATGACTCAAGAGTTTTGGGAAGACAATCTTGCCTCAAATATTCCTGTTGCAATCTACATCTCAAATTTTCACAAAACCTATTTTTTATTTTGAGATACCTGAAACAGCGAATCTGTCCCCAAATGTCTTTGGAACTTTCTGGCTTACTCTGTCCAAGTTGAGCAGTGCTGTATTTTTCTTCTTTTCTTAAACAAATTAGGTGCATATTCTCAGGAATAACACATGGTTGCCATTAAGGCTTGTGATGTTTGGGGTTTGGTGCAAACCCACATTTTATCCATTGAACTATTTCTTTTTTCCAAAATAGTGAAAAGAGCTATACAACACAAAAGCAATTACATGACTTAACTTTCCATTTCCGTCGAGCAGTGATTAAAAGTGGAAAATAATGCAAGCACTTAGGCTTCTTTCTGGAAAGGCAAACAGAAAAGGAAATTTGTTGGGATGGGTTTTTTTGTTTTTGTTTTTGTTTTTCACCATAAACTACCAGGAGGAGAAATGGTAAGAATGATGGGGATTCCAGAAAGTGTAAGAAGCCAAAACAAAAGGCCTTTTTCATGAGGGACAAGGGTTTGGTGACCACTAAAATCCTCAAAAAATATAAGATGTTCACCATCCGGATGCTTGGTGTCATTGTTTAGCCTCTGAGGGCTCACTCACCTCCAGTAGAATCTAAGAGACTCCCCAATGGTCTACATCAGTGAGGGCAAGAAGTTGGTGGCTTAGCACTTTCTGTTCCTAAGGATTCACCAGTCAAACCTATATGATCTTCCCTGAATTCCCCAAAATTTTTAAAAAAAAAATAAGTCTGAGGCCGGGTACGGTGGCTCACACCTGTAATCCCAGCACTTTGGGAGGCTGAGGCAGGTGGATCACCTGGGGTCAGGAGTTCGAGACCAGCCTGACCAACATGGTGCAACCCTGTCTCTACTAAAAATTTAAAAAATTAGCTGGGTGTGGTGGTACATGCCTGTAATCCCAACTACATGGGAGGTTGAGACACAAGAATCTCTTGAACCCAGGAGGCAGAGGTTGCAGTGAGCTGAGCTCCAGCATGGGCAACAAGAGTGAAACTCCTTCTCAAAAAAAAAAAAAAAAAAAGAAAAAGAAGTTTGACTGGGCATGATGGCAAACACCTGTAGTCCCAGCTACTCGAGAGGCTGAGATGTAGGAGGATTGCTTGAGCCCAAGAAGGAATTCAAGGTTACAGTGAGCTATGTTCACATCACTGCACCGGGCAACAAGAGCAAAACCTGTCTCTTTAAAAAAAAAAAAAGGAAGTATCTCTCAGCTCCTTTATATGTAATTGGAAATTTCTTTCACACCCTTGCCCCATTGAACAACAAAATGAATTCAACTTAAAGGGCCAGGTATGGTGGCTCACGCTTGTAATCCTAACACTTTCGGAGGCCAAGGAGGGAGGATCACTCGAATCTAGGAGTTCAAGACCAGCCTGGGCAACATAGTGAGACCCTGTCTTTAAAAAAAATAAAAATAGCCACATGTGGTGGCACACACCTGTAATCCCAGCTAGTGGGGAGGCTGAGGTGGGAGAATCACCTGAGCCTGGGAGGTCGAGGCTGTAGTGAGCCCAGATCACGCCACTGCACTCCAGCCTGAGTGACAGAGTGAGAGTCTATCTCAAAAAAAAAGATCAGGCATGGTGGCTCCCAGCACTTTGGGAGGCCAGGCTGGGTGGATCAGTTGAGTCCAGGTGTTGGAGACCAGCCTGGTCAACATGGCAAAACCCCATCTCTATAATGTATACAAAAATTAGCCAGGCATGGTGGTGTGTGTCTGTAATCCCAGATATTTGGGAGGCTGGAGGTAGGAGAATCGCTTGACCCTGGTAGCTCAAGGCTGCAGTGGGCCAAGATCGTGCCACTGCACTCCAGCCGGGGTGACAGAACAAGACCCCATCCCAAAAGCAAACAAACAAAAAACCAGGCCAAGTAGCATAGCTCACGCCTGTAATCTCAGTACTTGCAGAGGCCAAGGTAGGAGGATTGCTTGAGCTCAGGAGTTTGAGACCAGCCTGGGCAAAAAAGCAAGACCTCATTTCCACTAAAAATATAAAAAATTAGCCAGGCATGGTGGTGCATACCTGTAGTCCCAGCTACTCAGGAGGCTAAAGCAGGAGGATCACTTGAGCCTGGGAGATTGAGGTTGCAGTGAGCCATGATTGCCCACTACACTCCAGCGTGGGCAACAGAGCAAGACCCTATCTCAGAACAAACAAACAAACAAACAAAAAGCCATCCTAACATGCACATGGCAGTCTGGTTACTGGAAGGCTCAGCATGTTGGCTGAAGCAAAATGTAAACAAAGTCCACACCATCAGTGCAAAAGAGACTGGAGTAAATGTGGTAGGATGGCTCCCTAAACATCCACTTCAACTGTTCTCTCACTGAAGGTCCTCTAGGGCAAGATTCTAAAGCTAATAACCCACTTTCCCAGACATCTGTGCAGTAGAAGTGACCACGTGACTCCTTTCTATCCAATGGGACGCAGACAGAAATCAGCTGGCACCACCTCTTCTGTCACTTTCTCCTCCTGCTGGAGCAAGGGCCTGGGGCTGGAGATATGGCAGCCACTGCTAAGGCTGGAGGAGGGGAAAGACAGAAAGACCCTGGCTCCTTCTTGGCCTTCGTGGACCACCATTCCAGACCTGGACTGTATTAGCCTGACTTCTCATTGCCTGAGATTATATGATTAAGTCCAGTTAAGCCACCACCATTGTTGGGTTTCATGTACAGGCAACTGAGTGTCGTCTTGTGTGATTCAGAATTATGTAAGTCTTCCTTTACCCACGTGACAAAATGCCACCTTCCCAAGGAGCATGGGAGAGGACGAAGCCTCAGAGGACTTGAACAGTGGCCTGGGCTACAGATCTGAGTCAGGGTGGATGAAAGTGGTTTTAGGACAGCTAAATGACTGTGGGAGGACTGCTCCAACCTTATTTTAAATTTTTTTATTTTTTAAATATTGAGTTATTTTTTTAGAGATGAGGTCTTGCTCTGTCACCCAGGCTGTAATGTAGTGATGCAGTCATAGCTCACTATAACCTCAAACTCCTGGGCTCAAGCGATCCTCTTACCTCAGCCTCCTGAGTAGCGGGGACTACAGGTGTGTGTCACCAAGCCCAGATAATTTAAAAAAATTTTTTAGAGACGGGATCTCATGATGTTGCCCAAACTGGTCTCAAACTCCCAGCCTCAAGGTATCCTCCCACCTCAGCCTTGAGAGTAGCTGGGATTAGAGATGCAAACCACCACACCAGGCTCAAGAAATACTTTAAATGAGAATATCCGTATCTCTGCCAATCTTAATTCTCATAGTAAAAATATTCAGCATCCAAAGAATTGTCAAGATAATTAACCTGTTTAATTCCTGGAACAGTAAGAACTGCTTTCTGTTACAAGACATAGAAACCTCCACTTATTGGCCTTTGTTTTTTTGTTTTGTTTTGTTTTGTTTTTGAGACAGGGGTGTCTTGCTCTGTAGCCCAGGCTGGAGTGTAGCGGTGGGATCCCAGCTCACTGCAGCCTCCACCTCATGGGTTCAAGCCATCCTCCCACTTCAGCCTTCCAAGTAGCTAGAACTATAGGCACATGCCACCACACCTGGCTAATTTTTGTAATTTTTGTAGAGATGGAGTTTCGTCCTGTTGGCCAGGCTGGTCTTGAACTCCTGAGCTCAAGCGATCCTCCAGCCTCGACCTCCCAAAGTGCTGGGATTACAGGCGTGAGCCACTGCACCCGGCCCCTGGCTTAACTGTTGATTGAAGGATGGATTGGTTCACATGACCTAAAAGTCCAGAGGTATATCTCGCTTCAGGCAAGCTTTGATCCAGCGACACCATTAAATCCCCAATGGCCTCATACCTCCTCATTTCACTGCTCTGCCTTCCAAGGCTCAGGCTTCATTCTCAGGTTTGCTACCTGAGGCAGACACTATTGATGCCCTGTCCCTTATCCCCTAGGCCTACTGGAGTTTGCCTGCAGTTGTGATGGACAATTTGCTGTACTCTGACAACTTGCTGCCTCAAGCACCCACCTCTCTCTGATGCTCTGCCTGAATGCTTTCTTCTGCATCAGGGGAGGTGGTTCTACTGAACGCAGGGAATTGATGCTGGGGAGACATCCCCTCTCCCTGCAGCTACAAAAGTGACTTGCATTATATCTCTGTTGGACAGCACTGCTGTAGATTCTATAGCAAACTACAGCCTGTGTGCCAAATCTGGCCAGCTGCCTGTTTTTGTAAATAAAGTTTTATTGAAAAATAGCCACACTCATTCTTTTGTTTGTTTGTTTTTGTTTTGGTTTTCGTTTTTGTTTTGAGATGGAGTCTCGCTCTGTCGCCCAGGCTGGAGTGCAGTGGTGCGATCTCGGCTCACCGCAAGCTCCGTGTCCTAGGTCCATGCCATTCTCCTGCCTCAACCTCCCGAGTAGCTGGGACCACAGGCGTCCACCACCACGCCCGGCTATTTTTTTGTATTTTTAGTGGAGACGGGGTTTCACTGTGTTAGCTAGGATGGTCTCAATCTCCTGACCTCGTGGTCCGCCCGCCTCGGCCTCCCAAAGTGCTGGGATTACAGGTGTGAGCCACCGTGCCTGGCTCATTCTTTTATATATTATCTGTGGCTGCCCTAGAGCAGCAGAGTTGTATAGTTGCGATAGAAACCATATGTCCTGTAAAGCCTAAAATAGTTATTCTCTGAACCTTTGCAGAAAAAGTTTGCCAATCCCTGGTAGAAAATATCGACCTTAAAAATATCTCTAGGCCAGCCAGGCAGGGTGGTCACGCCTGTAATCCCAGCACTTTGGGAGGCCAAGGCAGGAGTTTGAGACTAGGCTGAGGCCAGGAGTTTGAGACCAGACTGGCCAACATGGCAAAATCTTGTCTCTACTAAAAATAGAAAAACCTAGCCACAGGCATGGGGGTGCACATTTGTAGTCTCAGCTACTCAGGAGGCTGAGGCACAAGAGTCACTTGAACCTGGGAGGCAGAGGTTGCAATGAGCTGAGATCGAGCCACTGCACTCCAGCCTGGGCAACAGAGACTCTGTCTCATAAAAAAAAAATAATAATAAAAATAAAAATAATTTTTTTAAAAACGCCAGGTGCAGGCTGGGCGCCATGGCTCAAGCCTGTAATCCCAGCACTTTGGGAGGCCGAGGCGGGCGGATCACCTGAGGTCAGGAGTTCAAAACCAGCCTGGTCAACATGGTGAAATCCTATCTCTACCAAAAACACAAAAATTAGCCAGATGCCGTGGCACACACCTGTAATCCCAGCTACTTGGGAGGCTGAGGCAGGAGAATCGCTTGAACCCAGGAGGCGGAGGTTGCAGTGAGCTGAGATCACACCATTGCACTCCAGCCTGGGTGACAGAACGAGGCTGCATCTCAAAAAAAAAAAAAAAAAAAAAAAAAAAGGCCAGGTGTGGTGGCTCACTCCTGTAATCCTAGCACTTTGGGAGGCCGAGGCAGGTGGATCACCTGAGGTCAGGAGTTCAAAACCAGCCTAGCCAACATGGTGAAACCCCGTCTCTACTAAAAATACAAAAATTAGCTAGGTATGGTGGTGAGTTCCTGTAATCCCAGCTACTTAGGAGGCTGAGGCAGGAGAATTGCTTGAACCAGGACCCGGGAGGTGGAGGTTGCAGTGAGCCAAGATCACACCACTGCACTCCAGCCTGGGCTACAGAGCAAGACTCTGTCTCAAAAAAATAAAATAAAATAAAAATAAAAATAAAAAATCTCTAGGCTGCAAAATTGTTACTGGCTTTTAGAAAAGAAGAAAGTTTGGGGGTTTTGGAGGAATATATGAAAATGTATTTAATAATTGCATGTGCACATATGTGACTAATGTGTACGTGTGTGTATTTGGGGTGGAAAAGGGAAGATGGCAGCCATGTTGAAATTAATGCATACAACAACGTGGACACTTCAGTAGGACTTTGAAGTCCCTGCTTCCAAGTGGTGGCTGATGCAATGTGATTTTTTTCTTTTTCAACTTTTATTTTAGATTCAGGGGGTACATGTGCAGGCTTGTTTCCTGGCTCTACTGCACAATGCTGAGGTTTGGGGTATGAATGATCCCATCACCCAGGGAGGGAGCAAAATACCCAACAGTTAGTTTTTCAACTCTTGCGCCCCTCCCTCCCTCCCCGCTCTAGTAGTCCCCAGTGTCTATTGTTGCCTTCATGTCCGCGAATACCCAATATTTAGCTCCCACTTATAAGTGAGAACGTGCAGTATTTGTTTTTCTGTTCCTGCGTTAATTCACTTACGACAATGTGATTTTCAACTAAAATAAAAAGTGTTTCTAACAAGCTCTTAACAACTTGCCAAACAGGTATAAAAAATATTGTTATTGGGCTCGGGGTGGCAAAGTAACTTTTCGAAAGTGACACAGCTTGTAGGTAATGGAGTCTGGTCTCCAGTCTTCTTTTACAGAAAACCATCTTAAACCTCCAAAGAAACAATTGAAAACGTTCCTAAATAAAGTAGAGGTGATAGAATGTGGCTATTATTTTAGCCCGCACAGAATATCATACCTCTTCTTTTGATACCACCTCCATCACCCTTGGGGAGTGAAGTCCAGTCATGGGGCTCTGGTATGGCTGGCAGTAATGACATCCCCAGCTAACCCCTCAGGAATTAACACATCCTGAGGGGTTAACAAGGAGCATAAGCTATAGTTATCCTCCTTCCTGGACAGAGCTATTGTCTCAAGGGGTTGGCCTGTCATCCAAGCTTGGCCAATTGAAGAACTGTCCCAGAATTTTCTTTTTTTTTTTTTTTTTTTTTTTTTTTTTTTTTGAGATGGAGTCTCGCTCTGTCACCCAGGCGGGAGTACGGTGGTGTGATCTTGGCTCACTGCAACCTCTGCCTCCCGGGTTCAAGCGATTCTCCTGCCTCAGCCTCCCGAGTAGCTGGGACTACAGGTGCCTGTCACCACGCCCAGCTAATTTTTGTATTTTTAGTAGACACCATATTGGCCAGGCTGGTCTCGAACTCCTGACTTTGTGATCCGCCCACTTTGGCCTCCCAAAGTGCTGCTGGGATTACAGGCGTGAGCAACCGCGCCCAGCCGATGTCCCAGAATTTTCTAAAGAGGAAGTGGAGGAGTAGCTATGAGGATGACATCCTGGGTTCTTTTGCTGCTGTTGTTGTTGTTGTTGTTGTTGTTGTTGAGACAAGTTCTCCCAGGCTGGAGTGCAGTGGCACGCTCATAGCTCATTGCAGCCCCAAACTCCTGGGCTCAAATGATACTCCCACCTCAGTCTCACAAGTAACTGGGTCTATAGGCACACGCCACCATGCCCAGCTAATTTTTTTTTTTTTTTTTTTTTTTGTAGAGACAGAGGTCTCATTATTTTGCCCAGGCTGGTCTTGAACTCTTGGGCTCAAACAATCCTCCCATCTTGGCCTCCCAACATCCTGGGGTCTTTATTCCACTTACTATTGCCCTGTGACAAATTATGTCAAAGCACAGCAGCATGAAACAACCATTTTGTCATGCTCCTAGATTCTGTAAGGATCAGGAAGCCTTACAGGGCACACAAGGAAGGCTTGTGTCTGCTGCCTAATATCTGGGGCCTCCGCAGGGAGGAGTTGAAGGCCAAGAGTGATTGGCTGACCAAGGGCTGGAATCATCTAGAGGCCTCTTCACTCACATGTGGTGGTTGATGCTGGCTGCTAGCTGGGGCCTCAGCTGGGGCTCTGGGCCAGAACACTTTCATGTGGCCTCTCCATGTGGCCTGGGATTCCTCACAGCATGGCAGCCTCAGATTTGCCAGGATGCCAAAGGCAACATTCCAGCAGACAAAGCAGAAGCTGTTTCATCCTTTATCACTTAGCCTTGAAAGTCAAATGGTGTCACTTTCACTGTAGTCACCGGCCCACCCAGATTCAAGGGCAGAGAACTCAGACCCCACAATGTGACTTGGAGTGTCCAAGTCACATCGTAAGATGAATATCTGGGATACAGGGGAGTCTCTTACTGCCATCTTTGGAAAATGCAATCTGCCATTCTCTTGGTAGCCACGTCTTCTGCAAGAACAAGGCCAACTGCCTCAGGGAGACGGTATGGAGAGAGGATCTGGCAGGTGTGTGGTCTCCTGTGCCAATACCTGAGGCCCTGACTCCCAGACTCACTCCTCAGATTTTAGAAACTACCCCAGAACATCCCCAACCATCTGACCCAAAAGATTTGTTTTTTGCTTAAACAAGCTTAGGTGGGTTTCCAACACTTGCAATCATGAGTTCTGACTGAAAAAAATAACTGTTGATTTTGAAACTGAGAAGATTTAATTCATTCATTCATTCAACAAATAGAAAGGAAATATATAACAAGGTAATGTGCTAAGAACTAGGGAGGGAGACAGCACAATGAGTAAGACACAGCCCTAACCCACAAGGGGTTTGCAAGCTGTATTAGTCTGCTCGGGCTGCCATAAGAAAATACCAGGCCAGACACAGTGGTTCACTCCTGTAATCCCAGCACTTTGGGAGGCCGAGGTGGGTGGATCACTTGAGGATAGGAGTTCGAGACTAGCCTGGCCAACATGGTGAAACCCCATCTCTACATACAAAATTAGCCAGGCATGGTGGCATGTGCCTGTGTTCCCAGCTACTTGGGAGGCTGAGGCAGAAGAATCGCTTGAATCCAGGAGGCAGAGGTTGCAGTGAGCCGAGACTGCACCACTGCCTGGGTGACAGAGTGATACTCCATCTCAAAAAAGGAAAGAAAATGCCAGATTCAGGGGCTTAAACAACAGACATTTATTTTCTCATCGTTCTGAAGGCTGGAAGTCCAAGATCAAGGTGTCAACAGAGGTGGTTTCACCTGAGGCCTCTCTCCTTGGCTTGCAGATGGCCGCCTTCTCGGTGTATCTTCACATGGTCTTTCCTCTGTGCAGGCACCCCCCGGCATCTCTCGTGTTACCAAAGTTTTCCTCTTATAATGACAGCAGTCATATTGCATTAGGTCCAGCATTAACAGTCTCATTTTGACTTAATCACCTCTATAAAGTCCCTATCTCCAAATATAGTCACACTCTGAGGTTAGGGCCTTAACATATGATGTTTGAGGAGACCCAATACAGGGTTCAAACACTGGTAGCAGCATATAGCCATTCTTATATTTCTGATAACCAGCCAGGATCCACAGGCTATTAGGGATGATAATTACAGGTGATTGGAGTATCGGTCAACAAATATTCACTCCCCCTCCCCTCCCTCTTGGTGTGTCTCCCTGTCCCATTGACTTTGGGTTTGACTGCGTGACTTGCTCTACCCAATGGAACATGAGCAGGTGCATTACCAGCATAGGCTATACATGTGCTTGCACAGTTTGGCCTGCTTTTTGCTTTCCATTGATCTTCCAGAAGAAGAGAACGGTCCAGGAAGCTGCTGGTCCAAGGCAAAGGACGGAACACGTGGAGAAGACATGGACTCAAGCCACAGAGTGCCGCCAAACTCCGCTGAGAGCAACGGAACCCCAGCAGACCTTGACACCAAGGAGCAGGAATTCCAAGCTTGAAGTCACTTAGTTTTGATGTGTTTAAAACTTTTGTTATGCAGCATTATTGTAGTAATACTAACTAATTTAATAAGTAATAAAATAAATGACGAGGGCCAGGCGCAGTGGCTCACATGTGTAATCCCAGCACCTTGGGAGGCCGAGGCAGACAGATCACTTGATGTCAGGAGTTCGAGACCAGCCTGGGCAACATGGTGAAACCCCGTCTCTACTAAAAACACAAAAATTAGCCGGGTGTGGTGGTGCGCGCCCATAATCCCAGCTACTTGGGTGGCTAAGGCAGGAAAACAGCTTGAACCCAGAAGGTGGAGGCTGCAATGAGCCAAGGTCGTGCCACTGCACTCCAGCCTGGGCAACAGAGTGAGACTCTCTCTCAAAAAAATAAAAATAAAGGGAAAAGTGACTATACCATATAGACAAAAAGCTTTTTTCTATATGCTGAATTGTATTTTATGAAAGATTTTAAATAGACAGAATTCCTTTTTTTCTAATGGCTTAACAGACGAGTCATAAATTATTTTGATTCTCTAACATATTTGACAGGGAAGGGAAGTTTTTCCCAAGCACATTGCATATGTTTTTACTCTCAAGAGGATTACTACTATTCCTAAAGCAGCAGGATCGTGCTAAGTGCTGACCTGGGATCCCAGGAAGTGCAGTTCATGCCCAGAAACCTTAATACTAGAGTTACCCAAGGACCATCAGGCACATGAGGTCATGCGCTAAGAATTTTTTAAATATGTGAAATAATCTAGACTAATTGTGTGATTATGCTGGTGATTAAAAACCCCAGTTCACATATTGTCAATCTCACGTATGAGTCCATACATATTTCCAAACTGAAATTTCTCAGAACTTGTATAGCTCTGGGATGTCCAGCTTCTCATTTCTAATCCCATGAATCTGCTCCCCAAATCGGAGATGTGTCTTACACCCAACAGGGTTCAAACACTGGTAGCGGCATTTAGCCATTCTTATTTTTCTGATAACCTGCCAGGATCGAAGATTTATAATCAACTGCATGGTATTTTGAACATTAGTTGAAATTACACTTTATATGGTCTCTAGATCATCTGTTTTATTTCATTTGGGTTCGCCCGTTTCCATTGCATCTATAAGCAAAGGTCACGACCTCTTTTGAAAAGGGCTCAACGGAAGAGAAAATAGCAAGTCTACGTGTTGAAGTAAAAGAATTTGGTTCATAAAATAAAACTAAGGCGACAGAAGGCAAAGGGAGTTTCCGCTGTTTGAAAAGGGGCTTTCTCAGCACAAGCTTGGAAAAAAATGTTGATGATTTATGCAAATTAGAGAGGAAATGTGCCCCGAGGGATCTTGGCACAGAAGCTCAAGTCGGAATTCTGGATTCGAGGCTGGCTGTGTCTCTGATTCACTCTGTGACTGGGGCTGAGCCATTTAACCTCTCTGTTTCTAAATACCCTCATCTATAAATGCAGGCTAACAACGCTGTTCTTCCTGCCCCTGAAGGGGAGGCAGTAAAAATGAATGAAATGTTGGGGAATTACTTCTAAGAGCCATCGATTAGAAAGAGAGCATATGGTCTTAATGAGAGCTTGCTTCTACCACAAATTTTTCCCTGCTCCGTATGATCACTACAGCTAGAGTGCTGCAGAAATCAACCTCTCTCTTCAGCTCTCTTCACATGCCGCTCATAAAATCACAGGGGTCTTTAAAACAGAACTCCTGCCTGCCCTGGGTGTGTATTACGAGGCCGTGGCTCCTGGCTCTCTTCTGTGCAGAGCCACGCAGCCCAGATTTGTCGAGACGGTGGGGATTTAAAATATTCTGTCCCATTGTCAGACCATGTGTCGGAACATGTGTCAGATCACGTGTCTTGATCGTTGCTTCAGAAAATATGGTCGCTCACACCTTCATGGGAAAGGAAGCACCTGCTTGCTGCCTAAAGTCCTCTTTGGAAATGGATGGGAATAAGCAATAAAGCTGTAGCGAGACCAGTTGATGGATTGAGAAGTAGATCTATAAATGCGGAGTGGGGAGGAAGAATGCTCATTTGACTCAACCATTACTGTGTGCCAGGGTGGTGCGGGGCCGCTTATCTATTTATTAAGTAGCTAAACTGGGTTCAACACTGAGGATACAGAAGATTATAGGACAAGGTTCCTAGTACAGAAAGTAATAGACATCATCCCTGGCCTCAGCAGCTTGCAATCTAGTGGAAGAGAAAGATGGGTAACAGCTGACAAGCTGAGAGCATGATTTTGTGATGTAATGAGAGAAAGGACAAGTGAGAACTCTAGGAGGGCTTCACAGAGGTGGTGACACTATAACTGAGGATCAAAGGATAAGCAGGAGATCAGCAAGGGGATTAAGACAGAGTAGGCGGCCAGGCTCAGTGATCCCAGCATTTTGGGAGGCTGAAGCGGGCAGATCGTTTGAGACCAGCCTGGACAACATAGTGAAACCTGGTTTCTAAAAAAAAAAAAAAAAATTAACCAGGCACGATAGTGTGCGCCTGTAGTCCTAGCTACTCTGGAGGATGAGATGGGAGGGTCGTTTGAACTTGGGAGGTTGAGGCTGCAGTGAGCCGAGATTGCGCCATTGCACTCCACCCTGAGTGACAGAGCGAGACCCTGTCTAAAAAAAACAAAAAAGAAAGAAGGAGCAGGCTGCTGGGCACGGTGCCTCACTCCTGTAATCCCAGCACTTTGGGTGTTTGGGGGGCCGAGGTGGAAGGATTGCTTGAGCCCAGGAGTTGGAGAGCAGCCTGGGCAACACAGCAAAACCCCGTCTTTACAAAAAACTTTTTTAAAAATTGGCCAGGCATGTTGGTGTGAGCCTATAGTCCCAGCTACTCGGGAGGTTGAGATGGGAGGATTACTTGTGCCAGGGAGTGCAAGGCTACAGTGGGCCGTCATCATGCCAATGAACTCCAGCTTGGGTGACAGGGCAAGATCCTGTCTCAAAAAAAGAGAGAGATAAAAAAAAGGAGCAAGCATTCCAAGCAGAGTGAAGAGCCTGTGCAAAGCCCTCGAAGCGATCTGTGGTGCCCACACATTTCCCTCCATCCACTCTGGAAGGCACCTGGAAAGACTTCCCAAGTACAACAAGGACTTCCAGCCACTCCATCTGAGGATGTTCTCTTGACTCAGAAGCATGCTCAGCTAGACACCGTGTGTGGGGGCAGATCCTAAGTGCTCAGCTTCCCAGAGATAACCCTCAACTCATGAGGAATGAGGGCAGTGGTGTGCTGGGGCAGCAGTACTAGCTCTGAAGAACCGGATTGTTAAATATTTGGAAAATTTGCCAGCCAACTGCTAAAACTGATAGCCTGGAATCAGCCCCAGTAGCAATATTTATACCACAACAATCAGCAAACACTACAAATTGGAACTTTTTAAATTCTACCAGAAAGCTGGTTTACTAGCACACCCCTGTGTGGGAGTTGGTGGATAAATACTCCTGCTTCCTCACCCCTTGCTGGGACAGTCCTAAAGGATGTGCTACACAGGACCCCAGAAGGTCACCGGCAGGATTGAACCTCAATTGCCCACATAGGTAACCTGTTCACAAATGCACCCTTTACTGGCCTTCCTGCCTGCCCTGTCTCAATTCCCATTCCCTCACTGTGCTTCCTGGGATCATCTCACTTATGCTCAAAAACCCTTGGCTCAGAATCGGCTTGTAGAGGTACCCAAATCAAGACAGGCATGGAAGTGAGAACATGGCACATTAGCAGTGAGCAGCAGAGTGATCATGGGGGCTATAAGACCACTGCACAGAGGATGTTAAACTTAGTCAAGGTGTCTCAAGGTCTTGAAAGAATTTAAACAGGGAGAGGATGGCAAGATCAGCTGTGCATTTTAGGAAGGTCACTCTGGGGGCTGTGTGACAGATGGATGCAAAGGGAACAAGACCGGAGACAGGAGAGCTAAAGACTAGGTCAGTGAGAGTCCAAGGAAGAAATGATGAAGGTGTCAGACAACCACAGGAGATGCCATCCACACAGAACATGAAGGAGCTGTGCTTGCCACAGCACTGCTTGTGGATAGAACCCTAAGCATGCCTGACACTATAGGAGCGGACACCTGAACAGGAGACTGGGAAAGGAATCTGGAGGGTGATTAGAAGGACAGGACACAAGGAGAACAGTGTGAAGGAAGCCAGAGAAAAGACAGTGTCAGGGAAGAAGAGTGACCAGTATCACAGGCCAAAGAGAGGTGGTTGTGAGGAGCAAGTAGGTAAGGGTTTAGTATCTGATATAAATTTCTCATTGAATCCTCACAATAGATCCTCTACATTAAATTCAGTGACCTTGATGAATCCATGTATTATTTTTTCTGACAAAAATGCTATTCAGAATGAATTCATTTATTAATTCTCATAGTTGAATTGTAGGTTATGTTTTCTGTGTGCACAACCATACCATCTGCAAATAATGACACTTTCATATCTTCCTTTCCAATCAGGAGGCCTTTTATTTCTTTTTCTTGCTTTATTGCAGTGGCTATGACCTCTAGTATAATCATGAATAGAAGGAGTAATAGCAAGCATTCTTGTCTAGTTCCTGATCTCAGGGGGAAATTTTTCAATATTTTACCTTTAAATATACTGTTTGTTGCAAGTGTTGCTTCTTACACATACTCTTATCAGACGTAGGAATTTCCATTCCCTTCCAAGTTTGCTAAGCGCTTTTACCATGAACGAATGTTAAATTGTATTTATGGCTTCTGTGTGACCTTAGAAAAGTTACTTAAAACTGTAAACTGTAAAATGTCCTACTGCTTTGGTGTTAGAAATATCTGGTTTCAAATTACAGCTGTGCCATTTTCTAGCTGTGACTCTGGGCAATTTAATTAAGCTTCCTCTTATAGAAAATAGGGATAATTATAGTAACTCCCTCATAGGAATCTGAGACTTTTCATATGTTCAAGAGCCCAGAGGCTGGCTTTGAACCAGGACTAAGGTTTAACATCCAAAGCCCAGGCGCTTAGCTCTCAGATACTCTGCAGAGGCTGATGTTCCCCAGAGCCTTTCCATCTCCTGGTCCTCACTCAGGATTTATTGGAACCCTTTCAATGATGAATGGGAATGGATCTGAACTCTCCCATCCACAGTCACACTTTGCCACCCAGGACTAAAGGCACAGACTTTATGAATGATCAGTCCACTGTGATAGCCAGTGTCCAAAGATGCCCCTTCACCAATGACCCATGCCTGTTGGTATTCACACCCTTGTGCAATGCCCTGATTTTAAATATGGGTGGGCTTGTGACTCTTTTGTAACTAATCGAATCAACAGAAAAAATACTGAATGACGTGTAAGTCTAGCTTCTGTCTTGGTCTTTCAATTCACTCTGCAAGATCTGGGCCACCATGGAAGATGTGCTGCTACCCTAAGATCACCATGCTGGAGAAGCCACTGATGGGCACCACACTCTACAGTTCCACCTGGGCCCAGACTTCCAGCCTTCCCCACCAAAGGAGCACACATGTACATGAGGCTGATTTGGCCCCGTCCAGACCACATCCACCACCTGAGTACCACTGAGTGACTCCAGTTGACCCTATGTGGAAGAGAAGAATCATTCATCTTTGTCCTGATGCAATTCCTGACCCATAAAACCATGAGATATATTGACATGGGTGCTATTGTAAACCACCAAGTTTTGGGATTGTTTGTTGGGCAGCAATAGATAATTGGAATATCTACTTTATAGGTTTAGTCCGTAGTCTAGAAATGCACTAAGCAAACCTGTCCAGTGTTCAAACATATGACACCCATCTTATGCAGCCCTATTCTACCTACTGAAGTTAACCATATTCAAATAAACAGTATTTAAGTATCGGGAAAACAGTGCGAGAAGGAAGTCATTTCACTCTAAATGTCCTGCATGTTTTTGTGCCTTCAATCCTTCTATTAACAAGAAGGGACCGGGTGCAGTGGCTCACACCTGTAATCCTAGAACTTTGGGAGGCCGAGGAGGGCAAATCACTTGAGGTTAGGCGTTCGAGACCAGCTTGGCCAACATGGTGAAACCCCGTATCTACTAAAAACACAATATTAACCAGGCATGGTGCCTATAATCCCAGCTACTCGGGAGGCTGAGGCAGAAGAATCGCTTGAACCTGGGAGGCGGAGGTTGTAGTGAGCTGAGATCACACCACTGCACTCCAGCGTGGCAACAGAGCGAGACTCTGTCTCAAAAAAATAAAACAAACAAAACAAAACAAAACAAAACAAAACAGACAAACCTCATCGCAGTTGATAACATTGGTACTATTATGCCCAGTAGTTTTTTAAGGCTGAGGAAACAAAGCTTCAGAGAGAATAACTAATTTGCCTAAAGTCACATAGCTAGTTAAATGGCAAAGTTAGGGCTGGAACTGCAAGCCAAGCTCTTTCTTTTTTATTTTGGTCTTGGTTAGGAAACTTTTAGTCGGCAATCAGGGAAATCCATTCATGGTAGCACAAGGAAGAGAATGGAACTGACTGGAAGAACACAGGAGCAAAAGTGCAGCCAGGCCTCCCAGGGCCAGGACCCAGGCACTGAAACCGTGTCAGGAGCCTATGTTTGCCCCCTCTCTGGAGCCACATGTTTCTGAAGGAGCCCTATTGCACTTTGGCTTAATTTTTCCCTGCTTTTCTGCAGACTGGCTTTCCCTGGCCTGGCATACATAGACTCAAACACAATGACTCTGTGATCAGAACAGACTACATAATCTGCAGAGCCCAGAAAAAAATAAAAATGCAGGGCCAGCCAGGCACTGTAGCTCTTGTGCCTGTAATCCTAGCACTTTGGGAGGCCGAGGTAGGAGGATCACTTGAAACCAGGAGTTAGAGACCAGTCTGGGCAACACAGTGAGACTCTTGTCTCTACAATAAATAAATAAATAAATAAATAAATAAATAAATAAATAAATATTAATTAGCCAGACATGACAGCATGTGCATATAGTGCCAGACACTCAGGAGGCTGAGGTGGAAAGATCACTTGAGCCCAGGAGTTCAAGGTTGCAGTGAGCTATGATAGCACCACTGCACTCTAGCCTGGGAGACAGAGCAAGACCTTGTCTCAAAAATAAATAAGTAAAAATAAAAATAAGCAGGGCCCCAGGCAAAGAAATCAATCTCCCCTTCTTCCAGGCCCACTGCCCCAATCTATAGCAGTCAGGCAGCCTCCAAGAAATCACAGCCTTCGTGCTGGGACACTGTGCACCTGGCGCAGAGGTTGGGGAGAGGCCCCTGCCAAATGTGTGTGGCCTTGCCAGCCTGGGGAGGGAAGGCTACCACCTTGTCCCACCCCAAGATGCCATGAAACATATCTGACCATGACCCTGATCTTCCCAATTTTAGCACCGAGGACCCTGCCCGGGACAGAGGGCAGTAGCAGTCCCAAGGCTAGGGTGGTGTGTGGGAGTCTGGGCAGGGCACAGGGCCTTCCAGGAACTGGGGAGTGGGCATCTGAGGACCCATCTCAGGGAGGTGAGCCAGGAAGCAGCAGGAGGTAGGTCCCTGCATGAGCAGAAGCACCAAGATTCTGGTGTATGCCTCGTTGTCTCATCAGACTTTACTTACAAAACATAGACATCGTTTTACCCAGAATTTCTTTTCTTTTCTTTTCTTTTTTTTTTTTTTGAGATGGAGTCTCACTCTTGTTGCCTAGGCTGGAGTGCAGTGGTGCGATCTCGGCTCATTGAAACCTCCATCTCCTGGGTTCAAGTGATTCTCCTGCCTCAGCCTCCCAAGTAGCTGGGATTACAGGCACATGCCACCACGCCCAGTTATTTTTTGTATTTTTAGTAGAGACGGGGTTTCACCATGGTGGCCAGGCTGGTCTAGAACTCCTGACCTCAGGTGATCCACCAGCCTCGGCTTCTCAAAGTGCTGAAATTACAGGCGTGAGCCACCGCGCCCAGGCTTTTTTCCCAGAATTTCAAGATGGTAGCTACAGAGCAATAACCCCAAGCATGGAACCCATGTGACTGCACGGGTCCCTTGCCCACGGAGCCAGCCCTGTCCTGACTAACCAGCCTTCTCTCTCCCAATTCACCGCTTCCAGGAGAAAAAACGGAACTAGCTCATCTGGTGGTAGTTACAGCTACATAGAAGCTGTCGGCATCCCAACCCCCAGCGACAGGGGTGTGAACCAGGACTAGACCCCAAAAGGTCTCTGCTGAATCTTCTCCACCCACATGCTTAATGTTCTCATACTCTCTGTGAGACTAGGAGCAGAGGTGGCCAGTTGCCTACACCAGTATTCATTCCCCACTCTTCCTTCGTAATTTGAGATAACAACGTACCCAAGCTAAAAGACGACATTTCTCAGTGCCATGAACTGAATGTTCGTGTCCCTCCCAAATTCATATGTTGAAATCCTAACCCCAATGTGATGGTATTAGGACATGGGGCCTCTGGGCGATAATTAGATCATGAATGGTATTAGTGTCCTTATAAAAAAGACAGGAGAGCGTTTGCTTCCTCTCCCTGCTCTCTACCATGAGAGGATGCAATGAGAAGAAGACCGCTCCAGCAGGCCATCAACAGACACCAGATCTGTCAGCACCTTGGGTTTTTTGTTGTTGTTGTTGTTTTTGAGACAGAGTCTCACTCCATCACCCAGGCTGGAATGCAGTGGCGAGATCTCAGCTCACTGCAACCTCTGCCTCCTGGGTTCAAGCAATTCTCAGCACCTTGATCGTAATCTTGGACTTGCAGAACTGTGAGAAGTAAATGCTTTTTTTTTGTTTGTTTAAACCTCCCACACTGGTAATTTGTTGTAACAGCCTGAACTTACTGAGACATGCAGCCTCTTTCTTGCAGCAAGAGGTGGCCAGGCCGGGCACAGTGGCATATGCCTGTAAATCCCAGCACTTTGGGAGGCTGAGGAGGAGGATCGCTGGAGCCCAGGAGTTCGAGGCCAGCTAGAACAACGTAGTGAGACCCCCGTCTCTATAAAAAATAAAAAATTAGCTAGGCATGGTGGTCCCAGCTACTTGAGAGGCTGAGGTGGGGTGATCACTTGAGCCCAGGAGGTCAAAGCTGCAGTGTGCTGTGATTGCACCACTGCACTCCAGCCTGGGTGACAGAGCAAGACCTTGTCTCAAAGAGAATAAAGAAAAGAGAAACAAAGAGGTGACCAATGAGATGTCAGTGGAAACCATTGGGTGGGACTTCTGGGAAATCTTTATAAAAGAGGCTGATGCAGCTGGGAGCGCCCCTTTCCCTCTCCTTGCTGCTAGGACTTAAAGCAGTGAGTGGAATGATCAGATAGAGGAGATGAGTTTGGGAAGGGGTGGGGCTCAACTGTTTATTGAAGAGTCCAAAAGGATCTGAAGGGTAGTTGGATGAGGAAGAGGACAGGATAGGTATTAAGAAGATAGACCGTGCAGGATTTGATGATAGGGGCTGTATCCTCTACCCTGTTTTCTTGTGTGCCAAGAAAAGTAGAATGTAAGCTCCATGAGGGCAGGGGCCATGTCTCTTGCTTACCATTGCATGCCTAGTACAGTGCCTGGCACAAAGTGGTCAATCAATAAATGTCTAATCAATGTAGAATGAAACATGCTCCATACATCCCTTGGGGGCTTTACTCCTAATTGGAAGCAGGTTCAAGGGGTCAAGAACATCCATACCTCAGGGGCCCCTTGGACCCGGGGAATAATTCCTAAGTATGGTTTCTCTTGCATTGTGTGCACCCATCATCCCCACACCCAGGCCCAGACTGGAGTTTCTCAGGGCCTAAATGAGCCATAGGAGTACCTGCCTGCACTGAGCTTTTCCCAACTCTGGCTCCCGTGTGGTTCGAAGGCCAAGTTAATGTCACTGTTTCCACAACATCACTTCCTCTGCAGCGTGAGAAAAGAGGAAGAACACTCGCTATGTGACTCTCCTCTTCCCCCAGGGAAAGCACAAAGCTGTTGGAAACAATAAAAGCAGCCCTGTGTAAAGGGGAGACTTTTGTCTGTGCAGTCAGGGGTTGCTGCGCCTGCGACTTCCTGCAGGGATATTCGGCAGCTTTGCAGATAAATAAATGCTCACATTCAGAATGACCAGCCTAGAACACTTTTATGAGCCTTTTCTCCTCCCCAGGCTGTACACAGATAATACATCAAATTAGCATCCCGAACCTCTGGTTCAGCATCACTTGACACCAGCCCCTCGGCATGAGGGGTGGGTTTTGGCAAGGCTGTTCTCAACTACATCCCAGCAATGTGGGATTGAGGCTTGTGACCTCCTTGGGAATCATCGGATGCTTCCAACCTGGGCTGGCCACAAGTTGAGGTCATGAGGTCTTGCTGGTCACTCCAGACCAGACTGTAAAAGAGGCAGCAGAGGCTGGGTGTGGTGGCTCATGCTTGTAATCCCAGCACTTTGGGAGGCTGAGGCGGGTGGATGACCTGAGGTCAGGAGTTTGAGACCAGCCTGGCCAACATGGTGAAACCTCATTTCTACTAAAAATGCAAAAATTAGCCAGGCATGGTGGTGCACACCTGTAATCCCAGCTACTTGGGAGGTTGAGGCAGGAGAATCGCTTGAACCTGGGAGGCAGAGGTTGCAGTGAACTGAGATTGCCTCATTGCACTCCAGCTTCAGTGACAAGAGCGAAACTCTGTTCCCCCCCCAAAAAAAGAGGTGGCAGAAACCCCAGCCTTATAATAAAGATTGGGTTGTAACTTGGAGAAAATACACATTTTCATTTCTCCATTGATAATCATAGGAATGTGAGCAAAAATATGTAACTATGAGGATGGGGAAAGAAAAAAAGAAGGAGTGAGGGAGGGAAGGATAGTAGTCAATAGATAGTGAATGGATCAAATTGGAAAGGAAAAAGTTCACTTTCAGGTAACCTGAAGTGGAATTTGGCCTCATTTCAGGTTGCCCAACTAGTAACACAGGATAACTGGTAAGGTTTAGAAAATGAAGTAGGGAGAGGGGAGATTGTCTAAACTTTGTACTACTTACTCCCAATATATGGTATGAAAATCTATTCTATTGAGCTATCTAAATATAAGTGTTTTTAATGCATCCTTTCTTGGGCCATGAGGAGGAGTAGGACAGCACAGAGCACCAGTGGCAGCTCTTCAAATCACAGATGTGGTCCCACTGACTGGGATTGCGGAGCTGTCAGTTAAAGTAGATGACTGCCTACACTTCGAGATGCAACCTCACAGCTGGTGAGGGTTGAAGCCAGCTGCACAGGGTGGTCCGTGAATTAAAAAATAACCACAGAGCTATAAGCCACGCTCCCCCAAACCCCCACCAGCCGATAGAAGGGAAGCCAAAGAAGCACGTTTGGTGGGTGTACCCTCATCCCCTGTTGCTTATGTGTTCAGAATCATGTCAATTGCAGTTCCTGGCTGCCTGACCCTGAGCAGAATCCTACAGAACAGGAACAGGGTGGGGAAAAAATGGCCGGGACCAAGTAGAAGCTGCTTTCGCTATGTGTCCCCAGCAAGTTCAAATGACTACCAGGATGGTTGGCTAGCAGATAGGGGTAGGAGGTTAATATATTTTTGAATAAGAGTTTCCTGTTACCTGCAAACACTCAAAAAAGAGCTAGAGGTTTTTATTCTTCTTAGGAAGAACAAGGGTTCGGGCTGTTTTCTCTCATCACTTGTCATAAATGATTCTGTCAATCATTTATTCTGACACCCATTCATTCCACAAATATTTATTGAGTGCCTACTATATGCCAGCCACAATGTTACACACCAAATATACAGCTCGCAAGCAAACACTGGGTTTTGTAGACAGGTTTGTACTATTGATACCAAGGTATGCACTGTAACATACTTACAGCATGTTTAGCCACCCTGAACTCAAGAGACTTGGGTTCAAATCCTAAGTCACTTACCTAGCTGAGTAACTGAGCTTTACCCAGTTTTACACGATTGACCTTTCCCTATGCCTCAGTTTCTCACTCTGTAAAGTTTGAGGGCTTGTGAAGAACTTAGCACAGACCATGGGAGTGGGAGCTACCATTATTTAGCACAGTCCTCCCACCCCAGCTCTGCCTGGTGCCACAGTCCACCGCTTGGTGGTATTTCCGAAGCTGGCCAGGCCCTCTGCTGCTGACCCTGGAAGTCGGGTCACACTAGACAAGGCTGCATGTGCGGGGAGAAGGCGGGGCGGGGGGGGCTCCTTTGCACGCGGCTGCTCGCGTTTCCCCAAGGCCTCCAGAGAGTCTAAAAACTCACCTCGGAGGAGGGGAAAGAGCGTGAAGTGGCTCTTTCGATCTGAGACACCCCCTCCCGGAGAACTCGCCCCCTCCCCCCAAGCCCAGTGCGGAGTGAAATCTTAGAAGCCGCGGCTGCTGGGTTTGAACGGAATGCCGGAGTCAGTGGAAGACGGAGCTGGTCGGCCCGAAGGTCAGCGAGTTGTTTTGAGTTCTCCTACCCGGAAGGTAGGGGGTGGGGTGGGGAGCAGGGAGTAGAGGACGCCAGGGCCCCCGAGAGACCCCGCGTCAGAGCAAAAATTGTTTGTGCTCCGGAACAGTCAGCTCAGCGGAAGCCGCGACGGGGGCGGGTCACGTGCGGCGGTGGCGGCGCAGCTGGCGGGGGAGCCGGGCTGGGACAAGGGCCGGGCCGGGCGGGGGTGGCGCGGGGCGGCGGCTCTCGCAGCCGAAGGTGGAACCGGCTGACTCTGGGCGCTGGGAGCGAGCGGCTCCCCGAGCCCGGAGCGAGGGAGGCGCGCTAGTTATGGAGGGACCCGTGTGGGAGCCAGGGCGCTCGGAGCTCCGCGTGGTGCGGCACGGGCGGGACGAGGAATCCTGGGGGGGCGGGGGCAGGGACACGGAAGCGGGCTCCCTGGGCGAGAGCGGAACCGACGCGGAGGCTGCGCGGGCGTCTGAACCCCAAGAATGGAGGCGCCGCTCTTGTAGTCGCCGGCCTTGTTTTCTTCTTGAACGCAAATCCCGGAACGACCGGAACCGCCATCCCCGCCTGCGTCCCAGGGGCGCCCCATTACGCATGGGGGAGGGTGGGTCCCGCGGGGCTACTCCGAGAGGGGATCCGTGAGGCCGAGGCCGGGGAGGGCTGCGAGGTGGCTCGCGGGTGTGCGAGCCGGAGCGGGGCTGCACACCACACAAACAGTCTCCCCTTCCCCAGGAAGAGCGGGCTAGGGAAGACGCGGGCTAGCTCTGGGGGCTCCCCAGGACTGTGGGTGCCAGGCGGGGACCGCAAAGCGGGAGGGGGTGCTGCAGAGAAACCATCGACTCCACCTGGAAGACATTGGCGGCCTCGTGGCCGGTGGTGAACGGTCTCACGCTTCCCCAAAGTGGCGCGCGCTACTCCAGCGTGGGAGGGAAAGGACACAAACTTGGCCATCTGCCAGAAGCCTTGAGGACGCCTGACTTTGGTGTCCCCCCGCCCCCCGCAGTGGCCCGAAATGTACTCTCCCTCCCATAGTCCACGAGGTTCAAGTCCGAGGCCTGGAAAAGTAGGGTCGCGTGGTCTGGCCTCGGATGGGAAACCCACCCACGTTATTCTCAGGTGCCACGCGGGGAAGGCGCGGAACAGTTTTCTTGCAAAGTTTCCCGCCCCTCACCCCAGTCGAGGAAGGGCGGCTCTTCCGGAGGTGGGGGCGGGGAACGGCCTCGGAGCAGGGAGTGGTGCTAGTTCCTCTTCCCCGCGATCGCTCGGGCAGCCGGCGCGTTCGCGTCCCCAGACGCTGCACCCCAGTTTGCTGCAACGTCTGCTCGGAGTCGCGGCAGCGGGTGCTGCGCGGAGTCTAGGACGACGCGAGACGCCATTTGCATCCCCCCTCCCTCCTGCAGGTTGGCGGGGGCGGCGGTGTCGCCCGCCGCGGAAGCGTATTCCTGGCAGTGACACTGATTAGATGCTGTGTCGATACGTGCACAGAATCGGGGTGGGCCTTCACCTCTCCTCTGCGCACACACTTTCTGTTGGAAAAGTTGCGGGTTTTTTTTCTCCCCTTCTCGCCGCACAGCTGCTGTCTCCAGGGCGGAATTAGGCGACCACGTTTGCTCAGCCCGAAGGAGAGAGAATCGCGCCGGCGCTGGGAGGCCGCCGGGCCCGGGCCGCGAAAATCCAGCCCTGGCTTTGCGTCGAGCTGCTGAGTGCCGCGCTTACGCGCGCGGGGCCAGCCGGGGCCTGGTTTCCATCTGCCCCTTTTGCCTCCGTGTTAAGTTCGCCGGGGAAAACCCAACGATCCGTGCAGAGCCCCTCGGAGGAGAGTCCCCGCCCCACCCCACCCCCAGCCCGATCCCGACCGATGGAAAAAATGACAGTATAGGTTAGAACAGGCTGCCCGCGAGTATTAATGCGGGCGGCCTCCGTTCCCGGTGCTTGGGGAGGATGGGCGCTTCGCCAGGAAACCGCCGAAGGAGGAGCCATGAGGGCCGCCTGCCTCTTCCCGGGCTAGAAAACGTGGATTCTCAGAGGAACCAGACAAATGTGGTCAGACAGCTGCAGGAACTTACCCCATCTAAATACAGGTTGCCCATGTATATTCCAACCAAGATCATTTTTGTTTCAATCTAATATACGTTGAGTCAATTAGAAATACTGTGAGAACTGGTCAAACGATAGATAGGAAACTTGCTCTTTGCCTGGTGTTAAATGTATGCTCAGGAGGTGCGGGGCTGAGCACTACCGGCGCAGCCAGTCTGTGTCCTCAGGAGACAGGGTCCCCTTTGCGTTCCACCTTCAAAGACCTTAATAGAACTTGAAGAGAGGATTTATTTTAGTTGTAGTTTCTATTTGGGGGTTGCTTAATCCTTGCAAACTCCTGCCTGGGGTTGTTGGTCGTTAGTAGTAGATGGTCCTGCGTTTTGGCTTTTACAGTCCACGTTTTTCTCTTGGCTTTTTCTTTTCCTGTGTACACGCTGCTGGGTGCGGGGAGGGGGCTGCCCAGACGTGTGCTGCCGCCGCCCTCGGGCTCTTACTTGCGCACCACGCGGCCTCGGAGGAGGGGAAATGTGAACTCTCCGGGTGGCGCTCGAGAACTGGAATTCTGATATAGGGCTGCGGGTTTGTTCCGGAGGCTGGCTGGGAGCGGCTTGTAGGGGCCGGAGGCTGTGAAGGGGAAGCCCCAGAGGTGACCCTGAGGCCTCAGGAGCAAACCTGGAGGCGCCCGTGTTCTTTGTCTTTCTCGGGGCTGGCAGCTTGGCACGCACAGTCCGATAAGGATCTACTGAGAGCTAGAGCGCACTGCCAGCACATTTCAGTGATTAGGCAAACGCCGGTAGCCACTTAAGGCAAAGGCCATTTGCGTTGTCTTTGAAAAGGAAAAGGCAGCCTCACCTAATGAATTATGGGTGACCCTGGAGAGGCCAAGCAGGGGAGGCCGAGGCCTCCTTAGGCTGTTACACGCCGCAACTCCTCCCCTTTGTGCCAGAGTCCCCATTTCGAAGGTAATGGGAAGCGTTTTGAAATTAGAAGTCTGACGGATTCTGTCTACAGAAGTGGTATTTGCATCTGTGCGTCAGTAAAATGTGGCCCGCCAGCAGCCCAGGGACAAGGCCTGCCATACGCCAGCCCTGGACCAGTGTTAGACCAAAGTACATCCCAGAGGACATGGCTTTTGGCCAACTCCTCGGAGAACTGATTTAAAGAGGTGGCCTTCAGCCATCAAAAAAGGTGGCCTGGAAGAGTAGGCTGGAGGTCCTGGAAACCGGCTCTCTTCCCCAGGGCTGCAGGGAGTGAGTGGGTAATGCTGCCTGAGCCCTGACGGAACTTGCCATTAATCCAGTCTAAATGAGCACCATTAAAGAGGACTCTCCCTCCTATCCACCACCACACACACAAGCCTTTACGGGAAGGTCTAGTGGAGACAGTTTGAGGGCATTTGGCCTTCACTTTTCAGTGGCCATACAATAGTGTCCTTTCCACCCTGCCAAGACCACTGGCTCCATGTAAACCTCCAGGAACTTTAACCTGGACCTTGTTCTTTACTCCCTCCCCATCCAAAGGGAGTACCAGATTATAGCAACAAGCACATGTAGTATTGTACTGGAGGCAGCGTTCTAAGCGCCTTATGTATGGAGGGAGGCATGTTATCCTCAGAACAGCCCTACGAGGTAGATACTAGTATTGGCCTTGTTTTACAGATGAGGACTCTGAGGTTCCGAACTGTTAAGCGGTTTGCCCAAAGCCGCACAGCTTGGGATAGGGCCTGATTGACCAGAGGGAGAGATAGGGCTGTGTTGCCTCTCTAGCGTTTTATAATGAAAGTGAGCTGTTTGGGAGGTGTTTCGAGAGGACTGCCTGGACCCCAACCTTCCAAAGGAAAATATGAAGAGATCAGAAGGCCCAACATTTGGCCTTTATTTTGCAAAACAAAGGTCTGTAGAGTTGTACAGTGGCATGTTACTGTGACTCTTCCGCGGCAAGGAAGAGGTCAGGGAAGGCAGTGCAAAGGCCCCCCTGGCCCACCTAGCCGCATAGCATCCGGCGGTCACGTCCGCCGGAGGTGACTGGGGACTGGGGACAGCCGATTGCCGAGGAACTCCTTATCGCCTAGTGTCAGTGCTCCCGGGTGCCGGAGCTAAACGTCCGCTTGCGGGGGCGGCTGGTTCACACCAGTCCCCTGGCTCCCGACGCGCCCCAGGGCTCCTCCGGCGGAGCTGGCTAGATGCCCGGCGGCGGCTCCGAAGCTCCGGGCTCCCCGCCACTTGCCCCGCCAGCCCGAGGCATGAAGCCCCACGGCCCAGGATTGGAGAGCCCAGTTGCTCAGTCCAGGTTGGGACTGCTGGTTCTGGGTTGCTCACGATCACTCTTCCCTCAACACCCGTCCGGCCGGGGCGCGCGCGCAGACACACAAACACAAACGGCTTCCAAGCGCGCAGCCCGCCTCCCGGGCCTCCGCTTTTCCTTCCTCCTCCCCGCTCGGGCGCTTCGGAAGCCCGTGGCGGTTGTGTGCTGCGCCAGGGAAGAGTCCGGGTTGGGGAGACCGCGCTGCCCTCTTCCCCCCAAGGTCTGCGCGCACGCTAGTACCCTTGGGAAGCACAGTCAGGCTTGTGGGTTCCCATCTTAGCGAGAAGTGACGGCTGCTGGCGAGGACCTGTTCGCTCCGTGTTTCGCAATGGCCCGGGGATCATAGGAGAGGGCCGGGCGGTGGGGCCTGCGCGTGGATGAGGGTGGCGGTAAATCCCCTCTCCCGCGAAGGTGGCTGAACCTCCGGCCACCGCTAGTAGGGGTCTACCCTGCTCGTCTTGCATTGGCCGCAGCTTGACTCCCCTGCGTGCCGCGGGCCGGTGTGGGTGTCCCCACTCCCTCAGGCCTTTACTTTCAGCTCGCGAAACCCCATGGATCCCCGGCTGGGCTGGGCAGCGCAGACGCCCAGCTGCCCTCGCCAACCCGGGGCCCGGAGGGGGCCAGGCTGGCCTGGGGGCTGGGCGGCCCGGCTGCACTTGCCGGTGTTGAGAGAGGCTCTGTGAGCCCGAGCTGGCCGCCGAGCCGAGGGAGAGAGCGCATCAGTCCGTGCGCCTCCAGGCAGAACACACGCCTTTCCCGGAACCTTGAAACCCAGGGGAGCCGCTGCCATCTTCGCGTGACGAGCAGCGAGACGCCGGTGATTAAGTGTTTCTTTCCGGCTGTCTCCCCGGGTTGCGGCTCTCCTCCTTTCCACAGGGCTGGAAGACTAAAAACCTGGGGAAAAACCACACACAACTGCGCTCTGGTCTCGATCGCCATGTAAGCACTGGTTTCCTAGGGTGCACCCACGCGGGGCGCTCCCTGCCCCCCTACTCCACGCCTGGCCGGGGGTCGAGGGCTGCAAGCCTCGGTTTCCATCCGCTCTAGCTCAAATCTCGGAGTTTAATGGGGAGGGGGGCACACATTGCTGAAGCCCCCAGACTCCCATTCTCCTTACGCCCCCCCCCCACACACACACACCATGGGGATTAAACCTAAACACATGAATCCACCACCCACACCCGGGACTAATCCAGCCGCGCCTCCTGGGATTAACTCGGCTCACAGGTCCATAAAACACTTCCGGCACGGCCAGAGGGTCCGTCTGCAGAAACACTTTAAAAATTGTCCTCCCGGGTCTGGAGTCAGAATTGACTGGGTGGAGGGAAGTGAGTAAACAGACAGTTGTAAGAGACAATCCGTGAGGTTTGCAGGCTGTGGAAAGAGCTGCCTAAAATATGGGTTGTCGGGGCTGTCTCCAGCAGGAGGGTGGCCCGTGTCCTAGCAGACAGATCCCAGAAAAGGATGCAATATGTTCTAAATGACATTGACCTGGAGGAAGGAGGGTGTAGGCAAGAGCAGGCAGGCTTCACCTGGTTCAGTGAGGAAGACTAGCTTCCAGAAATTTGTGGGGGCGAGTGGCCAGTCTCTTCATCTGTAAAATCAGAACAGTAACACCTATTCTACCCACCTCGGATGGGTTTCTGAGGACCAAAATGTGAAGGCACTTTGTAAATGCCGCTCAACCCTTCCGCTTCACTGTGGTCAATGTTCCGTCTCTCTTAGGTAGAAAAACCAGTGACTTGCTGATTAGAAAACAAAGTAAAAATCAGCACTTTCTCAAATCTACGCAACAATGTTCGAGATGAAGGGAACCCAAAAGCAACCTAATATTTTTAACCTTCTTTTACATCATTTCAAGATAAGTTTCTGAAGTAATGAGAGAATGTTTGAAATGTTCTAAGAAAAATCTGTCAAAAACTGGGGGTTAATGGGGAAGAAAGGGAGGCTTTAAATTGAGTCAAATCACATTTTAAGAATAAGGCCGGGCGCGGTGGTTCACGCTTGTAATCATAGCACTCTGGGAGGCGAGGTGGGTGGATCACCTGAGGTCAGGAGTTCGAGACCAGCCTGGCCAACATGGCGAAACCCCGTCTCTACTAAAAATACAAAAAATTAGCCGGGCAAGGTGGCGGGCGCCTGTAATCCCAGCTACTGGGGAGGCTGAGGCAGGAGAATTACTTGAACCTGGGAGGCGGAGGTTGCAGTGAGCCGAGATCTTGTCACTTCACTCCAGCCTGGGCAAAAGAGCTAAACTCCGTCTCAAAAAAAAAAAAAAAAAAAAAAAAGAAAACCGGAAGAAGAATATAAATTCATAGTAGCTTCCTGGCTATATCCCCTTCTGTTAGTCTGGAGAGGAGATGCCTTTGGTAGCCACTCCCCCAGTCCCAGGACCGAAGGCGGTCTTGACCCAGGTTTGGTCTGCGAGGTACAAGGTGGGTGGTGGCGTCTGGGATGGGGACAGTGAAGAAAGGCGATCATTCTGCTTTAAATGAACATCAGAAGACCCAGGCCTGCTACTGCGTCTTGAAGGCCTGGAGTTGTTAAAACTGTGTGGGAGGGGGTGCCTCCTGACCTCCTTCCTCGCAGATGGGCTCACGCAGCGTGACCGGCCCCAGGTGGTGCCCAGGCGCGCTGGGGATGGAGGCCCAGGCTGCGCGTTCACCCTGCCTCACAGATAGCGAGCAGGGGCCTCCGGCTGGACCGCCCACCGGCCTTCCTCTCCCTTCCCTGCCTTGGGGCCTTTGGACCAGGGTTAACCCTGGTCCCGCCTCCACGCCACTGCCCCTCGTGCAGCGCCCTCCCCGCCCTGGCTCCCGGCCCAGATCCCGAGGCCTCCCTCGCCCCGCAGTCTCGGTTCTTCCCCCTCGTGATTCATTTAGCAGCGGTGCAGAAAGCCTGTTTACCTCCGCAGCCCTGGGCGACTCGATCTGCGTAAAAAGCCCCAACGCCAGCGCCGACCAGTAGGGGGGGATTGTCCTATAGATTATTTCTCCTGGTTTTTGTTTTTGTTTTTTTTAAACCAGAAGGCTTGGTTGAAGAGGGGGTGGGGTGGCGTGTTGCTGCTGTTTTTTAAAACACCGTATTTGAAAGAAACAAAAGCCACACAAAAGCCGTTTAGGAGGTACCAAGACTGTTTTTACATATAAAAAGTGCAGCGAATACCAAGGGGCCCCCAACAGTGATAAACTAAATGGTTGGCCGATTTCGACAATTAGCAGTTAATCTGTTATCTGCGATCAGCAAACAAGTTTTGAGGCTCGAAGGACACCGAATTCCTGTTTCCAGTCGACAGCGTTGTACTCGAATCCGTTGAGCACATCAGATGCTCCCGGTTTCTCCTAGAGCGAATCCAGCTTTAGCAAACATGGGTTTCCCAGGTTGGAGGACCGACTTGAGCCAGAGAAAATTCTTGGGCAGCTGAGGAGCTTCTGCCTGCATCGCCCCTCGAGCCCGAGCTCGTCTGTTTGGTTCAGATTTCTCCAAATTGGTTTTCATCCCCTGATTTCGCGGACCTCCTAATTTTGAACTTAGTAGGCCTCCGATAGATGTGTACTGAATGGCAGAAACTAAAGTGAGGCCCTCGGCCTGGAAGACGGCCTGACGCACGGCCTCACCCTTGGAACCCCATTCGGGTTCCCAGAGCCCCCGGGCCGCCGCAGCCTGCGCGCAGCTTCGCCCTGCGCGGGCCAGGGCGGGCGGGGGAGGCCAGGAGGCACGAAGCGCCTGGAGCCTGCACGATGATAAATATTGCGCAGACAGCCCATAAATAATTTGCATTATGTTCAGCTGACAACGCGGGGCGATTAATTTTAATAGCTACATATTTGCCTGGGCTGCTGCTTTCGTAGGCCCTGTAATGAAAGGCGAGAGGCCGCCCTGGCTCCGTGCTCGCGGTCCAGGAAGGCAGCCGGGGGTGCGGGAAGGCCCGATGTGGCGTCTCTTCCAGGCAGCCCCCCGGGGAGCCCCTTCCCCTGGGACCCCCTCTCGCCCTCCGTGCCTTGTAGAGGTGAGGTGTGCGCGCACCGCCGGAGCACCCCCGAGGCCTCGAGCAACAGGAGCCACCATAATGACACTGCACATTTGTCTGTGTGGGGAGAGCCACTTGTGGACTGGGAGACCCTCCACGTGGCTTTGTGCCCCACCTGGACCAAGTCCGGTGTTTCAGGTTCCACTTAGGCTGGGAGGGGGGTGTTTGCCGCCGCCAGTTCGCCAGTGGGCCCAAGCTCGGCCGAGGCTTCTCCGCCCTCCCGAGGCAGAGGCAAGAGACAAAACAAAGCCCGGCTGCCCACGCGTCCTCTCCGCGCGTGTAGGGTCCTGATTTCTCCCTCCCAGGAGCTGTCCGGCGCTCCGCGGAAGGCCCCCCTAAAATGCTTCCTGAGCTCCTCTATGCAAAGGACTGCACATATAAAGGACGGAAGAAAGGGTCTGGAGGAGCTCTTTAAAAGAGGGGGCAGGGAAGGAAGCGCAGCGAGGAAGGACGCGGCCGCCGCGGTCCCGTTGTGGCCGGGTGCGCGCGTGTGCGTGTCTGTGTGTGCGTTCCGATGACAAAGCCCCGCCGCCGCCGGCAAGCTCCTGGCTGCCAGAGCTCTGGTGGGGGAGGGGAAAGGGAGGAGAGGCGAAGCGCTAGCGTAGGTAGCGGGGAGTCGAAGCTTCCCAGGAGAAAGAGTTCATTCATGAGCTGTAGGAGGCCTCCCGGCCCGGCCAGGTGGAGCCTCCTGAAGCCAACACCTGTGTATTTTCCTTTTTTGAAACAGGCGAGCCCATCGATCATTACCATATTTTAATTGCCTTTCGTAAAGGTCATCTCTAATTATGGGTTGCGAGGAGGGTTGGCCAGGAGTCCGTGGCCCTTTATTATCTGTGTGGGTGTCGCCGCAGAGACAATGCGCCCAGTTCTTATCGAAATGCCAATCCGAGGGTGTCCGTGCGCGCCTGCGAGGCGGTCACGACGTGCTGGATCCACGCAGACCAGGCTGCGTGCACAATAAAAGCCGAGCAGGCGGCGGAGGGCCGCGCAGACCCACGGGTTTTCTTTTTAGAAACAGTGGTGCGAAGAGACTTGACAATAATAACACGCAGCAGGATTAAATCAGGGCGGGAATAAGAAAATGTATTTTCGTTTCTAGAATCGCGGACTGTGTTTAACCCATCCGATCCTTCCCTCCCCAGAGCGTTTTGTGCCCACGTGGAGTTTTGCGCAGGGACAGGTGCCGGGCACAGAGTGGCCTGGGACTGCCCGATGATGTTCCAGGGCAGACACGTTATGTTCATATTAATCTCTTCCCTTAATTCAGCATGGTTGTCAGTTACAGTGACGTGAAACATCCTTAACGATGTCTGTTTTACGGGAAACAATACCTGGCTAGTTGAAAAGGGGAAAGCAAACGTTGAGGTTTTTTAACTTTTGAAAGTCTGCATTTCCTTAGTTTTTATCACTTTCAGAAACTCTTGTGGCAAAAGCTTATTGTAACTTTCTCCGAGGGAGAAGAGCAGTGGAGAAGGTAGATGGAAGGTCAGGGGTTCTTGGGAGGATATTTTGGAGATGGATGGAGGTAGAGATCAGTGAAGAGCTGTGGGTCGGGGGTGGTCAGCAGCCACTCTGAACTTGATTTTCTCAAAGGAGCCTGGCACTTCTGAGCCACGATGCTGTTTCTGGAGTCCAGCCTGACAAAGCCAGAGGCTGGGGTCAGGAGCCTCGGAGAGTTGGAGAGTTTTGTACTGGTCCTGCTTCCTGCCTGCCCCCACACCTGGCCTCCTGGCCTCACCAGCAGCCAGCTCTGCCCTGAGGAAGGCAGAGCCAGATGACTGGTCCAACCCCCCAGAGACCGCCTGGCTTTCTCCTCCCCTGTAATCATAACCAGATGCACTTAAGCGCCTTTCATCAGAGGAAGCCCAAAGCCCTTTAACAGGCTTCAATAAAAGCCTTCCGAGGGCCTAACCAGCCTGCTCAGCGTTGGGGCCCCTGTGCCCATTTCCCAGCTGAGCCAGCCTGGGGCTGCAGTCAGGGTCTAGCCTCTACCCTGGGGCCCCAGAAGCCAACGAAATCTACTCAACTAAGGCAGCCTCTCCAAGCAGGTAAGGTGCCAAGATTCCTGCCAGGTGTGTGGGTGCAGACCTCGTTAACAGGAGGAAAGAAAGGCATGGGAAGGAAGCCAGCAGCTAGTGCCTATCTTAAGGAAGGACAAGAAGGAGCAGCCTGTGAGAAGGAACCAGAGGGGCTAGGAAATACAGCAGGGGTGAAGGGGCAGTGATGATGGAGATATTCAGAAAGGCTCCCATGGTACTTCCACCAACCCAAATTCAGAGGTCAGAGCTGCTGTCCCACTGTGTTGCAATCTGTCTCCCTTACTAAACTGTGAACTCCCCAAGGGGAGGGACTATCTTATTCACCTTTGCAGGCCCAGCCCGGGACCTGGCACAAAATAAGTAATCAAAATGGGAGATCACAAGCTATGATGGAAAACTCTGAATCAAGACACATCTAGGCTTAAGATGGGAGCTCTGCCCCCAGTGGTTGTGTAGCCTATCTGAGCCTCAGTTTCCTTATCTGCAAAATGGGTATCAGAAGGCCTACATCAAAAGATTGGAGAAAGATTCGATGAAGTAGTTGCAGGTGAAGTACCAGGAAGATGATAATAAAGTTTTCAATAAATACTGTGCCCTAGCTGGGTGTGGTGGCTCGGGCCTGTAATCCCAGCTACTCTGGAGGCAGAGGTGGGAGGATCGCTTGAGCCCAGGAGGTCGAGGCTGCAGTGAGCTGAGATTGTGCCACTAAGTGACAGAGTGAGACTCTCTCTCAAAACAAAACAAAGCAAAACTAGACAGACAGACAGACAGACAGATAGATAGATAGATAGATAATCTCATGCCCTTGCTCTAGAAGGAGTGAAGAGAGGATTTGGGCTGATATTGTTTGAATTGTAAGTAGGAAGGTTTGTGTTACACCCTAGCTAGGCACAGGTCTGGACTGGGATTTGGATCAGAAGAAGGAATTGCTTCTAAACTGTGTGAATTGAAGCCACAGGACCCCACTGCACTGTCCAACAGGGCAAGTAGCCCCAAAGCTGTGACCTTGGGAAGACATGCCAGCCTTGGTCTCAGGCTCTGGGGAAGGGGCAGGTCCTAGACCCTTGGACTCTTCCTGCACAGGGCTGGTTGTGGCTGGGACCTAGTTGTGCACTGCGGGCCAGGCTGCTGGAGATGAGTGGCTGGCAGATAATCCCAGTTGGTGCTGGCTTTCTGTGGTCAAGAGGAGAACTGCCCCTTCAGCCTTGACCTCTGCTCCAGTAATCATGGCTGTATTTTATTTTTGGCCGGTTCATCCTCTGGCATTTGGCAGGGTGGGGAGGGGAAGGAGGGTTGCCTTCGTCTCTTTGCTGTTCCCTCTGGTCTGCTCAGTAGTTCCCTACCTCTCACCCCCTCACCCCGCCCCACACAATGTAGCCTGGTTTTCTCCCCATTGCAAGCTGCTTTATCATTTCTGCCTGTTCCCTGGCTGCTCTGCTTGTTTGAGAGTAGGGGTAAGACCTGGGCTCTCCCCATTCTCCTCCTCGGTCCATCACATTCCAGATATCTTGCAGCCCCTCCTCCGGTCTCCCTGAGCTTGGCACTTCCCCAGGAGGGCAGCCTGAGGGTCAGGGTCCGTGGGCCGCCTGGGCATCAGGGGCCTGTGAGTGCCTGGCTCAGAGAAGGAGGAAAGGGTGGGGGACAGAGGCCAGCTGCACTGCTGCCCATTCCTAGCTTTGTGAATGGAAGCTCATGCATTTGGTGTGTGACACAAGTCTGGTAGTTGGGGTCAGAATGAAAAGGTGTGGGATTTGTGGGGGAATTGGGAAGAAACTGAAGTAAGCTAACAGTACTTGCATAATTCATCCCTCCCTATCCTTGAGATGAGCACCTTCCAGGAGAGGCAAGAAAAACAAGAGAGAAAAGAAGACAAGAGAAGGGAGAGCAAAACCAGCCTGGCGGAAATGCTTTGCCCCTCTCCTTTCCTGCCTAGGGAACTGGCTCCCTTGTGCAGCCAATGTAGGTCAGGAGGGGATAACAGTTAGGGTCCTTTACCCAGATCCTTCAGGGAAAATGTGAGATCAGATTTGAGAAGACACAGGTCACTGTCCTACAGGGATTTCAGAAAGAATAAGACATTGTGTTATCGAAGGTGAGGGATTTGGGTTATTATCAGAAATTTCCTTTAAAAAAAGAAAATTCCTGCCCATCACACTTTTGTTTTTAACCCAGTTCACCTTCTTCCATGGATTTAGCAATATGTTATGAAATTGATCTCCCCTATAGCATGTCAGCTGCAAGGGAGCTCAGAAACAATTTAATTCTGCTCCTGGAATCTGTGGGTCCTGAATTTGGTGGAAAGACTCAACAGCTGGAGGCTGGAAGCATCCGGAGGCATCTTCACTTGCATGTCTGGCTGTTGGCTGGGACCTCAGCTGTGTCCCATAGCATGACCACAGGGTTCTCCATGTGGCATGGGCTTCCTCACAGTATAGTGCCTTCGCCTTAAGGGTAATAGGACTTTAAGTTACAAATCGGCAGCTCAGGGCTCCAGAAAACTGGCATTGCAGTAAATAAGGCGGAAGCTGCATCACCTTCCCCCCACCCGCCCCGAGACGGAGTCTTGCTCTATTGCCCAGGCTGGAGTGCAGTGGCGCCATCTCGGCTCACTGCAACCTCCGCCTTCCCGGTTCAAGACATTCTCCTGCCTCAGCCTCCTGAGTAGCTGGGATTACAGGCACACACTACCATGCCTGGCTAATTTTTGTATTCTTAGTAGAGACGGGGTTTCAGCATGTTGGTCAGGCTGGTCTCAAACTCCTGACCTCAGGTGATCTGCCCGCCTCGGCCTCCCAAAGTGCTGGGATTACAGGTGTGAGCCACCATGCCCGGCCGGCTGCATCACCTTTTCTAATCCACCCTTGAAGTCTATATTCATTGGTTGTGATTGTGGTCACAAACCCACCCAGATTCAAGGGGAAGGGACAGAGACCCTACTTCTCACTTGGGAGGAGAGTCAAAGAACTTGTGTCCATGGCGGGGTGGGGGTGGGAGGTGGGAAGGTGGTAGGGGAAGCCATACCAGGCACCTTTGAGAGCTAAGCTTAATTAGCAGTGGCTCTAAACTAGTCTACATTGTAATAGGGGTTTCTACCCTCAAGAGGCCTCATAAATTATATGGGGAGCAGGGGGACTCAGCTAAAATTAGGCCATGGTAAAAGTAATAGAGCCTATAAAGCAAATATGGATTTTAGGAAAAATAGAAAATATATCGAGACAGCTGTCTCTATGATCTTGTCCAGTGTGGGAAGGACTGAGGGAGAACTGAGTGGTGGGATCAGATGGGTTTCAGGCTCTTCTGCATTGAAAGGGAAGCAGGTAAAAGATTAGCATTCTATCTGCCGCCATCTTTAGCCTACTGTCTTGGGGAAGATCTGGTAACCCTTCATTGCTCCCAACAACATTATTTTCACTATTGCCTTACAAGTCACCTCCCCCTCTACCACCAGTGTACAGCTATCTTTATATGGTACAAAGCTAGGAATGTAGTCAATGCATTTCCTGAAGTGTGTGTGGAAAAAAAAAATTAATACTTACTATTTGTGCCCTCCCCGAGGTGTGGTTTTAAATATCCAGCATGGATGGTGTTGTGACTGAAAGGGCCTGGGTACATCTCTAGGGCCCCAGGTTCCCATTATCCTTGTCTCTAACCCCTGAATGGAGAGTTTGACTTCTAATTTCATGCTAGGGGTTTCACAGGCAACATAATTGTATTTGCCTCTGCCTTTGATCTGCTATTTGATCTGCTATTTTATTGTGGTTCGACTAGGAGACAAAGATAGAAACGTGGTGGAAAACATGATTTCGTTTTGCTTGGGAATTGGCAGTTATTATTTTCTGTGGCTCCCTTAACATGACACATCTTCGCTAAATCCAAAATCTCATCATTTTCCCATTTTTGAAAATCCAAAAGGCATGTGTACCCTCTGGCCTGCTTTCCTCTTCCCTCCTGAAGATTTCATTTTCAGCAAGACTTTGGGGGCATGACGTTCAGATGTTAGATCTCAATGCAGATTGGAGCCCTGAATTAGTGTAATACACCTGGGTGAACTGTGCCACACCTGCCCCTTTCCTGACCTCACCGCGACTTCCCAGAATGTATCTGGTTCACCCTAGCCTCCCTTGAGGTGATTTTGGGTCTGCAGGGCCAACTCCTATCCTGGGAGTTGCAAACAAAGAAACCCAGATCCAGCAGGTGGGTCAGAACTAAGCGACATTCAGGGGGTGGCCCTTGAAATAAGCTGGCTTCTCAGGCAGGGTCACTGTATTACATTGTACAGTTTGTGTACTGCACAAAGGTCCCCAGCCAAAACACAGACTAGGCTACTGGCAACTCTGTTCTCAGGGCAAAGGAGAAAGAGATTCTGTCTCTGATCCAGAAGAAAAGAGAAGGTGACACAGGACAGACAGGTTAAAAGGGTCTCTTGGGAGCACAATGGATCAGCCTGACTGGGCCAAGCCAGTGTTGACCCAGCATGTTGGCGCAGTAGGCCTATATACACCCTCTTTGTTTTGTTACCTCTCATCTGCAGGTACTGGTTCATAAGTTATTGGGTCCCTCCTAGGCTTTATTTGGAGTATGGGTGGGAGAAGGACAGGAGTGTCACCCTGCTTATGTGTCTTGTTTAGCCAGCAAGGTGGGATTTGTTTTTTATTTCATAAATCAAAGGGAGTTTGATTTATGAATATGAAGATTTTAAGGCATGCTGTTCACTGCAGACCGTTATGTACTTAGTGTAGGTGTTTGAGTGTAAGGAGTAAGACCCTAACAGGGCTGGGTGCGGTGGCTCACGCCTGTAATTCACGCCTGTAATTCCAGCACTTTGGGAGGCCGAGGCAGGCGGATCACCTGAGGTTGGGAGTTCGAGACCAGCCTGACCAACTTGGTGAAACCCCATCTCTACCAAAAATACAAAATTAGTTGCGCGTGGTGGTGCGTGCTTGTAATCCTACCTACTCGGGAGGCTGAGGCAGGAGAATCTCTTGAACCCGGAAGGCGGAGGTTGTGGTGAGCCGAGATCGCGCCATTGCACTCCAGCCTGGGCAACAAGAGCGAAACTCCGTCTCAAAAAAAAAAAAAAAACCCTAACAGCTGGTACAATAGAGTTTGACATCCTTATAAGCTACCTGTGAACTAAAATTCACACTAATGTGTGATGGATGAGGATAAATTGCATTAAGAAGTGGAGAATCGGCCGGGCGCGGTGGCTCAAGCCTGTAATCCCAGCACTTTGGGAGGCCGAGACGGGTGGATCACGAGGTCAGGAGATCGAGACCATCCTGGCTAACACGGTGAAACCCCATCTCTACTAAAAAATACAAAAAACTAGCCGGGCGAGGTGGCGGGCGCCTGTAGTCCCAGCTACACGGGAGGCTGGGGCAGGAGCTTGCAGTGAGCTGAGATTGGACCGCTGCACTCCAGCCCAGGCGACAGAGTGAGACTCTGTCTCAAAAAACAAAAAAAAAAAAGTGGAGAATTGGCCTGGCTTGGTAGCTCACACCTGTAATCCTAGCACTTTGGGAGGCCAGGTGGGCAGATTGCTTGAGTGCAGGACTTTGAGACCAGCCAGGGCAACATAACAAAACCCCTTCTCTACCAAAAAATACAAAAATTGGCCGGGCGTGGTGGCTCACGCCTGTAATCCCAGCACTTTGGGAGGCTGAGGCGGGCGGATCACGAGGTCAGGGGTTCCAGACCAGCCTGACCAACATGGTGAAACCCCGTCTCTACTAAAAATACAAAAATTAGCCGGGCATGGTGGCACGCACCTGTAATCCCAGCTACTCAGGAGGCTGAGGCAGGAGAATCACTTGAACCTGGGAGGTGGAGGTTGCAGTGAGCCAAGATCGTGCCACTGCACTCCAGCCTGGGCGACAGAGTGAGATGATGTTTCCAAAAAAAACCCAAAAACAAAGAAACAAAAAACAAAAAACCCCAAAAAACAAACAAACAAAAAATTAGCCGGGCATGGTGGCATGAACCTGTAGTCCAGCTACTCTGGAGGCTGAGGTGGGAGAATCGCTCCAGCCGGAGAGCGAGAGGTCAAGGCTGCAATGAGCCCAGATCGCACCACTGCACTTCGACCTGGGCAACAGAGTGAGACCCTGTCTCAAAAAAAAACAAAAACAAAAAAAACAAAAAAAACAGGGCCGAGTGTGGTGGCTCACACATGTAATCCCAACACTTTGGGAGGCTGAGGTGGGCAGACTGCATGAGCTCAGGAGTTCACGACCGGCCTGGGCAACATGGTGAAACCCCGTCTCTACTAAAATACAAAAAAAAGTAGCCGTGTGAGGCGGAGTGTGCCTGTAGTCTCAGCTACTCAGGAGGCTGAGGCAGGAGAATTGCTTGAACCTGGGAGGTGGAGGCTGCAGTAAGCCGAGATTGTGCCACTGTACTCCAGCCTGGGCAAGAGAGCAAGACGCCATCTAAAAAAAAAAAAAAAAAAAAAAGAGAGAAAAAAAGTAGAGGATCATCTGAAGAAATTCCAATCAAAATTAACTCCAAAACGGAGCTTTTCTAGTGTCAGTAATGGGCTGGTTGAGGAGGTCTTTGGGAGCCTTCTTTTTGTTGATTGATTTTTTTTTCTTTTGAGACAGGGTCTCGCTCTGTCACCCAGGCTGGAGTGCACTGGTGTGATCTCGGCTCACTGCAACCTCTGCCTCCCGGGCTCAAGCAATCCTCCCATGTCAGCCTCCCGAGTAGCTGGGACCACAGGTGTGCACCATCACAACTGACTAAGTTTTGTATTTTTATTAGAGACGGGTCTCACCATGTTGCCTAAGCTGGTTTTGGACTCCTGAGCCTAAGTGATCCCTCCACCTCGGCCTCCCAAAGTGCTGGGATTACAGGCATGAGCCTGTATTTCTTTACAAAGTCACACTTGCCCAAAGTTTATGAAGCCAAATAGTATGTAAAGGCCTGGTACAAAAAAGCAGTCCCCTGTGGGCACCTCCCTCTTTACCTGTTTCTTCTGGTAGATACTATCACCATCATATTTCTAAATAATATATAGATGTGGCCTTCTTTCAAGTAATTCATGCCAGCTGGGTGAGGTGGCTCATGCTTATAATGCTAGCATTTTGAAAGACTGACGTGGAGGCAGGACTGCTTGAGGATAGGAGTTCGAGACCAGCCCGGGCAACACAGTGAGACACTGTCTCGATAAAACATAAAAAAGGTGCCGGGTGTGTTGGTACATGCTTGTAGTCAAAGCTACATGGGAGGCTGAGGCAAGAGGATCGTGTGAGCCCAGGAATTGAAGGCTGCAGTGAGCTCGTACCACTGCACTCCAGCCTGGGCAGCCAAGCAAGATACAGTCTCAAGAAAGAAAAAAAAAAAAGTAGGCTGGGTGTGGTGGCTCACCCCTGTAATCCCAGCACTTTGGGATGTCGAGGCAGGTGGATCACTTCAGGTCAGGAGTTTGAGACCAGCCTGGCCAACTTGGCAAAACCCTGTCTCTACTAAAACTAGAAAAATTAGCTGGGTGTGGTGGCGCATGCCGGTAATCCCAGCTACTTGGGGAGTCTAAGGCATGAGAATTGCTTGAACCCAGGAGGTGGAAGTTGCAGTGAGCCGAGATCGCGCCACTGCACTCCAGTCCAGCCTGGGTGACAGAGTGAGACTCCGTCTCAAAAACAAAAAAAAAAAAAGGAAAAAAAAAGTAATCCATGTCAACCATCTGATCGTGGAGGGGGATTTCAGATCTCTGTACCATACTTTCCCTTCTCCATTCTTGCCATAGCACTAGAGCACAGTGTCTTACTAAATTCATATCCAGTGTTTACTTTGTAACCACTTATATATCATTCATTGCTGAGCCAAATGAGCTTCAGTGATTGCAGTTCCTTTCTTGTAAGATTTTCTTTTTCCTGGAGTTAGTAATTGCCTCATTTTTATATTTGCCTAATTTTCTTTGACCTATGACTACTTTCCCCATACTTTCCAACCTCTGTACAATTAATCTCAGGACAATTTTCTGCATGTCCAAATCTTGAAGACCATCTGCAAATGGGCTGATCTTTTTTTGTTTTGTGTTTCTTTTTTTAATCCCTATTTTCTTTAAATCTGAAACCTTTTTCAAAAAGTTTCCAATCTTCCATTTAGTTTTGTTTTCTGAAACTTATGAAATGCTGTGGGAGTTTTTACTGATTTCAAATGGGGTATCGTGTTTTGGTGGAAAATTGTGTCTCTCCCACCCAGCTAATGTCAAGAGCTGAGAAATGGATCCAGAGTTTCTGATATTTGATATTTTGCTTAGCTGAAATAAACTTTCATCATTTTTCCTAAACAACAACCTTTCAGAAGTAATGACTGTTAGTCCCGGGAACCCTGGAAATATTCAGTATTTGTACCCTCCCCTCTCCCCGCTGAACTGATTCTACATTTTTAGAAATAAAGGTTATTTTAAAAATAATTGGCCTTTACCCAGACCGTTTACTGCAAGATTCTTGCCCTTTATTTACGTTCACCTCACGGTGCCTTTTATTTGTGTTCAGTCATTTACAAGTCTGCCTTTCCAACTAGATTGTAAATTACTTGAGGGGGCCAGAGGTGTCTTTAAAAAATTCACTTCTGTACTTTTGGATCCCCCTAGGTCCTAACACAGCGCCTCGCCCTTAGCAAGCTCTCCATAAATGCATGTTAAATTCAAAAAGTGGACAAAAAAAAGTTCCAGTCTTCTCCAATCAGGAGCCCTAAACCGTGGTGACTCTCAAATCCTCTCTGGCCCCAAGAGCGCCCTGTGAACGGTGGGTAGGCCTCGCCCCCCACCCCCAGCTGCCTCCGCAGGTTGCCGCTGGGGACCGAATGCTGGGGTGCGCAGGAGAGGCGATAACACGTTGACCATCGCGGGAGTCGGGAACCAGAGGTTGCTTCTCAGGATTAAGATCCGTTCCAGCGTTTCGGGGAGGGGCGACACTACAGGCCTCGCTTTCACCAGGGACGGCCGCCCTATCGCCCCCGACCTGGGGTCAGCGTGGTCCGCAGCGGGGAGGGGGGGGCCTCGAAAGGGAGCGCTCCCCGGCAGCCCGGAAACATCCGCGCGGCAGCCCCGGCCGGGCCTGCGGCTCCGCGGTCCCACCGCCGGGGGCAGCGCCTCCTGCGCAGCCCGGCCAAGATGGCGGCCGGCGCGCAGCCGCCCGCGTCCGGAGGAGAGGCGGCGGCAGCCCAGTGTCAGCCGGGGAGTGCGCTGTGTCCTCCTTTACTCACGGGGACCCCGAGGGCCCGGTCCTGCCACTTCGTCCTGACAGGCCCCCTTCCCGGAACCCTACCTGGAAGGGCCCCGGCTGGGATCGGGACGGCCTGGAGGATGGCCGCCTGGCTAGACATGGTGGACAGGGGACCAGAGGGGACCACTGGGTGCCAGCCCCACACCCAAGCCATTTCCTCCAGCCCTGGGACACCTCTGGTGCGCAATTCGACGATATTAGTAACTGCAGGTGGGCTTCACGCCCCGTAAAGACACAGGGTTCAAAGCTCTTGAAATCAGGAGTGTCTTGGAAAATCTGCTACTTCTGGTTGTGAAACCCACGGTATTCTCTAGTAAAGGCTACAGAATATGTGCGGTTCCTCACATTTGCTGTGACATCGGTATGCGCGCTGTGTAGGCTGCCTGCCTCCTAGGACACTCCAAAACCTGAGGTCCAATTTACCAGAAATGGCATTGATGAATGCGGTGCATTCTGAGTGATCTCCCGCTGGGCTCAGATTGGGAGGTCAGAAGGGCCCCCAAAGGGAGCAGCTGATGCAGGTAGAATCACAATGGTAGAAACAGAGAAGTACCCAGAAACGCTTCCCCATTACCCTTTGTAAACTGGGTTGACACCTCCCACTGGTTCAAGGTTCCATCCAAAGTTTGCATGTTGTTTATCAGCTCAGCTTGAGAGGCAGAATGTGAACTTTTTGGTTTTGTTTTGGTGAAATAGTCTTTCTGCATGACATTTGCACCAGCTTGTTATTCTTATGGAAAACACTTCCTCCACCTACCCTGGGCAGCAGCCACACCAGCCTTTACTTCCTTGTGCAGGCCCTCTTTTAATTACCTCTCTCTTGCTCCAGTTTAGGCAGCCCCCGGCACTTTGTTCAAGTATAGCAATAAACCCAAGACTGGGCCTAATCCTCTGTGGTCCTGACCTTCCCCACAGCGGGCCTGGAGTCTGGAGGGCCTTCCTGCTCCCCTGATTAGGGCCAAGAACGCAGCTTGATGTGTTTTGTGTTTTCTCCCCTCTGCACACTTGGTACTTTTCAGAGTGCTTCACTAAAAAATCAGATGCAAGAAAAACTTCAAAGCAGCCCTTTGGAGCCAGGCCTCCGTGAGCTGGGGTCACCCGACCACCAAGCCAACCATTCGACTTCTAAACTGTAGCCAGGGCCAACGGGTTACCGCTGACCTTTTGCACACCGAATTCCTCTCCTAGCGCTAGCTCGGGTGGCCAGGGAGCCTCAGCTGCACCCACCTCCTGCCCGGTCCAGTCCCGATGCCCCTCCCGGGAGGCGCGGTAACCTTAAACGGCAGGACAGGCGGCTGGCCGAGCTGGTTCGGTGACGACTCCTTGGAGACAGCGGCTTCGAGGAGCAGGCCCCGTCTGCAGCGCAGCTGAACGAGTTAAGCTGCCCCAGGCGTGAGCGGACCAGGGTGGGGCCTGGACAGGAGAGAACCGGCGGGGGGGCCCGGGCCGTGTCAGCCCAAGGATTTCCAATTTGCAGGGGGAAAGGTGAACCTGACTCTCCCTTCCCGAAGGGCTTCGTGGGGGGCCCAGAAGACCTCTGTCAGGGGTTGGGGAGGCGCCTCGAAGCGGGGCCCAAAGTGAGGCTGCAGAAGGGGGGGTTGTGGGGGGAGGCGGTGCGCCCTCAAGGCCACCTGGTCAGTAAAGGCGCTTCTGCGCCGTAAGAGCAAGCAAACAGCTGTAGCATCCGCCCCTCGGGCTCCAGCGGCCCACGGTGCAGGCAGGCAGGCAGGGGAAGAGTGGCTCTGCGCGCAGCCCCGGGTGCCCTAAGGCCCATCCGCTGCTGTGCTGCCCCAGCCCTTCGCCCCCTCCCCAAAAAAAACCCGGCCGCGCGGGCCAGAACCTAGGCTACACGGGCTCCTGACCCCGGCTCGCCAGGCTCAGCCCAATCCGACCCCGCCTCGGCTTCACAAAGGCCACGTGCGGCCAGGGCGGACAAGGAACGGCCACGACTCTCAGATCTTTAATTACGCTAGGAGTCCCTACCCTTCCCCCCAACCCATCGCCGGCTTCCAGCCCTTTAATCAATTTCACGATATTAAATATTAATTTCCTGCCAGCCACGGTTTCTCGGAGGAGGGGGAGGGGATGGGTAGGGCAGCTCCGAGACTGGGATGGCTTTGCAGGGTGTGACCACGATAGCAGGGCGCGGAGGACGCGCGGACTCCTAAGTGACCTGTGCCCGGGAACTCGGAGCCACTGGGTTTTCGCTCTGTAGCTGGGGAACTTGGAGAGTTATGAGCGCCTGGGTGCAGGCCTCCAGGAGGGGCAGCGAGGTGCGTGGAGAGTCCGGGTCTGCTGGGCGACCGCCTCCTGCTCCGCGCCCCCCCACCCCAGCCGCGAGTCAGCCTCACGCGGGCCCGCGGCGCGCTGCGATGATGGATCGCGCCTGGCGGGGGTGATTTGGTGTTGATCGCACATTATCACTGGCAGGTTGGACTGGTTGCTGATGGACGACTTCTAGCGGCGGAGGCAGCGGCGTCTTCAGACGCCGCGCTGGGAGTCGCTTGCTCGGCGAGGGTATTCCCCCCCGACACACCCCCTCCCTACTTCCAGGCGCCAGGAGGGCCTGGAGTCCGAGTGTGGTCTCCTCGCGCCCAAGGCCGCCCGCTCCCGTCTGGGTCCGGGTGTGGGCTGTTGGCCGGGTGAGGAGAGGAGCCAGGACGCCTCTCCCACTTCCTCCCACTCCTCCTTCCCTTGCCGCCTGCTCCCCACCCCCTGCCTGCTTCCCCACCGCAACCTGGAGGCCCTGGGTCACTCCGCGGGTGATATCCACGCCGCCTGACCCTGGCCGCGGGGGTGCGGACGCTTCCGCCCCGCAGCCCCCGACCCTCTCCCCCGGTCGCAGCAGCCGCGGCACTGCGGTGCGCCCCTTCTCGCCTCTTTTTCTAAAGTGCCTGCAGATACAAAAGCGGTTTCGTAATGCCTTCCGTCTGCGAGAGCCGGAGGACCTTGGCTGACCTTTCGGAAACTGATTGCAACTGCCTGTTAACAGCCCGTACTGACCGCACTGAGCGGAGCGGAGGACAATCATTTAAATGACAGACGGCGAGGTGGCCCCGGCTCAGTCGAGCGGCCTGGTTAAGCCCGCCCCGCCCCTCCTCCGGCCCACCCCCCCGCAGCTACTCCCCCAGCCCCGGGCGCACTGCGGGCCGCGGCGGGGCTCGGGCAGGCGGGGAGGACGCGCGCGCGCGTGCGTGTGTGTGTGTGCGTGTGCGCGCGTGTCCACGATTACCGGCCGACGGGTTAACCCTTTCCCGAGCAGCCGGTCCCTTTGAGGCCGGGCGCTGCCGGCTTAATCTGCCATCTGCAGAAGAGGAATAAAAGGGCCGTCTCCGCCGACTTTCCCTAATGGGTAAACTGTACCCTCTTAGCGTGACCCAGGCTGCGTCCCTGCTGCTGCCAGGGAAAGATCCGGACCCTTGGCTCTTCTGCCGCGGCCCTGGGTCCCCTCCCTGCACTCCCCTTCCTCTGCACAGACAGACACAAGGAACAGCACGAGGGGTCCAAAGGCTCCCAGAGACTCGCGATGCAGTGGACGTGGGTGTTCCCGGTGTTTCCTATTTTGGAAACTGGAGAAAGGTGGGGTGGGGGGGGGAACGTAGCGAAAAGCCGGAGTGGGGGAGGGGAGGCTGGTGACAGGGCACCTCGGGCTTCGCTCGCTCCCTCTCTCGGGAGAGATCGCCAGCTGCTCTCCAACAGGCAGCGCCCTGAAATCTATTTAAAGAGAGGGAAAGGGGAGGAGAACAAAGGGGGAGGAGGGGGACGGCGAGAGGAGCCTGGGCGAGAGCGAGCGAGCAGGGAGGATCCGCCGCTCCGCGGGCACATCAAGCGCTCACATCTGTACACTCCGCGATCGATGGGGAGAATGGATAATATTTGTCAGCTGCAGACCTTTCTCTTCCCTGGTTCCTGGGGAGGGGAGGGGGCGAGGAGGGGGAGGGGCGGGCAGGCCAGGCGAGAGAGGCCGCCTCAAGGACAGCGCGCTTCCCGCTGCAGCCACACGGAAACCCAGAGCCATGAAAGCCGGGGGATTTTTCTCTTATTATCATTATTAATTATTTTTTATTATTCCACAGCAGCCAGCGAACGCTCGGTGGCGCCCCTCCCCCGCTCGCCCGCCGCCTCCCTTTGTTGATTCTCAGATGCGAGCGCGGCGGGCCCGAGCCGCCGCCGCCGCCGCCGCAGAGCACGATCTGCTCTTGCGCCCTCGGTCGCAGCTGCGGCCCAGGAAGCCGGGGCTGCGTCCCCGCCCCCTGCCCCCCACGGCGCGGCAGCCCTCGCACCCCCTCCTCGCCTCCCGCCACGAGGCCAGCCCTGCCTCTCCACTGCCTCTCGCTGCAGCTCCGAGTCCCCAACGCAGAGCAGAGGCTCTGGCTGCAGCGGCCCCGAGCCTCCGGCCGCGCGGGGGCCTTTGCCACCCCCAACCCCCGCAGCTGCACTCTGATGCCGCCGTCCTCACACATGGTCTTCATTTTGCACACTAGCGGCGTGCTTCCTCTTAGCTCCTCTCCTCGGGGCTTTTCGGAGCGAGGAGGGAGGTTTAGAGGAAGTTAGAAACCTAGCGAGCCCAGGGGAAGGGGGAAAACCCTCGCTCTCAGTCTCAGCTTCCGAGGCAGAGGGAGCGCCCCGCGGGGGGTGGAGTAGAGTTTGGGTGCCCTCCCCTTCCTTGGATGCGGGAAGGGCTAATTTAGGGGTGGCGGTCGGAGGAGCGACAGATTTGCTTTTGCTCATCCACTTGCCTGCTCAGACTGGCCTGGGTAGCCTTGACCTGGCACCCTCGGAACGGCAGAACCCGGATGGGAGCAGATCCGCCAAGCGGTCATCAAACAAGACCAAAGACATCTCGGCTGTCCCCCACCCTCGGGCCTCGAGCGAGGGTGGGGGTGCCCCCTGGGCCTTGGCTTCCCCGCGCACCCCCAGGTTGGAAGGCCAAAGCCGACGCCTCACAGACCCGGGGTCCGGGCACCCGTCTAGGGCGGAGATGTGTAGAAAGCTCTAGACCGAGTTTATTTGCGGCCTGGCTACCCCCTCCCCCCGCCGCTGTCCTGCGATTCTGAGCCAGCCTGCGGCGGCGTCCCCGACTGCTCCGCGGTCCTGGGCAGGGCAGGAAGCTGGCACGGCCGCCGGCTGGGCAGGCGCCACTTGGCCGGGCAGGCTGCTCGCTGGAACTCGCGCGGCACCTTCGCGCCGAGTCGGGTTCCTGGGTCTCCAGCCCGGTCACCCTGAGCGGTTTTACCCTCCACTTTGACCATCGGCCTCCCACAGAAGTCTGTCTTCTCCCGCCCTCTCGGCTTTTCCCTTCCTCATTCTGTCTCGGGAGCTCCCTAACGCAGTCAACTGCCCTTCCGAGATTCAAAAAGAAGTTTTGTGTTTCCCCGGGGGTAGCCGCCTAATGCTTCTCTTGTTTTCCGGAACAAAGCAGACATTCAGTGAGGAGGGGGCAGGCGCTGACTCCCTCCCCGCCCCGCAGCACCCCGCACTCCTGCAGGTTCGGAACGCTGGGTCCCCGGCCCGGGCCCGGGGGGTAGGGTGGGGACCCCCTTCCCCTAGGCTTGGCCACAAAAGCCTCGCCCGGTAGCCCGAGAGAAAGCGGCGTGGTGTTTGGGTGAGGTTCCCAGGCCGGGCGGGGAGGGCGTGCACGCGGCTGTTTACAGTGTGCCTGTGCTGCTGGAAGCTCACCCGCCGCCGCTTGACAGCGTGGGGCACCCTCTGGCTGCCAGCTCAGAGGAGATGCGCAGCGGCGAGCCCTCCGGCACTCCACCCGATGCTTCCGCAGCGCCAGGGCCAGCGCTGGGAAGCTCCAGGTCTCCAACCTCGAGTTCCTTCGGCCCACATACCCCTCCCCGTAACAATGGCCTGGATCGGGTAGTATATCAAAGGGACGGGGTGGGAAGAGGTGAAGAGCGCACAAGGGACTCTCGAGGCTGTCGAAGCGCCTGGGTTCTGAGCATACCCCCGCCCCCGCCTGTCCCCTTGCAGGACTAAATTCCCCCGCCCGAGTGAGCGAAAGACAGATACTCTCGTGACTTGGAGGTATTTCTCCCTCCGGATAACCCCCTGCAACCCCATTAGCCCCTACCCACCCTGCCCAGTGGATTTCTCTCCACTCCACCCCGTGGGGACCGCTGCACTAGCTTTGCCCATGAGTGCCAGGCCTTCTCGTCGTCGCAGCGCTGCCTTAGATCCCGCTCCACCTCTTCCCCTCTCCTGGGCCTGTGGCCGGCCCCTGGCGCCTCCAGCGCGGCCTGAAACTTGATCCCATGTCGAAAGGACAGTGTGTAAACACCAGGCGCGCTCCGAGAGCCCGCGGGAGGGGCCGAGCGAGGGCCGCCGGGGCAGCTCCGAGGCCCCGCGCCCCCGCCTGCCTGCTCGCCCGGGGCACGATCGGCGGGGCCGCCGTCTCGCTCTCTGCCTCCCCAGTTGGCTCAGCTAATTGGAGCCGCCGCCGCCGCCACCGCTGCGGCCTCTTGTTGAATTTTCTAGATCGCAACCGTTCAGTCGTGGCTGCCTGCCGTTCCCCTCCCCCTCCCACAGCTGTTATCTCGGCCAGCAACTTGTTGGTGGTGGGGACCGGTCCCACAGCTGACCCTGGCCTCAGGCTCCGAGTTCACCCCAGCAGTTCCAGGGGGTGTTTTTCTTCGAGACGTGGGAAGGGAGGTAAAGTCTTAACGGAACAGTGAGGCTTCGGGCCAGAATCCAAGGCTCCGGTACTAGCCAGAGGATCCTCCCGGCAGAAAGCCATGGTCCTCCCTGTCTTACACCAAGAGGTAGTGACAGTCCCGGAGGGGCTCCAGGAACAACTCTGCTGGCAACTTCTGTTCATTCCAGGAAAACATTACAGAAGGGTGAGGTGATGGGAGGCAGAAAGAACCCCCTCCCTCCTACTTGCCCCAAATCCCCCTCCGCACTTGGGCATTTGGGACTAGGTGTGTAGGTTCCTCCTGCAGCAGAGTTCACCTGCAGCAGAGTTCACCTGCGCCTTGGGCCTAACCCACCCACATGCCACAAGGATGCTTTTCCTCTTGGAGTACCTGGTGGGTCCAGGGGGTACGTACCACCCTTAGTGGGTTCTGGAGGTACAACTCTCCCACGCTAGGTCAGTTCTAAGCTTGTACCAGGAGGCCCCCCTGGGCCTTGGTCCTCCCCCGCCATCCCCAGCCTTAGCCTCCTTTCCTCTTGGCCAGCTGTCTCCTGCTCTAGCCACACATCTATGCTAGCTGCAAAAGGTCTCGCCTGTATGGATCTGTAAGAGGCCCAGAGCTCAGCCCCATGGCTGAGGTGGGAAGATGTGAAGCAGTTTGCTAGTGCAGGAATCACAAAGATATGTTGATGATGCCAGAGCAGTTCCTGGTCTCCAGCATTGCCATAGAACGGCTTTTCCTCGCTGTAGAACTTTCGCTAGTGGTTTCACAGGCTCAGGGCCCAATCTTGTGAAAGTAGCTACACTCCCCAGCCCGGAAACACATAAATACACATAGGCAAACTCCCAGGAGGCTGGGTGTAGGAAGCACCATCAAGGGGATCTGTAGCAGCCAGAGAATGTCTGCTTTTCCTGTGACGGTTCTGAGAAGGGCGCCTGTTCCCTCCCTTTGATGGTTCTCTGACAACTGTTAGGGAACAAAGAGTGGAGGCCACAGGCTCATTAACTGTCGTTTTCCACGTCTTTCCTCCACTTCTAACTTTTACCCAAATTACTACTTTAGAGTTTTCCTGAGGTGTTCTCTCCATCTATTTATAACCAGAGCAAGATTTCCAACTCAATCCTTATTGATTTAAACTATGATAAAAAATGAATCGACAAAATTATTATTATAATTTGGTATCTAAGATGACATTTCAGTAGGTCCAAGTTCACATAGTTTTTGGCATCTAAAATCCCCCAGGCCATTCCAATCAGATAACCTAAGTGTGTTTCCCAATGTCAGTTTCTCTTCCCTTTCCACAGTGGAAAAAAACTGAATCCTGTCAAAGATGTTTATTCTCCTTCACTCCTACCCCATCAATCTGTGAGAACCTTGTTTCTGTTTAGGGTAAGGTATATTTCTATGTTTTGATAAAGAAGAGAGTAATGTATGTTCCTCTTCAGGCCTGAAAAGATAATTATGCATCCTGGGAGCTTACTTTTCTCCTGGCTGTTTAACGGACAATCTGGATTCTGGCTCTGGAGCAGGAATCCTTCGATGTCCCAGCCTTCTCCTCATCCCCTTTCCTCTGTCACCACTCAGTCATCACCAGGCCTTTAGGCAGGTCACACGGCCTGAGGATTTCTGTTCTGAAGGTTCGGAGTGCCTCAGAAGACTCTGCAACTCAGAGCCTGGTATCATGCATTCACATTTTTTTTTTTTACTGTGCAAAGCATATTCGGAGCCATTGGGATTCCTGTTCCATCTCTCTGAAAGCTTATGCCAAGAACTCCCCATGGGGCCTATGGTGATGGATGTCATGAGGCCCAGGAAGGAGCCATCATGGTGGGAAGAGTTGAGTGCCTGCATGTAAGACTCAGATTCGAACCAAACCAAAGTGCAAACAGCAAGGAAAAAAAGCAACTCCGCGCACCTGGCTGGTACCCTGCTTGGAAACAAACCGTACCTCCCCACTCTCCCATCTCAAAGCTAGTAGAGCCTAAGGGCACACCATTCCTTTGGCCTCCCTTTAGCTCGACTTGGGAATGGCGCAGTTAAGCATATCAGGAAGCTGAGATGCATCCACTACTCCTCTCTTCCCCTGGCGCTGGGCTCAGCTTGGCTGAACTTGCCGTTCCTGTCTTTTTAGAAGAGCTGGTTGTGTTCCCGAAGCAGGATCGCACTGTGCTGCCTCCCCAGGGGTCCTCAGCTATTGATTTTTAATATCCGTATTCAATATTGTGTATTAAACATTGAATCCATGCACAAGAGGATGTGATGCAAATCACCAGCCGTGCCTGAGACTTTAATAGTTGTTTTATTGCCCGGAAACCACAGTTGGACGCAAGGCATCCTGCAGCCGAGGCTGGGGGCGGGGATGACAGGCTGAGAAGAGGGCTGAGCGGAGCGGAGCAGAGGATAAGAGATCTCTGAAATCGGCACTGCTGAAGGCACAGCCAGGCACTAACAGCTCCCCCCAGGCAGGCGGGTGGGGGGCCGGCTCCAGGCTGCTCTGGAAAGAGCAGGGGCTGTTGTATGAGACCCGGGCAGAGGAAGAGGTGTGGGGCTGTGTTCTTCCTTCCTGGACTTCCCTCACTGGACTGTGCATTCCTGTCCGGCAGTCCTTCCCCTCCACGCAGATGCTCACCCAGACACACATACACAACGATGGAACAGGAAAGTTAACTTTGGGGCAGGAAACCCCAGGCCTCGGGCTTCTTCCACCACTCTTCGCTCGGTGACCTTAGCGCAGACCTCTCTCAACCCGCTGGGCCCCATTTCTCTTCTTTGCCAATGGCGGTGATGCTATCTGCCCTACTTCCCTCACAGCCCTGGTGGTGAGGCTGCCGCGGCACATGAGATAATATTCGGGGAAAAGGCTTTTGTAAACTGTCAGGCCCCACGTAGGCAGGCTGAGGGATTAGTGCTGGCTTTCCCTTTATACTCCCTCTCTCCTGCAGGCTGTGTCTCCTGGCTGCCTTCTTTCTCTCTCAGACATGGGCCCCCTCCCCCATGAAGGGCCCCCTCTTCTGCTTCCTCGGCCACCTCTGCTTGATCTCCCAGGCTTCCTGCCCTGCCTGGACTCTGCATCCAGGCTAGGCAATCAGGTTTGCAGGAGGCCCAGCAGGGAGAAAGGAAGGGTGAAAACGACTGAGTGTGTGGTGGGGGTGGTTGCAGCAAGTGTGTGCAAAGCCAACAGCCTCGGGAGGGAGGAGAAGCACACTCGGTGGCTGCGGCCGTGGGTTGCGGAGCCCGCGGGGAGGGGCCGTGAGTGGGGGCCGCTGATCGGCCCCGTGTGCGGACAAGCGGGAGAGGGGTCGAGGGGAACCTGAGTCTGGGAGTCTCTTCACGTTACACCGTTTCTGGTTATGGGAAGTCCAGCCTGAATCCCGATTGCTGGAAGGCTAGGGTGTGGGCAGTGCCTTCAGGGTATTGCAGTTGGGAAAGCCACATGGAAATGCGGTGGAAAGTGGCAGCCCTCCAGCGCCGCCAAGTCAGATAAAAAGTTGCCCGAGGTCCTGAGAGTGGAGGCACCAGCTCTCTGATGGCCTTGTAGGCGCCCTGAGAACATTCCGAGCTCCTCAAACCCGATACCTTTGTCCTGGGCTCAGGGAGGGGGCGGAAACCAGAAGGGCCCGGATTCTTGAAGACCACCCCTGGGGACCCCACTGTCTGCTGGGAAGGCCCCAGCCGACTGTAGGCCGAAGCCCTGGCAAGAGGTCATGCCAAGAGTTTGTGTCCGCGTCCTTAGGTGTGAGAATGGGGCTATGCCAGGCTGGGCCTGGCTGCGCACGCCTCCGCTTCGGGACTCGGGCGGCTGCTGCTGCCTGCGTTTTCCGGTCTTCGGCCGAGCCTCCCTGGGTCTCTCCTCCCGCTTTGTCTTGCTGCCAGCTTCTCGCCTGTCCTTGCCAGTCTCCTAGGTCGGCGGGTCGCGCTCTGCCTCTCTGTGTGCGTCTTTGCGCACATGTGGCGGTCTTCCTGCAACCTGGGTCAGCTCGGCCTCTTCCCGCGGGGTACTTGGCTTTGCCTTTGGATCGCTGCGAGAGTCCACTTCTTGGGCTCCCCTCTTCCCCACCTCGCCTTAGGCAGACGCATCCCGGGCGTGGCGATCCCCCAAACAGAAATATCCCCGGGTTTCTGGTTTAGCTCCACCAAAACAAACTCAAGAGGGATTGGGGTATCCTTTACTGCGTTTCTCTCTGCTCTCAGCCCTAGGCCGAAACTGGAGGGGTTTTTTGTTTTGTTTTTAATGAGACCTACTTTGCAGAGTTGAGGGGGAACATTTCTGCGGCAGACCTCGAGGTCTGTGGCGCGCTCCCAACTTTCAAGACTGTAAGCCGCCGAGAAAGAGAATTTGGGTACATGATTTTGCTGCTGATATGGGCTGGGACGAGGGTGTCCAGAGTGCACGTGCATGTGCGGATCGCAGGGACTCTCGGTGGATTAGCCGCCAAAAGCGGGGGAGCGCCGCGTATGGACACTAGGGCTGGGGGCCAGCGGGGACCTACAAACACCCCAGGCGGCCGAGCAGGTGAAGGAACCATTCCGAGCCCGTTCCCTCCTCCCGGGCCCGCACGCCGCCGGCCATTGCGGCGGAAACACGGTCCAACTCCTTGAAAGTAAACTTGCCGCCCGGGGCGAGGGGCGCGAAGGAAGGAGGGGGCTGACATTGGTGTCTGCGTTGGGGAGGCCAGGAAGGCTTGTGTCAAATTTCAGCCCCTAATGACATTCCGTGGCGAGGTGCCAAGGCCCTGGGAACGGCGGCGGGGGTTCTGGGTGAGAGTGACCGCGCCGCGGGGCCCAACTTGCGAACCCCGAGGCGCCCGGAGGGCCGAGGGAGGCCGCGGGGGCAGGCGCGGCGGGCGGGGAGGGGGCGCTCCTAGAGCCTCCTGAGCCGAGCGGAGCGCAGGCATCTTCCGCAATCCATTCATGCACTGAAGCGCGTGCAGAGCTGCTGATCGCTGCCATTGTTACTCGCGGGCGGTGTGGGAGCTGAGCCTCCACTCTGGCGAGAGATAAATGGCCTCTGACAGCCCCTCCTCGCCAAGAGAGCTCCTCGGATTTCACCGCGCGGCGGCTCTCAGGTCTGTGCCTCGCTCGCTTCCCGGTGAGAACCTTTAAATCAGCCTCCCGGCCTTCCCTCCTCCCGGACACTGTCCCCCGCCCGCTCAGGCCCCGGCAGGGCCCCGGGCGCGCTGTGTGCAGTCTCGGGGGCCTCTCCCCACCTGGGGGTTAAACACGGTGGGGGCGCAGGGGGGACCTCAGGACCGTGGGGGGAGGCGCCGGGCTCCCCAACCCCGGCTCCGTGCCTCCGCGGGAGCGGAGCCCCGCGCCCCGCCTCCGCGCCCACAAGATGGATCAGGCTACCGTGCGGAGAGCGGGCTGTAAATATTTAAAAAGTCTCTCGCGCGCTGGCGGTAATGGCTTTCGCAGTCGGAATGTGTGCTGGGAAGAGGAAGGGCGACGTGTACTGTATTGCAGGGTGGGGAATTGTTCCTACGCTTCCCCTTAGGTCCGGGGTGGGCTACATGTTCAGGCTTCCCGATTTCCCGCCCTCCGCCTCTCGGCCGCCGTGTCCCACGATAGCATCGAGAACGCCAGTCGACAGGGAACTTGAGCATAGCCGGGAGACAGAGGCCCGGTCGAGGTGACCCTGGAGCCACCCTCCCCACCCGGGTCTCCCAAGCTTGTAGGTTGCGAGTGGTCCCAGACCCCTAATCCAGGTCCACTTCTCGCTGCTGCACAGGGGAGGGCGGGAAACGCACAGATTGGAGCCCCCTGAGTTTGGGTGGTCGCAAAAGCCTGGGCCGGGGTTTCTGCAGAGGGGGCCTAGACCCTGTGTGTGCCTTTGCTACCCTCCCCAGCCGCTCTTAAACCTTGATCCGCTCTCCAGGAGACCCCCACCCCTATCTGAATCTGAAAGTAGCTTTGTGGCTGCTGAGACCGAAACCTGGGAGGAGGCAGCACGGAGAGATTGGGGTGGGGAGGGGGTAGCCTCCAGGCTTAGTGGAGGTCACACGTGGACCTAAACGGGGACTCTTTTGCCTCTCTGGTGAGTGTGGGCCTGGGATCTTTAAGGCCGAGCCCTGCCGGATGGAAGAGGTGGGGGAGGGGGATTCAGCCTTCTCGACTCGGCTGGGAGAGGCTTAATGGGCCCACCACAGGGTGTGTGCCGGGTGAGGTTGTCGCCTTTGCCAGCGGCCACTCCCTGGCGGGGCGGGGGAGCCGAGTTGTCCAGAGCTGGGGCGGGCCGGGCGCCGCGTGTTCGCGCGGAAGGTTCCAGGGGTGTGGACCCAGGCCGAAGCTGTTCCCCTGCGCCTTCCACCCCGCCGGCTCTGGGACCGGCCAGAGTGTGGGTGCTGGCGGCGTGTCAGGACGCGCTGGGCTGCTCTCCGCGTTTGAGCGCTGGGAGCTCCCGACTCCTGGCAGCTCTGTGCACTCCGTTTCCAGGGGCTTGTGTTGCGCCCTTCTCGCTTGTTTGTCTCGTGTGAGTCTCGTAAACCGCCCTGATTTATTACCCAGACTAAATGCTTAATTTGTGAATATGAAACAGATTAAAAGGGGCGGGGGGAGGGGGTTGAGGTCGGCATATTTTAGCAATCAGACCAAAGCAGCCCGGCAGATGTTTCAAATTTGTCGACATTTTCAGGCTCATGTGGAAAGCCAGCCAGAATGGTCAAGAGGTCCTTTCTCTTTCCTTCAACCTGAGAACTTGGCAGTGATCAAAAGGAGGTGATTAGTAGCTACAGAGAAAAGACACCAGCAGGCAAGGAGTTAACAGAGATTGAGCCGTTCACCTCCAGGATTGGGATTTGGAGGGGAGGGGGGTCACAAAGGCAAGAGGAATCCTGGCTAGAAAGGGGCAAGTCCTGGAAGCCAACTCTGAAGAACAAAGTAGAGGGTCCATTAAAAGTTAATTCAGTAAATAAACTTCATTGGTGATAAAACATATAAGAAAGATGGAAACTCCAACTTAAAATAGCCAAAAGATAATAAAAATAAATCGCTTTTATGTGGCCTGGACATGTACATATGTCTTTGGTCAGGTCCCGGCAATGATCCACCTAACACAGGCCTCTCCCGAGTACCCTCTCCCTTTGAAAATCCCACATGTACAGCCAGTGTTTTTTGGCGTTTGTGATTTTGGGGCAACTTCACACATCAAAGGCGAGCACCTTTTTCTTTTCAGCTCCCTGATTACAGCCACCCAGTGAAGCAGATACAATTTCTATAAATTGGCCACCTTCTCCAGGTTTCGGTTGATCATCACCATATGAGATTATTGAAAGTCTAATGTCTTATTTCACTTTTTCCAAAGAGTGAGAAGGGGAACAGTTTATTGAAAGTCAGGCCACGTGAAGACTCTTGTGTTGTGCAATAGTAATTTCCATTAGCCTGGATTTATCAGCCTCCTGATACTGCCACGTGTCTCCTGCAGGTTCCTTGTACCACCTTCCCTCTCCCCCTCCAGGTCTCACCATCTGTCCCCGTTAACAGGTAGAGTTCAAACCGGAGCATTCCTATTGGGAAGGAGAAAATGGCTGATGACCAAAAATTAGGAAACAAAAGATTTGTTGTTGTTGTTGTTGTTTGTGAGATGGAGTCTTGCTCTGTTGCCCAGGCTGGAGTGCAATGGCCTAATCTCGACTCACTGCAACCTCTGCCTCCTAGGTTCAAATGATTCTCCTGCCTCAGCCTCCTGAGTAGCTGAGATTACCGGGCACGCGCCCACGCGCCACCACGCCTGGCTAATTTTTTTGTATTTTTAGTAGAGACGGGGTTTCACTATGTTGGCCAGGCTGGTCTCAAACTCCTGACCTCGTGATCTGCCCACCTCGGCCTCCCAAAGTGCTGAGATTACCGGCGTGAGCCACCGCACCTGGCCAAAAGATGTATTTTTTAAACGTATTTGTTATAACTCAAGAATCCCCTCTTCGGCCTTTGTTTCCTACTCCAAAGTTTTTTGTTCCCCTTTGGCCTCGATAAGATCTTTCGTTTTACTAAAGTTGATTATGGTTCCTCTGTCTTGTCCCCAGCCAGACAAAGGCTTAGGGAAAGTCAAAGGACGTGTTAATTATATGTTTCTTGTAAACCGACTTTTCATTTCCCCCTAACACATTTAGTTGGCTTGGTGTTTAGTTTAACACTCAATTGCTACAAATATGCTGCTTAAAAAGGCTGCTTTTATTAAAACAAATAAATGAATTCAAAGACCTTTCTAATTTCAACTCGTGTGGGCTAGAAACAGAAGAGAAAACCGAAAGCAAGAGAGAGGGAAAGGAGTCAGGGAGGGGAGAGAAAGGAGACCAGGAAACACACACACACACACACACACACACACACACACACACACACACACACACAGCATTCCTCCTGCCATCCCTCCGGAAGCCGTGTTAAACTGGTCCATACAATTGTCCCTGGCTGCCCCCTGCAGCTCGCCAGTCCTCCTGGATTTTCCATCACTTGGTGCCTAAGGCGATCATTAGCTGAGAATGGGCAACCTCCTCTACCTGCCGGCAGCTCATCACTTACCAGCCAGGGGAGGCTGGCCCCATTTGCTCAACCCGAGAGGGGTCCTTGGTTTTTGCCCCTGGGTGCATTGGTGCCTAATTAAACTCTATCCAGGGCAACGTGCACTAAATATACGTAGGCTGAGAGGAAGCTGGGAGGAAAAAGCAGTCATTACCTAGGAAGAGAAAGAATCTTCGGAGAGAGAGGAGGAAGGACCCCTGCGATGGTGCTTTCTGTTTACCCTCAGCAGAGCCTTGGAGTGCATGTTCACTTGGGTGCTGAAATCAAAGAGAAATGGAAATCGGGGAAAAAATCCATAGCCCACACAGACCTGAACAGGGCCTATGTCACCACAGGGCAGGAGGGAGGTCTGCTGTAGCTCCAAACAGACAGTGCTGGCTGCAGAAAAATGACTCAGGCGCCCTTGTGGCATCGGAGTTATTGCTTATGTGCCACGGCCCCCTCATGCAGGAGCTGGAGCTGTATAAATGGCCATGGGGACAGATAGGAACAGCTGTGTCAAGAGTCCAAGGACTAGGTGTGTGTTGTGAAGCCAGACAGACGGTGGAGGAGCAGGGGAGAACCCTGAGCTGAAGACTAAAGACCCTGCTAGCACCTGGGCCCAGGCAGGATCGAAGTGACCCAACCTGGCGCTAAAATGTCAGCCGGTAAACAAGAATGTGTGCAGATGTCATACAAGAGCCACCAGGGCTTTAATTGAGCCCCATTTAACTCAGTGGAGGAAATCAGTTGAGAGGGTGAAAATACTAGCTCAGGGTGACATGTTAGTGGCAAAAGTGAGACCAGAACCCAGAGCTCCCAGCTTCAGAAAACAGCCAGAGGAGGAAAGTGACTTCTGGTTAGAGAAAGATCCAGAGTGCTCTTGGTCGCTGAAGAGGCCTGGTATTTCAGTCATTTGGCATTTATTAAGCACTTGCTGTGTGCAAAGCACTATGCTGGGCATCAAAGGGGGCTACCAGCACTATGAGCCCTCCAAGAACTGAGCAGGGAAGACCCTTCCCTTTATATGTGCCTGGTGACAAAGGCCATGAAAGACAGTGGGTGAAGGGGCTGGGGAATGGGAGGAGGAAGCCAACCATTTTGGGTTCCACTTTTGAAGATAGCGGCTTACAGGTGGGCATTGAGGCCAGAGGGCAACCTGTAGCAATGGACCCCTCTATGGCCTCCCTGAGCCAAACCCTATCTGGCTAAGCGTCTGCGCCTGTAAGATGATTGTCCTCCCCATGGTGGGAGTGCCAGAGAGGTCGTCTTCACTTCCCCTTCCTTGGAGGGCCTGACTTTGTTGCCCTAGGCAGACCAGGAAACTTATTCTAATGCGAACGAAGGAGGCAACTTTTCTAGCTAGGAAAGCACACACTACAGCTCTCTCTCTTGCCCTGAAAAAGCAGAAGAGCACAGCTTATCCCCAAAAGCTCCTGGACAAATGTAGGCTCTCTGGGGGAGCCGGTAAGGGAATACTGCCTCCCTTAACAAAACAAACCTGAGAATCTCCAAGGTTTAGCACTGCACATGGAGTCTCCCAGCAGAGAAGGAGGCTGGCTTAAGTGCCCCCTGCATTCCACCTGCCCCTTGGGGCGCTCTCAGTGTGATCACAGGTGCCCTTCCTCAAGCCATCTGGCCTGGACCCAGTCTCTGCTCTTGGTTTCCCTAAGCAGAGGCGAAACACGCTGGAACCTTCAAAGCACATTCCTAAACACTAAGAGAGAGCTGTGGGGAAGTGAAAACAAAGAGGCCGAGGAGCGCTGGAGCAGTTCAGCTTCCAGAGTCTGTGGGCCAACAGGGCTGGCCCAAGTTCAGTCAGACTTACTGGCTCTGGGCCAGCCAGAGCTGGCAGCATGCCCTCTTCAGCCCACTGCTCAGGCCCCGTCGCCCCCCAAAAACCTGGGCACACCCCAGAGCAAGCCCAAGCCCCAGGAAGCCCTGCTGCCCCTTGGCAGCCCTCTCAGACCACCCCCTCCCCCTTCTGGTTGTGGGTTGCTAGTTCCAAGAGCCAAGGAATGGCTTCCAAAATCCCTTCATCCAGAGTTTCCCAAGAGTGAGTGGGTTGCCAGTGGGTCAAGACGGGGATCCCCCAGCCCCTGAGAGTGAACCGGGGGTGACCCAATTCCTTGGCTGGCAGCTTCAGGCCACGTTGGGCAATTGTGGACACTTGGTCACTGTTTAACCTTGTGCAACAGAAAAATACCACATTCTGTGCTGAGAATCACTGCTCACTTGTCGTAAGTGTGACATCCATGCTCCAAGGGTTACCCACACATACGAATAGAAAGGATATTGGACCACATGGTCCTTCGTGGATGGTGAACACAGCATAGTCAGTGATTCAACAAACGTTCGCTCAAGCCTCTCTTGTCTGTCCTGCACTGTGCTTGTGGCTGTTGGGGGTGGCTCGGGGAAACCCCCAGTTAACAGGACCCAGGACCCTCCTTAGAGGACATAAAGTCTCCCCAAGAGAGATAAGCCCCATGGAGCTGAAAACTTCATTGTGCTTACACTAAAACCAGGAGAAAGAGCAATCCCTGGTATTACTCCTCAGTCTTAGTTTTTCGCTTTGTTTTGTTTTGTTTTGTTTTTGTTTTTCTAATGGGGTCTCCATCTATCTCTTGCCGAGGCTGTAGTGCAGTGAGGTGATCACAGCTCACCGTAGCCTTGACCTCCCAGGCTCAAGTGCTTCTCCTGCCTCAGCCTCCCGAGTTGGTGGGACTGCAGGCACGTGCCACCACACCCGGCTCATTTTTCTTTTCTTTTCTTCTTTTTCTTTGTAGAGACTAGGTCTCACCATGTTGCCCAGGCTGGTCTCAAACTCCTGGGCTCAAGTGATCCTCCCACCTCAGCCTCCCAAAGTGCTGGGATTACAGCCATGAGCCACTGCACCCCACTTAGGCATATATAAATATATATATTTAAGCCAAAGGGCTGATGGTGTGTTTCTGACCACTTTACACATAAAGCTGGGAAACTAAAGACTCCCTCAGACTCCCAGTGGCTGACCTGCTGAATGGGACTTGGGAGCTGGGAGTTCCATGCTTTCTCGCCAAAGGGTCCGCCCAGGTGACATCAAGTTCACGGCAGATGTTATGGGTAACACCTGCACTTGGCAGAAAATTCTAAGGCTATAAAAGGATGTTTGGTGCCTCTCCTGCCCGCATTTCTCAGTCACTCAGTTTGCCTCTCTGAAGGCAACCACTGCTCCCAGTTTATTGCTTACCCTTCCCAAGATAGTCTATTAAGGCTGATTCTTTTTTTTTTTTTTTTTCTTTTTTTCTTTTTATTTTTTGAGACGGAATCTCGCTCTGTCACCCAGGCTGGAGTGCAGTGGCACAATCTCAGCTCAATGCAATCTCCACCTACCGGGTTCAAGCGATTCTCCCGCCTCACCCTCCCAAGTAGCTGGGATTACAGGTGTGTGCCACTATGTTGGGCTAATTTTTTGTATTTTTAGTAGAGACAGGGTTTCACAGTGTTAGCCAGGATGGTCTCTATCTCCTGACCTCGTGATCCACCCGCCTCGGCCTCCCAAAGTGCTGGGATTACAGGCATGAGCCGCCACGCCTGGCCTATTAAGGCTGATTCTTTTAAATATATATATTAATTTTATTTTGAAAAAAATCCCAAACCCACAGAAAACTTGAAAGAGCAGTACAACGAACACCCATATATGAAGGCAGGTTTTCAAAGGCACTATATTTATTCAACACGCCTACCCTTGGAAAGAATTCAAAACCCCTTCAAAGATCTGAATTAGTTTAACTTTATCTTAAACTGTTACTTAGGAGTACTTTTCCTTAGTAGACATGTTGCCTGCTTGTTCATCCCCCTCCTCCCAGCCCCCAGCACCTTATTTGTGTGCCTTGTGCATAGCGGGCATTTCCTAAAGCTTGCAGGATTAAATAGCGAAGACTATGTCGTAGTTAGTATGGGGGAGCCAAACTGCCTGGGTTCGAAACCTGGCTCTACGACTTGACCAGCTGTGTGACCTGAGGCAGTTACTCTCGCCACCTGACTTTCCCCATCTTTGAAATGGAGGTTAATGATACAATATATTTAATGATGTTGGGAGGATTAGTTGATGGACGTAAAGCATGTAAAATAGTGCCTGGGCCAGGCACGGTGTCTCATGCCTGTAATCCCAGCACTTTGGGAGGCCGAGGCGGGCAGATCACCTGAGGTAAGGAGTTCGACAGCAACCTGGCCAACATGGCGAAACCCTGTCTCTACTAAAAATACAAAAATTAGGCAGGCGTGGTGGTGGGTGCCTGTAACCCCAGCCAGTTGGGAGGCTGAGGCGGGAGAATCGCTTGAATCCAGGAGGCGGAGGTTGCAGTGATCCGAGACGGTGCCACTACACTCCAGCCTGGGTGACAGAGCAAGACTGTGTCTCAAAATAAATAAATAAATAAATAAATAAATAAATAATAAAACAGTGCCTGGCATCTAGAAAGTGCTTAATAGGTGTTAGGGACACTTGAGACTGAAACACATTTGATATTAACTTTGCTTTGGTGATTGCATGTAAGTCATTTGGCCGAGTTGATGGGCTCCGAGTTTTCCTTGGTAACCGTCAGAGACCCAAGAAAACCAGGAATGTGACTTCATAGTCGTCTCTCTAGTGAGAGGATTGCCCACACTCAGCACATAAGTAGCAGGGGCTTCTTGTGACCAGTTTCCACTCATGGAGAGTTTCTAGCTGTGCTTATTAAAAAAAATATTTGAGGCCGGGAGTGGTGGCTCACGCCTGTAATCCCAGCACTTTAGGAGGCCGAGGCGGGCAGATCACCTGAGCTTGGGAGTTCGAGACCAGCCTGACCAACATGGAGAAACCCCGTCTCTACTAAAAATACAAAATTAGCCGGGTGTGGTGGCGCATGTCTGTAATCCCAGCTACTCGGGAGGCTGAGGCAGGAGAATTGCTTGAACCCGGAAGGCGGAGGTTGCTGTGAGCCAAGATTTCGCCATTGCATTCCAGCCTGGGCAACAAGAGCGAAACTCTAAAAAAAAAAAGATATTTGGAGGGAACGTCTTCCCCCGTCCACTTCCCTTTTATAGCCCGGCTAGTTGCTGCCCTGCTAATAGAACCATCTTCGAAGAAAGAGCTAGCATTTGTTGTACCCACAGACCGGTAATAAGAAGATCTTCTCCCTCAGGGTGAAGCCTAGGCTCACGAAAGCCTGAGGTCAGAAAGTCAAGAAGGGTTAGACAGAGCAAGTAGGTGCAACCCCAGAAACCTCCACTGTCTGGCAAGTCAGAGAGAGTCTGACAAAGTTGTCTGGAATGTTCTTCACATAGGAAGCGTCGAATGGTGGATGTCTTCAGAGCCAGAGGCAAGAAAGGACTGGGAAAGATAAAGGAATTTGTTTATTTTATTTTAAGTTTTATTTTATTTTATTTTTGAGATGGAGTGTCACTCTGTCGTCCAGGCTGGAGTGCAATAGCTCGATACTGGCTCACTGCAACCTCTGCCTCCTGGGTTCAAGTGATTCTCCAGCCTCAGCCTCCCGAGTAGCTGGGATTACAGGTGTGTGCCACCACACCCGACTAATCCGACTAATTTTTGTATTTTTTTAGTAGAGACGGGGTTTCACCGTGTTGGCCAGGCTGGTCTCAAACTCCTGACCTCAGGTAATCCACCCGCCTTGGCCTCCCAAAGTGCTGGGATTACAGGCATGAGCCACCGTGCCCGGCCAGGAATTTGTTTAAAGGTATACTTTGCTCTGTGCTATAAAATACTGCACCTAATGTTAGGCTTTGACGGCTATAATATGTGACCTTGACATTGTGGCGTATCTGCCATATAATTTAATTAACATGTGATGCTGGCACAATGCCAGAGAGTCAAACATTCTGACAGCTCTTGGAAGCCACATAAGTCCCTTTGAAGTTCCCCCCAGTGAACTGACACACAGAAACCTCCTATGGTTGAGGACAGCCCCTGATGCGGTATACGGAAATATAGCTGCGTGGTGGTTATATTGGATGTCACTGGCAAAGCCACCTGCTGGTTTGCCACAGTTCTGGAGGTCTGTTGTGGTTTCTAAGGGCCAAAACCATCAAGAGTGGCTCCTTGGGGAAGAAGAACTCATTCTTCATCAGGAACAAAATTAGGAGGTCTCCTGTTTGCAGATTTTGCTCCACAAAATGTTTTCTTCAGGCCGGGCGCGGTGGCTCACGCCTGTAATCCCAGCACTTTGGGAGACCAAGCTGGGCAGATCACGAGGTCAGGAGATCGAGACCATCCTGGCTAACACAATGAAACCCCGTCTCTACTAAAAATACAAAAAATTAGCCGGGAGTGGTTGCGGGCGCTTGTAGTCCCAGCTACTTGGGAGGCTGAGGCAAAAGAATGGCATGAACCCGGAAGGCGGAGCTTGCAGTGAGCCGAGATTGCGCCACTGCACTCCAGCCTGGGCGACAGAACGAGACTCTGTCTCAAAAAAAAGAAAAAAAAAGTTTTCTTCTTCCTCAACTTTGCTTACTGCAAAGTCATTAAGCTGCACACAGGAATGTAAATTAGATAAGAGGCATATGAACCAAGGAGAAAAAAGACCCTATACATCTATTGTGCACATAATTATTTAACACCCACTATACGCCTACCAAAGCTTTGGACATTTATAGCAGGAACAAAAACAGTATCTTGGACATCATAAAACTACATTTTACTAGGGAGAGAAAAAGTACATGAGCAATAAAAATATATAATATTGCAGGTTGTAATAAATACTCGGAAGAATTAAGAAGGGTATGGGGCTAGAGAGAGATGGAATGTTCTTTTATGTAGTTATTTCAATCTACAGCAGGTAGAACAAGTGTTCTTTTAGATGGTAGGTTGTGCAGTATGAGTCTTGGATTGACAGAGTAACGTGCTCAGGCAATGTATCAATAAGCTCTTGCCACAACACTGTTGTATCACAAACCACCTCAAAACATCAGTAAGCACTTATTTCTTACATACGTGTCCGTGGGTCACCTGTGGTTCACTGGTCTAGAATGTGCTCAACGGGGCTTGACTCCAAGTGTGGATTGGATCTAAAGCCGCTACACGTGTCCCTCATCTTCTGTGGACAAGTGGGCTACCTGGGACATGTTCTTCTCGTGACAGTGGCAAAAGTGCAACAGGGTAGAGTGCAAATGCGATGACTCTTAAGTCCGGGACTCAAAATTTGCACGCTGTTACTTCTGCCTACGTCTTTTGGCCAAAAGAAGTCATGTGACCTGACATCGGTGGGATGAGGAGACATGCTCTACCTCTAAAGGGTGTGGACACAGGGCGAGGTGAAGCACTGGGAAGAGTAATGCAATCTGAAACAGATGGTTCAAACCAAAACTATGTATCTCTAGCTGTGACATTTATATATACAAACACATATATCAAATGATAAAACAACCCTTGTTGAAACCTTCTGTTTTAGATTAAATTTGAATAAATCCATGCAATAATTACATTACCCACCCCGAGATGGTTTATGATGTCACCAGAGGCTTCTGGGTCATTGCCGCCAATCTCAGGAAACCTGGGAAGATGGACCACCGGCCATCCCAATGCTGAGAGACAAAAAGGCCATGAAGGGCCGGGCGCGGTGGCTCACACCTGTTATCCCAGTACTTTGGAAGGCCGAGGCGGGCAGATCACCTGAGGTCAGGAGTTCGAGAACGGCCTGGCCAACATGGTGAAACCCTGTCTCTGCTAAAAATACAAAAGTTAGCCAAGCATGGTGATACGCGCCTGTAATTCCAGGTACTCGAGAGGCTGAGGCACGAGAATCACTTGAATCCGGGAGCGGAGGCTGCGGTGAGATGAGATTGTGTCACTACACTTCAGCCTGGGCGCGAGAATGAAACTCTTCCCCCCCCCACCAAAAAAAGAAAATAAAAAAGCCATGATGGAATGGAGACCTTTCTTCCTACAGGGGCTTCCCTTGCAGGGAGAGTACAGATGGGAAAGATCAGAGGAGACCCCAGACCGAGCAAGTTTCCTTGCTTACCTCTAAGCATGTCTTGGAGTGGCACAGATGTGGCATAGGATCCAGGAGGTGTGACTAAAAGCTAGACTTTTAACTGGTCTCGCGGGCTGTGCAGGACACACCTTCATCTGTTGTATGAAGCTATGTGAGCTGGTCAAAGACTCCCGTTCTTCCTTGCAGCTCCTTTCCCCCCCTCAGTTCTGCCCACCTTTCTCTTGCTGTCCTTGAATAATGTGGGAGGGATTCCTAAGTGTCTCTGCAGAAAGTGATGATTTCTAATTTCGGGCCTCCTTTCAATGAATTCCTCCAGGGCTCTGCAGTCAGCCAAGTACTGGAACCTAGCCCTTCCCTTTAGGAAGGAAAGCTCTTGGTTCAATTGATTCCAATGGTTAATGGAATCTCGTCACCGTTGCCCAGAGTGATTCTAATCAAAGGAATCCACTGTCTAAAAATTCAAGGTAGCAGCATCAAGGTTTACTTCTTGTAAGCAAAGAGACTGGGGCACTGGGGCAGATATGTTTTATGGCGGGACCCCATGGGGATTCAGTATCTAATTTGGGAGGATTCTGGCTCCTATCTCCAAAGGTGTGTGAGTTGATCCATCTTCTGTAAGTAATCCTAGCCTAGACCTGGAAGGGGGACTGCCTTTTTTAGTTTTTGGTATTTGGTGTTTTCCTTTTTGAGACAGGGTCTCATTCTGTCACCCAGGCTGGAATGCAGTGGTGTGATCATGGCTCACTGCAGCCTCAACCTCCTGGGCTCAAGTGATCCTCCCGCCTCAGCCTCCCAAAGTACTGGGATTACAAGTGTGAGCCACCGCACCTGGCCATGTCCTTGATCTATAAATGACAGTAGCTTTTGGAAACTGAGAAAATAAAACTCTGGATCAGGCTTCAAGTCCCCTGACCCCTCTTTGATCTGGTCCTGGTCTTCCCCTCTCCTCTGGTTCCATAGCTGCCACAGAGCACACCCCTGGGGCAGCCCAGTGAGTCCCTCTGCCCACTCATGCCCTCCTGCTTGTTCTGCCCTCAGAGGGAGCCTCAGCCCCTGAGCCCCCTGCCTGGAGTGATCCCCCTGCTCACCCTGACTCCCAGCTCCAGGCCCCACCTCCTCTGCGGAGCCCCTCCCAAATTGCTAGGGAGTTACATTTTAGTCTAATTCTCCCAGATGCCTTTGTGCTTGTTGTCACAGCCACAAAACTTATCATTTGGTTGCTCTGAAACGACTTTACGCCTTATCTGCTCGCTTCAGTTGTAAGTTCTTAGAGCACAGGGACCACAGAGCCTAGCAAGGTGTTAACACACACGAATGTACTTACTGGTTGGATAGCCTCCCATCAATTTCTGTCTCTTAGTGGTGGGGGAGTAGAAAAGACTTCCCAGATGTTAGGGCCAAGAAAGTCGAAATTGAGGCCAGGTGTGGTGGCTCATGCCTGTAATCCCAGCACATTGGGAGGCCGAGGCGGGTGGATCACGAGGTCAGGAGATCGAGACCATCCTGGCTAGCACAGTGAAACCCTGTATCTACTAAAAATACAAAAAATTAGCCGGGCATGGTGGTGGGTGCCTGTAGTCCCAGCTATGCGGGAGGGAGGCTGAGGCAGGAAAATGGCATGAACCCGGGAGGCGGGGCTTGCAGTGAGCCGAGATCGCACCACTGCACTCCAGCCTGGGCGACAGAGCGAGACTCCGTCTCAAAAAAAAAAAAAAAAAAAAAAAAGAGAAAGAAAAGAAAAGAAATTGAAGCAGATGACCTCAGATCATGAAGGATTTTCTGAAACTGCTATATTTTGAAGAAAACCTTGCCGGTCCCCTCCAGTTTTCTGTAATAACCTGGCTGAGCAGTGGGTTTCACTGTACAGTTCACACACTAACTGCCTCAGGGTCACCTGGGGTGCCAGTTCAGAATTCGGAGTCCTGGCCCCATTCCTGAAAATACTGACTCAGTAGGCCTGGGGTGGGGCCTGGAAATCTCTATCTTTAACACGCCACTGCTGACTCTGACGCACAGCCAGGTTTGGAAACTAGTCGAGTCTGAAAAGAATGTTCTCTTCTTGGAAGTGAGAAAATGTCAGGGGGCACCGTGAGAAGGGGCTATGATTTGGATTCTGAGAGACCAGGTTTGAGTTTCAATTCTGCCACTTACCAGGTGTGTGACCATGGGCAAGTTATTCAGCCTCTCTGCACCTCAGTTTCAAGTGGGAACACCACAGATCTGTTTTGATGACTAGTGCCATGCAACAAATTACCCCAGAACTTTGCCACGTAAAACAACTCTTTGGCCGGGTGTGGTGGCTCATGCCTGCAATCCCAGCACTTTGGGAGGCCGCGGTGGATGGATCAATTGAACCTAGGAGTTGCAGACTAGCCTGGGCAACATGGGGAGACCCTGTCTCTACAAAAATACAAAAATTAGGGTGAGAGGATTCCTTGAACTCTGGAGGTTGAGGCTGTGGTGAGCTGAGATCCCGCCACTGCACTCTAGCCCGGGTGACAGTGATACTGTGTCAAAAACAAAAAGAAAACAACTCTGATTTTGTTCACAGTGCTGTGGGTTAGGAATTCTGGAACGGACTCAGCTGGGCACTTCTCACTTGGGGTATCTCATTCGGTTGCAGTCACACATCAACAGGGGCCGCAGCCATCGGAAGGATATCCAAGATGGCACACTCCTGTAGCAATCGGTTGATGCTGGCTATTGGCTGGGAGCTCTGCTGGGCTGTTGACCGCAGCACCTATGTTGTGAGTCTCTGCCATGGCAGTAGACTTCTTCCTGACTTCTTTCAGAGCGAGTGCCCCAAAAGAGCCAGGAGCAAGCTGCATGGCTTCTTCTGGCTTTGCCTTACAAGTCTCAGAGTGTCACTTCTGTTGTGTTGAAAGCAGTCACAAGCCCACCCAGACTTCGAGGAGTAGAGACAGAAACCACACCTCTTGGTGGGAAGAGTGTTGAATAACTCGCGGGTGTGTTTAAAACCACCACAGTATCTCATGGGGTTGTTATGAGGAGTCAGTGAGATGATCTTGCCGAAGTGCTGGACAAACATGAGTTCCCCTCCTCCTTCTAATTTGAGGCCTGGAAGCTCACAGGGTAAAGCCAGTGCCAGGCACCAGGTCTCCAGTCGCTTGCAGTTATTCATGTCTACTGGGCCATAGGGACCGTTTTTCCTTTTCTTTTCTTTCTCTTTCTTTCTTTCTTTTCCTTCCTTCCTTCCTTCCTTCCTTCCTTCCTTCCTTCCTTCCTTCCTTCCTTCCTTCCTTCCTTCCTTCCTTCCTCTGTTTCTCTTTTCCTTTCTTCCTTTCTCTTTCTTTCTCTCTCTCTCTTTCTTTCTTTCTTTTTGTTCAGAGTTTCGCTCTTGTTGCCCAGGCTGGAGTGCAATGGCGTGATCTTGGCTCACCACAACCTCCGCCTCCCGGGTTCAAGCGATTCTCCTGCCTCAGTCTCCTGAGTAACTGGGATTACAGGCATGTGCCACCACGTCTGGCTAATTTTGTATTTTTAGTAGAGATGGGATTTCTCCATGCTGGTCTCGAACTCCCGACCTCAGGTGATCCGCCTGCCTCGGCCTCGCAAAGTGCTGGGATTACAGGCATGAGCTACTGCTACTGGCCTGTTTTGCAAAGTGGTGGGATTATAGGCGTGAGCCACTGCGACTGGCCTGTTTTTCTCAGTTTCTAGTCATTTCTAGTCCCTTTGGATAGTAAATGCAGGGCTGCAGTGCGAGCACCTTCTCATTCTGACCAGCTCAGCTCTCTCAGGAGGTTGGGTCTGTAAGATTTGTGGTTCACTGTCACCCCCATATCAGCCTTACCCATGTGCCTGATCTCAAGTGCAAGCTCACTGGGCTCTGAATAGGAACACCTGGCTGACTACTGAGTGTTTTCAGGTCAGACAACCTGGTTTGGGGCCCAGGAGGGTCAACTGTTGCAATGGTGGCCTGACAGGCAGCTGGAGAAAGAGAGCAGCTTCGGTTGGCGTGGGTCTTCTGTCTCACGGTCATGCGTGGGGCCCCTTCTCTGACCTTGCTTTCTTTACCTCAGGTCTGAAGACAGTGGAGGAGCTGAGGAAAGGTCACATGGAGACCACTGGGGCCAGCAAGCCAGCTCCCCAGGGAAGGTGGGGGGTGACTTGCATGACAGATGCCTCAGGATGAGGGGCATGAAGAGGGTGGCTGGGTTCCAGGGGCTGCCAGAGTGGGTAGGATTTGCCAAATAGGGTACCCTGGGAAGGCAGGACACAAGAGGGAGGAGCCATTGTGTGCCTGCTGCAATTCACTGGCATTTGTGGAGGGGGTCGTTTGCCCCTCTGGCCCACACCCTTATTCCTGAAAAAGGCAGTTGGGCCTGTGTTTAGCACTCCGAGGAACCTGCTCTCTCTGGTCCTCTTCCTTTTCCTTCTGGGGCTCCTGAACCTCCCCACCGACATGACTCCCCTCATTACCACCAAGTCTCACATGCAGCAGCTGCCTTGCTCAGAGCAGACGGGGGTAAGCTTGGAGCTGCACAGCGATGCGACACATGATGGGGCTCCTTCTTTGTGCCCCACGCCAAGCCAAGGGCTAAAAATGGTCACACGTCTCCATGATCTCGTTGACGAACTCATACCACCAGGCTGAAGGAGTGATGTGCAAGTCAGCACCCTGGAATCCCTGGCAGAGCAGGTCTCAGAGGACCAGGAAGGCCAGGGGAAACCTCCCAGATAGAGTCATTGGGCTAGGTCATAGTGCAGGCTGCCCTCCCCTCACGTCGCCATGCCTCAGTTTCCTCATCTGTAAAAGGAGAGTAACTAAGTGCCCACCTCATAGTGTGGCCACGAGGAGGGAATTGGGGTGCACCCTTAATCAGGCTGCTTTCCACCTGTTGAAGATTTAGATGAAGAGAGACAGGGAAGGATGGCAGGTGCATAGGGAGTTGCTGGGGCAGGGGAGGCAGAGCCATGGAGGAGAAGGCCGGGAGGGTGGTGGAGGAGGTGCCTGCTGCACGGGTGAAGTCTGTTCTTTTTTTTAATTCTATTTTTGGACGGAGTCTCACTGTTGCACAGGCTGGAGTGCAGTGGCATGATCTTGGCTCACTGGTTCAAGCAATTCTCGTGCCTCAGCCTCCCATGTAGCTAGGACTACAGGCATGCGCCACCACGCTCAGCTAATTTTTGTATTTTTATTTTTATTTTATTTTATATGTATATTTTTTGAGATGGAGTCTCACTCCGTTGCCCACGCTGGAGTGCAGTGGCGCAATCTTGGCTCACTGCAAGCTCCGCCTCCCGGGTTCATGCCATTCTCCTGCCTCAGCCTCTCCGAGTAGCTGGGACTACAGGCGCCCGCCACCACGGCCGGCTAATTTTTTGTATTTTTAGTAGAGACGTGGTTTCACCATGGTCTCCATCTCCTGACCTTGTGATCCGCCCGCCTCAGCCTCCCAAAGTGCTGGGATTACAAGCGTGAGTCACCGCGCCCGGCCTTAATTTTTGTATTTTTAGTAGAGACGGGGTTTCGTTATGTTGGCCAGGCTGGTCTTGAACTCCTGACCTCAAGCGATCCGCCTGCCTCAGCCTCCCACGCCTCCTGGGATTACAGGCATGAGCCACTGCATCCGGTAAGGAGTCTGTTCTTAGAGGTAGAGCCACCACTCCTGCTCCTGAGGAAAGGACAGTGAAGCAGCTTTCGCCCATACCCCAGCCCCCACCTACCTAAGGCCCCGCAGCTCCTCCCTCCCTCCGTCTGGACTGTTTCCCCTTCTCCCTAAGACATTTCCTGGAAGCTCTCGCCCACAGTTCTCCCTTCTCCTTACATACCTGGCCTGACCCTGAGGCCTGGCCCCCCCCATTATGTGACCAGCTTTTCCTGTTTCTGCTCACTTGGGCTGAGATCCCCGTTCTCCTCTGTCACCTTCCTTAAACATCACACCTGGGCTAAGAGGAAAGACTGTCCATTTGGGAGTCTATGCACACTAGCTCTGTGACCTCAGGAGAGCTGCTTAACCTCTCTGAGTCTCAGTTTCATCATGTGCAAAATAGGGTAATTTAGTTGTGACTAGTGCCTCATTTTCACCATACTTCCATGAGGATTGAATAAGGGAATGCATTGAATGTGCAACAACTACATAGTAGGTACTTAATAAATGGCAGGTATTTCCATGGATTCTAGGCCTGTGTATCCAGAGAGTATTTGATTAATAGACATCTGCATGCCTGTAATCCCAGCTACTCCGGAGGCTGAGGCGGGAGGATTGCTTGAGGCTAGCAGTTCGACACCAGCCTGGGCAACATAGTTTTTTACAAAAAGCCATCTGAGGGTATGACTTGCATAGGGGGCCACTTATTATTGGAGGGCCGATATAAGGAGATATTCCTTTTCTTTCCCCTGATGATTCAGGCAAGGTGGCCCCTGCTCCCTTTTATCTACTGAGTTACATCTATGCTATGCCCTAGAACTGGAATCAGTAAGCACAGATGCCATTGGAGATTTTCCCCAATATTCTTTTTTTTGGAGACGGTCTCACTCTGTCGTCCGGGCTAGAGTGCAGTGGCATGATCTCGGCTCACTGCAACCTCTGCCTTCCGGGTTCAAGCGATTCTCCAGCCTCAGCGTCCTGAGTAGCTGGGATCACAGGTGCGTGCCACCAAGCCCAGCTAATTTTTGTATTTTTTGTAGAGACGGGGTTTTGTCATTTGGCCAGGCTGGTCTCAAACTCCTGAGCTCAAATGATCCGCCTGCCTCGGCCTCCCAAAGTGCTGGGATTATAGCTGTGAGCCACTGCACCTGGCTTCTAACCCAATATACTTTTGTTGTTGTTGTTGTTGTTTTTACTTTTATTTTTTTGAAACGGCGTCTCGCTCTGTCACCCAGGCTGGAGTACAGTGTCGCGATCTCGGCTCACTGCAAGCTCCGCCTCCCGGGTTCACACCATTCTCCTATCTCAGCCTCCCATGTAGCTGAGACTACAGGCGCCGGCCACCACGCCTGGCTAATTTTTTGTATTTTTAGCAGAGTCGGGGTTTCACCATGTTAGCCAAGATGGTTTCGATCTCCTGATCTCATGATCCACCCACCTCGGCCTCCCAAAGTGTTGGGATTACAGGCGTGAGCCACCGTGCCCGGCCACTTTTTTGTTTGTTTGTTTGTTTTTTAGAAGGAGTCTCACTCTGTTGCCCAGGCTGGAGTGCAGTGGTATGATCTCAGCTCACTGCAACTTCCTCCCTCCAGGTTCAAGAGATTCTCCTGCCTCAGCCTCCTGAGTAGCTGGGACTACAGGTGCATGCCACCACTCCCGGCTAATATTTGCATTTTTAGTAGAGATGGGGTTTCACCATATTGGCCAGGCTGGTCTTGAACTCCTGATCTCGTGATCCGCCCGCCTCGGCCTCCCAAAGTGCTGGGATTACAGACGTGAGCCACTGCGCCCGGCCTCTTTCCCAAGATTCTTGTTGCTTTTTTTTGAGACAAGGTTTTGCTCTGTCACCCAGGCTGGAGCGCAGTGGCACGATCATAGTTCACTGTAGCATCAAATTCCTGGGCTTAGGGGATCCTCCCACCTCAGCCTCCTCAGTAGCTGGGACTGCAGGCGAAAGCCACCACTCCTGGCTAGTTTTTAATTTTTTTTTTTTTAAGACAGGGTGCCACTATGTTGCCCAGGCTGGTGTTGAACTCCTGGGCTCAAGTGATCGTCCCGCCTCAGCCTCCCAAAGTGCTGGGATCACAGGTGTGAGCCACCGCCTAGTCAACAGACTTGCTTCTAAGACTTTTGGATGGAAACTCTTCTGGAGTATGTTTCAATGAGATATATCGGTTTACTATTGCTGTATAACGAAACACTCTAAACTATAGTAGCTTACAGCAACAATTTCTTCTGTCACAATTGGGTAAGTTGGCTGGGCTGTTCCTCTGCTGGTTACACCTGGGTTTACTCATGCAGCTGCAGTCAGCTAGCCAACAGCTGTGGGCAGATCCAAGATGGCCTCATGAACAGTGTGGCAGTTGGTGCCAGCTGTCAGCTGCAGTGAACTGTCACTCTTCTCCCTGTGGCCTCACATCCTCAAGTATGTGAGACCGGCTTCCTTGCGTGGCAGCCTCAGAACTGCCTGAGAGTGCGAAGCAGAAAGCTACAAGGTGTCTTAAGGCCTTGCCTCAGAAGTCACACAGTGTCACTTCTGGTGCATTCTATTGGTCAGAGCAAGTCATTGTGCCAACCCAGATCCCTGAGGAAGAGATGGAGATTACACCCTACATTAGTCTGCTGGGGCTACCATGACAAAGTAACATACACTGGGTGACTCAAACAACTGAAATATATTGTCTCACTGTTCTGGAGGCTGCAGGTCCAACAAGAAGTTGTCAGCAGGGTTGGTTCCTTCTGAGATCTCTCTCCTTGGCTTGAAGATGGCCGCCTTCTTTGTTGTGTCTTCACATGGTCTTCCCATGTGTGTGTGTCTGTGTCCTAAACTTCTCTTTTTTTTTTTTCTTTTTTTTTGAGACAGGCTGGAGTGCAGTGGTGCCATCTTAGCTCACTGCAACCTCCGCCTCTCAGGCTCAAGCAATCCTCCCATCTCAGCCTCCTGGGTAGCTGGGACCACAGGCACACGCCACCACACCTGGCTAATTTTTGTATTTTCAATAGAGACAGGGTTTCGCCATGTTGGCCAGGCTGGTCTCAAACTCCTGTGCTCAAGCCATCTGCCCACCTCGGCCTCCCAAAGTACTGGGATTACAGGTGTGAGCCACTGCGCCCAGCCAGATGATTCCTTCTTCGTTGTTGTTTTCGTTTTTTCTTTTTTTTCTTTTTTTTTGAGACGGAGTTTCGCTCTTGTTGCCCGAGCTGGAGTGCAACGGCACGATCTCAGCTCACTGCAACCTCCGCCTCCCAAGTTCAAATGATTCTCCTGTCTCAGCCTCCCGAATAGCTGGGATTACAGGCATGCGCCACCACACCCAGCTAATTTTTTGTATTTTTAGTAGAAATGGGGTTTCACCCTGTTAGCCAGGCTGGTCTCGATCTCCTAACCTCAGGAGATCCGCCCACCTCGGCCTCCCAAAATGCTGAGATTCCAGGCGTGAGCCACCACCCAGCCCCAGATGATTCTTTAGTGACTTCTTCTGTCTGCCTGTAGGCTGTGAGACATGTGCCCTCTAGGCTTACCATTAACTTCTGTGAACACACTTAGCTGTGACAGCTCTCTGGGAAGTCACCCACCCCCATATTAGTTATCTAATGCTACATAACAAGTTGCCCAAAAGTGTAGTGACCTAAATCAACAATAAAATGTATTCTATCTCTTGATTTCTGTGTGTCAGGAATTCAGATAAGGTACAGCAGGGATGGATTGTCTCTGCTCACAATGTTTGGGGCTTCAGCTGGAGGAGTTGAAGCTGGGATGCTGGATGATACATTTCCATCGTGGCTCATTCACTTGGCTGGGGGTGAGGGAGGAAAAATGTAGTGATTAGAAGAGACTGAAGAGGGCCAGACGTGGTGGCTCATGCCTGTAATCACAGCACTTGGGGAGGTCGAGGCAGATGGATAACTTGAGGTCAGGAGTTCGAGACCAGCCTGGCCAACATGGTGAAACCCCGTCTCTAGTAAAAATACAAAAATTAGCCAGGCGTGGTGGCGTGCACCTGTAGTCCCACCTGCTAGGGAGGCTGAGGTGGGAGAATCACTTGAACCCAGGAGACAGAGGTTGCAGTGAGCTGAGATCTTGCCACTGCACTCCAGCCTGGGTGACAGAGTGAGACTCCACAGTCAATTTCTCCCATAATCAACCACCTTCTCCAGGCAGTTGCTGGAGCTGCTGCCCCTAATACATCACTCCCTGGCACACAGCAGACTGCAGGGACCACCTCATCTGCCTTTGCCACCTCTCTTCCCACTTGTTCAGCTGCCCTTGAGCGGACTGCTTGGATGGCCTTCCAGAACAGGACAAAGCAGGCTGACCACGTCTGCTTTTATCCCCGCTTCCCCACCCTCCCACCCCTGACACCACACACGCCCCTCCCTCCTCTGTCTGACCCGACACTCCCCACCAGATGCCTAGAGTGTCTTTCCCAGGGCCGCCTCCCTTAAGGGTATGTCTTACTTATTTTCATAGCTCTGTACATATATGTAAGGGGTGTTTCAGAAGAGTTTGTGGGCCAGTCACAGTGGCCCTGTAATCCTAGCACTTTGGGAGGTTGAGGCAGGTGGATCACTTGAACCCAGGAGTTTGAGAAAATACAAAAAAAAAAAAAAATACCCAAAAACTAGCCAGGTTGTTGTGGTGTGTGCCTGTAGTCCCAGCGACTCAGGAGGCTGAGGTAGGAGGATGGCTTGAGCCCGGGAGGTCAAGTCTGCAGTGAGCCATGATCTCGCCACTGAATTCCAGCCTGGGTGACAGAGTGAGACCCCCGTCTCAAAAAAAAAAAAGTGTTTGTGGAATATAATTGATTTTGGAACCTTTTAAAAAAAAATTATAAGGGCTAGGTGCCGTGGCTCACGCCTGTAATCCCAGCACTTTGGGAAGCCGACGTGGGCGGATCACTTGAGCCCAGGAGTTTCAGACAACATGACAAAATCCCGTCTCTACAAAAAATACGAAAATTAGCTGGGCATGGTGGTACATGCCTGTAGTCTCAGCTACTTGGGAGGCTGAGGCGGGAGTATTGCTTGAGCCTGGGAGGCGAAGGTTGTAGTGAGCCAAGATCATGCCACTGCACTCCAGCCTGGGTCACAGAGTGAGACCCTGTCTCAAAGAAAAAAAAAAATGTATATAGAGATGCGGTCTTGCTATGTTTCCCAGGCCGGTCGTGAACTCCTGGCCTCAAGCGATTCTCCTGCTTCAGCCTCCCAAAGTGCCAGGATTATAGGCATGAGCCACCCTGCCTGACCAGCAGTTCAAAATCTTTATGGTCCCCTTAAGTCCGTAGTTCACCATATTCCCCTGAGTTCTCCCAAATCCCAGAGTGCAAAGAGGCCAGTGGGGATTCTGAAGGTTTCTCCTATCATAGCTTCTCTGGTGCTCATTCTCCCCATGAGCGCATGTCTGTAATCCCAAGGGCCCTGGCCCTTTCCCAGGATTCATTACATGGCGGCCCTTTCTCACCATGTGGCATCCTTAAAAGCATGGGGTTTGAACATTGAGACTGAGTTTTGCTTGCTATGGATTAGTGGAATGGTAGTGCTGGGAGAGAGGAAACATTTCTGCTTCCTCTGAACCCTCTTACGCGCGCGTGCGTGCACACACACACACACACACCAGGAAACCTTCTCTTCCCCCAGCCCACGTCTCCTCCCAGTCTGTGCTCTCGCATTTCCATAGCCAGATAAATGGAGAAAAGACACAGCTGCAGATGTAGCCACCCCAAGAGAAATCAGAAAGCGTGGAAGAAAACAAGAAGGCAAGGCGCAGTGGCTCACACCTGTAATCCCAGCACTTTGGGAGGCTGAGGCAGGCGGATCACAAGGTTGGGAGTTCCATACCAGCCTGGACAATACGATGAAACCCCGTCTCTACTAAAAATATAAAAAACTTAGCCGGGTATGGTGGCACATGCCTATAATCCCAGCTACTAGGGAGGCCTGAGGCAAGAGAATCGCTTGAACCCGGGAGGCGGAGATTGCAGTGAGCCGAGATTGCGTCACTGCACTCCAGCCTGGGTGACAGAGAGAGACTCCGTCTAAGAAAAAAAAAAAAAGAGGGGCCAGAGGTCAGGAGTTCGAGACCATCCCGGCCAACGTGGTGAAATCCCATCTCTACTAAAAATACAAAATTACCTAGGCTTGGTGGCGCATGTCTGTAATCCCAGCTTCTCAGGAGACTGAGGCAGGAGAATCGCTTGAACCTGGGAGGCAGAGGTTACAGTGAGCCGAGATGGCGCCGTTGCACTCCAGCCCAGGTGACAAGAGTGAAACTGTCTCAAAAAAAAAAAAAAGTGTGCTTAACTGACTACTGCACCCCTACTGACTATATACCACACTCCCCTCCATACTGCTCTGTTGGAGGGTCCCTGAGACCCTTTCTCAATCCTTGTTCTCACTCCCCGCCACTGCACACAGAGTTTGATGGCAAGCCGAATATGGTATCTCCTTGAAAGTGAGAGAAGCAGTTGCATTTAGAAGGGGAATTCACCTAGCGGGTTAAGGAAATGGCCCAAACGGAGATCTCTAATCCCCATGCCCCTGTTTTTAAGTTGCCATTTGACCCACAGCGGACATCTCTACAGAAAGGCCAGTAAGTGCCCCAGACTCCCAGGCCTCCGAGCCTGCCCCAGGGCCCAGGAATGAGGTCAGATGTGATAACGGCTCTGCTGTGGCCAAAAACTTCCATCATGCCAAGCAGTTCCAAACAGTCTGGCTCATCAGGCAGGCCCAGGGCAGTGGTGGGTAGCGACAGTGTGATGCTCCGCCTTGCCCCAAAGCTTAAGCCTTTGATGGCAAAAGCACACTCCACTTGGCTCTGTACTGAGCTGACTGCCTGAAAATACTATAGAAAACACCTCTCCCCTGGCAGTGAGAGATCTAAGCCCCAGTGACCGGGAAGTTTAAATCTTCGGGACGGGTGACCGAAGGCTGCTAAGAATATCCAGCCACAGGCCTGACCACAAACCAGTTAACGCCCCGAGTGGCAGCTTCCATGGTCCTTAGGGCATGGTAAGAAGGAGCAGACTGGGCAGCCAGTGCTTGTGGAGTCCCTCAACTGGAATTGTGCAGACACAAAGTAAGGAGTAAAATAACATTAAAGAAAACCAACCACCTGATCATGCCCTCAAGGAATAATCTGAGAAGGGAAGACATTTACCTACCACGAGGTACTTACTGTGCGTTAACAGATCAAAACGAGGGCCGGGCGCGGTGGCTCAAGCCTGTAATCCCAGCACTTTGGGAGGCCAAGACGGGTGGATCACTAGGTCAGGAGATCGAGACCATCCTGGCTAACACGGTGAAACCCCGTCTCTACTAAAAAATACAAAAAAAAAAACTAGCCGGGCGAGGTGGCGGGCGCCTGTAGTCCCAGCTACTCAGGAGGCTGAGACAGGAGAATGGCCCGAACCCGGGAGGCGGAGCTTGCAGTGAGCTGAGATCCGGCCACTACACTCCAGCCTGGGCGACAGAGCGAGACTCCGTCTCAAAAAAAAAAAAAAAAAAAAAAAAATAACAGATCAAAACGAGGACAACCATGCAGAAGGGAACAGTCTCTGAGACACCAAGTGCCAACAAGGGACCCCAGGCTGGCTTCCCATAGCCAGATAGGGTAGTTCTTGTGGCCTGGCAGCTGACCGCCTGACAGAAAGTCAGGCAGGCCCAGGGTACACATTCTACCCTCTAGCCCTCAGTTTCCTCATCTGCAGAGTGAGGGGTTTGGGAGTCCTGTTTCATCGACATTTTGGGTGTCTGAGGCCCTCTGGGACTCTGACGCATGCACCCCTGGCAAAGTGGACATGTGCACCGAGGGCCACCATTTTCACAGCATTTCCAGGGGTGCCCAGCCCCGAGTAGACAGCCCCAGATCTCAAGTGAGGGCTCTGAAGTTTTGGTATAGAGGAGAGAGTGTTCTTGGAGGGCTGGAAGCGGCTGGGAAGAGTTCATGGAGAAAGCAGGATTGAAGGATGGGCAGAAATGAGATGGCTACACCTTCATTCAATGAATGCCACAAGCTTCAACTGTCAGCAAGCCCAAGGGATGGATGCGATGACAGACCAGAGAGGGTCTGGAGTCGTGTGCAGCACCGTTTCCAGCTGGAGAGACAGCCCATTCTGCTCCAGCCATGCGGGCTGTCCTTCTCTTCCTCAGATAGTCCACGGTTGGTCCTCCTTCAGGGCCTGTGCCCTTGTTGCTCGGTTACCTGAAATTCTCTTTCCCCCATACTTAGGCAGCTGGTTCCTTCTCAGCTCAAAGTCAGTTTTTCAAGGAGGCCTCCCAAGCCATCCTGGCTAACGCTGCCTTCCCTCCCACTACTCTCAGCACACTGCTCTGTTTCATCTGTGTGGCACATGTCATAATCTAAAGTTAACTTGGGCCGGGCGCGGTGGCTCAAGCCTGTAATCCCAGCACTTTGGGAGGCCCGAGACGGGCGGATCACGAGGTCAGGAGGTCGAGACCATCCTGGCTAACCCGGTGAAACCCCGTCTCTACTAAAAAATACAAAAAACTAGTCGGGCGAGGTGGCGGGCCCTTGTAGTCCCAGCTGCTCGGGAGGCTGAGGCAGGAGAATGGCGTGAACCCGGGAGGCGGAGCTTGCGGTGAGCTGAGATCCGGCCACTGCATTCCAGCCTGGGCTACAGAGCGAGACTCTGTCTCAAAAAAAAAAAAAAAAAAAAGTTACCTTATTTGCTCTGTTTATGGTCCATCTCCCATAGGATAAGGACCTTGTCAGTCCTGTTCTCCACGGTGCCCTGGCACCCAGGACAGTGCTTGGCACAGAGTAAACAACTGCCAAATTCGCAATGAACCAAATGAAGTAATTATAGCCTTAACGCTAGATGGCTGTGCACTGGGGAAGCCTGTGGTGTAGGGGAAGGGCAGGGTGGTTTGAGAGGGTGAGGCTGAGCGACTAAACTGGTCTGGATGACTGTTTGGGGAAGGTATCTTGGAGGAAGTGCTGTTTGAACAGAGTTGTGAATGACTAAGTGAAGCGGGTGGAGGGATTGCAAATATAAGCCAGCTCCGGGCAACGCCTGGATGTGGGAAGGGGCTGGAAACTGAGAAGCCCAGAGCCAAGGTCTGAGGGGCAGGGCCCAGTGGGCTGGCTGAGGGCTTTCATCTTTATCTCAATAGTGAAAGCCACTGGAGCACCCTCAGTCTGGCTGTAGGATCAACCCCCGCCCCTGCTTTTACCTGTCTGCTCATTCTTCCTCTTTTGCAATCTGAACGCCCTAGAATCCTGGTTGTTCCTTAAACACAGCAGACAGTCTCCTACCACAGGGCCTTTGCACTGGCTGTGCTTCTGCTGCAATACTCTCACCCCAGAAATCTTGGCTTACTCTCTCAGTTTCCTCATCTGCAGAGTGAGGGGTTTGGGAGTCCTGTTTCATCAACATTTTGGGTGTCTGAGGCCCTCTGGGACTCTGATGCATGTACCCCTGGCAAAGTGGACATGTGCACCGACAACATGTGCTCCGTTGAGTCTTTGCTCACATCTCACTTTCCCAAGGAGACCTCCCCTGGGCACCTTAATACTGCAAATCCTTCTCCCCACATCCTGCTACTTTCCTGCTCCCACTTTTCTTTCCATGGCATACATCACTGTCCACCATCCAAGGTAATTTTGTGACCTCTTACCTTTATTGCTTATCACCCATCTCTCTCCTTCTGGAATACAAGTGCCCCGAGGACAGGTATTTTGTTTTGTTCCCTGGGGTGTGTCGAGAGCCTGGAGCAGCACCTGGCACCCAGCAGCAGTGGATATTTGCGAGTGTGGTTGTGGCTGGTGGCTGGTGGCTGCTGTGGGGGCCATGGACTGCAGAGGGGTAGGAGCAGAGGAGGGGGCCCAGTTAGGAGGTCATTGCTATGGCGTAGGTGAGTTGTGCTGGGTGGTGCAGGGCACTGGATGTGGGGGAAATGGATGGACTCCTAAAACTGCACAGAGGAAAGAAAACGGATTTGGTGAAGGGTCAGGTTTGGGGAGTGAAGGGATTGGAGAGGTCAACGGTGATTCTCAGGTTTCTGGAATGTGTAACCAGGTGGTTGGTGGGGACCAGGGAGAATAAGCAGTTTTAAGCGGAGGAAGGGAGAAGGGGCATTCATGCAGGGGGACATGCATGGGCCACAATGGGGAAAGGCTGTGTCTGTTCTGGGCATAGTGAAATATCCAATTTAGGTTGAAGTGGAAGTTCCTGCAGAGAAGGTGAGGAAGACAGGGTGGGGGCCTAGCCAACCCGTTAATGCTGCTGACTCCACGTTTTCACTCTGGAAGCCTGGGCCGTGCCTAGGACTGCCGTGATGAAATGCTGCCAAGCCTCCACACCAACACGGCGCATCTGCCTGGCGCATCACTCTCACCCTGCTCCTCCTCCCACCCCAACTGTGGAGCAGTAAGTTTGCTTCTATTCACATGATTTTATTAACAAAATTTGCTTCCTTGCTGTCTCTAGAAGCAGCGCACTGCCCTCTCCCCTATCCCCCGACTCGGCTCAGAGCACCCCCACACTCCTGCTATCAGGTCATCTGCCCAGAGTGTGATTGCAGTTTTAAGACTGATTCCTCCCCAGTTTATTGGTTTTTTTAGTTGCTATTTTTTATTTTCTGGAAGTACAGCACACAGAGAGAAAAGTGTACAAATCCTGAGAGTACATCTTGATGAATTTTAACACGCTGAGCACACCCATGTAACCAGCTTCCAGATCAACCTGCAGTGTTCCCCGCCCCCAAGGAGCCCCGCTGTGCTCCCTGTCTCCAAGGATAACTCCATCCTGACTCCTCTGCTTTTTTTAATGAGACACAGTCTCACTCTGTCACCCAGGCTGGAGTGCAGTGGTGCGATCACAGCTCACTGCAGTCTCAACCTCCTGGGCTTAAGAGATCCTCCCTCAGCCTCCTGAGTAGCTGGGACTACAGCACGCCCAACACACCCAGCTTATTTTTGTAGTTTGTGTAGAGATGGGGTTTCAACTATGTTGCCCGGGCAGGGCTGGAACTCCTAGGCTCAAGCGATCCACCCACCTCTGCCTCCTAAAGTGCTGGGATTACAGGAGCGAGCCACGGCACTTGGCCCATCCTGATTTATAACAACTCAGATTAAAACCTTTGCCCACTTTAAAACTTGACGTACGCCAAGTGCCACTGCACTCTAGCCTAGGTGACAGAGTGAGACCCTGTCCCCCACCACCACAAAAAAAAAAAAAAAAAAAAAAAAGAAGAAGAAGAAAACACCCAAACTTGATGTAAATGGAATCCTATTGTTCATATTCTTTTGAGACTGGCTTCTTTTCATTTGCGAGGTGTTTTGTGTGCTTGCATCTTAAAAAACAGAGTCTCAGGCCGAGTGTGATGACTCACACCTTTAATCCCAGCACTTTGGGAGACCGAGGTGGGCGGATCACCTGAGCTCAGGAGTTTGAGACCAGCCTGGCCAACACGGCAAAACCCTGTCTCTACCAAAAATACAAAAATTAGCTGGGCGGTGTGGCACATGCCTGTAATCCCAGCTACTCGGGAGGCTGAGGCAGGAGAACTGCTTGAACCCAGGAGGCAGAGGCTGCAGTGAGCTGAGATCGCACCACTGCACTCTAGCCTGGGCAACAGAGCGAGACTCGTCTCAACAACAACAAAGTCTCCCAAGCAGCCTCCCACCTGAGGTGAGGGATCAGGGCCCAGCCTCAGGAGGCCCCTCTAGCCTGTGGAATACTCAGTAGAAGCGCTAGGGGGTCAGTGGAGACTTTGTGTGGGGCAGAGGACAACATTGGTGTTTTAAGCAAATGACATGCTAAGCATTGTGTTAGATGCTGCCTGGATACAAAAGTGGAAGATGTGGTTAAGAAGGGGTGAAGGGAATATAAGACTGGATCTAGAGTCGGCCAGGTTGTAAAAATGTCTTGGGCCAGGCACGGTGGCTCACGCCTATAATCCCAGCACTTTGGGAGGCCGAGATGGGCGGATCACCTGAGGTCAGCAGTTCGAGACCGGCCTGGATAACATGGCGAAACCCCATTTCTACTAAAAATACAAAAAAATTAGCCTGGCATGGCAGTGGGCGCCTATAATCCCAGCTACTCGGGAGGCTGAGGCCGGAGAATAGCTTGAACCTGGGAGGCAGAGGTTGCAGTGAGCTGAGATCGAGATCGCACCAACGCACTACAGCCTGGGGGATAAGTGCGAAACTCCGTCTCAGAAAAAAAGTAAATAAATAAAATAAATAAAAGAATGTCTTGAACCGCAAGAAGAGGAAAGGAAGTGGAACCTCACACCTGAGGGGAGGACAGAAAGGTCAGAAGGGTTGTGATTCCCCGCCTCCCGAAAAGATCCCCTCAGTGCTACCCTGAAAGTCACTTTCCTGAAAGGGGACGGTCCTTGCTTTGGGGGAAGAGACAATTTCAGTTGTATTATCTCAGTCTTTCAGAAAGATTTCTCTGTGCCTGTGTGTGTTAGAGAGAAGGGGGTGGGGAAGGAAAAGGGGTGAGGGAGGGAGCGGGGAGAAAGAGAAAGAGTGTGAGCATAGTGTACTTCCTGGGAACCTATCTCTCCAATAGTAGTTCTAGGAAGTCTCATGCCAGAGGGCAGTAGTGCTGGTTTCTGCCTATGATGGTGCCCTTGGACGTCAGAAAGAGGAGGGAAGCCTCAGGGATTGGCAGAGACATTTGAGAATTTCAGAAGCTGAAATCCAGAGAGGGTGAGCGACTTGCCCAAGGTCACACACCAAGAGAGCCAGCATTAGAAAGGGGATCAAGTGTCCCCTCCATGGTTTTTCCATGATCGTGTACCACCCTTTCACTTTACAAAGAGCCTAGTGTTGCCACCAAAATAGCCGAATTACCTCATTTTTGAAAGGCGTTATGAATTCACTTCTATTATGTGGAATGGGGCAGAGATGTTGTGAGCAGGAATGACATTATAATTCATGTTCCACTTCTTCTATTTATCTTTGCTGGGTTTTGTGTATCTTTGGAAGCAGCCTTAAATCATTATTGGAACAAAGTAGGGAGAAAAATAATAATATGTAATTACAAATGAGGAATAGACCGTATGATCCTATTAATTGCCTTCCCTGCAATCTTTATTTTTGGTATTTTCAGAATAATTAAAGGCTTAGGTCTCGATTGGTGGAGGTGGTGGGTTAGCACTGAACTCTAAACAGTAACATCACCTACTCCAGGAATGGCCCAGTGCGATCTGACACCTGGGACGCTTTCAGGGCAACACCAAGGGCAGTGCTCCAGTCTGTATTTACTTTCTTCTGAGGAGAAACTCTGGCAGCAGCTGGAAAATAAACCCCAAAGCAAGGAAGAAGCTGAAAAGAAGAAATACTCAAATACGAGGCGCATTAATCATCGGCGTCAGATCTAGAGCAGAGGACAATGGTTGGTTTGAAGAAAGACTGAACCTAAATTATCTTGGAGACTGATCTTCTCTCCTCCGCGTTCCCTGTGCCTGCAAGCAGGGGTCCCGGTGCAGCCACTGGCATGGAACCGACGGGGGCATCCACTGGCTGACCAGCATGCTTTGTCAGAGGACAGGTTAGAGATGACCACCTTCTGTCAGTGGATCATCCATAGCTTCTGCTTAGGAAGGTACAGAAGAGAAAAGGCCTCTCACGGGGACCTGCAGGACATATTCATTGCCCATCGTGTCCTCAGGGGACATCATTTGCATGCCAGGGTGCAGTAAGGCCACTGCTTTCAGATCCCAATGAAGCACCCAATTAGCATGAACTTGTGCAATTGGCAGAGTAATGAAGCTGACCACAGGTGCCTGGAAAGTCTGAAATTTAGTTGCCAGTGTTGCACCGTGATGGCAGGGGCCGTGATGGCATGAATAAGTCTGGGCTTTGGGAATGGGCAGTGAGCGTCCAGGCAAGCAGGCAAATTAATTATCCTCTAAGCCTCAGTTTCCCCATCTGTGAAATGGGGATAACAGTACCTTTATTATAGGACAGTTTTCTATATGACATGAGATTATTAATGTGTATAAAGTGTTTAGAACTGTGCCTGGCAGAGAGAAAGCCCTTAATAAATTCTAGCTATTGTTCTTCTAGGAGCTGAAGAATGTTAGTGACTCTCTTTTCCTCAAATCCCAACAGCTCTTCTGCTTCAGAAGAGCTGTGTGATGAGTTCTTCCCATGTTACCCCTTCGTGAACCACCTTTTCCCATGGTAAGGGCAAGAGTAGTCTTTATGGAAGCTCAAAACAGGGAAAAATGTCGCCCACGAATATGAAAGGGCAAGGTAGCTTATAATCTCGCCAGACATTGAGCCATAATTTAGTATTGGTGGAGGTACAGGTATTTTTCAAACAATCTATTTGTTCTGGGGAGGAAGTCCTTCCGTTGAACTTCTTGGCCCCACACTTTTTATTTATTTATTTATTTATTTATTTATTTATTTGAGACACAGTCTCACTCTCTCACGCAGCCTGGAGTGCAGTGGTGGGATCTCGGCTCACTACAGTCTCCGCCTCCTGGGTTCAAGCCATTCTTGTGCCTTAGCCTCCTGAATAGCTGGGATCACAGGCGTGCACCCCCACACCCAGCTAATTTTTTTATTTTTAGTAGAGGTGAGGTTTTGCCAAGTTGGCCACGCTGGTCTCGAACTCCTGACCTCAAGAGATCCACCTACTTCCACCTCCTAAAGTGCTGGGATTACAGGCATGAGCCACCGAGCCCGGGCCGACCCCACACTTTTTCAAGGCTTACCTGGAAGGAAGGCAACTCTTCATTCAGATGATCAATTCTTAGGTTTCCATGGTGAACACAACAGATGAGCTGAGGCCTGCTGATCCCAGAAAGAAAGAAACTCCTTTTATGATACTTACTGCAGTTGGCGAGTTACCAGGATGGACCCAGAAGGATGCGATTGCAGAAGCTATGTAGGATCTGATCCCAGAAATAGTTTAAGGTTTGGGGAAACAGTGCATATGCATGACAGACAAACAATATACCCTATGGGAAAGGGCCTAGGTTTGGAGTCAGGTAGAATCCCTGTAGCCACACTCTGCTAGATTAGCCATGTGTTTTGGTGGGACATCTCTAAGGGCTTCAGTTTCCTCAACTGTAAAATAGTGAATAGTAATACCTAAGCCATAGAGTTATTTTGGGGTGTGAGTGAGATAACTTGGAAAAGTACCTGATAAAGTAACTGAAACGAACAAAGGTCCTTAATAAACAGTGGCTATTTTAATCACATAGGAATTATTCATTGTTAAAAGACTTGCTTTGCTATCAAAAGCAGCGTAGGGACAGAGTTACTGTTACAGGTCAAATGGCATGGAATTCAGAAAACTCCAATTGCCCGTCAGCTGTGAGAAGAACCTACACTTCTGGTTTCTCAGGATCTCAAGGAGAAAGACAGTCTCAATCTTCTGCCACTAAGGACCAAATGATTGGCAATAGGCAAAGTACTCTGAGAAGACTCTGGTTTGGGTTTTGTCTTGCTTTTGGCTTTCTCATCTCCTGGGGATGATATTCTGCAGGACTTAGTTAAGGATAGGACTCCCAAGGCCTCCCTATCAGCATGCACACTAGGTCACTTGGCTTCTCCAGCAGAAACAGACCTGTACACAGGTCTTCCATACTCCCACGGGCCTCCCCAAAAGACAGTGGCTCCCCCAGCCTCATGCTTCACTTTCCTAATTTCTTCTGCCCCAATCCTCACCAGAACTACAGAGCCACTCCCCACCAGTCCAGGTATCCCCTTTCCTATAGCACCCTCCCCACAACTGTCTTGTTCTCTTGAACCTGGTTTCTTCTCTGGCCAGGATATAGAATACTGATTCAGTTAGCAAAAATGTATTAAGTGGTCAGCTGCGGTGGCTCACGCACTTTGGGAGGCTGAGGTGGGCAGATCACCTGAGGCCAGGAGTTCAAGACCAGCCTGGCCAACATGGTGAAACTCCGTCTCTACTAAAAATACAAAAAGTAGCCGGGCGCGGTGGCTCAAGCCTGTAATCCCAGCACTTTGGGAGGCCGAGACGGGCGGATCACGAGGTCAGGAGATCGAGACCATCCTGGCTAACCCGGTGAAACCCCGTCTCTACTAAAAAATACAAAAAAAAACTAGCCGGGCGAGGTGGCGGGCACCTGTAGTCCCAGCTACTCGGGAGGCTGAGGCAGGAGAATGGCGTGGACCCGGGAGGCGGAGCTTGCAGTGAGCTGAGATCCGGCCACTGCACTCCAGCCTGGGTGACAGAGCGAGACTCCGTCTCAAAACAAACAAACAAACAAACAAACAAAAAAAGTAGCCAGGCTTGGTGGCGCACGCCTGTAATCCCAGCTACTCAGGAGGCGAGGCAGCAGAATCACTTGAACCCGGTAGCAGAGGTTGCAGTGAGCTGAGATCGCGCCACTACACTCCAGCCTGGGTGAGAGAGTGAGACTCTTATCTCAAAAAAAAAAAAAAAAAAAAAGTAAAAAAAGTATTAGGCATGCAATACTTCATTTATTATCAGATTATTATTTTTTTCCATCAATACGTGCTGAGCACCATGCTACACACTGGGAGGATACAGCCAGAAACAAAATTCTGAGAACATTATGGATATATGTACATTGCTGGACATTGATGCAAGCTTAGCACTTGGTGATGGTACACCGTACCGTTATGGATGATCCAGTCTTACTGAGGGAGATGACCTCCCAGGGACCAACCTGCAGAGCCTATTCAGGAGCTGATAGCAGGCCTGTGTGGTTGGCCTTCAGAGGGTGAGCTAGACAGTGACAAGCAATGAAGTGGCCTTGTTAAGGCATTTAGATTTTGTTCTAAGTGCAGTGGGAACTAGTGGGGTAGTAACATTCAACACTTTTTTTTTTTTTTTTGAGACATGGTCTCCCTCTGTCACCCAGGCTGGAGTGCAACGGTGCAATCATGGCTCACTGCAGTCTGGACCTTCCAGGCTTAAGCAATCCTCCCACCTCAGCCTCCTGAGTAGCTGGGACTACAGGCGTGCACCACCACGCTTGGTTAGGGTTTTTTTTTTTTTAAGTGGAGATGAGTGAGGTCTTGATCTTGTCTCAAAATAAATACATAAATAAAAATAAAAGATCTTTCTAGCTGCCACGTTGCAGGTAGACTGGAGGATAGCAAGAGTGGCAGCACAGAGATTGCTAGAATAATCATTCTGTGTAATAATCCAGGCCCAAGATGGTGGCCTGGCCTCAGGTGGCTGTAGGAAAATGGGAAGTAGCAGGCTTACTGGATGGACTATTTGGAAGTAGAATAGGTTAGCTTTGCCAGTGGACTGGAGGAAGGTGACGGGGAGATGAATGAGAATGGGTCAAGAATGGCCCCCTAGGATTCTGCTTTAAGCACCAGAGTGGGTGAGCCATTTTCTGTGATGGGGAAGGGAGTTAGAGCAAAGAGCAGGTTCTAAGGGAAAAGCTCTTCTCTATCTAAGAGACATTTGTCCTGCTCACCACTGTTTCCCTAGCACCCGTACAAGGCCTGGCATTTATTAAATGCCCCCAAATATTTGTAAATTAATTCCTCTTTTAAGAATTCAGTTGTGGTTGGGCGCGGTGCTATACTTGTAATCCCAGAACTTTAGGAGGCAGAGGCGGGTAGAATACTTGAGGTCAGGAGTTCGAGACACATGCCACAAGGCAGTGTGGCAAAGTGATTAGGACGATGGACTCTGAAGATAGGACTGCCTGGATTTGAATCCTAGCACCACCATTTTCTAGGAATGTTCAGTAACTTCTCTGATAATTTCCTCATCTGGAAAAAATGTACATAATAACTCTGCCTACCTTATAGGGCAGTTGTAAGGATTAATAGTTAATTTATAGAAAGCATATTGAAGAGAACTTGAACCTAACAGGTGTGATGTAAATGCTTGCTATTGTTACTAAGCTGAATGTAGATGCCAAGTTGAGATATCAAGTTTGAAGTTTGATATGGGGATTTGGAACTAGAAAAAAAACAAAACAAAAAAACAAATGTAAGAGTCATCAACAAGTAGGTGGTATTTAAAGCCATAAACCTGGATGAGATTGGTGGGGAGGAGGGGGAGGATCCAGGCCCAAGGCAACTGGTAGAGCATAGAAAAGCCCACAAAGAAATTGAAAGAGGTTCTCAGCTAGGATGAAAACCCTGTGAGCAAGCAGCTCAAGGGAGCAGTGGTCAAGGCGTGTTAAATGCTCCTGGGAGGCCAAGGAAGGCAACGACTGAAAAACAATGCCACGCCCCCCCACCGCCCCCACTCCTGGCAACAAGGAAGTAACCGATGATGTTGAGCACTTTCTGCAGAATGGCCAGGGAGGATGGAGGGGCTGAGGAGTGAGATAAATGACCATGTGTCTATACAGTGAAATTCCACCAGGCTGGAAATTGACAAGGCCCATCTACATGTGCTGGTAGAAAAGTAAGATATAGAGATAAGTTTCATAGGTGAGGTACAGAACAGATTGTGCAGTGTTTTCCCATTTCTGAAAATAGACCAGAGGACACGCATGTGTACAAAGAAAATGGAGGGAAGGGGGCACTCCCCAGCAGTGTTGGAAATCTAATGCACACACAAATATGTGTCTATATTCCCCCCTACTTTGTTTTTACAGAAACTGTAGCAGACGGTACACACTGCTCTGTACCTTTTTTTTTTCCCCTTAACTGTAGACCTTGGGGGTCTTTCCATATCAATACACAGAGCAGATCTTCTTTATTATTTTAACAGCTACAGAATATTCCATTGTATGCATGTGCCATCAATGTCACTGCTGGCTCTTTAGGTTGTTTATAATCCTATGCTGTTATAAACAAAGCTGCACTTATCCCAGTGTCTTTTTTTTTTTTTTTTTTTTTTTTTTGAGACGGAGTCTTGCTGTGTCTCCCAGGCTGGAGTGCAGTGGCGTGATCTCGGCTCACTGCAAGCTCCGCCTCCCGGGTTCACGCCATTCTCCCGCCTCAGCCTTCCAAGTAGCTGAGACTACAGGCGCCCGCCACCACGCCCGGCTAGTTTTTTTTTGTATTTTTAGTAGAGACGGGGTTTCACCATGTTAGCCAGGATAGTCTCGATCTCCTGACCTCGTGATCCACCCGCCTCGGCCTCCCAAAGTGCTGGGATTACAGGCTTGAGCCACCGCGCCCGGCTATCCCAGTGTCTTAAAACAACTTCAAGACTAGCTGATTTTTAGAGTGAACTTGAGGTAAGCCCGCAGAAATTCCACATGGATGGAGACACCTCTTTCAAGAAGTCCAGCTGGGAAACAGATAAATAGGAACCAGCAAAGGAGATATGAAGTTAAGAAGGGCCATTCTGAAGATGGGGGATGCTTCAAGCAAAAAAGTGTAACAGGGGGCCTTTCAAGAAAGGGTATGGGGGTGAGGCTGGAGGCACCCAGGAAAAACCTCTAAGAAGGTGATATTTTAGCAGGTGTGAAACGATGACTTAAAACAGTGTGAGATCCTATGTTGGGCGCTGCGGGAACATCAAGATGGATGGACAGACACTGGCCTTCCGGAAGGTTCAACTCCAGCAGGGAAGCTGGGCTGTTAAACAAATTGGCTGCAATATTGTTAGAAAGTAGTTGATTCTTGGCCGGGCGCGGTGGCTTACGCCTGTAATCCTAGCACTTTGGGAGGCCCAGGCCGGTGGATCACCTGAGGTCAGGGGTTCGAGACCAGCCTGACCAACATGGTGAAACCTGGTCTCTATTAAAAATACAAAAAAATTAGCTGGGCGTAGTGGCGGAAGCCTGTAATCCCAGCTACTTGGGAGGCTGAGGCAGGAGAATCACTTGAACCTGGGAGGTGGAGGTTGCAGTGCGCCGAGATCACGCCATTGCACTCCAGCCTGGGAGACAGAGTGAGACTCAAAAAAGAAAAAAAAAAGTTGATTCTCTTAGAGGTACAGGATCTACAAACTTCCCACTGTGGTCCCTGCTGGTGAAGTCTGCTCAGAGTTCCAAGAAGTTCCCTGAGTTCCTCATAAGACAGGAAGCTGGGGGAGAGAAGCATATTTTGCCTGAAATGTTAAGATTTTTTTCCCCATAGGGATTCAATGACATGCATGCCCTGGAAGGTTTCAAAAATTGGAAATAAATAAGTAAAAATCCCAAGAAGAATTTATATTCCTGATGGCTATGCTGATGGTCTTGTAAATTGTATATTTAATCAAAGGCACTCAAATGTCTTTTTTTTTAAAACTATTGAAGAGCTATTTAAATGTCAACATAAGTGATTCCCTCCCAAATAGTGCTGTTTATACATTACTTCCCCTAATAGACCATAATGATTCATAAGGAGGCATTTCTCGCCTCTAAATTGTAGGCCTATTGAAATATAAATTAAGATGATAAATAATTTGACCTTACCTGAGAGTACTAAGTATTTACATGTGTCAAATACGAAATTACCCTGAACATCATGGTCCCTAAAAAGGCAGCCTTCCTCTCCCGGGTGAATTCACTAAATGAAACGGGTTTATAAATTTCCCTTAGAGTGTGGAGAGAGAGGGGAACACACAAAAGAACCGGCCCGGGGACCCGTCCCCACCCTCCGGCCTTCCCAGGAGGCCCGGGGGGCCGCGGAACCCACTCCCCGGCGGGGAGAGGCGGGTGCAGACCGCCCCCGCGCGCTTTCCGCGCTCCCCTCTCCCCCTCCTTCCGCGACGCCGCTGGAGTTTCAAAACATGGAGTTTCCACAGGAACTTTGCCAGGCCGAGCTCGCAGCCTTCCCGGGCTCCCCGCAGCGGGATTCGCCGAGTCGGCGTCGGCGGCGCCGCGCGGCCTCCCCGCCCCCCACGCCCTCCGGGGAGCCGATGACCCGGAGGCCTCGGGCAGCTCCGCAAAACCGCTCGGTGGCTGTAGAACCCGGGGAGGCGCGGGGACTCCGGAGTTCTGCACCCCCGCCGACCCCGCCCGGGCCCCGGAGGGTGGCAGCCTGGCGCCCTCCGCAGGGTCCGCGCCGAGTCAGTCCGCTGGCTCTGTTTGCTTGGCTCCGCCGCCCAGGGCCGGGGCCGAGGAGCGGGGGTCGCCGGCCGTGGCGAGCGAGGCTGGGTGCCTGGGCAGCCGGCTCTGGAGTTTTTGTTTTGAAGCCCGGCGTGGGGGAGGGGCAGCACCTTGTCAAGGAGAAATTTCCTGTTCGCAAGACTCTGCTTGCAGAGTTTCTCTCCTGCCCTTGACCTGACAAGTGGATCTCGACTGCGCGAGTCCCCGAGAGTCGAGCCAGCCGCGCCAGGAGCGCGCGGGGGTGGGGACACCCGCGCCGTGGCGCCGAGGCCCGGGGAGCCCGGCTGAGCGGGGCCGACGCCTGCCCTCCCGGTTCCCGGGCGCACCCGGGAGCGCAGAGCCGAGCGGTGACTAATCTGCGGCTCCGGGCCTCTTGGCGCGCAGCCCGGGCTCGCCTCCCGCCCCCTCGTCTCTCCTCCCTGCCGCCCTCCCAGCCCCACCGCGCAGCGCTCCGCCGAGCGAATCGTGCGGGCCAGCGCCGCCACCGCGTTCCCGGGAGTGTGGGAAGCGGGTCGAGGCGGGTGGCTCGGGAGCCGTCTCCAGTCGGCCTCCTTCGACCCGGGACCGAATGTGCATGTGTTAGCTTTCCCTTAAGCACTTTGATCGGCGTTTTCTCCTCGCAGCCGAGGAGCCAGAGCGAACCGGGGCTTTTAACCCCCTGCGTGCCGGCCCCATCGTGGGCTCAGGGAGGAGGGTGCCGCTGGGAGATTGGTCGATACGGGGTGCGATCAGTTTGGTTTAGCAAGCCTGAGCCAGGAGGAGCCCGGCGGGATCCGAGGAGCTTGCCCAAGCGCGGGACGCTCTCCTGTGGAAAGCAGGCAGCTGAGGCCCGAGGCGGCTAGTTAATGTTCAAGCCCTCCCAGGGGCAGCGCCGTAACTCGACCTGCCTGGCCAGGCTAGGTGCGGGCTGGAAAGGCCCGGCGGGCGGAGGGGCCCAGGAGGCCGTGGCGGGACCAGCCTTCACGCACCCGGTTCGTTGGCGCGTGGATGGCTCCTGACCCGGAGGGGGGGGCTTTGCGCTCGCCCAGCGGACTCGGCTCTGGCCGCCGCTCCCTCCCCTGGCCCAGGCCTCGCCTGGGAGTTAATGATTGATTTACTGGCTCCGCGCGGCCGGCGCCCTCCCAGCTATTTGTCCAAGCTGAGGAGTTGCTGGCGAGCAGCGCAGAGGCCAAGAGAGCGGGGGTCGCCGGGGAAGGGAAGCCACGCTGCCGACGGGAAGGAGAGGCCACTAGCTTAGCTCCCACTTGGCGGCTCTAGCTGTGTCGGGGCGAACCCTCAGGAAGCCGGGCCAGGGCGAAGGGAGCATTGGGAAGCTCCACATGTAAATGGGTTGGCAGCTGGCGATTAGGCCGCCCGATTTTATGAGTCATAAAGGGCCGCCCGCCTGGCCCTCAACCTGCTCGCTGTGGATCCGGCGCGCTTGAGGCCCAAGTGGTGGACCATTCCGGCCGCGCAGAGGGTCATGCTTCGGGGGGCCCAGGCCGCCGAAGGAGTTGCGAAGGACTTTCTCTCCTTTCTTGTAGAAGGCAACACCAACACCCTAAATCAAACCGCTCCAACAACCGAACGCTCCACACAGACACATCAATAAGGATTTCGCCTCCCGCGTACGAACGCACAGAAACACTTGTCCTATTTTTATGCAAATAACACCACACAAATAGATCTCGCAAGCCCGGGAGAGGGGCGGGAGGAGGAGGGGAGCCGCCGCCCCAGCCAGGGGGCTGTGAGAGGGGAGGGACGCCAAACCCGCACCCCAGGGCCCGCGCCGGCTCCGGCGCAGCGGGGCTGACACCGGCCAGGCGGCCCGCCCCGCAGGCAGTGGCTCCCTGCCAGCGCCGCCAAATCGGCCGCGTCCCCAGGCTGCCTGCAGAGGCGGATTAGGGAAGGAGCGAAGCGAGCCTGTGACTAATCGCGGGGCCTCGGACCGGAGCACCAAGGCCATGTGCGACTGACAGGACCGACACTAGCAGAGGACACGGCGACGCCTCGCTTAATTGCAGGCTTAAAAAAATGCCGCCTGAGCAGCTCTGGCGCGGAGAGCCACGGCTTGCGCGTCGAGCTAGGGAGCGCGCGCGGGGGGGGGAGCGGGGGTTTCTGCTCTCTCGCCCCGAGGATGGAACGTTTGGCGTCTCCTGGACCGAGGGACCTGGCCCTCGAGTCCCCCACTCTGCTGGGTCGCCCCGCCTCGCGTGCCGAGCAAGTGTGGCTGAGCCCGCCAGGAGACTACGATCCAGCCTCCAGGGCTGTTTCTGACCCGACCCTTTCCCCGTAAAGCCGACGTTTCCCCGCTTTCGCCCTAGATCCTATACAGGAGGGGGCTGCGCAGTTGGGGGTGACAGATTCCAACAAATCCTTAAAATAAAAACCGCACGCACGAAAGAAACACTTTCTCTTCCCTCCCCTTCCTTCTTCACCGACTGATACAAAGCCCCGAATGACCAAAGAGAAAAAGAGAGGTAAGTCGGGGCTGCAGGGAGAGAGGTTATCGAGTGCCAAAACCTCCGGGCTCACAGACACGAACCCTGGGCTCTTCACCCCTGGTCACAGTCTCTGTGGCCCAGACCTTCCTGGAGCACTGGGGCCTCTCGGGGGCGTAGGGAGAAGCGTTGGGAGGCCGGCGGCTCTGTTGGGGAGGGGGAGTGGGAGGGAGCGGAGAACCCAGCGAGAGAAGTTTCCACCACGCTCCGGTCGGCTGCTGCCAAAATCCCCGGACCCCTCCCCGCCTGCACCGCCTTCCGTTGCCACCACAAGTTTGGTTTAACGAGAGCTCGGGACAAAAGCAAACGTTTTCTATAGATCCCGAAAACAAAGGGGAAAGAGACGCCCGGGGCCGCGGAGAAGCGGCTGCTAGCGTAATGGTGCCAGGCCGAAAGCAGAGCATTAGAACTGCAAAAGCCGCGCGGGCGGGAGGAAGTGCGAGGCGGGAGGCGGGAGCGCGGGGAGGGCGGGAGGCGGGAGCGCGGGGAGCGCGGGGAGGGCGGGAGGCGGGAGCGCGGGCGGGGGAGGGGCGCTGCGCCATGTTTCCGTGTCACCCGCCGAGTCGCCGGCTCTGGGCTCGGCCGCCGGCTCCCGCCTGCCTCCGTAACAGCAGAAAGCGTGCGATTAGCAGCCAGACAGGCGGAGACTCCAGGCCCGCGGGGCCGCCGCACACGCCGCCCGCGGCCCGGGCCCGCGCCCCCCCCCGCCCGCCGGGTAATCATCCTCCTCGCTGCAGCGCTGTGTGCACTCTCATTAGAGCAGGGAGGCTTTTCTCTGTGCACTCGCTCGGCTCCCGCTGGCAAAACAACGCCTTCCCCGGCCGGGCCCTGGGCCAGGAGAGTCGGGGAGGGTGGGACGGAGGTGGGGGGTCGGTGAGGCAGGGCAAGCCTTGCAGGTCAGCTCCGCCGCCCGATCTCCTCCGGACACGGAGGAGACCGGGAGCGTCCATTGGCCCTCCCCTAGGTGGAGTGGCAAAGTCCGAGCCCCGCAGCCGACCCTACGTCCCTACGTGGGTAGGGGCGGGAGTGCCGGTGCCGCCATGACCTACTCCCGTCCCCCGCCGGAGGCTAGAGTAGGGCTGAGGGGGAGATGAGTGTGTCTGCTTTGGAGAGCGGGGGCGGACACTGGGAAGGCTCCCAAAACAGGTTTTGCCCCATCTGTTTTACGAACGACCTCTTCAGGCCAGAAGCCGGATCCCAGGGGTGGCGGCCCTTCGACCTTCGAAAGGAGACCCGGGCCCGCAGCAGGCCCTCTGGCTTCGCGCTCTGTCGCCCGCAGTGGGTGGGAGATGGGGGTGGCCGAGGCTTGGCTGCTCCTGGCCCTGAGCTTCGCAGCCCTATTTTCGCATCCGCGATCTCCGCACACAACACTAGGCAGCCTCTCAGAGCACCACGCGCCCAGCTGCAGGGCCTGGGAGCAGGTGTTCCTGCCCGGCCGGAGTGGCGGCTCCGCGCCCCTCCCGTCCCAGCTGCGGAGCTGCGAGCGGTGCGGGAGGGCGTGCTTATGGTGGTAGCAGAGGGACAGGGACATCTCATCGGACCGCAGGAAGGGTCCTCCCGGCTTACACCGGGATACCGCAGGGCCCGGGCGGTCGCCTGGGACGAGGAGGGATCAAGGGTGACGCGCGGCCAGCCCTCGTCTGGAACTGCCCTGGGGCCAGCGGAGGCCGCTCGGGGCGGCGCGAGGGCTTCCGGTTCCCGTGACTGCGGCGGCGGCGGCGGGGCGGTTGCGAGGAGCACCCTCCCCTAGCTGCCGCCGCCGCGCGGCTCTCGGAGCAGCGCCCTAGGAGCCTCTCTGCGTCTGGCAGCGCTGCTCTCGGCTTGCGCTGGGATGGGGGCCGCGGGGTGGTCCCGGCCCAGCCCCCATGGGGAGGGGCGGGGAGGCGGGGGCCGGAGACCCTGCGGGAACGGCCGCGCGCCTCCCAGCCCCCCTCCTCGCCGCCGCCGCTGATATGGCGGGCACGTGAAGCGCAGCTCGGCGCCCCGGCGCCAGCCAGGGAGCGGCCTGCCCTGCCGGCTCAGCTTACCCGCGGGCCCAGGAACGCGGAACCGAGCCTGGCCGGGCCCCGCGAGGCCCGCACCCCCGCCCCCAGCTCGCTGCGGCCCGGCACCCCCTCCCCGCCTGAGCCCGGCCTTGGGGCCGCGCCAGGCGGCTCGCCCGAGGGGAACTCGGGCTGACTAATGGGACGCGTGTGGGCCTTACGTGAGGCCGGGCTGTCAGCGGATGCCCGCTTGCTCGGAGCTTAGACCGCGGCCAAGCTTTTCGGGGAAGGGCGAGAGGAGGGGTTTCCCCGCTGGGCGGTTTCGGCTCCCCAGGGACAATCCGGCCGCGGCAGGCCCCAGCCTTTGGATCTCGCAGCCTGGCCTGGAGACGGTAGACTCAGCACGTGCCCGACGCCACAGTGCCGACCCGGTTGGGGACGGGGTGGGAGCCTCGGGGTTGTGAGCTGGAGGTGGGCAGAGGCTAAGTCAGCTTGGTCTGGGGCGCCCGCCTTGAGGTTTGCGTTCTGGGGCTAGCCATTGGGCCGGGGGGGAATTTGCAGGGCGCCCTGAGGTCGTGGAGTCCAATACCAAAACCTTCCTCAACAAAGTCTTCCGGAAACCCCTTCGTGAAATTCCTGTGCCGAAAGAAGGATTTCTAAAACTCCCCGAGGGTCCGGTTCGGCTGGGAGCTTTCGGGTTCTAGGGAGTGTGATTTCCTTTTTCTCTCTTTATAGGGGCCTATAAATATCAGAAGAGTTTCTTCTTATTTCGCATTAACAACCACTTCATGTTGACATAGTTATATGACCCTCCCAAGTATAACTACCTGTTTAGTTTCAAGACACTGAGTGCGATGGCGAAACACAAACATCGACCAGTAAGAGAAGGAAAACCCGGCCGCGAGCTTGGGTTGGATACAGGATAAATCCTCATCACGCATCCCTGGTTTTATTCAGCCTAATTACACTAGTAATCCTGCCCCCCACAAGAAAGCCTGAAATCCTGCAGTCGAGGTGCGACTTGTCCTGGGGAGCCCCGCCAATGGGGAGTGGGTTGTCGGTGGAGGGGAGGTGGGTTTTATATGTCACTTCCAAATGAAAATGTTTTCTTTCTTTCTCTTTCTTCTTTTTTTCTTTTTCTTTTTTGATGCAGTTTTCGAAAAGAGCGTTTTTGCGAGATAAGAAATGACCGATCAAAATCGCTGAGGGGAGGTTGTAAGCAGCCGCTTTGCCCCAGCTTAGCGTTATCTTATCTTTCACACTTGCATGGAGGAAAAAAAAAAATTGGCTTATCTTTATCCCCACCCCCTTCTCGCCTTAATTGCTAAAAAACACTGGTGTGTTAAACCGGGAGGAAGGAGGTCTCTGGAGTGTCAGTGGAAAAGGAAGATTCAAAAATGTGGGCTCCCGGGGGAAGCAAAGGTGGCAGAATTTATTCTTTCCCCCAGGCCTTTCTACTACAACACAGAGGGTGTAGTCCAGGGTGGAAGGCTGGATGGTTCTTTATTATTATTATTTTAAGAACAAAATCTGGGGTTGGCCTTGGGTCGTGTGGCTTCCCCAGGCCTCGCTTTCTGAACTTCTCCCCTCCATCTCTCAAAAGCTGCTCGTGGGTCTGGGTTGAGGCCTCTCACTCTGCCTTCATCCTCCCTCCACTAGACACATCCTCCTTTTGGAGGGGGGGGGATGCAAGGCTGGGACGCATAGCCTGCTGGAAATCATTAAAATATATGCGAGTGTCTGCAAACACACACTTTTAAATCATGGCGTTTCCCTTCCACGCTGGTCTATTTAAACTCCAGAGCGAGCTGGATCTCCTCCCTCTCAGTCGTTTGTCTGTGTCACCGACAGGCCGCTAATGGCCGGGCTTCCAGGCGCTGTGCATTATGCATTAGCCTCCTCCCTCCGCCGCACACAGAAGGTTCTGTCAGGCCGCACCACACAAACCACCCGGAGCCCCCCCACCCCACCCCCCGCACTCAGGGCCTGGGGCTGCGCGGCTGCTAACGCGCTGGAAACGCAGGGATGGAGAGGAGGATGAGCACCGAGAGCAGAGTGGTTCGGAAAGTGGAATGGGAGCGGGTGAAATGTGCCGAAGACTACGCCGTTTGGAATCCCCAGCCCGTTGTCAGCCCCAAAACTTTGCTCCTGGCTGCGACCTTCTCGAGGCAACCATCCCACGCCGCTCACCTCTGTGACCGACTTTGTTGGGGGCGGGAGGGCAGAGGTATTTAGAGACAGATCAGCACCGTGTTCCCTTCCGCTGGTCGGTACCCACCTTTGTGCTGCAGGTGAGGGGCTGGCAGAGCCTTCTCTACCCCTCCAGTTCGGGAGTGGCACCGCGAAGGGGTTGGGGTGGTGCGTCTTCGCAGGGACCCGGTGGGAGTGGAGGAGGGAAGCTGGATACAAAATGGTAGGGGCCGGAGGCCGACACACTGGGTCCGAAGGCGAGTAGTTGGTGGTTCCCCGCCCCCGCTCCCGGCGGTTCCCACTCACTGCCCCCAGCCGGGTAAAATATCCGCAGGAGGTGCCTTGCTAAATAAGCAGCCGAGGCGGGACGTGGCGTCCGGGTTTATCTGCTGGAGCATCCGGCCCAGCGCGGCAGCGTCGAGGGCTCTTAAGCCCTTGCCGAGCGCAAGAGGCGGCCGGCCTCCCAGAAACCTCCCTTATTTATGCCCATTTGGTCGACACCCAACCACCCTGCGGGCCCCCGTAGTATAGATGCTAGTTCACCCACACGTGCCTGCGTTTGGGGAGCTCAGGGCCTGACCCAAATCGACCCCAGACTAGAAATTCCAAATAGTTGCTAGGAACCATGGAGAGCCTGCCCTTAGGGCCTTCCTTCCCCAAACACCCAATAACCCTCCAAAGGCCAGGAAGAAGAAAGAGCAGTCATGTTCAGCCCGGCGACCCTTAAGTCCAGCAGTCTTCTGCCCTGGGAGGCAGCCACCTTTAGATGTTTCCAGATGAGTGAAATCCTGGGAGGAGGATGCGCCTCCTGTTGTCACCTGGTTTGAGTTTCGGGGGAAAGCCAGCTGTGCCTTGTGCTTGGAGGATGGGGCAGCGGATCTTTTTAAAAGTGCCATTGGATAAGCCCAGAGTTCTTGTACAAAGTGACCAGAAGACTATAAGTGTGGGTGTGTTTTTAAAGAAAGTCTACCTCACATTATGTAAAAATACATTATCTGTACTCATCCAAGTCCCACCTGTTCCAGTACCGCGTGTCATCGCCCTGAGAACAGCCTCCAAGGAGGGCCATCGGAGGCCTACAGAGCTTTATGATGTGGATCCTACACATACTTTCTAAGTGAATCTTGCACACAAGGTTAAGAAGGCCAGCGTCCCCCCAAACACAGGATGCCTGGCTTTTCCCCTAGGCCAGGGTGGAGCTGGAGGTGTGTGGGAGAGGCCCTAGCGGGTCTTGCAGAATCAACCTGCCTTGAGAAGGGCAGCCAGGCTCGAGGCCTGCTCCTAGAAGCGCCAGCTCGATTGCCCAGTTGCAAGGCCTGGTTAGCCTGAGGTCGAGCGGTTTGTTATAATCAGGAGACCCTTCCATGGCGAGGGAGACTGGTGGCGGACGGGCAGCCCCCGCTGCTCCACCTGCAGCACCTCTCATTTCGGCACCTATTTCTTTATTTCTCTGTGGGCTACACGGCCTCCCATCTCATGCACTCCCTTGCTCACTCACTCCTCCTCCTCTGTTTTCATTGAAATCCTCCCCTTGCTGAGTGCTGGGTATAGCGGCCTGACCCCTGGGTCAACTCCCGAGGGGCTCGTGGGAGGGCAGGAGAAGGGCCAAATCGCCGGCACACACTGCAGGCCCCGCGGCATCCCCAGCTCTCTGAGCCCCTTCTTGAGTGGGGACACAAGATAGGACTGCCCTTCGACAGCTTTCGCTTGTTTTCCCCAGAACAATTCAAACTAGTCGGGCCAGTAGGTGTAATCTCCCCTCCCCCCTCTGCCTTATAGCGCCTCGGGGAATCCCACATTTTAATTCCCAGTGAGTCACGAATCCCCCCACCACTCGTGCCTCTCAGGACTCCCTTAATAAGGTATTTTTAAAATCCCACGGAGTTGAAAAATGTATCCCTAGGAGATGAAGGAGAAACCCTTTAATCCTACCAGCCTACCGTGGAGGCAAGATCCCTAAAAAAGGTGGGGGAGGATGTTGCAAATTAAGTCAAAGGCGAATTTACTGGCCTGTTTGTCTCCAGCATCAAATTTCCCCCCAGTCAGCCCTCCCCGCGGCCCCATCGCATTTACAGCACCCCCATCCCCCATTCATTTTAAGTCTAGGACTTTCTTTTTTTTTTTTTTTTTTTTGAGACGGAGTTTCGCTCTTGTTGCCCAGGCTGCAGTGCCATGGCGCGATCTCGGCTCACCGCAACCTCCGCCTCCCGGGTTCAAGCGATTCTACTGGCTCAGCCTCCCGAACTCTAGGACTTTTAAAGTTAGACAAACAGGCCTCTTTGTCGGCAGCCCTGGGAGGCCGTAAGACTCCGAGAGGCTGCAGGTCCCGAGCTCGGTTCCTGGATTTTCTAAAAGTTCTGGACGTTTACATGCGACTTCGAACTCTGAGAAAAGCCTGTGCCTGGGGGCAGAGTTGGGGAGACGAGGGGAGGGGATAGAAGGTGGCTGGGCACCAGGCCATGGCCTCTGCGGTTCGGCCTAACTGAGCCGGAAGAGCCTGGCACGGCTCCACACTGGCCCAGGCCAGTTCTCGCGTCCAACCTGCAGCAGCAGAGCGGCCTCCTCGCCTGGAACCACGTTCAGAGTTTCCCCACAAATACCCAACTTCAGCCTTCCCGGTTATTTTTGACTTGTTTTGAATAAAAGGAGTCGCTTCAAAAAGAAATGTTGCTACAACACACAACCAGAGGCCTTTTCTCCAGCTGTGTCTGTAACTCGCATGCGTTCAATCTAATAACTTTTAATGTCTGGTCCTAAAATGTCTTTATAAAAAATAGTTTTACAGCATAATAGTCCAGGTGTCTTTCTGCTTGTTACCGGAGATTAAAAAAATGTGTGGGTTGGCTTGCAGAGATATCCACCCCCAGAAAGACCAGGAAGAAAAAAGCGTGCATTCCATTCTACAGGCGCTGGTCCTGGAAGCGTTCGCGGCCCAGCCCGGCTGGGCACTGCTCGCGGGGGCACTTGCTCGCCTGTCTTTTGCATCAGTTGTTATAAGCAGCTCTGGAGCATGAAGATTTAATTCTGCCGAAGTTTCGGGTTTCAAACGGTAGAGATGTTTCACTTCTGCTTTGAGAAGGGCTGTTTTTATAACTATGTGCTGAGAACTAAAACAGAATGAATAAAATCGCACCTAATACCAGTCCCACAGTCAGTAGTGAGTCTAATTTTTAAAAGGGAAAATATCTGCTAGCTGGAGCTGATTTTGGCCCTGACCTTGACTTAGTAATCAACTTGAGATGCTTTTGATTATTTTTGGCATGGGGACACTCCAGGATATTTTAAAAACTTTCCGTGTGGATTTACAAGCCACCTCCATTTCAGATTTATGTTTCATGGAGCCTGCACCATCTTGTCCTTAGGCGGAAAGAGACACCCCACCCCCTTCCCAGTATAAAAAGACCCTAGCGGGCAGCCGAATGGGGTCACCTTTGGCCGCGAAGTCCGGGCCCGCAGTCTGGGCGCGGTTAGTCCGGAATACCCCCTCCCCCACTCCTACCCCTTCCCGCCAGCTTCACCAACTAGGGCTTCTCGGCTCGCCCTTGAGGCTCTGCGCTCCGGGGAGGCCGGAACCTCGCTTCTCCGCTTCCCCCTCCCTCCCGCCGGCCCCCGCCCTCCCCCCGCGCCCAGCGCCGCGCCGGGTGCGCTGGAGAAGCTCAATACGTGTCAATTGAATTGAACTGCTGCGGGCGCAGGCTGTACGCCGCCGCCGAGCACCGATCAGCACGACGTTACCGAGTGGAAATTTATGGGGCGAACGGTGTAAGCCAAAAGTTGCTCCCTGCCAAGGAAAATAAAACGCGGGAGATAATCTCCCAAGGCCGGGGTGAGGGGCCAGGGCAGCCCCTCCAACCATCAGAGGTACAGACCGTGAAAATGCTCGAGAACCGGGAGAAATACAGGCGGATCTCCGCTCTCCGACCGCCCCCCACACCTCCCGGTGCCTCCACGGGCTGCTCCCCCCTTCCCCCACCTCCAAACAATTCCCACACAATTGAAACGTCCGGGGAACTCGGGCGCGGAGTTCAGGCGGAACGGCCACCGTTGCCTGGGGTGGTGTTTTCAGGTAGCTTTTAACACCGAAATGGGAAAGGGCTCCTCTGGGAGGAAGGGGCGAACTGGGGTGGGGGTGGGCGCGGGCGCGCACAGGCCACGCTCCGCTGGGTCTCGGAGGGGACGAGGCCGGGAGAGCGCAGCGCTGGTGGCAAGAGGCGGCGGCAGCGGCTGCTGCCGCTGGGGTTTGACAGCTTTGGCTGAGCGGAGTGCGAGGCGCTTTATGGTAATTGCGGTCCTCCACTGGCCTTCTGGGTAGCGAGGGGAGTCTCGGCGCGCGGCTGGGAGAGCCGCCCCCGCCGCCCCCATCCCCTCGGCTCTGGCTCTGCCGGCAGCCCTCGCCGCTGCCGCCGCCCAAGTCGGTCTCCGGCTCGCCCAGGACGTGCGCCCGGGCCGGGCGTGCGCAGCCAACTCGGCCCGAGCTGGGGAGGGGAGGCCGAGGGACGAGGGAGGGCGCCACCCAAGTGGTCCAGGGTTCGGATCCGGAGAGGCCAAAACGTGCCGGGCCGTGCATCGATGACGGCCGGGGAAACTCGGGCAAACCTTTCCTGGGGAATCACCCCTCCCGAAACCCCACCGCGGAGGCGCCGCAGCGGAGGGTGAGCGGAGACTGGGGTAGCTCAAACTTGCGAGAGCTGGAGGCGGCGGCGGGCGGGCGGCTGTCGCCCGAGCGCTGCGCCTGCGGGGGGAGGGGAGGCGGCTGTTGGGAGGGAGGGAGGGAGGGAGGTAGGGCGGGCGGGAGGGAGGACGAGCGGAGGGAGGGGGAGGAGGAAGAGGAGGGAACCAAGGAGGGGGGACGCGTTGGGATCGCGGCGTGCGGCGGCAGACGGAGCCTGGGCTCCCAGCGGCAAGGTGAGGCAGAGCTGCGCTCCTCGCTGAACGCGGGCCGAGCTCGGCGGCTGCGGGGGAGACGCGCCGGAGCCCAGACCGCGACCGAGAGCGGGAGCTACGCAGGCGGCGGCGGCGGAGGGGGAGCCCGCGAGCCGCCGGGCGGAGAGCCCAAGCCGCGCTGTCGCCGCGCAGGGACGACTTGGCCAACACTCACACACACTCACACACACCCAGCCCGAGCGGGCGCTCGCTGCGAACCGTCAACATGGCGCTGGGGCTCCTGCCCGAGCGCGGGCGGCGGCGGCGGCGCGGGAGCTGCTGAGCCCGGCCAAGCCCAGTCCAGCTGCGGGAGCCCAGAGGATCGCACAGGGCTGTCGCCACCTGCCTGGAGGCTGCGAACCCGCCCCGCCCCGCCCCCACCCGGCCCAGAGCCCACCCCTCGGCGGGGCCGACCCCGAGGGCAGCCGGCTGGCAGCAGACGGCGAGGGAGTCGAGCGAGCGCGGCGCCGCGAGCGGGCTGCGGGCAGCCGGGGACTGCAAACTTTGCTGCTCGCCGCGCTTCTCCGGCCCGGCTCCTTCTCCGCTCGTTAACGTCGCCGCCCCCCCACCCCTCGTATCTCTCTCCACCCACCCAACCGCCCCCCGCTCCTCCTCGCCGCCTCGAGTCCGCTCGGGGGAAAACTTCAAAGCGCCGGATCGCAGGCTCCCTGCCTACTCCCCGACTGGGGATTTCAGGTCAGTGCCCGGAACACCTTTCCCCCGGGAGGCCGCGGACGGGTGGGCGGGCGCGCTGAGGGCTGCAGTCAGCCCACTCCCCCGGGGCCCCCGCCCGCAGCGTACCCCGCGAAGCTTTTGCCTCGCGCTTCCCTTTGGCTTCTTTGCTCGCTTTCGTTTTTATTTCATAGCTGTAAGTTATTAAAAATGCAGCCAACTTAAGCGGTCCCGCGTGGGCACCAGGGAGGGAGGGGGCGCGGCTGGGGGCCTGGCGCCCCCCCGGGGGGCCAGGAGGAGAGCAGGGAGTTCGCGGAGTGGAAGTTTGCAGCCTGTGTGTGTCTGTGCGCGGGAGCGCGGTCGCCGCTGAGCGCCGCGAGTCGGGCGGAGTGGGGGGGGAGGTGGGCTGGAAGCTGGGAAGCTGGGTTCGGCGTTAGCTCGCGAGCAGGAAGGGGAGGGCGGCGGGTTGCCGTCTGCTTTCTTTTTCGACTCGGGAAAGAACTGTAAAAACCCCCAGCCGCCGCCGCCTCGTCTCGCCTCTCCGGGGGCCGGTCGTTCCTCCAAGTGGAACGTCGGCGTGTGCGTGCGCGAGGGTGTGTGGCGAGTGCCTCGGGCTGAGCCGAGCTCGACCTGCCGCCGCTGCCGCGCAACTCGGGAGGGGAGTCCCGTTTTTTCTTGGCTTGCCCCAAAGCGCAAATCACGTGGATTTAAAAAGAAAAAAAAAAAAAAACTAAGAAATCGAGCAGAGCGTGGGGTTCCGACTTGGCCCGGCCGCCAGCCAGGTCAGACGCTTTGTTTTGTAAATGTTCTTTTAAGATTATAATCTGCAACCCCCCTTCCCCGCTCCTCTCCCTCCGCGTTGTTCCGGGTAGGTTTTAAGTTATGAGCCCCCAGGCGTGGGTGTAGAATGTGCTTGTGCGGGGGCGGCGGCGCGGAGGGAGGCCGGGGGCGGGCGAGACCTGGGCCCTCCGCTGGGTGTTGGGGAGTCTGGTGGGTAACCCTGATGGGCGTGTGAAAGTCTGCGGCCGGAGGAAGTTGGTCCCACTCGGAGGGCGTGTGGCACGGAGGCTCCAGGCGAAGAGGAACTTGCGCACCGGGGCACGATGCTCGGCCAAGGCGGGGAGGGCGAGGCGCCGCGGGGCCCGCGCTCGGTGCCGGCGGGCGGCTGCGCTGCAGAGCCTCCGCCAACTCGGGGGCTCGCGGCGGCGGTGACGAGCGCCTGCTGTTTACGGAGCAAGCTTTGGGGCGCCGTGTGCGGAGTAGGGCGGCCGAAGTCACGCGTGGTCCCAGCAGGCTTCCCGCCTCTCGCACGCTCGAGTGGGCACGTCCCGGGGTCCCGGAGACGGACGAGTCTGGCAGCGTGTAGGCCGTGGCCGGGCGAGGCGTAATTTGCTGTTAATGAATCTTTTCCAGAAAGTCCGCGATCTCCAGCTAGAGGCTGTGAGTGCCCGCGCGCCAGGGCGCGCGCCGCCAGCGTCTGGAGGGTGGGGGTGGGGGGAATGGAAGAGCGAAGAAGGAAGGAGGAGGGTTATGTGTATTTAGAAACAAACCTTAAAAAGAAACCAACGCGCTTCAAATAGGTATTCGCACAGCCTCGCTGCGTCTAGACTAGACAGCTCGGGGTTTTAGCTGTGTTTCCCCCCCCTTTTTTCGTTTTGAGAAGAGGCTAGGGGAGGGGGAGTGTGGTATTTGGTTCTAGGGGTAGCCTCTTGGAGAAAGATCCTTAAAATGGCCTGGGAGTAAAGACTAGGAGGAAATGGCCCACCCCAGAAGGTGGTGGGTGGTGAGTGCAGACAGACTTGGGTATTTCTAGCCATCTGACACTTCCTGTGGCACTGGAAACGGACACCGCGGGCCGAAATCAATCCTTACGAAGTGTTGGGTTCGGTTTTGCCAACAGAATTGCTTGCGTGGAAGGCATTTTAATTGTCAGCCTCAAAGACTCCTGTACGTGGACACTTAGGGAATACGCTCGTTCCTCGACCCTTTCCACTCCACCCTCGACCTGTTATCTGGTCTGGGTTTTGCAGTGTTGGTTTTCGTGTTTATTTTGAGCACGGTTTCAGCGCGTAGAGCGGAGGGGGGCGGGGGAGAAGGCGATGATTAATATGCCATCCAGGTTTAATCCGAGGCTGGCCTTCAGTGTGAGGGTATACACCGCCACGCACACGAATTGCCTTGGGGTGTTTAGGGGAGCGCGCGGGTTTCGGGCAGCAGGCGCCCGGCCGGCAAGTCGCGGCTGGGGCTCGGCTGGCCCCAGCGCTGTCCTTTGAGGCGCTGTCACCAGTAGGTGACTGAGAGTTAATTAGGAAGTGTTCTCCGGATCAATGGGCTGCACAGCTCATTAGCGATTCTCTCCAGCCCTTTGCAGGGCCGTCCTGGCCTCCGCCTCCCACACAGGCCGGGGCCCCGCGGTCCAGGCTGCGGGGAGCGCCGCTGGGAAGTGGGGAGGGGCCGGTAGCGAGGGACGGCGGGTAAGCGAGTGTAACTTCGCGGGGCGGCGCGTTGCGTGCAGCGCCTCGAGGCCCGCGCAGCCCGCTCTTTCTTCCTGCCCGCGGTCGCCTCCACTGTGTCTTTAACTCGCTCCCGCTCGCGTCGCTGCCTGGCTGCTCCTCCCCGCCTCCCTCGCCTATCTCTTGTTCTCTAAGCACGACGCCTGTGCTCCCCGCCCAGTTTGGGATTAGACAAGATAAAAATAGGACTGCCCAGCGCGCGGAGCTGTGACTGTGCCCCGGCAGCCGGGCTGGTGGGAGCGCGGGGGCCCGGGGCTGGGGAGGACCCGTGGAGCGCTCGGAGCGGCCAGCCCCTGTGGGCCCCCTACCCCCACCCCGCAGGCGCCGTCACGCTCCCCGGGTTCTGTCCGCCGTGAACCGTGCGGACCGGGGGACCTGGGCAGGGTCTCCGCGCTCTCGCGGGTGTTGTTGGTGTGCCGGTGATAGATCGGTCTAGACAGGCATGCAGGCTCCCTCCCGGCTGAAGGACTAGAGGGGGGCGCGGAGACCGCAGCAGACTCCGTGAGCTGCGAGTGAGCGAGCTAGCCTCCGGGCCCAGCGAGCTGGGTGGAGGGAAGGCCGTGGGGTTTCTCTTAACCCTTTGAAGGCCGTGGTGGGGTAGTGTAACAGGGAAAGCGGGGGGCAAAGAGCCTAGTGGAAATTCTTGGAGGCAGAGTAGCTCGCACTGGGGAGGAGCTGTGAGTCTGGGCCTAGGGTTTTCCTTTCTCTTATGTGTGCACGGTCACATCCTGGTGCATCGGGCTCGATTTTTCCACAAACCAAACGCAGCTGCTAGATGATCTGGATTGACCAGGTAGTTCTCAGTCGGCGAGCTGTGAACACACACAAAGAACACCCTCACTTTAAAAACTGAGTTTGGAAGACAGATGTAGACTCAATGTTCCCAAAGAGAATTCATGCGGGTGTTCAAGGACGGGAAGGTCTGCACATAGCTATAGTCGGGTGGGGCCTCTGACCATGACTGCTGCAGACCAAGGACCAAAGCCTGAAATGCCCCGCTAGCATGTACAGGTATGCACTGAAGAGAGCAAAGCGGTCTTTGAGTTGTCTCTATATAAATAGACACACTTTTAACCATGAACTTGTGGGGAGTTAGATATGTGCAAGGAGACAGCCTTCAAAGAGGAGTTGGACACTGATGTGTTATGAGATCCATCATTTGTGTATATATATTAGGGGCTAATATTAAATTGGTCTAAAATTTTAATACACCTTCGCAGACATTTATCTAGTTCTTTCTAGAGCTCGAAATGGGCGGATGGGTTACCCTATACATAAATAACTTATTACTAACATTCCAATCTCCTCCTCCCTCCTCTTCCTTTCTTTAAGAGTTTGTGGTCTTAAGGGATCCTCTGTTTACAGTTAAACTGCAAACCCATATTGGTCTGGCCTGGGAAAGAGCCATGTTACAGGCAAAGCAAGAAGAATGGAAGTAGTAGGAATGCTCAGATTAAGATGTGCTCCTGAATGACATGTGCTGAGACAAATCAAGACACTTGGGCTCCGATGCCCTAATGGAACAAGAGATACATAAGAGATAAAGAACTGGCCAAGGGGAATGTAAACATGGGTATGCAAATACAGAGATGTATAGCGATATTCTGAGAGAAAAATCCCAGACTTTGTTGAGCTGGAAACGGGGGCAGAATTTCTGTAAGTGCGTTCCAGAGACAATAGCCCATTTAAAGGTGTGAAGAGGGTCACTTGGAAACACAAAAAGCATTCATATGCATACATCCATGCTTAGATACACAGGCTGAATGACAAACACTCCTCATTGCCTCACGAAGACTTTCCTGCCGAGTGAGTGAGACCGACTTGGGTATGGAAGAGTGGGCCACACAACCACATTCACACACTTATTCACAGGGAAATAATGTGTCTTTGGCTTGAAGGAAACTGATGACCAAGCTAGCAGCCTAAGGATGGATGGCGTGCAGTGAACTAGGATTACCTCTGGTTATAGTTTATTTCTCTTCTAGGGGTGAGGTGGAGTGGGCAGCGGGTTGGTGATGAGCAGGTAGGAGCCTTTCTGAAGAGATTTTGAGCTCCTGATCTTGAGTGGCTGGATCGTGCAGCCACAAGAGGGGTAGCTTTCCACTTTGTGGTCAGGAGGAATGGCTGTTGCACTGCTGGGGTCCAATTTGCTAAGGTGGAGCAGGGCCCCAGTGGGCTGGGAAGGAGAACAGGAAGAAGTGCGGCCTCTGGGAGGAATAAAAGGGAGGTATGCTTGCTTGCTTCTTTTTTTTTTTTCTGGAGGAGACCGTGGCGGGGACAGCCTGTGTTGGGTGGATTATCAGGCGCCTCGGTGACCCCAGACGCGCATGTGAACTCCGGCTAGGGTATGGCTTGCCCGCGGCGTCGATTTGCTGCCGTCCCTCTTTGTCTAAGACCAGCCGGGAATTCCAGCTTTTATTGGGAAGACCGCAGTTGGGTGGGGCCCGCGCCAGGCCGAGTGGGGCAGGGTCGGGCCGCGCTGGACGGGAGGCTCGGAGCCGGTAGAACGGTCCTCCGGAGCGGCGGGCAGCCCTGGCAATGCCACCCCGGTGGTTTTCTCGAGGGCACCGGGCCCGGCGGGGCGGAGAACTTCGTGGGTCCATCTCGGCCGCCCCGCCCCACCCCCTCCCTCCGGCCCGAGGCCGAAAGGAGCTCAGAAGGCCCTTTGTTAGGCCCCGAGGTCACACTCGTGCCCCAGGGGCCGCCGATGGGTGGGAGAAAGTAGTGCATTGGGTCAAGAGAGAGCCGCCTTATTGCCTCGGTGCCCCAGCCCATCTTCTGGATCGGGCCCGGTGGGGGCCTCGCCCAGATCTGGGTGGGGAGGCCTGGGCCGGCCCTGGCCCGCCCCGGCTTCTTTGCCAGTGTTTATGGCCGACGGGATTCCGTCTGTTTGCAAAACCGGACGCGCTGCTGAGGCCTAGGTGGTGGAGCCAGGAGAACCCGCCGGGGCGGGAGTAAATGGTCTCCCCGCGGCCGCCCGGGTGGTAGCCGAGCCGCGTTTGTCGCACGCACTTGGCCGGGGGCGTCCACTGGTCTCCAGCCCTGCCCGACGGCTTTCTCTGGTTGCCCTCAACGTGTCCCTCAGGAAGGGATATCTGACTTTTTGTTGGGTGGAGTTCATTAACGATGCCTTTCTGCGCTATTTCTGTAGAAGGCCCCCTTTTGGGGCGCAAGCTCACCTCCAAGTGTTTACAATCGAGGGTCTCAGAAACTGGGGTCTTCACTCCGTCATTGTTATAGAGCTGTGTCTCCCCAGCCGGCACCCACGGGCTCGGCTTTCCATGATGAGAGAAGCGGGGAAGTCCACTCGGAGAAGATACTGACAGCATAAAAAATAATTTGTGATCTAAAAGACAGTTTCCAGTATAATCTCATTATGCACCACAGACTCCCGATGTTATTTTGTGGAAGGCGGACAATGATCAATTTACATTGACCCGGGGCTGGGCGAGCTTTTAGATGGTAATTGCCATATTGATTTGCATGCAAAAAGGAGACCTGCTAAAATTAAAGACCGGAAGCTAAATTAAACTAAATTTATTGTCTAGGTGCAAACCAGGGGAACTGTTGGGGGATGGGGTTGAGTCAGGTCAGGGTGCCAGGGGCGGAGCGGGTGAGAGGCCCTGGAGCCTCGGAAGGTCGCAACTTTGGAAGCGATCTTTGCCCTTGTGATTTCATGTGGGGAGGGGGGATGTGTTTAGGAAAAAAGTTATAAAAAGACAATTTTGCATTGAAGTCACTAGGATCTTTCAATGCTAATAGGAACTAATAGGGGGAGGAGAGGTTTATAGGGTTATAGGGGTCTTCCAGCACCATTTCCGGCGTCCCCCCTCCATTTCTATTGTTCTGCCTGGCCAGGCGCTCGCAATCGTGCTAGGGACACCAAAAAGCTCTTGCATTTGAAGAGTTAAAAAAAAAAAAAAAGCAGCCCGTCCCCCCTTCCCGCCTCGCTCTCCCCCCCTCCCCCTTCCCGGAGCGATAGACCTTTCTGAGAGAGCGCACCGCGGGCAGGCCAGGACCGTTGGCGCTGTAGGGAGTTCCTCCCCGGACGCTGCGGTCCCAGGCTTGGCTGGACGGCCATCGCTTCGGGAAGCCGTCCTCTCCAGGTGGCCAAAGTAGGCGGGTGTGGGGTGGGGTGGAGAAAGGCGTCTGCCCTGGCCGCAGTCTAGCGGTGCCCGGGACTGGGGGGGGGAATCGCCTCCCCGGAGGGGTTGGGAGGGCCGGGCACGCCCCGCCCCGCCCCGCCCCGCCCCGAACTGGGTGGGGGCCGGGGAGGGCTGGAAACCCTGCCTGTTCGCCACGGCCGGAAAGTTTAAAAAAGAGAAAGAACGCCACTTGCAGAGGGCTGGCCTGGAGCCAGGGGCGGCCGGCCTGCGGGGGCGTGCTCAGCTGGCTAGCGGGGTGAGCGCCCAGGCGCCGCCGTCTCCCCTCAGTCCCTCCCGCCGCCGAGGCCCCTGCACACCCGGTCGCACTGCGGAGCCATTTCGCACATCCGGAGCTTCAGCGTCTGGAGGAGTAACCAGTCCAGGGCCGGGAAGTCCGAGTGTCTGGTGCCCCTGCCCTTCCCCATCGAGCAGAGCCGGAGGTGGCTTTGGCAGGCTCCGCGGGTGTAGGTAGTTCCCGGAGCATCTGAAAGCCTGGGGCAGACCCGGAAATTGGGGATAAGATGGGGAGGGGATGTTGGGCCCTGAGGTTTGCCGCCGGGCGCTTCTGTGAAGAAAGGTTGGGGAAAGGACGAGATAGCCCATCCCCCGGCTTGCGCTTTTGTGGGGACTCTGGGTGGCCCAATAGAACATCTTGCTGGCGTCTTCCATCTTAATTCCCTCTGCCACACTACTTTGTTCCCTGGGGTTTTTCCTTTAAATCCTAGGAAAGGTAGATGGAGGAGCTTCCTCCAAATGGCTTTTGCTCTATCTAGATAATTTGATTTATTGCTTTATGTGGCAAAACTGGGGTGGCAAGCCTAGGTCCTAGTACCAGTAGTCAGCACTTTTCCCAGAGACCTGAAAAGGAGTCGACCCACCTACCCCTGTCTATTCTGGGGTGCTGGAGGGATGGGAAAGGGGAGGCTTGTTGAGCGCATTGGCCTTACACCAGGGTATAACAACGTAGGGAGATTTGTAGGATGTAGGGGGAAATGGTGAAAGACTTTGAGTGGACCAGGAGATGACTAGATATAGGAGAAACTGTGTTCGAGGCTCACTGTAGACCAAGTAACATAAGTGTTAAACACTCTTTATCTCGTTCTTGGGTACATAAGGCCTAAGGAAGCTTTTCAGAGGAGACAGTATGTGAAAATCAGGATTTCAAATGGCACAATTAGACCAATAATTGGCTCCTCTCCGCAACTCCAGGACTGAGTTTGACCGTGGCCCATTTTTTACTAGCTGTGTGACCTTGGGGGCAAGTTCTTTACGGCCTTTGAGCCCCAGTAAGTTTTTTCATTTGTAAGACTGGGAATAATTATCCACCTTTAGGATCTAAATAGAATACTTGGCGCATAGTAGGCCTCAAGGATGAATAATTGCTTTGAATGACTTGTCATGTTCCTATAGGTTGCTCCTCCATTCCCTGCTGCCCCTGAGACCCCCTGAGACTTGCTAGGTCTGTGTCCTGGGACCCAAGGATGCAGATTTAATCTCCCCTACGAGGGTATTCTAGGTCCGTCTTCCTGGGTTCCTCTTTCCCTTTGTTACCGTAGTTTGCATTCTGCCTTTTAAAGGATTCCATATGAAAAGACTTGCTTCTCCCCCGCCCCCCAAGTGGGATCATTATATGGTTAGGAACTTATTTCAGAGCCGGTATCTGGGTACCCTTTGGCAAGGCTTCCTGGCATTATTTCAGGGGGGGAACGATGGTGTCTAGAGGGGCAAGACCTGGTTGGAAGAGGTGAGAGGGGGTGGCCTGGTGCAGAGGCCAGAGGTGCTGTGGTTTGTTTGATAAGGATTAAGTCCGGATGTTATGAGGGCTCAATGTGGTTTTCAACAAAGTCTGCCAGGGATTGCTTCTTTTATATCGATATGTATTTTAAAAAATTACTAGCATGAGAAGAAAACCAGACCTGTATGGATCCAGGCCGGTAGTAAGCTACTGTGATCAGGTTTCCTACTCGACTCCCAGAGGGAAAGTCAGTGTTTGATTGAAGCTACACTTGGTTCTTGACTCTCAGGGGATGCCTGCTCTGAAACAGGAGCCCTCCCTCCCTTTCTCTCCTCCTCTCCCCCTCCTCCTCCCTCTTTTTCCCTTCTTCCCCTAAAAGCCTTTGTGCTGAAAGAGCTTCAGTAGGCACGAATCCCTGGTCCCTCTCTAAAGAATGCCTTACAGCCTTTGCTGACATTGTTTTGTGAACAGTGGGTTTTACCAGGCCAGCAGTTTCCCCCCGATTTTAGCCCACGATTTTAAAGGTAGTCTATGGACAAGATGCGCCTAACTGCAATGATTGCCTCAGTGTGTAGCCTGGGCCGAGCTTGGAATCTAGAGACGCCTTAACCTTTGCCCTAGGGGCCCTCCTGGAGAGGGGGGTGAAGGTGGGGAGCTCGAGGACTGATTGTTTTCGAGGATCTGTTTGTTCTCCAGCCACCGAGGCTGAAGGTGGAGTTGGGCAAGTCCGAGTGTATGTTCCAGCTTTGGGTCTGATTTTAAACTTGGTTTAATTGGAGAAACTCCTAGGCATTTAACAGTTCTGTACAAATGCAAACTTGAAATAGCTCGAGGCCTACGTCATTTAGGAAAGAATAAATGAAGTACAGAAATGTCCAAACTATGTAAATCCTAGCGTTGTCTGCCCTCCCATAAACACATGACAAGTGCCAAGGCATTTCCAGTCAAAACACCAGTGGAACCAGCAGCCTCCATCCTTTGTATTTATTATTTTATTAACAGCATTTTACACAGCATTTAACAAGCACAGCCTGCCCGCTTTGCACCAGGACTCTAAGCAGGCAAAGGGGTGGAAAACGGATGGAGGTGGTGGGGGAGTAGTGGTTGCTAGAGGACATCAGCTAGAGAAATCTCATCAGATGGGTAGGGAAAGCAGCACTGGGGGTTTATTTCTACTGGCCACAAGGAAGACAGACATAGTGCTTTGGAGGAAGAAATCCTCTCTCCCATCCCAGGAGGAAAGTTGTACCGCTGTGATATGTCTGGTCTCAGCTTTGATTCCAGAGGGTAGAACAGGGTATGTTTCATGATACTCTGCCCATCGGTTATTGGTGATTTTCAAAGAATAAGTATTTGTCTGCTATCGTTATTCGATATCCTGGTGGAAAGTTTATAACGAAAAGTAATGCCTTTCTTAAGTCATAAAATGAGCCTTGTATGCTTATTTAATTAAAATCTATTTAAGGACCGATTAGGCGTGTAATTTGCACTAATAATGACGATTATGGAAATGTTCAACTTAACCAAAAATCATAAAGGAGACATTTTGATCAGTGGGGCGGCCAGTAAGTATTCAGTGAGTTGGGCAATTTCCGAAAGACAGGAAGCATTCCTCTGAGGGCTGCAGAAAGCGCAGACCTGTCTGGCCTCTGTGACATGGCATGGAGAGGGGCAGACCTCCCTGTCCCGGCCCCAGCCTGGCCAGACCCCACTTTGCTGAGCATGGAAACCAACCCTACGAGTCTCCGTAACCTTTATTCTCATGATGCTTCCCTGAGCTTCCAGAAGGAGTAAACTCTCGGAGAGGGCTGATGAGCCACACGGAAATCTCTGCGAAATGGCGGTGCTCTTTTGCTTTAACAAACAGCGCTGACAAACGCATGCTTCCTTGGCTAGCCTTGGCTGGAGCCTGGAGGGGTAGGGGGAGAAGGGGTCCCTTGTTCCGGAGAAACCTGCCAGCTGCTGGGCTTGGTGCGAAGGCAGCGAAGGCAGACACAATGCTGCTGTTGTTGGTTTGATCTCTAACTGTGGATTGTTAGTCTGGCTTTAACTATGTGGTAAGGGGGGAATGTGAAGGCTGTTTACAGCGAGTGCAAATAATGTGACAGCTGTTGGCGCGCGAGCAGCGCTGCGCCTCCTCAGCACTTACACAAAGCGCGCACTATGCAGGCCCATGGACGAGCTGCAGAGGTGGCGGCCACTTTCTGGCCAGCGCATCCCCAGATGAGAGAAAGCTCCACGACACACCCACCCCCCATCCCCAATACACATCTTTATGACTTCCCAGGATTGTGGTGGGGTGCAGGATGGTTTGTATGTTGTGGTTTAGGGAACTTGTGGTGAGGCAGAGGTGGCGGGAGAAGGCCCACGGGGCTGTGAGTGTCACCGTGTTGGTGGGGTTTGGCCAGGATCCGTTGAACTGGGTCCTCAGCTGTTGGTGACAGAGTTTTTAAGATTTGGGAAAATAACTTTCAGCCCTAAGTAAGCTTATTGGAAAGAATGTGTTATTAACTGAAAGCTTTCTGGAAATTGCAGAGGCTCTGAAGGCCGTTGTTCCCCTCTGAAATGGCCCTGTTAATTCAGACAAGTTAGAGACAGGCGGGTGCTGTGTTCTGTGCACTCGGCACTGTTTCCAGCTTGGAAATGCAAGTGTGCAGGTTCAGTACCCTGAAGGGGGTGTATTTTGGGGGGAAGGGAGGTCAGATTGGCTTTTGATTACCCACATGCCTTAACCTTTTCTCCCAAGCCTTCCCGTTTTCAAGAACACATTTGCCTTCAACTGCAGTACGCAAAGGTGCGTCCTGAAGCCTGCCCACAGCACCACCTACTCTGACTTCATCAACTAGATGCCCACAGCCACAGGCTTTCTCTTGAGTTCCTGGTACCCTGCCAGGCCCTGCAGAGAGGCGCCAGGGTGGGAGGGAGAGCAGTTGGTGGCGGCAGTTACCCACTAGGCCAGTCCTGGAGGTTCGTGGCTGGCCCAAGCAGGTGGACTTAGGATGGCAAAGAATGTGGACCTGCCTCTGGACCGTCCTGGGGCAAGCTGGGTGTAAAAATTCACTCCTCTCCCCCGTGAATCCCAAGGTTGAAGCCTTCCAAGCCCTGGCACCTGCCTGGTCCTCCCTGCGTTTTGGAACATCATTTAGGGCTGACTTAATTCTATATTCTACCCTTCCGCATGACTTTGGCCTCTGGGTGTACAGCCTACAGGGTATCTGCAAATCTAGTTCATTCTCTCCTCCCCCCGCCCAGCACCGCCCCCTCCCCAAGTCTACTCTCTAAGTTTTAACATGGACTTCTACATCTAGTTGGGTTTCCGATGGGGAGCTGGGAGATGCTTCTGGAGTGAGACATGAACTTCGGTGCCAGTTCTATAAATTGGTCTCTTTTTATGACGTGTGCCATTTTCTGTAGGAATGTTGCTTGCAAAACGAGTTTCGCCTTGGAGGAAAGGCGGAAAGATAAACAAGCCTGCAACGCCAAAACACTGGCAGTCTTTCCCTCCTTCCAGCTCTCTTAAAGCAGCCGGGCTGTATTTCCAGGATTAGACTTGTGCATGTGAGGAGGGACTCGCGTTGGCTTTTTTTCCCCCAAGCAAATGCAAATTAGAGAAAAATAATTTTCTTTCAACGATATGCAATGTATTAGTCACTTGTTATCGTGCTCCGAGGCAGGCCTCATTTGCGCGTCTGCCAGCTCGCTCACATCTGCTCGGCGCTGTTCGGGGCATTTTAACCTTGGCGGTGTCGTGTCTAGTCCCACGGATCAAGGAGGAGTAATTAAGCCCTGAACAGCTACAAAAATTCATGGGCCCCCATCTATACCGCAGTTGTTCCATGGCTTTGTTTTGGGTGCTCTGAGTTCCATGACTGAGTAGCAGACATGGGATTCCTATTGTTCCTTGTAAAGAAAGTGGGTGCCCCTCTCCTTCTCTGACCCTCATCCCAGCCTTTCTGGGACTCCCAGGCTCTGCACAGTCAGCGAGAGACTCACTTGCAGATCGCAGGACCCCTGCCTTTTAGGCATCTTTTATGCATTAAAAGTTCCTTTGTGCTTCCTCTGTATACTAATGATAGCTGTTGTTATTAGCCTTACGGTATAGCTTGTTCCCTTCGTTGGTGGTGGGGCGGGGGGGGGGGGGGGGATGGCGGCGAAGGCATTCCTGTTTTACTCCTACAAAGCCCTGGTGAAAACAAAAGTTCATTGACACAGCCTTTGGAGGCGTGGTGTGGAACATTTATTCTGGATTTGCCCCCAGGTTGTGTAGACTCCCAAGTGGGGACCCAGTTCTGCAAGGACTAGACCAAAGGGGGCAAGTGGTTTCTTTTCGCGTGGAGTGGGGAGAAGAGTAAGGAGGGATTCCTGGCTCTTGACTTGGGTTTCTGTTGCTGAGTGGCCTCCTGTGAGGGGACACCTGTTTCTAAATTCGCCCTCTCTTGAATACACACGTGGTTCCCTGACTCCCCCTGTGGCAAAACCATGAAGGAAAGTGAAAGGAACAAAAAGCTGGTGGGGTGGCCTGGACAGATTGCCCTGGGAGAAGGGCAAGTGTCCCCCATTGGCCTGTGAGAGAGAGGTTGGGGACACCTGACCCCGGGCCATGGGCTCTGCCTGGAGGAGGGGAGTGTAGCGGGCATTACAGGCTCGGCAGCGACCCTTAGGGTCAGTCCCTGCAGATTACACCCCGGACCCCAATCCCCGAGATTCGCACCCCTCCCACGTTACAGTAGGCGACACTTGGCTCACATCTTTGTAAGGGGAAGCGTCCAGAGCAGCAGCGTTCTAGTATGATCGGAAGGGAACCCAGAACGATTGCGAGGAGGGGTCTGCCGTGCCCATTCCCCCGGTGGACTCGGCGGCATTTCCCGGGAGGTCTCGGATTCTCCCTGCGCCCACCCAAAGTTTCCTTTCGTCAGATTCGTTGATGGGGACAGAAAGTGCGGCGGGGCCTCCGGAAGGGGCACCACGGAGAGCGCGCCAGGTCTTAGGGTCCGAGGGGTTACTTAGGGTCGGGAACTGGGGAGGTCGGGCCGCCTCCGGGGAGCCTGCTGGAGTTCCTGGAAGGCTCGGCGGGGGCGCGCCGCGAGGGCGTGGGTGTGTGCCGTGGTGCGGCCCCGCGCGCTGGGACCTCCGCCGAGGAGCGGCGAGGAGGAGCGGGCGAGCCCCGAGCAGCACGGGTGTGTGTGGTGGGAGAGAAAATCCCTTTGTTGCCGACCGATCACGCTCCGGGCTGAAGCGCCTCAGCCCGGGGAGGGGGCGCCCCTCCCCCTTTCTTCTTCGCCGGGGCCAAGTTCGCTCCCAGCCGATGTGGCTCTCCGCTCTGACCCCGACGCCCCGGCAGGAGGCCGGGAAGGTATCTGGGTGCTCGAATGGTCCGGGCCAGCGAGTTTCCCCTTCCCCCTCCCTCTTACTAGTGCAAAACTTGGAGGTGTGGGCGGGGATGCCCTTGCAGGCTACGGCTGTGGCTTGGAGTGTGCCAAGAGGCAGCACCTGGGCCGGCTGGATCACTTCCCTCACCCCCAATTCTCTCGGGGGAGGGGCTGGGACCAGGCCAGCCACCTCCCTCGACCACACTCCTGGAAGCCTGCGGTTTTGCCTCCCAGGGACCTGGGGGGCAGCCTTGGGGTCTCTTACTCCCCAGCAGACCTGGAGGACCCATGCCACACTGCACATCCGGAAGAGCTTTTTCTTCTCATCTTCCACCCCCACACACCCCACCCCCACCCCTCACATCCTAAAATAGGAACTTCTTCACCCGTCCCTTCCTTGAAACCCGGAGCACAGCGCTGCTGCTGTGACGCAGTCTGTGTTTGGAGCAACCCCAGGAAGGGCTGGCGGGTGGTGAGCTTTGGGCTTCTGTAAAATCTACACAGTTCTGCTGAAGGTCCCTCCCTGCTTTGACCCCCTCTCTGTTGCTGCCTCCGTCTCCCCCGCAGGATGAGGTGGTACTACCCCAAAGAAACAGCAATGTGATTCTGGAGCTTACTACACAGTATGTTTAGTAGAGTCAGATGCTATTTAGTGAGGTTAAACGTGGCCAGCACCAGCTATTGCCAGGCAAAACTCAAGTCCATAGTGCAGCTTAATCCTTTGGAAAACACAATGCCAAATATTTACAGAGGGGACCAAGGTTGGAGAGGTTCGGCCACCTGCCCAGAGACACGCGGTGGGTAAGGGTGGGAGCCGGGAGGCTGTGGTGACCACGTTCTCTACAGAGAACCAGCCATGCAGTAGCGAGACCCCTCCCCTGAAGAGTCCTGGGCCAGAGGACCCCAGCACACTGGCTGGGAATGCCTGCCTGGCCACCTGAGCTGGAAGCCCTTGCTCTGGCCATTAACTGCTGGATAGCTGCCGGTGGGGACAAGGGGAACCTAGTGAGAGAGATCCCAAGAAAAGACCCTGAGATGGGCCACCCTCTCAGTGCCTGTGTGGACAGCAGGGAGGCGTGATCAGAGGTAGTTTGGTGGCCATGCTTTCCATATTGTCAGTGCCACTTGACAAGTGTAATACGCAGACTTTTAACTGGTCGCCGCCTCAAGGGTGGGGGCAGTGGAAAGTGGCCTAGTGCAGGAGGGGGCGGCGGTGGGGGGAAAGGAAAGGGGCCAAGACTTGGGACCTGTGGTCTGCCCTCACATCTTTTCACAGAGGGTGGGTGTGCCCCTACTGAAGGATGCCGAGGTTGGAGTGATGGCTTATGATCTTGGTCCCTCGACTCCCTTCTGCCAATCAGGCCCTTCTCCCCAGTGTCCAGGCCAAGCTCAGTGCGCTCATGATAACCCTTGGCTGTGGAGCAAATGACTACTCAAGAGTCTGTCGAGGGTGACCCAAGCTCTCCTATGCGTTCCATTTCCTTGGTGCTAAGAGCTAGAGACCACGCAGTGTGCAGTGTGCATGCCTGCTTCTCGCAAGCCAGCTCTCTCCACTTGGCCCTGGATGTTCCAGCAGGCAGCTGGAACAGTTCCCAGTCTGTTCTTTAGAGACCCACATTCTCCCCATCTGACCTCTTCTCAGCCCTCTTTCCCCTTCATCCCTATCCAGCACCTTTATCCACTTCTCTCCACTACTAGAAAAAGGGGTTAAAACCCAGATCCAAGGTGCAGCTTCGCAGCTCACAGTGGAACAGGTTGGTGCTTGTAAAGTGCTTTTCATGAGTGACTTCACACATCTTGGCACTTCTGGAAGCATAGCCTGCATTTGGAAGAAGTGGGGGGTGGAGGTGGGCATTGAAAAATAAAAGCAAACGAGCTTCATCTATAGCTGCAAAGCACCCTGAGGCACTGTTTGTCATTGAAATCAGATCATTTGCCCTCTCCACCATATTCTGCTGCCAAGGGTCAGCAACATCAGTTTCGAAGCACTTGGCCTTAGAGGTATAAAAAAAGGCCCCAGCTATTTCAACAGCAGCTTCTAGAAGTTCGATGTCCCTATACTTTGCCTCCCAGTCTCTTTTTGTTTCTTACCGCAATGTCCCCTTCATTGTACATGCCAGAGAAACCAGGGTGGGGTGTAGGTAAGGGTGACCCCTGTTGTTCAGTAGAGGCTTGGTGTGAGCTGTATGGCCTTTGCAAAGGAGGCCCCTGCTTTTGTGGGTTTGGACTGCTCTTTGTCACCCAGGAGGAGGGCCTCCTGCGAGCCAGAGCCGTTGCTCATTGGCCCTTTCCACTCCTCCATCTTTGGCCAGGAACCCGAAGAGTTAAAAGTCTTTAGCTTGTTGCAATGAAATTATGGCTGGCAGTGGCGCCGCTGTTTGTTCAACAGACCTCCACTTTTAAACAGTTCACAAAAAGTTCATGGGGCAGCTAAAGATTATAAGTGTGTGTGTGTGCGCGCGCGCATGTGTGCACAAGTCCATAGCAGGATCCAACAATGTGTTCCCCCCTTTTGCTTTTATGTTCAGCCCCATCCTCCACCCCTTTCCTCCCAAAACACATACACACGCAAACACACACACGACAGTGAACCGCTCTGCTAGCCTCAACCCTCCATCTGAACCTGTGCATTTGAGAACACTTCGTTCTGATGGCTGGTATCATTTATCTCTGCGCCATAAATATGGAAAACCCTGAAGGAGGAGCCCTGGAGAAGGGGAGATGCTTTGAAAGCACCCAGTAGGTCCAGGTGCCTGTAAACCGCAGTCACATTTCTGCTAAGTCCAGGTGGCCTTTGCTGAAGAAAGGCCCTTTGAAGGGAAGCAGCCGCTGGCCTTTTCGGGGCTGGGCCTCAGTATAATGATTCTGTTTCCCAAGAAGGTGCCGGGAGGTCCTTTGCACGAGGTGTCTACTTAAGGGAGGTGGGTAAGAGGCAGGTTTGTTTGTTTTTTTTTTTTGAGTTTTGCTCTTATTGCCCAGGCTGGAGTGCAGCGGCACGATCTCGGCTCACCGCAACCTCCGCCTCCCAGGTTCAAGCGATCGATTCTCCTGCCTCAGCCTCCCTAGTAGTTGGGAAATGCAGGCACGCGCCACCACGCCCAGCTAATTTTGTATTTTTGGTAGAGACGGGGTTTCTCCTTGTTGGTCAGGCTGGTCTCAAACTCCTGACTTAAGGTGATCCACCCACCTCGGCCTCCCAAAGTGCTGGGATTAAAGGCGTGAGCCACCTTGCCCGGCCGGAGGCAGCTTTTTTAAAGGGGAGGCCAATTTTTAAGAACGGGGACACCAGAAGATGGAGGCTCATTAGGCACACACTTCTTCCCTCATCCTTTTCTTGGGGGTTTGATTGAGTGACTCTTTGGTTCATGATGTAATGTCTGCATTTCATCATGGCACAGTGAGGGGATGGCATGGTGCAGTCCCACTGCTGTAGCCTGATGACGGGGACACACTGGCACCCGGGAATGATGCTCCACCTTCTCTGTTATCCTACCCAGGATGTCCTCCTTTTGTTAGAAGGGGCAGCAGGGGCCGGAGAGGGGACACTGCCACTACATTGAATGTGCCTTGTGGTCTGCCCAGCACTAGTGGTGGCCTTCCCCACTTGATTTGTGTATTTGCAAGATGGAAGAAAAGCCCACGAACCCTTATAGAACCTTCCCCAACAGCCGAGTCAGTCTTTTGGGGGCGCTATGGCTAGCCCACTGGAAGAGCTGCTGTCTGGAGACCCTTCCTAGGGAAGTAGCTTTCCAGAACCCCATCATGCCTGATGCCTCTGCAGATTTCTGCCTTTTTCTTGGACCCTTTCTCTCTCTTCCAGCCTCATTGTTGAGCTCTAACTATAACGTGGTGTGTCGGTGTATGTGGATTTTGATTAACAGACGTTCTTCTATGGATGGGGGCCCATGGGGGATGCTGGTGGACAAAAGACCTAGTTAGGACAAAGAAATGAGGAAGTACAGACCGGCTTTGGGATTCCATCCCCCAGGTGTCCCCCTAACCCCCACCCTCAGTCACTCTCACAGAAAAGTCCCCGGACCTGGTGCCTCCAACCCAACCGACCTGGCAGTCTGCTCCGTGTGCTAAAGTGTAAAAGCAAGCATTTGCATATTTTTTCCTTCTAACAAAGGAAATGTGTCGACTTAGGGAACATTTGGGCTTTCGGAAACTGTGTGGGTGGGTGTGTGAGGGAGGAGAAGAAAGTTCCCCTGATGATCTGCACACCAATTATTTCACACCCAGGTTTGGGTCCCGTGGAAAAATGCCATGGCCAGTCCGGACAAGGGACACTGAGATGTGTTTGTGAGCAGGGAATTGCCGAGGGCCATCGGTCCCAGGCATTAAAGGCTCCCCTACTTATTAACCCAGCATTTAACAGCAGGATATGGGCTGAAGCGCAGTCAAAAGAAACGGCTCAACCTCCAAAGAGCAATTAAAATCCTGCACGAGGATAAATCACGCGCCGTGATAATCCTGTTAATAAAATGCAGCTTGTCCTGACCCTTCACTCATGCAGCAAACTAGAATGTGATGTGGGTGGGGGCGGTGGGCAGAGGAGGTAAGAGGGGGTGGGAGGTGGTCTGAGCTCCTCTGCCTTGGCAACCTCCCCCTCCCAGGAGGTGGAAAATGGGTGGCTTCTGCTGGCTCCCCATGTGCCAGCGGCTTGGAGCCCATCAGCCAGGGCTGCTAAGACTTCTGTGCTCGCTAATGATTTCTCGTCCCCAGCGAGCAGGCGTCATTGAATTACTCAGCCGCCTCCCTCTGTAGCTTCCAGGCAAAACCACCCGGGTTAGGTGCTTAATCTAATCCAGGGCTCCGATGGGACAGGTCACCAGCCCACCGATTCTTTTTCACCCTTAATCTGTAAGTTGCACACACGACAGCCTTGGAAATTCAGCCCTAGAAACGCAGGTAGTTTGAGACCTGGACTTGCTGCTCACCTCGCTATTGTGCCTTTCACCCTTCTTGCACCCTTTTGGCCCCAGGAAAGATCAGTTGTGTGCCTCCCAGTGATGCAGCATCCCTGAACCTATTGTCAGAGCCTCCCCTTGTTGAATCAAGTCTTCTCTACCTTCTTTAACAAGTGGCAAGAATGAATGACCACTGTACACTTTCAGAGGAAAGGGGGTGGGCGGGTGCTGTGGTGTGTCCTGGATGCATTCTGTGCCTTGGATGAGGCTGCCTGTTTCGAATTAAACTTCTTCCCCAGCCCCAGCACCTCCTACCAGGGAAGCTGCCTGCCCCTTCGCTGTCCCTTCGAGTCAGGTGTCTGTCCTTGGCTCCCAGACCACTGTAGACAGCAGGCACAGCCTGCCTTCCCGATCTGCATCCTGTATGAATCACCTAGAAAGAAGCGCCCTGTTTGGCTCTCCTTTACTGAACCTCCTGGGATTTTTTTTTTTTCTTTCCTTTAAACAGACTAGACGCTTGAAGCAAAGCTGCCATCCCAGAAGACGACATGCTCTCAGCAACCCCCCTGTATGGGAACGTTCACAGCTGGATGAACAGCGAGAGGGTCCGCATGTGTGGGGCGAGCGAAGACAGGTGAATGCGCCCACCTGGGCCAGGCCTGAGGGGAGAGTGGGCACCTTCCTCACGCTCCTGAGTGGAGCCCATGTCCATGCTGAAGCCCCCCTCACCTTCTCACAGCCACCGTGGGCCCAAAAGGGGTGGGAAAGAAAGAGCTCCTGCCTAGTCGGCCGCTCTTGATTTACAGTTTTAACAGGCAACCTGGCTCAGCGAAGCATTGCCGCCCTTTAAAAGATTAGCCCCTAAAGCGGCCTTTCAGTGCACTTTCGTCCTTAATTTATTATTTCATATTTATGAAGGAGAATTAATCCCAGTCTATATGCTGCTTTAACTCTAAATGTCAGGAGTGTGGGCCCAGGTGGAGCAGCATTCGATGTGCTTTTAAAACAAATAGTTTGCTCAGTAATAAATGGGGAGAGAGCCACCCTTTTCCTTCATTGAAGCCCAGGATCTCTCATTGTCCTCTGCTGCGTGTTCCAGGAGGCCACTGGCACCTGCTTTTGGCCGCCAGACAGCTCTGTTATGCTTCCTAATCAGTAATTTTGGAGTGTGGGGTGGAGGCAGCTAAGCAGTAGATGATTGAAGCTGCTCTTTGGGGTAATGAGGAAACTTTTCCTCTGCTGCTTGTCAGCGATTTTTATCCTGGGGATTTGGAAGTTGGCACCAAGCACTTTCTTTATCGATGCTCTCTGATAACAAGTCCCAGGGCAGCCGCAGCAGCCTGGCACAGATGTGCAGCTTCCTCTTCAGCCTGGAACAGCTGACATTTGTATGATACTAGCGTGTATCCCCCTGTCATTTTGACAAAGGCAGTCAAATATGGCTTTTTTATCACCATGGAAACCAGTTTCCATGGTTAGGACATGGTCCCTAACTTTGTTTTGGGAAAAGTTTTGAAAGCCTACCCTCCTGGGTAAAACGGAAGTGGTTGAGGCCACCAGCCCGTAGACTCCAGCCTTCCAGCCCCCTTTGGTATTTGGCTGTGTTACCACTTCATGTCTACCCTCCAGGAGAGTTTATAAGGGTTGGCTGGGACAGCCGAGCTCCAGTTGGCCTACTTGACCTCTAGAGAAAAAGATCTTGAGGGAGAAGTGGTTTTGCTTAATTTCTGGCTTACCTACCTTGGGAACATCATATTTGTGATTCATGAAAGCTTTGCATTTCCTTTGTTTTTCCTGGTCAAGTTGAATCACCATTTGGGGGCAACTTTCAATATGGGCCATTGACAGCTGGTGGGGACGGAGGGTTAAGGACAGTTTTAAGAATTGGGTTAGTAGAAACTGGTCTGTTCTGGGGAGATCTGTGAAAGATAGATTTAGTGAGGAATGCTTTCATGAAGTTGGTATATCCTTTTAAATAGGAAAATCCTTGTAAATGATGGTGACGCTTCAAAAGCCAGACTGGAACTGAGGGAAGAGAATCCCTTGAACCACAGCGTGGTAAGAGATTAACAGCTTCTGTTGATGCCATATCTGCATATCAGTGATCTGTAATCAATCGTATTGATTTGCAGGCCTTTAAAGGGTGGGGAATGGGGTAGGGGTGGCGGTTCAGAGCAGGGCTGAGTCGGAGGCCTCTGCGACAGGACAAGGCCCCCACCCAAGCTCTTCCTGTCTTGCCTTCCTGCCTCGCCACACATGTCCCTGTCCCCTAGTGACTGGTGGGATGTGTACTCTCTTTTCTTCCATAAGCTGAATGCCACATCAGCGTTCCCAGCTGGATAAATTTCCAGCCTCCAAATAGCCCCTTAGGGTTTACCTTTCCAGTAAAATAAGAAACACAGGACCGTCACTTCAGACACATGGGAGAGGAAGTCAGAAGACACAACCACAGTTTGACCCATGGCCTCTTTATTGATTTAGAAATGAGGCTGCTAAAGTCTTCTGTTCCTGTTGTCCCATCGAAGATTGTTTCTTGTTCTGTTAAGTCATGCCTTCCTGCACCCAGGGGAAATGAAGTGAACACCCACCCCCAAGCCTAACAGGCCCAGGGAGGGTTAGTGTGAATTCTATACCCTATGAGGGTGATGCTGAGAGTTTTGGAGTTGGTGGCTTCTCAGTTGTAGCAAATAATTTTTGCTGAGAAGGTAAAAATCTTTAGACTTTTTAATTTTTATTTTTTAATTTCGATTTTTTTAGAGACGGAGTCTCGCTCTGTCACCCAGGCTGGAGTGCAGTGGTGCAATCTTGGCTCACTGCAACCTCCACCTCCCGGGTTCAAGCAATTCTCTTGCCTCAGTCTCCCGAGTAGTTAGGACTACAGGCGCACACCACCACACCCAGCTAATTTTTTTTGTATTTTAGTAGAGATGGGGTTTCACCGTGTTGCCCAGGCTGGTCTTGAACTCCTGAGCTCAGGCAATCGGCCTGCCTTGGCCTCCCAAAGTGGTAGGATTACAGGCGTGAGCCACCGCGCCTGGCCAAAATCTTCAGACTTAATAGATGACTGAATTAATGTATGGGCCTCCAGTCCAAAGGGACCAACGTTTTCCCTGCTTCCAGGATACTAGTTGAGAGGTGAGAAGGCAGGCAGCAAAGGGGTTTGGATAAAGGGAAGGGGAAACAGATCCCCACCCCCTGAAGCCTGTCTTTAACCCTTTCTGCTTGAATGTTAAGGCTGATGGCACGTTGAACTAGTTGGCAGTGTCTTCGGGTACTGCTGCCTTGAAGGAGTGCCCCAGTAACACCCGTGTTGTTCTTCTGCAAAGGTGGATGCGAGCACGGCCCATAGAATCGATGGCCTGGCAGCACTGAGCATGGACCGCACTGGCCTGATCCGAGAAGGGCTCCGGGTCCCCGGAAACATCGTCTATTCTAGCTTGTGTGGACTGGGCTCAGAGAAAGGTCGGGAGGCCGCCACGGGCACCCTAGGTGGCCTTGGGTTTTCTTCGGAAAGAAATCCAGAGATGCAGTTCAAACCGAATACACCCGAGACAGTGGAGGCTTCCGCCGTCTCTGGAAAACCCCCAAATGGCTTCAGTGCTATATACAAAACACCGCCTGGAATACAAAAAAGTGCTGTAGCCACAGCAGAAACACTGGGCTTGGACAGACCTGCCAGCGACAAACAGAGCCCTCTCAACATCAATGGTGCTAGTTATCTGCGGCTGCCCTGGGTCAATCCTTACATGGAGGGTGCCACGCCAGCCATCTACCCTTTCCTCGACTCGCCAAATAAGTATTCACTGAACATGTACAAGGCCTTGCTACCTCAGCAGTCCTACAGCTTGGCCCAGCCGCTGTATTCTCCAGTCTGCACCAACGGGGAGCGCTTTCTCTACCTGCCACCACCTCACTACGTCGGTCCCCACATCCCATCGTCCTTGGCATCGCCCATGAGGCTCTCGACACCTTCGGCCTCCCCAGCCATCCCGCCTCTCGTCCATTGCGCAGACAAAAGCCTCCCATGGAAGATGGGCGTCAGCCCTGGGAATCCCGTTGATTCCCACGCCTATCCTCACATCCAGAACAGTAAGCAGCCCAGGGTTCCCTCTGCCAAGGCGGTCACCAGTGGCCTGCCGGGGGACACAGCTCTCCTGTTGCCTCCCTCGCCTCGGCCCTCGCCCCGAGTCCACCTTCCCACCCAGCCTTCTGCAGACACCTACTCGGAGTTCCACAAGCACTATGCCAGGATCTCCACCTCTCCTTCAGTTGCCCTGTCGAAGCCATACATGACAGTCAGCAGCGAGTTCCCCGCGGCCAGGCTCTCCAACGGCAAGTATCCCAAGGCTCCGGAAGGGGGCGAAGGTGCCCAGCCAGTGCCCGGGCATGCCCGGAAGACAGTGGTTCAAGACAGAAAAGACGGCAGCTCACCTCCACTGTTGGAGAAGCAGACCGTTACCAAAGATGTCACAGATAAGCCACTAGACTTGTCTTCTAAAGTGGTGGATGTAGATGCTTCCAAAGCTGACCACATGAAAAAGATGGCTCCCACAGTCCTGGTTCACAGCAGGGCTGGAAGTGGCTTAGTGCTCTCCGGAAGTGAGATTCCGAAAGAAACACTATCTCCTCCAGGAAATGGTTGTGCTATCTATAGATCTGAAATCATCAGCACTGCTCCCTCATCCTGGGTGGTGCCCGGGCCAAGTCCTAACGAAGAGAACAATGGCAAAAGCATGTCACTGAAAAACAAGGCATTGGACTGGGCAATACCACAGCAGCGGAGTTCATCATGTCCGCGCATGGGCGGCACGGATGCCGTCATTACTAACGTTTCAGGGTCAGTGTCGAGTGCAGGCCGCCCAGCCTCTGCGTCACCCGCCCCCAATGCCAATGCCGATGGCACCAAAACCAGCAGGAGCTCCGTAGACACCACACCATCCGTTATTCAGCACGTGGGCCAGCCCCCGGCCACTCCTGCCAAGCACAGTAGCAGCACCAGCAGCAAGGGCGCCAAAGCCAGCAACCCAGAACCGAGTTTCAAAGCAAACGAGAACGGCCTTCCACCAAGCTCTATATTTCTGTCTCCAAATGAGGCATTCAGGTCCCCACCAATTCCCTACCCCAGGAGTTACCTCCCTTACCCAGCCCCCGAGGGCATTGCCGTAAGTCCCCTCTCTTTACATGGCAAAGGACCTGTCTACCCTCATCCAGTTTTGTTACCCAATGGCAGTCTCTTTCCTGGGCACCTTGCCCCAAAGCCTGGACTGCCCTATGGGCTGCCCACCGGCCGTCCAGAGTTTGTGACCTACCAAGATGCCCTGGGTTTGGGCATGGTGCATCCCATGTTGATACCACACACGCCCATAGAGATCACTAAAGAGGAGAAACCAGAGAGGAGGTCCCGGTCCCATGAGAGAGCACGCTACGAGGACCCAACACTCCGGAATCGGTTTTCCGAGATTTTGGAAACGAGCAGCACCAAGTTACATCCAGACGTCCCCACCGACAAGAACCTAAAGCCAAACCCCAACTGGAATCAAGGGAAGACTGTTGTCAAAAGCGACAAGCTTGTCTACGTAGACCTTCTCCGAGAAGAACCAGATGCTAAAACTGAGACAAACGTGTCCAAACCCAGCTTTGCAGCAGAGAGCGTTGGCCAGAGCGCTGAGCCCCCTAAGCCTTCAGCTGAGCCGGCCCTGCAGCAGCACCGTGATTTCATCGCCCTGAGAGAGGAGTTGGGGCGCATCAGTGACTTCCACGAAACTTACACTTTCAAACAGCCAGTCTTCAGCGTAAGCAAGGACAGTGTTGTGGCAGGTACCAACAAAGAGAACCTAGGGTTGCCAGTCTCGACTCCATTCCTGGAGCCAACTCTGGGGAGCGATGGCCCTGCTGTAACTTTTGGTAAAACCCAGGAGGATCCCAAACCATTTTGTGTGGGCAGTGCCCCACCAAGTGTGGACGTGACCCCCACCTACACCAAAGATGGAGCCGATGAGGCTGAATCAAATGATGGCAAAGTTCTGAAACCGAAGCCATCTAAGCTGGCAAAGAGAATCGCCAACTCAGCGGGTTACGTGGGTGACCGATTCAAATGTGTCACTACCGAACTGTATGCAGATTCCAGTCAGCTCAGCCGGGAGCAGCGGGCATTGCAGGTGAGCCCCCCCCACCTGAATTTCAGTTACTTTACCGGTTGTCAGTTTTTTAATGTGTAAAGAGGACTGGGGGAGTATGGTAGGGCAGGGCACCAGGCAGATTTGGTGAATGAAGCTTGTGGTAATTTGAATGTATGCAATGTGGCCAGTAAGAGAACGTGAGCGGTAGCACTGAGGCGTGTCTGGATGCTTTAAGTTATTCTGTAGATTATAAGGGAACTCCACTCAATTGCTGATAACAGATGTTTTAATTATTGTGAAGGGTATCTAAAGACTGCATGACGTTTACCTATCAATTGCTTTGATTTCTCTGCCTGTAAGATAACAAATATACCTAGAAGTGCTGCTTAGAATGCCTTACTTGATACCTGGTGATGTGTAGCAGCCGCATGTCTGTGGGATTCATGCAAATTTTTCACCAAAAAGAAAGGAAAAAAAAAAAAGGTTGCTTAAAGGGATACAGTGTGTATTTAGTTTGCTAGTGAATTATGGTAGATGTTGTATAGGAATTTCCTTAAGATATTTTACTTTTAATTAAAAGATGAATAAAGCCAAATTGTTTTGCAATGTTAAGAAAAAAATTGGTTTATGCTTATAAAAATGGATGAAGTTATCTAAATGATCCATTGAGTGCCCATTTTAATTACATAGATGGAAGGATTACAAGAGGACAGTATTTTATGTCTACCCGCTGCTTACTGTGAGGTCAGTTCTTCAAATTTTTATTACTAGAATCTTACATAAACCTTTTGAGTTAAATTTCATTTCCAAATATACAAAGGGAAGTTTGTGGGCCATGGTCGTCTTTATTCATTGTGTATTTTGTTTCTTTTCTGTTGTGTTTTTTGTTTTGTTTTCTTTGCGTTGTGTTTTCGTTTTGTTTTATTTACCTTCAAAAGAGAATGTCTGTCTGTATGCAATAGTGTATGTGTGGATATACATACACACCGCATATATATCTATATACACATGACTTTATGAATAAAGAATGTGTGACTACTTACATATAGATACTCTTAAGTTTTATCTGTTAAACTTTAAAATATCTGAGTTACATCTCATAAATTGTGGTTGGTTTTGGGCACTTTTCTTTGAAAATACTTTCCTTTAAGATAAGGCAAATGAAATAGCTTTTATGGTAAGGTGTTGTTTTTTTTTTTTTTTCCCATCTCCATTCTCTTTCTAGCGTGCAATGATGCGCTTCTCAGAGTTGGAGATGAAAGAAAGAGAAGGTGGCCACCCAGCAACCAAAGACTCCGAGATGTGCAAATTCAGCCCAGCCGACTGGGAAAGGTTGAAAGGAAATCAGGACAAAAAGCCAAAGTCGGTCGCCCTGGAGGAGGCCATTGCCGACCAGAACGAAAGTGAGAGATGTAAGTAAACCCGAGTAGTTTGCTGTGTTGGCGTCTACTCGGAGAAATGGGCTGCTTTTGCCATGCATGGAGTGAAGGGCCGACTGTCCTTATGAATGGTGGCAACCAGAAATGAGGCGTCTGTGAAAGACAGTTTCCTGGGACACATCTTTTTTTCCAAAGAAGCACTGGTTCTAGAGCTGATAACAGTCCAATGTAACACAATGTAGCAGAGGTATGACAGTAGCAAATTTGGTACAGGGACAGGTTGTATTTTGTAGCAGTGGAATGACACTTCCCAGCCATCTCCTGCCCCACCCCTGTGGTGACAGTCTGATGTGGAATGGAGAGTCCTTGTATTCTCCCTCCAAAGGCATAGATGTTGTTGAAGTAGAATGAACATGGTGAAGTCACCATAAAGAAGAGCATGATGATTTACCATAGGGGGTGGGGGAGAATTGGAGAATTGGCCACAGAATCCAAGACAGCCTGGCATGCATTAGGGGGCTCTTCTCACCGGACAGAGGGCAACTTGCATTTTGGAGGGGAAGTGATGTGAAGAGAAAGCTAGTATCTTCCTCAGGACACTCCCTTTGGTTCTTACAGCAGGTCCCGTCCCCACCGCTCCCCCAACCAACAGGGTTGACTTTGGGATTTGCCCAGGAGTCTTCCAGGGTGGTAAGGTGTGTCGGTAGCAAGTGGAGAAGGTCTTCCTCTTTCTTTTTTAAATGTGCAAGCTTGAAGCTTTAGGTCTGCTTGCAACATGAGAAACCTCATTGGGCGAAGGGGAATTAGGGTGTCTGGGTGAACTAACTGGAGGAGTGGGTGCAAAGTCCTCCTGAGACAGGACACTTGAAAGTGTTGGGTATGTTTGAGAGCTCCCCACCATGGGCCATCGGAGGTTTGACATTCACAACGCAGTTCATTGGTGCCCGACACAGTTTGGGAAGAATGTGTGATCAGGGAGAGTGTGCTTCTTGCTACTTGGAGCACACACCCCTCCCTCCACTTCCAGCTCATCCCTGGGAGTAGACTAAGGCCACCTGCCAGGATCCTGGGTAAGCTAAACCAGGACTGATTTGTTGTAAGTCATTGCTGAAGAAGGTAGTTTCTGTTGCTAGTAGGTGGTGGCCTTACTCAAGTGACAGGGACTCAATGTACCTGAAGTTGTTCACTCTTCCTCGAAGGGTGGCTACAGGGCGGCGGGAAGTCCAAGCCACTCTTGGGTGAAGTGGCAAAGAAAGCCTTGCCCCTCCCTGATGATTGCTGCCAACTCGCAGCCCCCCTTCTGAGTTGCCTCAACACCAGCTCTTGGGAAGGTTGTCAGAGGGACCTGGGAGAAGTGGGCAAGGCCGAGTTGAGGGGGAAGGTGCTTCTAAGAGAGGGAATGCCATACATGAGAATCCCTCTTTGTTCTGAGTAGATGGCTGGGGGCCTGGAGGAAGGGACAGGAACTTAGCCAGCTTCCAGCCTTCTTGCCCTTGCTCTGGTTTTTGAGTGACGTGGCCAGACCCTCCATTCACATCTGAGTAACTCGGTGTGGCTAATGGGGAGCAGGGCTCGAGCCCCACATGATTTAGAAAGGCCTCCCTTTCCCCTTCTGTAAGTCCCTCCAAGCTTCGTACCAACAGGCTGGTTCTTGGAGCACCCGGGGCCTCGCAAGCCATAAGTCACCACGTAGTGCTCCTCAGGTAATGAGCCATGGCAGGGAGAGCAGAAAAAGGGGTGGGGGAGGGTGAAGGCTCCTTTTTAAATACTGGGGCCAAGGAAGAGCTGCGGCACCATTGGTTTGTGGTTGATCGAGAGGAGAAACCTAGAGGAAACATTGTCCTTGCTGCTGCCACTGCCATCTCATCCAGGGGACAGCAGGCGCTGGATCCGTTCAGCTGCAAATTCACTGAGCCATCTCGGCCATCACGTCTCTCGTGGGTGTCATTGTGGCCCAGAGCCAAGCTGTGAGCATATGGAAACTGGGGTGGGGGATTTGGGGCAGGCAGGGGTCACAAAGAGGGTAGAGGATGCCACCCCAAAGCCTCTCCCTTCCACTCCTGCAGCATCAGTAGCTTCTGAGATGGCAGGTGCTGCCTGTATGGCCTCAGCTGCCTGCATGTGGGTGCATCTTGTTGGGAGGGCTTGTTTAGGAAAACTGAATTAACTGGACAACACCGTGGTTAGGATTTTCATTGACTCTTAGTGATAGTATGGGTCGCTGAATTTTTCATTCAGAAATTGAAGGTTCATTAATAGGAATGATCAGTGGCATTTTGAAGACGGGGTAGGGAACACAGAGGTGTTGGGCTCTTCCTTTTTTTTTTTTTTTTTTTTTTTTTGGTTTTTTGTTTTTTCAGTTTTATTATTTTTACTGATTGATTTACTTTTGTTGATACATATTAGATGTGCATATTAGCCCTTCCTTCTTGAATTTGGGTGTCTGTCTCCCTTGGCAGCTACTTGACTTGTGTGGACCTAGGACTCACTCAGTGGCAATGCCTGAGTGGGAGCTGGAGAAAGCATTGAGTGAAAATGAAAGGGTTTCATGGGACTTCTTGGCTCAGGAAACTTCTCTTCCAGGACAGCAGCCCCTATGTACTTTGTAAACTACTTTGAGTTTGGGCAGACAGATGACTACCAATGCCTGTGCTGGAGAGGGTAGAAGTTATAATATGGTTGGCCTCTGTTGGAGGTGATGTTACCTGCGAGGGAGTAGATGTCATGGGCAGTCCTCAAAAATTTCAGTCCTCTGCCATCTTGTTTAGGGCTTACTGGGCATGGTTATAACAGTGGTGAAGTTGCTTTGTTGCCACGGTGACTTGTAAATGTTGCCATGGCGATGCTTCTATGAGGTATTGCAATGGCATAGCCATGGTAAATTATGGGATATATGTGCTGTGTCTTACAAGACCATGATGTGGGGAGCAAGTGGTAGACGGTATAGGACTCAACTGTGTTCACATCTGCCTAGATCTCATGACCAAAGGCACATGGCGTTCCACTCATAGAAGGGCTGTAAGTAACTGCAGTGGAAGAGGACCCTGATGGTTAGGACCCCTATCTATCCCTCCATCTCTGTCTATCCACCCATCTCCTTTGCCCTCAAGAGTAATTTCTATGGGTACTGGTAAGAATAGCCCCATTTGAGGGAGGTCCAAGTGAAGTGTACAGGAAAGTGACATGATGGGCCCCCATAGCTGTTTGCCACGCATATCTTTGGCAGTCAAGGTGGGTGTTCTTCAGGATTATTACTGGCCCATGGAGGGAAACCCTAGCATAAGGTTTGGGGGCCTTCACTGAGCGGAATTGGGATGTTTGCATTGAGAGGCTCAGGGGTTGGAGGAAGGAAAATAGGCCTTGTTTGCAGAAAGATCCTCTTGAGAGCGGACAAGAAGCATCTACACTGTGTGTGAGCAGGCATGATTGCAGTGAACCCCAGATGCAGCAGTGGAGAGCTCCTGATAATAGTTCTGGACTATTCAGGAGGCAAAAGGGGGCCCTCTCTGGCTGAATGGGGAATGGTGGGGACTTGGAGGAAGCATGTGTGTTTCACATCCCTTGTCCTAGCCTGCTGGCCTCCCATGAATAGGGAGCAGAAGGTGGTGTGTGCAGGGGAGCCCTCCCCACCCGCACTGGGCAGCTTTTCTAGATGGGAAGCCCCAGAGAAGACAGATGGCAAGACCTCCCCATGTCAGTGGGGGTGCTCCCTAGCAGAGCAACTAGGTCCCCAGTCAGTCACTGCCTGTTGATGCCAGTCTGTGAAATAAGTGATCACATGTCTTCTAGGTGGTTTTCTGTGGACAAAATATACTGGTAGTTTGGGCACAAGGCCAGGTAGGTGAAATATAAACTCATTTCACTATTAGGAAGTTTGCAGTGAAGGTCAAAACTCCAATGGAAAACTTTCTCCCTGAGAAAGATGCCTTAGACTTGGTTGAGATTGTTACAAATACAGGTGGCTGTGTGAGACCTGGAGTTCAAATGGAAGCTGTGGAAGTCAAATCCAAAGCACTAGGGTTGAGAGATTCTTAATCTGATGGGAGTTTGATGGGGGGTGTCTCTGGGAAGGGTGCCAAGACAGGGCAGTTCATTCTGGGTGGGGCCCCACACTGGCTAAGCTGCTGCCTCATTTTGACCCAGGAAGGCATGGTGACGTTACCCAGTCATTTCTGCTTTCAAACCACTTGGCTCGAACCGTCTCTCCTACCTAGAGGGAGGGGAAATGAGTACACTTTAAAAGTATAAAAGTACACTTTTAACCTTGACATGTGGCGCTTCGTAACGCAGTCTTTACATTTTTACATTGTACCCCCAGTTCCTCCCACAGGGCTTTCAGGGGCGGCTGATTGACCCCAGAAAGTCAAATGGTATATAACTAGGACAGTCAGTTCACGTCTTAAACTTTCATAAATATCAGGGCTAAAAATCAAGCTGGTCTGGGGATCTTAGCGTCCTTTTGTAAGTAATTTCTCCAGCCTTACCCTCTGCCCTGCCGCACCGTGTTTATGAAGCCCACCGGGGGAGGTGGCTTGCAGTAATAGTCCCACTTTACAACTCAAGGGGGCCAAACTGTAAAGTGACGCTGTTACTGCCAGAGTGGTTAAGAGACAGAGCAGCCCACACTCTTTGCATCCCCAGGCCAGGCTGAGCGCAGCAGTCACCACTTCTGCATAGTGTAAGGTTTGGGCAGCTTGTGTGTTTTCTTCTGCTGCTGCTGTGACAGAATACCACCTTGGCCAGGTTTTTGGGTGTCCATCCAGTGCCGGTTGTACCTACAGAGACCTGGGGTGGTATTCCGTGGTGGAGGCTTGGATGCCGAGTCCCAGGCCCAGCCATCCCTGTCCATACAGTGCTCTGTCGTGAGTGAGGATGAGGAGGAACGGTTGGGGACATTCTACCATTCCTTTGCAAGAATAGATGCAGCCCCATCTGTTCCCCCTTAGAACACCCTTGAAGAGGAGGTGAATGGGTCCTCACACCATTGAGAGCACAGGCTAGCCAACAACCCCGGTAAAGCTCACCCCCACAGCTGACTGCCGTGAACCGCTGGGAATGCCCCCGAGAGAAGCGGGTGAGCGGGGCTGGTCAGGAGTGGGAGTAATATTTGAAGTGGGTTGGGGAGAGGAAGAATGAGATCAGCGGATGAGGTGTGTGCTTATTTCATCTAGAAATTGACTTGTGTGCCTAGCTCAGAGTTACCAAGACACCAGACTCATAACCCTGGTGATGAGAGGGATCATTTCAGCGGGCCAAGGGCTGACACCTTAACCTCGCAGTGGTCATTAAGTAGTTATCGTTTATATTCATTGTGTATTAGAAAACTTGTGACCAGCAAAGCAGTTAATGAGCTATTTCTTGGGCTAGAGCAAAAGTAGGAAGTGATGTTGGGCTGAGGTGATTCAAGGAAAAGCCCCATGGCCGGTGATAGGCCAAGCACAGGGGTCCTGGAATGAGCCGTTTTGCAGGCGCTGGCCTGGCATGGGAAAGACACACCAACAATGAGGGGATGTCTGTAGATGCTTGCTTGTGACAGAGGGTGTGAAGAGGAGTGTCAGCTGGGATGGCCAGCATCCCCAAGGGGGTTCCCCTGTGTTGGACAGGAAATGAGAACAACCCAACCCATTGGTTTCACATCTGTGCATCCAGCAAATCGAGTTCTTTGAAGTTTTCTCTGAACTCGTGTATGTGTTAGGAAACCTTGCCTTTGGCTTTGCCAGGCCCCTCTTCCCAGCAGCCTAGGTCTCCCGGGATTCGCTGCCTCCCTCTGGCCTGGACTGTAGGCCCAGAGCCCCCCAGGAGTGAGGATCACTGCTGCCCATCAAGGACCTAGGCCTTCTTTCAACACTCTTGTCTCCTGTCCCTCTTCATCTCCCCGGTTGGCCTAGGTGAATATTGGTGTTATCCCTTTGATAGATGACATTTTGGGGACATTTGGTCGTTTTTATCCCATCAGCCTGCCATTTGTTTCAAAATAATGACCTCAGTAGATGTTCCCATGAAGATTTTTAGGTCAGCCCCAGCTTGATTGCATCTTCTGCTAAAAGGACTATAGTGCTTTAAAAAACGTAGCGTTGACGCCCCATCTTTCTTGGTTCCCTCTTGCCCCCAACCATAAGAAGGGAGAAGGAGAAAGTCACGAGTGTGACATGCATCTCACTCTGCTTTACTTGTGTTCAATGTACCCTTCCTCTGGAAAATTCTGTTTCTGAGGGTTTTGTGCTATGTGTGAGGACACCAGTCTCCAAAGAAGCAGCTGTCAATAGCAGATTACCTTGGGCACGGTGGTCCCACGTGCTCCCCAAATCCTGCCTTCTCATGGCGACCTTCGGGCTTCATTAATGCCCTCTTGTCTCCCCTCCCCCAGGCGAGTATAGTGTTGGAAACAAGCACCACGATCCTTTTGAAGCCCCAGAGGACAAAGATCTTTCTGCGGAGAAGTACTTTGTGGAGAGGCAGCCCGTGAGCGAGCCTCCCACAGACCAGGTGGCCTCGGACATGCCGCGCAGCCCCACCCTCCGGGTGGACAGGAAACGCAAAGTCTCAGGTGACAGCAGCCACACTGAGACCACTGCGGAGGAGGTGCCAGAGGACCCTCTGCTGAAAGCCAAACGCCGACGAGTCTCTAAAGGTGAGCCCTGTCCGCTTCGCCCGCCTACTGGGGGGTGGGCCTGTGCATGCGGCCACAGTGGATGGACAGGAGATGTGGATGTGCGGCGCGCTGCCCCTGTAGACAGAATCGGTGAGGGGAAGCCATGGGCCGCAGCAGTGGAGCGGACCTCTCCATTCCCACACTGCCTCGTGAGATTCCCACCCTGGAGACCCCGGCGGGGAGCCACCCACACCTCCCCTCCCCCAAAGCCAGAACCCGATGGCCAAAGACTATCAGGCCCCCTCCCAAAAGCAGAGACCAGTGACCACACACCCCCTCCCCCACCCTATTAGTGATGCGTAAGACAGTTTGTTCCCCCCCAGGGGGCTTTTTGATTAATTTGTAGTTATTTCTCCATTAGATGACTGGCCTGAGAGGGAAATGACAAACAGTTCCTCTAACCACTTAGAAGACCCACATTATAGTGAGCTGACCAACCTGAAGGTGTGCATTGAATTAACAGGGCTCCATCCTAAAAAACAACGCCACTTGCTGCACCTTAGAGAACGGTGGGAGCAGCAGGTGTCAGCAGCAGACGGCAAACCTGGCCGGCAAAGCAGGAAGGAAGTGACCCAGGCCACTCAGCCTGAGGCCATTCCTCAGGGGACTAACATCACTGAAGAGAAACCTGGCAGGAAAAGGGCAGAGGCCAAAGGCAACAGAAGCTGGTCGGAAGAGGCTCTCAAACCCAGTGACAATGAACAAGGTATGCAGGGGCCACCCCTTGAGTGTTCACCCTGCTCCTGGAGGGTGGGTCATCCACTCTCTGTAGGAATGGGCTTTTGAGGGGACCTTAGAAGGCCATAGCAATTGACTTCAAGGAGGATGTGGCAGGCAGGGAGTTCTCTCTTGATGTCCTTGCCTGTGGTTGCACAGGAAGGAAGTCTAAGCACCCTCATTCCAGCCTCAGGCTGTCTCCAGTCTCTGGGTCCTGAGCACCCAGACCCAGTGGGTAGGGGTCAGGAGAGCAGGAAGAGCTGGCTTCTATCCTCTCTTCCAGGCCCTTTGAAGCAACTTGCCACTTGGCGTTTTGTGGGTTAACTTAGGTGCCGTTTGAATGTGGTATAATTAAAACATTAATGCTTTGAAAACATAATTGGTATATCTTTAAAAACTGAAGCTGCTCCAGTGATCAGTGTTAACAATGGGCTTTTCTTCCTGCACTGGCTACAACTGTGTAACGCCCACTTCTTCTCCTGTCTCTCACCCACCCGCCACCCCATCACCCCCTCCGTATTTAGGCTTGCCTATGTTCTCCGGCTCTCCGCCCATGAAGAGTCTTTCATCCACCAGTGCAGGCGGCAAAAAGCAGGCTCAGCCAAGCTGCGCACCAGCCTCCAGGCCGCCTGCCAAACAGCAGAAAATTAAAGAAAACCAGAAGACAGATGTGCTGTGTGCAGACGAAGAAGAGGATTGCCAGGCTGCCTCCCTGCTGCAGAAATACACCGACAACAGTGAGAAGCCATCCGGGAAGAGACTGTGCAAAACCAAACACTTGATCCCTCAGGAGCCCAGGCGGGGATTGCCACTGACAGGGGAATACTACGTGGAGAATGCCGATGGCAAGGTACCTCTTGACCCCGGCTTCCCTCTAGGGCCTGTGCGAGCACATCCCCGCCTGCCTGCCTGCTTCCCAGCTTGTGGGGACAAAGCTTTCCTTTTCCTGGACTCCTCCCCCATACCACACGTCACTCCCCTGTCCTAGAGGAGCATGTCTTCTGGGTGGCAGTGAAGTTTCAGACTAGTAAGAATGAAACCCCTTCCCCCAAACCCTCCTTTGGCAGGCACCCCCCACCCACCAAAAAAGATAAGGAGTAAAGTGCCTCTCTCCACGCAGGTTTGCCACGTGGAGGGGAGGAGGGGAAGCAGCGGCTGTTAGAAGGACATGGGCTTAACCGTGTGCGCTGCCTGGTTTTATGATAGGTGACTGTCCGGAGATTCAGAAAGCGGCCGGAGCCCAGTTCGGACTATGATCTGTCACCAGCCAAGCAGGAGCCAAAGCCTTTCGACCGCTTGCAGCAACTGCTACCGGCCTCCCAGTCTACACAGCTGCCATGCTCAAGTTCCCCTCAGGAGACCACCCAGTCTCGCCCGATGCCACCGGAAGCACGGAGACTTATTGTCAATAAGAACGCTGGCGAGACCCTTCTGCAGCGGGCAGCCAGGCTTGGCTATGAGGTGTGTCCCTGTGGGCGCTCCCCGGGGCTGTGGGCTGGGGGTCGGGGCCCGCGGGCTGCGGTGGTCAAGGGGAGGGACACGGAGAGCAGAGCTCAGCCCCCTCCGCATTACGGGGCAGGGCCGGTGCTCCAGCAGGATGTTTGTGTTAGCCCCACTCTCGCTGCTGTCTCTTTGGTGGCTTGTTCAGTCGCGGTGTGGAAAGAAAGGCCTCTCTGATGTTCAGTTCGTGTTCAGGCAGGTAGGCTGCTGCTGCATCCTCCAGTCTCGCTCACTTATCTCTGATATAAAATCTGACACAACCCAGGGCTTGGCGACTGGGGGAATTTTAATGAGCCCTTTTGGATTCTGATTAGCAAGGGGGAGAGAAGTTACTAGCTCTATCTTGGACTGTTTGTACTGTTTCAGGTGGAGGGGTGGCCGTGTAGGGGGAGTAGGCAGGAAGTAGCTGTGCAGGTCACAGAGATGGGGGGGTGGGGCAGACCTAAGGTCTCTTTCTGATAGAGGGGGTACAGTAGCCTCAGGGCTGAGGGCTCTGGAGGAGGGACTGAGATTTTTCCCTCAACTCACTGCTTCTCCCCAGGCCCCGTGCCCATCCTCCTCCCAGCATGGTCCATGACAATGATAGCTTACATTAACAGAGCCCCGAAGATCCAGAGTAACTCATTTCACCTTTTCATCGTCTGTGTGTGGTAGTAACTAATACTATTCCCGCTTTCAGATGAGGAAACTGAGTCCCAGAGATGTTACATGATATGAACAGATAATCCAGCAGCCTGCCTCCAAAGCCCAGTCTCCCCCCATCCCGCCAAACTCGGCTCCTCTCCAGGACTGGCTCCCATTGGAATCATGCTTTTCACAGTTCAAAACCTACGTCTGCCCCTGTGCATCTCCCCACCACACACTTGTCAGTTGAGATTGTGATGTAATAGCCCACAAGGCAAAGACTTTTTTTTTATGCTGGCGTCAGCTCTCTAGGAGTCGTGGTAAAAATAAAATGCGGTTCGGCAGGCTGAGTGTGAAGTGTGGAGAAGCACTCGGGCGACAGGATCCATGCCGGCCCATGCTCAGCTGTGGGCTCCCGGAATTCAGCCAGAGCCCAGGCTCGCGCACCTTAACCAGGCTGCAGTCTGCTGTGCCTTGAGCCTTTCCTGATGGGGTGACCCAGCTGCCAGTCTCCCTTTGACCCAGAGCCCACTCTGGGGCATGATTGTGTGGGTGGGAACTGGGATGCCGGCTCACACCTGTGGGATGGTCCTTTGAAGCACTAGCTGGGTATTTTTGGTTGTATGTGCCTTTGTCTGTTCATACCAACTTGTTTCTTTTTGGTATCTCTGGATTGTCTTTGAGAGAACTCTTTAGAAGGATTTGGAAATTAGCTCAGTTACTTGCAGATTAAACCCAAGTGGCAGCCAGTTGTTTTTGCATAAGCTGAGAGCAGCAGCACCTATGAGGACAGGGTAGATGCAGCGTGCCAGGCAGGGCCACTCATTCCTACACGTGGTTGAGAAAATGGACTTGTGCTTCCAGCAAACACCAGAGGTAAGGGAGGGCTCCAGGGCAGCACACTCGCTGACCATGGGTGGTGCTGTGGGGGCGGTAGGGCTCCTGGCCTGGTCTTTGATCGTGGCTTCATTTCTGCCAGTCTCACCTTTCTGAGCCCAGATGCTTCAAGAGACCCTTGTGGGTGCTCTAAGGAACAGTTTCCATTTTGGTGGTTTTCCTATGGCAGGTGGGTCTGAGGCCTGGACTAAGGAACACTGATCCATGCTTTCTTAGGCTACCAGGCCTTTGGTGCAAGAAGCCTTGAGAATGTTTATGGAAGGCCAACTTTTCCGCTTCAAATGTAAATGTCATTATAGAACTTTCTCAGGTCATCAGTTTTAATGCTGAATGTTTTAATTACTAGATAAAAGCTTTCAACTTTGAGTTCAACTTTCTGGGATTTATTTAGTCAGAAATTACAATGTTAGGATGATAGTCCATTCAGATGTGGCAGTGTAAACCCTTTAAAATAAAAGAATAGTTTGCTTAACAGGATAAGGTGCGGTATGAAGGCACAGCTTTGGGAGGGGTTTCCCAAAACCCCTCTTTATCATTGTTGTCTTCTGCTTAGCTAAGAAGATACCATATGCAATAAAAAGGCTGCTCAGGCTTTGTTTTCTCTTAAGCTGGTTCTTGAGGTTTAGAAACACCCTCTCTTTTCAGATCTGTAATAGACCACCTGAAAGGCCAGTTACAGTTGAACCTTTGCCTGTCTGTTCTTAGGCTAAAATGCCAATGTGGAACCGCGTGCGTGTGCATTTAGTGGTGATGGTTAAATTTTCTATGAATCGAATAAATCATGTTTTTAAAAAAGTTAATGAGGCATTTAATTAATTAACAATGTCAGGTTTATGGCCTTTATGGTTACATTTTGCGGTTAATGGCATTCAGCTTATAGCTGCTTAACAGAGAATTGTCCAACAAAAACAGTTTGATTTTGTTTGGGAATGGGCGGGCTGCCCTTCAAACACTCCCATTTCCAGCGTGGAGAATAAACCAAGTAATGTATTGGGTAGACAGACTTCTCTGGCTTCTTCATTCTCTCTGTTGGTGACAGCAGTTGCCACCCATTTAAGATCCCATCACCCTCCCATCTAGGAGAGTGTCATTAGTCTGCCGACCCCAACAGAAATGTGCAAGGGATGCTGGTCATGGCTGGATTGCAGCCTTCTAGCCAGGGCCCTTGACTGGGCCTTTGGAAACTTCCCAGCCGACCCGTTGCCAAAAGACCTGAGTTACAGGTCTAATATTTTGTGTTAATTGAATTTGGGGCCTAACCTGTCTGGGCCTCAGTTTCCTTAAGTGTTGAATGAGAATCATAACCACTTTTCCTTCCTGAGATCTCACAGGTCACTGTGGGATATGACATACACATTTGGGAACATCAGAAGTGTTATGGGGGCCAATGGCAAAACGTCTGACCGGGTTGTTGGTTTACTGTTGCTTTGCCTGCCATTCTCCAGGGTAACAGTTACTTACCCTTCAGCCTCGACATCTTTCACTTCTAGGTTCCCTCAAATCAGCCCTAGTAGTGATGAAGGTTTCCAGGTGAAGGCCATAATTGTCAGAGCAAATAAACCCTGGGTTGATAGGACACCAGGCCAGCTGCCGGGATCCGGGTAGATTGATCTGTGCACAGCAGTTGGTGGCGCTTAGAGCTGATCCCTGAGTCACATGACAGGGCCTCTCCCTGGCTGGGCACACAACTCATTAGCTTGCAGCCGTCCACTCGAGTCTGGCTAGTGAGGGCCTCCTAAAAGAGCAGCAGCTTCATGCGGTATCCTGGATACCAGTGCTCGGGGCAGGTGGCCTGGGAGCTCAGAGGATTGTGGGCTTTCTGGCAGGTGAGGGCCTGAAGCAAGAGACGCTTCTGTGGGCATGCCTTCTCTCTTCCTCCCGTTGATTTGGAATGGAGCTGCTGCAGTGGCCTGAAGCGACAGGGTATGGGTGGCCAGGGTTATCAGCGTGCAGCCTTAGGTTCACAGGGGGAGCATCTAGAACATTCTAGTTAGTGTTCAAGTGAGTGATCACCTTTGACTGATGTGTCCTAGAAAGGGCATAAAAGAATTTTCAGAACTCACCTTACGTTTATGGGTGGCTCAAATGCTGCCTATTTTAGGTTACGGATGAGTTACTTAAGAGTTGTCACAAAGGAGAGCCTGCTATGACCCATCGAGCTCCCCCCTTGCCAAGTAGAATGTGTGTTGGGCTACCCCACATGTTCTGGCTTTCCCTCTAGTCTTCAGAACCTGACAGCTCTCTGCTGGCCATGACTGCTAGGAAAACAGTGTAACCTGTTGTCTGCTGGCAGATACTGTTCCATGTGTTTGAACACTTTCTTAATGAAACATGGACTACATTACTGCTTTGCTTACTGGGAGCGGTTCATTTTAATGTATTAACACGCCAAAGAAGTGAGATTAATAACAGTGATTCTCATGCAGACTGTTGATGCGGAACACGTTCTGCAAAGGGGGAAGGGTAGGATCGTCTTACTTCGTTCTTGAAATGTGTAGGTTGTGGTAAGTGGTGTATTAGATTCCTGTCATTAACTTAAGTAAATATGAAAATATATTGATTCAGCCCCAAGTGGGGCAGAGAGTGAAGCAAAAAGAGGGTGGGGTTATTGGAAGCATTGATGCCATTTGTTGATGATGTGTATGATACCAACAGAAGCACTGCCACCCAGGCTCTGACTCTGGGTCTTTCCAAGGGGCATGAGGACCAGCCTAAACTCTTGCACATCCTCCTCTCTGTGAAGTTGAGAAATGTTCTCCAGCTCATTTAATTGTTCATTATGCCTTGATTGGCCTTGCTTTTATCTAAGCTTGTGTCGCCATCCACTACTACCTATTGGATGAATCGATTGAGTGAAGATGTCCTTGAACTTATTCATGCGTCGTCTGAAACATTAGCAGCCAAATCCCTCTGTACTCACTGTGCCAGGCACTGAGCTAAGGGCTTGTGTGGGTCTTTAATTAGTTTCTTAGCAGCCCCTGGTAGGCTCTGTCACTCTCCTCCGGAGGAGGAAAGGAAGCTTTGGAGAATTCGGAGCATAACTTGCCCAGGGCCAGGCAGCTGGGCAACAGACCTCTAAATGATGCTGTCCCTGTCATCAGGCGCTTCGCACATGTGTTTGCCCCTCGCCAAGACATCCACAGCCTGCCCGAGAGGTAGTGGCTTCTCAGGCCTGAAGGTGTATGTCTTTGAAAGCTACAGAGAGGTCCACTTTACAAGGTCATCGTGCAGTGATCTGATGGCATTCCTCCCTCCCCTCCCCTCCCCACAGGAAGTGGTCCTGTACTGCTTGGAGAACAAGATTTGTGACGTAAATCATCGGGACAACGCAGGTTACTGCGCCCTGCATGAAGCTTGTGCCAGGGGCTGGCTCAACATTGTGCGACACCTCCTTGAATATGGCGCTGATGTCAACTGCAGTGCCCAGGATGGAACCAGGTCAGTGATGTGTCTTGTTCTCAGCCTGGCTCTGCTGAGACCAAGCTTCCCTACCTGTGCGGTGGCGGTTCTCAGGGTATGCGGGAAATTCCAGGAGGAAAGACAGAGGGCGACTGCAAGCACACTGACCACTGGGTCCTCTAGAATTGAATCCAGCAGACCTTTCTGGCAAATGTAGATGTAAAGCTCCCAATTTTGGTCAGTCCTATAATGTTCCTATGAACCAAAGCTTCTGAAAATGTTGAGGCCTGCGAGAATAATTGGGGGTGTTGCCCTTTAAGACCCTGGACTCTTCATCACCATCTATGAAGTCACTGTATTTAAAATATATTTGAGCCGAAAGTACCAGGAGTACACACACAGGGCCAGCTGCCCCTCCGCTGGTTCAGCAGGACCTGCCATTGCCACCCACGTTCCCAGCCGTGGCCCTCACCCTGTCCTTGACCCTGGTTTATTGGTCAGAGACCCAGGTCTGAGTCAGCCCGAACATCTTCCTGGTTGTGTGAGTGGGATGCTGCCACGAGGCTGGGCACTGGGGGTTTCCTGAAGGTGACAGAAATAGCCAAACGGAAATGTATTTGGTCTTTCACACTTTGCAAATAGCATTCCCTCAGATTGGGCAGAGACCCATCTTCTCCCCGCCAACCCCAACCCCCAGCTCCATGGACACAGGTAGGAGGCCTCTGTACCCTGCTGAGAACACACCCCACCAGGCCTGTTTCTTCTCCCGACTGTTCCCTTGGCTTCTGGGCCAGAGGTTGATCACTGATCTGTGTGAGGTCCTGGGATCAGGCTTTCAGGAGAGTCTCTGCTAATCTCTTCGCATCTAGTTTCTTTTAAAAACAGAGGTGGGTTTTTGGTTTTTTGTTTTTTGTTTTTAATCGTGTGACAATTGCTTGTTGTATTGGCTTCCATGATGATGGGATCTCTTTTTTCCCCTGTAAGTTACCTTCACATGGTCCATGACTACTTAAATTTGTTGAAAATGTTTTCATTTTGGGCTTGACTTCCTTCTTAGGCCTTGGATTAAGATAGGGTTTGCAGGCCGGGTGCGGTGGCTCACGCCTGTAATCCCAGCACTTTGGGAGGCCGAGGCGGGTGGATCACGAGGTCAGGAGATCGAGACCATCCTGGCTAACATGGTGAAACCCCGTCTCTACAAAAATACAAAAAATGAGCCGGGTGTGGTGGCGGGCGCCTGTAGTCCCAACTGCTGGGGAGGCTGAGGCAGGAGAATGTTGTGAACCCGGGAAGCGGAGCTTGCAGTGAGTCGAGATCGTGCCACTGCACTCCAGCCTGGGCGACAGAGCGAGACTCTATCTCAGGAAAAAAAAAAAAAAGATAGGGTTTGCAGCTGGGCAGTGGCTCTCTTGCCTGTAATCCCAGCACTTCGGAGGCCAAGGCAGGAGGATCACTTGAGCCTAGGAGTTCAAGACCGGCCCGGAAAACGTAGTAAGACCCCGTCCCTACAGAAAATAAAAACATTAACCAGGCGTGGTAGCACGCGCCTATAGTCCCAGCTACTGAGGAGTCTGAGGCAGAAGGATCACTTGAGCCCAGGAGATCGAGGCTGCAGTGAGCCATGATCCACCCCACTGCACTCCAGCCTGGGCAATGGAGTGAGACCCTGTCCACCCCCGCCTCCCTAACCTCCTCTCCCCACCAAAAAAGATAGATTTGGGTTTGAGATTTAGGCCTGAAATAGTCTCTTCATCTGCCCTGTAAAGGGTTAGTCATCAAAATAACAGTGATTCATTGCTTGACCTTGAGCCAGTCACTGTAGCTCAGTTTCCCTATCTGTGCAGTGGCAGTGACTGTGCACACCTCTTGGATGAAATATTGTTCTTAGGAGGCTCAGTACACAAGGTACACACGCACCCAGCTTTGCCTGTTGCTGTTAAAGGAGACAACTGCTTTATAAGCAAGTGTGGCTTGTGTGAGCATAATTCTATTGCGCCTTTCTTCCTAGGCCTCTGCACGATGCTGTTGAGAACGATCACTTGGAAATTGTCCGACTACTTCTCTCTTACGGTGCTGACCCCACCTTGGCTACGTACTCAGGTAGAACCATCATGAAAATGACCCACAGTGAACTTATGGAAAAGTTCTTAACAGGTATGACAAAGTTCAAGAAATGGTCTTATTCAAAAATTAGATGGTAACTCGATACAATAGATGATTGGAATTTGACTAGGCAGAAATCACAAAGGCCAAAACTGTAAAGGAGAGCAGCCGAGTGTTTGAACTTTTGTGTGGTTTGACTTTATTCTAGTGAAGCTAAGTCATCTATTCACCCTAATGTTTTAAAAGATTTCCTAAAGTTATTCTCATTTTCCACACATGCATTCTTAACTTAGGTATGGCTCATAGGATTACATCCTGAGTCTGGGAAAAATGACTCAAACCTTCCATACATGAAATTATTTGGACAGGTTTATGGTGTTAGGTCATCAGATAACCCATTACTTAAGCCCCGGGCATGACAAAATCCCTAAAGCAGAAGCACAAGGTTTTCATGAGTGTCAGGCACCTGCATTTAAATTCCTTATCAGGCACTTCCAGCCAAAGAATGCCACTAACTCACTGGTGACCCGCCCTTGTTTACCTTAAATTACGCTCACTTGTTGAAAGAAGCAGCTTAGTTAGGCTATCAAAGAAGAGATACATAAGTAGGCTGGACACAGTTGGCTCACGCCTGTAATCCCAGCACTTTGGGAGACCTAGGCAGGCGGATCACCCAAGATCAGGAGTTCCAGACCAACCTGGCCAACATGGTAAAACCCTGTCTCTACTAAAAATACAAAAATTAGCTGGGCATGGTAGTGGTGGGCGCCTCTAGTCCCAGCTTGGGAGGCTGAGGCAGGAGAATCCCTTGAACCCGGGAGGTGGAGGCTGCAGTGAGCCGAGATCGTGCCACTGCACTCCAGCCTGGGCAACAGAGCGAGACTCTGTCCAGAAAACAAAAGAGATACATAAGTGTAATGCTACTTTATTTTGCTGAGAAAGAGGAAGACAGGAAATGACCTGCCAGCCTGTCATGAATTTATAGGAAAAAATGCCACGTGGCTCTGCCATCATTTTGTTCTCGGCAGTAGGTTTTATCTTGTTTTTTTATTTTTCTCTCTCTCCAGATTATTTAAATGACCTACAGGGTCGCAGTGATGATGACACCAGTGGCACTTGGGACTTCTATGGCAGCTCTGTTTGTGGTAAGCTGCATTGTTTGCTCTAGTTCAGTAGGAGGTGAACAAGTTCAAGTCCATTTCTGTCTGGTATGGGTGAGGGAAAGCCGGTGGTGGGCACTGGAAGCAGGACTCACTTGGGAAAGAATCTTGTTAAAGTCCTTGTTGTTGTTGACAACTGTGGACATCGTGCTGTGTAGTTTACTGATTCCTTCCTCTCTTATTTGCCCTCCATTAGAACCAGATGATGAAAGTGGCTATGATGTTTTAGCCAACCCCCCAGGACCAGAAGACCAGGATGATGATGACGATGCCTATAGCGATGTGTTTGAATTTGAATTTTCAGAGACCCCCCTCTTACCATGTTATAACGTCCAAGTATCTGTGGCTCAGGGGTGAGCATGGCTATCATGTGGTTGAAAACTAGCTGAGCTGCTCTTGAGGTGACAGGAGTTAGAAATGCCCTTTAAGCAGATGAGGGTGGGTGGGTGAGTGAACTCCTTAACTGTCCATGAACCTCACACAATGCAGTAGATATTTTCCAGAAAGGGTACACATCAGCTTCCTTATACCCAGTGTGGTGAGGGGTGGGGCACAGCATGGTATAAACCTGCCTTCGTCACTAACACCAAGGCTTGTCACTCCCCAGAGAAGTGGGTGACTGGAACTTTATGGAAGGGTCAGCACCTCGAATACTTCAATCCTTGGACACTTTGAGAAGGTGTCCTCCGTAGGACTCCCTGCAACAGACCACTATAGAATGTTTTGAGATGTACTGGACTACACTGATAAAACACCTTGTGTAAGGTTAGGACAATCATTGTACATGACACTTAGGATATTGGTGTGTCATCAGATTTAGTTAATCTCCTCTGCACCCTATGGTTGAGCCCCTATATGCCAGTGACCAGTCGCTTTGGGTGTACTTGTCAAGAGACTGCTCTGCTGTGTGTTGACAGAGCTGCTTGATGAGTAACATCCTCTTCAGCCCCAAAGCTATAAACATGTATGCCATTACAAACAGTGATGGAAATCACAAAGTATGGTAGGTTGTATGCAAGGAATGTAATACTTTCCTTCTCCAAAGTGTCACTCCCAAAACAATGGAAGGATGGGAGTGGACATGCCTGAATGGAAAGGAGAGACAGCCTTGTGTGTTTATAATGCTGTTAGTGAGGGTCTGAAGAGAGAAGAGATCAAAGAAGTGGGGATACAGACTTACTCCCCCAGTGACTGTTGATAACAGGGCACTTGGATAGGCTTGACCCGAGTTGTGGTCACAGCTGAATGAACAGGACTTTACCACCAGAAAGGGGAGAAATGGGGCTTATTCAGATGGTCCTCCCTAGATGGACAGATGAGTCCAGAGTTCCTACTGCTAGAAGTAGTTACTCTCCCTCACCTTAAAAAAGAATGGCGATCAGAGAGTAGGTATGGTGAGAAATGAGGAGTGGGAGCAGAATGAAAGGACATAGCTAGAGGCTGGTCCAGTCGGGCTGGTAGTTAATATTGGGAGCATTTTTCATTTTACTGAAAACTCAAAGCATTTTCCTTTCTGTTTTGTAGGCCGCGAAACTGGCTACTGCTTTCAGATGTCCTTAAGAAATTGAAAATGTCCTCCCGCATATTTCGCTGCAATTTTCCAAACGTGGAAATTGTCACCATTGCAGAGGCAGAATTTTATCGGCAGGTTTCTGCAAGTCTCTTGTTCTCTTGCTCCAAAGACCTGGAAGCCTTCAACCCTGAAAGTAAGGAGCTGTTAGATCTGGTGGAATTCACGAACGAAATTCAGACTCTGCTGGGCTCCTCTGTAGAGTGGCTCCACCCCAGTGATCTGGTCTCAGACAACTACTGGTGAGCAAGCCAGACCCACCGTGTACAGTGTGTTATAGTGTTAATCCTTGTGCATATGTGTCATAATACGACTATTTCTGTAAAGAAAGGACACTATTACATATGAAAATATCTCTTCTTTATATAAGAGAAATTACTCCAGTCAGAAGGACTTAGAAACATGTTTTTTTCCTTTTAAACTTTTAAGTCAGTTTTTATGAAGTTGTTATAATGTTTCTTTACTTTTCAATGCACACATGCTTTAGGATATGTTTGTTTTTACTTGGAACATTTGTTTCTTTTCTTTTTTAAGGAGAAAAAAAATGAGTAAAAGAAGCTCCACACTTTGACTTAATTTCATACAAAGCTCTGATGACAGAGGCCATGACTGTGTAGAGTGGTCAGAACTGTGTGGTTGGTTTGAGGGAGCGAATTTGGGGAAGGCACTTGGTGATATAACTTTGTTTTGTTTACAGAGTACCTGCTCGGGCCAGGTATATGCTATTGGATGTAATCCAGTAGTGTGTAATATAAATTCAAACCATATCCACACACAACAACTAATTGTATGAAACTTTTATATCCTAATTTAAAAGCTGTGAAATTAGTTTTCACGCATCAAACCGGATTGTTTATATGTTTAAACATTTTATGCTCTTATTTAAAGAAGACTTTGAGCTATTTTTTTCTGTACCCTGTAAAATATTGAAAACTAACATAATATGTTGAGGTTGCTCGGAAATGTACATAAAACTAAAATTTTCTGAATCGTGTGTTTATGTTTGAAATCTGTGTTTTAACTTTGTAAGTAAATTCTCTGCCTTTGTATTTATATTTTACAAAAATTTTCTTAAAAGGCAATAAAACTGTTGAGGAAAGGAGAAAATTGAAGTACCTTGTGTCCTATGTATTCCTAAAGCATTATTGTTGTCCCTGATTCTTCTTAAATGGTGCTGGTGATGTATTCCCTATAGGTAACTTTAGAGCAATGTATAGTCTCTAGAAACCAAAGCGGACTGGAGGGTTTTGGAGGAGTTATACTCAGAATATAATTTGGGGTCCTATTCTGAAAGCCCAATTCTTGGACATATTCCTGTCTCTTAGAACCTTCTCTTTCCTGTCTTCCTTTGATGCTTATGGAGGCTTTTGCATTGCCTTTGGCCTTGACCTATTTCAGTCCCACGTCATGGCCAACTATCTAGGAGTGTTTTTTCTGAAACTAGGCATTTGTTATGTCACTTCTGCAGCCCTTCTGTTGCATGGCCTGAGAGTCAAGGCCTATAGAGCCAACCTTTCCTCTGTTCTTGACTTTTCCCAGCAGTATCTGCATTAGGCACTATCAGTTGGCCCTTGATTGCCATCTCACTTGCTTTTGTGCCTGTCCTTCACTATAGAGGCTAGAAAGCTGAAAACTACTCGACTCCCTTGCAGCTAGCTTTCTGAGTGCATATTCAGTTTGGAAGGCAGCATGAGGTAGGGGCACCTTCCTACTACAGTGGCTGTGGATAAGAAAATTTGAAGAGACATGCCAGCCGGTTGGAATGACTGACCAGCATTCCAGTGTCTGGTTTTCAGCTTCGTGGGTGATGAGATACAGTAGTGGTTGTGGCAGTGGCAGCTTTCTAATTCTTGGATGACAGCCTCAGCAGATTGTTCCTGAACCCTGTGGATCCAGAGTTGTCCCTGACTCCTATTCCCCCAGCCCTTCCAAAGACCTATTCATCTGGGTACTTTTGTCAAATCCATTTGTGCACCGAATGCCCTCAGTGCTTTCTGATCCTGTATGGAACACTAGGACCGCGAAAGCAGAGGAAAAAGGCTGTCAGGACACTGTATTTGTCAGGCCAGCAAACACTGTGGCCCAACAGGAAAAGTGAGGCATTGTTGGGAATGAAGAAATTCCATGTGAGGAATGCAAGAGTCCTTTTCAGGGGAATGTTGGCTACAAATGAAGTTTGAAGTGTATCCTGAAGGCAAAAGGCAGCCTACCATCTTATTTACTAATTTTTCTGATAATAGAAAATGTATACCTTTTTATTTAAAAAGTCCAATCATGTCAGAAATAGACATGTTTCCTATTATCCCCTCCCCTCCCCCACTCATGTTAACCACTATTAACAGTTTGCTTAATTTTTGTTTTATAGGAAGTCCCCTCAAAAAGCAGAGGGGAGTGTTGAAGTGAAAAAAACAGATAACAAGACCAGAAAAACAGATAACAAGACCAGTAAAACAGACCTGTAGAAATGATTTAAGCAAAAGAGGACTGGTAAACCTGAGCTACCATCAAAGCTACGAGAGATCCTACACACCCAGATTTAAAAGATAATAAAAACTTGAGGGCATCTGGCTCTTTGTATTGGGGTTGGAGGCAAAGGGAGAGCCCAAGGCCAACTGAGGTTTCCATCTTGGATGAAGGTCATTCTGTTAATTAAGCTAGGAAAACAGGTGAGAGCCACAAGATTAGGGTGTGCAGAAGAAGCAGCTTGGTGCAGGAGACATTTTTTTTTTTTTTTTTTTTTTTTTTTTTTTTTTTGAGACTGAGTCTGGCTCTGTCGCCCAGGCTGGAGTGCAGTGGCCGGATCTCAGCTCACTGCAAGCTCCACCTTCCGGGTTTACGCCATTCTGCTGCCTCAGCCTCCCGAGTAGCTGGGACCACAGGCGCCCGCCACTTCGCCCGGCTAGTTTTTTGTGTTTTTTAGTAGAGACGGGGTTTCACCGTGTTAGCCAGGATGGTCTCGATCTCCTGACCTCGTGATCCGCCCGTCTCGGCCTCCCAAAGTGCTGGGATTACAGGCTTGAGCCACCGCGCCCGGCCGCAGGAGACATTTAAGGCTGTGGTTCATGCAGTTGGAGGAGCTAGCAGACGGAACAGTTAGTGCAAGAACTGTCAGGGTGGTTGGAAACATGGACGTAGAACTCACTGGGGGTATAGATGAGATCCCCATGGCTGAGAAAGGTTTGGATGAAAAGCAATGCCCCACCCCTGCTTAGGAACTCTCCATGGGTAATAGAGCTCACCGTGAACATAGAGTAGGCCACAGATATGGACCAGATCACACTCCACAGGGAGAGGGACGCATCACCAGAAGGCAGGGGAGCTTATTGTGTGTTGAGAGGAACTCAGTATGGGTATTTCAAATGCTCTCCACAGGTTTGGAGCAATCATGATCTAAGATCACCTCGGGCGTTGAAGAGCTCTCCACAGGTGAAGATGTTAAGACAGGTATAAGTGAGATCCCACTGCAGGTAGAGAGACCATTCCAGTAGAACTCCTGGAGGGAAGGGAGCTCACTGTGGGTGTAGAAGACACCACAGGTATAGATGAGATCGTATTGGCCGTATAGAAACACCATGGGTTTAGAAGAGCTCACCAGAGGTACAGAGCAGACCTTTATAGGCCCTCACTTGGGCGTCCAGGAACCCACCAGCAGCGTAGAAGGGTTTCCATGAAGGTCAACGTGAGTGCAATGGAGCTCACCACGGGTAGACAGCAGAAGTGGTTCATTCCAGTTCTGAAGGTGTCCCTTAGGATCAGGACATGCTTTCCTTTGCCCTGTCCTCCCTCTTCATGGCTAGAATGTGGGTGTTCTAGTTATACCTGTCACAACCTACTGTCAAGAACCAGGGGCTTCCTGCAGGAATGATTGACCCGAGTCTATGGCAGAGAACATACAAGGTGAGTGAGCCTAGCCAGTACTGTGACAGACTGGCTCCATATGGCGCCTGGGGTGATAAGAAGGACCCAGCATTACCTCTACAGTATTATAGAAAATGTGCCAGTCTGGGCAACGTGACGATACCCCATCTCTAGTAAAAATAAAAATTAGCCAGCCATGGTGGCACATGCCCATAGTACCAGCTACTGGGGAGGCTGAGCTGGGAGAATCTTTTGTGCCTGGGAGATCAAGGCTACAATGAACCATGATCAAGCTACTGCACTCCAGCCTGGGCCACAGAGTGAGACCCTGTCTCAAAAAAAGAAAAAAAAAGTAACTTGAATCCAGTAATGAGGAAACAGACACATTCTGGAAGACAAGACAACTGACTTGGCTTCCCCCCGCCCCCCTGAGACGGGGGGAAGTCTCGCTCTGTTAACTCAGGCTGGAGTGCAGTGGCATAATCTCGGCTCATTGCAACCTCTGCCTCCTGGGTTCAAGCAAGCACACCTGGCTAATTTTTGTATTTTTAGTAGAGAAGGGGTTTCACCATGTTGGCCAGGCTGGTGTCAAACTACTGACCTCAAGCGATCCGCCCACGTCCGCCTTTTTTTTTTTCAATCCATGCCATGAAAACAAAATAAGCAGGGGGAATGTTCTAGATTAGGGAAGATTGAGGAGAAGACAAATGAAATGCATGAACTTTGATAGAATCCTAGATTGGGGTAAAATTTCCTATCAGACACTTAAGGGACTACTGGTAAAATCGGTAAAAATCAATCTTAATAAGATACAATTTATATCAAATCAAAGGCATCCAGTTCTGAGTTTCAGCAATTTTACATACATGTAACTACCACTCCCTATCAAGCATCTAACATTTGTCAGCCCAGAAAGTTCCCTTGTGCCCTTTACTTTCAACACCTCCCTGAGCCCAGGCAACCACAGATGTGGTTTCTGTCACTATAGAGTCAATGGGGAAATCGAAATAAAGACTGTAAATTAAAGGGTATTATTGAATAAATGTGCATTTTCTTAGGAATGATAATGGCATTGTGGTCATATAGGAGAATGTTCATACTCTTGAGATATATGTATGCTAGGGTGCTCAGGGATGAATTATTGGAGGTCTGTCATTGACTTCCAAATGGTTCAGAAAAGAAAAGCACAGAAAAATATTAATATGTTTATTATTATACAGATAAAGCATAGAAAAATATTAATAATTGGGGAATCCAGGTAAAGGGTATATTAAATCGTTCTTTCACCATTTTTTTTTTTTTTTTTTTTTTTTTTTTTTTTTTTGAGATAGAGTTTCGCTCTTGTTGCCCAAGCTGGAGTGCAATGGCACGATCTTAGCTCACCGCAACCTCCACCTCCTGGGTTCAAGCGATTCTCCTGTCTCAGCCTCCCCAGGAGCTGGGATTACACGCGTGCACCACCACGCCCGGCTAATTTTATATTTTTAGTAGAGACGGGGTTTCTCCATGTTGGTCAGGCTGGTCTTGAACTCCCGACCTCAGGTGATATGCCCACCTTGGCCTCCCAAAGTGCTGGGATTACAGGCGTGAGCCACTGTGCCTGGCCTTTTTTTTTTTTTTTTTTTTTTTTTGAGAGTCTCACTGTGTTGCCCAGGCTGAAGTTGAAGTGCAGTGGCACGATCTCAGCTCGCTGCAGCCTCGACCTCTTGGGCTCAAGCAATCCTCCCACCTCAGCCTCCAAAGTAGCTGGGACTGCAGGCACGTGCCACCACACCCAGCTAACTTTTGGATTTTTAGTAGAGATGGAGTTTCACCGTATTGCCTGGGCTGGTCTCAAACTCCTGAGCTCAAGCAATCCATCCACCTCAGCATCCTAAAGTGCTGGGATTGCAGGCTTGAGCCACTGTGACTGCCCATTCTTTCACCTTTTACATAGGTTTGGAATTTTTCGAAATAATGTTGAGGGAAAAAAATCATAATTTCCAGGCCGGGCGCGGTGGCTCAAGCCTGTAATCCCAGCACTTTGGGAGGCCGAGGCGGGTGGATCACGAGGTCAGGAGATCGAGACTATCCTGGCTAACATGGTGAAACCCCGTCTCTACTAAAAATACAAAAAACTAGCCGGGCGTGGTGGCGGGCGCCTGTAGTCTCAGCTACTTGGGAGGCTGAGGCGGGAGAATGGCGTGAACCCGGGAGGCGGAGCTTGCAGTGAGCCGAGATCACGCCACTGCACTCCAGCCTGGGAGACACAGCGAGACTCCGTCTCAAAAAAAAAAAAAAAAAAAAAAAATCATAATTTCCATCTCACACTTTTTTTCAATACCTCATTACTGCTTCCTCAGAGAAGGGTGAAACAAAGACAGGTTAAAACATTTATTACCTTGTCACTCTTCTCCTTTTTCTAAAAGTAATATTCTGTCAAAAACACAGGGCCCAAGAGGTTTGGCAGCCTCTCCCCTGCAAAACTTGGGTTCAGAGTTCAGGGTTTGGATTTGGGTCTGTTTGGGGTGGATTGGGGCGGGGGGGTCTCTTCTCCTCACTCTGAAGTCATCGTCTCTCCGAAAGCACTTTGATTTAGATAAGTGGAAGGATTTCTGAGGGTGGATTCATCAGCCAGGTCTCAACCTCGTTAAGTACCTGTGGCCAGACAGCAGGAAGGAAGCCACTGGCTAGAGTGGCAGGGCCGGCTGTGAGAATGCCCTGCTGTCCTTGCTCTGCCACCACCGCACTCACAAAGAGGTCTCACTTCCTGTGGCTCCTCCTCAGCATGCAGTGGGCATCACGGGGACAGTGAGGTGGGTTCATTCTGGCAGGATGTGCATCTTTGGCTTGAGGACTCACCATCAGCCTGGCTACTTTTCTTGGAGCTACATTGCAGACTTTGAATCTTCCTACACACCCCTCCTTCCTTCTCTCCTTCCACAGGAGTCAGACCTGCATCTCAGTGTGAAGGTCCTCCCCACCTTTTCCTGCTTTCTCTCCCAGTGGATGTTACCTGTCTAAGCCCATCTTGGCCTCTGCTTCTTGTCCCACCTAAACGCGCACGCTTTTTCTCTGCCACATGTCCAATAAAAGAGGGCTTAGAGCCAGAGTTAGCAGGGGCTAGATGTGCTTCTGGAAGCTGGTGTTTTCCCTCAGTGTGTCTCTCTCCTCCCTCCCTCCCTCTCTCCCTCCCTTCCTCCCTTCCTCTCTTCCTCCCTTCCTTCCTTCCTCTTTCTTTCTTTTTTCTCACTCTGTCACCCAGGCTGGAGTGCAGTGGTGCAATCTCAGCTCACTGCAACCTCCACCTCCCAGGCTCAGGTGATCCCACCTCAGCCTCCTGGAACAACAAGCACACACCACCACACCTGGCTAATTTTTGTTTTTTTTCTTTTGTAGAGATGGGATTTTACCATGTTGCCCAGGCTGGTCTCGAACTCCTGGGCTGAAGCAATCAGCCCTCCTCGGGCTCCCCAAGTGCTGGGATTACAGGTGTGAGACACCGTACCCAGCCCTCAGTGTCTGTTTCTATTAAAAGGAAGAAGAGGGCCGGGCGCGGTGGCTCAAGCCTGTAATCCCAGCACTTTGGGAGGCCAAGACGGGCAGATCACAAGGTCAGGAGATCGAGACCATCCTGGCTAACACGGTGAAACCCCGTCTCTACTAAAAAATACAAAAAACTAGCCGGGCGAGGTGGCGGGCACCTGTAGTCCCAGGTAGTCCGGAGGCTGAGGCAGGAGAATGGCGTGAATCCGGGAGGCGGAGCTTGCAGTGAGCTGAGATCCGGCCGCTGTACTCCAGCCTGGGCAATAGAGCCAGACTCGGTCTCAAAAAAAAAAAAACAAAAAAAACAAAAAAAAAGGAAGAAGAGGAATAGGAAAAGGAAGAAGAAGAGGAAAAGAACAGTAAAAGGTCTACTTTGGATGAATGGTCAGGTCAGGGAAGGCTGCTCTGGGGAGGTGGCCTTTGAGCAGGACAAGTGGATAAATTGCCTTGTAGTCAAACAATAAGATGCCATACCCCAGCTACTCCAGTCAAGACACATAAATGTCACAAACATGACATTGACCAAAATAGAAGGTAAATTGCAGAAGAATGCATGTAATGTTACACATTTATATAAAATATTAAAGTAGGCAAAAATACCATTATACTGTTAATGGGTTTCTGACTAATTAGTCAAGATATAAACCCAAGAAGAGGAGTGATCTCTACCAAATCCAGGACAGTAGATACATCTGGGTGAGTGGGCAGTGGAGGGCAGGAAATGGTTAAGAGAAGGAGAAGGAGGAGGAGCCAGGCAGGGGAAAGAGGAGGAGAGAGGGAGGGAGGGAGAGAGGGAGGGAGGGAGGGAGGGAGGAAGGAAGGAAGGGAGGGAGGGAGGGAGGGAGGGGAAGGAGGGAAGGGGGAAGGAGGGAAGGGGGAAGGGAGGGAGGGAGAGAGAGGGGACAAGGAAAGGCAGAAAATGCCAAGATATGAACTTTGAGGGAGAGAGAGGGGGACAAGGAAAGGCAGAAAATGCCAAGATATGAACTTTGGTACCAGAACATTTTTTTCAGTGTAGCCTGAGTGGTACTTAAAATAACAGAAGTAAACAGCGGTTCTGGTCTCCAGAAACATCCTATGTTTGCAGTCCTAGAAGGAATATTGTAAGAGTTTGCAATTATTCCTTAACTGGCTGGCTTTCTTTTACAGATTAATATTGCCGGGGAGTGGGATCCTGACCCTGAACACACTTAGGAGGCAACTGAGAGGCTCGCTGATTGACCCAAAACTTATTTCTGCTTCCACCACCCCAACCCCAACTCTGCTAAATTTGCAAGGTCCATACAAGTCCTGGCAATGTCCCCAACTAAAGGCTTCAGACTAAAAGGGTGGGACTGAGAAGGACAAGTCCCAAACATTAGGAAGTCAGTCTAGTTGTTCTGTTCCACTACTTGATTTCAGCTCTCCAAAAGCGAGCAGTCCTCGTGGTCTAGTCCCTGGGGTGATGATTGCTTATGCCTGTGCAAGGTTGGCACTTTTAGGGTATTCAAATTTAAGCAAATAGGCTGGGTGCGGTGGCTCACACCAGTAATCCCAACATTTTGGGAGGCCGAGGCGGGAGGATCACCTGAGGTTAGGAGTTTGAGACCAGCCTGGCCAACAAAGCAAAACCCTGTCTCTACTAAAACTACAAGAATTAGCCGGGCATGGTGGCACGCACCTGTGATTCCAGCTACTCAGGAAGCTGAGGCAGGAAAATTGCTCGAACCTGGGAGGTGGAGGTTGCAGTGAGCCGAGATCATGCCATCGCACTCCAGCCTGGCCAAGAAGAGCGAAACTCCATCTCAACAACAGAAAAACAAAAAAACAAATGTAGGCAAATAATAGGTAGGTTCCTGTCTCTCCTTTCATTCACCTTTCTCCCTCCCCATCTCTCACTTAATCCCTGACGCCTCTCTATTCCAGTTACAATGGCGGCATAAGAGTTATTCCAAAACTTCATGGCTTTTACTGGCATAAGGACAGACATATAGGCAATGGATTGAATAGACTAGAATAAAATAGAGAGCTCACAAATAAACCTTCACACATACTATATAATCAACTAATTATACAGTACTGATTATTGACAATACTGTCAAAAATCAACTGACTTTTGACAAGGGTACCAAAATTATTTAATGGGGAAAGAACAGTCTTTTCCACAAATGATGTTGGAAGAACTGGATCCACACACAGAGAATAAAGTTGGGCCTCTACCTCACACCGTCTACAAAAATTAACTCAAAATGGGCCAGGTGTGGTGGCTCACGCCTGTAATCCCAGAACTTTGAGAGGCTGAGGTGGGTGGATCACAAGGCCAGGAGTTTAAGACCAGCCTGGTCAACAAGGTGAAATCCCATCTCTACTAAAAATACAAAAATTAACTGGGCATGGTGGTACGTGCCTGTAATCCCAGCTACTCAGAAGGCTGAGGCAGGAGAATCACTTGAACCCGGGAGGCAGAGGTTTCAATGGGCCGAGATTGCGCCATGATCGCGCCATTGCACTGTAACCTGGGCAATAGAATGAGACTCTGTCTCAAAAAAAAAAAAAAAAAAGGAATTTGAGAGTAACCTGGCCAACATGGTGAAACCCCATCTCTACTGAAAATCCAAAAATTAGCTGGGTGTAGTGTTTGGCACTTGTAATCCCAGCTACTTGGGAGGCTGAGGCAGGAAAATCACTTGAACCCAGGAGGCAGAGGTTGCAGTGAGCCGAGATTGTGCCATTGCACTCCAGCCTGGGCAACAGAGCAAGACTCCGTATCAAAAAAAAAAAAAAATTAACTCAAAACGGATCAATGACCTAAGTGTAAGAACTAAAACTATAAAGCTCTGAGAAAAGAAAAATGGGAGTAAATCTTCCATGAGGCAACGGCTTTTTTGATATGACATTATAACACTCAAACCTCAAGCAACCAAAGGAAAAATAAACTGGACTTTCTCAAAGTTAACAATTTTTATGCTTTAAATGAAATCATCGAGAAAGTCAGTCAGACACAGTGGTGTGTACCTATAGTTCTAGCTAGTCAAGAGGCTGAGGTGGGAGGATCACTTGAACCCAGCCCAACCTGGACAACACAGTGAGATCTCTCTCCTCTCCTCTCCTCTCCTCTCCTCTCCTGTCCCCTCCCCTCCCCTCCCCCTCCCTCCTTCTTTTCTTTTCTTTTCTTTTTTTTTCTTTTCTTTTCTTTTTTTTTGAGTTGGGGCACTCTCTCTGTCACCCAGGCTGGAGTGCACTGGCGTGATCTTGGCTCACTGCAACCTCCACCTCTCGGGTTCAAGCAATTCTCCTGCCTCAGCCTCCTGAGTAGCTGGGATTACAGGCATGTGCCACCACGCCTGGCTAATTCTTGTATTTTTAGTAGAGACAGGGTTTCACCATGTTGGCCAGGCTGGTCTCCAACTCCTAACCTCAGGTGATCCACCCGCCTTGGCCTCCCAAAGCGCTGGAGTTACAAGCATGAGCCACCACACCCAGTCCCTCGTTTCTTAAAAAACAAAGAAAAACAAAGACAACCCACAGAATGGGAGAAAAATATTTGTAAATCGTGTATCCGGTAAGGAACTTGTATCCAAAATATATAAATAACTCTAGGCCAGGTGCGGTGGCTCACGCCTGTAACCCCAGCACTTTGGGAAGCCGAGGTGGGTGGATCCCCTGAGATCAGGCATTCGAGACCAGCCTGACTAACATGGTGAAGCCTGTCTCTACTTAAAATACAAAGTTAACAGGGCATGATGGCTGGCACCTGTAATCCCAGCTACTAGAGAGGCTGAGGGAGGAGAATCACTTGAACCTGGGAGGCAGAGGTTGCAGTGAGCCGAGATTGCGCCATTGCACTCCAGCCTGAGTGACAGAGTAAGACTTCATCTCAAAACAAAAACAAAAACAAAAACTCTAGGTCAGCCACAGTGGCTCATGCCTGTAATCCCGGTACTTTGGGAGGCTGAGGTGTGAGAATTGCTTGAGCCCAGAAGTTTGCGACCAGCCTGGGCAACACAGAGAGACCCCATCTGTAAATATATATGTGTGTGCGCATGTGCATAACTCTTACAACCCAATAATAAGACAAATTAAGTCAACCAATTAAAAAATGGGTAAATGATTTAAATAAACATTTTTCCAAAGAAGATAGATAAGTGGCCAATAAGCACAAGAAAATATGTTCAACAACATTAGCCATTAGGGAAATGTAAATCAGAACCACAATGAAGCAGCACTTCACACCCATTAGGACAGCTCTAATAAATAAAAAAGACACATAATAACAAGTGTTGGTGAGAACATGGAGAAATTGGATACCTCATATATTGCTGGTGGGAATCCAAAATGAAGCAACCACTTTGGAAAACAGTTTGGCAGTACATTCAACATGTTAAATACAGACTTTCCATATTACCCAGCAATTCCACTCCTAGGTATACACTCAAGAGATATGAAAACATATGTCTACACCAAAACATGTGCATGAGTGTTCAAAGCAGCATTAGTCATAAGAGCCAAAAGGTAGATACAAATCAAATGTTCATCAACTGATGAATAAGAAAAATGTGGCCAAGTGTGTTGGCTCAAGCTTTTAGTCCTAGCTACTCAGGAGGCTGAGGTTGGAGGATCACTTGAGCCCAGGAAGTCGAGGCTGCAGTGAGCTATGATCACATCACTGCACTCTAGCCTGGATGATGGAGTGAAACCCTGCCTCAAAAAATAAACTAAGATTAAAATAACAATGGCCAGGCATGGTGGCTCACACCTGTAACCCCAGCACTTTGGGAGGCCAAGGTGGGCGGATCACCTGAGGTCAGGAGTTTGAGACCAGCCTGGCCAACATATAGTGAAACCCCATCTCTACTAAAAAAAACACAAAACTTAGCTGGGTGTGGTAGCACACGCCTGTAGTCCCAGCTACTTGGGAAGCTGAGGCAGGAGAATGGCTTGAACCCAGGAGGCGGAGGCTGCAGTGAGCTGAGATCATGCCACTGTACTCTAGCTTGGGTGACAGAGCAAGACTCCGTCTCAAAAAAAAAAAAAAAAAAAAAAAAAAAAAAAAAAAAGAATAAAATAACATAATACTTTTTTTCTTTTTTTTTCTTTTTTTTTTGAGACCGAGTTTTCACTCTTATTGTCCAGGCTGGAGTGCAATGGCGTGATCTCGGCTCACCACAACCTCTGCCTCCCGAGTTCAAGCAGTTCTCCGGTCTCAGCCTTCCTGAGTAGCTGAGATTACAGTCATGCGCCACCACGCCTGGCTAATTTTGTATTTTTAGTAGAGATGGAGTTTCTCTGTGTTGGTCAGGTTGATCTCAAACTTCCAACCTCAGGTGATCCGCCCGCCTCAGCCTCCCAAAGTGCTGGGATTACAAGCGTGAGCCACCGCGTCTGGCAATAAAAAAACAATTTAAAAAGAAAATGTGGTGTAAACATGCAAAGAATATTATTTGACACTAAAAGGAATGAAGTTCTGATCTGCGCTACGACATGGGTGAACCTTAAAAGCATCATGCTGAGTGAAAGAAGCCAGTGAGAAAGGATCACATATCGCGTGATTCCATTTATACGAAATCTCCAAAATGGGCAAATCCGCGGAAACAGAAAGTAGATTAATGGTTCCCAGGGGCAGTAAGAGGGTGGAGAGAAGGAGGATTCTGGACCCTTTTTGGGAAGTCATGAAAATGTTCTCCAGTTGGTTGTGGTGATGGCTGCACAACTCCGAATATACTAAAACCATTTAATTGTACACTTTAAATGAGTTAATTTTATGGTATGTGAATTATATCTCAATAAAGATTTTTAAAAGGAACTTCGTGTTTCAAAGCAAGAACATTAATTTCCTAGTGAATCTGCAGTTTGAACAGATCTCCCTTGGGAGAGCTCACCTATGCTCCACTTGGCGTCAGCTGAGATGGTTCAAGGGCTGGAGCTGGAATCCTCTGGAGGCTGGTTCATTCATTCACTCACATGTCTGGTGACTGAAGCTGGGTATGGGCTGGGACTACAGCTGGGGCTGTCAGCCGGAACACTTTCACTTTGTGTGTGGCCTAAGACTCTTCTCTACCTGGTGGCTGGGTTCCAGAAAGGATAAGCATCCATAGAAGAGACGGGGGCCACTCAGAAGCTGCATTTCCTTGATTTATTTTTTATTTTTGGAGATGTGGTCTCGCTCTGTAACCTAGGCTGGAGTGCAGTGCTTCGATCATGACTTGCCATAGCCTCAAACTCCTATCCTCAAGTGATCCTCCTTCCATAGCCGAGTAGCTGGGAACACAGGCCCACACCACCACGCCTGGCTAATTTGTTAATTTTAAGAAGAGACGGGGGTCTTAGTATGTTGCCCAGACTGGTCTCAAACTCCTGGCCTCAAGTGATCCTCCTGCCTTCGCCTCCTGAGTAGCTAGGATTACAGGCATCAGTCACCACACGCAGCTGTACTTCCTTTTATGACCTACTTTTGATGGTCACACATCATCCCCTGTTTGTTAGAGGGCAATAACTGAGGGCAGCCCATAATCAAGAAGAGATGAGGCCGGATGCGGAGGCTCACGCCTGTAATCCCAGCACTTTGGGAGGCTGAGGTGGGTGGATCACCTGAGGTCGGGAGTTCGACACCAGCCTGACCAACATGGAGAAACCCCATGTCTACTAAAAATACAAAATTAGCCGGGCGTGGTGGCACATCCCTGTAATCCCAGCTAGTTGGGAGGCTGAGGCAGGAGAATCGCTTGAACCAGGGAGGCAGAGGTTGCAGTAAGCTGAGATTGTGCCATTGCAGTCCAGCCTGGGCAACAAGAGCAAAACTCCGTCTTAAAAAAAAAAGAAGAAGAAGAGATGAATTAGACCCCACCTTTTGTGGGAAGAATATCAGAGAATTTGCGCTCATGTTTTAAAAACATTACACTTATTACACTTGCTTTTCCCCATACGCATCACAAATATTTACAGAGGGGAACCCAGACAGCACGTAGAAACCAGGGTACCCCACTGAAATGCCTGCAGAGACCACAAGGCCACGTAAATAGGCAACTTGAGCGAACAGATCCCCTGCATCTGTCTCGCGGTTATCCCCGAGGATAGCGGAGACAGACTCTGCTAAACCGAACAGCATGTGCCCTGTTTATAGGAACCGGGCACTGCTTTGCCCCAGCCCATTGCTGCAATGGCACTCTGGGCTGCCAGGTCTTCGGACTTTTCAGAAGTCAGTAATGTAAACTTTGATGTGAACCCTCACAATTATTCATGACACTGATCAAACACTGAGAAAGCCAAACAAAACCATCTCCAAAGTAGGTTAGGCCTGGGGCCCACCAGACTGTAAACTTTCATGTCAATCTATGGAGAGTTTTCCACTCATGAAAATATGGAATGAAAGTTCACAGAAATGTGCTCGTCCTTGATCCAGATTATTCACACCTGTGTAGGGGCAAGGCGCTCATTTCAAGAGCCTCCATCTAAAATGCTCCCTAGAGAAACAGTACAGCGAGTTCATTGAGCGTCAGGTCTTGGTTAATTACCTGGTAAATTAATAAGTGAATCCAGTGTAGAACATGAATTTAATTTTTTTTTTTTTTTTGAGACAGAGTTTCACTCTTGTTGCCCAGGCTGGAGTGCAATGGCATGATCTCAGCTCACCACAACCTCCGCTCCCCAGGTTCAAGCAATTCTCCTGCCTCAGACTCCTGAGTAGCTGGGATTACAGGCATGTGCCACCATGCCCAGCTAATTTTGTATTTTTAGTAGAGACTGGGTTTCTCCATGTTAGTCAGGCTGGTCTTGAACTCCCGACCTCAGGTGATCGGTCCGCCTCAGCCTCCCAAAGTGCTGGGATTACAGGTGTGAGCCACCGCACCTGGCCAAAATGTTTTTAATTTAAAATTTTTTCATTCTTTTTTACACAAATAAACTACCAGCTCGTGAAAGAGAGAAGGAAAAGGCAAGGTTTTGGTGAATATCCTTTCAATTTTCTGTTTCGATGCATATATCTGTTTTGCTTTGTTTTTTAATATTGGACAAGTGTTTCATACCTAGCTTTTGAAGTTTAATATATTGGCCGGGCGTGGTGTCTCACGCCTGTAATCCCAGCAATTTGAGAGGCTGAGGTGGGTGGATCACCTGAGGTCAGGAGTTCGAGACCAGCCTGGCCAACATGGTGAAACCCTGTCTCTACTAAAAATACAAAAAATTAGCCAAGTGTGGTAGTGGGTGCCTGTAATCCCAGCTACTCAGGAGGCTGAGGCAGGAGAATCGCATTAATCCAGGAGGCAGAGGTTGCAGTGAGCAGTGATCGAGCCACTGTACTCCAGCCTGGGCGACACAGCGAGATTCCGTCTCAAAAAAAGAAAAATTAATATATCATGAATACCTTTCCAAGCCCATAAATATACTCCTCCATTACTATTTTTTTCTTTTTTCTTTTTCTTTTTTTTTGAGATGGAGTCTCGCTTTGTCCCCCAGGCTAGAATGCAGTGGTGCGATCTTGGCTCACTGCAACCTCCGTCTCCCGGATTCAAGTGATTCTCCTGCCTCCACCTCCCGAGTCACTGGGATTACAGGAGCCACCACCACGCCTGGCTAATTTTTGTATTTTTAGTAGAGACGAGGTTTCACCATGTTGACCAAGCTGGTCTCGCACTCCTGACCTCGAGGGATCTGCCCACCTCGGCCTCCCAAAGTGCTAGGATGCCTGGCTCTTTTTTTTTTTTCTTTTTTTCGAGATAGGGTCTTGCTCTGTAGCCCAGGATGGAGTGCAGTGGTACAATTATAGCTCACTGTAGCCTCAAACTCCTGGGCTCAAGTGATCCTCCCACCGAAGCCTTCCAAGTGGCTAGGACTACAGGTGCGTGCCACCGCACCCGGGTAATTTAAAAATTTTTTTGTAGAGACAGATCTTGCTATGTTCGGGCTGGTCTCAAACTTCTGGCCTCAAGCCATCCTCCCATCTCATCTTCCCAAAGTGTGGGATTTCAGGTGTGAGCCACTGCGCCCGGCCTTTGTTATTATTTTTGATGGTTAACATGGTATTTGACTACTCCAGGATTTATTTCATCAGTGCCCTGCTTTACCAGTCAGGAATAGCCATGGCTTTGACTGCAAAAACAAAAAAGTAAACAACAAAGACCATCAGAACAATCATAACAGTCACAAAACATGAATGAAGTTGGGCGCGGTGGCTCACGCCTGTAATCCCAGCACTTCGGGAGGCCGAGGCAGGCGGATCATGAGGTCAGGAGTTTGAGACCAGCCTGGCCAACATAGTGAAAAACCGTCTCTACTAAAAATATGACAAATTAACTGGGCGTGGTGGTGGGTGCCTGTAATCCCAGCTACTTGGGAGACTGAGGCAGGAGAATCGCTTGAACCCAGGAGGAGGAGGTTGCAGTGAGCTGAGATTCCGCCACTGCACTCAACCCCAGATGAGAATGTGAGACTCTGTCTCAAAAATTAATTAATTAATTACTTAATACACGAATGTATGCTAGTGGCTTAAATGAAGTAGAAGTTTAGTCTCAGTCCCATTGGAGGAGTTGAGAAGAGAACAGTACAGTGTTGGTGTGGTAAGTAGACCATTCAGGGAACCCAGTTCCTTTGAGCTCTTGGCTCTGTCTCTCCCAAAGCACATGAGCTTTTACCTCATGGTTCAACAATGATGCTGGAGCTCTGGCCATCATATCCACGTTCCAGCCAGCAGGGAGGAGGAAGGGATCAAAAAGACACAGCTACCTCTTTTAGGACATTTCCTAGAAGTCATCTCCAACAACTCCATCTACAGTCATGCACCGCATAACATTTTGGTCAACAATAGACCACATGTACAATGGTGGTCCTGTAAGATTATTTACTGTACCTTTTTCTATGTTTAGATATGTTTAGATACACAAATACTTACCATTGCATTACAACTGCCTACAGTATTCAGTACAGGTTTATAGCCTAGGAGCAATAGGTTACACCATAGAGCCCAGGTGTGGAGTGGGACATAGCATCTCAGTTTGTAAGTATACTCTATGATGTTCACACAACAAAATCACCTAATGACACACATTTTTCAGAACATATTCCTGTTATTAAGCAACACATGACTGTATATCCCCACTGACCAGACCTCATATCTAGCTTCAAGGGAAGCAGGGAAATGTAGTCTTTTTTCCGAGTGTCCTGTGCTGTTTTAGAAATCCTAGTGGCAGGCTGGGTGTGGTGGCTCACGCCTGTAATCCCAGCACTTTGGGAGGCCGAGGTGGGTGGATCACTTAAGGTCAGGAATTCGAGACCAGCCTAGTCAACATGGCGAAACCCCGTCTCTACTAAAAGTACAAAAGTTAGCTGGGCATGGTGGTGGGCGCCGGTAGTCCCAGCTACTCAGGAGGCTGAGGAGGCAAGAGAATCGCTTGAACCCGGGAGGCAGAGGCTGCAGTGAACCAAGATCGCACCACTGCACTCCAGCCCGGGCAACAGAGCAAGACTCAATCTTAAAACAAAAACAACAACAACAACAAAAAGAAGTCCTAGTGGCTGAAGTGTGGCCTCTAAATATCATTTTCCACTGAAAGCATCAGTACTCTTTGGAGAACTGGCTGATTCAAGATCAGGGTCAGGAAAAGTACAAGCTAAGCTGAAAAGGCTCAGGTGCCAGGTGTGGTGGTGCACGCCTGTAGCCCCAGCTACTCGAGATGCTGAGGCAGAATTGCTTGAGTCCAAGAGTTCTAGTCCAGCCTGGGCAACATGGAGAGACCCTGTCTCAGAAATGAAAAGGGGGAGGGACCAGGAGCCAACCCAAGTTGAAGGGGTTTCCACTGGCTAAAGATAGTACAATTCGAGCATCAATACATCAATAAGAACAACTGCAATGAATTGAAGCATATTGCATATGTTCAATTTCATAAGTGGTGACGAAACTGAAAGGGGGGAGGGGAAGGGAGGGGGAGAGAGAGAGAGAGAGAGAGAGAGAGAGAGAGACAGAGACAGACAGACAGAGAGAGAGAGAGAGAGAGAGAGAGAGAGAGAGAGAAACCCCATTTGTCATTTTGCAGGATACCTGGGAGCAAACTGATTATTTTGAAGGCTGGCTAATAAAGAGAAAGAACCAAGCATTTATTTTTCCTTTCTTTAGGCTAACCAAGCAGTTGATGAAGAGCCATTGTATTTTATAGAAGTATCTTAGCTAATATATGAAGTGATAGAAGATCACCATTTGGCAGCTCCTGATGAACTAGGAGTCCAGGCAGTAATTACCAAAGGGCCTAATGTTGCAAAAACAGAGAAACAACTTCTTTTCTTTTTCTTCCTTTTTTTTTTTTTTTTTTTTTTTTTGAGTCGGGGTCTTGATCTGTCACCAAGGCTGGAGTGCAGTGGCGCAATCACAGCTCACTGCAGCCTCCACCTCCTAGGCTGAAGGGATCCTCCCACCTCAGTCTCCAGAGTAGTTGGGACTACAGGCATGCACCATCATGCCTGGCTAATTTTTGTATTTTTTGTAGAGACGGGGTTGCACTATGTTGCCCAAGCTGGTCTTGGGCTCCTGGGCTCAAGTGATCCATCCACCTCAGCCTCCCAAAGTGCTGAGATTACAGGTGTGAGCCACCATACCCGGCCAGAGATGACAACTTGATGGAAGATAACAGCATCTATGATGTAGTCTTGCCAGAAATAAAAATGAGAATTCAAATCCAAATGTGAGCAAACCTTGCATTCTAAATACCAGTTTCTAAGAAATACATGTCAGCAGAACATGTCAACCACCATGTTGAGGAATGCCATCAGCAAAACCCAGCTTCGAGAATGCTCTCGAGACAAATGATCTGGCTTCTTCAACACATCAATTTACCCCAATGCTGGGTCGTAAATTACCCTTTTCACTTTATTATAAGAATGCTAGTCCCCTGGCAGGGTGTGGTGGCTCACGCCTGTAATCCCAGCACTTTTGGAGGATGAGATGGGTGGATCATTTGAGGTCAGGAGTTCAAGACCAGCCTGACCAACATGGTGAAACTCTGTCCCTACCAAAAAATACAAAACCTAGCCAGGTGTGGTGGCATGTGCCTGTAGTCCCACCTACTCAGGAAGCTGAGACAGGAGAACTTCTTGTACCGGAGAGGTGGAGGTTGCAATGAGCCAAGATCATGCCACTGCATGCCAGCCTGGGCGGCAGAGCAAGACTCTGTCTCAAAAAAAAAAAAAAAAAGAATGTTAGTCCCCTGAGTCCTGGATCCTTTCCCCACACCCACCCCACTACCAACACCCTGACCCTTTCTATGGCTCATCAGGGTCATTTCCCACACCTAACATGTAGACTAAAGATCAGACACAGCCGCAACCAGGAACAAAGGACAAGGACACATGGTTAGGCCTGAAAGCTCATGAGAGCCCTAAAGTCCCCACTTTCTGGACTAAAATGTGGCTTAGCCTTAGGCCCTTTAGTCCCTGACAGATCTGTCACCTGGGTCTTCTAGAAACTTCTGCCTTCCCTCAGATTCCTTCCTTTCTCTGCCTTTCCCCTCTCCTCTGTCCCTGCCCTGCACAAAACCCCTGTTCTCCACCAAAATCTCCAACCACTAGCCCTGCCCTCTTGCCTTTGCTTCTAGACTTCCATTGGGCCTGTTTTTTGTGTTTGTTTGTTCGCTTTGAGACGGAGTCTCGCTATTGTCACCCAGGCTGGTGTGCAATGGCTCACTGCAACCTGATTCACTGCAAGTGATTCTCCTGCCTCAGCCTCCCGAGTAGCTGGGATTACAGGCACCCACCATCACGCCCAGCTAATTTTTGTATTTTTAGTAGAGACGGGGTTTTGCCATGTTGGCCAGGCTGGTCTCGAACTTCTGATCTCAGGTGATCCACCCACCTTGGCCTCCCAAAGTGCTAAGATTACAGGTGTGAGCCACCGTGCCAGGCCCATTGGTTAGGCCTGGCTCTGTCTCACTGTGTGTCCCCAGTCTAATGTCAGACTGCAAGGTCTTAGCATATTGAAAGGGAGAGGTATGCCCTTGGGTAGGCTGAAGGAGTGGCTGGGAGGGAGGTGTGTATAAGTGTGGCCTTGGTGGGCCAGGTGGCTGGGTATGGTGGGGAGAGTTGCGTGCTGAGAAAAACTCTCTGGAGGCCGGAAGAGCCGCATTTTCCACACACTAGGCCCAGTCTCCTCCCACTCCCCTTTATCCAACTCCAGCCTCTCCCCGCCTATGGCCCATGTGACGCTCTGCAGTTCCCAGCTCAAGACTCCCTGTTTCCTGAAATCCCTAGTCAGACGTCCCTCCACCCCTTTACACGTCCCCCAATCCCAGCTGTCAGCTCCCCTCATAGTGTATTCATATCTGAGGCCCTCCAGGTCATCCTCCAAACCAACCTGGGTTTGGCAGACACCTCCCTGAGAACTGCCCTCCTCTTCCTCCCCCAGTTCCAAGCCCCCAGAAAAGCCAAAACCCAGGCCATTCTGGGCCGGGCAGCAAGGCTGTGTGGCCTCAAATACACACTCCCACAGCCCCTTTTCCCTTCAAATTCCTGCACGGCACCACCACCACCATCTCTTCCGCGCAAAACTTTCCAAATGTCACCTTCTCCCTCAAACTGGCCTCTTAGCCCTTTTGGAAACCCTTCCCAACCCTGCAGTTCTAAAAATACACAAAACAAAATCAAGTGAAATTTAAGCCACCATGCTTAAAATGAAGTTTCTGGAAACGGAGGCGGGGGTGGGGTGTCTTGGCTGATTTCTTTTCAGGTCCAAGAGCAGCACAGGTGCACTGTATTTCTGCCCTGGTGTGTTCTAAGTTCCCGGAGGACAGCCACCAAGGCCTCCTCAACCCTCTGCACACAATGGCCCCTCCATCAACGATGCGGGCAGACTTGGCCTGGGTTCCTTAATTACCGGTTTAAAGAAGGGAGACAATCCCGTCTCTCAGCCCTCCGCCACTCTCTGTACATGCTCTATACACTGGCCACTTTGTATCCCAGGCAACCTACCTGGAGGAATTTGTATTGTCTGTCACTAAATTGCAAGATCTTTCAGGCTGAAGAGAGTTCTCTTTGTATTCCCTCAGCCCTAGTACCAGGGCCTGACTCAGGGACAGCCCTGGTTAAAAGTGCAGAAATGGCCGGGTGTGGTGGCTCACTCCTGTAACCCAAGGCTGATGCGGGTGGATCGCTTGAGGTCAGGAGTGATTCAAGACCAGACTGTGCAACATGGCAAGGTCCCCATCTCTACCAAGAAGTGCAAACATTAGCTGGGCATGGTGCCTATATTCCCAGCTACTCAGGAGGCTGAGGTGGGAGGATTGCTTGAGCCGGAAAGGTGGGGGGTTGCAGTGAGCTGAGATCGCACCACGGCACTCCAGCCTGGGCGACAGAGCAAGCAAGATCCCATCTCAAAAATAGTAATAATAAATAAATAAATAAAGTGCAGAATTGTACCCTTCCCCTCTCAGCAAAGAGAAATCACAGGGAGTCACTGGTCCCTCTGAGAAGCATAAAGCAGGAATGCCTTCACTTTTATTTATGTTTGTTTGTTTGTTTGTTTACGAACTAGTTAATTAAACTATCCAGCATCTTTCTGGAAAGAAGAGGCTCAGCCATTTCAGAATTGAGGTCCCCACGCCAAGGCAGCAGTGCCTTTGACCTTGGGAGCTGTGTGCTGTATTTGCCAGCTCACCAATACCTAGAACGTTTCCATTCTCTTCTCCAGCTGGATTTTGGGCTGCTCTTTTCACACTCACCTCTGTTCTTTCCAGTCCTCTTGCATCATTTCCCCAAGTTTATTTATTCTCCTCTTTTTTTTTTTTTTTTTTTTGGAGACAGGGTCTCACTCTTTCACCCAAGCTGCCGCTCAATGGTGCGGTCACAGCTCACTGCAACCTTGACCTTCTAGGCTCATGCTGCCCGTCTCAGCCTCCCGAGTAGCTGGGACTACAGGCATGTGCTACCATGCCTGCCTAATATTTTAAATTACCATTATTGTTTTGTAGAGGCAGGATCTCACTATGTTGCCCAGGCTTCTGTCATTTTAATTGGGCAATCCACAAAGCAGACAAATCTTTCTTGAAAGCTGTAATACTACCCCACCCCGACCCACCCCACAAGAAAAGAAAAAAAAAGATTTCCTTGGATTGTATTGCTTGGTTTTAAAACAGTTAAAAAGACACGACTTATCTTGCATTGGAGGCTGCTGATTTTATTATTTATTTATTATTTTATTTTATTTGTTTTGAGATGGAGTCTTGCTCTGTCTCCTGGGCTGGAGTGCAGTTGCTCAGTCTCGGCTCATTGCAACATCTGCCTCCTGGGTTCAAGCGATTTTTCTGCCTCAGTCTCCCAAGTAGCTAGGATTACAGGCACGCACCACCATGCCCAGCTAATTTTTGTATTTTTAGCAGAGATGGGGTTTTACCATGTTGACCAGGCTGGTCTCGAACTCCTGACCTCAGGTGATCTACCTGCCTCGGCCTCCCAAAGTGCTGGGATTACATGTGTGAGTCACCTTGCCCGACGTATTTTTATTTTTTTTATTTTTTATTTTTTTGAGATAGTGTCTTGCTCTGTTACCCAGTCTAGACTGTAGTGGTGTGATTATGGCTCACTACAGCCTTGACCTCCTGGCCTCAAGCAATCCTCCCTCCTCAGCCCATGGAGTAGCTGGGATTGCAGGTGGGAGCCACTGTGCCCTGCTTGATTTTATTTTTTAATTAAAAGGAAGAAAAATATGGCTAAGTCACACTACCACCTCAAACACAGCCTAAGTCCTGGGGCTCTGCACAATCGTGTGACTCTGCCAAATTCATAAATATCTGTGAATTGCAGGGTATCAGGCAAAGATGGCTACACGCTGGAGGATCCACAATGCCCATTCCTCAGGAACTTACATAAAGGACTAAGTCAGACAGGCCCCTGTCCAAAGCTAATTTCGCTACCTGCTTGTAAAGAAAGGGCCCAGGGGAATGGAGAGCCCAGCACTCTCAATGGCTTGGTGTATGATTTTATATTAGTTTCCTAGGGCTGCTGTAACAAAGTGCCATATTTATGATACTTTGTTATTGTCTCAGTTATTGTCTCTTCGTTCTGGAGTCTGGAAGTCTAAGATCAAGGTGATGCTAGGGTTAGTTTCTTCTGGGGGCTGTGAGGGAAAATCTGTTCATGTCTCTCACCCCGTTGTTGGTGGCTTGCTGACAATCTTTGGGGTTCTTTGGCTTGTGGAAGCATCAAGCTGATCTCTGCCCTCATCTTCTTCTTCTTCTTCTTTTTTTTTTTTTTGAGACAAAGTCTTGCTCTGTCGCCCAGGCTGGAGTGCAGTGGCACCATCTCTGCCTCACTGCAACCTCTGCCTCCCGGATTCAAGTGATTCTTCTGCCTCGGCCTCCCAAAGTGCTGGGATTACAGGTGTGAGCCACCGCGCCCGGCCCTGCCCTCATCTTCATGTGGTCTTCTTTCTGTGTGCATATGTCTCCAAATTCCCCCTCTTTATAAGGACACCAGTCATATTGGATTAGGGGCCACCTTACTCTGGCATGATCTCCTCTTAACTCATTGCATCTGCAACCTACTATTTCCAAATGTGGTCACATTCTGATGTACTGGGGGTGAGGACTTCAACATGTGAGTACTGGAGAGACACAATTCAACTCACAGCAGATGTATTCTAGAGAGGTGACAAAATACATGAGTCTTGAAGGACAATGGCATTTCAAAAGCAAAGCCTGGGAGAAGGGCCCTTGTAAGCAGACGCAGGAGGCAAGAGACAGAGGCAGTCAATAGAATACAAGTCGCAGAGCTGCTTGCACCCTGATATTCACTTTATTCCAGAACTACTTATTGAACACTTACTAGGGGTCAGGCAACATATTGGGAGCTGGGGTACAATGTCAAACACAGTTCCCAACTTCCTGGAGCTTACCGTCTAGTGGGAGAGTGAGTGGAAAAAACACAGACTCCTTTTCCTCTGCTCTCACACCATAACAATCAGCACAGAAGAATTCCGTGACCAGATGTGTGGGGCTTTGTCCCCACCAGCAAGCAAGCAATCAGCCCTGCAGTGGACACCAGTTGGGTGCCCTCCAATTCAGTTCCAACACTACTTACCCAGGGACAGCGTCAGATCCCACCGGGTCGAGGGCTCAGTCCGCAAGACTGCTCCCTGCCCCCACTGCCATGTCAGATGTCAATTGCAAGCTCCAGGTTGTTTTACCTACTGGCTGTACATCGAGATTCCCACGACCCCCTCCTTGGGTACAATTAATTTGCTAGAACTACTTTCAGAACTCAGGGAAACACGTTTACCAGTTTATTATAAAGACTATTACAAAGAATACAGATGAAGAGATACATAGGGTGAGGCATGGGGTTAGGTGTACCATCCTCCAGGAACCTCCACATGTGCAGCTATCCGGAAGCTCCCCAAACCCTGTCCTTTGGCATTTTTATGGAGGCTTCATTATGTAGGCGTGATTGATTAAATCATTGGTCACTGGTGGTCAACTCAATCTTCAACCCCTCTCCCCTCCCCAGAGGTTGGGGGTAGGGCTGAAAGTCCCAACCCTCTAATCCTGTCTTGGTCTTTCTGGTGACCAGCCCCTATTCCAAAGCTACACAGGGGCTGCCAGACAGCAGTCATCTCATTAGCATACAAAAAGATACCATTGCTTTGGAGATTCCAAGTATTTTAGGAGTTGTACGCCAAGAGATGGGGAGAACACCAAATATATATTTCACAATAGCACAGGGAGAAGATCCCAGGAAACGTTGGATTTGAGGGCAAGTGGCAAGAAGCAGAAATGAAACAGTAACACCTTTTTTCTGCATCCTACAGATGGGAATGCGAGCATGATGGCTGCAGCTCGGGCAGCCACATCATGCCTAGGATGCTGGAGCAATACAAGACCAGGTCCCTGATATGGAGTGCCCTATCAGCCCTATACATCTTTCAGTGAAAGAAATCAGCATCTCTCTTGTCAAGCAATTATTGTTATAGGACTTCTATGTCACATAACCAACCCTAGTACTAATTGACATAGTAGACATACGCACACAAGGAGAAGATCACAAGTTAACTTGAAAATGAGTAGTAGGAAAAAATAAATAAATAAAAGTAAAGGGAATAATGATCAGATCTACCCTTCAACTGGGATCTGGGTTCAAATCAGTTTCTTCTTCTGTAAACCAGAATAAGAATAATGCCTGCCCCACAGGATTGCTGTGAGGTTTAAATGAGATCATATGGGCTGGGCACAGTGGCTCACACCTGTAATCCCAACATTTTGGGAGGTCGAGGCTGGAGTATCACTTGAAGCCAAGAGTTCAAGACCTGCCGGGGCAACATGGCGAGACACTGCCTCTACAAGGAACTTTTTAAAAAATAGTTAGCCAGGCATGGTGGCCTGCAACTATGGTCCCAGTTACTCAGGAGCCTGAGGCAGGAGGATCACTTGAGCTCAGGAGGTGGAGGTTGCAGTGAGCAGTGATCACGCTGCTACACTCCAGTCTGGGAGACAGAGCGATACCCTGTCTGAAAAAAAAAAAAAAAATGCATAGAATAAAAGAATAGGGTTACGGGCCGGGCGCGGTGGCTCAAGCCTGTAATCCCAGCACTTTGGGAGGCCGAGACGGGCGGATCACGAGGTCAGGAGATCAAGACCATCCTGGCTAACACGGTGAGACCCCGTCTCTACTAAAAAATACAAAAAACTAGCCGGGCGAGGTGGCGGGCGCCTGTAGTCCCAGCTACTCGGGAGGCTGAGGCAGGAGAATGGCGTGGACCCGGGAGGCGGAGCTTGCAGTGAGCCGAGATCCGGCCACTGCACTCCAGCCTGGGCGACAGAGCAAGACTCCGTCTCAAAAAAAAAAAAAAAAAAAGAATAGGGTTACAAAAAAAAGCCAATTATATTGAAATATAGTTATCGAAATACTAGAAAAAACAGCTGGGCACAGTGACTCATGCCTGTAATCCCAGCACTTTGGGAGGCCAAGGCGGGTGGATCACCTGAGCTCAGGAGTTCGAGACCAGTCTGGCCAACATGGCGAAACCCCATCTCTACTAAAAATGCAAAAATTAGCCAGGCATGGTGGCGCACACCTGTAATCCCAGCTACTCGGGAGGCTGAGGCAGGAGAATCACTTGTACCTGGGAGGCAGAGGTTGCAGTGACCTGAGATTGCACCACTGCACTCCAGCCTGGGTGACAGAGCGAGACTCCATCTCAAAAAAAAAAAAAAAAACAACAAAAAACAACAAAAAACAAAAAACTGAAAAATCACATATTTGTGATGTAATCATTGTGGCCACAAATTCTTTGATACTTCTCCCATTAAGAGGTTGGTAAGAGGGGAGGTGTCTCCTCCCCTTGTATCTAGGCTGACCTTAGTAAGAGATTTACTTGACCAGTAGAACATGGCAGAAGTGACATTCTGGAACTTCAAAGCTAGGTCAGAAGACGCCTTGCAGCTTCTTCCTTGTTTGCCACAGCACTCTTTTGGGGACTGTAAGATATCATGTAAGAAGTCTGTTTACCCAGAGGCTACCATGCCAGAGAGCTCATTTGAAGAGACAACAGAGAGAGGCCAGGAGACTGCCTAGAGGGACAGATCCATGGAGATGCCCAAGGAGCCTCCAGTCATTTGGGTCATCCCATCTGAGGCTTCTGACTGCCTGGAGCAGATAGGAAACATCCTGCCAAGCCCTGTTCAGATGCCGGTTCAGGAGCTAAAGAAATGATTGTTGCTGTTTTCAGCCATTAAGTTTTGGGGATAATTTGTTACATGGCATAGATAACCACAACACTAATAGATGTGCAAAGATCAATTGTGAATTAAATAGTAAGCTCTAATGGCAGGCCTGATAAATATGATTTTGAATTAGTGGTGAGTGCGATCAGTATGTTGAGATATTAGCATCAACTGTAATAGGATATGAAAATTCTGCGCTTTCGAATGGTGACAGTCATAGGTGCTGCTAAAACAACTGTATTTGTTGCTTACATGCATGACCAAGGGAAATGCAGAATTGCAGTTCAAGGTTAATGAAAAGAAAAATACCAGTATTTCCCATCCAAATTCACAAGTCCCCAAAACTCTATCTACAGATCACAAGTTAGGAAGCCTTATTTTAGAGAGAAATCAGAGCATCCCTTTGATGACTGATTCTGTCCTTAAGAATTCAGTGAAGCTGCCTTTATGGATAGCTGAACAGACCATATTTTTTATGTGTAACCAGAAGCTTTAAAAATACCCCACCTTTCATGCTCCTCCTTGCTCCCTGATGTTCTTTGGAAGCTTCTATAGCTCCTTTTCGAGTTCCTTCGTGTTCTCTGCTCCTCTCCAGCTCCACCACCCAGCAAGCCACACCCCCCTGCTTCTGGCCTGGACCTCACTTTGGGAGGTTCTCTAAGCCTTCAGTCCTGCCTGGTGCTACCTGCCACCCACCCCACTGCTTGGGCTTGGCTTTTCTTTTTTTTTTTTTGAGACGGAGTGTTGCTCTGTCGCCCAGTCTGCAGTGCAATGGCGCAATCTCAACTCACTGCAACCTCTGCCTCCTGGGTTCAAGCAATTCTCCTGCCTCAGCCTTCTGAGTAGCTGGGATTACAGGTGCGTGCCTCCATGCCCAGTCAGTTTTTATATATTTAGTAGAGATGGGGTTTTACCATGTTGGCCAGGCTGGTCTCAATCTCCTGACCTCAATTGATCTGCCTGGCTCGGCTTCCCAAAGTGCTGGGATTATAGGCATGAGCCACCACGACGGGCCATTGAGGGAAATTTGGAGAGTACAAATGTCACTCTGTCCCCTCCAGCTCTGACACCCTAGTGGACACTGGTGAGCATGGGGAAGGACAGTGCTTGCCAGAGGCTGGCCCCTCTGTCCTGGTCACTGTTAGTTTGCAACTCTTCCCTTACAGTTCCCTGGGGCTCAGTCTGTTCTGGCCTCTCTGGTTTTGCTTTTGTGCTTCCCCTCTCTCTGAACACCTTCCCTTATCCACCCCCAAGGCTAAGGTGGACTTATCTGTGAAGACAAGGCTTGCCTCACCGCCTCCAGGAAGCTTTTCCCGTGCTCTCCACCCTAACCACTCCTTCTTCATTGGCCCACCCACTCTATTGAAAGGTGGACTTTTTTTTTTTTTTTTTTTTTTTAGCACATTTTATTGAAGTACTGCACATGTACATAAAACTGCAAGTATTCTAAGTATATCGCTCAGACTGGGCTTGGTGGCTCACACCTGTAATCCCAATAATTTGGGAGGCCAAGGCAGGTGGATTGCTTGAGCTCAGGGGTTCAAGGTCAGCCTGGGCAACATAGTGAGACCTGGTCTCTCTTAACAACAACAAAAAAAAAAATTAAGAAAAAGGTGAAAAAAGCGTATGGTTCAACAGACTTTCCTAAGTAAGAGACTTGTTGCAATTGTACATAAGCCACACCCAAATGAAGGAACAGAACATTCCCAGTCTCCCAGAGGTGCTCCTTGGGCTGTCTCCCATCACTATACCCCTCCCCACAAAGGGTAACTATTTTCCTGACTTCTAACTGCATAGGTTAGTCTGGCCTGGTCTCACACTTTATCTGCATGGAATCATGCGGTCTGTGCCCTTTTGTATTTTATGTATCTATTTTTGAGGGAAGGTCTCACTCTGTCGTCCAGGCTGGAGTTCAGTGGTGCAATCTCGGCTCACTGCAACCTCTGCCTCCCGGCTTCAAGTGATTCTTGTGCCTCAGCCTCCCGAGTAGCTGCGACTACAGGTGCCTGTCACCACGCCCAGCTAATTTTTTTTTTTGTATTTTTAGTAGACACGGGGTTTTGCCATGTTGGCCAAGCTGGTCTTGAACTCCTGACCTCAGGTGATCTGCCCTCCTTGGCCTCCCAAAGTGCTGGGATTACAGGCGGGAGCCACGGTCCCCGGCCACTGTGCCTTTTTCTATCTGGCTTCTTCCACTCAATATTATGTTTATGAGATCCCTCTGGGTTGTTGTGTGTAGCTGTAGGTTGTTTCTTCTCATTGCTGCTGTGCAATATCTCATTGTGTCGACACCGCAGTTTCTTCTCGTGTTCTGCTATGGGTGGGCATTGAGATAAAAGCCAGCTTGAGGCCATTACCCATAGTGCAGCTTTTTGGTGAACATGTTTGTTGATGAACATGTTGTCGTGCTGGACACCTGTTGACTCCAATAGGGATGGTACCATGCCCTAGAGGCTGAAGAAGAGACTTGGAGCTAGCAAACGAGTCATAGGGCTTATTGAGGACTTACATACTGGGGTGGTCCAGTGACTGCGGGCTGGACAGGACAACTTGTAACAAGCTTGTAATGCCACAATTTGTAACAAGCATGCTGTTCATATGGCATTTTCACTTAGCACCCGCCACCTAGCACCCTCCACCTAGCAACCTCCATCCAACCCCAAACGAAGGGCCTCGATCCGCTGTACAGCCTGCATTCCAAGGGATGGGCTGGGGGTTCAGATGTCCTTCATAGATAAGGAATAAATCTCAGGTTTGGCCACTCCCAGATTCCTTAGTTCGGAGCTCCAAACACACATTCTTCTTAGACCATGACCCTTCAGTCTAAGAGTGCTTAAGCTATGCTTAAGTTAATTGCTGTCAGGTGTGATGCTATACAGGTATATACAATTCTCGGGGCACATATGCTGACTAACCTACAAAGACTTATTTATTTATTTATTTATTTATTTAATTTGAGACAGGGTCTCACTCTCTCGCCCAGGCTAAAGCGCAGTGGCACAATCACGGCTCACTGCAGCCTTGACCTCCTGGGCTCAAGCAATTCTCCTGCCTCAGCCTCCCGAGTAGCTGGGACTACAGGCGTGCACTACTACGCCTGGCTAACTTTTGTATTTTTGTGTGGAGATGGGGTTTCACTATGTTGTCCAGGCTAGAGTGCAGTGGTATGATCATAGCTCACTGCCGCCTTGACCTCCCTGGCTCAAGTGATCCTCCCACCTCAGTCTCCCAAGTAGCTGGGACTACAGGCGTGCACCACCATGCCTGGCTAATCTGTGTGTACTCTTTGTAGGGATGGGGTTTTCACCATGTTGGCCAGGCTGATCTCAAACTCCTGAGCTCAAGGCATCCACCAGCCTCAGTCTCCTAAAGTGCTGAGATTACAGGCGTGAGCCACTGTGTCCAGCAAGCATCTTTAACAATGGGCTGTGCCTTGTATGTTTTTTGTTATCTTTGGTTTGTAGTTTGTAGTAGCTGCTTAATAGTGTTCAAATAAATTAATACTGAATGCTGACAAATTGCTAGGAAAAAAGTATTCCTCTTCTGGCCTTCGTATTGTCTCATCTTTCTACTCCTAGTTAAATTCACCCAGATTTTGGACTTTTACTACGTATACTTTTATATCAGTTTGTTACATTTTTATTATATATTTACTCAAATCCTTTGTGGAAGTACCTGACACACACACACACACACACACTCACACACATGATTTCCCTTTTTCCATCTGAGCTCACAGAAGGAGTGGGACTAAGTAATTTGAATATGGGATGGTCTACCTACTTCTTTAGCTAGAAGACAATGTCTTAGCTAGAGTGCAATGTCCCTGCTCTTGGGACAGGAAGGAACCTGAGTCATTTAGGTCACACTCCAAATGTTTTACCATTTCAGTTGTTGAAAAATACCAATGCAGATAGAAAGGAAGTTATTTTATCTTTAAGTAACTCTTCAGGGCATGCCTATGGGAGATTCACTCCTCCAGAACTTAATCATCCTAGTTTTGCTCTTCACACCTTTGGGGCTTCTTATAAGGTATGAATGTGTGTTTGGTTTCGTTCTGACTCTACCCACAAGGATGATTCCTTTCTTTAAGTTAAAATGCTAATGAATTCTTACAAAGCTCTGACTTTCAACTGCAAAGTGATCAAAAGAACTATTTAAAACTGTTTTACTCTTTCTGCAAGTTTACCGTCACTGTTATTGCTGGAAACTTTATTTTGCTATACATGTTCATGCTTTTCTCTTGCTCCTAGCAATGTAATTTAGGTTATTTCTAAAGGATTTTAGAAAATGGTTCTCAAGGTTGAGAAAAATAGGTGAATGTCTTGCTTTGGAGGTTGGAAAAGGGATAGCCAATCCCCTGAGCAAAATAGAACTGTGTTCAGTGTTATTTGGTTTAGAGCTATGCCCAAATGCAAGATTGACTTCTGTATTATTATCGTTATCTATTGTTGTATAACAAGTCACCCCAAAATTCAGTGGCTTGAAACAGCAAATATTTATTATCTCAGAGTTCCTGTTGGTCAGGAATTCAGGAGGAGTGTAGCTAAATCGTACTAGCTCAGTCTCTCATGAGGTTACAGTTGAGATGTTGGCTAGGGCTACAGTCACCTGAAGGTTCGACTGAGGCTGCAGGATCTGCTTCCAAGATGGTTCACTCACAAGGCTGTTGCCAGAAGGCCTTAATTCTTTGACACATTACTCACTCCGTAGGGCTACTTAAATGCCTCTTTGACACGGCAGCTGGCTTCCCTCAGATAGCAAGGAGGAAGCCACAATGCCTTTTATATTCTAATAATGGATGTCAGTACAATCACTTGTGTCACATTCTATTCATTAAATGTAAGTCACTAAGTACAGCCCACAACTCAGGGGAGGAAAATTAGTCTCCACCTTTTGAAGGGAGGAGTATCAAATAGCTTGTGGACGTATTTAAAAATCACTACAGGTGGTAAATAGGTTACTGGAATCCAATCAAGAGTTGCGACAGCTAGGCTAGGTGTGGTGGCTCATGCCTACAATCCCAGCACTTTGGGAGGCCAAGGTGGGAAGATTACTTGAGCCCAGGAGTTCGAGACCAGCCTAGGCAACATAGTGAGATTCCATCTCTACAAAAAATTTTTAAAAAATTTAGCTATGTGTGGTGGCACTCGTCTGTAGTTCCACCTACTCAGGGGCTGAGGCATGAGAATCCCTTGAGCCCAGGACATCGAGGATGCAGTGAGCTGTGATCACGCCACTGCACTCCAGCCTGGGTGAGAGACCAAGACCTTGTCTCTAAAAAAAAAAGTGTTGCAACAATACGGGTAGTAGCTACATATTTTCCTTTCCACCCATTAGATGACAGAGCTGAGAGAGAGAAGAGGTTAGAATGAATCAGGTAAAAATTTACTTTGGGCCAGGCTTGGTGGCTCATGTCTATAATCCCAGCACTTTAGGAGGCCAAGGCAGGTGGATTGCTTGAGCCTAGGAGTTTGATACCAGCTTAGGCAACATGGTGAAACCTCGTGTCTACAAAAATACAAAAAATTAGCCAGGGGTGGTTGTGCATGTCTGTGGTCCCAGCTACTCAGGAGGCTGAGGTGGGAGGATCACCTGAGTCCAGGAAGTTGAGGCTGCAGTGAGCTGTGATTGTGGCACTGTACTCCAGCCTGGGTGTTGAAGTGAGATCCTGTTTCCAAAAAATGAAAAGAAAAAAAAGATTTACCTTGAACTGAGCACCTGAGCTTGAGAAAAACGTTCCACCTGAAGGATATGACCTTGGATCTTCAATTGTCATAGCAACTATAAACAGGATAAAAAGAGCTCTGTTGATCTGTCTGGGGTATAGGAAAAGCCTCCTTGAATATTTACAGGTCCCATATCCCACATCTTGGCTTCTAATTTATAGCTGGCTATAAATATTATCTATATGGAATGATAACCTATTGACCATTTTTTTTTTTTTTTTTTGGGACGGAGTCTCACTCTGACGCCCAGGCTGGAATGCAGTGGCACGATCTCAACCTGCAACCTCTGCCTCCTGGGCTCAAGAGATTCTGCTGCCTCAGCCTCATGAGTAGCTGCTGGGTGGGATTACAGGTGCCTGCCACCATGCCTGGCTAATTGCTGTATTTTTAATAGAGACTGGATTTCACCATGTTGGCCAGGCTGGTCTTGAACTCCTGACCTCAGGTGATCCGCCTGCCTCGGCCTCCCAAAGTGCTGGGAATTACAGGCGTGAGACACCGCCTCCTGCCTGACCAATGTTAAAGGATACTTTTCTTTTTTTTTCAGACAGAGTCTCATGTTGTCACCCAGGCTGGAGTATAGTGGCGTGATCACTGCAACTTTCACTTTCCAGGCTCAAGCAATCCTCTCACCTCAGCCTCCAGAGTATCTGGGACTACAGGCATGAGCCAGTGTGCCTGGCTGATAATTCTCACCAAAAAGGCAAAATCATGACTTTCATACAAATATAAAATGAGCACATGTCAAAGATTTTGTTTAATTCATTAACTAAATGAGGGAATGGGTAAGATAGTACAACTAATTCAAAGAGGAATTCAAAGAACAGCCATATTTATACTTCAAGAATATTGAAATAAATTTGCATATGGATGAAAAACTGGCTTTTGGAGTGGGGGTGGAGATTCTCCTCTCCCTAGATAGAAGTTATTTGCTTGTCTAGAGGCAAGAAGTATTCACATTGCTATTAGTTATCTACACTTCCAGAGTTGTGAAATAGCCTAGTCAAAGACAAAGACTTATATCCCTGTAGGCTCAGACAATCTACCCCTCTACCCCCACGAAGCATTCCATTGGAAAAATAGCCGGTAATCTGTTTTGCTTATTCCAAAGCCTTAAAGTTTTTCTTACATCAAGTAACCTCAACTCCCTTGAGATGGCAAAACACATTCTTCAGAGGGTGTCCTTTTAACCTTGGGAAGGTTGAGAATTGAATATGGAGAAGATGAAATGAATCAAATATACTGTAATGATATTTTAGTGTTAAGTTCAGGAACAATCTATGTCTGTGATTTAATTTCCAGTGTTTATGACAATTTGTGTGTATTAAAGACTTTGAGGGCTGGGCACGGTGGCTCACGCCTGTAATTCCAGCATTTTGGTAGGCCAAGGCGGGTGGATCATGAGGTCAGAAGATTGAGACCATCCTGGCTGACACGGTGAAACCCTGTCTCTACTAAAAATATAAAAAATTAGCCAGGTGTGGTGGTGGACGCCTGTAGTCCCAGCTACTTGGGAGGCTGAGGCAGGAGAATGGCAGCAACCCGGAAGGCGGAGCTTGCAGTGAGCCGAGATCGTGCCTCTGCACTCCAGCCTGGGTGACAGAGGGAGACTCTGTCTCAAAAAAAAAACAAAAAAACAGACTTTGATAGATTATCCTTATGGTTCCACCTTAAAATTGTGTAACATTTGTGATTTTAAGGTAAAATGAATTGCAATTTGACTTGGATAGCAGAATTGCATTATTTAAGATAACTACATATTCAGAATATTTCAGTATTTAGTTTATTTAATTTACAAATGTTACTGCTTGATCCCAAGAGTTCGAGGCTGCAGTGAATTATGACTGTGGCAATGCACTCCAGCCTGGGTGACAGAGCAAGGCCCTGTCTCCAAAAACAAAAAGAAAGCCCTCCTGAAAAGTGACTTGTCTAATTTTATGTAAAAATAACAAAGTTAATAAATTGAATTTGGCCAGGCGTGGTGGCTCATGCCTGTAATCCCAACACTTTGGGAGTTCGAAGTGAGTGGATTGCTTGACCCCAGGCATTCCAGACCAGCCTGGGAAACACGGTGAAACTCTGTCTATACAAAAAGTACAAAAATTCGCCAGGAATGGTGGTGCAAGCCTGTAGTCCCACCTACCTGGGAGGCTGAGGTGGGAGGATCACCTGAGCCTGGGTGGTGGAGGCTGCAGTGAGCAGTGATTGCACCATTGCACTCTGGTCTGGGAGACAGAGTGCGACCCCTGTCTCAAATAAATGAATACATAAATAATAATAAAATAAACTCAATTTTAAGACTTGTAAAAGTCTAGATTTAAAAATTTGGAACTTTGATAAATTAATAACAACTTAAAACCCAAATGTAAGTGGTCTTTTTCTATACACACCCACACAAATTTATTGGGATAGCAACCCATTGATGACTGGGAGAAAAGAGATGTGGAAGAAAGTCAAAGTGGGCTGGGACATGAAGCAAGAAATGAAGTCACATATTCTTTTTTTTTTGTTTATTTTGAGGCAGACTCTTTCTCTGTCGTCCAGGTGCTGGAATGCAGTGGTGCCATGACGGCTCACTGCAGCCTTGACCTCCTGTGCTCAAAGGATCCTCCCACCTCAGCCTCCTGAGTAGCTGGGAGTATATGCAGGCACCACCATGCCCGGCTAATTTTTTGTTTGTTTTTTGTAGAGATGGGTTTTCGAGATGTGGCCTGGGCTGGTCTCTAACTCCTGGTCTCAAGGGATCTGCCTGCCTCAACCTCCCAAAATGCTGGAATTACAAGTGTGAGCACCATGCCCGGCTAATGTCACATATTCTATTTTCTTTTAAAATGAGATATGTAGTAGTTTTAAAAACAATAGCCCCTCAAATCTCTGATACACTTTATATTGAGAAGTGGGAGGGAGGGTTCTATGTCCTCTCCTCCTTGAGTTTGAGCTCTGTGACTACTTGTGCAATAGAATATGGCGGATGTGGGCCAGGTACAGTGGCTCATGTCTGATTCCAGCATTTTGGGAGACCAAGGCAGGAGGATCACTTGAGGCCAGGAGTTTGAGATCAGCCTGGGCAACATATTGAGATTCTATTGCTACAAAAAAAAAATTTTTTTTTTAAATAGCTGGGCGTGGTCACACGCGCCTATAGTCCTAGCTACTCAGGAGCCTGAGGTGGGAGGATTGCTTGAGCCCGGGAGGTTGACGCTGTAAGCGAGCCACCATCTTGCCACTGCACTCCAGCCTGAGTGACAGAGTGAGATTGGCAAAAAAAAAAAAAAAGAAAAAGAAAGGAAAAAAAAAAAAAAAAAAGACCGGGCACGGTGGATCACGCCTGTAATCCCAGCACTTTGGGAGCTGAGGCAGGCGGATCACCTGAGGTCGGGAGTTTGAGACCAGCCTGGCCAATGTGGTGAAACCCTGTCTCTACTAAAAATATAAAAATTAGCCAGGCGTGGTCACGCATGCCTATAATTCCAGCTATGCAGGAGGCGGAGGCAGGAGAATCATTTGAATCTGGGAGGTGGAAGTTGCAGTGAGCCCAGATCATGCCACTGCACTCCAGCCTAGGCAACAAAGCGAGACTCTGCCTCAAAAAAACAAACAAACACACAGACAAAAAAAAGAAAGACTAGAAAAGAAGAACTTGGGCCGGGCGCGGTGGCTCAAGCCTGTAATCCCAGCACTTTGGGAGGCCGAGACGGGCGGATCACAAGGTCAGGAGATCGAGACCATCCTGGCTAACACGGCGAAACCCCGTCTCTACTAAAAACACAAAAAATTAGCCGGGCGAGGTGGCGGCGCCTGTGGTCCCAGCTACTCGGGAGGCTGAGGCAGGAGAATGGCGGGAACCCGGGAGGCGGAGCTTGCAGTGAGCTGAGATCTGGCCACTGCACTCCAGCCTGGGCGACAGAGCGAGACTCCGTCTCAAAAAAAAAAAAAAAAAAAAAAGAAAAGAAAAGAAAAGAAGAACTTGGCGGATATGGTACTGCCATAGAGTGCATAGAGTGTTGTCTGAGTGGGTGTGATCAGGCATGTTAGGTCTAATTCCGGATTTATAGTCCAAAACCTTGTCCAAAGCAACAGAGGCCAAAAAAACTTTGGGGAATATCTAAGCTGGGTGGGGGAAATCCCCCCAAAAATCTGCTTCCAGGCTCAGGCCTTAAATAACTGACAGCTTTCATTTCCTCTCTCTTGGGATGCTTGGTACCCAGCCACCATGCTGTGAGGAAGCCCAAATCACCCTGTGGAGAGGCCCACATGGAGAACCCACAGTCAGCAACAACCTGCCAACAATGTGTGTGAGCTATCTTGAAAGTGGAGTCCCAGTTGAGCTGTCCCAGCTGACAGCTTGGAGCACGGGTGAGTTGTCCTGCCAAGCCCTGCCCAGACTGCAGATTTTTGAGCAAGATAATTGTTGTTTTAGATTTGTTGTTTTAGACCACTAAGCTTTGGGGTGGCTTTACATAGTCATAGATTAGACATAGTGAAGTGCACAGATCTTAAATGCTTAGCCTGATGAATTTTTACATATGTATAAAACCATGTAACCATTAACCAGGTTAGATATAGAATATGTGCATCTTTCCAGAAGTTTCCCTAGTCAAACAGCTTCTTTGAAATGCTGTACAGGCACCTGAACTATTCGTTCACAGTTCTGGGCAGTTCAACATTTATTTTTTCTCAGCGATGTTTCCAAACTTAACTGAATTAGAAACACTCTCTTCAGCATCATCGGTGAAATAAAAATAAGGTCTGGTGTGTAGGCCAGAAAAGAACGAAGGCTCTAATGGAAGACAACCAGACTTCAATCTGTAACCTCTGGGAAGGAGGTCGGCAGGAAAATGAGTTGATCTGCTCTTAAATCTCCCATCAGCAAAGTCACCTCGTAAAATTCAAGTGCATAGGGTGCTGTCTTAATACCTGTGATCAGGCCTGTGAAGGCTAATTCGCTATTTACGTCCTCAACCCTGTCCAAAGCAACAGAGGTCAAAAAGGCTTTGGGGAATCTTTAAGCTGGGGGGAGGAGAGCCCCCAAAATCTGCTTGACCAACTGCTTTACTTCAAACTGTGGGTTGATTTCCATTAATCACACTTGGCCCTGATTACCCTGGAGCAGCCTTTCTTCCTCTGGTCTGGAGCAGGAATTTTAAGGGGTTCCTGACAAAGCAGGTCCCTGAAACCAAATAGTGGAGGCTCCAGGAAAACGCTAGGTGAGGAGGTGTCCATCCCCAGTCCTCTCCTGCCTGGAGACGCAAGTTCCACGCTTGCTTGTGATCTCCCCAGGTAGGAACCCGAGTTCCTCCACTAAATAGATTTTCCTTTTGTTGTCACATTAATTTGCAACTCATTAATAGTGACAGAAGTGAGGTACTGCACCGATGTCATTTGCATATTCATGAGTGACTTATTATTAAACAAATAAGATTTTCCTATCTTCGAGAGCACCCAAAGTAAGGCTGAACAGTACATTACACCGGCCCCGATGCTTTATTCTCTCTTTAATATGTTAATACATGCAGTTGATTTCTTTAAGTAAATACGCATCTATAAAACAACACGTACTTTATGAAAAAGAAATCATTTAAATAATAATCCATTAGCAAAGTTGGCAACAATTTAAGAGGAACAACCCATTAATACCAACGCGTGGGAATCAATTTGCGAATTTTAATTCGGTTGGGTGGTGGGTTACCGACGACCAAGGAGGAGGACCTGCGAGTATGTGCGTGCTTAGAAAAATATTTTAGTAAGTCTCCGGACATCAGGACTCGAATCCTTTGCGTTTCAGGTGCCGGCTCCCAGTAGGTGGAAAACTGCCTGAGTCCTCACGCGGATCAGCGTTTTGCCGGCATCCTCTGGAGACTGTAGTCTTGGGGCGAGAGCAGGCCCGACCGCCACGTCGACTCCGTGGCTTTTACGGTGCCCATCGGTTCCCCTATCGGCAACGGGTTAAGCGGGGTGGGGGTGGGGCAGGGCCTGGTCTCCTGGCGAGGCTGCCCCACCGAGCTGGGACTGGTGCCCTGCCCTCCCGCCCCTCTCCCCCGGCACGGGTTTAGTCACAGCCGGTTCTTTCCAGCTGGGGTCAGGGTGGGCTCCCCCCGCGGCGACGAGGAGCGCGGGGCCAACCGCGCGCCCTTATCTCGGCCGAGTCAGACACTCGCCGCGCGGAATCTGTTGACATTTACTATTGTTCGCAGGAGTCCGGAGCGCGGGGCGGGGGCGGGGGCGGGGGCGGGGGCGGGCGGGCCGAGGAGAGGCTAGGCCAGAGAGGGCGGCGAGTGTGGGGCCTGCGGGCGGCGTGTGTGTGTGTGCGCGCTTGCTTGCTTGCTTGCTTGCTTGCTTGCTTGCTTGCGGAGGGGGGGAGGGGCTTTCTTCACGGAAAATAAAAGTGGCCGGCGGGCCCGGAAGCTTCCAAGCCAGCTCGCCGGCCCACGCCGGGAATTGAGGTGGTGGTGGGGGGTGCTCAGGCAGGAAGATGGGCAGCCGGTAGTAGTGGGGTCCTCGGGGGTCGGGGTGGGGGCGGCTCCAGCCGCACGGCCCCCAGTGACCCGCAGGACACAAGTGCATTTGTGCCGAGCCGTGGCGGGGATTAAAGTGCCATACGGCCCGAGCAAGGGGGGCGAGGCGGGTGGAAAACAACTCCCCGCGCGCACAAAGCGCGCATTGTTCCAGCCACCTCCATTATGCCGCGCTGCAGCCAAGAGCCCGTTTCGCAACTGCCCTCCCGGCACTGGAGCGCGCGCGCGCGCGCACACACACACACACACACACACACACACACACAGGAATTCGCCCCGGCCGAGGCCGGTGGTGGGTGCGCTCAGCCGGGACAGGGAGGGGCCGTCGGGGCGCGGGGCGCGAGGGGCGGCGGGGTGGGGTCTCGCAGGCGTCTTTTTCAGCTCGGCTGCCTGTCTATTCAGGACTGGGCTTTTTAATGTCTTCTCTTCCTAATCGCCTCCCCAGCACTTTTCCGTTTCTCTGGCTCCTCTGCCCCAAGCGCACCCTGGAGACTGGAGCTCCCCGGGAGAGGCGGCGACGGCGGGGGTGGGGGGTGGAGAGGGCGCGCGCTCAGTCGCTGTCACCCGAGGATCGCAGCCCCATGCGCGCAGCGCTTGCCTGCTCCGCTGAGGACACGTGCGCGGGAGGAACGGGGAAAGCATTCCGCCTTTCAAGGAGAGGCTCCCGGAGCGCCCCCTCCCCGGGCTCGCTGGCACTCCAGGATTTCCCCCGGTCCGGAGTGGGAGCTGTGGAATCCCACGCCGCGTCGCCTGGCCTGCCTGCCCTTGCGTGCCAAGTGGGCCAGCTCGGCCACCCCCACTCTAACCACTCCGGTGCCCGGGCCCTGTCCTCAGCCCCCTTCGGCTTTCATGGCACTGGATAGGCGTCCCGAGAGGAATGTAAGGCTTGCCAGCCTCTTAGGACCCTGTCCTCCCCTGGCAGTGGAGCGGGAGGTGGGGGAGGGGTGCATAGAACCAACCCCATCCCCCTCCTCCTGTCGCGCCCTCCTGGTGGGCAGGTGGGGAGCGAAGGAGCCGGAGCGCTGCGAGGTAGCGCGGTCTGGTTTCCTTTACGTTTACAAGCTATAAATAAACTTCCCCTTGGGCGGATGCGCGCTGTGTCCAAGGGCGGCTTTCTGCCGAATCGGGCGGGTGGTTTACGATCTGGGCCGGGATCTGGTCCTAGCGCGGCCTGAGCCTAGGGTGGGGCGCTGGCTCCCGGAGAGCTCAGAGGTCGGCCAGGAGTGGCCGAGTGAACCTCCTCTTCCTCGCGGGGCTAGGGCGCCTCTGCACTGAGGCCCGAGGGTGGGGCTGGATGATTTATGAGCGGTCACCCCACCCCGCCTCTCCCGTTTCACTCGTTTTCCTCGTCTTCTCTAGCTCAAACCCGGTTCCTAAAGCCTCTATCCCCAACCCTGCCCACCGACCATTTGGCAATTTCAGGCTGTTGGAGCGCGGCTCCGGCTCCCGCCCCGGCGGGACGCGTGTGCACAGAGCGTAGGTGAGGCCCCGGGTGCTTTCGCCAACCGCGCTCCTGCCCGGGGCGAGGAGCCGCTAGCCGAGTCCGACCAGGCTGGGCGGCCGAGGGCGGCCTTGGCCGGAGAGGCTTGGAGGAAGGGCTGGCCGCGCGACTCCGGAAACCACGGGCCTGCCGGGTGGATCCCTGACCCTTAAGGTCACCGGGCACGGGGAAACCGCCAGCCCACACCAGAGCAGAGGCTACTGCGCCAGTCGGGACCAAGCCGCAGGTCTCCACATGGCCTCTGCCCTGGGGTGTGCAGTTATGCAAAGGAAACCCAGAGGTCCCGATAGAAGACCTTTAGCGGGGAGGCCACCACTAGGCCCAACACTGTGTCCTCCACCAAAGGGGTGCCGTTTCGCTCGGCCTTGGTGCTCACTCTGCGAGCGACGGAGGCAGGGCATCCTCGAGTCTCCCGCACACGTGTGCGTGTTGTGTGTGTGTGTGGAGGGGTGGCTAGTGTACGTGTATGGGCTTATGGGGACACTAAAAGGAGTGGGGTGCTTTTGGCAGCCGCTACGTTTCTTTTCGCTGAGACTTGAGAGGCCAGGGAGCAGAGGCGGCCAGCCGAGTGGGCGAGAGCCCAGCCTGACGTGGGGAGGAGGCGTCTTCCCGTCCGGAGGCTCGGTAGCATGCGCCCCCTTCTCTCCCGCCCCCTCCCCGCGCCGCGCCGCGCCGCGCCGGCCGCAGCCCGACAGGCTCGCTCCTCTGCCGGGTGTTTGTTTAACCCTCAACCCCTCCGCGGCAGCTGCGGGCAGAGGGATTCCTGGCCGCGCTAATCCTGGGGCTGGACCCCAACCCTGGTCGTCAGGAGCGCCCTTGGCTCTCCCGAACCTCGGGCCGGAAGGTCCCAGGGTGCCGGCACCGCAGCCACCCAAACGGGCCTGGGGGCCGTCAGGGGTCGACAGAAGGGGACCCTTGGCAAGGTCCCCATTGTTCCCCCGGGGCTGGGAAGCTGACTCACGCTCTGAGCACAGAGCGATGCGGAGTGTTTTCTCGGTAGCCTTTACCCGAGTGCTTTATTTAGACAGGCTTTATTTACAGTACACATGTTTTCGGCTCGTTATTCTGGAGGCGGGAATGGAAACTGGGCAGAGCAGGAGTTCTCCCCGTCAGCCTCACGTTTGGAAGGAGTTGAGACTCAGCCGAGTCGAAGGATCCCACTCCCGCTTGCTGTGTTCTCTAGGGAGATAATGTCGAAGAAAACAGTGAAGGGGTGGGAGTGGAGGGCGCTGGGGGACACACAGTGTCAGCCTCTCCCGTAGTGCCCACGCTTCAAAATGCTCATGCCCATTTTAGAGGGTTCAGAGAGGGCAAGGGCCCCAGAAGGTCACGCAGACAACAATCGGTTGTGTGAAAAGGGTCTTTAACTCCATTTCTTGGGCTTCTTCCTCTCGGGTTTAGACCTGCAGGGTTACCCAGGTCTTGGTCTCTCTGGATTCCGGGAAGGGTCTTTCATGGAGGTCAAGGCCAGCCAGGCGACTGGAAGGCCTCTGGTTGCCAGTCTGCAGTCAAGCATCCTTTTTGGCAGCGGCTCAGTAAGTGGGGTGGTCTGGTTAGGGACTGCAGGAAATTGTCTGAGCTAGATTAAATATTTTACAAAACCTTCGGGGGGCCTACGGTTGACTTGAAGCTGGCAATGTTAAACCAAACAAAAGTTAACGAGTTCTCTCCTGACTTTTTAGGTACAGTTCAGAGAAAACGGTGGGTAGCGCTCTTTGGAGGAAGCAAGTTTAATGGCGTTTCCTTTCATTTTTCTCCACATCATTCTCTCTGCTGCTTGCAGGGCCTCATAGCCTCTCCGGGGCTGGGGTGGCAGAAAGGCCTCTTCGGGGTCCCTCTTTGAAAGGGCTGCAGCGGACTTGAGCTCCTGCGGCCACGAATTCCATGCTTCTGACTCTTGCTTGGAGTAAAGTGCAGCCTCACCGGAAGTGCATGGCCCTAGGAACTGCACGGGACACAGTGCAGACACTCGAGGCCTTTTCTGGCCTTCCCCTAGGGCAACACACGGGGGTGGGAGGAGAAAGGCCTACACTTCAGGACTCACGACCTAATAACAGCCTTTTCCTGGTTTTCTCTCCCTCTTTTGAGTCTTTAGCTGCAAATCCTGTACTGCTTTCTGAGGATTGTCCTCAGTGTTTCCCTCCCTGAATCACACACCCTTTTGTCCCTGCCCCCTGGCTTGAGTGTGACTGCTCCCTTGCATGATGCCCACCCCATTCTCGTATTCAAGTTGCAGTGTAGAAGCTCTCCAGGCCAGAACTGAACTGCGGCCCTGCGAGAGAAGGAGGCAGCTTGACCTTTGCAGGAAGGGAAGAGAAGGCAGATTCACAGCTCGCAGCGCTGCAGGGAGACACAGAGATGCAGGCGTTGCCACAGCCCCAGCAGCTCTAAGGGGAGCCTGTAAGAGGAAACCAGCTCCAGGAGGCGAGGGAGCTTCTGTGCGGTGTGTGTGCCCCAGTGAGATGCACAGGCCGAGCAGTGAGAGAGGAACTGCCTGGGGGAGCTGTGGCTGCTGCCAGCTCAGTGCAGTGTGGGGGTGGGGTGAGGGCTCAGAGAGGCTGGGGGGCTAAGATTAGGGCTGCCTTGGAGGATGGGGCCTCTGTAGAAGACAATAGCTAAAGGAAGCTGCTTTGAAGAGGCCAGACCACATGGGTATGGCTCATCAGATGGGGGGCAAGGTCCCAGCAGCTTAGGCAAGTATGCCCTAGGAAAGATAGATTTGCCAAAGGACACAGAGTCTGGAGCTTGGTGAGCTTGGTTAGGTTATTAAACATTAATTTTTGGGGGTGGTATCTTTGAGACAGGACCTTTCTAGGGAAAATAGAGAGCCCTATACTTCTAAATCCCAGGGGACCCCAGGCACAATGACCTACTCAGCCCGCAGCCCAGGCCCACCTAGGGCTTGTGTCCGGGCAAGGGGTTCCAGAGCGTGCAGCCCACGTAGGTCCCTTCCCAGGCTCTGGGGTAGGGGGTGGGCAGTGAAGGGGTGAGCCCGCTGTATATAGAGGCAGCTGACATTTGAGGGTGGAGGTGGGGAAGGTGCTGCCTCAGCTTTGGCGCTGGAAACCATTGTTTGAGTCTGCACCCAGCGCTTCTCCAGCAGGGCTAATTCTCCACGTGTCCAATTTTCGTGTCTGAAAAAAAGCAGCAGCACAGAAACAAAACCATATGACAGGACTGGGCTGCAAACCTTGAAGAATCGAGAGGGTGGGGGAGGTGGCGGCTGGGAAGGAGGAGGGTAAATGGTGTGTGTGTGTGTGTGTGTTGGGGGGGTGGGGTGGCGCACAACTCAAAGTTTCGGCTATTTCCTTCCCGATCTCACCTCCCGGCGTGCTCATCTGATGCAGTTCCAACTCCCTCAAACGATTCCGCAGCCCTAGCGCTTGCGGGAGTGTGGAATTGCAGTCTGGAGGAAGCGAGGCGCTGCCGCAAGAGGCAACGCACCGAACCCGGGAGTGCAGAAGCGCAGGCCGGCAGCAGCGCGACCCCTGGGCCGCGGTCAGCCCCCTGCGGCTCCGTCCTCCTACCGGCCCCGAGCGGAGAGATGGGTCAACGCAAACCTTCTGCAGAGATGGGGGGAGGGGAAAGAAGGGGGACAAGGCTTTTCCCAGAAAGCGGAGGGGAACTCGCCTCCTTCTCCGGGGTGCGATGATGCCCCCACCCCCCGCGCCCCGACCTCCCTGAGATTCGTTTCCTTAAAAAATAGCCAAAGGCCAAACATTTAGCTACGGGTTGAGCCTTCCCCCCACCCCCACCCGGTGCCCTCTCTGAGTTCTCTAAACCCACGAGGCACTTTAGGCCTGGCGTCCCCCGCCCTCCCCCGCTTCCGCCTGCGCACGAGCCAGTGGCGGTCACTTCTGCGACTCTTTGGAGGCCGACGGCCGGGAGCTTTGTTCTCCCGGGGCTTCCCCCCTCCTCCCTTCCCCTCCCCCCTCCTCCCTTCTCCTCCTCCCTCCAAGTCATCCCGGTCTCCACACTTTATCTGCGCCCCCCCCTTCCATGTCCGCGCACACAAACAACCCGGGCGCATAATCTCATTAGCATAGGCCTCGGTCTGGGTGACCGCGAGGCTCCCTGCGCGCCCGCGCGCAGCGCTCTGTTTCGCAGCAAGCCGGAGTTTCCACCATGCATGCGCCCGGGGCGGGGGGCGGGGACGTTCCGGGTGACAGTGAGGCTTTGGGGCAGGCCGGGAAGAGGAGGCCGCCCGGGGCAGCGGGAGCCGCGGGAGGAAGGCCCCTCCCAGCGCCCAGTTGCCTTGGTCCCCGGAGCAGATGGCAACTTTGTCTCCTGGTGTGCGCTCAGCGACTTTCAACACATTCAAAAGGCAGTGCTCAGGCTGTCGGGGAAGCCTCGCTGACATTCAGAACCGATTAAAGACCCGAGACGGTGCCAGGCGCAGTGGAGAGTTATGAATTAATCATGGGGGTTACCGATATCTGAGGCTCCCCAGGGCAGCCCCTCTATTATAAACAGCCCCCACTGCCTACTCCTGACCCGCTCCCCTCCCCCTCCCCCGCCGCAAAGGGGTAGCCGCGGCGTCTTTTGCACTGCCCCAATTAACAGCCACGCGGTAATGTGCAAAGTGTTTGCCCTGCCACCCTCAGTGCGGTCTCAGGCCGGGGCGCTGGGCCTGCCAGACTCTCGCGGAGCAGCTCAGTCTTTGGGACAGGCCCGGAATGAGCTCTGTGCTCTGACCCGGGTATGGGGTGGAGTGATGCTCATTCTCTGTCTCTGTCGCCCAGGCTCGGCTCCCTTCATCACCGTAGAAGGAGGCCCTAGAGAGCGGGCGACGTCGGGGACCCCCTACAACCTGGGTGCTTGTTCCGGGTCCCCAGAGCAGCTACAGGCTCCTGGTTTCGCGCTGTGGCTCTGGCTATGTTCCAGATATGGAAAAACGAGGTTCGTGTGTGCCGTGAAACTCTGCCAAGTCCCTGGGCCTCCTAGGAAGAACCCCCATGTCTGGAGTCACCCTAAATGACCCGCACCCCCGGGAATCGAAGCACACATCTCGACCACCGAACTTGCCGTTCTGCGTATTGTTAAATCACGCACACCGTTCTAATCTCCCCTATTTATTTCCCAGGCCTGCCTGGCCACAGATTTCTGCAAGACGGAGCAGGCTTCGGGTTCCTCCTGCTTCCAGAGGGGCCATAAAAAACAGATGGTCTCATTAGGAACAATTTATGCATATATATTTCGAAGAGTTCAGCAGAGCCGGCGTAGGTTTGCAGCCCCTGCGTCAGGCAAGAGCAAAATATCACCACTTGCAAATGTTTCCAGTTTGCAAAATAATGGCCTATCCAAAGTAGCTAAGCAACGAATTACTCAAACACTAGAAGGTTAGATGCCAATATTATCACATTCGTCCTGTTCCTTAAACCGTCCTCCTCCGCGGTCTTTGGATTTCGGAGGGAGGCTCCTGGGCCTCACACCCCTACGCCCGCGGCTTCCTTTCATGACTATTTCCAATCTCCAAGTCAAATCACTTATTAATTATAGAGGCAACTCGAGCAAACCCAATTACCCGTAGGCAGCCCTTCCCAGATGGGAAGTCTGTCTCACACGGCTCCCACGGTGGCCCAGTTTCTTCTGGGGAGGTTTCTTTTGCGTCCGATTTCTTTTTGTCAGTGGTCCGCCAGCGGCCCTGAATGTTTCCTCTCCCTGATTCTTCTTCCTAGAGGCAACTCCATTTTCTTACCCTGTTCCCTTTCCTTCCTCCAAGGAGACATCCCCGCCCCTTAGGAGCTGCTGCCTTCAGGCTAAATTTACCGCCGCGCCAAGTTTAAGCCTTAGGCGTTGCAGATCTGGCGTAGGAATGGCGGAAGCAGTAGACAGAGCCCTATTCATTTGCAAAGGCGGAAGGCAGAGTGATTCGCTCAGTTGGCTGCCCCGCGCCTCGTCGGTCCTCCCTTCAGACGTAGCCCGTGGCTTGGGCTCACCTCGGTTTGTGAGATGTGTCCTAGGACTCTGCGAGGCTTACCCCTGGTGGGAAAAAGCCCACTTCACTTTTAATGTCCTCACAGTTCTGGCCATATGGTAATAATAATGCTAACTACCAGGACTTTGTGCTAAGCATTTGACATATACCTGTATCTTCTTTAAACCTCGTAGTCACACTTACACGAATATCCCTCCCATTTTGTGGATAAAGAAACTGAGGTTAAGAAACTGGCCTCAAATCACACAGTTAGTTGAAAATGAAGCCCTTAATCCAAAGCCTGTGTTTGCATTCACAGCGCCAAAGACACCTTCCAGAAGAGTACAAACCATAGGGGGCAGTTGGGGGGCTGTTTGCTTGCAGCAGAGGACGCCTGGGAGCGCAGAGGCCTCGGAGGTTGCAGTCAGAAGGTCTAGGCGTCGAGCTGCGAATAGCAAAGCACGCCGGCGGGACGCCAGAGAAACAGGCGCACTGGGGATTTGGGGCGTTAGGGGAGCTGTGCTGGCTAGGGGCAGAGTTTTGGGGTGAAGCGCGGCTGCTAGAGTCTTGCAGCCCGTGGAGATGGGTACTGCCACCCTTTCGCGACCGCGAAAGTCGCTTCCTCGGCTGTGGTGCCCTTGGGACGCGCTGTGGGGTGCGGTAGGCTCGCCTTGGCGATCTTGAGGGTGTGCAGGGTGCGGGGAGCCTCGGGAAGGTCCCCAGGGGCAGTTGGCCTCGGCCGCGCTGCCACGGCGCCCTCGCTAAGATGGAGCCAGCAGTTCCGCGGAGGAAGGGAGGGGAGGAGAGGAGAGGAGAGGGGAGCCGAGAGAGGGATGCGCGGGCGAGCTGGTAACCGTCTGCAGCGAGGAGTGTAATTGCCCCTGTGACCGCGGGCGGCGAGGGCGGGGCGCTCACCCGGCCTCCTCCCTCCGACTCCGCCGGCTGCGCGGAGGTGGTTTTTGGCTGAGAAGGCGCGGAGCACCTCCAGGGCCTGGCCGGCTCTGCGCTAGGCGAGGCCACTCCTAGCCCTCGACGCTTGGACAGCTGTCCCCGGCGCTCCAGCCTGGGGCCTTCTACAGCGCGGGGCCCACTTCCCTCTGCCCCCAGGCCAGTTCAGGCAGTAGCCTCCCTCTTCTTTAGGGTGCGCCCTGGCCGGGGCCTGGGGCTATCAGCTGCACCCCGGTGACCCCGCTGCCTCCTTCCCTGGAGAGCGGCGTTGAGGGGGCGAGGCGGCCACCCTCGGATGCCAGGTGACTTATGTGACCCTCCGCCCCGCGCCCTGGCCAGGGCGCACCCTGAAGCGGGTGCGCTTCGGGTCGCCCTGGGCCACCACAGATCAGCAAGGCCGACTTCAGTTGCGCGGCACTTGGCCGTGGGTCCCCGGGTCAGAAGGCAGAAGGGCCGCCGAGGCAGTCCGTGCGCCCCCGGATCTCCCCCACGCTTTTGGCTTGTGAGCTTTGTCCTTTGGTGGGGCTCCTGGCCACGGGCCGAACGGAGGGGGCCGGGCCGGAGGTGGGGAGGGAGGCCGGGGCCGGCCAGGGATTCCGGAGTTTGTAACCCGTGTAGTTTCTGGCTTTCACGGCTCGTTTGAAATCCTCCCACAGGAAGATGTCTGCCAAGGAGGCCTGCGCGGCTCGGAGCCCCGCGCGGCCACCCGGGTGTGTGAGTGTGCGGTGTGTGTGTGTGTGTGTGTGTGTGTGTGTGTGTGGATGTGCGTGCCTGCGCCCGCTATTCCCGGGAGGGGAGGGAGAGCCAGCGCCGGCACTTTCCCGGCGGCAGCGCTGCGAGAGTGGCTTGCAGCTCAGGGCCTGGCACCCAGGGCTCGCTCGCACCCCGGGCTCGGCCCCGCCGGCACCCCGCGCCCCTCTAGCGCTTTCCTCCCTGCCCCCTCGGCAGGAACTGTTAACCCAGGCAGGTGACGGCGCCCCGGCGCCCGTCGTGCGTTGGTCTTTATACCTCGTGAGTTCAACACTAATGAGTTATGGGTTGGCCCACGAAAACATAATGTGTAAATTAGGAATTTAATGATGTGTAAGATTAAAAGCTGCGCAGGGTTGCATTTATTTAAGGCTGCCATCTTGTGTTCGCAGAGAAATTACTTGAACGACATTGACCCCCCTCGCCCAGAGGACTGGAAATGGCGCGGGGGCGGGGGTGGATTGTGGAGTCCCAGGCAGTGGGACTTGAGGCCCCTCGGGGCTGTTGTAGGGTAGGAGGGAGGCCTGCGGGCGGGCTGGGGCTGACTTTGGGTGGTTCCCTTCGTAGGAAGCCTGTAGAGCGGCAGATTAAGACCCCTCCTGCCCCATCCTCTTTCCTGGGTCCAGGATTGGCAAGACTCAGGGGGGTCGTCAATTCCTGGAAAAGTTGTTGCTCCAACCTGTCTTGGTGCCCCTCGTACTTTGTAGGGATTGTTTCCAGAATTCAAAAGCACCTGTTTTTATACAGTTATTATTATATTATTGTCTTTCACCCATTTCTCTTTAGTTGCCCAAACCCAAGCTGCAGGGGTTGGGTCTACCCTCAATAAGATAAAACCTGTCCCGTGAGCTAACCAGGGTTCCCCCAGATCCAGACAGGCCAGGACTCTGGATCCTGAATCCTCGGGTTTACACAAATTTGTGTCACTTTTTGTGGGATATTTTCTTCCTTTTTTGCAAACTCGATGGGAATGTGAAAGCAGAGATTCCCTGCTCTTATGCTCTGACATTGGGGCCTGCATGCCTGGGCACAGGCCAGCAACCACCTCCACCTTTGTCATGTTGATCCGGGATGATATCTCTGGAACTAGGGAGATTTGTCTCCTGCAGTTTTCTAGCGGCAAAGGCTCCTGTCACTGTATGTGCCTTGAGGCTTTCTCACAGGTGCTTCTCAGACCCAGGGGAGGTCTGTGATGCCATCTTGGGAGGCCAGACCAGAATGGCCACCAGGCCAGGCCTTCCATCTGGTTCCGATACTAGGGTGACTTGCAGATGGGATGCCTCTCATGGCCATGAGATCTGAGACTTCTCGGACAGTCTCTGGCCAGCCCTGCAGCAGCTGCCTTCCTCCCTCAGGGACTGCTTTCTGCTTGGAAGAATGAGATGGCCTGGGGTGGATGGAGTTGTAGTGCTTTGGGGGATCGGGCAGGCATCAAAGCAGATGAAGAAAGGATCGGTTCATGAACTTTTATTTAAGGAATGAAGGCTTGTCTTGGTAAATTATAGAGTACCAGTGCCCCGAGGGACTTTCAGCGGCTTCCAGTGTGTGTTTTCTAGGCCTTGAAAGAGTTAATTGGAGAAATGCTGCTCCTGGTTTGTCTGTTTGCTCAGGCCCCACACTTATCTAACCAATCGCTGAAGGGATATAACTTTAGAAGTTTCATTCTCTTTCCCACTTGGTTGGGAGTTTCAGAAAACCCCTGCTTAAGTAATCATGATAATCCTTTCAAATTCCTTAGGGTCTGAGGCCATTTGGTGTTCCCACTGGAGTCTTGTTAAAAAAAGACAAGGAGAGAAAAAGCATGTAATAAAGAACACTGCAACACATCTCCCTGAAAACATCCCCCCTGACATGGATATGGTGCTCAGATAAACTTACCTTGTCCCCAGGTTTCTGAGAAATGCTACTGCCAGGCCTGGATGTTGGCCAGGAAGGGAAAGATCAAAGGGAAGCCAGGTGAGAGACCATCTTTTCCCTCTTGGTGGAAACATGAAGGGGACGTGTGGCCTCCTTGGGGGCAGGTGGAAAACAGATGTCATTGCAGGGAGCAGGTCAGAGTGGTAGGCCTTTGAGATACTACTGATCAGATACCAGGACTGCTGTTCTCAGGAAGAAGGTGTGTGGTTTTCTGAGCTGCTTCAGCCAGCTCTTTCTCATTGGTGTATGTTTTATGATGTCCATGAGGGGGTCTTTCAACTCTGGACCTCCCCTCCTCCACCCAGATCAGCCTGTCGTGGAAAAATGCTAGCTCCGTTCCTGATCCAGGCTGGAAGGGCCCTGGACATCCCAGCCTTTTGTGCAGCCCCGGCCTCCTTCAGTCCAAGAGGATTTTGTTTTCCCCAAAGAAATTCTTCACTGAGCTATCACAGTAGGCTGGCCAGAACCTGTTCCCATTTCTGGTGACATTCTCTGGGGTTTTGTTTAGTCCTTTATGCACCATTCCCTAGGAGGCTGCAGGAGGAAGTGAAAGAACGCTTGGCTGCAAGCGTTTTTGTAGGTCTGTTCTTGTCCTGTTCTGCAGCTGATCTATTCCTGCACACTTAGGCAGGCCTCCTCCCCTCTCTGTACCCTGTTGAGCTGAGGGGTGCGGAGGGGGATGATTTGCAAGGGCCTTTTCAGCTTAGACATTCTCGTATTCTCTTTGATAAGGCCAGATGTAGCTAGGGTTCTAATCCCCAAAACTGGATGTAGCTGGGTAGAGGCGAATGGCAGCTTTTGATGGATTAGGAGGTGTTGGTACTTATGGCTTTTTTGGCAACTCCTCTGTGGTAGACAGCCTTGGCTTTGCTTGTTTAACATTTGGCCCCCCTTCTAGATTCAGAACCCACACTTTGGGGGAACCACTGCTCTGTGACTCTCAGTCCCTGTGCTTTGTGGGGAGGGAACCGACTCCTTCTCCTGGCTGTAAGAAGTGGGATGAATGGAGCATTTGAACCTGCTCCCTCACCCCACCCTGGGTCACAACAGTTGGCTCAGAGGTGGGTGTGGGCCCCAAGGGGGTCCCAGAGAGACAATTTCAGAACTTGCTCGCTCTTTCTTTCTTTCTTCCTTCCTTTCCTTCCTCTCCTTCCTCTCCTTCCTTTCCTTCCTTTCCTTCCTTCCTTTTCTTTTCTTTGCCTGGGCTGGAGTGCAATGGCGTGATCTCGGCTCATCGCAACCTCCGCCTCCCAGGATCAAGTGATTCTCCTGCCTCAGCCTCTCGAGTAGCTGGGATTACAGGTGCCTGCCACTATGCCTGGCTAATTTTTTGTATTTTTAGTAAAGATGGGTTTCCCCATGATGGCCCGGCTGGTCTCGAACTCCTGACCTCAGGTAATCCACCTGCCTCGGCCTCCCAAAGTGCTGGGATTACAGGCATAAGCCAACGCGCCCGGCCAGAACTTGCTGTTTCTAGTGGAAAAGAGAGTTGCACTTCCTACTGGGGTTACCAAAAAGATAGGCTATAAGCCTGGGATGACTGGCAGCCTGAGAACGGAGCCAACAAAGACAGAGTAGAGGCCGGCAACAGATTCTTCATTGTTTGAGCCCCTGGATCCAGCTGAACCTGAAGCTAGCCCTGTCCCCGGATATTTCAGTTACTTGTGCCAATAAATTCCCTTTCTTTACTTACATCACTTTGACTTAAGTTTTCTGTCGCTTGCAGTTGACAGAGTCTTGATTTACCTGCCACCTCAGGGAAATGTAGAGATTTGGAGAAATGAGATCTAAGAGGCATGGAACCTGGATGAAAAGCCAGATCTCTCTGTCTACCACAGTGCATAGCTCAAGAAGCTTTGTCATTATTTTAGTTATTTTTCTGGTCCTTTTACATCTTTCTGAAGGACCCACCCAGAAGGGAGCCCGGTGTGCTGGGGCATCTTTTATCCTAGTTGGTGCCAAGGAGAATGTTTGCTTTTATTTCTGGTGGAGCCTGTTCAGGATTTCATGCTTTGCTTTCAAACCCTTTCCTAAGCTGTTCTCCTAAGATGAAGTTCTCTTCTTTTGGTTTTCTGTTTTGTTTTCTTGCCCTCTTTCCAAGGACATATTCTTGACTTCTATCCATTATCTTACTTTGATTTTTTTTTTTTTTTTTTTTTTTTTGAGGTACAGTCTCGCTCTGTTGCCCAGGCTGGAGTGCAGTGGCGCCATCTTGGCTCACTGCAGCCTCTGCCTCCTGGGTTCAAGCGATTCTCGTGCCTCAACCTCCCGAGTAGCTGGGATTACAGGTGTCTGCCACCTTACCAGACTAAATTTTGCATTTTTAGTAGAGATGGAGTTTCTCCATGTTGGTCAGGCTGGTCTCGAACTCCTGACCTCAAGCAATCCGCTCACCTTGGCCTCCCAAAGTGCTGGGATTACAGGCGTGAGCCACCATGCCCGGTCATTTCTGTTAATTTGATCTTCTATATTCTACTCAGATCTGGATCTGAATACAGTGCTTAGCACATAGTAGTAAATGCCTGGTAATCATTAGTTTGTCGTGGGGTGAATTACATTGCTTCCTTCTCCTTGTCCACCATACATTAGCAACTTGTCTCCCTTCTTTTGAGCAGTTCCTAATGTCCCCAGAGGGGTGTTATCAACATCTAGGAAAGAGGTGGCCATCTTCCCTGGCTCTGGTCTAGATAAATGAGTGTGGTCCCCCTCTCCTCTTTACCCCACTGCAGCCAGCCCTGTCATGATGTAAAATATGACAAGTCTTGGACCAGGAGATAAGAGAGCTGGCGTCAGGCAAATACTCTAGTTAGTCTTACTCACACCCATTCCAGCTCCTTTCTGCCTTCTTATCCTCTACCACAGAGGCTACGTAAGTGAAATTCTCAAGTCCCCAGGCTCCTTTAGAGCTAGTAGTAGCCATGTGATTCAGTGCTGGTCAATTAGAGGTAAGCAAAAATCACTGGGAAGGGTTTCCCTTCCCAAATAAGGCAAAACCTTCAATGGAGAAGACTATTTTTTTGAGACGGAGTCCTGCTCTGTTGCCCAGGCTGGAGTGCAGTGGAGCCATCTCGGCCCACTGCAGCCTCTGCCTCCCAGGTTCAAGTGATTCTCCTGCCTCAGCCTCTTGAGTAACTGGGATTACAGGCACCCACCACCACGCGCAGCTAATTTTTGTATTCTTTAGTAGACATGGGGTTTCACCATGTTGGCCAGGCTGGTCTTGCACTCTTGAACTCAAGTCATCTGCCTGCCAAAGCCTCTTAAAGTGCTGGGATTACAGGTGTGAGCCACTGTACCTGGCCAGAAGACTTTTTTTCTGAGACAAGGTCTCACCCTGTTGTCCAGGCCAGAGTGCAGTGGCTCCCTCTCGGCTCACTGCAACCTCCACTTCCCAGGTCCAAGAGATTCTCCAGCCTCAGTCTCCTGAGTAGCTGGGATTACAGGCGCCTATCACCACGCCTGGCTAATTTTTGTATTTTTTTGTAGAGATGGGGTTTTGCCATGTTGCCTAGCTGGTTTCAAACTCCTGGAGCTCAAGTGATCTGCCCGCCTTGGCCTCCCAAAGTCCTGGGATTATAGGCATGAGTTACTGTGCCCAGGCCCTAGCGTTCTTAACTGATATTCCTGGACTCTGTTCCCAGTTCAGCTCTTAACTCACTATGTGGTCCTGGGAAAGTGACTTCACCTCTATGGGCCTCTGTTTCTTCATTTGTAAAGGGAATATTTGTGAGTACTTGTTTTAGAAGATTTTTTGACTCTAATATATTCTGATTTTTTTTTTTTAAGACAATGTCTCACTCTGTTGCCCAGGCTGGAGTGCAGTGGTGCAATCAGAGTTCACTGTAACCTCGAGTTCCTGAGCTGAAGTGATCCTCCCACCTCAGCCTCCTGAGTTGTTGGGACTACAGGTGCATACCACCATGCCTAGTTAATTTTAAATTGTTTGTAGAGATGAAGTCTCCCTATGTTGCCCAGGCTGATCTCAAACTCCTGGGCTCAAGTGATCCTCTCACCTTAACCTCTCAAAGTGTTGGGATTACAGGTGTGAGCCACCGTGCCCGGCCTATTCTGATTTTATAAGCGTAGCTTTCTGTGTTTTTCCATTGTCTCTACTTTGTATTTAGGCCTTATTGTCTGAGGCTGCCATCTGGTCTCCTGATGTCCAGGTCTGCTCTACCTTCCACATTTTACACGTTACCACAAGATTAACCCAAAGTATAGGAGGACTGCTTTGTCATGCTTGAAAATTGCTAATGGCTCTTGCCCACAGAACAGAATTGTGAGCCTTTTGACATTGAAAGCCTCTGTGAATTGGCTCAGTTTACCATTTCCTTAACTGGTCTGTTCCATGCAGCACGCCTTAAATCTTCCGTGAGCGCACCTGGACTCATTGCCTGGAATGTTGGTCCTGAGCCTACATCACAGACCAACTCTTTCTTTAAGGGTTATCTCAATTTCTTCCTTTTCTGTGGAACCTTTCTTGGTTCCCAACACTCTCCCTAATCCTAGAAGTGATTTTTTTCCCCTCTTGAATTCTCAGTATTCTGTGTAATTCACTTGGGCCTTAAAATACTCTCCTTTTGATGAACTCGAGTTCCCAGCTGTAGCCATGAGTTCTTGATTATAGGGTCCAGGTACATGACACGTAGTGTCTGGTATACAGTAGATGCTTAGCAAATGATTCATTGTCAGAGATAAAGCATAAACCAAACACCATTGCTAATTCAGGCAGGCATATGTGTGTGTAATTACTGTAGCCAAAGGCACGCATACATCCTTGAAGTACTGGTATATTTGGAAGTTGATTTGCAAGGTCTCTGACACCATATTGGTGAGAGGCCAAGTCTTCTGCAGAAACAAGTTGGTAAAGGCTCTATATTTAAACATAACCTGGAGTGGATGTAATAACTATCACTGCAAACCAGCTGCATAACAAATGACCCCAAATCCCTGTGGCTTACCACAGACACTCATTTCTCACTCATGGATGGCTGTGGCTTCTCTCCTTCAGGCTTTGGGTTGGATTTAGGTCAGCACCATCCATCTCTCATTCCAGGGTCGGTCCCAGGTTCAAGTAGCAGCAGCTACCTTAGGGGAATGTTCTTCTCATGGCAGACAGTGGGAGTGTAGGAGGCCAGGCCCAACAAAGCAAGTACATCAAAAACCTCTAATTGGATCACATTTACTGTTTTTTTTTTTTTTTTTTTCTCCCAGACAGGGTCTCCCTCTGTCACCCAGGCTGGAGTGCAGTGGTGCAATCTTGGCTCACTGCAACCTCCACTCCCCCAGGCTCAAGTGATTCTCCCACCTCAGTCTCCCAAGTAGCCAGGACTACAGGTGTCAGTCACCACGCCTGGCTAATTTTTGTATTGTTTGTAGAGACAGGGTTTCGCCACGTTGGCCAGGCTGGTCTCAAACTCCTGAGCTCAAGCCGTCCTCCCACTTCAGCCTCCCAAAGTGCTGGGATTACGGAGATGAGCCACTGTGCACAGCTGGATCACATTTACTTGTATTCCATTGGCCAAATTAAGTAATAGAATTGAATCTAACGTCCATGGGGCTGGGAAGTATACTTCTTCCACGGAGGGGTCGGAGTAGGGACAGGGAAGTAAAGTTTGCTGAGCAACCATACAGTCTGCCAGAGTGCACGAGCAAAAACCAAGGTTCCAGTTACGAGGGCTGGAAGCCAGAGGGGTGGTCCCAACCTGCTTGGGACCACATAAGGAATTCCAAAAGGAAGAGGGGCCCGGTAAAGATTATCAGCAGTGGCCGGGCGCGGTGGCTCAAGCCTGTAATCCCAGCACTTTGGGAGGCCGAGACGGGCGGATCACGAGGTCAGGAGATCGAGACCATCCTGGCGAACACGGTGAAACCCCGTCTCTACTAAAAAAATACAAAAAACTAGCCGGGCGAGGTGGCGGGCGCCTGTAGTCCCAGCTACACAGGAGGCTGAGGCAGGAGAATGGCGTAAACCCGGGAGGCGGAGCTTGCAGTGAGCTGAGATCCGGCCACTGCGCTCCAGCCCCGGCGACAGAGCGAGACTCCGTCTCAAAAAAAAAAAAAAAAAAAAAAAAAAAAGATTATCAGCAGGTTGCCAGTGAAGAGGAGCTGGAGGCTGGCATTGGAACCCGCCACATACCCTTTATGGCTTGGATGCAAATCGCTCGTAGTGAAGCTGCACACTGCTTTAAAAACATCTCGGCTCCGGCAGAAGTGCTAGGTTCATCCAGGTGCTGTTAAAGCCCGAATCTGCTGTGGATATTGCAAATCAATTTTTCCACCTCAGTGATTTCTCCGTCTCTCATTCCACTGTTCCTTCTTAGTGGGGAAGAATTTTGATTCCCATTTTCTTATTATGAAATATTGCACTGTGGGAATGCATAGGCTTTTAAAGGAAATCACAATTCACTTTCTGGAGTGTGGAGTCTTCTCTCCTGGGTGTTTACCATTTGGGTCCTTCGAGAGCAAGAAGAGAGAGAAGCCAGGAATCTTGTCTGCACTGGAGGGAGTAGCTGAGGTTCTGCTGGAGTGATCCCAGGTTTTCCTTTCTGTTTCTCATGGGAACAGATTTCACGGGGGAGTAAGGCAGCCCCTGAGATGACTGTATTGCATCTCAGAGTCCCGGGGAAAGAGAGACCTGGCCCTCTGACCACTGACGAGCACGCTCCCTCGCTCCTCTTTGCTTTCGTGCTGCATCTGGGAAATGCCAGGCTTGTTTCTGAAGCTCTCAAGTGGGAGCTGGCGCTTGCCAGACGATGAGAGCTGATGACACATGTCTCTTCCCAACCCCTGCAGTCAGTGATGTGATGTTGGTAGCTTGGAATCGGCCCTGGTGGGAGTATTTACACCACAGAAATCAGCAAATGCTACAATCGGGCTTCCCCCCACCCCACACGCCGGAGATTCAGTTGTTTAATATTTACCGGCACATTGCTGCTGCTGAGGGAAAAGTCCATGGCCTTGAAACCTTAGAAGAGTCTTTCCTAAGGTTTCTCAGAAGCCTGCCGTCCTCCTTGCAAAGGCAAAGTGAAAGTTTGTGAGATGGAGGTGGGTGGGGTGAAGGGATGGATATAGGAGAACCAAGGTGTGTGTGTGTGTGTGTGTGATTGTGTGTGTGTGTGTGAATGAAGAAGTCCCACTATCCCAGGTTTGTCCGGCTCTTGATACAAAAAGGAAGCCTTCAAACACTTTTTATTTATTTATTTAGAGATGGGATCTTGCTCTGTCACCCAGGCTGGAGTGCAGTGGGGCAGATCACAGCTCCCTGCAGCCTGGATCTCTTGGGCTCAAGTGATCCTCCTGCCTCATTCTCCCGAGTAGCTGGGACCACAGGCGTGCACCACCACATCTGGCTCATTTTTAATTTTTTTCTAGAGATGGAGTCTTGCTATGTTGCCCAGGCTGGTCTCAAACTCCTGGGCTCAAGTGATTCTCCATCCTCAGCTTCCCAAAGTGCTGGGATTATAGGCATGAGTCCTTGTGCCCAGCAACAGTTTATTTTTAAATTTAGCCAAGTCCCATTTGAGGCTGATTGGCTGCCCTGGACAGAGGTAGACTTGTTTGGGGAAGAATAGGAAGAAGTGGCCAGATCTGTAGGGGCCACCCATAGCCATCTTTTTCTATTGAGCACACGTTCATCATCCATCACCTGGAAAGGCTATAAATCTACCCAGCATTGGAAGGCTCCAGAATGAATTGGGTGAAATTAAACATTGGCTATGTGAGAGGGCTCTGTTGGCTCACACCCCTTTATCTTGAGTCAGGACTGTTTAGGGTTTTGCCGACACACAGTGAGAGCCCGAGAAACGTTTACTGAATGAATAAGTGAATGAATGAATGAGTGAGCAAGTGAGGGTGGAAGGAGCCTCAGATGACTCCGCTCCTTTTCTTTTGTGTTTTCATTCAGTAAATATTTTTGGATCTGTGCCAGGCGCCGTGCCTCCATGGATCCCTGGGCCCCAGATTGCACAGTGTTGCCTGGCTGTGGCTTGCGGCCTCACCTACGTGATCTAAGGGTAGGGCCTGGGTTTTCTACCTCCCGGTCCCCTGCCTGGCCCACACAAAGGCCTTCATCAGTTCCTGCTGGTGCTGCTGCCACCCCCGTTGATCCTTTGGCATGGTGTTGGCAATCTCCTAAGGAGAAAGGAATAATGTTGTCTTCTGTCACGTAGCAAAATAAAAGCTTTTGGCAAGCATGAAGACTGGGAGGCCTTTGCTGCCACACGTATAATTAGAACTTTGGGCTAAACCCATCCCTGAGGAGTGAAACATTACATTTTAAGGCACATGCGTATTTATTTATTTAAATAAAGCAGTTCCCTTCATTCCCTCTGATGACATCACTGCTGAAAACAGCACCCAGTTCTTCACCACTTTAAAGGGGTAACATTTTGCATGCCTTATTTTACTTCAAACCTTCTGAGCCATGACGAGAGTATTCCAGACCTACGCTCGGGGCCCTTGGATGGGCATTTTTCTTCAGGTGCAAGGATCATTACAAGGAATGCATTCTTAAACCAGGCCAGCTCCCAGCACACCATTTCCACATATGGATATTAATTTATGTGATCACTTGAATACAAACGCTCAGCTGTCTCCATAAGTTATAGAAGCAATCATCCCAGGGAGCATCGGAGACACCGAGAGTCAATTCTTGTGTAATAATTTCATATTCGAGCCAGGGATGCCAAATCACAGCCCCTTTGGATAACATGTGAGCCTGTGGAAACACTCCCCTCCCCCTTTTTATTATTGTGCATTTTATTTCTCCATAAAATACATTTATGCCCTGGAAAAACAAACCAACCCGGGGGGCCAGGCTGATGATGAGATGCAGGGTGTACCTTGTTGGTGCTGCTGAAGCTTCCATCCTGGCCGCTAGCAGGCACCATGGCAGGGAGGGATGGGGCGCTGCTGAGAAAGCTCTCCAGGAGCCCGGAACCTGAAGGAGGGAGAGACATGAGAGATCCATCCAGGAGCCTTGGAATGGAAAGACGTTACATTTGCCCCCACCTCCATCTTGGTAGGAAGCTCCTATTCCCCCCGCCCCCCCCCTTTTTTTAAACCCAGCATTACACGCCTGTAATATCAGCACTTTGGTAGGCTGAGGCAGGAGGATCACCTGAGGTTGGAGTTCGAGACCAGCCTGGCCAACATGGTGAAACCTTGTCTCCACTAAAAATACAAAAATTAGCTGGGCGTGGTGGCACGTGCCTGTAATCCCAGCTACTCAGGAGACTGAGGTGGGAGGAGTGCTTGAGCCCAGGAGGTGAAGGTTGCAGTGAGCTGAGCTGGTACCACTGCACTCTAGCCTGGGTGACAGAGTGAGACCCTGTCAAAAAAAAAAACAACAAACCTGAAACAGTTTATGATTCACATACCGTATGATTCATCCTTTTAAAGTGTACAATTCAGGGATTTCCTTTAGTACATTCAGAATTGTGCAACCATCACCACTTTGTTTTTTTTTTTTGTTTTTTGGTTTTTTTTTTTTTTGAGATAGGGTCTCACTGTGTTGCCCAGGCTAGAGTGCAGAGGTGCGGTCATGGCTCATTGTAGCCTCAACTCAAGTGATCTTCCCACCTCAGCCTCCCGAGCAGCCGGGACCATACCCAACTAATATATATATATTTTTTTTTTGTAGAGAAAGGGTCTTGCTATGTTACCCAGGTGGGTCTTGAACCCCTAGGCTCAAGGGATTCTCCCACACAGCTGGGACTACGGGCACTTGCCACTGCACCCATCACCACTTTTTATCACCCCAAAATATACCAATTAACAGTCACTCTTAATTTGCCCCCAAACCCCCAGCCCTAGGCAACCTTTAATCTACTTTCTATCTCTATGGATTGCTCTATTTTGGACATTTCATATAAATGGAATCATGCAATTAAGGCATTTTGTATCTGGCTTCTTTAGCTCAGCACAGTGTTTCCAAGGTCCATCCGTGCTGTAGTGCGCATCAGTACTTCATTCCTTTTTATGGCTGAATCATATTCCATTGTATGGACGCACCACATTTTGTTTACCCATTGATCTATTAGTGGATATTTGGGTTGTTTTCACTTTTTGGCTATTGTGGATAATGCTGCTATGAGCATTTGTATAAACGTTTTATGTGACTATATATCACCTGGGCTGGAGTGGAGTGGCACGATCTCGGCTCACTGCAACCTCCGCCTCCCCAGTTCAAGCGATTCTCCTGCCTCGGCCTCCCCAGTAGCTGGGATTACGGGTGCCTGCCACCATGTTTGGCTAATTTTTGTATTTTTTGTAGGGACGGGGTTTTGCCATGTTGGCCAGGGTGATCTCGAACTTCTGACCTCAGGTGATCCACCTGCCTTGGTCACCCAAAGTGCTGGGATTACAGGCGTGAGCCACCGTGCCCGGCCAGGATGTATGTTTTCATTTCTCTTGCGTCTATACCTAGGAGTGCAATCATTGAGTCATATAGCAACTCTATGTTTGACTCACTGAGAAACTGCCAGACTGTTTTCCACAGTGGTTGTATTATTTTTCATCCCCACCAGCAGTGTATGTGAGCTCCAATTCCTTTCTTTCTTTTTTTCTTTTTTTTTGAGATGGAGTCTCGCTCTGCCGCCCAGGTTGGAATGCAGTGGCACGATCTCGGCTCACTGCAACCTCTGCCTCCTGGGTTCAAGCGATTCTCCTGCCTCAGCCTCCCGAGTAGCTGGGATTGCAGGTGCTTGCCATTGTGCCCAGCTAACTTTTTGTATTTTTAGTAGAGACGGGGTTTCACCATGTTGTCCAGGCTGGTCTCGAACTCCTGACTTCGTGATTCGCCCGCCTTGGCCTCCCAAAGTGCTGGGATTATAGCGTGAGCCACCGTGCCCGGCATCTTTCTGTTTTTTATTTTGAAAATTGGGGTAAAACATACATAACACAAAACTGATGGTCTTAACCATCTTTGGGTGTACATTTCAGTGACTTTACGTCTGTTGACAATGTTTTGTAGCTATCACCACTATCTATTTCCAGAACTTTTCCATATCTCAAACAGAAACTCTATACCTATTAAACAAAAATTCCTCGTTCTCCCTTGCCCCAATCCCTGGTAACCTCTATTCTACTTTCTGTCTGTGAATTTGTTTATTTTCGGGTTCCAAGTCCTTTTACAGTTTTCCTGACAGATGTCTGTATGAGTTCTGCCTGAATACCTTCAGTGACAGAGGGCTCAGTCCTTCGGCAGACATCCCATTCCAGTATCAAAATCATGTGGTTAAAAAGGTTTTTTAAAAAAATAATTTCTGCTCCAATCAACTCCCATCAGGTCCATCTACTGACCTTAGTGCCCTCTGGATAGAAGACGTGGAGAAGAAGTTGACTTCCCTACCCACAAGATAGCTTGTGAGGGAAAACCCAGGCTTTCCTTTTTTAGACAAAACCGAGGGCCTCCAGGACCTAGCTTGGGAAAGACAATCTCTTAGCAGGGTGAAAAGTGAACAGTTCCGACCTTGTCCCCCCCCCCAGAGTCCCTTGTGCCCCCCCCCCAGAGTCCCTTCCCGTAGGGGACCCTCATTTTCAGCTCCTCTGATACTACAACGCTGGGTCCCCTGCATGGACGCACTCTTCCCTCATTGGCTCCTCCTTGCTCAGCTGAGACCACTAAATAGGGAAGGAGGGAGAGGACAAAAGGGAAATCGACACAGAATACAAAAAACATAAAAGCACCCTGGCTTACAAAGCACAGGGGTCACACCCAGCCCCACAGAGCCTGCCCAGTACCGTCCGCAGGCTCTTTCTCTCTGCCATCTATATTCTTTCTTTCAGAAAATCCTATTATTAGTCACATGTTGGACCTCCCAGAATGATTCTCTATGTCTCTTATCTTTTCTCTTACATTTTCTGTCTCTTTCTTTATGCTCTATGCTCTTGAAGCGTCTCTTGATTTTTTTTTTTTTTTCTGTCAGGCCTTCAATCGATGTCATTCACTCTGTCTCCATGTTTTTAATTTCCAAGGGCTCTTGCTTTCTTTCTAATTGTTAGCACTGTCTTCTTGTTTTATGGATGCAGTAGCCTCACAAATCTCTCTGAGGGTACTGTGTAAAGCTTTCTTCTTTTTTAAACAGTTCTCCTCTGTGCTTTAAATTATCTCTGTTTCTTCCAGGATCAATTTTTCTGTTGTTCACCTTTGTCTTTCTCTTTTATGTTGCAGGCATTCTTTAGATGAGCAACCATGGTGGCTGCGACTTCCTGCGGAGCAAGAGGAACATGGACCATAAGCGTCATGTGCACGGGGGTGGGGAGCGCTGGTGGGTGAGCTGGGGTCTCCCAAATGATGGATTGTTGGGGAGCTTTCTTTCAAGGCACTAAGAAACACACAGGTGGTTCCAGTTCTTGGAAAATGTGTTCCAGTTCTTCAGAAAAGTGTCTTTCCCATTTTTGTTGTTGCGGTTATCAGGAAGTGTAAGCATAGACTCCAGTGGTTGACTAAGAAACCAAGAAGTGGCCGGGCTCGGTGGCTCACGCCTGTAATCCCAGCACTTTGGGAGGCTGAGGCAGGCAGATCACTTGAGGTCAGGAGTTTGAGACCAACCTGGGCAACATGGTGAAACCCTGTCTCTGCTAAACACACACACACACACACACACACACACAATCAGCCAGGGTGTAGGGTACAGGGTGCATGCCTGTAATCTCAGCTACTTGGGAGGCTGAGGCGGGAAAATCACTTGAACCCGGGAGGTGGAGGTTGCAGTGAGCCTAGATTGAGCAACTGCACCCCAGCCTGGGCGACAGAGTGAGACACCATCACAAAACGAAACCAAACAAGAAACCAAGAAGATTGCTCCTGGCTCTTCTCTGTGTCCCCCTCCTCCAGGCAGATGGAGACGGTGGTAGGGTAACCAGCCAATCCAGCTGAAGGCCCCTGGTTAGTCCAGTTTCCAGCCACACTGCACAGTCCTTCCCTCAGGGACCCCCCAGATCTTAGCCAGGAACCTCTTCCTCATATCTCCCTGACTGGGAAGTTTCTAGCTGTGGCTCTCCCTGCTCTGTTCACCTGTCGCCACCCTTCCTTCTGTTCTCTGTCTTCCAGAAACATGTTGAAATCGCTCATCTGCTGACACCTCCCCTTCCTTACTGTGGCTTTATACTTTTTTTGTTCCTTCACCATCCTATTATAGGGATCTTGGGAGGGAGAAGGGAGATAAATGCATGTGCCCCAAGTATGTAAAACAGATAACATGCACAGTGCATTTTGCACAGTATCTGCTCCACAAATGTCAGCTCCTCTTAAAATGATGACCTGCTATTGTCATGTCCAAGGGTGTGTGGAGGCAGGTGTGGGAGTCAGTGGGTCTGTGAGGTCTCAGTCAGTGCAAGAGGATAGGGAATGGAAGATGCAGGGTGTGGTCTCTTTCAGTGGTTTCTGTGTCCTCCAGCTGTAGTTTCTCCTCTTACAACATTTATTATTTAAAATTGATTTCTAATTGCATTAATAATAAATGAATATATGCCAGCATAAAAAAAATGTAAAACATTGAAGCTATCTCATGCCAACTCCAATCTCTTGCACCCTTCTATCTTAGCTTGGGTCCAGGAAGGAGGCTCTGACATAAGAATATGAGTGCAAGTCATTTATTTGGGTGGTAGCATCAAGATGCACCAATGAGGGGGACAAATAAATGACCAGGGAAAAGGAAGGGAAAGAAAAGGAAGGAAACCCATAAAGGAGGGTGTGTTAGTCCGTTCTCACACTGCTATAAAGAACTGCCCGAGACTGGGTAATTTATAAAGGAAAGAGGTTTAATTGACTCGCAGTTCCACAGGGCTGGGGAGGCCTCAGCAAACCCAATTATGGTGGAAGGGGAAGCAAACATGTCCTTCTTCACATGGTGGCAGGAAGGAGAAGAATGAGAGTGAAGGGTGGGAAAAGCCCCTTATGAAACCATCAGATCTTGTGAGAACTCACTCACTATCATGAGAACAGCATGAGGGTAACTGCCCCCACGATTTAATTACTTCCCACTGGGTCCCTCCCATGACATGTGTGGATTATGGGAACTACCATTCCAGAAGAGATTTGGGTGGGGACATAGCCAAGCCATATCAGAGGGTTATCAGGCAAGTTATTACTGTGGCCAGGTGGAGCCCGGTCTAGCTGGGACTTGTGGAAGTCAGCAGAAAGCTGACCCACCCAAGGAGCATGGAGCCAGGGCATTTAGCCACCATGCGTGCTTTCCTGTTGGGCTCATTGATGGGGATCTTTGCCATGGCTCCTGAGCCCACAGCTTGTATGGTTCAATTCACCCCAGACATTCCTCTTAGAGGTGAGAGGGTGCCAGTGGAGATCACTGATTGGGAAAAACACGTTATTTATTGTATCTGTAATACATATATGTATTTATAAATATATTTGTCCAGATAAAGATCTGGAAAGATATTGTAGAAGGCAGAATTCCAAAAAATGGTCCCTCAAGATTCCACACCCTAATCCCCAGAACCTGTGAATGTGATGAGATTTCACTCCTGTGACTGTGTTATATTCAGTGGCATGATTATACAGATGGGCCTGATCTAATCACAGGAGCCCTTCAAAAGCAGAGAATATTCTCTGGCTGGTAGCAGAACAGGAAGATTGGTTGGGAGCAGTGGCTCAGGCCTGGGATCCTGGAACTTTTGTGGAGGCCGAGGTGAGAGGATCACTTGAGCCTGGGAGTTGAGACCAGCCTGGACAACATAGTGAGACCCTGTCTTAAAAAACAAAAACAGGCCGGGCGCGGTGGCTCAAGCCTGTAATCCCAGCACTTTGGGAGGCCGAGGCGGGTGGATCATGAGGTCAGGAGATCGAGACCATCCTGGCTAACATGGTGAAACCCCGTCTCTACTAAAAATACAAAAAACTAACCGGGCGTGGTGGCGGGCGCCTGTAGTCCCAGCTACTCGGAGGCTGAGGCAGGAGAATGGCGTGAACCCGGGAGGCGGAGCTTGCAGTGAGCCGAGATCGCACCACTGCACTCCAGCCTGGGTGACACAGCGAGACTCCGTCTCAAAAAAAAACAAAAACAAAAACAAAAACAAAACATGCAAACAAGAAACCAGAAAGGCAGAAGGAGAAGTCAGAGAGATTTGGAGCATTAGGACTAGAAGTGCTGGTCCTGGCTTGAAGATGTGCAAGAACCTGAGAGTGGCCTCTAAAAGCAGAGAGCAGTCCTTGGTCGGCAGCCAGCAGGGAAATGAGGACTCCCATCCTGCAGCCATGAGGAGCTGAATTCTGGCAATAGCCTGAATGTGTCTGGCAGTGGGGTTTCCCCCGGCCTCTCCAGATGAAAGCCCAGCTTGGCTGATACCTTGACTTTGGCCTTCTGAGACCCATTGCAGAAAACCACCCAGACTTCTGACCTACAGGACTGGTAATAAATAGGTGGTGCTTTTTTTTTTTTTTTTTTTTTTTGGACGGAGTCTCGCTCTGTCGCCCAGGCTGGAGTGCAGTGGCGAGATCTCGGCTCACTGCAAGCTCTGCCTCCCAGGTTCACGCCATTCTCCTGCCTCAGCCTCCCGAGTAGCTGGGACTACAGGCGCCTGCCACAACGTCTGGCTAATTTTTTTGTATTTTTAGTAGAGATGGGGTTTCACTGTGTTAGCCAAGATGGTCTCGATCTCCTGACCTCGTGATCCGCCCACCTTGGCCTCCCAAAGTGCTGGGATTACAGGTGTGAGCCACCCCACCCAGCAATAGGTGGTGTTTTAAGCACTAAGTTTGTAGTAATTTGTTATACAGCAGCAGACAGAAAGATACCTATACACTAAAGTGTTGATGGTGGGGATACCTGGGAGGTGACAGTGAGATATTTTTATTTTAATATTTTTGATGGTCTATATTTGCTAATGTTCTAGAACAGTGTGCTTGTTCTTCTGTTATATTAAAAGGATCTTTTTTTTTTTTTTTTTTTTTTTTTTTTGAGATAGAGTCTTACTGTGTCCCCCAGGCTGGAGGGCAGTGGTACCATCTTGGCTCACTGCAACCTCCGCATCCTGAGTTCAAGTGATGCTCATGCCTCAGCCTCCCGAGTAACTGGGATTATAGGCCCCCGCCACCAAACCCGGCTAATTTTTGTATTTTTAGTAGAGATGGGGATTCACTATGTTGGCCAGGCTGGTCTCGAACTCCTGACCTCAGATTATCCCTGGGCCTTGGCTTCCCAAAGTGCTGGGATTACAGGCGTGAACCACCATGCCAGGCCTTTTTTTTCAGACAGCTTCCCACTCTGTCACCCAGGCTGGAATGCAGTGACGTGGTCACAGCTCACTGCAGCCTCGAATGCCCAGGCTCAAGCGATTCTCCCACCTCAGCCTCCTGAATAGCTGGGAACACAGGCTTGTATATTCATCTGGCTAATTTTTAATTTTTTTGTAGAGATAAAGGTTTTGTTATGTTGCTTAGGGTGGTCTGGAATTCCTGGGTTCAAGCGATCCTCCTGCCTCAGCCTCTCAAAGTGCTGGAATTACAGGCATGAGCCACTGTGCCTGGCCTGAAAGCGAGATTTTTTTTTTTTTTTTTTTTTTTTTTTTGAGATGGTGTCTTGCACTGTCGCCCAGGCTGGAGTGCAGTGGTGCAATCTCAGCTCACTGCAAACTCTGCCTCTTGGGTTCATGCCATTCTCCTGTCTCAGCCTCCCAAGTAGTTGGGACTGCAGGCGCCCGCCACCACGCCCGGCTAATTTTTTTTTGTATTTTTAGTAGAGACAGGGTTTCACCGTGTTAGCCAGGATGGTCTCGATCTCCTGACCTTGTGATCTGCCCACCTCCCAAAGTGGTGGGATTACAGGCGTGAGCCATGGTGCCCGGCCTGAAAAGGAGATTTTAAAAAAATCTTTCAGAAAACTGGGTGGAAAGCACTCCCTTTCATCTTCTCCCTTTCTCCTGAACCTACCACAGGTTCTTCTTTACCTCTTCCATGATATTTGCTGTATCTTGTACCACATATATTATTATTAACATAATATTTTTTATAATCACCTTTTTCTCTTAAAAAGGAAGAACCCTAAATACTTGAGCCTCCTCCTGAGCAATAATATTCATGAAGTTATGCGTTTGCTGTTCCATTTGTTTCTCCTAGCACATCAAAATACATAATTATAATTATTAAAAAATACAAGTTCGCTGGGAGTGGTGACTCATGCCTATAATCCCAACACTTTGGGAGGCCATGGCGGGTGGATCAGTTGAGGTCAGGAGTTCGAGACCAGCCTGGCCAACATGGTGAAAACCTGTCTCTACTAAACATACAAAAATTAGATGGGCGTGGTGGTGCACACCTGTGATCCCAGCTACTCGGGAGGCTGAGGCACGAGAATTGCTTGAACTCGGAGGCGGAGATTGCAGTGAGCCGAGATTGCAGCACTGCCTTCCAGCCTGGGCGACAGAGCCAGACTCCATCTCAAAAAAAAAAAAAAAAAAAAAGGTCTATCCCAGCAAGGTCGCCCCACACACAAACATATATATATATATATCTATATATACATATACACACACACACACACACAAAAATACATAGACACGCATGGGTCCGTGTACCTCCATTGGTATACAAAACAGGCTCTGGGAATGGCTGATCTCATATAATCCTTTTGATGCTTTGGTTTCAGTTGAAAACAAAAGCCTGGGAAGGAGGGTTGGCTCGTGGGTGCCTGAGAACATCAGATGCAGCCCTGCCCATAAAGCCCAAAGGCAGGGGAACACGGAGGCCTGGCTCCTGTCTAGGGCTGTGGAGGGGAAAGGACCCTACAACAGGAGGAGGTAAAGCCCAGATTCGTGTTTCTGTAAACTGCCCTGCCCATGGGTGGTGGCAGAGCTGGGGTTCGGCCCAGCCCATCTGATTCCTCAGCTGGGGTTCATGCCATTTTGCCTCCCAAGGAAAAGACCAGAAGGAACTGGGCATGAACTCAAAGACCAGGGGATGAAACAGGTGTGTGTGTGTGTGTGTGTGTGTGTGTTTATGGGTGTGTGTGTGTTTTACCTGAAGGAAGGAGGAAGCAGTGGGGAAAAAAAAGTCAGAAATTTGGGTTTTCATATTCCTGGGCCTCATGGGAAATTCATACCAGAGCTTTCCTGGTTAAAGTACCCACCAAATGGCCGGTTACTTTATCTTTGAAATGAGAATACTGAAGGTAGGTTTTGTAGAATGCTGGTAGTGAAGTTAAAAATACTTCTTGCTAAAATCATATTTATGACTACATTCATGGTTCAGAGTATCTGGATATGGAGAATGACTGGTCACTGAGGTCCTCCCTTTTGTCCTCACCCCTTACAGTCTGTTCTGGAAACAACAGCCAGAGGGATCCCCTGAAACCCGAGTCAGATCCTGTCCCTTTTGGCACAGAATCCTCCAGAGCCTTCCTGTGTTATATGAGTGAAAGTCAAGGGTGTTAGGAAGGCCCTGGCTGGTCTGGTTCCTACCCCCCTCCCTTCTCTGAGCTGAAGGCCACTCACCTCCCCTCCCTTCCTCCCTTTCAGCCACATGGGCTGCTTTGCCATTCCTGGAATACACTGAGCTCACTCCTCCCTCAGGGCCTTTGCACCGGCTATTCCCTCTGCTGTTATGTGGTTCCCTGGCCTGCTCTTCTGTATTGTCTGCAGGGCTCCCTCCTGCACTGCTCAAGGTCTTCGTTGAAGTGTCAGTTTCTCAGTAAGTCAGTCCCTGGTTATTCTTTTGAAAACTGCAACCTTTCCCCAAACCCCCAGCTCCTATATTCCCTGTCTCCTTTTCTCCTTCCCATTCACCACCTTAAAACTACATGTTTGGCTTATTTATTTGTTTGCTACCTTTCTTTCCCACAAAAATGTAAGCTCTTGACTGCAGGGATTTAAAAAAAAATCTGTTTTGTTTACCACAGTTTCCCAGGGCCCACAACAGCGAGTGACATATAGCAAGTGCTGGGTGATTATTCGTTGCATAACGAATGACTGAGCCAGCGAATGACGGGTTGGAAGGATTAAATGAGACCATGCGTGCGAGGCACGGAGTGGGGGCACAGTGGCCTGATTTTCTGAGGGTATGGCCTCGGGCTCTTGCCTGCCTTGGCCCATGGATCCCGTTTCTCTCCCAGGACTCCTTGTGGTTTGAACGCCAGTGGCCACGCTGACAGAGCAGCCCTCAGTTGGCCAGGCTTTTGCTGGATTTTCAATAAGTGATTTCCCTCCATGGACAGAGCAAGAATCATTTAAAATCATTCATGAGAAACTCATGGCTGTGATTTCTGCAGGCGGCTCTGCAGGCCACGAGAGCCTGCGAGGGTTTGTGGGGTGAGCAAGGGGAGGTGACAAACGGGGAGCGAAAAACATTTAGCTCTCTTCTCTGTGACCTGCCGCCTCCTCTTTTTTTCCTGAGACTTGGGTCATAAGAGCTGTTTGGGACAGGAAAAAGCTGCTAGGGTGAATGTCAAGGCACAGCCATGCTCCGATCTGACGCATCTCGGACTTTAGCCCCCACAGTAGGGGATGTGGTTGTGGCGGACCCAGCTCCCCACTGCCCTGCTCTGTCTTCCCAGGCTGGGAAGCTGCTCCCTTAAGGCTCAGCCTGGAGCTTGGTTGCCTTGGTTCCCTAGCTACATGGTTGTGGGGTGGCCCCTAGGGTTCATCTCTGTAGCCCCATGTACCCCGCAGCCCTCGCTAGTGGTTCAACCTGTGGGATTGGAATTTTGCCAGGGAGCATCTCTGCTCCTCCTGGTGGCTTGCCTTGACCTGCTTTTTGTAGCAGACACTTTTGGTGCCCCACCCGCCTGCCTGTAGCCTGGCCTCTGCGCTCAAACACCCATGCCTCTGCCTGAGGGAGTTTTGCTGGCTGTGCACTCTTCCTGCACGCAGGGCAGGCCAGAAATGCAGCCCTGACGGGGGGATCAGCAGATAAATATTCCAGCTGCCTCATCCTTCTGTTGGGGAAACTTTGAGGCGTGTTCTACGCCGTCTCCCAGAGATCCCCGGTAGGATTGAGCCCCAGTTGCCCACAGTAACAGCTGCCTTGATTACATAAGCTTTCTTGGCTTCCTTCCCTTCCCTGCTGGCTTCCTCGCTTCCTTTCCTGGGATCATTCTGATTGGGGTGGAATAGCGATGGTTGCAAATTCTTTGTCATCCCCCGCTACTAAGAGGTCGGGTGTTGTTATGGATTGAATTGTGTCCCGCAAAAAGATATGTTGAGATCTCAATCCCCAGTACCTGTAAATGTGACTTCGTTTGGAAACAGGCTCTTTGCAGATGTAATCGAGTTAAGATGAGGTCATACTGGATTAGGGCGAGCAGCCCTGAATCTAAGGACGAATGTACTTATTAGAAGAGGAAATGTGGGCACAGAGACACACAAACACAAAGAGAGAAGAAGGCCATGCAAAAAGGCAGACACAGATGCAGAGACACACCACGTGACTGCAGAGGTGGTGACGGGGTGATGCTACTGAAACCGAGGAATGCGAAGGATTGCTGGCAACCACAGAAGCCAGGAAAGAAGCCTGGGACAGATTCTTCCTCAGAGCCCCCACGGAGGAACCAACCCTGTTGACCTCTTGGATTCAGACTTCTGGCCTTTAGAACTGTGCGAGAATGAATTTCTATTGTTTAAAGTCACTCAGTATTGGCCGCGCGTGGTGGCTCATGCCTGTAATCCCAGCACTTTGTGAGGCTAAGGTGGGTGGATCACTTGAGGTCAGGAGTTCGAGACCAGCCTGGCCAACATGGTGAAACCCCGTCTCTACTAAAAATACAAAAACTAGCCAGGCGTGATGGCAGGCGCCTATAATCCCAGCTACTTGGGAGGCTGAGGCAAGAGAATCGTTTGAACCCGGGAGGTGGAAGTTGCAGTGAGCCGAGATCGTACCACTACACTCCAGCCTGTACGACAGAGCAAGACACAATCAAAAAAAAAAAAAAAAAAAAAAGGCCACTCAGTCTGTGTGGCACTTTACTAAGGCAGCCCTAGTAAACTAACAAAGTGTCTTTCTCCATTCCCTTGAACCTGGGCTGGGCTTGGGATGGTTTTGAGCAATAGCATGTGGCAACATAATGCTGTGCTGGTTCTGGGCCTAGACCTTGAGAGGCATGGTGGCTTTCACTTCATCTGCCTTGCAACCCAGTCGCTGTGCTGTTGGGGGAGTCCAGGCAACTGCATGGAGAGGCCTGCATAGCCCCCGTCAAGCTGCCAGGCAACAGCCTGCGCCAACTTGCTAGCTCTTTAGAAAACAAGCCTTCCAGCCCCACTTGAGCTGCCCTAGCTGATGCTCAAGTTGTAAAATTGTAAGCAAAAAATGGCTGTTGTTTGTTTTAAGCCACCAAGTGTTGGGGTGGTTCATTGCCCAGCAATAGATAACTGAAACATGTATGCACTATTTGCACTGGAATCCTTGTCTTAATGTATTCCTCTGGGGGAACACTCCAAAAATCTTATTCTGCTATGGTCTGAATATTTTTGTACCCTCCAAAACTCATGTTGAAACGTAATGGCCAATGCAATAGTGTTGGGATGTGGGTCCTAATGAGACGTGTGTAAGTCATGAGGACTCCATTCTCACGAATGGATTATGTCATTATAAAAAGGGCTTGCAGGAGTAGGTTCCTCTCTTTTCTGCTCTTCCACTCTGTGAAGACACAGAAAGAAAGCCCTCATCAGATGCCAGTGCCTTGATTTTGGACTCTCCAGCCTCCAGAACTGAGAAGTAAATTTTTGTTCATTATAAATTACTCAATGTCAGGTGTTCTGTTAGAGCAACAGAAAGCTAAGATGTCTGCCATGTTCCTTCTTGCAGATTGAGCCCCCCCTTCAAATTCAACCTAGTTCTTCCCACCCTACTTTTTCAGGCCTGATCCCTCTGGACAGCTCTCTGCTCTCAATTGCCCACAAGCTGACACCTGGCTCCCTTGCCTCAACTGGATGTTCCCTGCAGGTCTTTCCCAGAGGTAGGACTGGGACTGTGTGCCAACATGCACACCGTCCCAGGCTGCCCTCCAAGAGCCAGCCTCCATGTATTGGTCAGGGTGGCCCTGGGGGAAGTTGATCTCTGCCCATTCCTGGTTCACAGCCCTACTCCATGTTGGTGGATACCCAGCATGCCTTCCACACCCACAGTCCAGCATTATCTCAGAGCGGCCATTGTGGATTCCTGTCTGTTGCCACATTTAACCCTGTCAGTCACCTCTCCTGAAAACCCCATGAGTTGCATTTCTTGGCTGGCATCTATAATGAGAGAATGTCCTTGTGGGCTTGTGGAGGGCATGGTGACTGACTCTTTGACACTTATCACCCCTCTGCGTGCTCCATCTATTTCTCTTGCTGGGGACTGGGTTGGGAATGTACTTGTGGCTCAACCCTGACCAATGAGTGGGGGTTTACTGGATGGAGGCTTTGGGGAAATAGTGACTCACTCTGAAGAAAGGTCAGAGTCTAGTCTACCCTTTTTCTTTTCTTTTTCTTTTGAGACAGGGTCTTACTCTGTCGCCCAGGCTGGACTGCAGTGGCATGATTTCGGCTCATTGCAACCTCCTGGGCTCAAGCAACCCTCCCACCTCAGCCTCCCGAGTAACTAGGACTACAGGTACACGCCACCATGCCCAGTTATTATTATTATTATTTTTAATAGAGACGGAGGTCTCACTATGTTGCCCAGGCTGGCCTCAAACTCCTAAGCTCAGTCGATCCACCCACCTTGGCCTCCCAATGTGCCGAGATTACAGGCGTGAGTCACCATGCCTGGCTAGCCTACACTTTTCTTCCTCTGGACTTGTGTCTGCCTAGATGTGTCCTCTGGGATGGCTGTGAGCACCTCACAATCATGCTAAGAGAAACCAGTCTTAGCATGAGGCTGACAGGAGGCCAGCTGAGTGCGCAAATGGGGACAACCAGGTCCTTGTTGACATCATTGAGCTGCTCAATGTCCTCTACCTGGAGTCAGCCCACCAATGCACTCCATGTTACTGACATCAATTTCCTTAGTATTTGAGCCAGTACTTTTCCAACTGTGGATCAGAACCAATTAGTGGGCTATGAAATCAATTAAATGGCTCACAATCACCAATGAAAAAATTGAGCTAGAATAGGGAAGAACAGAATAGAAAATATCAGAGTATGTCACATGTAGTAGTGCTTTGTGAAACTTTTGTCTAGTGCATTCAGAGCCAAAGTGGAAACTGTATTCCTTACTGTGGGTCATGGCCAAAGAGTTCTAAAGCCACTGGTTTAAGCCAGTTTGAGTGGAGGTTTTCTGTAACTTGTAGTCAAAAATATCTATGACATCCGTTTTCCCATCCCCCACCCAATGACACAAATTCTTTTCCACCCTAGCCCCTTTCTTCCTGACAGTAACCCTCATTTCTGCCCTAAGTCTTTGTTCACATTCTTCCTCCCACCTGCAGAGCCCTTTGCTTCTCTCTCCTCCCCCATCCATCCTATCCAATCCTTCCAGTTCCAGCTTAGGCTGGCTGGGCCTCTACCTTGATATTTGTAATAGTTTAGAGTGTGTGGCTTTGGAGCCACACTCCCTGGATTCGAATTTCAACTCTGCCACCTCCTAGCTCTGCAATCTTGGACAAGTTAGTGAACCTCTTTGAGCCTCAGCTGCTGCATCTGTAAAATGGGAATAATAACAGTATCTGTCTCAAAGAGTTATGAGGATTTTTTCTTTTTTCTTTTTTTTTTTGGATACAGAGTCTTGCTCTGTTGCCCAGGTTGGAGTGCAGTGATGAAATCTCGGCTCATTGTAACCTCCGTCTCCCTGGTTCAAGTGATTCTTGTGCCTCAGCCTCCCGAGTAGCTGGGATTACAGGTTGTGTGCCACCACGCCTGGTTAATTTTGTATTTTTAGTAGGGACAGGGTTTCACTACATTGCCCAGGCTGGTCTCAAATGCCTGATCTCAAGTGATCTGCCCGCCTCGGCCTCCCAAAGTGCTAGGATTACAGGTGTGAACCACCGCATCCGTCCGAGTTATGAGGATTTGTAAGCACTAAAACAGTGCCCGGCACAGCCAAAGTGCTTTATAAATGTCTGTGCAATAAATTACCGAACTGAAAGTTATCAAAGGGGAGGGAATCCCCAATTGCATGTGTCTGCACCTGAATCAAAGCCACCTCCAGGGCTCTTGCCTCTCCCAAGGATTGTCCTTGGGTGTTGCCGCTCAGCCACTCCTGCTCTTTTGGGGTCTTATTTTCTTTAATTTTTTTTTAAGAGGCAGGATTTTGCTCTGTTGCCCAGGCTGGAGTGCAGTGGCATGATCATAGCTTGCTGCAGCCCCGACCTCCTGCACTCAAGCCATCTCCCCACCTCAGCCTCCTGAATAGTTGGGACTATAGGCATGAGCCACCAAGGCTGGCTAAATTAAAAAAAAATTCTTTGTAGAGACTGAGGGGCTCATTATGTTGTCCAGGCTGGTCTTGAACTCCTGGCCTCAACTGATCCTTCTGCCTCAGACTCCTGAGTAGCTGGGCTCATGGGTGCAAGTCACTGTGCCCGTCTCTTCCAAGGTCCTGAATTTCTCTCTAGGTTCCTGGGTGGCCTTGTCCTCAGTCTTTTCTCCTCCCTTTCCATCCCTCTTCCATTTAGCCACTCTCCCACTGGATGGCCATACCCAACTCCAGCTGCCCACGGCTCAGAGCCACCTCTTCCACCACAGCTTCAGCCCAGGAGTCTCTCTTGCCAACCTGGGTGGGGACCCTCTCAGCCTTCTCAAGCTGATTTGCTGTAGGCCCCATCTTTTAAGCCTCAAGGATTTCTCAAGGGGGATGCAAGAGCACTCGACTGTCAGTTCATTGCTAGGAAGGTGACATGCAGGATCCTTTTTTGCTGCCTAAGGTTTAAGATGTACGGCAATAATATCGGTGATAGTCAGAAAATACTAATGGCACCTCTGAGCAGCCAGCGAGCCTGGCGTGGGGCTGACCCGCTAGCCCTGGCTGCAGGCTGTATACAGAGCCATCTCACTAGAGCCACACAGCATCCTGGCAAAGTGGGTACCATTATCGGTCCTTTACAGATGAAGCAACTAAGGCACAGAGAGGCGGGGAGGGGTCACTTTTGAAAGGCCACACAGCCAGGGAGAGGCTGGGGGTGGGGAGGAAGTTGGGGAGCCTACGAGACAGCTCCGGTTTGACTTTTCCCAGAGCCCTCTAGATCCTCCTGAAAGTGGGGAGCCCACTGTTGCATTCCAGCACCTCCTCACCTGCTCTAAGCCCGGCCTGGGGCTAGCTGGGTGTTGCTCTAGGAATTCTGATTACAGTTGGTCCCTCCAGAGAGGGTCTGTGTTAAGGAATTGAAGGTTTCAAGCAAAGAGAATGTTCAGATTGTTTATGGGAATCTTTGCCATTCAGGCTTATTTCATAGGCCCTGTGCTTGGGCAGCTGTGGAAATATTAGACTCCACCGCAAAACTTGCAGGGCTGTCAATTCAGAAATGGAGAGGTAAAGATGAGAATAAAAACACAGCCCCATCTCCAGTGAATGTCAGAAATCTGATGGGCAACCAGGCACTTGGAATCCTTACAATGCGAATTCAGAATGAAAAAAAAAATACTATATATCTGTGAGAACAGGAGTCTCTTGGTCCCACTTTTAATTGCACCTGGAAAGGGGCTTAATATCTCAGCCAATTTCTCCATCATCTTTTGCAAATCTTGGGCTGCTCAGGTCCCGGGGGGTTTGTGTAATAAAACGGGATGGTTAAAGGGCATGTTTCTGCATTAACGAATCTTTCTTCACTGGCTGGGCCTAAGCATTATGTAAATGTTTACTGTAATTAAGAGATGAAGTTGTCACGGTGCAGTATTTCGGTTGCTGGTTTGGAGTTCCTGCCATGAATAGTCACCCAAAAGGAAAGGCCACAGGAAGAGGCAGAGAGAAGAAAAGGTGGAAACATGTGCATTATATGTGCTTAACTCTGGGAATAATTGCTTGGTTTTAACGTGCTCTTAGCCTGTGATGTAAGTGAGAGCCAGGGCCACATCACAGGAAGGCAGGTCTGGGCTCAGCTGTGTAGACTTGCCTTCCTGTCACTGCTGCAGTGTGGCGGCGACAGTTATATCACTGCCTTGGGCTTAAAGTAGGATTTTTCTTGCTCCATCCCAAAGAAGGGATGATATAAGGAATTTTGGAAACTGCATTTGTTGTATGTGTTTGGATTTTTTTTTTGAGGGGCTTGGTGAAGGATTCCAGCACCTAAAAAAAATGGAGGTGTATTTTTCATACAGTAGAACACATATCTCTTTTAAAAAAATAGCCTTATTGACCAGGCACGGTGACTCACGCCTGTGATCCCAGGACTTTGGGAGGCCAAGGCGGGCACATCACTTGAGGTTAGGAGTTCGAGACCAGCCTGGCCAACATGGCAAAACCTTGTCTCTGCTGAAAATACAAAATTAGCTGGATGTGGTGGCGGGCGCCTGTAGTCCTAGCTACTTGGGAGACTGAGGCAGGATAATCACTTGAACCCGGGAGGTGGAGGTTTCAGTGAGCTGAGATTGCGCCACTGCACTCCAGCCTGGGAGACTGAGTGATACTCTGTCTCGAAAAACAAACCAACAAACAAAAAACCCCCAGCCTTATCTAGGTATACTGGATATACAATAAACTGCACATATTTAAAGTACACAATTGGAGCTGGGCACGGTGGCTCACATCTCTAATCCCAGCACTTTGGGAGGCTGAGGTGGGCAGATGACCTGAGATCAGGAGTTCGAGACCAGCCTGGCTAACATGGTGAAACCCTCTCTACTAAAAGTACAAAAAAATTAGCTGGGCCTGGTGGCACAGATCTGTAATCCCAGCTACTCGGGTGACTGAGGCACCAGAGTCGCTTGAACCTGGGAGGAGGAGGTTGCAGTGAGCCGAGATCGCGCCAGTGCACTCCAGCCTGGGTGACAGAGCGAGGTTCTGTCTCAAAAAAAAAAAAAAGAAAGAAAAGTATACAATTGGATTAACATATGCATACAACCGTGAAATCATCACCATCATCAAAATAATGAACATATTCATCATCCCCAAAGTTTCCTTGTACCCCCTTCTGATCCTTGCTGCCTCTCCCTGTCCCCTATCCCCAAGCAGCCACTGATCGTTTTCTGTCATTTGCATTTTCTAGAATTATATGTGAATGGAATCATGCAGCATGTACTCTGGCTTCTTTTACTGAGTGTAATGACTTTGAGATTCATCCAGGTTGCATGCATTGTGTTCGTTCCCTCTTGTTGCTGAGAAGCATTGCATTGTACGGATATACTACAATTCATTTATCCCTTCATCTGTTGCTGGATATCTGGGTCGTTTCCAAGTTTTGGCTATTACAAATAAAACTGCTATGAACATTTGGGCACCACGTTTATATACATATACTTTCTTTTCTCTTGGGCAAATACCTAGGGGTGGAATGCCTAGGTCATAGGATAGGTGTATGTTTAAGTTGATAAGAAACTGCCAGACTATTTTCCAAAGTGGTTGTACTATTTTGCATTCCTATCAGAAATGTATGGGCGTTCCAGTTGCTCTGCCTGCCTGCCAACTTTTGGTGTTGTCATTCTTTTTGATTTTAGTGATTCCAGCTGGTCTCTGTGTGTATTTTAATTAACATTTCTTTTTAGGTCCTTTAAAACTTTATAAGGCAAGTGAGTGTATACATATGTAAAAATTATCAAGTTGCACATTTGAGATTTCTGCATTTTACTGTGTGTAAATTATTTCTCAATAAAATACCATAAAAATTTTACAGGGAGAAGATTCCCTTGAAATTAAATTACCATCTATTTATAGCTCTCTAAATGGCCTTCCCAACCAAGTCAGGGACAAGCTCTGATAACAGGCTGTTTAAAAAATGCTTGCTAGGATCACCTGAGGTCAGGATTTCAAGACCAGCCTGTCCAACATGGTGAAACCCCGTCTCTACTAAAAATACAAAAATTAGCCAGGCATGGTGGCGTGCGCCTGTAGTCCCAACTACTCAGAAGGCTGAGGCAGGAGAATCTCTTGAATCTGGGAAGCAGAGGTTGTAGTGAGCTGAGATCGTGCCACTGCACTCCAACCTGGGCGACAGAGCGAGACTCTGTCTCAAAACAAAAAGCTTGCTAGCTGGGTGCAGTGGCTCACGCCTGCAGTCTCAGCTACTCAGGAGGCCAAGGAGGGAGGATTGCTTGAGCCCAGGAGTTCAAGACCAGCCTGGGCAGCATAATGAGACCCTGTTTCTACAAACAAACAAACAAACAAACAAACAAACAAACAAAAATTTAGCTGGGTCTGTAGTCCCAGTTACTAAGGAGGCTGAGGCCAGAGAATCGCTTGAGCACAGCAGGCTGAACTTGCAGAGAGCCAGGATTGCACCACTGGACTCCAGCCTGGGTGACAGAGCAAGACCATCTAAAAAAAAAAAAAAAGAATGACTGCCACGAGCTGGTGGCCAGGTGAGGCCTGGTAGGTGCAGTTCGAGTCTGGAGAGGCAAGCCGGGCCACTAGGCTGGTGCCAGCACAGGTGAGTCATTCAGTTTCCTGGATCCTGGAAAATTATGCCTTGGGCATTTTTTTGAGTCTGTTCTTTGAAGTCATAAAGATGAAAGCTTTGCAAGCCATGGCCACTCCCCATCGCAGATGAAGGTGGCAGCCTGCTCTCAGCAGACAGGGGAGGAGGCCACTGCCCTGGAGTGGGGGTGGGGTACCACTTCAGTTCACCTTGTGGAGCCAAGCTCCAGACACTTCTGCCTTTCCCAGGGCCTCAGCGCGAGGATGATCCAGACCTTCTGGCCTTCCCTTGTGCTTTGATCATTTCTGAGTTTGCCTTTCTACCTCTGTGCCTGCCAAAAAATCCACCCCGGCAGCCTAGTCACCTGGATCTGGGCTTCCCACTCTCAGGCTGCACTGGCACCACTCAGGGGCATTTGGAAATGAATGGGTCCTTGGGTTTTTGGTAGTCACAATGTCAGAGGGCCATTCTGGGGTTAGTAGTCAGGGACAGTGTGTGGGGCAGTCCTGTGCCATGAAGGAACGTTCCTCTCCAAATGCTAATGGTGCCCCAAGTTGAGAAACAAGTTAGTTTTAATAGGTAAGAATTAGTTGATTGCTTAAGTGGTAGATATTCCTGTTCTTTCAATATCTCGCATTCATCTTGGGATGTCTGTCAGTTCCTGATCCTTTGGATTTTGTTAGTTGCATCTATACTGTACTGCTGCTGCTGATTAAGAAATACGACTGGAATATCAACAACAGACAAAATACTCAGAGGAATGGAAACCTTCCTGTATTAAGGGTTACACTTATGCCTTACCCCATTTCTAAATTTTCTCGCACTTGAACACAGAGTATTAGAGATGTTTAAAGAATAGCGTTGATTTCAAAAGTAAGAAAATAATTTCCTAGTCTTATTTCATATGAATTTTCTTTGTTTAGAATTCATTTTGCACCTACTCTTTCAAGTAAGCCTAAACTGCTTTGCTGGTCTTGGCACGGGGCTACAGAGGGTGCTGAGTTGGAAGAGTTCTGGTTGGTGTGACCCGTGCAGGTCTGATGACGGTGCAGAGAAGGGAGCTGCAGTTTTCTGACATTAAATATTAACACTGGGTATTAATAATGAAGGCTGACAGTTCCTTTCGCGGTGTTTCAGAGCATGTCTCTCCCCAGTCTGCAAGCCCAGCAGGCCCCCGGTCCTTCCCCTGCCTGAGCAATGTGGCGGGAGCCCCCTTTGCTTTGAGGTCAGGGAAGGTAAGGAAAACAACCCTCTGTTGTCACCCAGAGAGGCAGGATTGCCTGCCCAGGCCACTGCGCACACAGCTCCTAGCTCATTGTCTTCCATGTCGACAGGAAAGCAGCTGGGGGTGGGGTGGGGGGAGGTGGAGGGAAAAGCAGGAGGTGGATGCTGAAGGTGGAATGGACCGTGGGGCTGGGAAGGAAACCACCTCAGCCTCAGAGGTCCAAGGCAAGGCTTCTTGCCTAAAGAGAAGAGGGGCTGGGAGTCCTCCAGGGGGTCGTCACTCCCCGGGAATGCTTCGATACATCCTAACACCTCCCCAGTGTGGCCCCCATTCCCGCTGCGTTATAGCTTTGTAGTTCTAGCTACAAAGCTTTGTAGAGCCTGCAAAGCATCTCCCTCTTCTGGGTCAGGAGGCCTCAGACTGGTTTAGGTGGGTGGCAATGGCCGTGACACACAGACTCTGTCCATGCAGACCTTGGCCAGACAGAATCTGGTTATGCAACCCTGGGCCACATAGCCCCTGGCCGTGCAAGCCCTGGCCTCACACTCCCTGACCTTGCTGACCCTCACCTTGCTCCCTTCCCTGCATGCTCCAGTGTCAGCCCTGCTAGCCGCCAGACCTGCTTAGCCCCGGTGGCCTGTGGACAAAGGAAGGCCAAGGCAACCTTGAACTTCCACTCAGGGAGTTGAGCCAGCGGAAGCCTGTGCTTGGAGCTGAAAAATTAAACAACCAAAGATCTTTCACACAATAAAATGTACAAGGAATCACATGTGACATAGCCCTGTTTTCCACACTCCATTTATGGATGGTTGTGCATTCACTTTGCTTTAATAAAACTGTGTTCTCCTGTATGGACATTTTTTCCTTTTCCTCCCCTCTCCCCAGGGGGTGATGCTGGAGCGTGGGAAAGAAATATAGAAGATAAGAGCAGAGAAATAGATGTGTGTCGGAATCTGCATTTGACTCTGGTGAATTGAAACACAGTCCTTGGAGTTGGTTGGACTTTGCAGACATCTGGGAGAGATCTAGTCCACATTTTTTTTTTTTTTTTTTCCCTCACTCTGTCACCCAGGCTGGAGTACAGTGGCGTGATCTTGGCCCACTGTAACCTTTGCCTTCCGGGCTCAAGCCATCTTCCCACCTCAGCCTCCCTAGTAGCTGGGACTATAGGCGTGTGCCACCACACCCAGGAAATTTTTGAATTTTTTGTAGAGATAGGGTTTTTCGATGTTGCCCAGGCTGGTCTTGAACTCCTGGGCTCAAGCAACCCTCCCACCTCGGCCTCTTAAAGTGCTGGGATTATAGGCATGTGCCACCATGTCTGGCCTCTAGTTCACTTTAAAGGAGGGGCCAGAATTTTAGGTACATGTCTCCACTTGGCGCTAGTACCTTTCTCTGAGGAAAAAGGCTTACATGTGAAAGAAGAAACTCATTCTCTGAGGAATATAGTCATTTTCTCTGAGGAAAAAAGGTCAAATTCAGAAAACCTTCAGGACTTAAGAGCTAGTGGCCCCTTGCCAGGTGGAGCTGAGACTCTGGCCAGGCTCTCTCAGCTGGCTTTTCTTCCCACTCAGTAGCCTCCTCAGCTTCTGTCTGACTTTGCCCTGCGACAGTGCAAGCTGGGTGAAATGAAAGAGGAGGTGGGGCTAGAAGCTTCCATCAGTAGTGGTAATTAATTGGGCTTGTGGTCACCTCACACCTCTCATTTGAGGCCGTATAGGTACCCCACAGACATTAATTAATTAGGATTCCTGTGCCTCCTGTGGGGTTTGAACAGATGTCTGATTCCAGGGGTGCCACCTTCTTGATACCATGGCAGAGTGAGGGTGGTTTGGTTGGACGGTGAGGAATGCGTCATACCACCTGACCTGTCACTGCCAGGGAGGCTGGGGCAAATGGGGATTCACTCATTAGGAACGCTCATGGGAGTTCTCTGGAAAAACAGTTGTTCAGTATTCCCAAGCCAAAGCTTTATTCCCAGAGTCCTCCTCTGTGGAGCACATCCGGGGACTGCTGGTGAGTTTGGGCTCTGAATAGAGATTACTGCCTTCTAGCCTGAACTCTCCCATGCAGCATGACCATGGAGGGTTGAGTCCTTCCTTGGGGTGGAGACCCATGAAGGGGGAAGGAAAAGGTTATTTTCACAAGCTCAAAAGTTAATGAGTAATGGTTTCTGGAATTTCTCCTCTGAGAATATACCCTATACCCTAGTCAGCTCTGGGCTTCTGGCTTCTGAATAATTGTTCTCAGTAATAATATAGAACAGCTTTGTAATAATACAGCCTTCTGTGTGTTCAGGAAAGCAGCAATTTATTCTAGGCAAGACCAAAAAAAAAAAAAAAGTTTGTCTTTATTCATCCTGATACTTGCCCACCCCAGAGATCAAGTAGTGAGGAGGCCAGTTAATAAGCTCAGGCTTTCTGGAGGCCTTTAATGAGTGCCTATGGCATGCCCAGAAGTTGGGGGAGGCACCATGAGGGAGACAGGAAAAAGAAGCCCTAAGGAGTGAGAATATTTCTATGAAGATAAGCCCTAAATTCCTTAGAATGTGCTTTTGAGAAAGATACAACAGCTTGATGTTAGGCATCCATTTCAACCTCTTGTAGATGGCTGAATCACATATTTCCCAGACTCCCTTGCAGCTAGGGTTCCAGGTATAAGGAGGTTCACCTGATCAGATGTTTTGTGTGAAACTGGAGTTTGGACCTCAGTTAAAGAGAGAGAGGATCACACTTTGCTACTATGGGTCATCACAGAGGCCACATGGTTCTCAAGTTGGCGGGGATGGCTTCCAATTGTGTCAGGGCTCCCTGGTGCTGGCAGCTCAGTTCTGTGGGTGTGGCTGTGGGGGACTTTCAGCACCATGTGGGCCTCTTTAGCTCTCCAAATAATCCTGTTAGCCCCTTAATACCCCACAAGGAATCCCTGTCTGTTTCAACTAGCTGGAGTGGATTTTATTCTCTGCAACTGACCCCTGACCCCTAACAGCTCTGCTCATTTAAGCTTTTACTCCCAATGCCTCCAACATCTTCCCCATGGCTCCACCCTACCCTGTCTCCTCCTATGCCATCCTTCTCGTGTAGGTGACTCCTACTTATTCTTCACGATGCAGTTCAGATATTGTCTCCTCCATGGAGCTTTCTCTGATATGTGTAACCTCCCCATCCTTTGTGCCCCATACCGTCCAAAGCTTCCCATCACAGTGCTTCTCACGTTAGATTGTCATCATCTTTTTCTTTGCCTTCCTCTGCCACTAGACTGTGAGCTGCTGGAGGGTAAGAACAATATTTCCTCCTGCTGTCCCTGGTGCCCAGCACAGTTCCTTGCATAGCACAGTAGGTACTCAATAAAAAGTTCTTGTTGAATTAGAAGATATCGTATGGCAAATAGTCAAATGCAAAGTTGTGTGGCTCAAAACTCAATACAGTAAAGGGAGATAGCAATGTTGCTTAGAGCAAATGGCAGCATCACCAAGGAAAAGAAATTGTGGCCCAGAAGCCACCACAGCTCACTTTCTGGGTCTGGTTTCCTCACTTATAAAACGAAGGGTGGGTCTTCTTTAGTGTTCCCTGCTGTGCATTCATCTGAACACTAACTACTTCTTTAAGGCATTACTAGAGAAAAGAAGGTTCCATGAGCAAATGGGTTTGGGAAATGCTGGGTTGAGCAGAGTCGAACAGGTTTCTCTACTACAGGTCTTCTCAGGACCTTTACTACGCTAATGTGTGTTGTGACTCTCCTCAAGGAGGGTAATGGTATGCAGTGTTGTCTCAGTTGTCTTTTGCTTCAACAATGCTGCAAAACAACCACAAATGGTAGGGCCTTCAACAATGCATAGTTAGTGCTCCTGTGTCTGGAGTCACCTGGGGTTTGTGTGGGCAGCTCTACAGCTCTTGATGAGGTATGCTCATGTGGCCGGAGGTCCATCTCAGCTGGTTCTGGTTGGGATGAGTAGGGCAGGTCTGCTCTGTTCCACCTGTCTATCAGCCTCTAGCAGGCCACCTTGGCATGCACTCCTGGTGATGGCAGATGCTCAAGAGAACCTGTCCTAGAGTCCCAGCTCACTGCAAGCCTCTGCTTCCCTCATGCTTGCTTGCATCCTGTTGGTCAAATCATGAGGCAGTGTCAAGGGGTGGAGCAGGTCACCCCGCCCATGACGGGAGTGCATTGCAAAGTTCTTTGGCAAAGGGCGTGGATTCCGGGAGGAGTAAAAAACTGGGGACATCAAGGTGCTCTACCATGAAGTGTTTTCCAAAGTCTCCTGACCAAGGAATGCCTTTGTTCATATGACTGGATCTCACAATACATGCTTCGGGGAACACCAGCCTAGCAATCCTTAAAGTCATTTGCAGTTCTGATTTTCTGATTCTGCGCTCTGAGTAGTTTCAGGAAGGCGCCGATAGCAAACCTGGATCATTCTGATTGGATGGAATTAGACCAGAGGTGGTGGTAGAACTTGAGTCTGACAGTCCATTGTGGGAAGTTCCCTTCAGAAGGGTTTCCTGCCAGCTCGCCCTGTGATGCCCGTCTTCTTCACCTCAACCTACGAGTCTTGCCCGGCCCTTGGTGGGGGTGAGCAGAGCCCTCCCGGAAGCATTACTTCCTGAGAGGCATAGTTCTAGGAACTGTCGGGCTGGACCGGGAAATTCATTTTTCCTGTGTTTTGTTACTCCAGGAAGACTTTTTCTGGAGGCTTGACTTTGGGACAGCCTTTCTTGGCATTGGCATGGTGCCGTTGGCCTTTCCCCTTCTCTCTAGGCTGGGAGCCAGGTACCGGCCATTGAAGACTCAATCAGGGCTTTGGGGGTTGGAGTTACCCTCACTCCCAACATATCTGCATGCCCACAGTGCCCAGCTATCCCCACGCCCCAGGGGTGGATAGCAGCTGTCTGCCTGCCCTGTTCTTTGCCTGCTGGCTGAGCTGAACATCATACCTCCCCTGATGTCACCTAACTGCCAAGTCTGTCTAAATGACAACTGGAATCCCCTGCAGGACAAGAGCTCTGTGACTCAGGTGGCCTCAAGCACCTACCTAGCCCCTCTTTATTTTTCAGACTTGAATCCATCCAGCAGCCCCGCCTGCCTTCCTGCTAGGCGCGGTGGAAATGCTTCCTGTTTATGACTGTGTCTTATGAATCCAGAACTCAGAGAGGTGGGGCTTCCGACCTGACACCAGGGGCTACTTCAGTTTCATCAAAACCCACCCGACCCCCTTGTAAATGCCCTGTGGCTTTGGGAGCGGCGGTGGGTGGGCTCCGGGCTGGGGGAGGTCGGCAGCTTGGGTTCCCTGTGGGACGCATAAATTTGGCCTCGTTAAGAAAACCTGCAGGGATGGTTAGGGTTGAAGGTGATCAGGTTACAAAAGCACTCCAGGCCTTGATGGCTTCACGGGAGGCCTGGGACACACAAAAGGCCCTGCGGCCAGAGGCGAGTGAAGGTGGAGGCTGAGGCAGAGCAAGCCACTCCCACCAGGACCCTAAAGTGGCCCACTCACCCCAGAGGACATCCTTCACATTAAGCAGCTTGGAGAAGAAACACCTTTTTCCCTTTCTGGGTGAGGAACACCTGGAAATTTACTGTTGTGATTTTATCAGAAATAAATGCAGCAAAATTTGTGCATAGAAAAAAATACTAAAAGGAAACACAGGGCTACTTTACCCATAGAAAATCCTTAGCATTCAATTATAGGTAATTCATGTTTCTTTTTTATGGTTTTTTTTTTTTTTTTGATAATTTCCAAATTTTCTACAGTGGCCACATACTATTGTTAAATCTGAAAAAAAAAAGTGACAGAAAAAAGAATAGAGGGAATGTACACTCATGTTTTTGGGAAATAATTGTTCTATAATGCTCTGTACTATATGTTCAATAGAATCTCAGTTTTATAAAACAAAAAGTATATAGAGAAAGGATGAAAGGAAACACATAAAATTGTTGTCAGTGTTCATCTCTAGAAATATCGTTGATTTTCTTTTCTCTTCTCTTCTCTTTTTTCTTTTCTTTTTTTCCTTTTCTTTTCTTTATCACAGAGTCTTGCTCTATCACCCCTGCTGGAGTGTAGCGGTGTGATCTCGGCTCACTGCAACCTCTGCCTCCCAGGTTCAAGCGGTTCTCCTGCATCAACCTCCTGAGAGGCTGGGATTACAGGCACGTGCCACCCTGCCTAGCTAATTTTTTTGTATTTTTAGTAGAGACGGGGTTTCACCATGTTGTCCAGGCTGGTCTCGAACTCCTGAATGCAAGTGATCCACCCACCTTGGCCTCCCAAAGTGCTGGGATTACAGGTGTGAGCCACTGCCCCCGGCCAGGAACACATTACTTTTTGAAATTAGGAAAAAGTAATTGAAAATGAACGTATTGGGTCTGGGCGCAGTGGCTCACGTCTGTAATCCCAGCACTTTGAGAGGCCAAGACGGGAGGATCGTTTGAGTCCAGGGGTTCGAGACCAGCCCAGGGAACATGGCAAAACCCCATCTCTACAAAAAATACAAAAGTTAGCCGTGCGTGGTGATGCACTCCTGTAGCCCCAGGTGGCTGAAGTGGGAGGATGGATTGAGCCCCGGGAGGCAGAGGTTGCAGTGAGCCGAGACTGCACCACTGCACTCCAGCCTGGGTGACGGAGTGAGACCCCGACTAAGAAAAAAAAAAAAAAAAAGAAAAGAAAATGAATGTCTTTTTCTTTCTACTTTTATCCCTTCAATAAATATGTATTGAGTGCCAACCATATAGGAGGCATTCATTGACATTGGGGCTATAGAGCCCGTGTCTGGCCTCCCAGAGCTGACAGCCTCAGGGTGACAGTCATTAGGCGACCTAGGAGTGTAGAAGCTTGCCATCTGCCATGAGTCCGTGACATGGGAGATTGGGTCGGGGAGGGATAGCTAAGACGGTGTAAAGGCCCTGACTCAGTCTGAGGTGTTGGTCTGAGGCACCTGCTTAAGAAGTCTGTCCTGCAGAAGCCATATTTGCATTGAAATTGGAAGGGTAAGAAGGGGTTAACTAGATGAGCACTATGGGAAGGGCTTTCCAGGCTGGGGTTTTAAGCCAGGAGTGAGGTAATGAGTTGTACATTTCAAATAACTGCAAGAGAACAGTGTGCGGAAGGACAAGGAAGACTAAAAGCAGAAAGACCTGTTAGGCCTGGATCAGGGTTGAGGACAGGAGGTGAAGGGAAGCTCTTGCGCCTGGAGACCCAGCTGCATTTAAATATGCAAGGTGGGCTGGGCACGGTGGCTCTCGCCTGTAATCCCAGCACTTTGGAAGGCTGAGGCAGGTGGATCACCTGAGGTCAGGAGTTCAAGACCAGCCTGGCCAACATGGCAAAAAGCTGTCTCTACTAAAAATACAAAAATTAGCTGGGCATGGTGGTGGGTGCCTGTAATCCCAGGTTCTCAGGAAGCTGAGGCAGGAGAATCTTTTGAACCCTGGAGGGGGAGGTTGCAGTGAGCTGAGATCACACCATTGTACTCCAGCCTGGGTGACAGAGCAGGACTATGTCTCAAAAAAAAAGAAAACAAAAAAACATGCAAGGAGCCGGGTGAGGTGGTTCACACCTGTAATCCCAGCACTTCGGGAGGCCGAGGCGGGCGGATCACAAGGTCAGGAGATCGAGACCACGGTGAAACCCTGTCTCTACTAAAAATACAAAAAATTAGCCGGGCGCCCAGTGGCAGGTGCCTGTAGTCCCAGCTACTCGGGAGGCTGAGGCAGGAGAATGGCGTAAACCTGGGAGATGGGGCTTGCGGTGAGCCGAGATTGCGCCACTGCACTCCAGCCTGGGCGACAGAGCGAGACTCTGTCCCCCCGCAAAAAAAAAAAACCAAAAGAAAAAACATGCAAGGTTGCTTCTCGGTCACTAGTGAGTGTGTGCCCGGGTTTTTTTTTGTTTTTTGTTTTTTGGTTTTTTTTGCCACCTCATAGTTACCTGGTTCTTCCTTGCCAATTTGGCCCCAGCTGGTTTGAGTAGAAGGGGAAGAGGCCCCCTGTAGCAGGGAAACTTGCCTGAGCTGTAAACCTGGGAAATGACTCAACTCACAGAGGAGGGACACAAAGGCGATCCTGGCCTCCACAGCATAGACGGCAGAGGTGGTGGCAGCAGACGTGCTGTGTTTCCCAGAGTCGTCTCCTCAAACTGCATTTGGAAGAGTTGACTTTCCCCAGGCTACCCCACCAATCCGGAAAGGTAAAAGGCACAGGGGTGAGCACAGAACATTTTTGAGAAGGTGGTGTTCATTAATCAAGGAGCTACAATATGTAGTGTGCCACAGTCTCATTATTTGGTCTCTGACCTTTATTGACATATTAAGTGCAATCTCACACCTCTCCCAAGAGAGCTTTTGGAAGACATTTTCTCCAACACGAGGGCTCGCTGCAGCCTTCAGCCTCCCAACACACATTGGCTTCTCTCTGAGAGCAAGCTGAGTTCATCTTATGAGCTGCCTTCTTCCTCCCATGCCTCCTGGGACTTCGTTACTCAATGCCTAGGTTGTCTGCTTAGAGCAAGGGGTCTTCAAATCCATATCTGTGCTAGGCAGTCTCTACATATGTAGGCTGAATAAATATTATGTCCTGGATGTGGAAATATGACTATTTTCTAAATGTCTATAGTGCTGCTGTGATGAGTAAAATATGTCATTACCAGGTCGTCCAGAATTCTGAGTTGCTTTATGTCACCATGTACTGTTCTTAGCATATACTAAAAGTGCAGCAAGAAGGGGAATTTTTGGACCTTATAAAAAGTGGGCCTTGGGTATGAGAAGGTTGGGAAGCCCTGTTCAGAGAGCCGATCCCTTCTGGTTGGGGACTGTGCTCTTACTGTGAGTCTGCGTGTCAGGTCAGCCAACAGCTGTGGTCTGGAAGGGTGTTCGGAGATGCCAGCTGGTTTTCTGTGGGTGGGGCCCCTTCTACGACAGCCCAGCACCTTCAAATGTCCCCGGCTCTTGGCTGGCAACTGCAGATTTTGGATGCTGTCTCTAGACTCTGGGACAGGGTTTTGCAATGTCTTTTGTAGCATCCAGAACCTCTGCTGGTGACCCCAGGCTTGAAGGAGAGAAGGGGTTGGAATCAGATTCAAGGATGTTCACACTTGTCTCTGCAACTCTCTAATCTAACTGGTGATGGGGACATTTTGGTATAGGGTTTGGAGCTATTACAGTGAATTTGGTATAGGGTTTGGAGGTATTACAGTGAATAAGGGGGTGTGGAACACATGGCATCCCGTACTTCATCCAGATGTTTTATTCAGCAAAATAAGCTTCAGCAAACATTTATTAAAAAAAACCTGTATGTATTGGTGCTATGCTTGCATTTTTGGTCTATCTGACATGGCAGACACTGTGGACTGGCTGTACACACTGCCTTCTCCCTTGTGCTCTTCTATTATAGAGATTGGAAAGCACAAACATGCAATCTTCCAGACTCCCTTGCAGGCTGGTGGTGCCCACATGACCCAGATCCAGCCAATTGGTTATAAGCAAAAGCTGCAGGGCAGGTTTTTTAGGAACCTTTTGACAAAAGGCCATCTCAGCTGGCATGCCCCTTCAGCTCCTTATACTTTCCCCTCCCCCTATCATCCTGTCTGGAATGCAGACTTGATGCCAGGAGGCGCAGCAGCTATATTGTGTTCATGAGGACAAAAGCCATATGTTGAGGATGCTAGAGAAGGAAGAGAGAAGAAATCTGGTCTTTAGAGATATTGTTGGGCTGCCATACTAGTCTGAGATCACCATCCTCTCCATTTCTTTTTGTACGAAGCAAGCAAATCCTCTACTTGTTTAAGCGATGGTTTGTTGTGTTTTCTGTCACTGACCAAATGCTCATCTAAAGGACACACACAATTTTTTCCTTAGGACAATTCAATGGGATAGAATTAGAAACTCTGTTTCATAGATAAGGAAACCAGGGCTCAGAGGGTTCTAATAATCAAGGTCAGACAGCTAGTTAGTTGTAGAGTTGGGTTTTGAGTGCAGGACTGTTTGACTGTAAACCGTTTCTATACTGACTTCTTCCATGCAGTGGAGAACCCACTACATCAACCCAGTGGTGGACACTAGTATATGGAGCAGGACACCAATGTTGGACATAAGACCCAGAGGCAGCAGAGAGAATTTTCCTTATTATTGGGGTTGGTGTTCTTGCCATGATCATAAACATTCTCACTGACATGGGCTGAATTGTGTCTCTCCAAAATTCATATGTTGGTGTCCTAACCCCTAATACCTCAGAATGTGACCTTATTTGGAAACAGGGTCTGTACAGAGATGATCAAGTGAAAGTGAGGTTGTTAGTGTGGGCCCTAATCCAATATAGCTGGTGTCCTCATAAGAAGGGAAAATTTGGATACAGACATGCATACAGAAAAGATGATGTTAAAAGACATAGGGAGAAGATAACCACCTAAAGCCCAGGAGAAAGACGTGGAACAGATCCTTCCCTCACAGCCCTCGGAAGGAACCAACCCTACTGACACCTTGATCTTGGACTTCTAGCTGCCAGAACTATGAGAAAATACACTTCCATTGCTTACCACCCCACAATTTCTATTGTGTATCACTCTGGTTGTGGTACTTGGTTTTGCAGCCCTAGCAAGCAAATCCACTCTCCTAGGCGAATTTCCCCTGGTTATATTGATCCTTCTTCTTTCTTTGTATATCAGTCAGCTATTGTTGTCATCATTCTGTGTAACAAACCACCTCCAGAATCTGTGGCATATGACCCCAAGCATTTAATTATACTTGTGCATCTGCTGGTTAGCTAGCTTTGGCTCCAGGCTGTGAGTTGGATTCAGGTCTGTTCCTTGTGTCTCTCATTCTCACAAGACCATTGGACCACCTAGGGCACTTTCTTCTCATGCTGATGGCAGAAACATCAGAGGCCAAGCCCAGCTGCACCAGCACATTTCAAGCCTTTGCTAACCTTAGAGTCTTCTGACATCTCATTGGACAAACTAGGCCTCATGGTCTGGCACAACATCAATGGGGAAGGACAGTATACCCTGCCCCACAGAGGGAGGGAGAGGAGGTGACTATTTACTAAACTGTAATTGAAATGACCACCCTTTCTAGAGGTGCTCTGGCCTTGGAATAAACCCTTATAGCCTCTTTCCTACTTATCTTGACCCAAGACTTCTAACTTTTTCCCATCCTATATATGCTTTTCTTATACTTCCTTAAGGCTCTTTCTTTCCTACACTCTGTACCAACTAGAATGATTTCAACTGCACACGACAGAAAATCCAGCTCAGCCTGGCTTAAACAATAAAGGGGATGTAAAAGCTCAAGTAACTAAAAAACCCAGCAGTATGTTGAGCTTCAGGTGTGGTGTGATCAGGGCTCCAACTCCATTTATCTGACAATCTCTTGGCTGTTTTTTTTTTTTTTTTGCATGTCACCTGACACCTTGTCTTTGTTTTTGATGCTATAACAGAATACCACAGACTGGGTAATTTATGAATAACAGGTTTATTGGCTTACAGTTCTGGAGACTGGGAAGTCCAAGATCAAGGCATCATCAAGCTTGGTGTCTGGTAAGGGCCCAGTCTCCACTTCCAAGATGGCACCTTGAATGCTGCATCTTCCAGAGGGGAGAAACGCTATTCTTCACAAGGCAGAAGAGTGGAAGGGAGGGGCCAAACCCATTCCCAAAGCCCTTTTTATCTTGGAATTAATCCATTCATGAGGGTGGAGCCCTTATGATCTGATCTTATCTTAAAGGTCCTTCCTCTTAATACTGTTACAATTGCAGTTAAATTTCAGCATGAGTTTTGGAGGGGACAAACATTCAAATCATAGCCCTCCTTGAGACAGCTTCCTTCAGGGTCCATATATGATTATAGCACTACTTGTGACACAAGTAAAAAACATGAAAACTACACAGCTTGCTATCAGTAACAGAATGAATCAATAAATCATGTGGCATATTAATGCAATAGAGTAATAATGACAATGAAAATGAGCAAACTTTGCCCCTCAGGACAACATGGAAACTTTCAGAAACATCATGTTGAGCAAAAGAAGCCAGAGACAAAGGAGCACTGCTATGGGCTGAATGTTTGTGTCACCCTCATTAATTCATATATTGAAGCTTAATCCCAGATATGATGGTATTAGGAGGTGGGACCCTTGGAAGGTGATTAGGTCATGAGGGCTCTGCCTTAATGAATGAGATTGGTGCCCTTTTAAAAGAGGCCCCTGAGAACTCCCTCACTCCTTCTGCCATGTGAAGATGCAGGGAGAAGGCATCATCTATGAAACTGAGAATGAGCCCTCACCAGACACAGAATCTGCCTTGTTCTTGGACTTCCCAGTCCCCAGAACTGTGAGCAATACACTTTTGTTGTTTATAAATTACTCAATGTATGGCATTTTGTTACAGCAGCTGGAATAGACTAAGACAAGCGTATACTGTATGCCGTATGATTCCATCGATACAAAGTTCAAAACCAGGCAAAACTAATTTATGATGTTGAAAGGTCGAATAATGGCTATTCTTGGCTATGAAGGAGTCTCCAGAAGGGGCCCCAGGGCATTTCTGGAGTGCTGGTCTGGCTCCATTGCTTCTTTTTTTTCCTTCTTCGTTTAGAGACAGTGTCTCACTCTTGTTGCCCATGCTGGGGTGCAGTGACACAATCATAGTTCAACGCAGACTCCAACTCCTGGATTCAAACCTCAGCCTCCTTTGCTTCTTGATTTGAATGCTGGTTACACGGGTGTAAATTCACTTTGTGAAATGTCATCAAGCTGTACACTTGTGACATGTACACTTCTCTTTATGTACATTTTGCTTCAATTAGAAGTTTCTTGGCCAGGAGTAGTGACTCATACCTGTAATCCCAGCACTTTGGGAGGCCACGGTGGGTGGATTGGTTAAGCTCAGGAGTTTGAGACCAGCCTGGGCAATGTGGAGAAACCCAGTCTCTACAAAAAATACGAAAATTAGTTGGGCATGGTAGCATGTGCCTGTAGTCCCAGCTACTCGGGAGGCTGAGGTGGGAAGATCTCTTGAGCCTGCAAGGTGGAGGTTGCAGTGAACCGAGATTGCGCCATTGCACTTCAGCCTGGGTGACAGAGCCAGACTCTGTCTCAAAAAAAAAAAAAGTTTCTTTGTAAAAATCTCTTAGGCAACTGTATGGAGAATGGATGTGTGGGAAGGGTAGAGGAAGGCAAACTTGTGGGGAGGCTGACGTCATAGGTCAAGTGAGCAATGAGGCAGTAAGATGAAGGCAGAAAGCTTTTGCTCACCTGGGCTACAGGTGAGAAAAGAGGAAGAGGAGAGGCAGTGAAGAAGGCGAGAAGGTAAGGGAAATGCAGACTGCTTAGCGCCACTGATGGGCTGGCCTAGGTGTGCAGACCATCAGAGGTAGAGGCCCCAGGAGGTGCTCAGGGAGAAGCCATGGATGGCATGCTGCCCCTCACAGCCAGTGTCTCCTGGGGACCTCATGAGAGAAGCAACACTTGACTATTTTTTTTTTTTTTTTTTTTTCCGAGACAGAGTCTCCCTCTGTCTCCCAGGCTGGAGTGCAGTGGTGCGATCTTGGCTCACTGTAACCTCTGCCTCCCAGGTTCAAGTGATTCTCCTGCCTCAGCCTCCCGAATAGCTGGGACTACTGGTGCATAACATCATGTCCGGATAATTTTTGTATTTTTAGTAAAGACCGGGTTTCACCATGTTGGCCAGGCTGGTCGCAAACTCCTGACCTCAGGTGATCCACCCGCCTTGGCCTCCCAAAGTGCTGGGATTACAGGCATGAGCCACTGCGCCTGGCCAACACTGGACTATTTACCTGACCTCGAATGGCGTTTCCTTCTTGGAGAGTTTCCACCCCCATCATCAGTTACTCCATATCCTGTTGACACTTGGTAAGGTTATTATTTTTTTTCTTTTTAGATGTGGGGTGGGGAGGTGTCTCACTATGTTGCCCAGGCTGGTCCTAAACTCCTGGCCTCAAGCGATCCTCCTGCCTCAGCCTCCTGAGGCCCCTGGGTTACAGGTGGGAGCCACCACCCCAGCTTATCTTATTTGTTGTATGAGTATCTTATTTTCTGTCTTCACCCCTGGAGTAGAAGTTCCTTGAGGGAACACAGTTATTTATAGTTTTTCCTGACACTGTTACATCACTAGTGGCTAGAACAGTACCTGAAATATAGTAGCTGCTCAGTTAATATTTGTTGGAAAAAATAGTTCAGTGACGAGCAATATTGGGTGTTCTGTGAGCACAGAGAGTGGGCCTGGTTCTTCTTTTGGGAGCCCAGTAAAGGCTTCCTGGAGGAGATGACAGGAGCTAAGCTTTGATGGACCAGGAGGTATACAGTTAGTGGGAAGGGATTTGTGTATTTTGGATGGAGAGCTTAGCAAATGCGAAGGTCCTGGAACCTGGCCCATGGGACCCAGCCAAAGCGCCTCCGCTAGGTGCCCAGAGTGACCTGTTCAATGTGTGTCGGAGTGGGAGGCCCATAGGGGAGAGATGAAGGTGGAGGGATGGTGTGGGGGAATGACTGTCAGAGCTGGAGCACACCAGGCTCTCTGGCCTTTCTCCTGAGGGGCATGGAAAGTCCCATAAATAATATTAAGCTGATATTAAACGAAGGGGTCAGATAAGCTTTTTTCAAAAGGTCATTTCTTGCAGATGGAGTGTTTTTCCCACGGGCAGCAGGGATGGAGGGCGGCCCTGGCAGCAAGGCCTTGCATGCAGTCTCCCTCCCAGCTCCCCTCTCGGGCCCTCATTAAGCTGCAGACACATCTTCTGTTCCAGCAGCTGCCACAAAGGTCCAGGCAGTATGAAGGTCTAGGAAGCAATGTCCCAGGCTTCCCGGGGATTGGCCAGGATGAAGTTCATCTCTGTTTCACCCAAGTACAGAGAGAAGCCTAGGAACAAGGATCTTACCCCTCAACAATAATCCTCTACGTTATTAAGCCAAATGGGTGCCGTCTGGGTGAAGTCTGTGCTGTTGGGGGCTTACTTCACAGCCTCCTGGGACATGGGGTGAGGGTAGGGCCAGAATGGCCCCAGGTTGCAGGTTGTTGAAGCTGGTGATGAGGTCACAGTATTCCTTACACGATTCCCGGGACTTTTGCATGTGTCTGAAATTCTTCGTAATAAAAAATTTAAAAAGACATCACCCCCGCCCCCCAATAAAATCAAAACTCCCCCTCCTCCATCTTTCCCTGCTGTATGTTTTCAAGAAAAAAACCGCATCATGTTGGGCACACTGCATCCCAATAACTTTAAAAGCGATATCTTTTGACCATAATGTCAGGATAACAGCAAGATTATTAGCAACTCACACAAGATGTGAAAGCAGTAATCTTGTTTTTCAACTTATTGTAGTGACTTAATGGTCATATATTTTATCCTGAAGCGTGGAAAATGAATATTGAAAGTGTATACTCCGACACAAAAGCTATTATTTTTAACATTCAACTTTATGTAGAGTACAAAAGTGTCGACTTTCATAAGGCAAGCAGGGAGACTAAACTTTATTGTTGCGGAGGATTTAGGAACAGACTCTAAAGTCAAAGGCAGTGCCTTTTGCACCCAGCTGAATACACCTAGACTCCCTGAGACCGAGTTTGGGGTTGTGAGGAGATACAGTGGCAGCAGCGTTTCTGCAAAGAGCTCCATGTCCTCCGTGATGAGATCTCAATGCCTGCTTTTGGATGGACCCTTTGTGAAAGGGCCACCAATTAGTTCTAACATGGCCACCAGTTCCAACATGGCTGCCAATGAGGGCTGTTGAGTGCCTACCAGGGACTACTGTCATTCTCAGAGTTCTGAGGGTAAATTGCTGATTCAGGCTGTGAGGAGCCACTCTCCTAAAAAAGAAGTCCAGTAGGCCTGTGCTCATAGGTGCAGAGATATATACTCTTTTTTTTTTTTTTTTTGAGATGGAGTCTCGCTCTGTTGCCCAGGCTGGAGTGCAGTAGCGTGATCTCGGCTCACTGCAAGCTCTGCCTCCCGGGTTCATGCCATTCTCCTGCCTCAGCCTCCTGAGTAGCTGGGACTACAGGCGCCCGCCACCACGTCCGGCTAATTTTTTGTATTTTTTTTTTTTTTAGTAGAGATGGGGTTTCACTGTGTTAGCCAGGATGGTCTCGATCTCCTGACCTCGTGATCCGCCTGCCTGGCCTCCCAAAGTGCTGGGATTACAGGTGTGAGCAACCGCGCCCGGCCTGAGATATCTACTCTTGTGGATGCTCCAAGAGACTGAAGGGAAGAGGCTAGGCTGAGGCTGTAGAATGAAACACAGCTAGCCAAGGCCTGGCCCTGTGGGTTCTGCTGCTGGTTGAAGGTATGTAGAAGCCACAGCCAGGGTTTTCCTAGAAGTGGGCCATCTTAGGAGTGAGGAGTGCTATAGGAGTGTTGAGGTCCACAAACACTGGTGGGTTTGGGGGAGAAGGGGGCTCCTGGGGCACAGTCAGGCTGCGGGTGGTACATCTAGGTTGCCCCTGTCTGCAGGCTGCCTCTTGGATAGGCTAGTGGGCAGCCTGGAGAGCCCTGGCGTGGGCATGAGGGCAGGCCTCAGTGCAGGGGCTTCTGGGAACAAAGTTCAGAGGGCTCATAGTTCCCGCTCCCTCAGGTGGACACCTGGGGTGGGGAGTAAAGCCCTGTTCAGGGCTTTGAGGGAAGAGAGAAGTCTTCGGGAGGCTCATAAATACTTTGTACCATGGAATTGTGGGTATGGAACTCAGGGCCCATTAATAGCGTGGGAGGCTCCTACTGTGAGCTGGCAAATCCCAGTGCACTCACATATCTGGGCCTCAGACATGACAAAGGCCTGAGGTACTCCTTGGCCCTGTCCCCACTCTGCCTGCTCTCAGGAAGCCATTCCTCTCCCAATACGTGTGCCCCAGCTGGGCCTCCGGGACAGTGGTTCCCACAGAAAGGCAGCTCACTGCTGTAGCTTCCCAGTCCTCAGATTACTCACCTCCCTAACTCAGTCACTTCCCTCAGTCAGATCACATCACTCTCCTGCTCCAAGTCCTCCCGTGGCTCCCCATTTCCCTCAGATTAAAGCCCAAGTCCCTACTTTGACAAGGCCTTCCCTGATCTGGCTCCTCTAACTCTCTGACATCGTATCCTGTTACCCTGCACCCTGGGCCCCATCTGGCCCCACTTGTTCTCATTGTCATTCCCAGAACACACCAAGCACATTCCTGCCTCAGGGCCCTTGCACTGGCTGTTCCCCCTGTCTGACATGCCCTTCCTGCAGAAATCCTCATGGCTTGCTTGCTTAAGCCTTCTTCCCATGGGGCCTCCCCCAAACAACCTATTTAAATTGCAATCCCCCCAACCCCATTCTTGTTTCCCCGTAGCCGTTATCATCACCTTCTATCTGACATATTTGATGTGTTCTTGTTTATTGTCTATTTCTCCTTATTGAAATAGAAACTCTAGGCAGTCAGGGGCTTTTCATCTCTTTCATTCACTGTTCCATTCCCAGAGCTCAAAACAGTACTTGGCACATGGAGGCACTGAGTAAATGCTTGTTGAGTGAATGAATGAATGAATGAATACATGAATGAATGAACACACTCATCCTTGGACCTTTGGGCTGTTACTTTTCATTGGTCCCCTTTCTATGAGTCTCAGATGTACCTCATCCTTGGGCAAGTCTTTTCCTGCCTTTCTTCTCTGCAAGGCTTTTTTTTCTGTGTGTGTGGTTTTTTTTTCTTTCTTTCTTTCTTTTTTCTTTTTCTTTTTCTTTTCTTTCTTTTTTTTTTTTTTGGAGACAGAGTCTTGCTCTGTCGCCCAGGCTGGAGTGCAGTGGCGCGATGTTGGCTCACTGCAACCTCCGCCTCCCAGGTTCAAGCAATTCTTGTGCCTCAGTCTCCTGAGTAGTTGGGACTACAGACGTGTGCCACCACGCCCGGTTAATTTTTTGTATTTTTAGTAGAGACGGAGTTTCACCATGTTGCCCAGGCAGGTCTTGAATGCCTGAGCTCAGGTGATCCTCCTGCCTCGGCCTCTCAAAGTGCTGGGATTACAGGTGTGAACCATCACGCCTGGCCTCTGGAAGGCTTCTTGTCTGAGACTTGTCTGTGCTCACTGCCCTGGGTCTGACTCCTTCTCCATTGAGCTCCTGATTCTGCTCTGGGCAGGCCCCGGACAGCTGATGTGCCCAGTATCACTCCCCTCCCTTCATCCCCTTGGTCCCTGCCCAGCGCTGGGCCCTCGACCTCTTGCATAATAGCTCTTCTCCAGGTTCCTGTGTGCCCCATCCCTACATTTCTTTCACGCTCTTGCCCATGGCTCAGCCCCTCCTATTGGCCTGAAGCTGTCTTCTGCTGCTTCTGTTTCCTGGTGCTCTCTCCCTTTAGAGATCTCTTCCTTCAGTCTCCTCAATCCAAAATCAGCGAGAAAAAGCCCAATAGTCAGGTGCATGGATTAGTTAAGGAAGAAGAAAAAAGGCAATAAAAGAGGAGAAAAAGAATAAAGTCCAAGCCAGGCGTGGTGGCTCAAGCCTGTAATCCCAGTACTTTGGGAAGCTGAGGCGGGTGGATCACTTGAGGTCAGGAGTTCGAGACCAGCTTGGCCAACATGGTGAAACCCTGTCTCTACTAAAAATACAAAACTTAGCCAGGCGTGGTGGTGTGTGCCTGTAATCTCATCTACTCGGGAGGCTGGGGCAGGAGAATCGTTTGAACCCAGGAGGTGGAAGTTGCAGTGAGCCGAGATTGTGTCACTGCACTCCAGCCTGGATGACAAAGCGAGATATTGTCCGGTGCAGTTTCTCCCCTGTGGTGTCACCTCTGCTGATGGCCCAATCATTCTCCTGGGCATTCAAGCTGCAAATCACCATCATCATTGGTGTCCCCATCCCTGAGTGGTAATGTTGGATCACCTCTTCGGTGGCTCTGTGACTGTCCTCTCTTGGCTATTCTTGTGCCAGTGTGCTACTTCAGACATTGCTCACCCTTCCCCTGGGAGACCCCAAAAACTGTCAGATGGGGCCCTCTGCAGCCAACATGAGCCTGCTGGAACCAAATTGGACCCAATTACCCTGTATTAGTGGGAGTCTAGCCAAGAGAAGAGAAACCACTTCAGATATTTAAATATAAGGAATTGAATCCTGGAAACTGGATTCACAGATGCTTGAGAAGCTGAAAAGCCAAATAGGGGGCAGCGAGGTCCCCTATAACCTAGAGGTTAGCTATGGCAGCTAGCATCCCTTAGGGTTGGAGGGACAAAAGGGAAAGGAAGCCTTAAGGGGACGTGGGAGCTGGAGTCAACTGATGGCAGCTGGAACCACAGACAAGATGCAGGAGAAGAAACTGATGCTGGAGATGCTGCCCAAGGCAAAGGGAATGGGGAGAAATACCCTGATTTCTCCCACTTCCTGCCCTCTGACTCCCACCAGTGTCCCCCATTGGCTGAACCTTGATAGAGGCCACTTGCAAAGGAGCCTGGGAAATGTAGTTTCCTGCTACACCAAGCAGAGCAAGAAAAGGGAAGGAAATGGATCTCAGAAGAGAAAAATGACTGATACTGCCTGGCCAAGAAGCCTTCTGTAGTTCCCCTCTATCCACCAAATAAACTCCAGACTCCTCAGCCTGACTTTCTGCTTGCTCTGGGAACTGTTCCTGTTTGCTTTGCTAAGCTTTACTGCCATTGCCCCTGTGTGCTCTCACTAAAGGTGGATGACGCTGGGACCCTGCTTCTGGCATCTGCCCACCTCTGGACCTTTCCTCACTCAGCATCCTGTACCCAGAGTGCTTTTCCTTCCAGCCAGGCTTGTTGTAATCTCGCCCAGACTTGTGCGGCCCAGGTGAAACGCCACCACCTTCATGAAGCCTTCCTGACCAGCACTTCCAGCCCCACCTCCACACAAACAAACGTTCTTTTTATTCTTTCCCAGCACTTCCTGCGTTGATGCCTCGCCTCGCTTCTTCCTGTATCACAGTTATTAATGGGCTTGTCTCAGCTTCCCATTAGACCGCAGGCTTCCTAAAAGGCTTGTTCAAAATGAAGCCTCCACGGCGCCTTGCACCTAGAAAGGGCTCACTGCATTTTAGTTTAATGAATGAACAAATAAGTCGCAAGCAACACATCAGCAGGTTGCAATGCCCAGTCAATGTAGGGGAATTAATTTTGACTTTGGCAATCCATGCCTTGGGGGATGTGACAAGGCCCCGGGAAATGCGAGGTGGGGAGTCGCTCAGGGCGGGGAGCAGATGTTCACATTCTGCTTTGTTATTACTTCAGGTTATTGGTCCAGGTTTTTTCTTTTAGACAGAAAAGAATCCGCCCATGTTTTCATGTTGTTCTCATTGAAATACACCCACAGGCATTGAAACGAACCCGCTGGTGAAGTGCAAGGAGAGAGAGGGTAGCCCGTTTGTTTCTTCACTAAAGTTTGGAGCTGCAGCTTGTGGGCCGGGACTCCCAGGGGCTCCAGTGCAGGAAGCGGAGGGCAGAATGAGGGAGTCGGAGAAACTGGTGGTGAGCATCTCCTTAGGTAAATGCTCGGAGCAGTGGGGGGTTGGGGAGAAGCTTTGGCGCTGGAGCTTTTACAATGTGACTGTGAATTCACGTTTGTAGGAAGCCTTTTTCAAAAGCTTTCCTTTTCCCCTCAGGGAGTTGCAGAGGGTGAGAAGGGTGCGGTGTTGAGCTGGGTGGAAGGCAGAGGTGGCTCGGGCTGGGAACCCCTATTTCAGGCTATTCATTTGTTCGGTGGTTCAGTTCCTTCCTTCCTTCATTTGTTCATTCATACATTGAATAAATGTGAATTGATGATCCATCAGAACGATAAGACTTTTGGAGCCAGTAGTCTAAGCCCTGTATTTGGAAAAGGAAGGCTCAGAAAGGTGTGCTCCAAGTGACCTGCTCCACGTCACACAGCCAGTTACGAGCTGTGGTAAGATTTGAACCTTCATCTCGTGCTTCCCAGTCCGGTGATCCCAGGGCTTTATGGGGGCTGCTAAGGGGACCCCGGTGGGCCCTTGCCTGGCACACTTTGTTTTAAGCTGGGTTCTTCCAGTGGGTGAAGAAATGTGGCTCCCTCTGAACTCACAACGGAACCTGTCCTCAGTTCCCTGCCCCTGGTGCAGTGCAGGTCTCTGATGGAGCTGCTGCACAGACCGCACTCTGCGCTCAGTGTTTATAAAGCCGTGGCAGCTTGGGGTGTGGACAGGAGTGACCTATGCTGTCTAAACAAACCGCGAGCTTCTGGCGGCCTGCCTGCCTGCCAGGGTGCATGTGACATTCTCTGGCCAAGGGAGGTTGGTTCGACTGGAACTCCTGGCTTTGCTCCTTTTGAGAGTGCAGCAGTGTGTAAATGCAGGTCTGAGCCCTTTAGTGCCCCAGAGGGAGCAGAGGCTGGCTATCATCTAAGATGCAAAGGTACGTGGTTTCCCAGCATGTTACTGCCAGCTCCTTCTACCTTTTCCGGGCTGTTCCTTCTTTCTTTCATTTCTCTTAATCACCAAGGGACAAAGAAGAGACCTGTCGTCCAAAAAATCCGAGCAGATTTCACCTAGCAGAAACCACAGGAACAGGCAGATTTTAGAAAAATGAAGGCCTAGCTGCTGCTTTCAAAGACTCTGCCCCTAAATAATGCAACTTTGGTTTGTCATCCCAGATGTATGTTTGAAAAATCAGGCTTAAGTCTGTCATTTTAAATGGCTTTTTAAATGACACAGAAATTATGCTATTTTTAGGTCAAATATCTTGCAGAAGTTGACATTTTAAGGTTTGGCTATGTGTGAAAACATCCAAAGGGAAATGTGTGCTTTCTCTTTTTTCCAGAAACAATAAACTGGATGAGCGGCCTTAGTTTATGTGTGCACGTTCTTACCTCTCTTGTATTTGCATCTCCAGTGTTTATTGGTGTGATTCTTCAGGCATACACTCAACATGGCAGATGTCACCTGAAGGCCGCCCTTTGGAGATGAGGTCCCCACAAATAAGAGCAGGTCATTAGACTAGAACCGCCTTTGTTCCCTTAACTACGGTGTTTTCTGTCTCCACACAGAGCACACTATATATAAAGCCATAACCATTCAGAGTCACACATGGACTATATAAAGGCACTGCTGAGAGATGAAAGATGTTTTTAACCCCTTCCTCTCAGGCGTCTGTGGCAGCTGCAAGCACTCAGTTTTAGAATGTGCCAAGTTCTGTTCTGGGCTGCTGTGGGGTTGTGGGGGTAGGGGTGGTGGAAGAGGAGGAGGAGGGAGCTGTGAATGAAGCAGCAAGGTGAGAGGAGTGGTTCCTCCACCCCAACCCTCACCCCCTCTTTCTTGCCTCAGTTTAGAGCTGCTGGGAATCCCTCAGGGATAAGGGCGACAACAGAGAAGAAGTGTAACAGCAATGGACAGGACTCGGGCTGTAGAGACAGCCTTCCGTGATTTTAGACTGGGTCCCTGTAACCTGCAGTCTCTTCAGGGATGTTAGGGCACTTGAAACCACAGGGTAAAGGTGGCACCGCTTCCTGGAGGATCAATTGTATTGGATTTGAAGTGATTGTCAACGTCGCTTTTCTATACAAACAAGCACAGGGCTCTCTGATAGAATAGAATGTAGATGGACATGAACAGCAATGCCAAACACGGCACATCAAGACGTGCCCATCCTGCTGAGGTGCCACTTTGGGCTGTACCTTGACACCCTTAGAAGGCTGTTAACGCCTTTTGGTGACAAAGATTGAGAAACCCTGCCCCAGGCAGCGTGCGGTGGCTCACGCCTGTAATCCCAGCCCTTTGGGAGGCCGAGGCAGGCAAATCACAAGGTCAGGAGTTTGAGACCAGCCTGGCCAATATGGTGAAACCCTGTCTCTACTAAAAATACAAAAATTTGCTGGGCGTGGTAGCAGGCGCCTGTACTCCCAGCTCTCAGGAGGCTGAGGCAGGAGAATCGCTTGAACCTGGGAGATGAAGGTTGCAGTGAGCCGAGATTGCACCATTGCACTCCAGCTTGGGCCATAGAGCAAGACTCCATCTCAGAAAAGAAAGAAAGAAAGGAAGAAAGAAAGAAAGAAAGAAAAAAGAAGGAAAGAAAGAAAGAAGGAAAAAGAAAGAAAGAAAGAAGGAAAGAAAGAAAGAAAGAAAGAAAGAAACCCTGCCCTAAATAATATGCTAAATGCAGTATAACACGGAAGTGCTTTAGTGCAAGAAACAAGGCTGGAGTTGAAGGCCTGGCTCTGCTGCTTACTAACTGTGTGACTTGGGGCGAGTTACTCCACCTTTGTGAGCCTCAGTTTCTTCCTCTGTAAAATCAGGCTGGTACCAGCTTCTTCCTTAGAGGGTGTTTGTGAGGATAAAATAAGAAGATGTGCTGGAGTGCCTGGCCCCCGGCCCCTAGAAATGGCTCTATGTGAGCTAGTGATTATTTGGGTTCAGTTGTAGGATATGTGGAAATACTCGATCTGTCAGCCTTTGCTCAGATGGGAATATGCTGTGGCCGAAGTGGGAATTGGCCAAGTCTGCTTGACTGGAGGCTGACATTCTCGTGGCCATCTCTTTTCCAGAAGTGCAGGAAGAGAGAATGGTGTGGGCCTACTGGTCCCAGTATTTTGCCCAGGTGCCTACCCTTGAAAACTCCCAGAACCATGCTCCCCCATTTTTTGCTGACATCCCTGTGGGAAATTCCTTTGGCAATGGAAACCATTCAGTTTGAGCCCAGTCCCTGGCAGGACCCACCATAGCCACTGGGTTTGTGTAACAGCTTTGCTCCTGTGAGGGCACCACTGTGGGGGTACAGAGGATGCCCAGATGGGCAGTGCAGAAAATACTGTCACAACACGCCCTGGGCCCTTAGAGGCAGAGTAGTAAAAACAGCTCAGGCTCCCTTACCCCTGGACTCTGTCCACATCCCACGGCCATGCTGCTCTGCCCATTTCTTCTGCATGACCTATACGGCTGCTTCTGAGATAAGCCATGTTCTGCTTCTGAAACTTGCTGTCCTTGATAATATGTCCCATGCAAGTGGAGAGAGGGGTGGGGGAGCCCAGCTGGACAGGTGTGAGGAAAGGGGAAACTTCTGGTGGAAAACTCTGCCCTGCACTGGACACTGTGGTGCTTTGAAATATATATCCATATGTTTTTTGATACTCTTCCCCTCAGGAGGGAAGCCAGCAGCCATATAGTGAATGTACTCAAGTGGCCTGTGGGGAGCCCCACATGGTGAGGACTGAGGCCTCCTGCCAACAGCTCCATGAGGGAGCCATCTTGGAAGCAGATTCCCCAGCCCCAGTTGAGCCTTCAGATGACTGCAATCCTGGCCCACACCTTGGCTGAAACCTCATGAGAGATCTTAAGTCAGAACCACGGAGCCTAGCTACTCCCAGATTCCTGACCCACAGAATCTGTGAGATAATAGCATGTGTGAGTTTAAGCTGCAAAAATTTGAGCTAATTTATTATGAAGTAATAGATAACCTTCTCCTTGTCCTTTAAGATGTCATTTGAAAGTTTCCAAGGCCAGGTGTGGTGGCTCATGCCTGTAATCCCAGCACTGTGGGAAGCCGAGGCAGGTGGATCACTTGAGGCCAGGAGTTTGAGACTAATATGGAGTCTGGCTAATATGGCAAAATCCTGTCTCTACCAAAGGAAAAAAAAAAGTTTCAAGGACTTCACTGATGTCTTTCCTTTATTCCTGGCTTATGATGATGTTGGAAGCTTGAAAAAGAAGATGAGAAGATGTGTGGTTTTGGAGTAGGGCAGTAATGCCATGGGCATACATGCCAAGCATTTTCTACTGGTTATGTCACATAAGCATCTCAACCACGCTGTGGGAAGGTATTAATAGTCCCATTTTATAAATGAGAACACTGAGGCTTGGAAAGGTTAAGATCTTTGCTCAAGAATGCCCAGCTAGATTTGCAGCCTGGTTGTTGAGGCAGCAAGCCTGTATTTCTTGATTGATAACAGGCTGTCTCTGTTTGGGAATAAAGCAGCTGGGTCAAGGTTTGAGTTTTGCTTCTGAATAACCCCATGGTGTTTAGCAAGTCACTAATCTGTGGGGCCCTTTTTCTTCTTGAAAGGACCTCTTTCCCATTCCTTGTAGCCAGAGGGGCTGTCAGTTATAGTGCCTCACCCTCCTGTGGCCACAGGAATGGAGCATGTGTCTCTGGCCTGGCCAATCAAATTGTCCTATTCCCCTGATTGCACTGATTGGTTAAGGGATGAGCGTGTGATTCTAGACAGGCCAATGAAAATCTTCCTCAGAGTATCTCGGCCACAGCCAATGGGGAGGGAGGCTCTTTTTTTTTTGTGCTGGGACTGCTAAGCTGGGAGGATGTGAATCTGGTGCTACCTGGGTTGGCAGGTCTGCCTGTCTACAGTGTCAGGTCGAGCCAAGCCATGGAGGAAGGCAGAGCTCTGGATCCACTTGAGCCTCTGAATCCGGCTATCCCTGAAGCCATTCCTCTCCCTTGACTCCTTGGTTACAAGAGTCAGTAAATTCCTACCGCACTTCTTTTTGTCCTTTTTCTCCCCCATTGGTGTCAGCTAATTTGACTTGGCTTTGTGTTGCTTGCAATACAGTGGGCAAACGGGGGAGTTGCCTTTAGCATCTTGGAGCAGCAGAGCGTAGCTCCTTTACATGGTGACCAAGTGTGGCAGGTGCTGTTGGTGCCCTGCTGGCCCATGCTGGGGATCATGGCAGGCTGTTCCCTTACAGGCCAGTGGCTTCCTGCATAGCTCTGCCTGAGGCGTTCTCTGACTCAAGGACCATGCTTAGCCTGCATATGGTGGGGCTGGGGTGGGCTGAAGTAGGCAATTCTAAAATGCCAGGGAATTAATATCCCAGCAACGACCCTCTTCCAATGAGGAATGGAGGTGGATGGATACCTACCCTGGCTCCTTTGCCTCTGGGGACAATCTAGTGGCATGCTCTACACAGTGTCTCTGAAAGTCCCCAGAAGGACTGAGTCAGTCATCCGCAGTGGGAACCCGCTGAACAGAGTACCTTTTGTTGGCTTTCCTCTCTGTCCTGTCTCCTTCCCTACACTCTCACTTGTGATTCCTGGGGTCACCTCCTAAATGAACCTGTACTCAAATCCTTATATCAGGGTCTGCTTTGGGGAGAGCCCTTCTAGGATGTCAGTATCTGGAATTTTGATTTTTCTGGAGCTGACTGATCTGGAGATATCTGTATTAATTGGAAAGGCTGAAATGGCACGATTCAGTCTCAGCAATTTAGTAAGTTCAGTATCTCCCATATTGGACATGGGTTTAAGACAAGCAAGAATATCAGGGGTCTGAGACTCCACAAAAATGCAGCAGCCATTTTTGCAGTGGAAGTTGGTGGGGCAAATGGGGTTGGAGCATTTGGGCAATTTGGGGTTGTTTCAGTTTGGTGCTTAGCAGGGTACCTGCATTCTCCCACGCGCCTAGGCTCCAGAAGCATCTTTGTACAGACAAGAGCCAGGAGCACTTCAGATTACAGCCGGAGACATGCCTGGTTTCCAGCCGTTGGTCTTGTTTGCCTTTCCCTCTGCCTTTGTTATCGCTCCTTCTTTTCGCTACTCTCATTTAGTTATGTTTAAACACGTCCTGTGTCGCCACCTCAGCGGAGAGGCTGGAGAGCCTGTGACAGTGTGGCTTCCACTTCGTCTCCCCCTGCAAGGCCTTGAGCTCCTAGGCTCAGTGACGGTTTTCCCTGGGCCCCAGCGAAGAGTTGCATCTGTTGGTGGGGGCATAGTTGGCTGGCACAGCTCAGCCTCGCGTCTGCTTTCTCTTCTCCCCGGCAGCTCCCGGAGACTCCCAGTGGGTCCTCCCTGATCCTCCTCCCCTTCTTCCTGGTCACTTCCGCAGTGGCATCTGGGCCACAGACATTGTTTTCCCCTAATTGCATTTCAGCTGAGGAGAGCTACGCTAATAGAGGGACTGCAGGAGAGGGGCCTGGCGGAGCTTGGCAGAGTGGCTGCAGCTTCTGCACAGGACTTTGAGAAAAAAGAAAAGGTTCATAAGGGGTACCACTGCCCCCTTCCCACTCTAAGGGCGTGTGCCACTCTAAGGGGAAAGGGGCAGTGGTACCCCTAATAAACCTTTTGTGGTACCCCTACTGAGCCTCTTTTCTGTATTTTTTCTTTTTCCTTGAGATATAAAGATGAGCTTCCAGTGTACTAAATGTGCAGCTTGATAAATTTTTTTTGTTTGTTTGAGACGGAGTCTTACTCGGTTGCCCAGGCTGGAGTGCAGTGGTGCGATCTCGGCTCACTGCAACCTCCGCCTCCCGGGTTCAAGCAATACTCCTGCCTCAGCCTCCCTAGTAGTTGGGATTACAGGAGCCCACCACTACGCCCAGCTAATTTTGTTTTTTTTAGTAGAGACGGGGTTTCACCATGTTGGCCAGGCTGGTCTCAAACTCCTGACCTCAGATGATCGGGCCACCTTGGCCTCCCAAAGTGTTGGGACTACAGGCATGAACCGCTGCGCCCAGCCGATAAATTTTTACATGTGTCTATACCTCTGATAAAAATCATATTAGAGAACTTGCCCATCATTCCAGAAGGTTCCCTGGTGCCCTTTCTTGTTAGTACTCCCACCCGCAGAGGCAACCACTATTCCTCTATCACCATAGACCTGTATCACCATAGACTGAGTGCCAGCTTTTTAACTGTAAAATGGAATCATCCAGCACTGTTTGCTTCTGTGTCCGGGTTTTTTTGTTTTTTTTTTCAAAGACTGGGTCTTACTCTGTTACCCAGGCTGGAGTGCAGTGGTACAATCACGGCTCACTACAGCCTTTACCTCCTGAGCTCAAGTGATCCTCCCACTTCAACCTCCTGAGTAACTGAAACTATGGGCATGTGCCACCATGCCCAGCTAATTCGAAAAGTTTTTTGTAGAGAGCATCTTTCTTTATTGCCCAGGCTGGTCTCAAACTCCTGGCCTCAAGCGCTCTTCCCATCTTAGCTTCCTAAAGTGCTGGGATTATAGGCGTGAGCCACTGCCCCTGTCCTTGGGTCTAGCTCCTTTTACCCCACATCATCTCTGTGAGTGTGAGTTGTGCTGTGTGTCACAATAGTCTTCCTCCCGTTTTTTGTTGAGGTTTTGTTTTATTCCATTCCTCACCACCAATGGGCTGAAAGTTAAGGCCCTGCAGGGGATACAAAGCCAGTGACATGCAGATCCGGTTTTGCCCCTATCCACAACCCAGGAGGCAGGCACCTTCGCTCCCAACACCGGGAGGCCCATCTATCAATTCCGCCAAACCCCGGCTCAGGAGGTTGATGCAGCCGTGGCATCGGATTCCTTGTCTATTCCAAGCTGCCAGGGCCAGTAACCTTGGGTTGGAAGCTTTGCTGACTTCTTAGGATGCAGGAGGAGCCTGGAGCAGTCCCAGTTATGGGGTGGGGCTTGGAAATAATAAGTTGTGATTTACAAACGTGCCTATGGTGGCAGAAGAGAAAAGTCACTGAGGTCTGGTGACTCTTCCACCACAGAGAAGCCTTTCTTTTCCTTCCTGGATTCTTATGGTGGCCCCTGACAGCTGCCCCGTGCAGAGTCTCCTTTCCTTTGATTCATCAGCTCGCTGCCGTCAGCCCAGCTCCCAGGGCCTGCTTTTGTTCTGCCACTGCTTGGCTCACAAACCTTCAGTGGCTCCCTACTCCCTGCTCAAGCCTGCACTCCTCCTGACATTGAATTAAGAACCTCCAGAGGCTGAACCAACCGGCTCTCCCTTTCTGCTCTGCCGTTACTCTCGGGTGGAAGCCACCTCCCTTTTTGAGCAGCTGAGACTCTGAGCTGGGATTTTGTTGGCGAGTGTGATCTAGTTCGTTCTCTGCTTTTGACCTGCTGATCTTAGGAGCTCCTCTTTTCCATTCCACTTCTTCAAGAGGAGTCTGGCTAGCCCAGTCTGCCATGTGTAGCCTTGGTTCCTAGTATCACGTCATGCACCAAGAGGCCTGCTCCAGATCCAGCCATCATGACTTCACTCCAGGCCGTGAGAGGGAGGAAAGGGAAGGAGGAGGTGCTGCCTCCCTTCAGGGTTAGTAATAATAATAATAATAATAATAATAATAACAATGATAATAATAATAATAGCAGCAAATCCCTATGCATCATTTACTGTGTGCCGATTGCTGTTTCAAGTGCACTTGGGCTAGGTGCGGTGGCTATAATCCCAGCATTTCTGGAAGCTGAGGCCGGAGGATCAGTTGAGGCCAGGAGTTCATGACCAGCTTGGGCAACATAGTGAGACCCCATTTCTACACAAAATTTAAACAAATTCACTAGATGTGGCGGTGTGTGCCTATAGTCTCAGCTACTCAGGAGGTTGAGGTGGGAGGATTGCTTGAGCCCAGGAGTTGGAGGCTGCAGTGAACTCTGATTGTGCCACTGCACTGCAGCCTGGGTGACAGAGTGAGATCCTGTCTCAAAAGCAAAACAAAACAACCCTTCCCTGCAAAAAACAGAAACAAAAAAACAAAACCCCAAAAAACAAAAACAAACAAACCAAACAATCCCCCTGCAAAAACCCCCCAAAAAACAAAGAAAAACCAAGTGCACTTAATTCTCATGTAACGCTATGAAGTAGCTCCTATTATTAGCCCCATTTCACAAATGAGGAAAGGAAGGCACAGAGAGGTTAAGTAACTTGGGCAGATCACATAGCTAGGAAGTGGTTGAGCCAAGATTTGAATTCAGACAGTCTCATGCCAGTGTCTGGGCTCACAAGCCCTCTGTTGTGCTCCTCACTTCCCAGGAGTGATAGTACACTCCTGGGATAATACACTCCTTTTACAACTCAGTGACCAGAACTTGGACCCTACCTACTTGCAAAGGAGCCTGTAAATGTAGTCTTTGTTCAAGGTGGCTATATACGCAGGTAAAATTTGGGAGTAATCCAACTGAGGAAGAAGGCAGAGCAGATCAGTCTCTGACCCAGATGGCTATTGTCATTTACTGCATGGCCTTGTTTATTCAGTTAGACCACAAGCTTCTTGAAGTTGGGCTCCTAGTTCTCAAGAAGGTGTCTCATGGGGACCCTGAGTGGGAAATGGCCTCCTTTTCTTGCTGTTGATTTTTTTTTGAGATGGAGTCTTGCTCTGTTGCCCAGGCTGGAGTTCTATGGCGCCATCTTGGTTCACTGCAACCTCCGCCTCCCAGGTTCAAGCAATTCTCCTGCCTTAGCCTCCTGAGTAGCTGGGATCATAGGCATGCACCACCAAGCCTGGCTAATTTTTGTATTTTTAGTAGAGACGGGGTTTTACCATGTTGGCAAGGCTGGTCTCGACCTCCTGACCTCAGGTGATCTGGCCATCTCGGCCTCCCAAGATGCTGGGATTACAGGCGTGAGCCACCGTGCCCAGCTGTTGACTTTGAATCCGAAGCAGCTCCTTCTGTGACCCAGAATAACCCCACGGCAAGGATGACTTCATAATCAGTGAGCTGATAGTCTGCGTTTCATTTCGTTTCTTTTCTTTTTCTTTTCTTTTTTTTTTTTTTTTTTTTTTTTTTGAGATGGAGTCTTGCTCTGCCACCCAGGCTGTGCAGTGGCATGATCCGGGCTCACTGCAACCTCTGTCTCCTGGGTTCAAGTGATTGTCTTGTCCCAGCCTTCCAAGTAGCTGGGACTACATACGTGTGCCACCATGCCCAGCTAATTTTTGTATTTTTAGTAGAGACGGGTTTTCACTATGTTGGCCGCGCTGGTCTTGAACTCCTGATCTCAGGTGATCCACCTGCCTTGGCCTCCCAAAGTGGTGGCATAACAGGCATGAGCCACTGCGCCCGGCCGGCAGTCTGCGTTTCTGTGTGAAAGGTCCCATGTATGGAATGTCAGTAGAGTGTCTATGATGACCCTTTTCATTTTGAAACTGTCTCTTGACTTGGCTTCCAGGACTCCACTGTGTCTGGGTTTCCCTCAGGGGCCTCGGCGGCTCCCTCTTTGTCTCTCTTCCTTGACCTCCTCCTTGGCCAACCTCTATGAGTTGATCTGTCGTAGGGCTCAGTCCTTGGGCCCTTGTGTTCCTATCTTGGCCTCTCTCTCCCGATGATCTCATTTCCTCTCATTTATTTTTGAGGCAGAGTCTGGCTCTGTTGCCCAGGCTGGAGTACAGTGGTGCAATCACAGCTCACTGCAGCCTTGACCTCCTGAGCTTCTGTGATCCTCCCTCCTCAGCCTCCTGAGTAACTGGGACCACAGGCATGTGCCACCACAACCAACTAATTTTTTTATTTTTCTGTAGCGATGGGGTCTCCCTATGTTGCCCAGGCTCTGTCATGGCTTTTAAAATGCTGTCCATTTACTAATAACTGGAGACCAGACCTCTTCCCAGAATTTCAAATGCCACAGCCTATCTGCCTACTGACATCCCATGCGGTGGTTTCACTGGTGTCACAAACTCCACGTGTCCGAAGTGGAACACCTGATCTCCACACCCCCAGCCCTAACCTACTTCTCTAGTGTTTCCCACCATAGTCGATGGCTTCTCCAGCCCTCCAGTGGTTCCTTCTAGAAACCTGGGGGCCATCCTTGATACCTTATTCAACTCAGCTCTAATCCCTGACCATCTTACCTGCAGCAAATCTCTCAAGCCCATTCACTCATCGCCATAGCCATTGTCCCTTCCTCATCCAGTCCCCCTCCTCTCTCTCCAGAACCACTGTATCAGCCAGTCACTTGGTCTCCTACATTTACTCCTCCAAACCATTCTCCACAGTGCAGCATGAGAGACCTCGAAAAACTGATAAGCAAAGGCACATCTGATCATTCGCTTTCCTGCCCACTGCTCTTCAGTGACTCCCCAGTGCATGTGCATAGCATGCCCACGTGGCCCATAAAATCTAGGTGCTCTAGGTCCTCCCTGCCCTTTCAATCACATCTTCAGCCTTGTTCCAGTTACAGCTGCTGTAGAGCAAAGCACCCCAAACTTAGCAGCATAAAACCACCACCATTTTCTTATGCTCACAGATTTTATGGGCTAGGAATTTGCACAGGGCATCATGGGAACAGCTTATCCCTGCTCCATGATGTCCAGGGCTTCAGCTGGAAGCCTCGAAGGCTGGGGACTGGGGCCATCCTAAGGCTTGTGCACTCACATGGCAGGCACATCACGCAGGGTGACTTGAAGACTAGGGCTGCTGATTAGAGCACCTACGCTGACCTCTCCGTTTGTGTTGGGCTTCCTCACAGCATGGCAGCTTCAGAGCAGTTATATTTCTTTAGTGGTGGCCCAGGGACCCAAGCACCTATGTTCCAGCGAAAAAGGTCCAAGCTGATTTTCCTTTCTGACCTAGCCTTGAAAGTCGACCAGGCACAATGACTCACGCCTGTAATCCCAGCACTTTGGGAGGCTGAGGTGGCCAGATCACCTGAGGTCAGGAGTTCGAGACTAGTTTGGCCAACATGTTGAAACCCCATATCTACTAAAAATACAAAAATGAGCCAAGCATGGTGGCACACACCTGTAATCCCAGCTACTCGGGGAGGCTGAGACAGGAGAATTTCTTGAACCTGGGACACGGAGGTTGCAGTGAGCCAAGATTGTGCCACTGCACTCCAGCCTGGGTGACAGAACAAGACTCTGTCTCAAAAAAAAAAAAAAAAAAAAAAAATCGCATGGTGCCACTTCCACTTGGATTCAAGGGAAGGGGACATAGACCCCCACTCTTCATTGGAGGAAGAATGCCAAAGTCACATTGTGGAAGAGTGTGCTTTCAAAGACACCCCCTGCCACATGTCCCTTCCTCCTTGCTCTCTTGGCCCCTGCTACTCTGGCTTTTTTGTTAGTCTCCTCAAAGTTCCAAACTTTTTCCTTCCTCTGCCACTCTGCATCTGCTATTCTCCCTTTTCTCCCCCTGGCTAGCTGTAGCTCCTGGCTGAAATGTCAATGCCACCCACCATCTGAAGCAGGTCCCTGTTCTATTCCTCCATATTCCTCCATTGTTTCCATGACTATTCCATCATACTTTCCATAGCTTCTAATTGTAGGTGCTTTTGCATGTTTAGTTGTTGAGTTTCTGTCTCCCCCACCATAATGTAAGCTCCACCAGTGTGGGGACCAAGCCTGTTCCATTCACTGCGGTGTCACCAGAGCGGAACATGGGGACTGGCATGCAGAGGAGAAACCTTTAGAGTCTTCAGGCAAGTTTTGGGGAAGAACTGTCCACAGGCTATGACCAGTTATGGGGGGCACTCTACACCTGGCCTATCTCAGGGGATGGAGTGGTTTTTTTGGGGGTGTAATGGGGAGGATGAGCTGAAAAGGAGATGATCACACGAGAGGCAGTGTCTGTCTCAGTTCTGGTCCCTCCCTCTGTGGTTGGTGATGCCAACACACCCAGGCAGCCTGCGCTGTGCCTGCTCCCCTCCCCAGCCCCTCTGCAGCTTTCCATCGGGCTCATTCACTTTGGCCTCCCTGATCCACCATCGCTTTGTATCCATTGGATCTCCTGCTAGGCACACCTTTCTTATTCCCCTACTAGTAAACTCCAGAACTTTCCTGGCCCTCCCAAGGCTGCATTAGGCTGCCCTGCACCTTCCTTCCTTATCTATTCATGCATATGCTCACTGGCTTGGAGGCTTTTTGAAGACAAGGTCAGGACCCATGGCAAGCCCCATAAATGGTGGGTGATAGATGGGCCACACTGTCTGGGTGGTGCTCAGGCTGTCCCCAGCCCCTCAGCTCTGCTGTGGGCGGGACCTTTGTTTTGGAGATCAGTCCTGGGCCCCCTGTAGGCTTTGGGTGGGCTAGGTGGGGGAGGAGGATCTGGAAGCCAAGTCAGTCTTCCAGTGGGGGGCCTGGCCTTAATAGAATGCCTTCATCTTGACTCAGACCGGAAGTCGCTCGTTCCTGCGTAATTGCGTTAAGCTTTTATGACGGGGATCTGGGCGGCTTGCAGCAGCATTTTGCAGGAGCAGACTGCATTCCTGGTGTCTGGGTTTACCTTCCCTCTCAGTCTGTGGCCTGGAATGCTAGGTCTGTGGACAAGTCCCCTGCCAAGCCCAAGTCTAGCTGTGGGGTCCTCCTGCCTGGCAGTGTACCACTGGCAGTGTGACTTGCCAGGGGTATGTTCATGACTGACTGACTCCTGCCTGCTGGGCAAGAAGGTGGAAGCCTGAGCCAGAAAGATGGCCAGATTCCCCCTTTTCCAGCTGACACCTGGTTTGGGGACACTGACCCAGCCTGCAGGAACCTCCTGGCACACCACTGACTAGGGGGCCCCAGGCCTCTTGACCTGGGCATTACATCCAGGTTCACCCTGTACTTTTTCCCCAGGTACTAAGATGGTTGTTTGCTTCACACACACAGCTGGTGTGTGTGTGTGTGTGTGTGTGCGTGCACGCGTGTGTGTGTGCGTGTGTGTGTGTGTCTATGCAGAGGGCCTTTCTTTTTATCTTTCTTTCTTTTTTGTAGAAACCTGTTTCTTGCTATGTTGCCCAGGCTGGTCTTCAATTCCTGGCCTCAAGAAATCCTCCCGCCTCAGCCTCCCAAAGTGCTGAGATTATAAGCATGAGCCACCACATCCAGCTCCTTTCTTTCTTTCTTTCTTTCTTTTTTTTTTTTGAGAAGGAGTCTCACTCTGTCTGGAGTGCAGTGGTACGATCTTGGCTCACTGCAACCTCCGCCTCCTGGGTTAAAGCAATTCTACATGGTGGAACCCTGTCTCTACTAAAAATACAAAAATCAGCCTGGTGTGGTGGTACATGCCTGTAGTCCCAGTTACTTGGGAGGTTGAGGCAGGAGAATTTCTTGAGCCTGGGAGGCGGAAGTTGCAGTGAGCTGAGATTGTGCCACTGCACTCCAGCCTGGGTGACAAAGCCAGATTCTGTCTCAAAAAAGAAAAAAAGAAAAAAAAAGAAAGAGGCACGCACATGCTGCCTGTGAGGATTTAAGCTGGGGCAGCCTCTTTGGAGAACAATTCTACCATATCTGTGCATTTAAATGTGGTCATAGCCTTTGGCCCAGAATTTCTACTTTTAGGTCTGATTCCTTCAAACCAATAGGAGCAGACAGGCATATATCCAGGGACGTTTACAGCGTCATTGTTTTATGACAAAAATTTGGAAGCAACCTATATGTGCAGTAGAAGGGGATGGTTACATAAATAAGCAACATCCATGTCATGAAATACTATTAAAAAGAATAATATGGACTGAGATAGAATGTCCTTCCGGAAATGAAGTGAAAAAAAGCCAATTGCAAATCCATGTATATAGCCTGAGTTCATTTGTACACAATAATCCCTGTGTGTGTTTAGTAGCGCAGAGAGAAAGGCCATGAACCCCTTTGGCCAGGCTGCAGGCGTGGTCTTTTATGATGGAGTCTCACTCTGTTGCCCAGGCTGGATTACAGTGGTGCCATCTTGGCTCACTGCAACCTCTGCCTCCCAGGTTTGAGGAATTATCCTGCCTCAGCCTCCTGAGTAGCTGGGATTACAGGCATGCGCCACCACGCCTGGCTAATTTTTGTATTTTTAGTAGAGATGGGCTTTTACCACGTTTGTCAGGCTGGTCTCGATCTCCTAACCTTGTGATCTGCCCGCCTTGGCCTCCCAAAGTGCTGAGATTACTGGCATGAGCCCCTGCACTGGCTACTTTTTGAATTAAAACAAAACAACATTTTAAAAAATTTACAAAGCAATGCATACCCTTTGCAAAAGGCTAAGGAGACAGGGAGAAATAATTATAGTTGTTGTATTTATTGATTCTGTTACAAGTTGCATATCCCTTATCCTAAATCCTGGGATCAGAAGTGTTTTGGATTTTGGATTTTTTTTTTTTATTTTGGAATATATGCATATGCATGATGACATATCTTGGGGTTGGGGCCCAAGTTTAAACACAAAGTTTATTAATGTTTCATATACACCTTACATGAATAGCCTGAAGGTAATTTTATACAATATTATTAATAATTTTGTTCATGAAACAAAGTTTTGATGGTCTTTTGACTGTGAGCCATCACGTGGGGTCAGGTGTAAAATTTCCTACTTGTGGTGTCATGTTGGCATTCAGAAAGTTTTGGACGTTGGAGCATTTCAGATTTTTGGTAAATGCTCAGCCTCTACTAACATGTGCCTGGCACTGTTCTGAGATCTTGATATGTATAATCTCACTTAATCTTCACAATATAGCACACTGAGAAGAATGATGTCCCATTTTACAGGTGAAGAAACTGAGTAACTGAGAGACTAGCTAACCTGCCCTAAATCACACAGCTAGTAAGAGGAGAGCTAGGATAGAGGCGAATCAAAGTCACCCATAACCCCATTTTTCCTAGAGATGGCCACTGTTAAGATCTTAGTATTTGATAACCGTGTTATGCATATACGTGAGGGTGTTTGTGTATGCACATATACGAGGACCTTTAATTACAGATATGTGACCAAATCTCATCCCATGACAATTTCCTCCTTCTTCCTCTTTTTCCTCTTTCTTGGTTTGGCTTTGATTGGGACTTTTTCCCCTACTTTTGGGGGATTTTCCAGGACACCTCTGGAGAGTCTCCTCTGTGCAGATCCGGAAGCCAGGCCCTTGAGTAAAAAAGAAGGCCTTTGCTGAAGCAGAGGAAATCAGGAAGACCACCCGATGGCAACGTTCTTGGAGGGAAAGGACCCCCAGAGGTGACACGCAGGTAGGAAGCACGAAAGTTGACAGGCCATGGAGGTTAGTGGGTGACTTGGCCAAAGATGCTACCCCTGGCTTCTTCGATGCTGCAGGGACCAGGCCTGTGTTCAGTTAGGCTGAGTTGAACCCCGTGACCATTTTGAAAAAAGGGCTGTGGACAGAGTAATAGAGAACGTGTTCTGGATACAGAAGCCCGGAAGTCATCTCAGCTTTGAGGAGGGCTGGCCAGGGGCCAGAGTTCAGCGGAGCACTGGCCCCGGGCTTGCCAAGCATCCAAGATCTCTAGGCCTGCCCTCGACCCCCCAAGCCCTTGTTCTCACTCCACCCCACCCCACCCCGGCCCCTCACCTTCCATAGCTGCACACTCCTCATTGTTCAGGAACAAAGGCAGTTCAGATTTTTGAAAAAGAAGAAGAAAAAATAAACTCCGCAGAACTCTTCCTGCTTGTAAGTGAGCGGTTGACTCTGGCCCCCGAGTTGGGGAGTCATGCAGGCCCCGGTGGTGGTGGTGGTGGTGGCGGGAGGCGGTTGGGGAGGCGGGCCCTGGGACAGCTTAGCTGGAAGGGAGCGGGGGCAGGGAGGTGCAGCAAGATGGGAACCGTTGGTGATTTATGGCACCAATAAGCACAATGGCTGAGTCTTGTGGTTTCCCCTCAAGATGTGTCTGAGCGCAGCCCCCTCGGAGCATCACCTGCGTGTGCTGAGGTCAGGAGCCCAGCGTCTCTGCACTCCACTAATGGGTGCCCCTCCCCGCTGGGGGCTCAGGGAGAGCCTCTACCTGGGTCTGAAAGGAGAGGGGAAGAGGTACAGGCATGATGTGGAATGTGGCTTCAATCAGGAAGGTGCAGGGGGACGAGTTGGTGAGCAGAAGGGTCTGGCTTCCTCTTAGGGACAGAGCCCAAGACGCATAGACTGGGAGGGTATTTTGGAGAATCACCCGGTGAGTAGATTACATTTTGGCAGCCGTCTTGCTGCTTTGAACTTCAGCCAGCCTGCCCCGGATTGTCCCAGGCTCGAATTCTGGGGTGCTGGAGGTATCAACATTTGTTGAGTGTCTACTATGTGCTGGGCACTGGGCTAAACCCTGAACACTTCACTTCTGTTCTTTAAACTTTACAATGCCACCCTGCATAAGTATTACTATTGGTTTCATTTTTCAGATAAGGAAAGTGAAGCCCAGAGAGCTCAAATAGCTTACCCAAAGTCCACAGCTAGTAGACAGCAGAACTGGGATTCAAACCTAAATTTGTCCACATCTAGAACCTTTGCTTTTAAATGCCACCCCTGAGGGATCTCGAATTATCTTAAGAACCAAGGAACCCTAGTATGCTTCAACGCTTAAGGATTGAGTTTGCTAAGGGGCAGGCTTTGCAGAGGCGGTTGGGTGGGGTGGGGGACAAAGAGGACACGGAAGCAGGTTTCCAGAAGCCCTCCAAAGTGAACCTAGACTACTCTCTAAACAGCAGACTGTTTCCAAAGCCTGTGCAGTCTGGGGTCCACTATGACCAATTGATCTTCTGCTGGTAGGCAATTGGCACACTCACCTTGAGGACTAAGACATTTTTCTTTCTGAAAGTTTGACTGCAGGGCTAACTCCATCTGGCCTGTTGGCTTCCAGTGCTGTTCCTGACTACAGAGAGAGAGAGAGAGAGAGAAAGAGAGAGAGAGAGAATGCAACGTTGACCTGTAAGCTAGCAGATGTCAGAGTTCTGGCTTTCTACCATGGACTTCAGCCTTGGCCGCTTTCAGCTATCAGGGTCACTCAGAAGCTCATCTTTTTTTGGCCATTTGTTGGGCTAAGAGTGACCAGGCAGATGGTTCTCCTGGGCACAGGTGACTGTCCTGCCCCTTTCCCCTCCCCCACCCTCCAGTAGGCTCCTGTGTGTCTTACCCCTCCCTCCGCAGCCAGGCACTGAGCAGAGATGTGTCGCTCTCCTCTAGGAGCTCAGGTGCTAGAAACAGCACAACCTTTGCTTGAGGGAAACGCGGAACCAGCCTGAATGGAAATGTCAAGAATCCCAGTGCCCGTTACTTCCCTCCTGCTAGTGCCATTTTAGCAGCTTGAGCCTTCCCCTGTGGGCTTGCTGGGGCAGGTCAGGAGAGTCTCCTGTCAGTGCTGGGCCACCGGCTCCTGGCAGGCCGGAGAGACCTGGCCCTGCAGGCAGTCTGCACGGCCGCCTAAGAAGGCTGTTCCCTGGCTGCCTGGGCTCCTCCAGGCAGTACCAGCACACTCTCCGGTGGCCCGAGTGAGGTCCTCTCTGTGTGGGGAGTTACAGGCAGGCCCTACTGACTGCAGGCCCTTTTTTTTTTTTCCATTCACTGGCTGCTCTCTGCACCCCAGGTCCACACCGGGCAAAACCTTGGCATGATGGCACTGGGGGGTGGAGGGTTGTACAGTCACAGGTTCTTCCTGGGAGGGCCTGGCTGGAGGAGAGTCACTGGACCCCCTGCAGTTGAGTCTGTTCCTCTTGCAGAGCTTAGTGATGTCCCCACAGTCAGTGGCCTCCAGAATGTGGAAGGGAAAGAGCCATGGAAGAGGCTGCCCGCCTCCTGGTGATGGCTCAGAGAAGGGGCGCTCCCCAGGGCCTGGCCACCACCAGCCACACGAGCCCCAAATGGACATATACAGGTTTGTTTTTCATCCGTGACTGAGAGGTTTTCAGACCCCTTTGGCACGAAGATTTCCCTGGCTCTCAGTAAACCAACACTCTGGGGTGTGACAGACCTAAGCGACTGGCATATACAAGGCCCAGGCTATACAGAGCCACCAGTAGGCAGGCTGGCAAGGCTGGGTGACAGCATGAGTTTTGGAGTCCGATGGAACTGGATTCAAATTTTGGCTCCATACTTTTGTGAGTTATTTTCCTTCCCAGCTCCCCAGTCTTCTGGTCTGGAAAATGGGGACAATAGGAGATTCCTTCCAGGGTTACTGGGAGACTTCAATTGGATAGCACTTGTAAGAGCTGAGGCTGGGCCCCTGTAATCCCAGCACTTTGGGAGGCCAAGGCAGGAGAATTGCTTGAGCCCAGGAGTTTGAGACCGATCTCAACATAGCAAGACACCATCTCATGTTTTTTTTGTTTTTAAATTTTAATTTTTTTTTTTTTTTGAGAGGGAGTCTCACACTCTCTCCCAGGTTGGAGTGCAGTGGCGTGATCTTGGCTCACTGCAACCTCCATCTCCTGGGTTCAAGCAATTCTCCCACCTCAGCCTCCCGAGTAGCAGAGATTACAGGTGTCTGCTACCATACCCAGCTAATTTTTGTATTTTAGTAGAGATGGGGTCTCACCATGTTGAGCAGGTTGGTCTTGAACTTCTGACCTCAAATGATCCGACGGCCTTGGCCTCCCAAAGTGCTGGGATTACAGGCGTGAGCCACCATGCCTGGCTGTCATCTTTTTTTTTTTTTTTTTTTTTTAATAGAGCTGGGCGCAATGCCAGCCACATGGCAAGTGCTCAGGGATGTAGCTGCTGTGACTCTTTCTGGGTGCTTTGTCTCTCATCCTTGGCAAGTACTTCCTCCTTGCTCTTCCTTGTTTGCCCACCATCTTTCTTCAGGTGCAAGGTGTTCTCAGGCAGCCACAGATGTTGGGAGAGAACTTATCTGATAAATTTATTCTTAACCGGCAACAGGGTCTGAAAGTGTTAGTGTCGGGAGTATTTGCTTTTTTTTTTTTTGAGACAGGGTCTTGCTCTGTTACCCAGGCTGGAGTGCAGTGGCTCGGTCTCGGCTCACTGCAACCTCCACCTCCCGGGTTCAAGCGATCCTCCCACCTCAGCCTCCCAAGTAGCTGGGCCTACAGGCGTGTGCCACCACATTCAGCTACTTTTTTGTGTTTTTAGTAGAGACAGGGTTTCACCATGTTGCCCAGGCTGGTCTTGAACTCCTGACCTCAAGAGATCCTCCCACCTCGGCCTTCTAAAGTGCTGGGATTACAGGCAGGGGCCACTGTGCCAGGCCAGGTGTTTGCATTTTAACCCACCTCAACCTCATGGGTGGAATTTATTCGTTCAATAAACATTTACTGAGATATTATCTTAGACTAAGCTATTATCACTAAGCTCTCACCATGTGCCCAGCAGACTTGTTATCTGATGTCATCTTTACAACCAGCATTAGGAAGAAGATTTAGTAATCTTACCATTTTACAGATGAGGAAGCTGAGGCTCTGAGTCCTGAAGTCTCATAGCTGTGCCCAGATCTAACTGATGCTAGCACCTACTTCTAAGCCACAGGCTCTGAGCTGAGTCCTGGGGCTGCAAAGAGGAATAAACCCATCCCTGACTGCAGCGAACATCCTGTCCACGGTTGGAGACAGGCAAAGAAACCCGATTCCTAATATGCAGCAATAGCAGTAGACATGGGGTTTTGTGGGCACAGAATAGGACATACCAAGGGGCCTTTGGGAACATATGGCTGGGAGCATTAACCCATGTTCTCTATGTGGATCCAAGGTCATACAGAACAGAATTTATTCTCCCATCTTCTGAGGGATCAGCCCACCCATCTAGAATCATTGCCAGAATAGCCTTTCTTTCTCTCTCTCTCTCTCTCTTTTTTTTTTTTTTTTTGAGACAGGGTCTCACTCTGTTGCCCAGGCTGGAGTGCAGTGGTGTGGCTCAAGTGATCCTCCCACTTTAGCCTCCCAAGTAGCTGGGACCACAGACACGAGCCCTTATGCCTGGCTGATTTTTTTTTTATTTGTAGAGATGACGTCTCGCTATGTTGCCCAGGCAGATCTTGAACCCCTGGACTCAAGCAATCTTCCTGCTTCAGCCTCCTAACATGCTGAGATTACAGGCGTGGGCCATTGCACCCGGCTGAACAGCCTCTTTCAAATGTCGAATTACTTCAAGGGCATACCTTAGAATCAAGAGATGTTTCTCTATGTTGCCCCCAACTTCCTTTTTTTTTTTTTTTTTGAGACAGAGTCTCGCTCTGTTGCCCAGCCTGGGGTGCAGTGGCATAATCTCGGCTCACTGCAACTTCCACCTCCCAAGTTCAAGCAATTTTCCTGCCTTAGCCTCCTGAGTAGCTGGGATTACAGACACCTGCCACCACGCCTGGCTAATTTTTGCAATTTTAGTAGAAATAGGGTTTCACCATGTTGCCCAGACTGGTCTTGAACTCCTGACCTCAAGTGATCGGCCTGCCTTGGCCTCCCAAAGTGTTGGGATTACAGCCATGAGCTACCATACCCAGCCCCGCCTCCCCCAACTTCTTTTTGTTGTTGTTGAGACAGTGTCTTGCTCTGTCGCCCAGGCGGGAGTGCAGTGGCACGATCTCGGCTCACTGCAACCTCTGCCTCCCAGGTTCAAGCAATTCTCCTGCCTCAGCCTCCCGAGCAGCTGGGATCACAGGCGTGCACCACCATGCCTGGCTAATTTTTGTATTTTTAGTAGAGACAGGGTTTCACCATGTTGGCCAGGCTGGTCTCAAGCTCCTGACCTCAGGTGATCCGCCTGCCTTGGCCTCCCAAAGTGCTGGGGTTACAGGTGTCAGCCACCTCGCCCAGCCTCCCAGCTTCTTATATATGCCTCCCAAGATAATTGAGGCGTATATACAAGGCTATATGTATATGATTATATAAAAATGTGTTCTTTTTAAAAAAGGCAAGTGATAGCATTGTGAGTGGACAGTACAACAGGAGAACAGTGTGTATAGTAAAAATGAGGTCCCCCTCCTGGCTCTATTTTCCTTCTTGAAGGCTACCCCAGCTGCCAACTTCTAACACAAGGTTATACACATATGTCCTTTTTAAAAAGGCACATGATGGCGTATCATAAACATACCATAAAATTCCCTATTTCCTGTTTTTTCACTTAACAGTGTAATCTCACCCAACATTCTGCACCAATATCTATAGTTCCATTGCATTCTCTTTAATGGCAGCGTAACATCTTTTATGGGTATGCCAGACTTTGTTTAACCAGTCTCCTATCAATGGATTTTAACTCAGGTTGTTTCTGGTCATTTTAGTTACAAATCATCCTGTCATGAAGATCCCTTTACATAGGTTTTTACTCACATATGGTATACCTGTATACCTTTGTTGGAGAAAAGGGTATGCATTTTAACATGGAAAACCATTAACATATACCTGACTATGTCAAATTCATGCCTAAAATCCCATCCAAAGAAATTAATCACTAAAGGTGAAATCTTGACCATCAGCAAGGGACACCAGTTCCTCAAGTATAGCCTGCCTGCCCGCCTTGAGAGTGGCCTCCCCTTCTTTCCAGTTCCCAAGCCTGAGTACCAGTGAGCAGAGGAAGCTGGGGTACTCTGGCTCCTGAACCCCTCTGAGGAGGGCCCAACTGCGTTCTCTGTGGGCAGAAGTTCCCTCTCTAATCAGTTTTCCCACTGCATTTCATTGGCGGCCAAGAGAGGCTTTCATAACTCTTGCTATCTTTACAATATGTCGTTCAAATTTAAAACATGCTAAAAGGGAGAAAATATTTATAGAATTTTGCTCTGGAAGAAAAAAAAAACCCTACTTTTAAGCCCAGCCAATGACATTTCTGGAAACCACAGAGGGAAAACAGCAACAAGTCGCAGAAGATAAAATGGACTCATTACACAACAGATCTCTAATTTAAGCAACTAGCTGCATTCTTCTGTTTTTGTTTTTTTTGTTTTTTTTTTTTTTTAGATGACAGAGAATAAAAATACTGGTTTACCAGCTTATTAAAAAAAAAAATCATCCAACAGTTCCTAACCTTCTCTTCTGCAAGATGACATGCATCTGTTCTTGAGTACACATGGTGGGCCTGCTGGCCTCAGTGAGGGCTATAGAAAAGCGTCCCTATGGTGGGGTTTCTTGGCCTGTGAAATAGTTTCCCATGGGAAGAACAGGGATCCTGCTGCCTGAGTTATTTAAATCTTGGAGTCTTCCTTCCTTTTCCAAAGCTCTGGGAGTGTCTCCATGGCCACAGCTGTTGTGGACACCCAGCCCTAGTGGCCTGGCTTTGGGGTGGCCGAGGTAGGTCTGTGTTAACTAGTACCTTGCCCTCGCCTCATAATCCAGCCCTCTGAACTGCCACTGGGACCCTAACTGGCCCTTTTCAACAAATACCCCAGGTTTCTAGAATAATTCCTTAGCTACAGGGTGGTCAGCAAAGAGACCAGGGACCCCCTCACTTCTCCCTTATTTCTGTGAATCCCAGCCTGAGCGCTTCCAAACGGGTCACAAAGGGAAGCTTTTCCTAGCTGGAATTTCCAGAAGCCAAAACACGACTGCAGCCAAAACCTCCCCGTGAACTTCGTTTCTGTTTGGATTTTTATGGAACCGGTTTCTCCCAGACACACATCCTGTGGGACCACGCTCCTTCCCCTTCCCTTATTTTTATGTATGAATGGATTATGTTGGCTGTTTAATGGGTTTGCAGCAAACGCAGGCCACCGAGCGCTTTTAATGAGGTCTCTCGCTGGCCAGCCCGTGGCTTTCAGAGGCCTTGAGAGACCCGGAGAGAGGGTTCCCTGGTGCCTGGATGGGATTTGCTCTCTGCTCTCTGCTTGGGAATCTTGGCTACACCAGCGCTACTCTGATTTGCTGGGGGATTTGGGGAAAGTTCTTTAATCTCCCAGGCCTGTAGTGTAGACCCGAGCTAACACCAGCACTGGGGCCTTAGAACCAGCGCAAGGAATCCTTGTGGAAAACAAAGAATAACAGTGAGAAAGGAGCGAGGGGCCCTGAGGGGGGCTGTGCTCGCGGGGAGAGGGATGGTTTCTCTGCGGGCCAGAGCCTAGACCTCAATTCTCAGCATGGAGTTCAGCTGCAGTGGGCTAGGCCTCAGTTTCCCTGGTTTGCCTTTTCTTAGTCAGCTCTGATGTGTTGATTTGTGAACTTATTATCCATCTGCCCAGCACTCAGAGCCAGCAGGCAGGGTGCGGTGACGGAGGGTGGGTGCAGGGAATGCACATCCAAGGGCTCTAGACAGCCCTGGATCTTCCCTTTGAGCTGTAGGGGCCTGAAGAACAGGCCTTCCCTTTTTGGGGAAGATCAAAACTTTCATCTGGAATTGGGGTGCCTCTCTTCCCAGTGACCCACTTTTGCTGGAAATGAACACGCCTTGGTTCTTGTGATTGCTTTCTGGGCTGGCCAGGGCAGAATGGAGAATCGTGGCCCCTCCTGCCTCACCTCTCAGCCTCCTGCTTTGCCTGGAGATGCCTTGTCATCTGCATTCCCAAGGGGCCCTGTTGTCATCGGCTGCCAGGAGGACTGACAGATGAGGCTTCCCCAGCAGTGGGTCCCCACCCTTCTCCCCCAGGGACCCCTTTTATGAAATCTCTCCCAGGACAACCAGGTTGACAGTGGCTATGTGGGGGAAGGCCAGAGATTCCTTGCCTATTGGATTCCACTGGGGCTGGGGGGTGGGGGAAGCCACTGACGCAGTGGGAGCATCCTCCTAGCCCATCTCCACTCCCAAGGCCTCTCGGCTGCATGCCCGATGCTATTCAAATTTGCTCTCCGCAGAACTGCCTGAATGGTCTCTTTAAAATGCACATTGGACTCTGTTATTCCCTCCTGAAAACCGTTTGTGGGCTTTCCAGCGCCTAGAGATGAAGGCCAAGTTCCTTGCGGTGGTTTATCATCCCCTCTCTGAGCTACCTCTCCAGGCTCAATGCTCCTTGCCCTCTGCCGCAGTAACACCAAGCTACCAGTGCGCCCAGTGCACCCCACATGGCTGCCCCCCAATGACTTTCTTTCTTTCTAGAATAATATTGCTCTCCAGCCCCTCCTGACTCGCTCGCAGCCTACTGTCAGGAGGCAGCTTGAGTGTCACCTCCCGAGTCTGTCTATAAATTGTTTAGTCATGAATTCATTCATTTGATTGTTTTTCAGTCAATCAGAGAAATATATAACTGGCAATTACAGCTTTGAATCAGCCTGGAATAGCTTGCCTTAGCCCTCAGGCCTTGCTTGAACCCAGCTAATCGCGAAACTGGAGAGGGGTCCTTTGCGTCAGGGGCCCCACCCTTGCCTCTGCACCCTGCTCTTTGTTTGCCTGGCACACCCACAGATTCTGTACTCCGGTCCCACCCAACCCCTCCCCCCCCCGCTGTGTCCCGGGTGTAAGGTGTCCTGGTTGCCAAGAGTGAGGGCTGTGCCTCATTTCCTAGTAGTGTAGGCACTTCCCTGCAAGCAGAGGCATCTAACCTGTTGTTTTCGCTTTTAGGCTTGGTCTCCTAGATCTTGGGGTCCATCCACTCTTGGGGTCCATGGGCCCAAATGCATAGCTCTGTCCGGGGCCTCTCGTCTGAAACACAGCTGCCTCTTCAGCCTCATTGCTCCTTCGGGAATGTTCAGCATGTAGAGCCATGAGGTGGGGTGAGGACACCAAGGGGCCGGATAAACAGAAGAGAAGAGATCCAACGACCTGAGGAAGGCCTGCTGTGAGCCACACTTGAAAAGGTGGCCTTAGATGTCCAGTAGACAGCAGAAACTCAGCGCAGCCTGAACCTGCCCCCACACCTGCTCCTCCTTACAGCCTCCTGCAGCCCCAGTGGTCCACTGGGCAGTCCAAAACCCATAGCATCATCACCATCATCTGTTTTTTTTTTTTTTTTTTTTTTTTTTTTTTTTATGGAGTATCCCTCTGTTGCCCAGGCTGGAGTGCAGTGGCGCAATCTCGGCTCACTGCAACTTCTGCCTCCCAGGTTCAAGCGATTCTCCTGCCTCCACCTCCTGAGTAGCTGGAATTGCAAGTGCCCGCCACCACCCCTGGCTAATTTTTGTATTTTTGGTAGAGACGGGGTTTCACCATGTTGGCCAGGCTGGTCTCGAACTCCTGACCTCAGGTGATCCACCTGCCTCAGCCTCCTAAAGTGCTGGGATTACAGGTGTGAGTCATGGCACCTGGCTGCATATGTACCCTTTTTATGGATCTTGTTTTTTGTCTATTCCTCCTCCCATTGGAATGGAAGCCTCAGTGAGAGCAAATATTTCATTCGTTTTGTTCACTATTGTGTCCTTAGTGCCTAGAACAATGCCTGGCACTGAGCAGGCACTTACAAAATATTCACTGGATGAAAGCAAGAATGGATGGATGGATGGATGGAGTGGCTGGTAGGCAGATGCTCCACTGGCCTCTATCTTTCAACCTTCATCTGAAGATGCATAATGCTGGTTGGCCCCTGGTGAGAGACTTGCTCACCATGCCTAGGTCCTCTCGGCATGAGCAGACTCCAAAAGTTCCATGGTCAGTTCTGGAATTTGATTTTTTCCTCCTCAGTGGACTTAAGATGCTCCCTATGTGGACAGTAGAGTGACTGTCCACCATATTCCTTTTCCTCAGACTACAAGCCAGCGTTCATGGCTTTCTCCTTGCTCTGCTGTGGGTCATAACCAGCAGCAGTTCTGCATGACTTACTGCTGGAGCTGTTGCTCTTGGAACATTCTAGAAACCTCATGGGCCCTGGTGAGAGATGGAAAAGCTTTAACTGCAATGTTGGTGCCAGCAGCCCTTGGCGCCCTGTAGAGTGAAAGCGAGAGGGCCTTGATTTTTGACCAGCCTTTGCAGGCTGCCTTAGTGGAGACTTTTGCCTCAACCGAGTGACCACTCAAATTTCAAGATGAAGTGCTCGGTTTACCTGAAGGCATGGTCCTAAGTGACATTCACTGAGCCAGGGTGTGCAGTTTGCATGTCCATAAAATGGGGCCAGTGATATTGACCTTACAAGGTCGTTGTGAGGAATAAATGAGCAATATAAATTGCAAAATCTATAAAAGTGTCTTGTTTTATTATTATTGATGGTGCTGACTCCCAAGGGAGAGCCTGCTTTTCTGTAGGATGGGGCACTTGGAAGACTTCGGTGCCTTCTGGTAAGGTCCTGCAGCTTCTGGAAGCCTCCTCTGCTCACATCTGGGACTTGGGCATGGCTTAACATCCAGTCTTGTATGACTGGAGGGTGGCTTCTCTTTTCTGACGGGCTCTTGGAGTCTCTAGCTGGCTCTTGATGTGGAAATGGTGTGTGGGAAGGGAATGACCATTAACCATTTTTAGATTTTTCATTGTTTTCATTGTGTCTTCTGGTGTGCTGAGAGTTTATTAACCAGCGAAGGGACTATCAAATCCAAGCCTGCTGCTTCTCACTGAGAAAACAAAAGGAACACGAGGAAGCAGCCTGTAGGGGTGGAGATGGCACTGGTCTGGAAGTCTGGACGTTCGGGTCTAGGTCTCATTTCTCTCCTCCCCTTTGTCAACTTTAGGCATGGCAGGTCACCTTGCTAGGCCACAACTGCCTGCCTGTAAAGAAGGGAGCTTGGGGTCGATGATCCTGTTCTGAGCTGTTGGTGGTCTTGTAACTATCGCTTTTAAATAATAATCATATCACAGCCGGAAATAAAATTCAGCTGTTGTTCTCTCTTTTCAAAGTGGTTGCCTATCCTTTGGAATTTCTGGGGCATCTCACCTGCAGTCCTTCCAGTATATACCCAAGGCTTCCTCTCTCTCTGCCTGAGGGTATTTTCTAGTCACGGGCATGCCCTTGGCCTGGAAAGCAACAAGGGAGGAACTGCCTCTAGCGTGAACTTTTTTTTTTTTTTTTTGGAGAGAGGCAGCGTCCTTCTCTGCTGCCCAGGCTGGAGTGCAGTGGCACAATCAGCTCACTGCAGCCTTGATCTTCCAGGTGCCGGTGATTATCCCACCTCAGCCTCCTGAATAGCTGGGACTACAGGTGCATGCCATCATGCCTGGCTAATTTTTGTATTTTCGTAGATATGGGGTCTCCCTATGTTGCCCAGGCTGGTCTTGAACTCCTGGGTTCAAGAAATCCTCCTGCCTCAGCCTCTCTGAGTGCTGGAATTACAGGTGTGAGCTACTGCACCTGGCCTTAGTAGCGAACACTTGATCAATGGGGGATCCATGGGTGCATCAACATCCCATCTTCCTTGCCCTTTGGTGGGATAATTCTGTAGTGCTCTCTCCCAGTGAGGCCCCCTGAGAGCCTGAGCCCCAGTTGCCCACAGAAAACCCCTGCTCCTCAACGCATCTTCTATTGGTGTCCTCCTTACCCATGATCACTTCCTTCTATGGGCTGAAGTGTGTCCTGCCAAATTCATATGCTGAAGCCCTAACCCCAGGACCTCAGAATGTGACTGCATTTGGAGTTAAGGCCTTTGAAGACATGATTAAGTTAAAATAAGGCAACTAAGGTGGAGCCCTAATCGAAATATGCCTGGTGTCCTTACGAGAAGAGGAAATTTGGACACAAAAAGAGACACCAGGAGAGTGTGCACGGAGGGACAATTGTGTGAAGGGACAGTGAGAAGGCAGCCGTCTGCAAGCTAAGGAGAGAGGCCTCAGAGGAATCTGACTCTGTTGGCACCTTGATCTTGTGCTTCCAGCCTCCAGAACTATGTGGAAACCAATATCTTTTCCTTAACCCACCCAGCCTGTGATATTTTGTTATGGCAGCCTGAACAAACTCATATGCCTCCCAAATAAGCTACCCAGTCCCAAATCATTGACCCAGAGTCTGCTTTTGGGGAGAAAGAAAATTAGGACATTATCAATCAGGGCCAAAAAGTTAGTGCTATGTTAACGTCTGCAGGGCCTTCTTTGGGGCCTTAAAGATCCAGTCCCCAGGGCGGGGTCTGAGAGCAGTTTGTAGAGAAACCAGCTAATCCTCAGTTGGCAGAAAAGGAGACAAAGACTCAGAGACATGAAATAAGTCAAAAACATTGTCATATTCACCTTCTCATTCGGATCTGAAGCTGGTTCACTGAGAGGAGGTGGAATCACGTGGAGAAATGTACGCCAGGAGTCGGGGCTGGGATAATGTGCTTTACGCAGTACATGAATACAAATGCTTTTATTCACGTGAAATTGCTTCAGAATGAAGGGCTGCTCGAAAACTGACCCCCAAATGGAGCATTTTGTGTTACAAAATAAAATTGCATCCCTTCGGCTCTGAGAAAAATGCATACTGCCCTCATCTGAAATGTGGTGATAATTATATGCCACATTATTCATCCTGTGTCATTTCTGGTCACATTCAGCATTTGGCATAGAAGCAATTTAGGGTGTGCTCGAAACAAAAGCAGTCACGCAAAAGGCACGGGGATGTATTCCAGGCAGTCAAGGTAAGTGGTACAGTGCACGGAACCTCAAGGTTTGCTTTCTCCCAGGATGACACAACTGCAATTTCAAATGTTTTCTGTGTAGGAGGACCAACTTTCACATGCGTTTTAGGGAAAAGGAAACCAAGTTAAATAATGCCCTGATATCAAAGCAGCAGGTGTGTGTATGCGTGTGTGTGTGTATGTGTATGGGTGTGCTTGTGCATATGTGAGGCCAAGAAAGTCAGGGTTACATGCTCTGGCCTGAGAACACTTGGAGGTGAGCAGAGTACTAGTTATTAGTGTAGTAGTGTTAGGAGACTAGTTATAAGCTATGTTAATTGTCTGTTGCTATGTAACATATTACCCCCAAAACTTAGCAGCTTAAAACAACAAACATTTATTATTCCTCCCACTGTCTGAGAGTCATGACTCTGGAGTGGCTTAGCTGGGTGGTTCTTGTTCACAATCTCTCCTGAAATGCACTCAAAATGTCAGCCAGGGTTGCAGTCATCTGAAGGCTTGACTGGGGCTGGAGGATCCACTTCCAAGGTGGTTCACTCACACAGTGACTGCAGGAGGCCTCAGAAGATCCTTCTCCAAGCTCATTCATGTGGTTCCTCATCACATGGGTCTCTCCATGGGCTGCTGGTGTCCTCATGATGTGTCAGCTCGTGACCTGAGAGACAGTGAGCCAGAGAGAGCCCAAGACAAAAGTCATAGTCTTTTTAACCTAATCTCAGAAATGCTATCCTATCACTTCTGTTCTTTTTTTTTTTTTTTTTTTGAGATAGAGTCTTGCTCTGTCACTGATGCTGGAGTGCAGTGGCACAATCTCAGCTCATTGCAACCTCTGCCTCCTGAGTTCAAGTTATTCTCCTGCCTCAGCCTCCCGAGTAGCCGAGATTACAGGTGGCTGCCATCACGTCCTGCTAATTTTTTGTATTTCTGTAGAGATGGGATCTCCCTATGTTGCCCTGGCTGGTCTCAAACTCTTGGCCTCAAGTGATCCACCCACCTCAGCCTCCCAAAGTGCTGGGATTACAGGCGTGAGCCACCATACCAGGCCTTATTCTATTTGTTAGAAGCCAGTTCCTCATTCCAGCCCACACTCAGAGGGAGGGGACCCCACAAGGGTGTGAATACCAGGAGGTAGAGATCATTTGGGGACCATCTTAGAGGCTGCCTGCCACAGGGAGCAGGCCCTTTGTCAGCCTCACTGTCCTAGAAGGTTCTTGGGCCTGAGAAGGTTCCCTATCACTACAAGTGAACGTGGAGAAAAAAAATCACGTGTGGGACTTGGGAGATCTTGGTTCTTGCCCCGACGTTGCCATTTCTAGCCTGTATCTCTCAGAGAAGCCTCTCGAAGACTCAGTTTCCCCATCTGTAATATAGGGACAATAACGCTGACCCCACTTGTGAGGCAGGGCTAGTTGGATGACATGAGCTGCATAATGCTACAAGGTAGAAGGAATGACAGTTGGTGACCTCGAGAACATTCCCTTCTGTACCTAACCTGCTGTGCCTGCGGAATTGGAAAACCCGGGACTGAGGGCCCAGTGTCTTTCTGCTTATGTGGGTGACAGTTTCCACTGTGGTGCACTTCCCTGGTCACTCCAGCCTCTAGGGGCTTGAGGACCAGAGTGGCAAAAGCCTGAACAGTCATTAAATAACTGACCATTAGCTGGTGCCACTCTGAGGCCCTCAGCCCAACAGTTGACCATCTAACAGTGATCCACAAACCACATCCCTTGAAAGCCAATGCCTGGTCCTTCTCATCTCCTCAGTCTCCGTGGGTCCCCCTGACTCTGTCCTGTCACCTCTTTAATGGCCAGAATGTGCAAGAAAATCCTTTAATAGTTTGGTACTTTCCAATGCTCTTTTCATTTCTGGTTCTAAGTATTTTATATTTCCTCTGCTGAGTAACAAATAAATGAAATTTCCTTTTCGTGTGAGGTCTTGTGGGCCAGAGGTCTTCAGGAGAGGTAGGGAAGGTCCGGCAGCCCTTGTGCAGGACAAGACTGCGGGCCCTGAGTTTGTCTCCTCACTGAGTTGCCAGATTTTACTGGGCAGTCTTGAGCCCCTTTGGAGGGAGGGCTTTGGGTCTTGGGGGCAGTTGCCAATGACCTTGCTGCAACTCCCATCGTGCTCTGGGGTGTGCTGTCCAGGGCAACACTAAAGAAAGCTGGGAGTGACTTGGGAGGCAGAAGAATCTCAGTTCATCCCCAGTTCTGTTGCTTATTAGCTCTGGGGCCAGATGGCAGCTCCCTCTGGACAGGGCTCTGCCTGCCCTGTTCCCTACTGTATCTCCAGTGCCTGCGATTCTTCTTAAATTTAATTTTTAATTAAAGCACAATTTACATACATTGAAATGCACAGAAGGTGTGCAGTTTGATGAGTTCTGGCAAGTATATGCGTCTGTGTGACTACCACCACCACAATCAAGATCTGGAACATTTCCATCACCTGAAAACATTTCCTTGTTCCCTTCCCAGCCTGTCCTCCCTGGTCAGCATAGGCAGCTCGTATTCTGATTTCCCCAGAGGTTAGTTTGATCTCTTCTTGGAGTTCATATAAATGGATCATACAGCATGTGCTCTCTTGCGTTTGGCTCCTTTTGCATGACATAATGTCTTAGGAGATTCATTCACATTGTTGTGAGTATCAGTAGCACATTCCTTTATATTGCTGAGTAGAATTCCATTGTATGGCTATACCACAATTTGTTTATCCATTCATCAGTGGATGGATATTGGAGTTGACTCCAATTTGGAGCAATTACAAATATAGTTTCTTCTTTAAAACATTATTTTAATTGTTTCTGTTTTTAATAGAGACAAGGTCTTGGGCCGGGCGCGGTGGCTCAAGCCTGTAATCCCAGCACTTTGGGAGGCCAAGACGGGTGGATCACGATGTCAGGAGATCGAGACCATCCTGGCTAACATGGTGAAACCCCGTCTCTACTAAAAAATACAAAAAACTAGCCGGGCGAGGTGGTGGGCGCCTGTAGTCCCAGCTACTCGGGAGGCTGAGGCAGGAGAATGGCGTAAACTCGGGAGGCGGAGCTTGCAGTGAGCTGCGATCCGGCCACTGCACTCCAGCCTGGGCGACAGAGTGAGACTCTGTCTCAAAAAAAAAAATAAATAAATAAATAAAAAATAAAGACAAGGTCTTGCTATGTTATCCAGGCTGGTCTCGAACTCTTGGCCTCAAGCCATGACCACGCCTCAGCCTCCCAAAGTGCTGGGAGTACAGGTGTGAACCACTGTGCCTGGCCTACAAATGTAGTTTCTATGCACGTGTTCTATGCAAGTGTTTTTATGGACATATGCTCTTATTTTTCTTGGGCAAATACCCAAAAGTAAAATTATTAGGTTGTAGGGTAGTCATATGTTAAACCTTGTGAGAGACTGCCAGACCGTTGTTCAAAGTGGCAGTGCCATTTTACACTCCTACCTGGCATTGAAGTCTTAAGTGGAAGAACGGAGACACCAGAATGCCAAGAGCTGGTCAGGTGTCCCTGGGTCTGCCCTGGCCCCTGCCAAGGCTAAGCTTTCTTCTCCAGGCTTCCGATCTATTGTGCCAACCTCCCGTCATCTTCCAGTCAATTCCCTTTTGCCCAAATTAGTCAGAACCTGTTTCTGTTATTTACAGTCAAAGAACTGTATGTAACTGATACAGTGCCTGGCACAGAGTAAGTCCTCAACAAACTGCAGTTGTTCTGGTTTGTGTGTGTGTGTGTGTGTGTGTGTGTGTGTGTTTTAAGATGGAGTGACACTCTGTCACCCAGGCTGGAGTTCGGTGGTGTGATCTCGGCTCACTGCAGCCTCTATCTCCCGGGTTCAAGCGATTCTCCTGCCTCAGCCTCCCAAGTAGCTGGGATTACAGGTGTGTGCCATCAAGCTTGGCTAATTTTTGTATTTTTAGTAGAGGTGGGGTTTCACCATATTGGCCAGGCTGGTTTCGAACTCCTGACCTCAAGTGATCTGCCCGCCTCAGCCTCCCAAAGTGCTGGGATTACAGGTGTGTGCCACTGCACCTGGCTGAGGCACCATGCCCGGCTGCTCTTGTATTAGTAGTGCTATAGAGTCTAAAGTGTCCTGAGGGGAGGGAGAGGGGCATGGCTAGGCTTTGAGATTCTGTATGTGTATAAAGGAGGAAGATGGGTGCAGTTGCAAAAGGGGAAGAACGATGGGGGAAGTGTTCTAAGATACGTGGATATGCAAATGACATTTGGCCACTCAAGTCTGGGGCAAAGGCGCTTCCCATTTGGTACTTTGGTCTCTTTTAATGCAAATTAGAGAGCTTCAAGAGATGACTGCTCTTTGGGAAGGAGAGAGAGCTTCTGAGGCTCCCTGGGTACCTGTTTGGCCATCTTCTCATCCCTCAGCAGGCAGGAGGGGGCACGATGGCTCAGGCAGGCCCCACTCCCTAATGCTGTCAGTTTGAGACTTGCCTTAGTGGTGCCTGCTGGAATGTGTGGAAGCACCTGGTGCTTTTGATTTGTGGAATGAGGAAAAGCCCCCACAACTTTTGGACTTCTTTATTTATTTGTTTATTTTTTGAGAGAGAGTCTCGCTCTGTCTCCCAGGCTGAAGTTCAGTGGCACGATCTCAGCTCACTGCAACCTCCGCCTCCTGGGTCCAAGTGATTTTCCTGCCTTAGCCTCCCAAGTAGCTGGGACAATAGGCACGCACCACCACACCTGGCTAATTTTTGTATTTTTTGGTAGAGAAGGGGTTTTACTGTGTTGTCCAGGCTGGTCTCGAACTCCTGGCTTCAAGTGATCCGCCCGCCTCAGCCTCCCAAAGTGCGGGGATTACAAGTTTGAGCCACTGTGCCTGGTCGGACTTCTTTTTACTTTTGTACCAATGTGGCCAACATGGACTCTAATCCACTAGAGGGAAAGCCTACTGTCACCAAAACTTTTTTTTTTTTTTTTTTTTGGCATGCATTTTTAAAAGAAAATGAAGGAAAACAGGGTTTCTTGAGGTTCATTTCAGTCCTTTTGGAAAAGTCGGAAGGAAAGTACTGGGAAAGAGAGGAAATTGCTTATGGACATGTGGGCCCTGGAGTGGGAGTCCAGGGATGGGGTGCTATTCTAGGCTCTGCCACTCAGCCCCTGTGTGACAGATGGAGAGGCCCTCCCCTGTCTGGGTCTCAGTTTTCTCCTCTATGAAATGGGGAGCTGACCAGCAGCATCTCTGGGAACTGACATTCTCTGTGTCTATGTTTGCTGCATTGTGGTCACATTGGCTATCTTTGTGCAGGCTGAATGGTATGGAAAGGGCTTGCTAGGATGGTGGATGCTAGCCTGAGTCCCTTGTGCATTTGAGGGGAACTAGTTGTTCTGAACACAGGGACTACATTCAGCAGAATTTGGGCAGGGCCAGATCTCCGTCAGTTCTGTTATTAGTATCATTACTACCTGCATGTTGACCCACTGAGGCTGTCTTAGAGCAGGTCTGTGGTATAACTCCCTTCCCTGGCAGACCTCAATATCTCTCAGCTTGAGTTGCTATGGTTGACCCAGCACTGAGTCTTGCTCTGCACGGTGGTCAAGCAGTTGGCTGGGGTTTGGTCTGTGGGCTGCTGGCTCCTGCATTTCAGCCACATCTTTTTTTTTTTTCTAAGTTTAGGTGTAACTTACATACAGTGAAATATACCAATCTTAGGTGCTATGGTTTGAGGGTTTTTCTTGTGTAATCCATCCTCCTATCAAGATATGGCTCATTTCCATCATTCCAGAACATTCTTTCATGCTCCTTCTCTTTTCTGATTTCTATTACCATAGCTTAATCTTGCCTGTTCTTGAATTTCATATAAATGCAAGCACACGGCATGCAGTCTTTTGTGCTCAGCTTTTTTTTCACACGGCATATTGCGTTTAAGATCATCCAAGTTGTGTCTATCAGTAGTTTGCTCCTTTTTACTGCGGAGTAGTTTTCCATTGTATAGATGTACCCCAGTTTGTATATTCATTAACCTATAGATGGATGTTTGCATTGTTTCCAGTTTTTGGCTGCTGTGAATAATGCTGCTATGAACACTCATGTTCAATTTTTTTTTTTTTTTTTTGAGACGGAGTTTCACTTTTGTTGCCCAGGCTGGAATGCAGTGGCACAATCTCGGCTTACTGCAACTTCTGCTTCCCTGGTTCAAGATTCTTGTGTCTCCGTCTCCCGAGTAGCTGGGATCACAGGCGTGCGCCACCACGCCCAGCTAATTTTGTATTTTTAGTAGAGATGGAGTTTCACCATGTTGGCCAGGCTGGTTTCAAACTCCTGACCTCAGGTGATCTGCCCACCTCGGCCTCCCAAAGTGCTGGTACAGGCGTGAGCCACCACGCCTGGTCTCACGTTCAAATCTTTTTGTGAACAAATGCTTTCCTCTCTCTTGCAGGAGTGGGATAGGTGGGTCTTATCATAAGTGCATGTATAACTTTGTAAGAAACTGTCTAACTGTTCTCCAAAGTGGCTGGACTATTTTACATACCTCCAGCAACAGACGACAGTTCCACTCGCTTGTCACTCCGGTTAATACTTGGCATTGTTGTTCTTTTTTATTTTCGTCATTCTAGTCAATGTAAAGTGGTATCTCATTGTGGTTTTAACCTTGGACCTATCTTTAGTCCTAGGAAAAGTATTGTTAATTTGAACAGTATTGAGAATGGCTCCATGCCTGTGTACTTGTAACCTGGCATTTGAAATGTCAGCAGAGAAAAGCTGATCTGGAATTCCAATGAACACTATTGGCTGATTCTTGAAAACACCAATGGGGGTCCTGCCGTATAACCTGTGACACCAATTCCTTTCAGTTTCTTCCTCATCAGCCCTTGTTTTGCATGAAGTCGCTGAAGGAGAGTGAGGTCCACAATCTGCCTGAAACCAGGACAACTCTTCCCTGGGTGGCACGTCCTACCAGGTAGTATTAGATTAAGTGGTCCATGCCCCATTGAGGAAATGTGCTGGGCCAGTACCCTGCCCTCTCAGAGGGACTTCACCGAAAGGGTCTAAGTGAACACTGTTCATACGCAGGAACAGGCTGAGGTCCTGGCCAGAGGTGCAGAGGTTCTTTGTGTGATGTCCATAATTGACTTCACAGGCATCTGTAAACCCTCTGAAGTTGCATGCACACCTTTGCATGCACATGATTTCTTTCTTTCTTTCTTTTTTTTTTTTTCTGTGAAAGAGTTCATTGCCTTTATTGGGTTATCAAAAACAGAGATTGCTAATTATCCCCAAACCTCCATTTCCCCCCCTTTCTTCTCAGTAATAGAACCTCTGAATTCTTTCTGGACACATAACCCATGTGAAATAAAGACTAAAAGTTTTAGCCTTCTTTGCAGGCTGGAAGTAACCTTGTGATGAACTGCTGGCTAAGGGAATATGAATAGACATGGTACGTGCAAGTTCCGGGAAGTGTTTGTAAAAAGAAAGAGATCTTTTTTCTTCCTACTGGCTGGAGTGCGGATGTGATGGCTGGAGCTTGAGTAGCCATCTTAGACCATGAAGTGGCAAAGAGGTAAGAGGGAGGAAGTCTGGATCTCACATGAAGATGGAATCGTCTTATCAACTTTGGACTGTTTCCATAGACTATATCTGTGTGAGAGGAACATACATTTTTCTCTTGTTTAAGCCGCTACTATCTTGGGTTGTTTGGTAGGCAGCCTCTAAGATAGATCTCAATGATTCTCCCTCCTGGTATATATACCCTTGTATAGGCCCCTCCCACATTGTGCCAGGGTTGGCTTGTATGACCAGTAACAAGCATATATCAGAAGTGATGGTGTGTCACTTCTGAGGTTAGGTTATACAAAGACTGCTGCTTCTGTCTTGGGTTTGCTTTCTCTCTCTCACGGATCACTGGTTCCAGGGAAGTTGTCATGAGCAGCACTATGAAGAGGTGCATATAGCAAGGAACTGACGCCTCCTGCCAACAGCCACATCAGTGAACTTGGAAGTGGATCCTTTAGCCCTGGTGGAGTCTTCAGAGACCGCAGCCCCAGACAACGCCTTGATTGCAGCCTTGTGTGAATAACTTGGAGCCAGAACCACCAGCTAAGCTGATCCCACATTCCTGCCCCTCAGAAACTGTGTGAGATGATCAAAGTAGGCTGTGGAAGTTGTGGAGTTTTGGAGCAATTTTCTACCTAGAAATGTACCAAGTTAAGTAAGATCTAGGCGGCTCTATTCCTGGGTTCCAGCCCCAAACCTCCAGACATGTGCTCCTTGGCGCTGGTCAGACCACATCACCAACTTGAACCTCAGTGTCCTCATCTGTAAAGTGAGACAGTTGCTCTCCCTACTGCTGGGCTTTTTCCAGCTTAAAGAGTCTCAAATTGTGGAGATAGGGAAGGCAGCAGAGAGGTAGGAGGGGCAGACACCCAGAGTGCTTTTCTGTGGCAGGTGTAAAACTATTTTGATACTTTGATGAGCTTTGTTGGGTTTTCTCTGGTCTGGGAAGGTTCACGAGGCTTAGTGAGGATTGAATTGCTCTGCCTAATTAGAAAGACTTTTCCAGAGGGTGGCCTGCAAGTGGGGAAGGAAAGGGGCAGGGAGAGAAGGGGGACCAAAGGAGAAAACCCCATGAACATGGTCGTGAACTGGGGTCAGTGAGAAATTCCCCAATACCAGGATCCGCTGAGGAATTTTTAAAATAATGACGTGTCATGTCAATTTTTACTTATTATGTGCTGTAATCTTTTTTTTTTTTTTTTTTTTAAGACAGTCTCACTCTGTCACCCACGTCGGAGTGCAGTGGCATGATCTCGGCTCACTGCAACCTCCACCTCCTGGGTTCAAGCAATTCTGGTTCCTCAGCCTCCCTGGTAGCTGGGATTACAGGCATGTACTACCATGCCCAGTTAATCTTTTTGTATTTTTAGTAGAGACGGGGTTTCACCATGTTGGCCAGGCTGGTCTCGAACTCCTGACCTCATGTGATCTGCCTGTCTCAGCCTCCCAAAGTCCTGGGATTACAGGTGTGAGCCACTGCACCTGCCCTGTAATTGATTTCCGTTATTGTAAACTCACGCACACATACACATACACACACACACACGTGCATGCACACTACCGTGCCTCGTTATCCTGGAGGCATAGGATAGGGTAGAATTATTATTATTATTATTTTTTGAGATGGAGTCTTGCTCTGTTGACCAGGCTGGAGTGCAGTGGTGCGAGCTTGGCTCAATGCAAACTCTGCCTCCCGGGTTCAAAGGATTCTCCTGCCTCAGCCTCCCAAGTAGTTGGGATTATAGGCACGTGCCACCACACCCAGATAATTTTTGTATTTTTAGTAGAGACAAGGTTTTGCCATGTTGGCCAGGTCTCGAACTCCTGACCTCAATCGGCCGTCCTCAGCTTCCCAAAGTGCTGGGATTACAGGCATGAGCCACTGCGCCTGGCCAACATAGGGTAGATTTTAACGGCAGAGAAATTGCATCCGACAGGCCTGGCTTTGAATCTAGGCTCTGCTGCCTCTTGCCATCTGGGTGACGTTGAATCTATCATTTCCCCTCTCTAAGCCTCAGTTTGACCTTATACAATGACGCTAAAATAAAGTAACCTCTGTTGAAGTTGCCGAGGGGAGGAAATCAGATTCCACTGTCGTGGTCCTCCACCAGATTGAGCTCCTTGTCAGAGCTCAGGGGCTGCAGGCCTCTGTTTGAAAGTGCTGGTGGTTTGCGTTCCTTTGTTTCTTCTCACTGCAGGCCAATCGCGCTTCTGAAAAGGGTAAACAAAAACCTCCTCTTCCTGCTGGGTGTCCACCTTCCCGTCTCTCCCCCAGCCATAAGGAAAGATTGCACTGTGTAACACCATCCCTGAGGGGCCTGGGAGCCCAGGCCACCCTAGGAGGGTGGCTTCTGGTGAAAACACAAGGCCCAGGCTGATGGCTTAGGGGCTGAGGCCTGTCCCTCAGAGGCAGAGCTCTCAGCAAGGCTGCCATGTTCTTGATGCTCTGTTTGCTTTACTAGGTGCAGAAAACCCCAACCAAGCCACCCAACCCCAGTGAGTAACAGTGACCAGGACTTGGCCTGGGCAGGGGTGGGGTGGGTCAGCTGGGCTTGGAGTGACCACAGCTGCCTCACTCTGGAGAGGCACCACTACCTGGAAGGACAACAATAACACTCTTTACCACCCTGCTGGTCATCCCTGCCTCCTGGCACTCAAGCTGTCTATGGGCATTACCTCTTGGAGGCCATCACTTACCCTTTGGATCAAGCAGCACCATTCCAGGTGGAGTGAGGAGAAACAGAGGCAGCCAATGCAACAGAAGTTGCCAAGAAGGGAGGACCCAGAGAGAAGCTGCCATATGCCTGTGAGCCAAACATCTGTCACCTCAGCCAATGCCTAGATGCTGTAAATGCTAAACCTAGGATCTTGCTTCTTTGATCTGCTCCTTCAGTGTCTCTCCAAAAGGGTCTTAGGATCTTGACCTCGGCCCAGCTGAGTCTGACTCCTCCTTCCCGGACCCTGGGATGGTGGTGTGTTGAGGGCAGGCAGGCACTGGTTGGCTGTCCACTCTGGGCTGCCACACACCTTGCTGGCACCTGCCTGGCGCTCCAAGGGGCCTGGCCCAAGCCTCACTTTTGCAGGACAGGACCTCGATTCCCTGTTCCACTCCCACTCCCATTCTGTGAACTTTTATCACATTAATCAAACTCTCAAAGCAACTAAGTAATAGACTTCACCACATTCACTTGAGAGTAATAGAGTCCAAAATGCCAATGTTTTAATTACCTGCAGGAGCTCTGTATTAGTCTGCTTTGGCTGCCATAAGAAAAATACCACTAGGCCGGGCGCGGTGGCTCACGCCTGTAATCCCAGCACTTTGGGAGGCCGAGGCGGGCGGATCACAAGGTCAGGAGATCGAGACCACGGTGAAACCCCGTCTCTACTAAAAATACAAAAAAAAATTAGCCGGGCACGGTTGTGGGCGCCTGTAGTCCCAGCTACTCGGGAGGCTGAGGCAGGAGAATGGCGTGAACCCGGGAGGCGGAGCTTGCAGTGAGCCGAGATCGCGCCACTGCACTCCAGCCTGGGCGACAGAGCGAGACTCCGTCTCAAAAAAAAAAAAAAAAAAAAAAAAAAAAAAAAAAAAAAAAAAAAAGAAAAATACCACTTACTGGGGGGCTTAAGCAACAGAAATGTTATTTTCTCACAGTTCTGGAGACTAGAAGTCCAAGATCAAAGTCTCTGCAGGGTTGGTTTCTTCGGAGGCCTCTTTCCTTGGCTTGTAGATGATTGCCTTCCCACTGTGTACTGACACACTCTTTCCTTTGTGCACACACACCTTCGTGTCTCTCTGTGTCTAAGTTCCCTCTTCTTATAAGGACAACAGTCAGATTGGATTAAGCCCACCCTAATAGCTTTATTTTAACTTGATTACCTCTGTAAAGGCCCTATCTCCAAATAAGGTCACATTCTGAGGTCCTGGGTGTTGAGACTTTAACATATGAATTTGAGGGGAACAGTTCAGCCCATAAGTTCAGTCTGGAGTGAGTAATGGATTGACCTTGGGCACAGAACTTCCTAATGGGCAGACAGACCTACCCAAGAACCTGGGCCCTGGGTCCAAAGATTGCTTGGCTCTGGCCATTTAAAGAGGGACCACAGAAACTTTGAGGCTTCTTCTATGGAGAAGTGGGATCAGTTACCCCTTCCCTGAGTCTGGGCTGGGCCCCAGGTGTTTTGACTGATGGAGGATGGCAGAAGTGATGCCACGCCAGTGTCAGGCTTAGACTTTTCAAAGGCTCCTGCCTTGGTCCCTTGGAGCTCCAAGTCACCATGTGAGAAGCTGGACCACACTGCTGGAGAGACCCCGTGGAAGGGTCACAATGCTACATGGAAAGGGAGAGAAGCTCTGCTGAGCCAGCCCTCCAGCCTCTCTTGCCAAGGCACCTGGCACAGGAGTGGGGCCATCTTGGATCCTCCAGACCAGAGCAGTTATTAGATGAATATCATCAAGTGACCCCATTCAATGCCATGTGTTGCTGAAGAATCACCCAACTGAGCCTTGCCCTAATTCCTGACCCCCATCATCATGAAAGATAATAAAATGGCTGTTGCTTTAAGCCACTAGGTTTTAGGGTCCTCTGTGATGCAGTAAGGGTTCACTAGAGGGTTTAGTAACAATGGAAGTGATATAACAGGAGTTGGATGATGTTGAGGGATATTCTTGCCAGGCTGAGGAAGAAAGACTGGTGAGTCACTGTCCCCTCCACAGTGAGACCATGGCTGAGTAGGCTGGGCTCTCTGCTACCTTCCCATCTGGGGTTAAGAGAGCAGGCAATCTCTTTCTTCCCAAGCTCTGTCTTCAGGAATCTGAGAAAGCCCCGGACTGGGCACTGTTGCCATTCCGGAGGCCGTGAAAGATCAGGAAAAGGTAGAGAAGAGGAACTGCCATTTCTTAGCACCTCCAATGAGCTTCTGAGTTCCTCATGGGTGAGATTCCCTTTAATTTGCCCCACTTTCCTGCCAGGAGGCCCAGCTCCAGCCAAGATCCCAAACAACAGATAGTGAGAGCCTCTGCACATGACAGGGGGCCTTTGGGTGCTTCCCACCGAGACTCTCAGCTGCCCCAGCTGGCACTGAGTGGAGGAGAAAGGAGCTGTCTCCATCATGCCCTGTTGAAATTGCAGGTTGGTGAACAAAATAAATGTCATTGTTTTAAGCCATTAAGTTTTGGGTGGTTTTTTAAAATGCAGCAATAGGTAACTGGAACTGGGAGACAGGTGAAAGAAAAAAAAAATGTAACACCACCATGTGGTACTTTTTCAATAAAGGTGTATACATGCCACACATGGGCTTAAGGACAGGAGAGTACATGTTAATCTCTGTGTGTGTGTGTGTGTGTATGTGTGTACATGTGCATGTGTGTGACATAGGGTGGGTGGAGTGTTCATCAGACAAAGTGCCATGGGAGAGATGGGGCTGAAAGCTGATATTTCCAGGCAGGCAAAATGGGGTATGCAAGGGTGCTCACTAAAGGAAGAGCCAGTGCAGTCACAGAACTGCAGAGTCACAGAGCCACAAGGTCACAGAGCTGCAAGGTCACAGAGGTAGGTAGAAGCCCAGGGTTGAAGCCCAAGAGGGAGCTGGCTTTTACCCGCCCACTGCAGTGCAGGTTTCAGCTCTCATTTACACATTATTTTCTCCCAGTTGCATCTGAGGCTGGTGGATGCCAGCCAGAGAGGGCCCTAGGTCGCATCAGGGAACCATCTGCAAATCTGTGCAGAGGGCGATGGCGTGGGGGTGGCTTTCTTGTGGGGAGTGAATCCCAGGCAGGCTCTGTAGCTTCTCAACAGTATGGGGTGGGGATAGAGGCTCCTCCCCTCCCCAACTCCAGGGACTGTCCTCCCTCACTCTCTGGGCCCTTCATCTGAATGTCAGCTGACTTGAGGCCATTGGTTCCTGAACGCTGGGGGCTGCTGAGCCTTGGACTATCCCTGATGCAGGGGGAGGTGATCAATGCCCTTGTGTGATGGCTTGGAAGTCTGGGAATGAGATCAAGCCAGGATTCGGGAATAGGGAGAGATCTCTGGGGACCTGGCTATTCTAGTGAGACAAGCACTGCCCCTCCTCAGAAGCCATTCCCAAAGCCCTCATCTCTCCAGCTTCTTCTCTGTCAAGTCTACTGAATGAGCATGGAAGGGTCTTGCAGCTCTCAAAGGCCTGTGTAAATGGAGCAATGTCTGCGTGCATCTGCTCTGCGCGGGCCCTGGGCTAAGATCTCCACACATCTCTGCTCATTTACTCCTCCTGGCAGCCCTGGGAGGAAGGTGCTGTACTGCTGCTCTCTGCATTTTATTGGAGAGGAAACTGAAGCTTAGAAAGGGCACAGAAGTTATGCAACGCCACCTGATGACCACTGCGGGTCTGCTCGACCCAGGGTGCCGTGCTCTCCAGCACTCACCAGTGCTGCTGCAAAGACCAAAGAGATGCCATTACTCCTTTAGTCTGGCCTGGTGGTTAAAGGCATAGACTCTGGAGTCAGGCCACTAGGGACAAATCTTGGTTCCACCTGTGTGACCTTGGGCAAGTTACTCAACGTCTCTGTGCCTCAGTTTCCTCATCTGTCAAATAGGGCTAGCACTAGCACCTGCCTCAGAGCTGTGATGAGGAAATGAGTGAATGCATGTCAACCACTTAGTACAGTACCTGGGGTGAGGTTGATGCTAGATGTGTTAGCTACTGTGAATTTCCCTCAATGCGCTTCTCTCATGTTACTAAGTATAGACGCCACTTAGCCTCTATATCTGATTGCATCATGGGCGGTCACAACTATATCTGTCTCCCCGATTAGACGGTGAGCTCCCAGAGGGCAGGAGCAAGAATAACTTAGAGGTGCATCATAGAGACCTCCATTTCCTCCTCGCTCTGCTCCCATCCTCCCCATCCTCCCCATTTAGTAGGAGGGGTGTCTGCCTTTGTGGATTGACAGAGAAAAGAATTAATGATCCCTCCTTTAAAGCCAGGGAAGAGAGAGTCAGGCAGAAAGGACAGTGGGTGGGGGCGCTGAGGGCTGGGGGGCTGGTCTTGGACTCCCAGGGGCCCTCCCGGGGAACTGGAGCTCCTTGCGTAGCCCGGATCTGCCCTGGGCCCTGCGGCCTCTGCCGGTTCCCAGAACTCCGACAAGCATCTCCTTGTCTTCCCGGGACTCTTGGTTCTGGGCACCTTGTCCTGCCCTGTTCCCTGCAGCTCTGCACACAGCGCTTGGCAAGAGTGGCCTGGGCACTGGAGAAAGGCTTGCGGAATCGTGCTGCATTCTAATGACGAAGCGTCTCCTCACAGTGCCACCTCTCTACTCTGGGCCTCAGCTCCTTTTGCTGTCAGCTCTCCCAGCTTGTCACCAGACTTGCAGCAAGGCTCTTGGGCCAAGAGGCTGCAAGAAAAATTCAGGGTGGTCACAAGCCGGGCCTCCCTCTAGGTGGGAAGGGGCGGGGGTCTGTGTTCGAGCCCTGCCTGGGCCTCTCAGGGCACTGTGGGTGGACAGATCACCCCACGCCCCTGCTGGCCCCACTTATGTCCAAGCCGGGGAGGGGAGAGGAATGCAGAGCCAAGCTGTGGCAGGGCTGGAGGGCCCCCAAAAACCAACATCCCTTGGAGGAATACAGAGGTCCAGTGCCTACCTGGTTCTGCACCAGGGCCTGAGGCGGCTTCTCTCCCATCCATCATTGCCCTGATGTCTAATCTGTGCCGGTCTGTCCTCTTGCCCTGTCTGCCAGCCCCGGGGAACATTTGGGACCCTCAGGGCCTAGCCACATGATAGGTCCAAGTGGGACGGGCTCTGCGTCAGGGCTGGAAGTGTGTACTGAGCTCAGCCCACAGGGAGGCCCACTGCCTGCTGTTGACTCTGGTGGCCATCTCTCCCCATCGTCACTGTTAGGGAGATTTGACTGGTCACCCCTGGCCTGGGTTTCTTCTCCATGCCACTGCCCCACCTCAGTAATTCCCCTGGAGACTTCTAGAGCTTCCAAGTTGAAAGGGACCTGAGAGCTCACTTTGTCTAAATCTCTGCCTCTAGCTGCCTCGCTCAAAGCCTTCTACTCTGCTGCCAGGGTTACCTTTCACAACCAACCCTCGATCCCTCTACAATCTTCCATGCCTCACCATTGCCCTCAGGAGTAAGTTTGAACCCCTTAGCTGAGCCCCGCAAGGCCTGCTATGATGGATCCCTGCAACCTTTCCAGGCCTCATCTAGTGCTCCCACCCTGTTATCCCATATTCCAGCCACATACAGCAGTTCGCAGCCCCCTCGTGGGTGAGACTGTGGTCTTGTGTTTTTTTTCTTTCCTGTTTCCTTTTCATCTCCCTTCCCTCCCCTATTTCCTTATTAACCTGGGCCACCTCTTCTATGCAGCCTTCCCTGATTATCCCTCCACACACTCAACACATCACCTGCTCCCCGGTGCTCTGTGGTGGGCTGAGTAGACCTCAATTGCAGCACCTGGAACAGGGCGTATTGCCCTGTATTCTCCTTCAGGCTGCTTCTCCTCCCAGGCTGGAAGCTCTTGGAAGGCAGGGCAGGCACATCTTTCCTGATTTTCCTTCTCCAGAACCTACCAGGGTATTTTAGGTAAGAATTCTCCAGGGCAAGGTGCGGTAGCTAACGACTGTGATCCCAGCACTATGGGAGGCCAAGGCGGGTGGATCACTTGAGGTCAGGAGTTGGAGACCAGCCTGGTCAACATGGTGAAACCCCGTCTCTACTAAAAATACAAAAATTAACTGGGCATGGTGGCACACACCTGTAATCCCAGTTACTCGGGAGGCTGAGGCAGGAAAATTGCTTGAACCCGTGAGGTGTAGGTTGCAGTGAGCCAAGATCGTGCCACTGCACTCCAGCCTGGGCAACAAGAGCGAAACTCCTACTCAAAAAAAAAAAAAAAAAAAAAAAAAAAAAAAAAAAAGAAGAAAGAAAGAAAGAAAGAAAAGAATTCTCTAGAAGCAGAGCCTGAGGGGGAAGTCCCATGTGAGTGCTTTATGGAGCAAGTCCTTGCAGGAGAAATCAGCAAGGGAGTGAGGGCAGCAGCGAGGCAGGGAAGAGGTGAAGCAAGGAGGGAGACTCAGGGGAAGCCTGGCCTCAGCCTGATCCCAGCTCAGGGGTGGGGGCCATGGAGGGCCCAGGGCAGCAGAAAGCACGGAAGAGTCAGAGAGTGAGAGGGCAAGAGAGGAAAGTAAGGCAGCAGGAGGGCGAGTGGGAGAGAGTACGCCGCTGAGACAGCGAGAGAGTGGTGGGGTGATAGACAGGGGGCATGAAAGAGGGCACAGAGCGGGGAACAGAGCCCCAGGGAGAAGGTGAGAGTAAGCAAAAGCCAGCAAGCGAAGGAGGACAGGAGGAGGAGGACAGAGAATGCAGGGAAATGAGGGGATGGGAAACATACTTCTGGAGTGTGGGCACAAGAGAGGGAAAGCATGAGAAAATGAGGGAAAAATATGAGAGAGAGAGAGAGAGAGAGACAGAAAGGATGAGTGAGCGCAGTGCGAGCCTTGCACTCCAGTCCCCAGGGTCCCGGGCTGTCCCAGGCTCTCTGGGCAGCTCAGGAGTCATGGCCGGGCTGCGGGCTTTCCCTGGGGCCCACGTGGGTGAGATATTGAGCAACGCCTCCCTGGCGGGCTTTCTCTGTGGTGCCCCTGGCAAGTTTCCCTGAGGCCCTCCTGTTCCAGGGGACTCCCGGGGCCACCCGCCTGGGCCAGAGAAGAGCGGAACTGGGTAATCGACTCACCGTGGACATTTCTGTGCAGGCTCATTCTCTAATTCCACAGCTCCTCAAGGAGGGGGCGGCCCTGTTAGTATTTCCATGTCACCACAGAGGAATCCGAGGCCCGGAGAGACCTGACAGGGCTCAGAGGTGAGTCACTGAGAGAGAATTCATGTCCCCGGATTCCCTTTCCTCTAGGAGAAGAGATACAACTCCGAATGGGGCATCCAGTGCCCCAGTGCTGCCTCTGCCACAGCACATGTCCGAATGCAAACACCCAGGGCCAGGCAGGGGGCTAGAGAAGGGTCCCCTTGTCCTCCAGACCCTTGAGAGGCCTTGCTGAGCTCCCACTGGAGGCCAAGCCCTCCTTTCCACCTGCTTAGACTTGGTCAGAGGGGGGAGGGTAGGCACAGGGCATGGCGGGTGGTGGAAAGGGATCATCAGCACCAGGCTCTGGGTGACCTCTGTTCCAGTCCCAGCTCTGCCGCCAAACAACATGTGACCTCGAACAAGACACTTAATTTCTCAGAGCCTCCGTTTCCTAATGAGTAAAACACTGACAAGACTTGCCTTGCCCACTACCTTACAAGCTCATTGTCAGGGCTCATTAAGATAATACAAGTTAATATCTAGTACCATTTCATGGAGGTCTCCCGGAGGCCCTTAGTAAATTCTATCTTAGCTTCCTATGGCTGCCTATAACAAATGACCACAATTTGGTGGCTTAAAACAATAGGAATGTATTCTCTTATGGTTCTGGAAACTAGAAGCCTGAAGTCAGTTTCACTGGGCCATACTTTCTCATGAGAATTCAGTAGAAAATCTGTCCCTTGCCTCTTTTGGCTTCTGGTGGCTGCTGGCCTTCCTTGGCTTGTGGCTGCCTCACTAATCACTGCAAACGTCAAGGCCAGCATCTTCACATCTCACTCTGCTCCACGTTCACGTGGTCTTCTCCTCTTCCATTTGACTGATGCAGGCACCAGGCTCAGGGAAGTTACCCCACGGACCAAGGTCATCGCCAGCGAGAGAGTTGGAATTCGAACTGAGGCCTCAGAAGTTTAAACCTGTGTTCTCTGTTCCAGCTCGGCCAGCGCCTGCCTCCTGGGGCCTCTGTGGCCTCTTTTGGGGAGCCCTCTGGAGCCAGCCTGTGGCTGCCCCTGGCTCATGTCCAGCCACTGAATTGAGGACTTGAGGCTCAGGCTGGACTGTGGTGTCTAAATAAAGGGTGTCCTTGAGATTAGAGCAGAGGTCAGGAGAGGACACCGGCTGCAGATGACCAGCCCAACGGGGTGGCCTCAGTGGCCCATCAGAAGGCTGGGGGAGGGCTGGCCTCACCTGCAGCGAGCTCTACCCTCCAGCGCTCTGCCAGCCGGGCAATCTAGGATCTCAAGACTGAGGTCAGACTGGGGTCAATGCCGACATAAAAACCAGTTGACTCAAGCAAGGCCACCTACATATTTAAACAGATCTTTGAGAACGAAGGGGTTGTATCATCACTTGGGGATGGAGAGACAGAATGGACCTCAGACTGGGGACTAGAACTTTCTTTGCTTCAAGAAATTTGTCCTTTTAAGAGGCTGATGCTTGAGAGGGCCCTTTCTACCTTCTCCTTCTTGTCTTGTTGAAAGAAATGGCAAAGTCTGTCCAGTTTAGTTCTGGAGAAAAGGTAAAACAAGCCTGTGTGTGTGTGTGCACGTGTGCATGTGCACATGTGTTGAGCGCAAAGAGATAGAGCCATTTAATTTTTTTTTAAAAAAGCCAGATGAACCGGCAGAACTCGACACTGCTTACTCTATTCCACGTTTTATCCGCAGAATAACAGCCAGAACAAGAAATCCAGGAACATGGGAAATACGGCCGTGGCTGAAGTCTTATCTGGGTTAAAAACCCCAGGAGTGCTCCTCTTTAATTTTTTGGCAGAGCAGGATCAAGGAATCGATTCACTCTGGTTATGCTTCCTACCATTGTTTCTGTGGGCCGTGTTTGATCTGTGTTTCACGTGCAGATCTGCTATTCACGCTCTGAAAGAAATAATATATTCTGCATTGCACCAGGTCAGGCTCAACCATGAAAACCCTTTTTTGGATGATTTCAAAGCCACACATATGCTCTCGAGCGTGCACACACACACACACATACACACACAGACACACCAGCGTGCGCATGTTCACACACATACTGTTTGTGTAAAGGATTAAAAAAGAATGAAAGGCCCAGTTGCAGAACATGACCAGGGTTCCAGACGTGGAGTGGCCAAGGCTGTGGCCCTCACCCGCTGACCTGGGCCAGCCGTGTCCCCTCTGAGTCATGTGCATGCCCCACCCCCGTGGGCAGGGGGCATCCGGACCCTTTGATGGTGCGCCTGTTGAGGTTATTTTTAGTAACAATGGTTTCCAGTGAAAGAGAGCAATTTTCACAATGGAGGAGTCTTCCCCTTCCTTCAGGTCAAAAGCTGAACGGAGATGAAAATGACATTAACCAGTGCAGGATCCTGAAAAGATGAAATGCTCAACACCTCCCAGCTCTAAATCGGACTGGGCGTTTACTAGCATTTTAAGGGCCAGAGGGAAGTTGAAGCAACTGCCGGGGTAACACACACGTGAAAAATGTGAGGCCAGACAGTCCGGGCAAATAAATAACCCTGTGCTGGCAATAAGAGACGTGCCTGGAGTTTTAGCGCGGGGTTGTAAAAGTTGACAGGAGCCATTTGGACTGAAAACGGCCGTGTGGGTAACGCTGCCAGGTTTTGCCAAGCGCCCGGCTGTTGAATACTACAAAACTGAATAGATAAAAAAGAAAACAACAGCCACAAAAGAAAAAAAATCGCAACACGAAACCACCCACGCAGCGTCCACTCACCCCTTCCCCTCACGCTCGGTGCCCTCTCCCTTTGTTTAGATAAGGTGTCCACTGCTGCTGCTGCTGTTGGCCACCAGCCAGCTTTCTGTCTCCAAATTTGAGGCTTCAGCGGCACACAGGAGATACAGCTCTCTGATGCTGCTGGCCCGGGTGTCAGCCGCACCCTGAGGGTCCCTGTGGCTTTGTGTTCCCAGAATGATGATTTGTTTGACAATGGGCTTTCCTTCCAGACTGTTCTTCCAGCCTGGCACAGTGTGTGAGTCCTCGGAGACAGGACAGGGCTGTGGAGCGCCAGAGCAGGCACCTCCGGCCACGGGGTCGGGCCACTGTCTAATTATGATGGCCACATAAAAGAAACCCAGACACAGTCAAAGGCCAAGGAGTGTCTTTGGTTTCATGGACTAACTGAAGTGTTTAAGCTCATCAGGCCTGAAAAAGTTAAGTGCAGGGGGAGCAGGACGGACAAGACTGGACTTATTCTATGGCACACAAAAGATTCTTAATAAGCTCAGAGAAGGGTCCCCCACCACCGCCGCCACTCATGTCTTTCTCTCCCTGCTTCATTCCAAAGCTCCTGTGTTAGGCAAAGAGACGGCTCCGACAAGCTACCCGGGAGGTCAGTGAGGAGGCTGTGGGTGAGCTGGTCTCAGGGCAGCTCCCATGAGGTTGAGCAGGGCTGTCCTGGTGAGTGACAGATCAGGGCAATGCATGGTGGTCTCCAGGCATCCCTGAGCAGCCGGGCGAATGTGGTGCTCAGGAGAAGCAGGATGCAACACCCATCCTGGTCTCTGTTCAGGCTTTCTCTGAGAATTCAGAACTTTTGAAACAGTTTGATGATTAGCCTTCACCCTCCTGAAAGCAGGAGGGAAAGGCCAGAGGGACTGATTCTCTAAGTGGCACTGGAATCAGTTTAGAGGGGTTTTCCATAAGGAACTGTAGAGCTGCAGGGCTTAGGAAAATGAGAACCTTGTCTGTTGGTGAGTCCATCCTCCTTGATCTCCCAAACGCTTTCTCCTCCCTTCTCAGTTACGGGGGCACCTGGGGAGAGCTGGGATAGCCTGGTTCACCCAGGACGTCAGAGGTACAGTCTTAGGACGTGAAGAAAGGCTCTGGCCTGGCCTGTCATATCGTGGCCAGTTTGATAGATTGTGTTAAAGGCAGGAGTGGTCACCAGGGAGTCAAGAGGTCTAAAGTGGACATTGGCAGGGCTTGATCCACCCAGGGCAGAGATGTTGGTTGTGACTTCTGCTTCTTCTTTCCATGACACACGTGCAACACTCAACTCCCATCACAGACTCAGTTTCCCAGGAACCTTAAAGAGGATGGCACAGAGGTGGTCACGAGCTTTCCTGCCCTGGGAAAGGAACGCGCTCCATTGCCAATAGCTGTATTGGGCATCCGATTTATCCAACAATCTTCTGAGTTTGGTGACTGTGAGTCAGGTTTGGCAGGCAGGCCTGTGGCAAGTATGCTGACCAAATCCTGTTTCTGAGTCAGCTCCCGATTGCGGTGGTTGGCCAGGATACCCTCCCCTGGCTATTGTCTCAGAGCAGGACTCCCCTCTGTCACTTTAGCGAGTCTTGTTTGCAAGGTCACTTTTATTGCCGGTCAGCCCTACCCGCTGCCATGGTTTTTAACTGGTGCCCCAGGCACTTGGGCAGCATGGGTGGAACGGGGTGGAATACACTCACAGTGGAGGAAAAGCAAAGGAGAAGAGGGGAAGGGGGAGATGTAAGCCTCATGCACGTTGGTCATGGTCTAGCAGTTGCTCTTTCCGACTTGGAGTCCTAGGGGGATCTCCTCTGGAGGATTATGTAATAGGGGAATTGAGATGGGAGAGAGGTCAAAAGCTCCCGTCAAGCCCCTGAATTGTAGCCTGTTTCTTAAATTATACAAAATAGATGCTTTAAATCCAAAGGAAACAAAGAAAAAACTATGAGTTACGACAGCTTGCTTATCCAGAAATTACTTGATTTAGCAATCCCAAGTATCTGGAACAATCAAGAAGAACCAAAATATGTGAGGAATTCCCTGTTCTAAGTAGTCATCATAGCACAAATGCTTGATCCTTTTTCATCAGAACCTCTTTACTCTTATTTCACACACTATTCTAACGAACTAGATGACTCCAAAATTCCTTCAACACCCCCTTTCATTTTTGTTTCTGTTTTGACTCCCATGACTAAAATCAGGAATACAAGAGAAAGAGGAACAAGTTGGAAGGATAATTAAATGAGTTCAGGTTTGTACACAGACTGAGAGGACTCTGGGCTACTAAATGCAGGAGGAAGGGGTTATTATTTTGTTTTTGTTTTCCTTCCTTTTTGTAGAGACAGGGTCTTACTCTGTTGCCCAGGCTGGAGTGCAGTAGCTCACTACCGCCTTGAACTCTTGGGTTCAAGTGATCCTTCTGCCTTGGCCAGGAAGGGATCATGGTCAACACTAGAGCAAAACAAGAGATGGAAACAAACTATTTAATAGAAACCAGAACTCAAAGAGGATAGCCAGGTGGGGCCATTCAATGAAGGACCAAAGACACAGAAGGGCTCTTCGTCTTTCAGCAAGACACAGTTGTTGATGCTCTGAGTGAATGGGCCACCAAGACACACACCAAGCTTGTCAGTGCCATCTAAGGAAATAGGGACATGTGAAATGAAGTTTAGACTTGGTTTATGTAAAAATAGGTAGGCTTTTTGTTTTTTAAGTTTTGGAGTTTACAGAGGGTTAACTTTACTTATCCTGCAACTTCATTTCTTTAAAACAACCCATTCTTTCCTGATGCTGGTTGGGTGAGGGGTTAGCGTTTTTCTACTTGTTATGGCTTAAAGATAAAAAAAATTCTGCTGGTTGCCCAAGAAAATTTACCCTATCTCACTTGACATGAGAAGGCTGGCATTCCTTTGAATAAGCACGCTTCTTGCATATTGCATTCAAAGCAATGCCAGGCTTCCCATGTCAAGAGAGCTTTCTTTAGTTGGAAAACAATTGATTTGCAGCGCTGGTCCCTGGCTTCTAGGAGGGAGCAAGGGTTCTACAATAGGCAGCAGGACATTCCCATTCTCCCTTTGTTCCAGACAATGGGAAGGGGACTCCTTTGGCCTGGCTGCACCCTCACTAGCAGCTTGATGGGTACAGTTGGACTTGCCTGAGCGCTCCCCTTCCCCTTGGTTATGGGTGGCTCTGTAGGTGGCCCTGTAGGTTGGTGTGCACCTTTCTCCTCTCAGAAAGATGGAAGCCACTTTAGGGGTAACATTTTCCAGGCTGGAATGGTCAGTACCAAATTCTACCCTTTCTGGAGTCTGTCTGTCTCTCTCTCTCTCTTTTTTTTTTTTTCAGAGGCAGAGTCTTGCTCTGTCACCCAGGCTGGAGTACAGCGGTGCCATCACGGCTCACTGCAGCCTTGAACTCTTTGGCTCAAGCCATTCTCCCACCTCAGCCTCCTGAGTAGCTGGCACCACAGGCCCTTTCTGCTGGAGTTTCTAGAAGAGCTGGAGGATTGCTTCTCAGGGAACCTTCAGCTCCCTAGACCACACCACTATTTCTGCCTTCTGGCCACTGTCGCAAGTCCATTTCTGTCAGGATCTCTCCTTGTCACTCTGGGTGATAGTCTGTGAGGGTCCTTCCCCCCCCCACACCCCTGAGATCCACTGCTGTGGAGAGAAGGAAGATCCTTTATTGAACATTTATGAGCCTGGCATTTAATAGGCACTGAATGCATATTTATTGGAAGGAAGGGAGGAAAGCTGGATGGAAAGAAAGAAAGAGAAAGAAAGATGACTCCAGTGGTACAGAGCACTGGTTCTCAATCTTAACTTCATGTTGGAGTCACCTGGGGGAGCTGCAAGATGTGGTGATGCCTCTGTACCAGCCCCCAAAATTCAGACTTCTTGGGTCTCAGGTGTGGCCTGGGCGTGGGGGGTTTTAAAAGCTCCCTATAGATTTCCATATGCAGCCCAGGGTAGGGACCACTGACGTAAAAAGTCTGGCTTCAGAGTCAGAAAGAATAGAGTGACTTTGAGTAGGCTGCTGAAGTTGAGCCTCAGTTTCCTCATCTGTTTTGCAGGTGGTGATAATACCCACCTTGTGGTGTCCTTGGGAGAGCAAAGCGAGACTGTAAATACGAAGCAGGCAGCATGAAGCAAGTACTCTGGAATGCTGGATGGTAATGCATGGTTACTGGCATTCCTACACCAGAAAACATCGAGCTGAAAGATCTAAAATCACCTTCCCATCCTCCAGGTCTTGAGGCTGCCTATTTTCTATCCTCTTTTGCCCTCTTAGCTCCAACTCAAAGACTTGCAAGTGGCTGAGGCTTATTAAATATTCGAAGGCTGACCCAGAAGGGGAAGGAGAGCCCAGCAGAGTTCAGCAGACCCCAGGAGTTTGGTTTTCCCTTTAAATCTTCGGGAGGAAAGGTGGTGTTAGAACCCCAGATGGGAGGTTTTATGATGCCCTTATTGATTGCTGTGAAATCAGCCTGGCGGTGGCTCCTGCGGCCCCCCTGGGCAATCCTGGGGCATACACAGTGACCTGGCACCCCAGCACGCCCAGAGCTAGCGCTCTGACTCCAGCCCCCACTCTATGCCTTTGATGAGAGACACTGAGTGATCCTCAGCCCTGGAGACTTGTTCAGCTGTTCGGCATTTAGCAAAATCTGGCGTGTACTCTGCACCGCGCTCCACCCCTGTCCTCCCAGCTTCTCTTTAGCATTTCAGAGGAAGCATCAACTGCCTCGAACTGCAACCTTCAGGACAAGGGGAGTGGGCCCTCCGGCTCTGACCTGCGTGCCTAGCTTTTGGTGACCTTTACCCACCTTCTGGTCTAAAGATGGGAACAAACTCTGCCCTGGTTGAGAGAACTGAAGCTGGCAGGCACACCAGGGGGCTCTCTGGATCGGGGGTGCTGTGCCTGGGCTGAGATGTTCCGGTGATGATAATGACTACTGTGCGATGTCTGTAATTATGCAGCCTCTAAGCCCCCGGGGCTGGGATGGTGTATTTGCCTGTGCTGTTTGGGGGTTGATCCTGCTGTCAGCGCTTAGCAAGAATTAACAGTGACGCTCTGCGCACCACAGTCATAACACTAAATCTGATCTGCATGTTTATGATTCATTAAAAAAAAAAAAAAACCCACCGTCGCTGAAACCCCTCCAAGCCCATCATTGAAAGAAATTATGCTCAGTTGAAAGAGCGATTTGACGTCACGGAGGATCTACGTGCCTTTTCATGAGCGGCTGGAATTAGAAGGCTGCGCTTCGGCAAGTGTAAACGGCATCCAGACTTGGAAAGCTCTGTGCAGCCAGCAACCTGTTTTCCAGGTGTAGATTGCTCACTTTCCGGAGTCTCTGAAGCTGGGTATTTTGAAGATCCCTGACAGGCCACCGCCAGCACGCTTATCACGTCCTTCTGGGCCACACCAAGCTCCTTCCCGGCAGTGTAGGTTCTGGAAAAGCCCATCTTTTTTTTTTCTTTTTTCTTTTGCATTTTAGTAGAAGCCCAGACATAAGTGGGAAGGGCAGCATGCTTCAACAACAAAACCCCAGCATTCCACAGTCAAGAAGTTAATTGGGGATGCTGGGCTGTTTGTGGTTTTCTGTGGCACTCTTCTACTTTATTACTTGGATAATTAGGAGTTTTCTATTAACTCTTTTACATGGCATCAGAACCCATGAAGACAGCCTCTCGCTTTATGGACTTGGCAGCCCTGTCCTGTGGGGAAAGCAGGGGACTGGGCAGCAGGACTTCTGGGTTCAAGTCTTCCCTTGTTCCAGGGACACTTGAACATGTTGTGGCTCCCTATCTACAAAGTTGGGTCAGGAGATACCCCACCTCACTCTGTGTCTTAGAGTCCAATTGCAACAAGGAAACAAAACAAGAGATAAGGGTGTCTGATGTCTTGACAGATACAGGAACTTTTTCTGGGAGTGGGGAGGGGGCCAGAGTCTCACTCTATCACCCAGGCTGGAGTGCAGTGGCATGACCTCAGCTCACTGCAACCTCCACCGCCCGGGTTCAAGCAATTCTCCTGCCTCAGCCTCCCGAGTAGCTGGGATTACAGGCACCCGCCATCACGCCTGGCTAATTTTTGTATTTTTAGTAGAGACGGGGTTTCACCATGTTGGCCAGGCTCGTCTTGAACTCCTGACCTCAAGTGATCCATCTGCCTCGGCCTCCCAAAGTGCTGGGATTACAGGCATGAGCCACCGCCCCCAGCCAGATACAGGAACTTAATAAGTGAATAGTTTTTGTTCCAGTTATTACTGCTGTGTAACACTTCACCCAAATTTAGTGGTACAACACCACACCTATTTCATTGTGCACAATTTGGGCGGGTCTCAGCTGGGCCCTTCTTTCATTCCTCATGGTATCTACTGAGACTACCCAGTGGCAGATGAGCCGGGTCTGGAGGTTTTGAACACGGCTCCACTCACATCTGGTGCCTCGGTGGGGAGGAGATGTCACCCGGAGCCTCTGTGCGCCGCCTCCTCAGTACAGCAGTCTCAGGAAGGCCGGATTTCTTTTGCGGCGACTGGCTTCCCCCATAGCAACCGTGCCACGAGAACCAGGTGGAAGTTGCATGCACCTTTCCGACACAGCTTTGGAAGCCACACAGTGTCATTCACGCCATACTCCATGGGTTGAAGCAGTCGTGAGCCCACTCAGATTCAAGGAGAGGGGACATAGACCCCAATTCTTGATGGGAGGAGTATTAAAGACTTTGGGGACCATGTTTTAAAATGGCCTCAGTTTCTAGTCTTATACAATTCTTCATGTAGTGCTTTATATTTTACAGCGTTGGTCATCTCTAATATTTCTTTTGACCCTCACAACAGCCTTCTGACAGGGGTAATGTGACTGTGCCCATTATGCCAATAAGGAAACTGAGAGTCAGAGAGGTGACTTGATTTGTTCAAGCTTCTGTGGCAGCAAAACAAAACGAAACAATGAAACACGCCTTAAACCCACGTTCCCAGATAACAGATTTTGAAGGTGTGTGTTACGAAGATGAGAAGTACAGAAAGTTGTTGTTCTTTGTGAGCAATTATCTTTCATACCTTCCAAAACAATGTTTTAAAATATCTGATGGATTGTTTGGGAGACCTGTCCCTTACATTAAGACAAAAGACTAAACTGGACATACTCTTCATGGAGAATCTCTTGGGCCGCTACCTCTGGTCTTCCTTATCTCACTGTAGAATCCGCCAACAATAAAATGCTAATTCATCTAATACAAACGTGGAGAATTGTGGAAGTCAAGCTCAGCCAGACTGGCAGCTCACAGGGTAAATATTTGATCAGTGAGTAAAAATTCAAATTTGCACTATTTGCTGAAGGTGAAAAGTATATTAGGGAAAGAATGTAATGGGGGTTAAGTAGGCCTGTAGGAGGCCTCCTCTAGGATTCCACCCCCGGAAGCCCACAGCTGACCCAAGTTATAAGCAAGAGTGGGCTGGGCAGTTCCAACCAAGACCACCCTCTGGGTGTGGCTGGCATTGGCTGGCATCGTTTATGTGCACAGCCATAGTGAGTACCACACTGTCCCCCAACTTCTCCCCAGCTCGTTTTAGAAAAGTGCTCTAGGCATTCCTTTTCTACTACCAGGTAAGCCGGAAGCCACTCCTGGCTTCCCTGCTCAGCACCCAACACTGGTCGTTCTGGGCCATAACTTATGCCAGGGGAAGTAGCCAGCCCAGCTGGGCTTTGAGGGCTTTGTAGCAGGGAGTTTAGGCCAGATGTCAGGAGGGGAAGTGAGGGCTGGGGTTTGCCCAGAATGTTTACTCAGTCCCCACGTTTCCCCAGACCTGTCCTGTTCCTCTTCAAGACCCTTAATATTAATCCAGAGAGAGAAGTAGGGACGCCGAACAGCCTAGGCAAGTTGGGAAGCTGGCGGGTATGTGAAGAATGTGCTGGTTATTCCAACCACCAGGCTGGAGAGTGGAGCCGGAGCCCTGGATTCTTTGCGGCTGAAGCTACATGGCTGGGGAACAAGTAACAGCTGGTCACTGGCAAGGCTTGGGAAGAAGGGGGGCTGAGCTGGCGGCTGGAGAGGAACATGTTCGCCACAGCCGATGGGCCAAGCTGTGGACATTTTGTGGCGCTGATTGGGTTGTCTTATTTAACTGCGGTTGGGCTTGTCCGAGGGTCGTCCTGGGTTGCCCAGTGCACTGGTGGGTGGCACAATGAAGCCTAATGCCCAGCCCTGCAGAAGCAACCCTTAAACAAGCCGGAAGCATGAGGCCCCCTGCAGTCGCAAGCTGTGATGGCCATTGGTTCCCGGGACTCAGTGCCTGAGTGTAGGAGGAAAGCACAGTGGAGAAATCAGAACAGCATTCTTCTCTGTGGGCCTGGGCCAACTAAAAGGCCAGGCTGGGCTAGGGTCAGACCGGGTTCCAGACAGGCATCAGCCTCCGGAGGAACAGTGAGTGGGCGACCAGGCCTCGAGGTAAAGAAAGAGATTGATCTGTCCAGATGTGCTAGAAGCCTAGACATTGAGGGAGGGGAGAGGGAGTGGCTGACATGGAGGGGCACCGCCCAGATCTCTCTTTGTGGAAGGTTTGGCTGCCCAGCTGCAGGCTGTGTAGTCTCCAGATAGCCTCCAGCTGTCAAGCCTTGGGCGTTTAAGAATGCCTCCGCCAAGGCCACACTCTCCTGGGGTGGCCCATATCTGGTGCTGAAGTGGGGTGGGAGGCCTATTATAAAGGGCTTGCCATTTTGGCTCAAGGCAAGGCACTGGGCTGGGAACTCTCGTTCCAGAACTCTCTCCTCCAGTTTAGTCAAGACTCTGTTGGACCTGTATCCCAGCTTGACTACTCCTTCTGCCAAGTCCTGCTTGCCCTCCACTTCCTTTCATAGGATCTGATCCCTCACAAACTCCCCTTAACCCCCAATCTCCATCTCAGCGTCTGCTTCCAGAGACCCCAGCCTGTGGTAGAGTCCTTGGGAACCAGCAGGACTCCAGATGCCATTTTATTACAGTCTGGGGGGTTTTGTCCAGTTTCCCTTAAATTGTTCCAGAGGTTTCCTCCACTGATTGTACTTTATTTCCCCTTGCTTTGAGAGATTATTCCAAACATAATAGACTCCTTCAGTAGGGCAACCCCTGCCCCCAGTCCCACATGAAATTTCTTTAACTCCATTGCATCCTCCCCAGACACCCCTCCCGCAGCCCTGAGGCCAGCCCTGCCCCTCTAAAGGAGACGTCCCCCCTCCCCCCCACCCCCCCATATATCTGTTCTCCTCTCTTGTTCCTGATGACTGTGGCTCTCTGCCAGGGTCAGTCGTAAGGTGTCCCTCTGCACACAAAATCCCCATCTTCTGCCAGACACTGGGCCTTTATTGTTGGCGTGGGGACAAGCCAAATCGCTTGGCAAACGGCACGCCGGCCCTTAGTCACTGTCTCATCACTGTGGCCATAGCCGCTGCCTTGATCTCCCCTCTCCAGCTCTCAGTCCTCACCGTATTCTCTGCCCTCTTCCCCTGGCACAGACGGGGCCAGCTAGGAACCCCAGACGTCACCTCCTGAGGGCCCCAGGGAGGCCTAGCTCATAGCTTAGATCCTTGGCTCATCAGTTAGGAACTTCTCTGACCTGCTTGGCAGCCACCTCCCCTCACACCAGATGCCTAATTAGTAGCTCAGAATGTCCTTTTCCTCCTTCTCTTTGGGCTCCACCTTCACCTTGATGGGTGGCCCCAGAGTCAGAGCAGAGAGGAATGGCCATTGGAGGCAGGGGCATATTTCAGGCATTGCATGGCAAGGGCGGGGAGGAGATGTTTCCTGACTGTGTCCGTGGTTACAGCCAGTTCAATTCTATTCAACGTCTTTTTATTGTACACTGTGCAGTGGCAGTAGATGGCTGTCACCAGCTGACGTAGGGCCTGCCAGGGTGCTGTTGACCATCCAGCAGGAAGCGCTGGCCGTGTTGCTGTGGGGAGACCATGTGGCTCCTACCATCCGCTAAGGGGTCAGCGAGGGGGAGGGCATGGCTGAGGGATACAGTGACCCGTTTTAAAGGCCCGCTCTTCGCCTGGCTGCACATGAACCTGCTCTTCCAGACCTGAGCCGCCGGCGAGGGAGAAGGCTGGCCCCAACCAGCTAACAGACCTCCAGGGGGACCCCAAGGAATTGCTCCCCTTGCCCAGGCCTGAGACAGGCTCCCGAAGGCTTCATTTACACAAACAATCAAAAAGCCAACCCAGCCCAGATGTAACACTCGCATTTTATTGCTTGCAGTGTTTTAGTTCTAATTTGGCTTCATTTGGAATAGAGGTTTTACTAAGTGGCATAAATTGAGCCTAACAAATTTTAAAACTCAAACACCAACACCCTAAATGCTTAAAACTGTAATTGGAGAGATATAAAAAGTGAGTCGTCAGGGAGGGGCTTTGAGGGAGGGAGAAGAGGGGGGAGGGGAAGAAATGCAATTTCCGTCCTACTTGGCAGGAGATTTAGTTCCTGCTTCCCCTCCCCCCAGGCTCCAGCCCTGTCCCCTCCCCTGGTGGAGAATGTACCCAGAAGCCTCCTGAATCCCTGCCAGTGGCCTCCAGGATGTTTTGTACATAGTGGGTGCTTAGGAAAGATTAGGTGAACTAATTATTTTCTTAGATGTGGCTGTGGACAGAAGGGCCAAAGTGGATTCCTTCGAGGGGACGCGTTTGTCCCTACAGGGGAGATCTGAGCTGTCTCCGCCGCACCCCCAACCCCGCCCCCGTTGTGGAATTCTACACGCCGGAGAACTCTCAGGATCTTACTTTGTAGGGAAATTTGAGGTCACTTGAGACTTCTGGGCTCTTCTGCGGATTGCAGAAGGTACTGATGGGAGGGGCCAGTGCCTGGCCACTTTGCTCAGGGGCCCATTTCCCTACTTCTCATGTGAAATATGGTGGAGGATGATGTGTAGGTGGGGAGAGCAATCCATGTGTGAAATTCATGACCCCGTGAGTCCCTGAAGAGGTGGCCAGATCTCTGTAGGGGCCGCATGAGCAGCTCTGCAGGCCAAGCCTGACACTTTGGGGGACCAGTACTCTGATTTTCCTTCAGTGCACCAGCCCTCTTCCTCCGAGGAAGAGTGCCATACACATAAATAAGCACGAGTGACCATGGGAAGCATCCCTGAGTGTGTGGGGGAACGGGTGGAAGCCAGAGAGGTCATTCAGGGCGGGGCCGGCTCCCCTGGCCAGGCTCCCTGGTTACTCTTGCCGGTATTGATCACCCTCTTTCCCGGGAACTGGTCAGCACTTACAGCCATAGCCCCATGATTTAGCACGTGCTTATATAATGCTTTGGCTTACATACAGCAAGGTGGGATGGAGGGAAAGCCCACTTGGCAGCATATGCCTCCAGCTGGTGGCTGAGCTCTGCCCTTTGTGGTCAGGGTGATCTTGGCCAAGCCCCCAGGTTTTCCAGTTTTACTTCCTCTAGCTATAAAATGAGGAGTGATGGCACCCACAAAACTCTTGAAAGCAAAACTATATCATACAAGATGAAAATGTTTTATTATCTTTTTCAGTTGATATGAAAATACCTTGTCCTAGGACGCTCTTGATACCGAGGATCAGAATACTATTTAAATTTGTTCAAGGACATAGGAGGTTTAGTAACAGGAGACAAGGGTCTCTTGTAGAACCCAAAACTACCGGGGCTCACGGGGCCAGGGGCTGAGACCTAGAGATCTAGAAACGAGGCTGGGCTCTGTCCCTCTCCCTCAGCCTGGGGCCCACAGTCACTCCTCCCTGTGGTTTTCTGGGTGACCGGTGTGTTCTGTCTCTACTCGCTGACTCCTCCTTGACTCCTTTGTCTGATTATATCTAACTCAGTTTGGCTGCCCCAAATGGTGACTCTAACTCTGTGAAATGGTCTGACAAGCTCCGGGGCCCACAAATCCTTCTCTGACTGATTTTCCGTCTCTGAGTTCAAAATCTCAGAAGAGAATCTCATTGATTCAGTCGGGGTTAGGGATTGGTTCCACTCTAGATCAGGTATATTGGCCTGGCCAGTCAGCAGTGGCCAGGGAGGTTTAGTTATGAGGAATATTAGACTTCCCTAGCCTACCCCTTAAGCAGGGAGTATGGATAGATATATGGGGGAATTTAGCAATAGTCATCTCCAGAACATTTCTTGAGTACTGTGTCATATTTTTTCTGAATATGCTGGAATACAACCCAGAGCCCTGAACTAAGAAATGGCTCAATATGTGGTTGCTAACGTTTGAGGAAAAGTAACTTTCTGTCCAGACTCTGTTGTCTGTGTTTCCTCCCCAGTGCTTGTTTCTCATCTGGGAGTGGAAGGTTTCAAGGAAGGGTAATTATAGCCAAAAAGCTAACCTCTCTAATATATAAAAAGTTCCTAGAAGTTAAAAAAACATCAGTGATCTGATAGGCAAAATATGCAAAAGATACAGACACACAGTTTATTGAAAAGGGTTTACAAATGGCTTTTAAACATGTGAAGTGTTGCTTGCTCTCACTTATAATAAGAAAGCACAAAATAAAACTATACTGAGATATTATTTTTTACCTAGAAGGTTGGCAAAAGAAAAACTGATAACATGCTATGATAGTGAGGCTGTCTACAGATGTGCTATCTTACATTTCTTGTAGGAGTATAAATTAGTCCAACTCTTATGCACGGAAATTAGCAATATCTATTGAAATTTCAAATGCACATACCTTTTTTTTTTTTTTTTTTGAGATGGAGTCTCACTCTGTCACCCAGGCTGGAGTGAAATGGTGCCATCTTGGTTCACTGCAACTTCTGCCTCCCAGGCTCAAGTGATTCTCCTGCCTCAGCCTCCCGAGTAGCTGAGACTACAGGTGTGCACCACCACGCCCAGCTAATTTTTGTGTTTTTAGTAGAGACAGGGTTTCACCATGTTAACAAGGCTGGTCTTGAACTCCTGACGTCAGAAGATCTGCGCGCCTTGGCCTCCCAAAGTGTTGGGATTAGAGGCGTGAGCCACCGTGCCCTGCTGCATATACCCTTTGATCCAGCTATTCCATTTTCAGGAATTTACCCTACCTGTGTATGTATTGTATGTTGTATCAATCAATTGGCTATCACCACATAACCAACCATTCCAAATTTTAGTGCCTTAAAACCACAACTATTTATTATTTCTCACTAGTTGGTTGGTTGGGCGGTTCTGCTGATTTGAGTTAGACTAGGTTAATCTTGGCTAAATTCACTAGTGTGTCTGTGACCCGCTGGTGGATTGGCTAAGGACTGGCTTATCTAGGACAGCCTCAGCTGGGCAGTGTGGCTCTGTCCATACCTGCTCTCATCCTCCAGCAGGCGAACTTGTTCTCAGGCTGGTCCGGGCATGTTTCATGCCAATTACAGGCAAACAAAAGAGGAAACGGAAACTTCAAGTGCTTTCTTAAGCTTTTGCTTTCTTTGAGTCGGCTAAGCAAGTAACATGGTAAAGGGGAACGGAAATGCACTCTGCCCCTGTAGTGAGAGGACTAGCAAAGTCAAGGGTCAAAGGGCAGTGATACAGGGAGAGGCAAAGACTTGGGGCCATCCATACCATCAATCCTCCACATGTGTCAAATCTTCCACATTTGTACATGGTTACTTACTGCAGCATTGACGTTGATGGAAACAATGGAAACAGCCATCAGTAGGAGACTAGCTAAAATCAACTATGATGTTTATACTCTGGAATAATCTGCAACTGAAAAAAGATGAGTAATTCCTCCGTGTATGACTGGAGGAATCCTGAAGGTAGATTGTTAAGTGGAAAAAGCCAGGTGCAGGACACTGTGCATATATTATGCTACCTTTTATGTAAAAAAAAAAAAAAAAAAAAGGAGAGCAATAAGAATATGTGCATTTGTATTTCCTTGTATTTGCATGAATTAACTTTGAAAAGAGAAACAAGAAACTGCTAGTGGTAGATGTATGGGGGTGGGGGAGCACTGGGTAGACCAGGGAACAGAGATGGAGGGGGGACTTTTCATTGTATAAATAAAAATAAATCCTATGCCGATATAATAATACACATTCAAAACATTAACATCAAATATCCTCAAATGTGCAATAATATAATTTAAAAAGGAAAGGAAAATAAAGGGAGAGTAACAGGACTGGGTGGCTTCCAGAGGCCTCTGTAGAGAGAAAAAAAAAAAAAAAAAAAAGTAGGGCCTGTGACTATGACACTGAGTAAATTATGCCTAGTTTAAACCCTGCTACCCAACCTGCTTTGCCCTTTGTGGATCCGTTTTGGGAAACACCCATTCTCCAATGGAAAAAGAGCTGGTGTTTCCACTCCTGGGCTGTGCTGTCCCTGTGGAGTGACAGAACACTCCCCCGCCCTCTGCTCATGACCAGGGGCTGACATTTCTAAAGGCTGCCACGTGCATTTTCCAGACACATTTGTGGGTTGATGTGAGCTGGGATGTAGTCCTTGGCTCTTCAAATGTCAGTGTGCTGGTCTGCCCGAATAGAATTCCCTTTCTCTGGAAATGCCCGGAGCCACGTGGGAATGGGTTTCCATGGAATGGGTTTCCATGACATTCGTCCTCGTCGTCAGGCTCTAGACACGAAGGAGCCCCTGAATAACAGCCAACCCACTCCTGGGCCGGTGGTGGGGGTCGGCAAGACCCTGCGGAAGCATAACTCAACAGTGACCCAGCACCAGGCCCGCATCTACTTAGGCGTGTCACTAAAGCCGTCTGACGACTGCTTTGGACTCCTAAAGCACCCAACTGAACAGAGTTCCAGAGTCGGTGTCCCATCCTCCCCTCTGCTGGCTCCTGGGACACAAGAAGGGACACAGGAGCTGTCGGATCTGGCAGCCTCTGGAGACAGTAAATGACCAGTCTCTGCCTGTGCCTGTTCTGCAGCAATGAGCAGCCACCACACCCACTGCTGCCACCACTGCCGTTCTGTATGTGTGCACTGAGCACTTACCACATGCCAAACTGTCCAGAGCCCTGAATCCACAGCGAAGAAGACATCACTGGTGGAGAAAATGACCAACTAAACAAGCGCTTATGGTGAAGTCTGATATAACGTTTGCTTATTGGTAATTCTCTCTTTTTTTTGAGACAGGGTCTCACTCTCATCCAAGCTGGACTGCAGTGGTATGATCATAACTCACAGCAGCCTCCCTGTCTTGAGTTCAAGCAATCCTCCCACTTCAGCCTCCCTAGTAGCTGAGACTACAGACATGCACCACCACTGCTGGCTAATTTAAAAAAAAAACTTTTTGTAGAGACAAAGTCTCACTATGTTGTCCAGGCTGGTCTTGAACTCCTGAGCTCAAGGGATTTTCCCGCCTCAGTCTCTCAAAGTGCTGGGATTACAGGCGTGAGCCACCGCACCTGGCCAGTAATCCTCTCTTGTGGCAAGGCACAACACTCAACTCAGACTAGCTTAAAGGAAAATGAGGTTGGAGTTTCTCCATTGTTTATAGAGAAATACACATCTCATAAAACTCAAGGCAAATACACATCTCATAAAACTCAAGGCAGCAGTGTGGTTAGGCTTCAGACACTGGGAACCCAGGAATCTTTTCTCTTCACGTCTCCTCTCTGCTTGTTAGTGCCACTCTTCTCTCTTATACAGACTAGTTTTCTCCATGTAACAGAGAATATAATGACTGATGCTCCCAAGCATTATGCCTCACAGCTGCAGCCACCCAATCAGAGATTCACTTATCTTTCTCCATTTCAGGTCCAAAAATTCCAGGGGAAGGCCCGGAGCAGTGGCTCACGCCTGTAATCTCAGCACTTTGGGAGGCCGAGGTGGGCAGATCACCTGAGTTCAGGAGTTCGAGATGAGCCTGGCCAGCATGGTGGAAGTCTCTCTCTACTAAAAATACAAAAATTAGTTGGGTATAGTGGTGGGTGCCTCTAATCCCAGCTACTCAGGAGGCTGAAGCAGGAGAATCTCTTGAAGCTGGGAGATGGAGTTTGCAGTGAGTTGAGATTGCGCCATTGCACTCCAACCTGGGCAACAGAGTGAAATTCCATCTCAAAAGAAAAAAAAAATTCTGGGGAAGGGGTCTCATTGGACTCTGTATGGCCAGGTGTCCAGTTTTGGACCAAAAAACTTCAGTGAAGGAGCGGCATTATGCATTACTAATAGGGGGCTGCCCCTGGAAATCATGTGGCTCAGGGAGAGGCTGTTTGTGGAAAAGGGGCAGATAACACCCAAAGCATTCATTGTAGAGTGGTGGTGGAGGCGACAGGGCCGTAGCCTGATTTGGAGAAAGAGAGAGAGAGAGAGAGAGAGAGGTCAGGAAAGGTTCCCAGGTTCCCAGGTCTGGGGGCATTTGAGCAGAGAACCAAAGGATGGTGAGCTCAGGGCTGGCTGCAGTGGCAGGGGTACATGACTGTCATAGGCAGAGGGAAAAACTGTAGATGGAAAGTTCAGTGAGGCACCTCTTCTTCCATCCAACTGTGGCTGAGCTTTTCTCTTTTTCTGCTGTGCTCTGGGGTCATAACTTCACCTGTTTTCCCAGCTTGTCAATTGGTTCTCCAACTGTACCCATCCTAGTACTTATCCCAACAAGTGTGCTATTTCATCTCTTCTTCTTTCCCTTCTGAAATTTCCACTTGATATTTTTTCCTGTCACTTCGTGCTCTTGTTTCTTGTTGCTGCTATCTTCTATTTTCTCCTTGACTGTATTTCTCTTCCTCATTGCAAATGCTGGGTCCTCTTGTTCCCATCATTTCCATCTGCTTCCACTGATTCTGATGTCCAGTTTATGGTCTTTTTCTTGTGATAGACATCCTCAGGGGCCTCACTGTTTGGCCTTAAGAGGATCACATGTGATGGAACAGGGCTGTCGGCCACCTGCCTGGTCCTGTGAATTGGGGAAGGGCCCAAGTCCGGGTCTCAGTAGTTCTCAGTCCCAGGGAGTTTAAGGAGAGGCTGGCCAACCACAGTGGCTCATGTGTGTAATCCCAGCACTTTGGGAGGCCGAGGCAGGAGGATCGCTTGAGTCCAGGAGTTTAAGACTAGCCTGGGTGACATGGCAAAATCCCGTCTCTACATAAAATAAAAAAATTAGTCAGGCATGGTGATGCGTGCCTGTGGTTCCAGCTACTCTGGAGGCTGGGGTGGGAGAATCACCTGAGCCCAGGGAGGTCAAGGCTGCAGTGAGCCGTGACTGCGCAACTGCACTCCAACCTGGGTAGCAAAGTGAGACCCTGTCTCAAAAAAAAAAAAAAAAGGAGAGTCCTTAGTTTCCTGGGCACTGACAACGTGAGCTGTTGCCACCGATTTCTGCCATGAAAGGGCAGGAAAAATGACAGCCCAGGGCCTCAGGCAGATGGGGGGATGCAAGAGCCAATTTTAAAAGCTTCTCTCTTACCTATTCTTTCATTTCTGCTTCCAGCCACCCACCATCCCTACAGATGCCACTTCAAAGGCAGCCTTCAGTCTCTCCTGGGGCTTCTCACAGGTCTTTAGTTGGCTTCCGGATATATGTTACCCTCTCACCTCTTTGGTGTTTTCAGGGTTGGGAGAGGGAACTACTAGCACAGATGAGCTTACCTCTTGCCTGGACAGCTTTGACCTCACACTTGCCCTAGAACCTGGTCTATCCCAGGCATCCTGCTCAGGTCTGGCTCCAACTGGAGCCAGCCTCTCCCCATCTTGGCTCCTAGTCCAGGCTTTGGCCTCCTATTCCCTCCCTGGGCATCTGATCCCCAACCGTCTCGGGTGAGTGGCTTTACCGCCCCTCTCAGTGTGGACAGCTCCCAGCACCCACCCCCAATCTGTGGCTGGCACAGGACCTGCACATCTGCCGGGGGCTGCCATCATGGGACATTGATGCCTGAGGGAGGGACAAGTTGATGGAGTCACTGTTCTGCTGCTTGGGGAAGAGAAGGGTGAAGTGCCTTGGCTGGGGGAGATTTACATGCAGGTACTGATCATTCAGAACATTCTCTGAGATCTGGGCTCTGGAGGCCCCCTGTGATCTGGATTGGGGGGGGTCTGGAGGTCCCAGGGGAACGGCCAAGGGTGGCCAGTGTGGCAGGTGGGGACACTCAGGGGGCCTGGGGCAGTGGCTATTTACTCTATGGTGATAGAAGCATTTCAATATTTTAACAACCAGTACAGCTGTCGTAGAAGTACATTTCGACTGAATGTCAGCCCAGGTTGTAGGTGGCAGTGAGCAGCTGGGCTGTCACAGTGACGTTAAGAGCAGATGGAGTGGTTATAAACTGCGACAGGAGAAATTTAGGTTTGTCATTGGGAAACCTATATCACCACTTTTTACCAAGGAGAGCTGGTGGACATTCTTCCTGAAACTTGGGGGGTTCTGAGAAACAGGTCTCCAAAATGGACTAGCTGCAGCTTTCTTAGGCTGGCCTGGCATCCGGGGATTGGCACAAATGACTTCTTTGGATTCCCTTTCTCTGGAGCAAAGATCCCCAAATGATATTCAGTGGTAGTTGATCAAGAACATTTTTTGAGCCTTTGCTGTGTGCCAAATGTGGTGCTGGGTAATGAGGCTACAAAGGTGAAAAAGGCTGGGTCCCCGCTCTCCTGGAGCTCATGATGGGTCAGGCAAGGGGCAGGGGGAGATAGGACACCTGTCCCAAAGATGACCACAGAACCAGGCAGTGGGTGGGATGTCCTGAATGAGTTCACAAGGAGAAATGATGCAGAAACTCATCATTTGGGGTGGGAGTGGGGGACTTGTGTGGCTGAGGGGAGGCCACCCTGGCAGAACAGGGATGGAACTGGCCTCTAAAAGCTTTTCCTTTGCCTCTAGAAATAGCAAGGCAGTGCTACTTGGTTCTGATTTTCGCCTCCAGATATCAGGACACATTTTGTCCTTGAAAGCACTCAAATCGGCTTGCCTGGCCGATGTGAGGTCACTGCTTGTTAGCTATGCACAGCTGAGATCAGAACCTGTCCTCCTGCCAGCCAGCTAACGCAGAGGCTGGGTGTCTCACAAGCAGCCCTGAAGGGCCGCTCCGGGCACCTTTCTTCTAAGATTTCTCCAGACTGAGGAGACTGAGGGCAATGTGGGCCTCCCTCCTCCCTCCCACAAAGTGGTGCTTAGGAGGACTGGGGACAGCCCTATGTCAAACTCCTGCCCCTAGAGAAAGGGCTGGTATCTGTGGGTGAATCCCAATCTCAGAGACTGCCCTTGGTGGGTATCCAGGCCAGTTGTCCCCTCCCTGGGGACTGTATCTGGGAAGACAAGCTTTGGCTACAGTCGAGAGCTGGAATGACTGCTCTGCTCCATGAAATCCTCAGGGATCCAGGATCCTCCAAGCTCACTGCTCCACCTTTCAAAGGATGGAAGCTTTAGCCCCCTGGTCCAAGATGGCAGCCATGATACCCATGTTTAAGGCAGCAGGATAGAGAAAGTGACTAAAAAGAAAGGGATGATGAGGCACAGACCAGCTGTCTTTACCCCTTCCTCAGTATTTTTTATTGTGGTAAAATAAATATGATATAAAGTTTACCATCTGAGGCATTTTTAAATGTACAATGGCGTGCAGTTGAGGTGGGAGAATAGGGTCTGGAGGCAGGGAACTTAAGGCCAATTTGCATTGACTTTCTAGAACTAAATCAAAAGGAAAACTCCAACTTTCCACACCTAAGTAACAAAAGGATGGGAGGTGGCCAGGCATGGTGGCTCATGCCTGTAATCCCAGCACTTTGGGAGGCCGAGGCGGGTGGATCACCTGAGTTCAGGAGTTCGAGACCAACCTGGCTAAAATGATGAAACCCCGTTTCTACTAAAAATACAAAAAATAAGCCGGGCATGGTGGCACGGGCCTGTAATTCCAGCTACTCGGGAGGCTGAGGCATGAGAATCGCTTGAATCTGGGAGGTGGAGGTTACAGTGAGCTGAGATCACACCATTGCACTCCAGCTTGGGCAACAAGAGCGAAACTCTGTAACAACAACAACAACAACAACAACAACAACAACAACAAAACACAAAAGGACGGGAGGCTACTCCCTTTGCAACCCCCATCCCCTTTTTCTGCATTGCAGATGGAAAGTTGAAAGTATCTCTGATTGGTTGCTTTCTGCAACCAATAGGAGTGTAACTTTGTAACTTCACTTTAGCCTCTGATCAGTTGCTTTCCACAACCAATCAGATAGACTCCAGGTAAAGTCTTCGTTGCAGAGAAGTGTAACTTTGTAACTTCACTTTAGCCTCTGATTGGTTGCTTTCCACAACTGATCAGCTGCTTGCATAGGGTGTAACCTTTATAACTTCACTTTAGTCTCTGATTACAGGCCAGTACTTCATTTACATAGGGTGCACAACAAGTAACCAATGAGAAACCTCTAGAGGGTATTTAACCCCAGAAAATTCTTAAAGGGGCTCTTGAGCCCCTATGCTCGGCCCGCTCCTACTTTGTGGGGTGTTCTTTCGTTTTCGATAAATCTCTGCTTTGGTTGCTTCATTCTGTCCTTGCTTTGTTTGTGTGTTTTGTCCAATTCTTTGTTCAAAACACCAACAACGTGGACACTCTCCACCAGTAACGCAGCCATTACCACCATTCATCTCCAGAACTCTTTTCATCTTGTAAAACCGAAACTGTGTACCTGTTAAACACTAATTCCCCATTCCCCCATCCCCTGCCCCCATTCCCTGGCAACTGCCATTCTACTTTCTGCCTGTGTGACTTTGACTCTTCTTAGTACTTTATAGAGACAGACTGTCTTTTAAGGAAGATTTTTGGAAACTGACACGCCATGCTTCCATATGTCCCATTGGCCAGAACTTAGTCACATGACAACAGGTAGCTGGGAAATTAGTCTTTTTCCTGGGTGGCCACTAGAGGAGATATTTAGGGACGGGTAGCAAAGACAAACAGCTCAGTCTTACCCAACTATGGGGGTTCTTCAGTGTAAATGCTCTGTAAAGAGCTCTTAGGCAAAGAAAAGAACTAAAACTTAAAGAGCCTTATTTTTTAATGTTAGCTATTGTGGTTTTTTTTTTTTTTTTTTTTTTTTGCCTATGGCTGATTCTTTCAACTCTGAATGCAAAGCATTTGTACATATTTCCCCTCTCGTTCTCTCCATTGGCTTCTTTTGTTACATCTTTGGTTGAAATATATATATGTGTGTGTGTGTGTGTGTGTGTGTATATATGTATATATGTGTGTGTATATGTATATATGTGTGTGTATATATGTATACACACACATATATACTCTGTTACTTGCAGCCAAAGCCTAGGCATTTCTCACTGATACAGGTTCTTTGATTTTCCATCCTTCCACTGCCAAACTCCTTCTGAAGGAGGGCCACACAAGCTGGGCCCTGCTTTTCAGATGTCTAGTCCCTCTTAATCCCTTGCCACCAACATACTCCTTCACCAGGTCATAGTCACTTTATTTTTTAAAAAACCCAATGGCTGTTGTTCATATCTTCCTTGTCCACTTTGAGTTCAGAGTTTTTTTTACTGAAACTCATTTTCCCTTTGGTTTCTAGGACCTTGGATTGTATAGTTGACTTTCTGTCTTCTGACTACTACTTCTACATTTTATATACTGGGAGCCTCTTCTTCGTCTTGCCTCCTCGTAGGTACTTTCCCTGCCCAAAGCCTTAACCTCAGTCCTTTTATGATTCACCATCACTACTACCACCCACATCATCTCCACTACCATCTCTACTACCAGCACTACCACCACCACCACCACCAACACCACTACCACCACCACCATCTCCACCATCATCACCACTTCCACTGTCAATTTACAAACATAATCTCTAGTCTTTCAATACTCATAATAGCTGTACAAGGTAAATATTATTATTATTCCCAGTTTGCAGATAAGAACACTGAGGCTTAGAGAGATGATACATTTTGCCTAAGAGCAAAAAGCTGGTAGGTATCAGAGGTGGGATTTGAATCTCAGTCTATCTGATGTCAAAGACTGGGCTCTTGATACACCTTACCCCTCCCCACTCTTTAAAATGCTATAGGATTCACTCCTTATCGATCTTCCTCTGACAACACCAGGTGACATCCTAACCATCAGCACAGGCCTGGGTTAATATAACAGCCTCACAACAAATCTCCTTGCCTATAGGCATAGGGTCCCCACTTCACTTCCATTTACCCCCACCATGCCTGTTTGCCCAACACTAGACCGCTAGACCAATGATACTTTAGCTCAACCTTCCTCAAGTCCCTGCCCTGCTCATACACTTATAGTGGTTCCCTGACGTTGCATGGATCACATTCTGGTTCTCAAAAGCCTTCCTCACCTGTGCCCATGCTCTCCATACTCCTGACTGACCATCACTTGCCAGTATTCTGAAGCCAGCTGTGGTGGACATTATTAGTGCTCATCAACAGCCAGTTCTCTCCTTCCTGGACAGAGGGGAGATCCTACTTCACAGCGCCCTTTGCAATTAGGCAGAGCCATGTGACTAGCTCTTGTCGATGAAATATATGTGGAAGTGATGTGTGAGAATTTTACACTGAGGCAATGAAAAGGCTCTGCAGGACCCTCTGACTTCTCTCAACCCTTGCTGGGGTGCTCAGTTGCAAAGTTCCAGATGGTAGAGCCTCCATTGCCTGAGTTCCTAAGTGACTGTATGGAGCAGAACACTTTTCCCCCTTCATCTGTTGACTTGCAGTGAACTTTGCATGGACATGAAATTTCTGAAGCCACTGAGATCTTGCAGTTGTGTTATGGCGGCATAAGCCTAGCATATCAGGACAGGCTAGGTTATGTTGTCAGAACAACTCCAAAATCTCAGTGGCTTACAACACAACAACAAAAATTTCTTTCTTATGCGTGCTACAGGTTTTCACAGGTCATCAGGGGGAGGCTTTTCTCATGGTAGTTACTCAGGTATCCCGGTGGATGGAGAGTCCGTTTTTGTGGTCTGTGAGTTCCTTCCAAGTGGGGAGAGAACATGGTGAATCACATCTTGATTCAATGCTTCCAATTCGACAAGACACAAGTAACTTTTGGTGACATTTCCTTGACCAAATCAAGTCACATTGCCACACCTGACTTCAAAGAGGGGCAAGAAAATATAATTCTACCATATGCTGGGAAAGAAGAGGGCTGGAGATATTTGGTGAACATTGCTACTGCCATCTTGGCTCATATGCCAGATGAGTTGGTCCCCTCCCCACTCTGCTTCATCCTGCCTCTAGGACTTATTTCATGCTATTTCTTCACCTTTTAACTACAGCTCTAGGCCCGTCCTTTCCATAAAGCCTCCCTTGATATTTCTAGCACATTCTTTTCCTGCTTCTAAACTCCTAGGGCCTTTAGGGTGGCCAAAATTCAGTTGGTTATTCATTGGTTCATGTATAAGTCATGAGACTATTTTTGCTTTTACCAAACATACTTGGATGCATTTGCATATACATATATTTATATATACACCAATCTAATTTATCTTCTTAAAACTATCACCTAGATGGCTGTTTGTTTATTCCAATGATGGGTTCACTGCTACAAGATGTTTGTGGAATTGTCTTGGAGTTCGTAGCACATCCATTTCCTTATCTGTCAGAAGAATATAATAATGGTGCCTATTTTATACATATGTGTGAGAGCTAAATGGGTTAGTGCATATAAACTGCTTAGAACAGCAGCTGGCACACAATAAACGCTCAATAAACTTCAGCTATTATTATTATTTCTCTAAAGAGCTCTGCTGATAGCAATCTTTATCATCCAAAGGTGGATTTAATTTCTTGCTGACGATTCAAAAGTCATTCAGATCTATAGCAGGTGCTGTTGGTGCCCATGTGCCCTCTGCCCGCCCCAGAGGTCCCCTGCAGACAGTTCTTGTACCTGCAGATGGTACAAGCATCTCTGCCAGGTGTGGCTTGCAGGCGAGATGATGGCATTGAAACAGCTGAGGAATGAATGCCCTCAGGTCTGACTCTCAACCAACGAGGCAGTGGAGATGATAGATCAATATCTCCTTTTCATTATGACTCAGCAGGAGAAGTCTGAGGTGTGTCCTGGAGTGTCCACACCATCTCCTGGAGAGGCCCAAATGGGACTTGGCCTCCATTGTCTACGGAGGTAACCTGTTCACTAACACACTTTTTGTCTTTTTCCCCTTTCTTGTCTCACTTTCTCCACTCTCTGAACCCTTCCCGGGATCACCCCCCAAACAGATTACCTGTACTCAGAGAATAATGCTTTAGGTGACGAGGGCAAACATGAGACTAAACTTTATCCAATGAAACTCCTTTTTTCAATGTTGTCTGTCAACTGCCTCTGGCAGTGGTTCTAAAAGTGGAATTGCATGAGGTTTTGAGCCATGACTGCACTATTGAAATAAGTTTCTGGCCTCTTAAGGTGTCAGCAGTGAGGCAGACATCTTTGGATGTATGCGTTCTGGGTATCATTTAGGGGACTGGCCAGCCTCCTCGCCCTATAGCTTTGCCTTGTTAGGGGGTTCTCTCATGAAGGCCCTGAGAGGCTCAGTGTGGACAGAACACCGTCCCCTGGTTTGGTGGTGGGTTTTGTGAGCTCTGGGTAGCCCAGCACTGGGATGTTCAGCAAACACTTTGTTTCATTGTTTGTCCCTGTGGTGGGCAGTGGACATGGGCTCCTCAAGAGTCAGCAACAGTTGGCCGGGCGCGGTGGCTCATGCCTGTGATCCCAGCATTTTGGGAGGCCGAGGCGGGCAGATCACTTAAGGTCAGGAGTTTGACACCAGCCTGGCCAAAATGGCAAAACCCCGTCTCTGCTAAAAATACAAAGCATTAGCCAGGCATGGTGGCAGACACCTGTAATCCCAACTACTCAGGAGGTTAAGGCGGGAGAATCGCTTGAACCCAGGAGGCGGAGGTTGCAGTGAGCCGAGATTGTGCCACTGCACTCCAGCTTGGGCAACAGAGCAAGACATCATCTTAAGAAGAAAAAAAAAAAGAGTCAGCAACAGTCTCCTCCCCATTTTGTGAAAACCTACAGGACAATGAACACGAGGTTATATTGAGGATAGTTAGCCTGGTGCTAATTCTTTGCAACCAAGAAGGAAGATATTAATCAACTTGTGCATGTGTGCATTAGTGTCAGAAAGAAATTTCCAATCAGGGACAGGTTAGCCAAAAAAGGAAAATCAAAAAGAGATTCCCCGAACAGTGAGGAGGTGGGTGCAGATAGCTGTGAGGAGGCCTTGGAAGTCTGCTCTTTGCCTGAGCTCACCCACCCTTCCCATCAGATAATGGCATTCAGGAAGACAGTGCTGTTTTAAGATTTATTTAGGATTGCAAGTGTTTTAAAAACAGAGGCCCAGAGAAGGGAAGATTTGCAATTGCAGAAAAAAAAAAAAAAAAAAAAAAAAGAACACACAGGAGAGTTTTCCAGATTTCTGGAATGTCAAATGGCGACTGTAATATCTGCATCACTTGTTGTGAGGATTAAATGAGGTGATGCATACAAAAATACCTAGCACTGCTCTTGTTCACAGCAGGTACTAAAAGTTTGATAGCATTCTAATAAATATAGTCCTGTATAATACACTGGCTAACTTTCTATGATGATATTCTGATTTTTTTTTTTTTTGAGACACAGTCTCCCCACTTTGTCGCCCAGGCTGGAGTGCAGTGGCACAATCTCAGCTCACTGCAACCTCTGCCTCTCGGGCTCAAGCAATTGCAATTCTCCTGCCTCAGCCTCCCAAGTAGCTGGGATTACAGGCATGTGCCACCGTGTCTGGCTAATTTTTGTATTTTTAGTAGAGACAGGGGTTTTACCATGTTGGTCAGGCTGGTCTCCAACTCCTGACCTTCAGTGATCCACCCGCCTTGGCCTCCCAAAATACTGGGATTACAGGCATGAGCCACAGTGCCCCACCGATATTCAGATTTTTTTTTTTTTTTTTTTTTTTTTTTGCCTAATAGAAATTTTATTCTAACCTTGGCTACCTTTAAAGCCACCTTGAGTTCAACATTGCCCTGTAAAACGAACTGTGCCCTTTTCTCTGGGCTCTGTGGCACGCAGTGGGCAGCATGCACTCTGTTCTCTCTGTGCTCTTATAGAGGTTTAGGGCACGACTGGCGATCCTTCTGCACAAGCCTGGTGTGAAGAAACAAGCCACGAAGGGAGCCATCATTCCCAGAATCCAGGCAGCCAGACAGCACACCCCACTCAGCTCTGAGACCTGGGGGCTACACACAGGAATGAACAGAACCCACATTTAGCCAGTTCCTATTATCAGCGAGGAAACCGGCTGAGAATGCGGAACACTGAACTAGACACGGCAACGGGGCCTCCGATCCAGCCAGTCAGCTCGGAAAGACTGCTTGACCTTGCAACACATTCCAGGATGGTTATATTTTGGGGTCGAAAAATCCATTCAAACTCTTTTTCCCTAGCTGCACGTGAACTTCGGGGAGCAACAATTATGCTTCTGCAGGAGCCAGCAGAAAAGCCAGACCCTCCAAACCGCAAAAGCAGCTGTCTCAAACCTCCACGTTATTAGGCTGATTGAAATAATCAGAAAACAGCTCCAGAAAGCTGGCTTTGAGAAAGGCAGGCAATTTTTGTTTGGCAGAGAGTGCTGTCAGCCTCCTCAGTGGGGGAAATCGAATGTTGTCTTTCTCACTCTCTTTCTTCTTTTCCCTTCTAAAAACTTCCCTGCATCGTTTGATTTCACATCAATTTGGTGAGAAGGGCTGTTGGTACATCTCATCTTCTGTGTCATGGGCTATCTGGAGTCCCAGGTCACCAGGTCACAGGAGAGATGCAAAATGATGCCCCGGAATCATGGTGGCTTTGGATTGTAGGAAACTGCTTTGTCCCTGGAGCCTGGCTGTTTCCCTGTCTCTCCCCCTGGCCTCTCCCTTATTCAAATGGTCATCAAATGGAGGAAGGAAAGGCCAAAAAGCCTGAAAATCCAACCTCATGAAGCAGAACCAACAGTCCCCATTGGAGGAGACAGATGTAGCAGAAGCAAAGGACTGGAGAAAAAGCTTTCCTGTCTCCCTGTGATGAAATTGAATTAGCATTGGCTGCATTAATGCCCATTTAGAGTGTGGAAGGGACTGTGACCCAGTCAAGGTTGAGAGGGGTGTGGTGAAGAGGTGAGGCCATAGCAACATCCCTATGCCCCTTCCCTGCCACTGCAGCCCCTAGCCTGTAGCATTTCTTAGCCTCAACCTGGGCCCGGTGGTCTTCCATTCAATGCACTGTCTAGCCTCCGATTTGCAGTAGGCAACCTTCCCTCTGGGAGCTCCATGTGTGCCGCCTCCTGGCCGACTCAACTCTACAGAAATCTAGGGGGGCCATGGGTAAGGGCGGGGGCACGCCCTGGATAGGCTGCTTAGCAGGACTCAGGCACTTGAAGCTCCAGCTGTGCGACCCTGAGAGAGGTAGGGAGGACAGGAGAGGGCTCCTCCTGTGTGGTATTTGCACGTTGCTGGGGAACGTGCTGCTTCCATGTTTCCAGCAATAACAAGGCACATTTGCTGCTGCAGGTTCATTAACGAGGCCTGCGGGAATGAGGATTGGCTTGTCCACCGTGTTCACTGGACGGTAGGAAAAAAGAAAAGTCAGAAAAGGGAGAGCGATGTTCAGGTTCATGCTCACCTGTGGCTACTTCCCTGAACTCAAGAGGCCACCAGCCCCTAGCTGCCTTGGCCATTGCTGCGGTGGGGTGGGGTGGGTGGGGTGAAGGAGTGGGAAAGGGAGGGGTGGGGGTACTGGTGATTCTAAGGATTCCCTTTGCTCCTTTTTTTTTTTTTTCTCTTTAACTGATACTGGCCCATTTGCTGTGCTGCTGGGTCAGTCTTGGACATTTTTCTCCAGACGACGACCCCACAATATTCTTTTTAAGCAGGACAGGCAGTTTGCCCAGGATTCTGCCAGCTCAGGCATGAGACCTAAGGCATATGCCCTGCCTGCCTGCTCAGACAGGGAACATTTAAGAATCCCTGACTGCATGCCTGTAATCCCAGTACTTTTGGGAGGGAGGCCAAGGTTGCAGGATCGCTTAAGCCCAGGAATTCGAGACCAGCCCGGGCAACAAAGTGAGACCCTTTCTCTACAAAAAATAAAAAAATTACCCAGGTGTGATTGTGTACACCTGTAGTCCCAGCTACCAGGAGGCTGAGGCGGGAGGATCACTTGAGCCCAGGAGTTCAAGGCTGCAGTGAGCTATGATTCTGCCACTGTACTCCAGCCAAGGCGATAGAGCGAGATCCTGTCTCTAAAAAAAAGAAAAAGAATTCCTGACTGCCTGACTATGGAAAAGTCGGGAAACAGGAACGGGGAGCCCCCAGACTCGGCCATCTTTCCTCCATCCCTGCTCTCACTCTCGGTTCTAATTTTTCTTGGTTCTATCCTCTGCTTCTAGGCAGCCATCCTGACTTAGGTGTGGACAAAGAGACCCCTGGTCTGTGGGACATGTGGTGGCCCACAGCAGCCCCCCACACAGTGTGTCTTCAGAGTCCCTTGCCCTGGAACCTGTTGTCCTCTCTTCCTGTCCTCCAAGGTGGCTTAAATTCTCAGCCAGCATTCCTGTTTATTGGGCAAACAGACAGTGAAAACAGTCCAGTGCCAGGAGGCTTGGAGCCTGGCACCCGGCCAGGGGCCTGGCAGCCGCATCCCAGGGATGGGAGGAAAGAATATCCATTTGAGAATTATTTAGGGTCCACCCGCTTCTCTCTTTGCATCAACAGAAGGCGGGCACAGGCAAGGGCAAAGGCAAAGAAAGACGGCGAATTGGGGATCGTTCTGATCTGCAACTTGTCAGGAGATCAGGAGTCCTGGCAAGAGGTTACTTGGGGAAGCTGGATGATGTTATTGACCAAATTGGGGTTTGGGGATTATCTGTGGATTTCATTTATCTGTGTTTTCCCTGGTCTCTCTTGTTGTAGGTAATTAAGAGCTGATTGCTAGTAATTAAGAGTTGTTGAGAGAGGCAGCAGGATCCAAAAAGGAGAGTCACACGTTTTGTCTTCCTTTGGACAGACTCCTGACCTCCTCCCCTCCTCCCTCTGCCTGCCCCCTCCGATGCGTGTGCCTTCTGCAGGGACGCTGGCCCCTGGAGAGCAAGTCGCAGCTTGTCAACTGGATTATTTATGTGTCAGCTCCGCTCTGGCTTAATTTCCTCCTGTTATTCCCAAGCCTTGAGTAAAGCCTTGTGTAGCAGGTTTAAGTTCCACTCTCCTGACACTCAGGTGTGCTAAGATGTAGCTTTTCTTTATTTCTCCCCAACTGCAGCTTTAACTGGGCTCTTGAGCCCCCGTTTCTGCTGATGGTCGACAACTTAAACTTGCCAAGTCAAGGTAACAGTCACTTCTGGTTTAAATCATGGTCACTTTTAGGCAAATGCTGTCTCTTCAGGATTCTCCCTCACTCATTCTTCCCAGGCATGAGCTGCAGCCCTGGGAGTGGTGGGGGAGGAGGGGGGGTAAAGCAGGGAGCGGGGAGGAGAGGCTGGTCCTACACTGTCCTAGTATTGTGCGAGGGACATGTGTCCGCATGCTGCTCTCTGCATCCTGGCCCTACCCACTGGACTGACTGGACTTGGACAAGGTGTGCCTGTCCCTCTTGGACTTGAACATGGAACCTGATGTTGCGGCTGGCTACGGCCTCTAGTCCAGAGGCCTTGGATGTTACTCTGCTACATGCCCCAGGCCGGTGCCCTTTGGTGCCATGGTGGCTTGGGTGCCCTTGGCTGCTCTCTGTACTGTGCTGGGGTGTGAGGACCTGGGCCACCCTTGCAATCGCTGCTGAGACACTGCATTTAGTCACAGCCACTTTACCGCCGCAGCACCGGATTAAACGTGGACCTTCTCTGCGCGATGTGCAGGCTTCCCTTGCTGCTGGCTGCTGTGGCGGGAGACTCCGTCCCCTCTCCTCCCTGTGCCTATCAACCTCTCTGGGGTTTTCATGCCTCTCCCATCCCTGTGCCAGAAGAGCCCCAGGCTTGTTACAGGGCTCCCGTGGGCACGTAGACCCTTCCACCAGCCAGTCATCCTCTCGAACCATGATTCCCTCTTCCTGTGGCAGAAAAACTGCTCTCATAATCCCACCCCCATTCTTTATATTATGGTGTAAGATCGACGTTCCAAGTCCAAGGCATCTAAAAAGTTAAGTTCAGAATTCCAAAGCACCTTCTTTGTTCGCGTTTGGAAGTCTATGGCTCCCAAGAGCAGCCAGTCTGTGATACACACAGAAGTCTTCCTGGTACCTTAAAAACCTTTTCCCTTCCCCTTCTCCTTCCCCTTCCCCTTCCCCTTCCCTTTCCCCTTCCCCTTCCCCTTCCCCTTCTCCTTCCCCTTCCCTTTCCCCTTCCCCTTCCCCTTCCCCTTCCCCTTCCCCTTTCCTTTCCCCTTCCCCCTCCCCTCTCCTCCCTTCCCCTCCCCTCCCCTTCCCTTCTCTTCCCTTCCCAGATGGACTCTCATTCTGTTGCCCAGGCTGGAGCGCAGTGGTGGGATCTAGGCTCACTGCAACCTCCGCCTCCCATGTTCAAGCGATTCTCCTGCCTCAGCCTCCCGAGTAGCTGGGAATATAGGCACCTGCCACCACACCTGGCTAATTTTTGTATTTTTAGTAGAGATGGGGTTTCACCATGTTGGCCAGGCTGGTCTCGAACTCCTGACTTCAGATGATCTGCCTGCCTTGGCCTCCCAAAGTGCTGGGATTGCAGGTGTGAGCCACTGAACCTGCCCCCTTTCTTTTAGTAGACTAATATGTATTGAGCACTTTCAATGTGTCTGGCACTTTGCATGGGTTATCATGTTTAATCCTCACAAGTGCCCTGTTAGGATTTCCATTTTTCATATGAGGAAACTGAGGCAAAGGGGGTTAAAGAAATTGCTGGATAATTTGCCTCTGGTGCCTTGGCTCACTTCCTTGAGGCCTCACCTCTGCTGCTTCCAACTGGGCCTTGGTGGACCATTCCACGAGGGCTTTGACTCAACTCACACTGACAGCATCTCACCCAAAGTGAGTACCAGTCATCTCTGCCTTTCATTTTCTGCCTCAGGGCTTCTCTGCTACTGCAGACACAGGAAGGGGGATTTCCTTGTCAGGCAGCACTCACATCCTGGAAAGGAGGCTTGCTTACTCATAGGTCTGCCAGTTGATGCTGGCTGTCCTCGAAGCCCTTAGCTGGAGCTGTTGGTCACATATTTACACACGACCTCTCTGTGTGATTTGGGCTTTCTCACAGCATGGAGACCAGGTTCCAAAGGTCAGTGTCCTGAAAGAGAGCTCCCGGGCACCAAGCAGAAGCTATTTGCATGTTGTGACTTAGCATCGCAAACCACATAGCATCACTTCCACCATATTCTATTGGTTGGAAGAGTCACTAACCCACCTAGGTTCAAAGGGGAGAGGAAAAAGACACCACCTCTTGACAGGAATAAGGAGATCCTGGAAGAACATATAGGACCAGAAATATTACTGTGGCCATAATTGAGAAATACAGTGTATCACAACAGAGGTGTCTGGAGACAGAGTGGCTTAAACATGTTAAATACTTGAATTTGAGGCCAGGTGTGGTGGCTTATGCCTGTAATCCCAGCATTTTGGAAGGCCTAGGAGGGTAGATGGCTTGAGACCAGGAGTTTGAGACCAGCCCGGGCAATGTGGCAAAACCCCATCTCTATGAAAAATATGAAAAATTAGCTGGGCATTGTGTCAAGTACCTGTGGTCCCAGCTACTCAGGAGGCTGAGGTGGGAGGATCACTTGAGCCATGGAGGTTGAGGCTACAGTGAGCTGTGATCATGCCACTGCACTCCAGCCTGGGTGACAGAGTGACCCTGTCTCAAAAAGAAAAAAAAAAAATAAGTAAAATAAATAAATAAATAAAACTTGAATTCGGCTGGGTGCAGTGGCTCACACCTGTAATCCCAGCACTTTGAGGGGCCGAGGTGGGAGGATCACTTGAGCTCAGGATTTTGAGACCAGCCTGGGCAACAAAAAATCATTGCCCTTCTCTACAAAAAATTATAAAATCAGTCAGGCATGGTGGTGCACACCTGTAGTCCCAGCTACTCAGGAGGCTGAGATGGGAAGATAGCTTGAGTCAAGGAAGTGAAGGCTGCAGTGAGCCATGATCATGCCGCTGCACTCCAGTCTGGGTGACAGACTGAGACCCTTTCTCAAAAAAAAGAAAAGAAAAGAAAAGCCCTCGAATTCCAGGGAACCAGCCCAAGGAACATCCAGTGCTGCTTTGGGTTCAGACACGATATAGGGGCTGCCCAGCCACTTTGATATGAGAGACACCAAGAGGATAGTTACCCCATGTCCTGCAACCCAGGAAATGCTACTTTAGGGTTAGTCTTTGCCATAATTCAGGGATGACTAAGCCGGTAGAGTCTCTCTCGCAGGTTTTCTGGAGGGCAGGCTTTCGGAGGTTCTGCAATGGGAATGCACCTTCCCTGCAAGTCCACGGCTCTTGGTGGAGACCAAGGCAGATTGTTCCACCCCAGTGGGCTGCGTATTCTGACACAGGTGAGCTGGGGCTTCTGGAAGCACATGGGAGAGGCACCTACCCCAACAGGGCCTTTTCTAGAGGAGGTGACATCTAAGCAGATGGTGAATGACGAGTAGGAGTTGACCAGAATAGGAGGGGGTGGTGAGGAGGCTGGAGCATGAGGGAAGTGGTGAGGGGAAGGGAGAGAAGGATGGATTGAGTGCTGGGACCACATTTGTTAGGCCTGCCAGGGAACTGGGATTGATGGTTTGATTGGTTTTCCCTTCCCTTTGTCCAGAACATCAGAAAATGCCTAGATTTTGGTGTGTGGGGGTGGGTGGGTAGGGGGCTAAGAATATATACCAGGTGGCTGTGGGAAGAGACAGGTGGGTGGGTGAAGGAGAAGAGGGAAAAGGAGGACAAAGAAGGGAAAAGAGGAGGGAGAGAGGAAGGGGGGAAACAGAAAGGAGGAGAAAGAGAAGAAGAAGGGAGGAAGACAAAAAAGAAAAAGAGGAAGCCCGGGCGCGGTGGCTCACGCCTGTAATCCCAGCACTTTGGGAGGCCAAGGTGGGTGGATCACCTGAGGTCAGGAGTTCGAGACCAGCCTGGCTGACATGGTGAAACCTTGTCTCTACTAAAAATACAGAAAATTAGCCAGGTGTAGTGGGGCGTGCCTGTAATCCCAGCTCCTTGGGAGGCTGAGGTGGGAGAATCACTTGAACCTGGGAGGCGGAGGCTGCAGTGAGTAGAGATTGTGCCACAGTACTCAAGCCTGGGCAACAGAGTGAGACCCTGTCTCAAAAAAAAAAAAAAAAAAAAAAAAGAAAAGAAAAAGGAAGAACAGAAGGAGAAAGAGGGAAAGAGGGGAGGAGGAAAAGCAAGAGGAGAACGAGAAAGTGGAGCAGGAGGAGACAGGTAAAAGAAGAGGCTTCTAGGACAAAGGACTTTTTCATAATGTGACCTTGAGCCAGTTTGGGCACCTTGACCAATCTGAGAGCCTTTGCTTTGGGGACCTTCCCTTGCCTGTTTATGTCCTGTAATTGTTCATTCATTCATCCATTCCATCCACAGGCACTTACTGTTTGCCCTCTACTTCCTTATATGTTAACTTAACGTTTTCTTTGCATGTTTTCTCAGTTTAACAAATAGATATTGGGATACAGCTTAACAAATACAAGTGAATCTACTGGCCAATGGAACAGCTTATTTGAGATCTGCAGTCCAGTGTGTTCACTGCCACATTTTCCTTCCCTCCCTCCTTCCATCAGCCCACCCACTCTCACTTAGTGAGTTTTGGCTTGAGAGCTTACTCCATGCCAGGAATAGGACATGGCAGTTCATGCTCTCAGTATCAGCTAGGATTAGCTTTGGCTGAGAGTAACCAAAAAAACCCACATGATATTGGTTTGTCCAAGATAGCATTCACTTTCTCCCTTGTGTTCAGAAGGTCCGGATTTAGGCAGTGCCAGGAAGCTCTGGCGTTGTACAGGGGTAGGGACACGGGCTCCTTGTTGTCTGCCAGGTATGGCTTCTATCATGGTTGAAAACCATGTCTCAGCTAGGTGCAGTGGCTCATACCTGTAATCCCAGCAGTTTGGAAGGCCAAGGTGGGGGGATGGTTTGAGCCCAGAGGTTCGAGACCAGCCTGGGCAACATTAGCGAGAGACCCTGTCTCTTAAAAAAAAAAAAAGAATTAGCCAGGTGCGATGGCACATGCCTGTGGTCCAAGCTACTGGGGAGGCTGAGGTAGGAGGATCTTTTGAGCCCAGGAGGTCGAGGATACAGTGAACTACGGTCACACCACTGCATTACAGCCTGGATGACAGAGCAGGAGCCTGTCTCAAACAACAACAAATAAAATACCATATCTAGACTTTCTTTGACAGTCCTCCCAACCAGGTGGAGCCTAATTCTCCTCTGAATATGGACCAGACATTTCCAATTAATTGAATGAACCAGAGGTGATGCTGTGAGGCCGGGTTGGAAAAGGTGATACGGCTTTCACCTCTCTCTCTCTTTCTCTCTCTCCCCATCTCCCTCTCTCCCTCCCTCCCACATGTCTTTGAAGCACTGAGCTGCCATTTAGGAATTTGGCTACCCTGAAGCTGCCACGTTGGAGAGAGATGCCCAAGGTATCCCAGATATTCTATTCTCCTCAATCCACTCCCCACCCCTGCCAGTCTTTGCAGCCCAGCCGCCAGACATGTGACTCTGCCCCGACACACATTTCTGCCCCTTCTGGAGCCTGCTAAGCCCACCACCCCACTTGGAGACAGCCTTCTTTTTTTTTTTCTTTTGAGATGGAGTCTGGCTCTGTCGCCCAGGCTGGACTGCAGTGGCACAATCTCCGCTCACTACAAGCTCCGCCTCCTGGGTTCACGCCATTCTCCTGCCTCAGCCTCCCGAGTAGCTGGGACTACAGGCGCCCGCCACCACGCCCAGCTAATTTTTTTTGTATTTTTAGTAGAGACCGGACTTCACCGTGTTAGCCAGGATGGTCTCGATCTCCTGACCTTGTGATCCTCCTGCCTCAGCCTCCCAAAGTGCTGGAATTACAGGCATGAGCCACTGCTCCCCTCTGGAGACAGCCTTCTTGAGGGCAGAGGTCTCCCTAGAGCCTGCAGTGGGGCCCTCTGGGGTCCTGAGGACACTGACATGCCTGCTGCCTGGGTTGGCAACTGCTCATCATCTTTGCACTATCTTCTTACTCACAGCCCCCAGGTGACTCAGAACGTGTGGTTGACGTGGAGCCACTCAATTTCCTGCCTTGCCTCTCCTCTGGCCTCCTGGCTTGCAACCAAGTCTTCCTATTTGGGGGGTTGAGGGTGCTGTGGCTTCACACTGGCTTTCTCAGCTCCTCCCTCTCCTTCAGGGACTAGGTTGGGGGATCAGGGGAGGAGGAGCAGTGGCCCACACTGGAAGGCCCACCTTCCAGTGCAGTGGGAATGGCACTAGATTGGAGATGTAGGCTGTCATCCAGGCTTTGCCACTAACTGGCCCCTGAGACTTGGTAAATCCCTCTACCCCTGGTCACAGTTTTCTTATCTACAAAGCCTTCATAGATTGAGACTTTGTAATGCTCTAGTACAGTCATGTGTCACTTAACGAAAGGGATATGTTCTGAGAAATGTGTGGTTAGGGGATTTCGTCATTGTACGAACATCATAGCATATATTTCTACCAGCCTATGTGGTATAGCCTACTACACACCTATACTACTTGGTATAGCCTATTGTTCCTATGCTACAAACCTGGACAGCACGTACTGTACTGAATACTGCAGGTAATTGTTATACAGTGGTATTTGTGTATCTAAACATATCTAAACAGAAAAGGTACAGTAAAAACACAGTATTATAATATTACGGGACCACTGTTGTATATACAATCTGTTGTTGACTGGTACGTCATTATGTGGTGCATGCTTTTATTTATTGAGTGTCCACACTATCCTGCGGCTAGGCTCTTTGGAGGATCCAAAAGAAATTGTATCATTTAGTGATTTTTCCATTGTGAACCCAACCCAATTCAATATTAGCAAAAGGGAGAATTGATTGGTTTATGTTACTGAATGGTCCAGCGGTAACCTACTTCAGGTATGGCTTGATCTAGGGCTTAAATGATGCCACCAGCACCCATTATCTGCTCTGTTTCCTGTGGATGGGTTTCATGGTTACACACAGTAGTGGTTCCCTGCCTCCACCCCCCAACCCCATCCAAATTCCTGGAACTTCCAGCCCCCGTTCCTGTCGCCTGCCCACCCAGTTATAGCTGCTCTGCTCTAGACCTCGCATGTTCTACAACCAAACCCAGCCCAGAAGAGAGACCCTGTGTTCCAGCATTCCCATCAAGAATCCTGATATTTATTCTTATTGGACCAATTTGGTCATGTGTATCTTCCCTTTTGAATTAAGCCAATCTTGTTGATCCCTAGAGCTGGGTGTGCAGTCAATTCCAGCTCCCCAAACTGCCTGGCTGGGAGAGGGAGGAAATAGATACTGGCCACGTGTGTGTGTGTGTGTGTGTGTGTGTGTGTGTGTGTGTGTGTGTGTGTTAGGATGGGGGTGGCTTATTCTCAAAGATCTTACTCAGAAAGGAGGCTGAGGCAGGAGGATCACTTGAGCCCAGGAGGTCAAGGCTGCCATGAGGCGTGAATGTGTCACTACACTCCAGCCTGGTCAACAGAGAGAGACATTGTCTCCAAAAAAAATAAAAAAAAAAGCAAATTTATGATTTGCTCTCAGGATGCAGAAAGCATGACTTGAATGATCCTTCCTTATGAAATTTGACAAAGGAAAAGCTCCATGTGAGTTTAAGGGACAGGGAGGGCTTCTTGCAGAGGCAAGACTTGGATGCTGAGGAGAATTTAGGCAGAAAGGAGCCTGGGGTTGGGGTAGATAAGGACCTTTTCATGTGTGATCTGCAACCCTGCAGCTTCTCCCAGTCCTGGCACTATATCGATTGCAGTTTGAATAGCTTGTAATTGTGGAAGCAAAAGAGAAACCCTGTAGTGGTCTTATGTTCTGAATTGCATACCCTGAAAATTCATATGTTGAAGTCCTAACCCCTCAGTGCCCCAAGATGTGACAGTATTTGGAAACGGGGTCTTTAAAGTGGTAATTAAGTTAAAATGAGGTCATATGGGTAAGCCCTAATCCAATATGGCTGGTGTCTTTATAAAGAGGAAATTAGGACACAGACACACACAGAGGGAAGACTGTGAAGATACAGCCAGAAGACAGCCATCTACAAGCCAAAGAGAGAGGCCTCAGAAGGAACCAACCCTGCTGGCACCTTGATCTCAGACTTCCAGCCTCCAGAACTGTGAGAAGATAAAATTGCATTGTTTAAGCCCCCCAGTACATGATACTTTGTTACAGGCAAAGCCCTAGGAAGCTGGTTTTCAAAAGTGACCATGAACCCCACCTTTCTCTGCCCCTTCCTAGAAGGCTGGCTCTGCTCCTCACACAGACTGGCTATGCTCCCAGCAGGATGCCATGGTGAGGGGGTCTCTCCTATATGCCACCCTGACCCCCCACGTTATCCCATAGCTGACACCTTAACTGCAGGGGCTTCACCAGCAAAGCCCTCTTAGATACTGAAAAGTCATCTTCATCCTGAAGTTCCTTTTGGTCACTTGCTTCCAACTGTCTCTAAGAATTAAACCCTTGCCATCTCTTCCCAGTGTATACTTTGGTGGAAGATAAAGCCAGATTCAGTTGTTTTTCTTGAAGTAGGAGATGGAATTTTCCCCAATGTAAAAATAATGGTGCCCAATTCTTGTGGGAGGTGGACAGGGCTGGCGCTGGCACTGCAGGTCTTCCTTTCCCTCAGAAATAGCCCCACAATGGCCTCATTTTCTAAAACTTGCAACTCAGCGAGTACTTAGCCTTTAGCAAGAAGCATCCACTCTGCTCAAGTTGAAAAGAGAGAGATCCATTTGTCAATGTAGGCAAGCACTCAAGTAGTGGAAATTGAAGAGTTCCCCCAGTGCCCGTCCACCGGCCTTGGGGTTCAGGCATATTGCCTCAACGGACTCGTGGTCAGAGACAGAGATGTACAGGTGGACTTTAGCTTCTCCTACATCTGATGGGGACGTTGAATAAAAAAGTAGGATATTGGGGTGGGGAAGGTAGATGGTGTTGGCAAGTAGCAAGTTTGGAGGGGGAGCGGAGGAGCCCTGAGAAGCCAGGGGCAGTTGAAGGGGACTGGGGACAGGCAGGGAAAGGCATGGAGGGAAGGGAAGCATTTTTCTCATTGGCCACGGACAAGGTGATCTGAAGATCCTGGTTGTGAGCAGGTTTATTTTATTTTTTTTGAGATGGAGTTTTGCTCTGTCGCCCAGGCTGGAGTGCAGTGGGCATGATCACGGCTCACTGCAACCTCCGCCTCCCGGGTTCAAGCAATTCTCCTGCCTCAGCCTCCCGAGTAGCTGGGACTACAGGCACATGCAACCACATCCAGCTAGTTTTCATATTTTTAGTAGAGAGAGCGTTTCACCATGTTGGCCAGGCTGGTCTCGAACTCCTGACCTCAGGTGATTCCCCTGCCTTGGTCTCCCAAAGTGCTGGGATTACAGGCCAGAGCCACCGTGCCCAGCGAGCAGGTCTTAATAGACTTGACCCTCATATAACAAACCCTGCCGCCCTCCTCACAAGATCTCAGAGCAGGCTTCAAGCTGACATCTCTTGCCTTAAAATAACAGAGGAGGCCCAGGCTGCCTTTTGCCTTCATCTTGGGAGAAGGATCTCTAAGAACTAATTTTTTAACAGAGTGATAAAAGGTAAACAAATCAGCCTATTTGGGGGGTGGGGTGGAGGAGGAAAAGGGCAGTGAGAGCTTATGGGTAGTGGGGTGATTGTGAGTTGGTCTCTTTACGATGGGAACCGGAAAGATAATCTTTCTGGAGCATTGAGGGCTCCAGTTAGAATCTTCCTTCCCTGACAAGGGGTTTCCTTCCATTGTTGTGTGGTCTTGAGGCCCCCTTCCTTAGCTCTCGGGGCAGGCAGTAACAGTGGAGGATATGTACCAAGGGTTGAAGAACTGGAGGGGCTGAGCTGGAGATCTGGAGGAGGAGCCCTGGGCTTCACAGCCATCATGGGGGCAGGGGAGGCTGCAGGGCCTCTGAGAGGCATCTTTGAGATTTGGGGGCTCCTACCCTTCCTAGGCCCTGCCCACTCCCACTCCCCAGCGTCTCTGCACATTTTCAAAGAGCTCATTCAGACCCCGCTGCTCCTCCCTCCCTTCTCCTTTCCCCCTTCCCCTCTCCCTCCACCTCCTTTCCTTCCACCTCCCCCCTCTCCTGGTCCTGCCACTTCCTTGTTTACTCTACAGTCTGATGAGGGGAGAGAGCTGCCTGTCTCAGGAATAAGTTTCCTGGTAAATTAGCTGCAGGGATTGAAATCCATTTTGATTCTGCCCATTATTAAGTATTGTTATTTCTGCTGTTCATTACCGGCTTGTTTCCTTGATCAACTCTTGGGAACAAAGGCTCTTCAAAGCATTTCCCACCGGGGTGCCTGTGTGGCCACCACCACTGTGCTCCAGTCTAAAGTAACCCGCACCGACCACCCCGCCATGTGGAGCTCTTTAGGGCCCAAGCAAGGAGCAAGGTCTTTTCCTTGCTGGCTTGGGAGAAGGCACGGGGCAGGCCAGATGAGGCCAGGCTGGGGGCCTCCCACCTTCCACCTCAGTGCACCCTCCCATGGCTGCCACCCTGTCTAGAGAAGCCACACTAGGAAACCCATTCTTATTGTTTTTTTTTTTTTTTTGGGTGGAGGGCGGAATGAGAAATAACTTTATTTCATTGTGGGGAGTGGGCACACATCCAGCCTCAGAACTTCTGGAACTGCTTCTTGGTGCCCGGAGGTCTTAGTGACCTTGAGCCCGTTGAAGCGCACTGTCTTGCTCAGGGGCCAGCACTCGCCCACTGTGATGATGTCGCTGATCTGGATGTCCCTGAAGCAGGGGGACAGGTGTACGGACATGTTCTTGTGGCGCTTCTTGAAGTGGTTGTACTTGCAGATGTAGTGGAGATAGTCTCAGTAGATGACAGTGGTCCTCTGCATCGTCATCTTGGTCACCATGCCAGAGAGGATCCACCCTCGAATGGAGGTGTTACCAGTGAAGGGGCATTTCTTGTCAATGTAGTTGCCCTCAGTCGCCTCTTAGGGTGTCTTGAAGCTCAGACTGATGTTCTGTAGTACTGCAGGAGCTTCTCCGTGCCAGTTTCTCCCAGCAGGACCTTCTTGTTTTGAAAGATGGTCGCTGCTTTTGGTAGGCTCACTCGTCTATAATTCATACTCAGTTCTAAGCCTGGGGTTATTTCAGTTTATATGCTGTAGAAGACCTCCCAGGGCCTGCAGAATTCATCCTCTAAACCAGAATCACCCATCTCACACCCCGGACACCTTTCAGTGAGGATCATTCTCCAAGACCCAAGGTCACCCACCCAGGATTCACTCCTTATGTAATGCATAAGGATTCAGAATTAAATACCAAAACCTCAGGCTCCTTGGATTTGCCCTTAGGAGTCAGTTTCCACAGGATTAACCCTTAAGACCAGAGAACTCCAAAAACAGCTTCTTAAACATGGATTTTAAAAAGGTAACTCTTAAAATGTTGGAGCCTCCACTAAAGTGCGGAGCCCCCAGGATTTAGGAAGCACTCATCTAGATACACACAAAAGCATGCACCCTCCGCCCCAGTTAATCCCTAGGAAATCACTGACGCCCAGAATTAACCCCCGAACTTGGGCCCTGGGCCCTGCCCTCCCAGACATGCCCCTGAAGCCCGGGGCAGACCCCGCAGCCTGGGCTCCAGCCCCGAGCCTGCACCTGAATCCCATTCTTACTTTTAATGTTGTACTTGAAAAACAGTTAAGCTATAAGCACAGTAAAGTCCACCAATCTTAAGTGTACAAGTCTATGACTCTTTACATATGTGTAGACCCATGGTCACCCAGGTTGACATAGAGACATAGAGACTGTTTCTAGCACCTGCTCCAGAAGCTCCCTTCTGTCCCCTCCCACTTTCTATCCCCCCAAAGGTAACCATTATTTTGACTTGTAACAACATAGACTTGATTTGTTTGGTTTTTTTGGAGACAGGGTCACCTGGGCTGGAGTGCGGTGGTGTGGTGGTGCAATCACAACTCACTGCAGCCTCAACTTTCTGGGCTTAAGCCAACCTTCTGCCTCACTCTTGTGAGTAGCTAGGACTACAGGCTCGTGCCACCATGCCTGGCTAATTTTTTGTTTTTTATAGAGACACGGTCTCACTATGTTGCCCAAGCTGATCTCAAACTCCTGGGCTCAAGTAATCCTTCCATCGTGGCCTCCCAAAGTGCTGGGATTATAGGCATGAGCCATTGCGCCCAGCTGATCTTTCTGCTTTTGAACCTCAAATAAATAGAATCATACAACACATATTCTTGTGCATTTGGTTTCTTTTGCTCAATATTGTCTGGGATATTCATCCATGTTGTTATATGTAGCAGTAATTTGTTCTTTTTCAGTGCTGTATAGTGTGTTATTGTATGAGTATATCATGATTAGTTTATTTGCTCTCCCATTGACTGACAGGCATTTAGGTTGTTTCCAGTTTCAGGCTGTTGTGAATAAAGCTGCTACGTGAATTTGCATGCAGGGCTTTTGGTGCACACAAGCACTTTTTTCTCTTGGCTATATATCTTGAAATACAATTACTGGGTCATAGGATACTCAATAAGGCCATGCCTGATTTCTCAAAGAGCAAGTAAAAAGAGGGCAATGGTCTGAAAGATAAATGATGATATTTCAGTCATTATGTGGGAGGGGAGATGCTTTTTACTCGTGTGTGTGGTAGGTGGTTACAAATATGGCCACCAATGAGTTATGCCTCCTGATATCCACATCCATGGGTAGTCCCCTCTCATGTTGAGTTTAGCCTCATGACTTGCTTTGGCCAATGGAACATCAGCAATGGCATGTAAAAGAAGAGCATCAGCAAAAGCATGATGCAAGCATGATTTGACAAGCACTTGAGTGTTGAGGCTTGCCTACTGCTATAGTCTGAATGTTGGTGCCCCTCCAAAATTCATATGTTGAAACCGAATCCCCAATGTGATGGTATTAAAAGGTGGGGTATTTGGGAGGTGATTAGGTCACAAAGGTTCCACTCCCATAAATGGGATGAATGCTCTTATAAAAGAGGCTTGAGGGAGCCTGATTGTCCCTTCTGCCACGTGAGGACTCAAGGTAAAGGCACTATCTATGAAGCAGAGAGCCCTCACCAGACATGGAGTTTGCCGATGCCTTGATCTTGGACTTCCCAGCCTCTAGAACTGTGACCGCTAAATTTCTGTTTGTAAATTACCCAGTCTAAGGGATTTTGTTATAGAAACCAGAACAGACTAAGACAGTACTACTGCTACCAACCAACATGTCCTTTCAGGCATCACTTCCACTCTTTGAGCCCTCTTCTTTGTTGCAACCCATACATGGGGGCAATTATAGTGGTCCTGACTTCACAGAGCAGTTGTGAGACTGCTGAATAATGCTGGGGAAAGCTGTTTGAGCCGGGTAAAGCACTGTGCAAGTGGAAGGCAATGCAGTGCTGTTATCTACAGGAACTGCCATCGACATGAATTGTTTTACTTTGGGGCAATGGGTTTTGAGTTTTTCCAGGTTGTTTTGCTTTCTGGCCTCTCTTCTTAGCACTTCACATAAATTCAGAGTATTCAGGAACGACAGTGGTCTCTGGAAGCTTTCTCTCACTATCTCCATTTACAGGGGTTATTGTCTTTACACGAGGCTCGTGGCTTGTTTCAGGAAGAAACAGTTTGAGAGTTGGTCGCCTTCCCGGCTGAAACTGAATCATATTTGTTTGTACCACCAAAGCCGCTTTTACATTCAATTTCCTCATGTGTGGAACCAGCGGTGGGTTCTTAATTGACTGCCCAAGGGCAGGCTTCAGGAGGCTTTGTGATTATGTGCAAAGTTCTGTGGAAGTGGGTGCACGCATGTGGACATACCCTATGTGTGTCCACACTTGTGTCTGTCTTGTTCTGTGAAGAGAGGCCTTAGGGTCCATCAGATCATCACAAGTGGACTCTGGGAGACTAAAAACCTTCAGGATTAGGTCTTCAATGTGAGACTGGGATTTTACGACACCAGCAAGAAGCTCTTGGTGTTGAGAACTATTGTTCCAAAAAGGAAAACGACCCAATGTAGCTACTACAGCTAGACCCACAGCCATGCAGAAGTGTCAGCAGGTGTGCGCAAAGCTATGTCCCTGTTGGAATGGATGTTCCTCCCTCCTGGTGGATCCAGGTGTGGGGACTTCACACCAGGCTGGCGACATGTTTTGGTAAAAAGGTAGTTGCACTCCCATGTTATGTTGAAAAGTATAGACACTATAGAGGGAGGATTATTTTATTCCCTTTTCTCTTTCTCAAGACTCGATTTCCCCTCCCTTTTTAAGGTACAAATGCCAACCTCACATTAGAGGAAGGAGCGTTGAGCATTCAGAGTTAAACTGGGAATTTTGACTCAATGGACCTTGACAAACAGCTCCAATGGAACTCTTCCAACAATGGCTGCTCTTTTACTTTTTATTTTTATTTTTTAAAGTAATGCCAGTGATGGAAGGGGGCGTGTGAAATTAAACAAATGATTTCTCAGTAAATGCTTTGCTGAGAATTATCTATCAGGGGCAACCCACACAATCTATAATAAAGAGGATAGATTTAGGGACCGAGTTCCTTGGCATACTTTGGAGTCCCTGCTCACAGTATGAGTCTGTGAGTGCAGAAACAGAACAGACTTATGCAGCGGCGTTGACTCTGGGTTGAATAAGATGAGGGCGATTGGGCTGATCAAGCACGCATAACTGATCCTGCAGGGAAATGCTGCTTGGTGATTGTTGTGGCAGAGAAAGAATTTTATCCTGAGATGAATGGTGCTTCCCTATTCAGGGACTGTTCCACCTGGGGGTGGGAGCATTTGGAAATAGGGGTGCAGTTTTGGTTGTCACAATGACTAGGGGGTGCGACTGGAATGTAGCAGGCAGGGGGCCAAGGACACTTAACATCCAACAATGCGGAGGGACTGTCCCACACAATGGGGATTTGTCCAGGCCCAAATATGAATAGTGCTCCCATTGACAAACATGGCTCATCGCTGCAAAGAAAGTTCCAGGTGTCTTTTCTAAAGAACCAATTGGTTCATTAGAGACTAAGAATGGTTTTTCAAGGTGACCCAAGGGATTGGGGCAGGGATTACTTCACGTAAGAGAGCTGGTGTACTTATCGAAATTCTGTGCATCCTGCAGCCCAACAAGGCTGGAGAGGCGATACCCGGGCACCTGCTTTAGGTCTGGCAGAGGCCACCTGGAGGGAGGTGTCGGGGTCAAATGGGAGGGCAGGGTTGTGTTGCTGGGCAGAGCAGCCAGTTACCACAAATGGAGAGTGAGAAACAGGGCCCACGGGTGGCAAAGGTCCTCCCAAAGTGAGACAGCTGGAAAGTCAGAGGAGCGTGAATGTCCATGACAGGGGATTTAGTATGGGGCACAATCAAGGGGTTGCCCCAGAGGAAAAGGCAGAGGGACCTTTCTGGAGGCCAGGCGGGCCTTGACTAGACAGAAAAGGGGCCTACTGCTGACTTTATTCTGTTCCACCCCCTGCTTCCTCATGGGAAGAACCTGGCCTCTGGCTCCGCTGGTACCCTGGCGGGGGGCCCAGGGCAGTGAGGAGGACTTGGCAAAGCCACAAGCACCTTGCCATGATCCTGTCCCCTCCTGGCTGTGGGAGTTGCCTCTGGGAAGTGGGTCCTCAGTGTGTAGGAGGCACCAGGGCATCCCGAAAGCTGCACCATTTAGCCACCCCACAAAAGGAGAGGCAAGAGGGTGTTGCAAGCCCAGCCAACTGTCATTGTCTGCTTCCTGCTCATCCTGTGTCCCACAGCTCTGTGGCTGGGCCAGGCCAAGGGACTCTGAAAGCAAGTATTGAGGTCAGCCCTTAGCCAGCGTTTTGTCTTCTACTAATCTGTGGTTTGCAAGGCAAAGGCGAGAGATGACAGTGGCAGGGACAGATCTCAAGCGCCTGCAAAGGGAGAGGGAGCTGACTTTCCACAGGGGCTGGGGGAGGGTACCTGGCCCAGCTGCTGACATTTTTACAAAACAAATAAGTGTGAGGCCGTGCTGGTGACCTCAGTGTGATGGAAAAAGATGGTCAGCGGCGTGTCTGCCGGAAATGGCATGTTTCTCAGCCCACCTGTTAGGAAGCAGAAAGGCAGATGTTGAGTCATATCATTCCAGCAAACAGTTATCAAGCGCCGACTGCATGCATGCCTGGCATGGCCCCGTGCATTTGATGTGGGTTAGCACATTCAGTCCTCCCAGCCATCCCAGATGGAGGGCTCCAGTATGGTTTCCAGTTCAGAGATGAGGAAATTGAGGCAGAGGTGTTAGTTTCCCCACCCAAGGCTGGACAGCTAAGAAGTGGTGGGAAAGGGATGTGAATCCTGGCAGGCTGGCACCAGAGTCTGTGGTGTGAGCACCAGCACCCAGGCTGGCTGCCAGGAGCCTCGAAGCAGGTCCTGTGAAGGGGGATTTTTGTGTACTTGTGTGTGTGCGTCTGCCCACGCAATTGTGTTTTGGCCTGTGTTCCAGTTATCTATTGCTGCATAATGAATCACTCCAAAACGTAGTGACAAAAAACACAACTACCATGTTATTATTATCTCTCACTCTTCTGGGGGTTGACTGCTCTTAGCTAGTTTTTTTTCTTTCTGTCTCTGTTTTTGTCTGTCTATATCTTTGTCTCTCTCTCTCTCTCTCTCTCTCTCTCTCTCTCTCTCTGTCTCTCTTTCTCTGTCTCACGCAGTTGCCTCCAGACTATGTCTGGGGCTGAAGTCATATATTTTTTAAACTTTTATTTTTACTTTTAATTTTTTTTGAGAAAGAGTCTCGCTCTGTCACCCAGGTTGGAGTGCAATGGCGTGATCCCGGCTCACTGCAATCTCCATCTCCTGGGTTCAAGCGATTCACCTACCTCAGCCTCCTGAGTAGCTGGGATTACAGACACCCACCACCACGCCCAGCCAATTTTTGTATTTTTAGTAGAGACAGGGTTTCGCCATGTTGGCCAGCCTGGTCTCGAACTCCTGACCTCAAGTGATCCGCCTGCCTCGGCCTCCCAAAGTGCTGGGATTACAGATTTAAGCAACTGCAACTGGCTTCTTTCTTTCTCTTTCTTTCTCTTTCTTTCTTTTTCTTTCTTTCTCTCTTTCTCTCTTTCTTTCTTTCTTTCTTTCTTTCTTTCTTTCTTTCTCTTTCTCTCTCTTTCTTTCTTTCCTTCTTTCTTTCTTTCTCTCTCTCTCTCTCTCTCTTTTTTTTTTTTTGAGACGGAGCCTCCCTGTCGCCCAGGCTGGAGTGCAGTGGCGTGATCTTGACTCATTGCAGCCGCCACCTCCTGGGTTCAAGCGATTCTCCTGCCTCAGCCTCTCAAGTAGCTGGGATTACAGCTACCTGCCACCGTGCCCAGCTAATTTTTGTGTTTTTAGTAGAGATGGGGTTTCGCCATGTTGGCCAGGCTGGTGGTCTCAAACTCCTGACCTCAAGTGATCCGCCCACCTCTGCCTCCCACTGTGCCCGGCCTCTTTCTTTTATTATTATTTTTAAACCTGCGAGGGCCTCAATTCTCTGTGAATGAAGCCCAAATTTATTCTGGAGTCACTTCCATTGGCAATAAGACTCTAAATGAGTAAGGACACAGAGTCTTGACTAATGGCCTCTGTTCTGCCCCAATCAGAGTTTCCCTGCTGGGCCAGGCATTGGACTGGGACTTGGGGATACACAACTCCTGCTCCTGGGCAAGACAGCAACTACCAGCTATGGGAACAACATTCTCCCAAACCTCCATCCTGCAGAAATATTGCCTCTGGTTTCTATAAGCTTTACCTGGAGGAGGCCCTAAGCACAGGCAGGGAGACAGTGGGATTAGCAGACGTTGAGAGCGTCATGGCCCTGAACTGTTCTCCCCATCCTGGTGTGAACCTGGCCTTGTCTTTCTCAGTATTTCATTGCTATGGGTTGAACTGTGCCCCACACCCCATTCATCTATTGAAGCCCTAACTCCCGGGACCTCAGAATGTGGCTATATTTAGAGATAGGGCCTTTAAAGAGGTGATTAAGTTAAAATGAGGCCATTAGGGTGGGCTTAATCCAATACAACTGGTGTCCCTAGAAGAACATTTGGACACACGAGAGACACTGGCAGGGTACACGCATAGAGGAAAGACTGTGTGAAGATACAGCAAGAAGGTGGCCGTGTGCAAGCCAAGGAGAGAGGCCTCAGGGGAAACCAAACCTTGGTCTTGGACTTTCAGCAATCGGAACTATGAGAACATAAATATCTATTGTTTAAGCCACTCAGCCTGTGGTCTTTTGTTGCGGCAGCCTGAGGAGATTGATACATTCGTCCTGCATCCCCATGAGAGAATCTTTCTTCAGGTGAGGTGACCAAGTTGGGCCCAGGCCTCTAGGAGCCACTTCCTAATTACCTAGGAAGGGGAGGGAGAACCTCTCCCCACCCCGTCCTGGCAGCACATAAGCCTGCTTATATTTGATTAACTGATGGTTACCCAGGGGACCCGGGACTTGCCAGTGAAAGGTCAGCTCAGGATAGGCAGGAGGCTGGCACAAAGTGTCAGCCACTCTGGGAGCAGGCGAACACCAGGCAGCCCTCAGCCTGGCCCCAGAGAGGTTGTGGTCTGTGGGTGTCCCCAGGCCTTGTCTGACTCACACAGCTCCCTAAATGTCCCAGGTCTGCCCCTGGGGGCATGCAGTTTGGCTCCAGCTCTGTCAACACTCTGGAGGTGATGTAGATACTGAGTGACTGGAATATCAGCCCTGACTGCAGCCACCCAAAGCCCAGACCACTCCTGGGTGCAGGGCGGGCAGCCCTTCCTCCTACCTGGGCTCTGTTTCCACCGCACATGAATCCTGGGCCCGCCTGGCCCTGACGCATTTTTTATTTTGCTATCTATATTCTTTCCATTGTCCTGATGTGAATAATTTAAACTGTCATAGAAAGAAAGGGCAGGGCTTGCTACAAAAGGGAGGCTGTCAACTCCCCGAACCTCCATTTGTATTTGCCTCCTGTGCTCATCTCTTCCCTGTTTCCTGTTCTGTTCAATTTGCCTCATTCTAGAACCTTTCTCCAGTGCTTTTTTTGTTTTGAGAAAGAGTCTCACTCTGTCGCCCAGTCTGGAGTGCAGTGGCGTGACCTCAGCTCACCGCAACCTCTGCCTCCCGGGTTCAAGCGATTCTTCTACCTCAGTCTCCCGAGTAGCTGGGATTACAGGCATGCACCATCACACCTGGCTAATTTTCATATTTTTAGTAGAGACAGGGTTTCACCATGTTGGCCAGGCTGGTCTCAAACTCCTGACTTCAAGTGATCTGCCCACCTCGGCCTCCCAAAGTGCTGGGATTACAGGTGTGAGCCACCGTGCCCGGCCTCTAGTGCTCTCTTGCTCCACACACATGCATGCATGCACATGAACACGCCACACACGTGCACACACACACCCTTCTCCCCCTCCCCCCAGGTGTCAGTGAGTAGAGTGTGTGTGACATTGTGTGCCTGCCTCTGGGATATAGTTTCTCCCTCTTGGTGTGAATCACCTGTCTCATCTGCATGTCTCATTGTGTTTCTCATCTCCCTTCTTTCCTTTGCCTCTCTCTGCTGTTTGCATATGTGAGGGAAAGAGCTGCTTCATTTGTGAAGTGGCCTTATTCCATGGTCTCATTATGCAGTTGCACAGAATGGAGCTCTCTTGGGGGTTAAGTGGGGAAGGCAGAAGACAGGGCCAGGGAGAATTAATCATCTTTTCCCCGGAAATCTGTGCATTTTCAGAAGATACGAGGGACAAGTTTGGGGTTCACAGACACTCAGAGGCTTTTGTGCATCACCTGGACCTTCTGCGATGGGTACATGGAGCTGCAGCTGGCCACTAGCGTTGTCTGGAGAGCAGCCCTGGCCTCTCTCAGCCTTGAACCAGGAAGCAGGCTTTATTTGTCAGGAGAGGGCATAGCCAGGATTTCCTGAAGGTTCTGGCCTCCAGCCTGCAACCCGGCACTATCCAATAGAAATACATTGCAAGCCACAAATGAGAGCCACATATGTATTAATAATTTTAAATGCTCGAGAAGCCACATTAAAAAGGTAACAAGGAACAGGTGAAATTGACTTAATAACATATTTTGTTCAACCCGATGTATCTAAAACATTATCATTTCAGCATGAAACCAGGAAAAAATTATTAACAAGGTATTTGACATTCTTTTCTTGGAATTAAATCTTCAAAGTTCGGTGTGCATTCTATGCTGACAGAGGATCCCAATTTGGCTGGGCCACATTTCAAGTGTTCAGTAGAAACACGTGGCTAGTGGCCCCTGTCCTGGACAGCACAGGCCCAGCCTAACCAAGCCTGAGGTCTGGAAGGTCTGTTTCGGCTGTCTAAATGGCAGCAACACGAGGGCGTCCTCCATGTGTATGTCTGATGGGAAGACGATGAGGTGATGTGCGGGAAGTTCACTGAGCCATTATTCTCCCATTACCATCATTAGCAGTAATCATCATTAATGCACTGGCATGGCCCACGTCCGGCCCTGTTGCTGCCTGCTTCCAGTTCACGCGGCATTCTGTGCCGGGGAATTGCTGACCCAGATTCCGTTTTGTTGGAGGGGCAGGGGGAGCTGAGGGTGCAGTTTCCAGGTGCTCTAGGCCTGCCTCCCGGCTGAGACCCCACCTACTAGGTGTGTGCTCCTCCCTTTGCTTTAGGTACCAGGCACCCCTCCAGCTTCTATATATAGCACTCTGTGGCGACAGCTGGCTATCTGATGACTCATCAGTCACCGTGGGTGTCTCCGGATGGAACCCTGAACATTTATTCAGAGGGAGCTTTTGCCAGTTTTTGAACGACTCCTAGTAAGTCCTGCCTGTTGGGGGTTGTCTTAAAAAACCCATGGAGATTGGGGGTTTGAAGACTCAATGGGTTCCTGGCTGAAGGCCTCTGGGGGCTTAACAAATCCAGTGAGGCTTTGGGGAACTGGCTCCAGGAAAGCCTGTGAATGCAGAGGAATGCATTCGCAAACTGAGGGCTTGAGTGGTCTCTCCTTGGTCATCTGTCCATCTAAGTACCTGGCTGGCCCCAGATTGCCCCTGGAAGTGGGGCTCGGGAGATGTTAGCTCCTTTCAGGAGCTGCAGGGCTCCTCCCACGTCTTTTCTGTGGGGCATCAAGCAACCAGGGCTGGCTTTGGAGCAGGGTTTAATGTAGTCTGCTCTGCTCACCAGCTCCACCATCCTGGGCAAGTCCCTTCTGCTCTCTGGGCTTCCGTTTCCTCCTCTGTGCATCACACTCATACCATTGTGGCCATCTGGTTCTGAGGGTTGGAGGAGGTGCCGTCTGTAACAACTGTTATTACTGTGCAGCCCAGGGGCCCCATCACTTCGGTTTTCTCAGAAGCAGCCTCTGAGACGCGGATTCGTGTGGAAGCAATTTATTAAGGAAGTGCTCCCAAGAAACACGGAAGGGTATGGAGGGGCAGGACCAAGAAGGGGAGGAAGCCAGTTTCAGACAAAGTCCCTCTGCAGGAGGGTCTTAGTCCATCCAGACTGCTATAACACAGTACCATACGTTAGGATAAACCACAGACACGTACTTCTCACAGTTCTAGAGGCTGAGAGGCTGAGATCAGGGTACCAGCATGGTTGGGTTTGGGGGAGGGCTCTCTTCTGGGCTGTAGATTGCCAACTTTTCCTTGTGCCTTCACATGGCAGAGACAGGGAGAGAGGGCTCTCTGGGGTCACTTTTATAAGAGCACTGACCCCCTTCTCCCTTCATGAGGACTCCACCCTCATAACCTCATGACCTCCCAAAGGAGGAGCTCTGGAGGGCAGGCAAGTGTCGCCTCAGAGCCTGTCTCGACTCCAGGCAAGAGCGCTGTACCTGCATGCTCCCTTGCACCAGCTAGGGGCCACTGTGAGTGTGGGGACTGAAACTCCTGGGTACCTCTGGCTCTGAGAGGGAGGTGCCCTGGGCAGGCCTCCAAAGAGTCCCAGGCACAGGCTGTAGGAATTAGGAGAGGGAAAGCTGTATGGGGTGGGGGAAGGGGCCCGAGGGGATGTGGGTGGAGCATCTAGAGTGCCCCCACCGCCCCTTTGCTTATCTGTCCTCCCACCAGTGAGGCCCAGGCCAGCACCCCTGTATGGATGGGACTGGGGCCTGGGAAGCAGGCTGGAGCAGGAGGAGAGGCACCGCCCAGGCCTTTCTCTTCATATGGGTGGAACCATCCCATTAAAAAGTGGGATGAGGAAGCCTGAGGAGCTTTTGGCCAAGCTTAGCCTCTGGGGGTGCCCAATACTGGGCATGGATAGAGCTGGGGCACAGACCCAGTATTCCAGTACGTCCAAGTCTTTTGTCCCGCATCCAGGCAAGGCACCCTGAAGATGCTTCATTGTCCAGCGGGGTGGGGGTGGGGGAATATTTTGTTCTCTTCAGCTCAGCAGCCTTCTTCCTTCCTTTCATCACCTTGTCTAAGACTGGCCGGGTCTTTTCTCAAGGTCATCCCACGAACCAGGGTTCCTTGGGTTCTGTCTCCCGCTCAGGGCACCTTCCTGCCATGGGCCACCTGGCTCTTTCATTTTCTTACTTCCAACTTCCACCTTCTCTTCTGCAGCATTGGGCTGCTTTTCTCAGCCTCTCTGGACTTAAAGCAACCTGGCCCAAAGGCTGCCAGTCACCCTGTCTCAACCCTCCAATGCTTCTGTGCCCTCTACCAGGGACAGGGGCTGTGGAATCCAGAGCACACCCAGTCGCCTTCCCTAAATTTCCATTCACCAGCAAAGATGAGTTTATTTTCCACTGTCAGGAATTCAGAGTCTGAATGATTTTACCACTGCTCTGTTCTTGGTGCAGCTGGGATTCTATTTATCACTGGGTTAGGAATTTCACTTCCTGCCTTTTCCATCCCAGAAGAATTCTCTCCCCTCCCCTCCCTTCCTCTTCTCCCTTTCCCCCTTCTCTCCTTGCCTCTTTTCCCTTCCCCTCTGCCTGCTTTTCCATCCCTCTCCCCTTCTCCTCTCCTTCCCCACCCTCCTCTTCCCCCCTTTCCATTTTGTTCCCCTTCTGTATTCTCCCCCTCTTCTCTTCCCCCCTCTCTCCTGCTCTTTTCTGTCTCCTCTCCTTTCTCCCCTTCCCTTTTTCTCTCTTTCCCCTCCTCGCCCTCTCCCGCCCCTCCCCCACATACTGTTTTGCTGTCCTCAGGGTGACAGTGATTCAGGCCAACCCTGGGGATAGGTGGGAGAGCAGCTGAGAATCTGAAGGCAGGAGAGTGCACAAAAAAGAGATGTGTTGACAAGTGGCTAGGGACCATGTTCCTGCTTTAGCTACACACCGTGCCATGTGCTAGAAGTCACTACACAGGCAGTCATTATTAAGATTTTACCTTACAAAAAATGCTTCACCCAGGGCATGGCATCTACTTGTTATTCAGTAACAGTCAAATTGGAAAAGGAGGCTTTCAAAGCGTCATTAAGACAAACAGCGTTTGAAAATTATACAGAAATTCTATTTAGTAGCTATTTGAAAATGAAAGAGTATTATATTGTCTTTGTAAAAATGCTTTTTCTTCCAGTTGCTCACTGATTTTTTTTTCCCTCAGTTGTGGTGGCTGATTAGTGTTTTTGTAGCGTCTCTCCCAGTTCACCACAGATCTGCTGTTCCGTGGAGTCTAGCGTTGCAAAGCTTGTTGCAAAGCTTTTGCTGAGGAACTGCGAAGGGTCTCTGGGAATCTCTCTCAAGTTGCTGGGACCAGAGAGTCATGTGTCTGGCTAATGTGACCATCCCTCAACAAGGGTGCTGCTCACCGGGTTTCTCTACACAGATTTCCCCTTCTGGGGAACTGACTAGGCATGGAAGATCTCCCCCAAGAGTTGTTTAGTGACAGCTTAAGCTAGGCTAGCCTCTCTGCCTCACTAAGCTCAACTGAGGTCAGAGTTGTGGGGTGTGATGCCCACAACTCGGGGCAATTAACCTCACACAAAGCGAAAACCCTCTCCCCACCTTGCCTACCTGCCTCCCTGCCTGTGGGCAATTTTGCCAATGTTTTCCATTAGTTACAAAGGAGAGGGGCAGGTGGGGGCAGGGTGGTCAGTGGGGACAATCATTACTAAGGAAGAAAACCAAAACCATATTACTATCTAAGGCACTGTGCTAAGTGCTGGCATCAGGGTTGCATTTGGTGAAAATCCACACTTAACACAGAAAAATCTACGAACCATCTAGAAATCCTAAGTTCTTAACCTTTGAACTCCTTCTTTGAGAAGATCACTTGCTCATGGAGGGCTTCCCTGACCCCTGGGCAGGCTCCTTCTCCATTCCCTTGGCTGTTTCTGCCAGCACTTGGTATCCTTTGCCTGAGGCTCTCTTTGGCTGCGTGAGTGGGCAGCCCTCCCTAACGCCCTCAACTCTGACTGTTAGGATTCAGTAGGTAAATGCTCCAACCTCCTCATCCTTCAGGTGGGATGATCTAAGCTGTGTCCACACTGTCAACCAGGGGTATCCTACAGGACCCAGCCCCATTTGCCCCAACAAATGCGGACAAATGGGAGGGAGCCTACTTATCAATACAGCCTCTGACTGCCCCCCGGCTCTCTCTCCGTGTCCTCATTGTCCTACTGATGCTTCCTGGAATCACCTCCCAAAGAAACTGCTTGCACACAAAACCTTGCATCAAGTTTTGCTTCGAAGGGAGCAAGACACTTCCAATCTAAATTAAGTCTCCCTGTTCTTTCTCAGGGCACTTCCCACCCCCAGCTTAATAGCACTCATCATGATATGTAATTATGCATTTGTTTGTGTATTGTTTAATGAGGGCAGTGACAATGTCTGTTTTGTTCACCGCTAAATCCCTGCACATCACTCAACCCAGAGCTTAACACATGGTAGATGCTCAATGTAAATTCTGTTGAAGGAATGAATGCAACATCATTAGATCTTTCTAATCTTTCACCCTTTGGGGTGGTTTGAAAACATGCCCCCAAAGTTCCCTGACACTCCTTCCAGTGAGAAGTGGGGTCATTCTCTCCTTGAATCTGGATACGCTGGTGACAGCTTCAACTAAGAGAATGAAAGGACTAGGTCATAAAAGGCCACACAGCTTCTGCCCTGGAGCCCTGAGTGGCTGTCATGTAAGAACTCTGACTACCCTCAGCCGGCAATGCTGAGAGGAAGCCCAATTAATACAAAGGGACAACACATAGGTGCAGAGATTCATAGTCCCAACTGAGCCCAGTCTCCAAGTCATTTCAGCCTAAGTACCAGATGTGTGAATGAAGAAGCTTCTGGATGATTCCTGCCCCCAGCTCTTTTCAAGTCTTTTCAACTGAGACCCCAGGCATTGTGGAGCAGAGAGAGAGATCCACAATGCTTTGGCCAGTCCAAATTCCTGACTTATGGAAACTTCGAGCATAATAAAATGGTTGTTAAGCTGCTGAATTTTGGAGTAATTTGTTATGCAGAAATAATTGGAACACCTTGATTGTGAGTTTATTAATTCTGCATTTATTTGAAAGTCATTTATCAAGTTCCTACTATGTGCCAGGTGATGGTTACACGGTAGCAAACAAGGGAAAGATCCCTACCTTCCGGGAGCTTACAATCTAGGGGCTGCTGTGGTAACTGTACCTTGCAAAAGCCTACATGTTGCTTTTTAACAATAGTGAGTAGGTTTTTCTGAAACCACTTCCAGATGGTGTGGGGGGAGGGGTGCTTCCGGAGTGAGTTGCTAAGGGAAGCTCCAGAGGTAGGTGGATTAGATAACACAGACCTAGGGAGCTCTATTATTTGCTGGCTGTCAACCACTACTGTCCTGCAAATCATCTACAGACTAGCTGCACCCCCACACTAAGGGGGAGAGATTAGGGAAGCTGGGAGGTGCTATCCTTGAGGCAGAAGGAGAGGGGAACTGCTCCCCGCAGGCCCTGGAAAAGAGTTGGTGTCTGCCTCTTGGAGGAAGATGGCATTGGCTTTTCCAAAGCTGGAGTAGGGGGACTTAAGCAAAGCTGAGGCCACTGGCTGGCACTTCAGCTGTCTTATCTGACTCCGGGAGGCAGGTCTGGAATCAAAGGTGCCCCTGTGTGTACAGACGTGCCTCACTCCTGGAGTCAAGACTTGAGAAATGAACATGATTTTATACCCCTTATGTTTCTGCTCCTCCTTCATTCTTTAACAAAGCTAAGACATTTTTATCTGCCTGTCTCGACTCTGCTAAGATGAAACAAAGAAAAGGACTCTGTCCTTTGAAGGACTGACTAGTCATGAAGGGTGTTTTCTCCTAGGGGTGGCCTTTGGTATCAAGGTACAAACTGCAAGAGGAAGGGGAATTCCAGAAGGAAAATTTGGGAGTTTAGCGTCTCATGTCTGCCCAGAACTTTTCCATCCTAGAAATCTGCTTTTGTTTAACCCTGGAAGATTCCGGGCCCTGTCCAAGGAAGGGAGGCCATGTTAGGGACACCGTTCAGTAAAAACAGGACCCACCTCTCCCAGAGGCTGGCGATGGAAGTGGAGTCAATGCAGAGAGCCTGTGTATTGGGCTGTTTTTGCGTCACTATAAAGAAATACCTGATTAGCTGAGCGAGGTGGCGGGCGCCTGTAATCCCAGCTACTCGGGAGGCTGAGGCAGGAGAATGGCATGAACCCGGGAGGTGGAGCTTGCTGTGAGCCGAGATCGCGCCACTGCACTCCAGCCTGGGGGACAGAGCAAGACTCTGTCTCAAAAAAAAAAAAAAAAAAAAAAAAAAAAAAAGAAATACCTGAGACTGGGGAATTTATAAAGAAAAGAGGTTTAATTGGCTCATGATTCTGCAGGTTGTACAGGAAGCATGGTGCTGGCATCTGCTTCTGATGAGGGCCTCAGGGAGTTTACAATCATGGTGGAAGACAAAGGGGAGCCAGTGTGTCACATGGTGAGAGTGAGAGCAAGAAAGAGGGAGGGGAGGCAACTACACACTTTTGGACAACCAGATTTTTTTTTTTTTTTGAGATGGAGTCTTGCTCTGTTGCCCAGGCTGGAGTGCAATGGCACGATCTCGGCTCACTGCAGCCTCCGTCTCCCGGGTTCAAGCGATTCTCCTGCCTCAGCCTCCTGAGTAGCTGTGATTACAGGCGCATGCCACGACGCCCGGATAATTTTTGCATTTTTGGTAGAGACGGGGTTTCACCATGTTGGTCAGGCTAGTCTCGAACTCCTGACATTGTGATCCACCCGCCTTGGCCTCCTAAAGTGCTGGGATTACAGGCGTGAGCCACCCGACCTGGCCTAAACAACCAGATCGTGCATGAACTAACTGAGCGAGAACTCACTTATCACCGAAAGGATGGCGCTAAACCATTCACAAGGGGCTATTCCCATGATCCAATCACCTCCCACAAGGCCCCACCTCCAACACTGGGGATCACATTTCAACATGAGATTTGGAGAAGACAAACATCCAAACCATAACAGGCTGAAAACACAGCTGGCACTTGAAACTTTAGAGAAGTCACCTTTTCCTTGGGCTCCTCGCTCTGGTCTCTTCGCTCTGGTCTCCCTGAGACTGTCACAGCGGCCTCACAGGTGCTTTGAGTTTCTCTGCTGCCTCCGATCAGGCCTTCTGTGTTTTGTAGTAGTCGCCTTCCCGGATTTATTGAGCAGCTCAGCTGAACCAAGGCCTGAGCATTCAATTAGGTCTTGTTATTCATCCGTTCACCAAATATTTAGTGAGCCATGTGCCAGGCACATTTCTAGCTGCTGATACAGCTGTGAACAAGACAGATGAAGCCCTTGCCCTTCGTGGAGCTCACATTTTAATAAATAGTTTGGAGGCGGACAAAGAGAAAATAAACAGAGAAACACGAACCTGGAGCCTTTGGCTCACAATTTAGAGTTGACTCATCTTCAGTTTGACGTCCCTCCTGCTACGAGTTCCTGGCTGGCTGACATCTCTTTTCCTCAAGCAGATGCTAACTTTGAGCCCTACCACTGGTGAGTGCCCCTAAAGGCTCACACCTGTGATCCCAGCACTTTGGGAGGCCGAGGTGGGCAGATTATTTGAGGTCAGGAGTTCGAGACCAGCCTGGCCAACATGGTAAAACCCTATCTCTAGTAAAATAAATAAATAAATAAATAAATAAATAAATAAATAAATAAATTAGCTGGGCGTAGTGGCTCACGCCTGTAATCCCAGCTACTGGGGAGACTGAGGTAGGAGAATCACTTGAACCTGGGAGGAGGAACTTGCAGTGAGCCAAGATCACACCACTGCACTCCAGCCTGGGAGACAGAGCGAGACTCCATCTGAAAAAAAAAAAAAAAAAAGAAACGTTCCAGCCCCAAGACGTCCTGGCCCAAAAGATCTAGATCCATGTTCTCTCTTGGTTGGCTAAGGTCCACTTTCTGAACACCAGTAGGGCCACTTTCCACTTCCAGACGTTTTCTTCCCAAGTGATTGATGGAACAGGTGACGTCATCCTCAGAGGACACCCTGTCCATTACCACTAACCCTGACCTCTACAGGATAACGTTGGCAGAGACCTTCCTACACTTACTTTAGTAACAGAGATAGATTACTTTAGCACCGGGAGTTTCTTTATTATTTTAAAAATAAGTTAGTGTTTTGGAGGAGGAAATAACATTTCCCCAAGATTTAGGGGAACACTGCAGCTAACAAGGCCCTCTGAAATAGCACCAAACAGGAGAACACGTTAAGACACTATTCTTATTAGGATGGTGGGGCGCTTCCTCTGTCTCGTGGTTAATTCCGGGCGCTTCTCTCCTTCAGATTCCCGACTTCCTCTGGTAAGCCCCTCTGGATTAACCTGTCACACTCTGTCAGTCCTGACACAGGCAGCTCTCTGTGTCCAGGTCCTGGTGGCATTATATTATCTCCAACTTCGGAGTTGCACTATTTATTTTCCATCGAAAATTAGACCAGAAGCTTCACCGAGGTAGGGGTTGGGATTTATTTCCTTGACAGATTTCCCATCTTCTAGTGTCTAATTTACAACATGTGCAGGGCATGCCCTCCAAAACTTGGTAAGTCCTTAGCCAAACCATTTTGAACTCCCCATGTGGCAGCTGAGTAACCCTTCTTATCCCTCTCTCCTTCTTCATCATCACCCCACCTTTCACAAAAGAATTGCTGTCCCATGTCTCTCGTGGAGGGGAGTGTGTGTGTTTTTGTGTGTCTGTGTGTGCATATGCTTGCATGTCTGTGTGTGTGGGAAGGGTTTGAGGGTCTCCCATAGAATACATTTTTTCCTGTCATTCTCATTCGTGATGTAAACTCTGTCTCCATGTCTGTGTTTTCCTTTTCCCCGTGGGATGGCCATGCTGAGGCCTCTTCCTTCCAACAAGCTGTGGAGCAGAAAGAACACTGCTGGGAAGCAAGCTAACTCCCCTACTGCCCACTGTGAGTGGTTCCAAGGCATACTTGGCTCCCTAGATTCAGAGCTCATGAAGGCCGAAGGCTGGGGGTCTCCAAGGTCCCTTCCACTGGTTATACTTTTTCCTTTTTTCCTTTCCTTTCCTTTCCTTTCCTTTCCTTTCCTTTCCTTTCCTTTCCTTTCCTTTCCTTTCCTTTCCTTTCCTTTCCTTTCCTTTCCTTTCCTTTCCTTTCCTTTTCTTTTTCTTTTTTCCTTGATCTTGCTCTGTCACCTAGGCTAGAGTGCAGTGGCATGATCACAGCTCACTGTAACCTCAAACTCCTGGGCTCAGGCAATCCTCCTGTCTCAGCCTCCCGAGATTACACTTACACGCCACCACGCCCGGCTAAGTTTTGTATTTTTTGTAGAGACGGGGTCTCACTACGTTACTCAGGCTGGTCACAAACTCCTGGTCTCAATTGATCCTCCTACCTTGGCCTGTCAAAGTACTGAGATTATAGGTGTAAGCTACTGCACCTGGCCATACTTTTGTTTTTATAGCTGCACTTTTACTCTGGCTCCTGTGGATAGCTTTGTGGGCTTTGTTAGGCTGCCCTAGAATCTATTAGAATGGCTAAAATTAAAAAGACAGAGGCAAGGGTGCTCAGGAACAGGAACTCTCATGCATTGCCAGTAGGAGTGGAAAATGGCCGCTCTGGAGAAGAGTTTCTGATAAACCTAAATACCTACCTGTGACCCAGCAATTCCACTCTTGGGCGTTGAAATAAAAACTTACACCCACGCAAAGATCTGTACATGAATGTTCATAGTGACTTTATGCATAACGCCCAAAACTGGAAACAACCCAAATGTTTATCAACAGACCAATAAATAAGCAAACTGCAGTACATTTAGGCAATGGAATAGTACTCAGCAATGAAAAAGAATCAGCTTCGATACTCGAAACAACATGGAGGAATCTCAGACATTATGTTAGGTGAAAGGAGCTGGACACAAATTACATAATGTATGATTCCATTAATAGGACGTTTAAGAACAGGAAAAACTAATTTATGGTAGGGGTTCTCAATCAAGAGTGAATCCACAACTCCCATCCCCCATTGCGGGACATTTGGCAATGTCTGGAGACAGTTTTGGTTATCACAACTGGGGTGTGTGTGTGTACGTGTGCTACTGGCATCTGGTGCATAGAGGCCAGGGATGCTGCTGAACATCCTACAATGCACAGGACAGTCCTCTACAACAAAGACTCATCCCACCCCAAAGGTAAACAGTGCCCAAGCTGAGGACCTCTGGCCTATGGTGATAGAAGTCAGAAAAGTGGTTACCTTTTGGGGAGTGACTGGAGGGGGCAGAAGAGAACTTTCTGGAATGATGACTTTCTGGAATGTTGAAATCTTCTATATTGATGTTTAATATGGTAGCTGCTAGGCACACGTGACTGAAATTAAAATGAAATACAATTAAAAATTCAGTTGCTTAGACGCATTAGCCACATTTCAAGTTCTCAAAAGCCACATGTGACAGAGAATATTTCCTACTTTGCGGAAAGTTCTATTGGACAGCGCTGCTCCATTTCTTGAGCTGCACTGTGTAAAAAGTCATTGAGGCATACACTTGAAATTTGCATGTTTTATTGCATGTAAATTATATACCTCAATATCTGTGCCCCAGTGGGATGAGAAAAAGAGTCCTTCCTGCAGGTGAGAAATGGGGACACCGGCAAAGTCATAGCCCCCAAGAGCGTGGCTTCTGTCCCCCTCCATGGGCCAGGCCTGGTTGTGCACCCAGAAACTGGCTGGACTGGGAAGGGGAGGGGCTGCTGAGAGCAGAAAACGCCAAAGCCATTTACCCTACAGGGAATTCAAGTGTTGACCTGGCTCCTGGTGGATTTTTTAGCTGGTCAAGCGGACCTGAGCAAAGAAAAGGCTCTACTTCCCCCTACTTTTGCCAGGGAGCCTCCCCACCTGGGTCTGCAGGCTCTCCTGGCAGAAATTGCTCCATTCCTCCATCTCTGCTGCCTCTCGCTCTTCTGGTGTGAGGGTTTTACAATAACAGCATTGTAACCACTTTGAGAAAACCAATAAAAAGGCGGTGACAAAAGAATAGCGAGCTGGCTGGAAATTGCACACAGTAGCGCAGGCCTGGGCCTTTTGCCGCTGTGTGTTTAATAGAGCTCCCGGGCCGCAAGCTGCAAAGACACACGTGTTTATTTGGGGGATGCGCTGTCACTTAAATAATGAATCTCGCATAAGCATTCAGATGAATACAGGGAGTCCTGACTCCCACTGCCACTCAAGCCTTCTCACCCAACTAGGGCCAGTAAATGGAGGCACAAACCTCCCTTTAAAGCTCTGGTCGGACCAGTGGAGGCTGCTGCCCCATGGTATGTGATGCAGAGGGAGGAGCACATACATTTATTCATTCAGTCAGCTACAAAACAGACCCACCAGCTACTAAGTGTTGAGCCCCGTGATAGGCACCGAGTTATAAAGAACACTTACTCAACCTACATCAGTGTGCATATTGCAGAAAACTCCAGGGCAACTTTTGGCTGAGATCGGCATCAGGGCAGGGCCCTGTCCTGTCTCCTCTCCACTGGGTCATGGCCATTCTGTCTACTGACACTTGCGGGTCCTCACACTCACCAAGTCTGACTCTAGCCCACTCCCCAGCTCCTTTTTACCTTGCTGCTCCAAAGAGAAATCCAAAGCCCTTTATATACTTATTAATCCCTGGCTTAAAAAAAATTTCAGACTCACAAAAAAGTTGCAAAAATAGTATAAAGAATTCTGATATACTCTTCACCCAGATTCTCCAAAGGTTAACATTTTACTGATCACCTTTATTCCTCTCTCCTCTATCCCCCAACCCTGAAATGTCTATTTCTGAATTATTTGAGAGTAAGTTGCAGACACAGTGACCCTTTACCTCTGATACTTTAATATAAATTTCTTAAGAAACAAGGACATTCTCTTACATAACCATGGTGCAATAATCAAGATCAGGAAATTAACATTGTGATAATGCTATTATCTAATGCACAGACATTCGCATTTCTTCAATTATCTCACTACTATCCTTTTATATCAAAGAAAAAAAAAGATTTCTCCCCAAGATCCAATTCATTGTCATGTCTTTTTAGTTTCCTTTTATCTGGAACAGTTCTTCAATTTTTTTTTTTTTTTGAGACAGATTTTCGCTCTTGTTGCCCAGGTCAGAGTGCAACAGTCTGATATCAGCTCACCACAACCTCTGCCTCCCGGGTTCAAGCCATTCTCCTGCCTCAGCCTCCCGAGTAGCTGGGATTACAGGCATGCACCACCACACCTGGCTAATTTTTTGTATTTTTGGTAGAGACAGGGTTTCTTCATGTTGGTCAGACTGATCTCAAACTCCTGACCTGAGGTGATCCATCCGCCTTGGCCTCCCAAAGTGGTGGGATTACAGGCATGAACCACCACGCCTGGCTAGTTCTTCAGTCTTTACTTGAGTGTTGACCTTGACGTTTTTAAAGCATACAGGCTAGTTATTTTGCAGAATGTCTCTCAATTTGAGTTTGCCTGATTTTTCCTCATGATTCAACTCAGGTTATGAATGTTTGGCAAGAATACCATAAAAGGGATGCCAGTTTGTTACCTTCATGATTGGGTTAGGGTGATGTCTGCCAGCTTTCTCCAATGTAAAATGGAGTTTTCCCTTTGTAATGAATTGCTATCATGTGGGCAAACCCCTGTACTATTTTGAAAGTTTTGCTCACTAGAAGGAATTGTTGGCACAGTGCCTGCTGAATGGCCCCTCATCTGCATTTCCAACTCCCTCTTGGTGAAATTGACTAGAAGCTTTTATGGGGCTTCACCGTTTTATTAGTGAGAACAAGGCTTCTAGAACTTCTCACCAGGATTTCTTCTCCACATTCCCACTCCCAACAGCCTCTCTGCCTAACAGGGAAGTCAGAACACGAATCTCAGTACAACAGCACAGGTTTCGGGTCCTCCACGTGACATCCTTCCCATGGGAACTGAACTGTTAGTTACCCCACCCAGAAATAATCCCCTTGAAGCATTTCCTTTAAATCCTATTTCCTCTGCTCCCCAGTGGGGTGGTAGATCAGGTGTTAATACTACCACGTTGCCGGTGAGGAAGAGCCAGGAGACCCAAAGAGGTGAAACTACAATAGACAGATCCTCACTGGGGTTTTCTGAATTTGTTTTTGATCCCCAGCCTACTCCAGAATCAGTATTTGCCTTTCTTTGAAGCCAGAGAATGATGTGCTGCAGCACCGGAAACATCATTTACTTTCCAAAATGGCCCGCATTGTAACCTGAGTGTGTGCCACTGTTGCTGATGTGAGAAGGAGCGCCTTGACATTTTTGGCTGTGATTTCAAGTGTCCTCATGCAATAGTACTAGCTCTCATACCCCAGAGCATATAGACTTTCAGAAAAGAATGGAGAATAAAAAGAAGGAGGCCCATATGAAGACAGCCAACTTAGAAAACAGCAGGGCCCAGTCTGAGTGAGAGCAAGGCCAATATTGTATGTGTGTGTGTGTGTGTGCGCGCGCGCGCGCGCGCGTGTGTTTTATGGCCAAACTGTATCTAGGGATGCGAAATAAAAGATACCAATTTTATAATATATGTTGTAAACGAAGCCCTCAAACTGTTTAAAATGAGTATTTTGGTAGCCATATGCTCTGCATGGTCACATATATGTATATGTGATATGGGTGTGTGTGCACACACGTGCCGGTATGTACATATGTACCTCTGCACGTTCAGAGGTGAAGAGACATTCATACACTCTGTGCTATGCAAAACTATAAGAGTCATATGACAATTTATTTAAAGTATTGATATTCTCAGTTAAATATTGTCATTGCATACACGAGCTCTGGTTTGAAGCTGGAGAGGGGAAACAGAGACCCTTTCTCCTCCTGAAAGGCTGCCTGGAATACCAGAATGGGCAACTCACTGCAATAAGCCGAAATACACAGAAACTACACTTGAACTAATGCCTAAAACCTGACGGAGACATACTTCATAGTTAATCTGGTTACTCGGGGTTTATTTCACAGTCAGAAGTTCTTATGATGGAAGGGGCTCCTGCTGGCTTCTCCCAGACACATGACTGAATTAATGAATGAATGAATTCAACTTACCAGAGCAGATTTAAACTGCTTACTGAAACAAAATCTGGTCATTTTTCTTCCTTCTGTTTTCTTTTAAAAGATAAATACAAGCCTCATATGGATGCTGTAAGAGTCATTAATCCTTGATAACCGACTGTTTTATCTTTTGATTAAAAAAAGGCAGGCTGACCGAGAGCAAGCCTACAACAGCAGGCTCATTAACAAGCCGGGTTCAGATGTGGCCTGGCGAATAAACACCCAGTGTTCCATTAACCAGACAGCACCCCAACAGGAAGGCCTCGTGCTCCCGGGCTTAAAATGCAAGGGACAGGTAAACCAGCTTTGTCTTGCTGAAGCAGCAAAAAGCTCTCACGTTTTTGTCAGAATGAGCGCTTTCTGCGATACTACCTGGTTGTCAAATTTTAATGGGTGCTTGTTAACAGGGACTCTGAAATATTGTGATGTATTTGACCATCAGCAGCTTTCTGGCCTGCTGTTGGGGCTGAGCTTGGTGTATTTTAATAGGCACCTTAACCACCCGGGGATGAGGTCTCTAATACTCTCAAGCACTGACTGGATGGGAAGGCCCAGTCGCTGGCAGATGGGGGATGGGGTATGGAATGCGGGACTCCAGAGATGGAGAGAGGACTGCCGGGCTCCCTTGGCCACTGAAAGCTCTGAGAGGGTCTGGGGATGCAGGGTTTCCTTAACGTGCCTGGCTAAACCCGGGAGAGGCTAGGGACTAGCTCTGCCAGTCCTCACAGCTGCCTGGGTTTAAAACACACCTCCTGTAAAGGCGGGTGAGAGTTGGGGGTGGCTCTTTCTTGCCCTTCCTCTCCTCTTCTTCCTCTCCTTCCTCCCCTTTTCCTCTTCATCCTCCCCACTCTGTTCTCCGCCCCCTCCTCCTTCTCCTTCCTTTCTCTTTCTTCTCCCCTCCTCCCCTCTTGGTCCTCCTTCTTCAACTCTCCCTCTCCTTCTCCTCTCCCTTTCTTGCCTAATGCTCAGTCCAATATGTAAGAGTATCTAAATATCTCATGTTAAGTGCTGCTAGTAAAATGCCACTTCTCTGAATGACATTCTCAGTCCGACTCCAGCTTGCTTGCCTACTCCTCAGTCAGCCTCCCCCCGCCACCCCGCTGTCACACACTTCCGCCCCAAACACACGCAAAGGCCTAGCTTGCCTGTCCGATTGTCAAGGAAAGATGGAAGATTGCTTCTTGGCACTTTAATCTGTGTCTGAGTAACAGAATTGGGACTTTCAGGGCTTCAGGGAAGGAGGGACTAACTACAAGGGGAGGGGGCAGCCCAGCCACGGAGAGGGCAGCCAACAGCTGGGTCAGGGCCTGATGCCCGCCCAACAGCCCCAGCTCCAACCACAGCACCGGACTCTGGGCCATTCCATGTGGGATCGTGACCTGGTAAGCAAGAATAACTGTTTGCAAAGATCTCTACATCAAGTTCTTGAAGTTCTTGGAGGGAGGCTGACTTTGCCTGGACCTGGCAGAGGGGATGTGTGTGTGTGTGTGTGTGTGCATGCATGTGTGTGCACGCCAAGCTCTCTTGTGTCCCTGGGGAGAGGGAATGAATGCGTTGGTGGGGGAGGCAGGCGACGATCTGCCTAGAGCCGCCGGGCACCACCGCGCGTTCAGAAGAGGCAAGAGTGTTTTGCCAGTGGAAAGCTTATTTTGCCCAGCAGGACCAAAAATCCAATTAAAGAAAGAATGAGGGAAATGTGAAGTCTGGACTGAGCGCTGGCACCTCCCTGGCCGACTTCCTTGGCAGGGATCTCTGTTGAGGGGAAGGCCCAATGATGGCTCTGGGGATGGCCGAACAGAGAGGCTCCCACGCGCCATAGCCAAACACAGGGGCAGCTGCCAGTGACTGGGCCCTGCCTGTCCCTGCCGCCCGCTGCCATGGCCTCCTGCGAGGACCCGCTGGTGGTCCTTGATGGGGTGGAGAGCTAGGCTGCCTGGCAGCAGGGAGAACACCACCCCAGTCCCAGCTCTCGGGCCATTTGAACCACCCACCCACCCCCGCCTATTGACATCGGTGAGAATCGCACAGGCAGATTAAAGACAGCATATGGCCCCCCAACTGGAAGCCAGCGGAGCTGAACCAACACTGGCAAATTGTGTTCAAACCGCATTGAGAATCCTGGCAGCTGCACCTGGCATGGGGAGCAGCCGGCGACCTGCATACAAAGGGAGTTTTATACACAGGGGGCTGCAGCAGCAGCGGTAGCAGCACTGCCACCCCCTTCCCCCTGAGCCTGCTCTTCCCTCCCCCTCCATCCAGATCTGGGCATTGACCCTGGGAAGTGGAGAGCTATTTGTCCAGGTTTCTGAACCTGGAGGAAGGAGCCCATGAAGGAAGGCTCCTATTTGGAGCTTTAAAGCCAGGACAGATTTATCAGGGTCCTTTACTGCCCCCCCAACCCCGGCCCTGTGCCCATGTACCTCTCTCCCCAATTTACCATGGCCATATTTCCCTAGCCAGGGGGAGGCAGGGAGCCCACCCGGAGCATCAGAGGGCCTGCAGACCTTCCCAGCTTGACTGGTAAAGGTGGCAGTTTGTCTTTTCCAACCTCAGGGGCAGAACCCAAGCGAGGGAGTCTCTAAGTGTCCCTCAGTGCCAGGGTGACATGCAGACTTCTGGGTCACCTCTTGTTTTCCTCCCTCCAGCCCTGTCTAAGAAAAAAAATCAAAAGGCAGAGACATTATTGTTACCTCATGAATGAAAGAGAAAACATTACGTAACTGGTATGTAAAAATAAATAACCTCGGGTGATGGAGTTGGGGAGTGGGGAGGGAGGAGACCAATTAACTTGCAATAAACCAGCTGAACCAGGTAGGGGCAGCGTTCAGAGAGTCCACACGCAAAACCTGCCCTGGGGTGGGGGTGGGGGGTCTGGCACCTGCTTAATCAGGTGTGTGCTGCGGGTCCGCCTGGGACACTTGAGCATGCTGAGTGGTAAAATGTGGAAAACCCAAGGGGATGTAAAATCAGAGGGGGACGATTTGGGGGTTCTGCTTCACGGAATAGGGTTGAAAGAATCAGAGTCATTGGTTTCCTAAGGATGCTTCATCCTGGAGGACTGCTGCTTTTAGACCACAAGAAGTCTTTAAAATGCTCTCTTGTTTCTATTTCCCCACCCCCCAGATGGCATTTGAGGGGGAGAGGGTAAGCCTAGGGAAGAGGAAAATCAAAATGCTTTCAGCAGCACGGCTTCTGTATGCTGGAGAGGTGGTGTATGGAGTTGCAGCTTGGCCTGTTTCCTGAAACCTGCAAGGTGGCACCTTGAAGGTAGCTTGTAACCCTCTACTCTCACCCCAAGGTAATACCTCCTTCCTGTCTGGCCACCTGTCACAGCCAGTGGAAGTAGGGTTTGGAGAGATGGTTGGGACATCCTTACACAATGTTAGGTGGAGACTTAGTGATGGCTTCGGGGGAAGGCAGAGGGAGGCTCTCTTGCATCAGGGGACTGGGAGCACCGCTGCCATGATCAAGCCCTTTGGATGAAAGGAGGGCTGTGAAATTTGCTGCCCAGATGTGGGTTTGCAAATGTCCTTGTTGCTCTGTTACCCTGGCCTAGCTCATAGAAGCTTTCTTCTCCTGTGGCTTGGGAGAGAGCCACTGTAAAAGACAAGCTGTGGCTAGTAAGCATCTTCTATGTGCTCTGGGCTGTCTCATGCAAGGGCTAGGGCACAGGATCCTCACGATGGCCCTTCAAGAGGGGTTAGTCTTATCGTTGTTGCACTTCTATGAGGAAACTGACCATGTGAGGCTAAGTAACTTGCTCAAGGTCACACAGAGGTTGTTGATGGGGTCACCCAGACTGTCTGACTCTTGTGTGGGTATGGTTGCCCTCCATGTCAGCTGGTGGGGTACAGAGGCTGACTCTCCATTCTCGATTTGCTCAGTAATGGGGGCAGGACAACTCCACCTCCTTCTTCCCAAAGGAAAGTTGGGGTCATTTTGGAAAGAAAGTAAACAGCCATTGTCCTCTGGGGCTCTATCCAGGGACAGGGCAGAAAGGAAAGCCAGTACACTGTGGAAGGAGTCATTTTTTTGGCCTGGTTCTTATCATGCATCTCTGATTCAAGCCCTGCTTTTAGCACATTTGTGTTGATGGGGCAGGGCCTGGGAATCACGATTTGCCTATAAGAAGTGGATGCACTTGGAGAGGCTGGTGCTTCCACCAGCCAGGCTGGGGAAGAACTGGGAGCACCCTGCTTGCTCTCTCAAACTTCACAGAAATCCCTGAGAGCTGGGGATGTGGGTTCTGTTCCGGATCTCCGAGAGATGACGTCATGCTAGAATGTTTCCTTCCTCTAGTCTTCATTTTCGAAAACTGCACTCCTGCCTGGGGCCATCACGTGTCTTCAATGGCTAAAGTAGATGCTGATTTGGGCAACCAGCTTTCTTTTCTGTTTTGAAAATTAATGCATCTGTGTAGTCACCCAGGCTGGATAGTTGCAACAGTAACTCATGGACAAGTTGTGTGACTGGCAGTAGTGACTCCATTTGCTCACACCTCCTTGGATTCACTCCCTAGTGTAGTTCCCTCCCACGCTGACTGTGGGTTTGGCCAGGTGACTTGCTTTGGCCAGTGGGACACCATCAACCATGATTAGTAGAGATTTGAAAAGTGCTTGTGCATTGAGATTTGCCCTCTCACGCTGTTTCTGGGACCCTTACAACTGCCAACACGTGAATGTGCCTGGGTTAGGCAGGTGGAGGTATGTGGCCCAGTCACCACTGCCACCCAGCACCAACCACCAGACACACCGCATGAGGCCGTCCTAGACCAATCGCTTTCCAGGTGACCTGCCAGCTGGTCACAGGTGAGTCCAGCAGAAGAACTGGACCCAGCCCAGCCCAAATTGCAGATCTGCAGAATCATGGGCTGATAAATGATTGCTCTTTTAAGCCACTAAGTTTTGGGTTTGTTTTTTTTTTTTTATTGTGATAAAATATGCATAACATAGCATTTACCATTTGAACCATTTTTAAACGTATAGTTGAGTGGCATTCAGTACATTCACATTGTGCTACCATCACCACCAGCCATCTGCAGAAGTTTTTCATCATTTGCCGGGGTTCTTTATATATCTAAGCTCACTCACTGATTCACAAGCTGCGGGGGCTGCCTGCACCTCCCTGACCGTCTTGCAGCTGATGAGCTTGTCTCTGAGTGGAAGCCCAGGCTCAGGCACTGAGCTCTGGAGTGAGGCCCAGTTCCAAACTGAAAGAACAATGTCCACTGGTCTCAGCTGCAGCCATAGTTCAACACAACCCTTGCTTCCCTCAGGCATGCTCACTAACGATCCTGTTTCTGTGGGTGCAGGGAAGACAGACAAGCAGCGTCTCCACAGGGAAGGTTGCAGACCACAGGCAGACCCGGTGGTAGGGGACATGCTGGGACTTGCTGTTTAAAGAGCCACCGCCAGGAACTTGGCACCTGACCTTGTGCTCAGGGGTGAGCTGTGACAGCTGCCACACCAGCCCTGCTGTCCTTGCCACTTCTAGCTGTGTGACTTGGGGTGAGTCACTTAAGCTTTCTGAGTCTGGTTTTTTTCCCCCCCATCTGCTAACTGAATGTAATCGTGTGCTACGTTTTAGGGCAAGAATTAGATGAGCCAGTGCTGGACACACTAACAGTTGCTTCATTAATTAATATATGGGGCTGGCCAGGATCCCCATTACCCCCTGCCCCTGACCCCTACCATCTTTCCTCATCCCTGCTGGGAAGGGGCCTTTAGAAAGAAAAGAGACAAGGTCGGGTGCGGTGGCTCATGCCTATAATCCCAGCACTTTGGGAGGCCGAGGCGGGCAGGTCACCTGAGGTCAGGAGTTGGAGACCAACCTGGCCAACATGGTGAAACCCAGTCTCTACTAAAAATACAAAAATTAGCTGGGCGTGGTGGTGCTCGCCTATAATCCCAGCTACTTGGGAGGTTGAGGCAGGAGAATTGCTTGAATCTGGGAGGCAAAGAAAGAAAAGAGAGAGACTTTGTTAGCATCAGAAATTATGCTTTGAGAGGGATCTTCAGTATTGCTGGAGAAACACTGATTTGTCTTTTAGATATTCATTTCTTGATATTCATGTTAGGGCCCTGGGCTAGGCTGCCAGTGTATAAATAAATAAGGGAGCTCTAGGAGAGGAGGGAGAGAGCAAGGGAATTTTGGGATGCTGTGGCAGATTGTTGTGTTTATTTTCTTCATCTTCTTATGTAATAGAACCCCTGATTTTTAGTTGGGCATACAGTCACCTAGAATAAAGACAATGTTTCCCAGCTTCTCTTATTGCTAGGTATGGCTACATGACTAAATACTAGCCAATTTTATTTCATGTCTTTAGGCATCCTCTGGGAACTTCCTTAAAAGAGAGCTGTGTCATGCCCTTTGCCCTTTTCCTTCATCTTTCCCAATATCCTACCATCTGGAATGCAGATGTAATGGCTGAAGCTCCAGACACCATTTTGGATAATGAGGACAAGGTCACTCCCTAGCTATGGCAGAACAATGAGCTGGATGGAACCAGAACTTCTGTCCCAGTTACTTTTGGTGTGTAACATACTACTCCAGAGTTGGTGGCTTAAAACAATCATTTTAGGGCTGGACGTGGTGGCTCACGCCTGTAATCCCAGCACTTTGGGAAGCCAAGGTGGGCAGATCACTTAAGGCCAGTTTGAGACCAGCTTGGTCAACATGGTGAAACCCCATCTCTACCAAAAATACAAAAATTAGCCAGGCATGGTAGCACACACCTGTAGTCTCAGCTACTCAGGAGGCTGAGGCGCAAGAATCACTTCAACATGGGAGGTGGAGGTTGCAGTGAGCCGAGATCATGCCACTGCAATCCAGCCTGGGGGACAGAGTGAGCCTCTGTCTCAAAAATCCCAAACAACCATTTTATTGTGGCATAGATTTTGTTGAGAAAGGACTCTGGGCAGGGCTTGGCTGGGCAATACTTTTGTTCCTAGTGGTGTTGACTGGTGTCACTCAGTGGTACTCAGCTGACTGAAGGGCTGGTCTGGAAGATCCAATACAACTTCACCTACACATCTGGAGCCTGGAATGAGGATGGCTCAAAGATTAGGACTGTCAACCAGGGCACCCATACATGGCCTCTCCATGTGGCTTGATGTCATCACAGCATTGTTACCTCAGGATAGTTGGATCTCTTACCTGGTGGCTCTGAGCCCCAAGCAAGAATGTTCTAGTGAACAAGGTGGAGACCGTATGATCTTTTATGATCCACTCAAAAGTTTTGCAATATCACTCTACCAAATTCTATTGGCCGAAATAGCCACAAGCTGGCTTAGATTCAACCCAGGAGGGGAATCAGATGCCCCTTCTCCACTTGTGGGCTATCAAGCTTATGATACAGAAGAGCGTGAGGGGCAGGAGATACTGTTGTAGTCAATTCTGGAAAATTCTACCTGCCACAGTCCCTGAGGGTTCATGGAGCACAGCCACAGTTGCCACACCAGCCCCAGACCACCTAGCTTGGGGATTTGGGTGATAAATACACTTTTGACTCATTTAAGCCACTTTCATTTCTGGTCTTTGTTACTCAGAGCTAAACCCTGTGCTAACTCACAGAGATCTGCTTTGTACAGATTGTAAGGGACTCGATGAGAAAGGTGAAGGACTATTTCACCAGCCCCTGGACTTAGTGTGAGTTAGTGTTTGCCTAAAATAAATCTCCTATTCTAATAATAATGGACAGTACTAATAAGTCCCCACACCCACGGCTCTGTCCAGCCCTTCGAGACCTTGAGTCCAAACTTAAGATGACACCTGTGTATACATTATCTGTATCAATGTATGTGTGTCAGAAAACTATAGGGACATTTCAGAGGTGATAGACAAGAGGGACCTCACTTTCTTTTTCTCTTTTTTTGAGACAGGGTCTTGCTCTGTCACCTAGGCTGGCACGATCATGGCTCACTGCAACCTTGACCTCCTAGGCTGAATCGATCCTTCCACCTCAGCCTCCTGAGTAGCTGGGACTACAGGCGTGTACCACCGCACCTGGTCAATTTTTGTATTTTTTTGTAGAGATGGAGTTTCGCCATGTTGCCCAGGTTGGTCTTGAACTCCTGGGCTAAAGTGATCTGCCTGCCTCTGCCTCCCAAAGCACTGGGATTACAGGTGTGAGCCACTGCACCTGGTCAGAGAGGACCTTGCCTTCTAATTTACTCTCAGGACATCATGTTTGCAACTCTTGGCTGAGAGAGCCTTGCTCTGAGACTCTTATGATGAACCTAGGGGTTTGCAGATAAGGGCCCAGGGCTTGCCAACGGTGGCTGTAACTGAGGCAGCTCATGGCGCTGGCAGGAGATTAAAAAAATGTTCATCTTATTATTTGCCTGAAGGCTCAAATTCCAGTGTGAGAGAGAGTGGGGCTCCCCAGGAGGTCAATCCCAGGTACCTGCCGAGGGTGTCGTGGGGGCCTCTGAGGCAGGTTAGTTTGGTGGCAGCTGTAGTAGTGAACAGGAATGTTCCAGAGTCTTTGCCAGCTAGGGGTTGAGATAAGACACGATTACCAGGTCACCACAAGTGAGAAATGTTCCCCTTGACCTGGACTTGGCTTGGGAGCCCAGACCGTACTGGTTGATGAGGTTCCCAGGGATCAGGAGAGAGCAAAGGAGGCTCACCTTGAAGGTTCTGGAGCTGATTGCTGAGTTCAAATCCTCATTTGGCTTTCCCTGGCTGTGTGACGTTGGTCAAGTGATTTTACTGTATCCTAGTTTTCCCATCTGTCAAATGGGCCCTGCCTCCTAGAGCTGTTGAGTGAATTGAATGAAACCATGGATGTCTGAATATTTAGCCTGGTGTCTTTGCTGCAGCAGCCAGAGAGCCAGGCAGAGGTGGGGGCGAGTCCATGAGGAGAAGCCTGAGTCAGCTCCTTGGACCTGCTGTTGAGCTGAGCCCTGTTCTCATGACATGGAAGAAGCATAAGAGGGCTAGGCCAACCTCGCAAGCACGTTGCAAACCTCTGCTTGCCACCCATCTACTAACACCTCATTGATCAAAGCAAGTTACAGGTCCAGGCCCAAAGTTAAGGGGTGGAGAAACGTACAAGAAACTGCAAGATCAATGCCAAAGAGTATGTATGGTGAATAATTCAAATGCAGGAGAGGAGAGGAATCAGGGAACAACAGTCCACATACCACTCCACTCTGTCCAACAGACTGTAAACCATTCACAAAAACAACTGAAATCTACAAGAACCAGTCTCCTAAGTCCCTAAGTTCCAAAGTGTGTGTATGTGGTGGTTGGGCGGAGGGCAGGGTGAGTGGGGAAAATGAGGGGCCCACTGTCCCTCCCCAACCCCCACAAGCCTCTATCCCTACTCAAGTACCATGTAACCTGCCACCTTGGGCTCAATAACTATTTGTTGACCAACTGATAAATACAGACTGACATTCACAGGGACAAAGTGAATCCCAATGGGGCTTGGACTGAATGTCTGTGAGTCTGTGGATGACCTCCTGCCTGTGACTAATGTAAAGGCCCCATCTCCAGGTTCTATTGCTAGAATTGAGTTTCTGGCACTCATTTTTGCTTCTTTTTCAACAGCCTCTAATAGGCCCATCTGGTGGCTAGCATCTGAGGCGTACTGTATTCTCTCCATTCCTTCCCACCCAGGTAGGATGTCTGGGTTTGGCACAAGGCTCCCTCCCCCGTAAGCTCCTGAGCTGTCTGCGCTGTTTCTGGGCTTCCATGTGTCGAGCAGCCAATGGGTAGGTGTGTTTTCAGAGGCTGTTATCTGTGTCAAGACGCCTGGTGCCGTGGGTGACGTGGGTGACGGCAAGATGTGTATAAGTCATGGTCAGTGCCAAGAGCAGTGGATGATTTAGTTGGGGGTAAGATAACGTGTACACCAGATGCTGGAGCAGTGAAACCAGGGCGGTACATGGTTGAGAGGGAGGGAAGGATGGCTCTCTAATGGGGAAACAGCTGCCTCCCAGCCGTCATTTCGGACCTTGGAAGTCTGGTCAAATACTGATGAAAGCTGCCAAGGATGAATCAGGGGACTTACCCCTCTGCTTCCCAAGGAGGAGAGTCAGGAAGCAGACCAGCAGGAGTGAGAACAAGGCCAGTTTGCGGATCAAAGGGAAGGCTTTGAACCTTAAATCCAGTAGGTGAAGTTTTGCTGGCCAGGGTTCCCATTTGCTTTTATTCTTGTTTTGATTTTGTTTTTATTTATTTACTTTTTTTTTTGAGACAGGATATTGCTCTGTCGCCCAGAAGGTGGAGCGTTGTGGCATGATCATGGCTCACTGCAGCTTCGACCTCCCAGACTCAAGTGATTCTCCCGCCTCAGCCTCCTGAGTAGCTGAAACTACAGAAGCACACCACCACGCCTGGCTAATTTTTGTATTTTTAGTAGAGACAGGGTTTCACCATGTTGGCCAGGATGGTCTCAAACTCCTGACCTCAGGTGATCCACCTGCCTCGGCCTCCCAAAGTGCTGGGATTACAGGTGTGAACCATCGTGCCCAGCCTGTATTAGGTATTATAAGTAATCTAGAGATGATTTAAAGTGTACAGGAGAATGTGCATAAGTTATATGCAAATACTATACTATTTTATATTAGAGATTTGAGCATCCCAGATTTTGTTATCCAAGGGGTGGGGGCGGGGTGTCCTGGAACCAATCCTTCCATGGATACTAAGGGATGACTGTACTTAGCTTATGGGGATTTTGTGCTGACTGAATGAGATGACTCCTGTGACAGCACATAGTAAGTGCTTAATAAATACTAGCTCTTGGCCAGGCACAGTAGCTCACGCCTGTAATCGTAGCACTTTGGAGAGGCTGAGGTGGGTGGATAACCTGAGGTCAGGATTGTTCAAGACCAGCCTGGCCAACATGGTGAAACCCCTGTCTTTACTAAAAACACAAAAAATCAGCCAGGCGTGGTGGCATGTGTCTATAGTCCCAGCTACTTAGTAGGCTGAGGCAGGAGAATCACTTGAGCCTGGGGGATGGAGGTTGCAGTGAGCTGAGATTGTGCCACAGCACTTCAGCCTGGACAACAGAGATACACTCCTCCATCCCAAGAAGAAAAAAGAAAAGAAAGAAAGAAATACTAGCTCTTATTTTCATATTACCATATATCACAATTTAGACCAAACCCTTTAAAAATTTAGAAGCTGGCTTGTTTTCTCACTAATGTTCTACCATGAGCATTTTCCTGTATCATTAAATGCTCTTATAGAGCCTTGCTTTAAATGGCTGCAGAATTTTGCACTCCATGGATTCATCATAATTTATTTAGCAATGTTCTTATTGCTGGACATTGATTCTGTCCTCAAATTTCTGTTAATATAAATAATATTGCAATGAACATCTTTGTCAGGGGCTCCCTTAACCTTTTTCTCTTGTTATGAAAGTATAATGTAGTCATTATTAAAAAAATTGAAAAATACAGAAGTATATAAAGAAGAACATTAAAATGATCAGAGAGAGAGAGAGAGAGGAGAGAGACTCTCTCACCAGGAAGAGGGTGTTCTAGGCTGGTCTGCAGTCTGTCTTAGAGGCTCTACTCAGTGCCTGGCAGTGTAAACACAGTTAGAGTTAAATAACAACCCGGGACAATATGAGGGACGTCACAGAGCTCCAAGTGATTAATTGCCAACTAAGCACTACAAGTTCCCTAACCAGCAGTGTTTGCTCCAAGTGACCAGCTGGGACATGGAGAGTCTTTGGGGTTTTTAAAGAACACTTTGTTCTGCTGTGTGACAGGTTTTCTGGAGTCTTTACCAGCCAGGAAGCTTTCTTTCCTAGGGACTTTTTGGACAAGGGGAGCTCTAAACATCCTCTATCAGGAGGCCTCTCTCCCTCATCCTCGCTCCTCTGGCCCTAGTCAATTTGGGGGCTACATTAGAGGTTACAGCTTGCTCTGGCCTCAGCCCATATCCCCAAGTCTCCTCTGAAAGCCCTCAATATTCCGTACTGCTCAAATGATTCCCCTCACCGCACTGAAGGGGGCTCTACAGCAAGCCTAAGAGAGGTGTACCCAAACCAGCGTGGGTTCAGAGGGAAGGGATGGCTTGGAAGAAAGGACTTTGGACCTGTTGGAAGCTCCTGGCAGACTGTCTGCAAAACTGGCTGCCAGCAATTTCTCCCATCCCTGTGTGTGCATGCCACTCTCCTCATCAAAAAGAAGCAAGAGTCTATTTCCCCTCCCCTTGAGCCCAGGCTGGCCTTGTGACTTGGTCTGGCCAATAGAATGCAATGGAAGTGTTGCCATGTGACTTCTGAGTCTAGGGCTTAAGAGAACTGGCAGCATCTGTCTTTTCTTTCTTGAATAGAACTGCCATGTTAAAAGCCTGGGCTATGCTACTGAAGTCAGAGGCCGAGGGGAAGAGAACAGGAGCAACTCAGTCAATAGGTAACACCAACTGCCAAAAATGTGAATGAAGCCATCTGGGATGTCCCATACCCTGTCAAACTCCTAGCTGACTGCAGTTGCATGGCTCCAGCTGCCACGTGGAACAGAAGAACCACCCAGCTGAGCCAACCTGACCCTGTAGAATTGTGAGAAAAATTGTTAAGCTGAGTGTGGTGGCTCATGCCTGTAGTCCCATCTACTTGGGAGGCTGAGGCAGGAGGACCACTTGAGCACAGGAGTTGGAGGCTGCAGTGAGCTATAATCACACTATTGTTTTAAACCATTAAGTTTTGGTGGTACTTCTTAGGCAGCAGTAGAAAAGCAAAACATAGTTATTTCAAATATTTGAAGGGTCATTGGTGGAAGAGAAATGAGCCTTGTTTTTGCAGGCCCCAGGGAGAATAGCAAGAGAGCTGCACCTTTTGGCTCAGTACAGGTAGGAACTCTAAGACATTCAGATCCATCTAAGAAGGGGACCAGGTATGACCTTGTAACACTCCCTGCAGGGCATGAATAAAAAGATGGTGGCTGCTTGTTGGTGTCTTGAGGGGAACCCGGGGGACCAAATACTTGACACACAGTCCTGCCCTGAGCTTCTTTGGTTCTTTGTAGTCTTCCACATTCATTACATCTACTTCCCCCAAAGGGAACTCTTCACTTTACCACAAGCTCCTGATGGAAGACATTCCTCCTCTTGTTCCATCTCGGTGGGCTTTTGTCAGCCTAGGCATTTTTCAAAATCACATGCCACATCCTTCAGAAAGCTTTTGGGGGTGGGAATATCAGAGGAGGGCTAGGAAAAGAAAATTTTCTTGTGACCTTGGCTTCTTTGGAATATATGACCCTTACATAGTCTGCAGTACCTAGATTGCAAGCACTCTGAAAAGAGAGACTATTTTATTCATTTCTATATAGCCCAGTGCCCAGCACAGGGCTGATGGTCCAGGCATGATCTGGGTTTGGGCTGAGTCAGGTGAATCACACACCTGGAGGCTGGATCTTACCCTCCTTGCTGTACTGGGCAGGGCTCGGTACCTTCCAAGGGGATCGATCCATCCCTGTATGTGCTTGGAACAGGGAGGTGAGGATAGGGCAACTCCAAGAGGAACCTCCTGAACTCAGCAGGCTGTGGCTGGTTTGTCTTTTCTTTTCTTTTATTTCTTTTCTTTTCTTTTCTTTTCTTTCACAATGGAGTTTCACTCTGTCGCCCAGGCTGGAGTACAGTGGCACAATCTCGGATCACTGCAACCTCTGCCTCCCTGGTTCAAGCAATTTTCATGCCTCAGCCTCCCAAGTAGCTGGGATTACAGGCACCTGCCACCATGCCCAGCTAATTTTTGTATTTTTAGTAGATACTGGGTTTCACCATGCTTGCAGGCTGGTCTCGAACTCCTGACCTCAAGTGATCCGCTTGCCTCGGCCTCCCAAAGTGCTGGGATTACAGGCGTGAGCCACCGCAGCTGGCCTGCCGTGCCTATTCTTGATGTCTGTGGGCCCCAGGAGTGTTCAGGGGGGCCTCTGTCAAGCTTGCTGTGGAGCTCAGAGAATCTTCCTTGGAGAAGCAAGATGTGTGTGCGCACACACACACACACACACACCCCCCACACACTCAGCACTCAAGCGCGGAGACTGCCTCAGGGGAGACAGTGTCTGCAGGAACCAGACTCCACAGCCTCCCCAGGGACTCGTCATCGCGTCTCTCATCAGGCGTGTCACTTGTCAGGCGCGGCTCTAGCTCAGCGCAACTCACCCCCTCACTCACGCTGTAGGAAGGGCCTCTGAGGGGAGTGGGCTCTGCGGAATTTCCAGGCAGGCGCCGCTTGTCTTGTCTTTGGCAATTTCTTGGCCTGGCCCCAGAAACCGTAATGAGCCATGGGTATGAAAAACGGCCACCAAGGTGGTTATCGGAGGTGCCCATGGAGGGATTTGGGTGTCATTCGTGTAAGTTTCAGCAATTCCTGGAGAGTAGCAGGTTTGAGCCGGACTTGCTCTTCCCTTTTTGTACAAAAGAAAGGAAGAAAAAAGGAAAAGGATCTGGGGTCAGTCAGGCAGAGATGGGGAGGGGGGTGGGTGTGGGGGAGGTCTCCTGGGGGCAATGGCCTTTAGCTTCCAAGGGCTTCAGTCCTGCTCCAAAGGGTCTCTATAGAAGGGGAGCCCCTATAACCACTTTTGGCTTGTGAACCTCTCATCCTAACTCAGTAGGAACCTTGTCTTTCTTCCCCGAGCGATTCTACTCCTCCGGCTCTCACACTGCAATCCCTGCCACAGCTCAGAGTGGCGGAGCCTGTGGCCCAGTCTTTACAGTCAGTCTCTCTGGGTATCTCCATCTCTATTGTCTCCGGCGGAAAGGCCTGGATCTAAGCAAGCACACACTTCTCAATTAGAAATGTAGTGAGCATCTGCCGGATGTAAGCACTGAGTTCTAGAATGTCTCTAGAAAGAGACAGAGCAAATGCATGAACACACGCTGGGCCAGACTGTGCAGCAACACGCTGAGCTGTGATGTGGCATCTGGTGCGACATGTTCTTCCCAGGCTCCCAGCCCAGCCAGTGGAAGCCCCTAACCCCTGCCCCCTCCTTTTGATTCCTCTGCTTCCTGACCTGGCCCTCTGTACTCAGGAGTCTCTGGCCATACATGAGGAGCTGTTCCTCAGTCAGCCACAGGATTAGACCCATGAGGGGTGTTTTGGGGCTGGCTCCAGCGCACAAGAGCCCAGCCAACTGTGCACAGCTCTTCCTACCTCTGTGTTCAGTAACGACAAGTCTGAAGCTTGGAATTGGCTAGAGTAGGAGGGTTTGCTCTATGGAAACTGGCAAACACTAGAAATCAGGACTTTCCCCCAGAGAGCCAGTTAAACATTTACCAGCATACCACTGGTTAGATCCCACAACACGCAGCTGAGGGGGCACTGCCAATGACCACATCCTCTCCCCAAGGGGGCTGAGACTGCACCTTCATTGTGAACAGGTGCAGGTCCAGGCACAGGTCAAGCAGACCTGGAGTGGGCCCCTCTGCTCACCACCAAAAACCTTCTCCAGAGGCAGTCTGGTAGGACTATTTACCTAAGCAGTCCTCAGGTATTCCAACCCCCTGGCTGCAAACATTAGTTTTCAGGCTTTTGAGCTGAGACCACAAATCACTTTGCAAGCCAGAGAAAAAGTCTACTTTTTGCCTTGGGCATCTTGGACAGGAAGTCAGGCTGTGGCAAAGAAGGGCATCAAACATTGGGGCACCAGATCATCATGGGAATCAGATGATCACAGTAGCTGTGGAAATGAAGGTTCCTGGTGAATCTACGTCATTTGCCTAAGATCACTCAGGTGCTGATCAAAGCCCCCATACTGGAATCCTAATCTGTTTATCCTCAATCCAGTGCTTGCCTGGTCACAGTGTGGCAGGCAGGTTCCTTGGCACAGGTAAATCCTGGCACCGGTGTGTGCCTACGTGTCCCAAAGCCACAGAGATGAAAAAACTAAGGCCTGGAGGACTCTTGAGATGACATGCTCCAGTCCCCCTCATTTGCTTGGCCACTGTCTCCAGGACAACTTTGCCCCAACCAGCCCCTAAAGGGTTACAGTACAAGAGTTGAGCAGCTGAGTTTTGGAGTTAGGCATGCCTAGGCCTGATTTTGAATTCCATCAAGCCCTGGTGGTATGACCTTGTGCAAGTAATTTATCCTCTCTGAGCCCCCATTCTCATCTGTCAAGTGAAGATAATAACGGTGCTTACCTCATGGGACTGCTGGGAGGGTTAGTGAGACAATGTGTGGCAAGTGTTTAACAGGGGACTCAGTAAGGGGAAAGTGTGTGTGTCAGTAATTCTGCGCTGTGCCAGTTGGGTCCTCCAAGAAGCAAATGTTAAGATGGAATTAGACATGCAAGAAGTTTACTGGGGGAAATGCTTATGGAAGATGAAGTGAGGAGGGAGCAGGAGGAGGTGAGGAGGGCCTTCAGGCCAGGAAGCAGGTCTGACTCCTATGAAGGGAGAGAAGAAGGAAGGAGGGGCCGGTAGGGAAAGCCTCACCCCTCAGTGCAGCTCAGAGAGTCTCAGCCAGGTCCATGGGGAGTTCTAGTGTAAAGATCACCCAGAGAAGTGATCTAACCTGGATTGGCCATATTCAGTCACTGGAAGTGCATGGCCTTGCCCTAAAAGCTGAGGCAGAGCCTGAAGGCACCCATGGCTGGAGGTTGTCAACTAATTGCACTTCTTGCAGAAAGTTCTGTGTGCAAGAGAGATCTGAGCAATGGATCTCTGAGACCACCGTGGTCCCTTCCAAGCTTCCTTGTAGAGTTCCCTTCTCATGCAAATGGGTAAACAAAAGGCCTCAAAGCTGAACAGGTTCAACTTCAACAGATTGAAGGTAAAATGCATGGCCCCCAAGGCAAGCCCCTTTCCTCTGGGCCTCACTCTGTCCCCAGCCTGGTTTCTGGCAGCCCTCCTTCTCTCACCCCTTCTGCCCAGTCTGCATTTCTTCCTGCTCATTGCCACTGCATGTCTGAGTTTTTGCTCATGATGTCTTTCTCCCCGGAATAATCTCCCGACTTGCTCACCTGGTAAACTCATTTTGTCTTTTCAGATCCCCTGGAGATGTCACCTTCTTTGTGAAGCCTTTACCAACCTCCAGCTCCCACCCACCCACTGGGTCCTCCACTGAAGCATCTGTCACTTACTTGTTAACTACAGTTTCCCCCTTAGGGCTTTTCTTCAACAAATATTTACTGACCACCCATCACGTGCCTGGCACAAGCACAGGAATGTGATGATGGGCATGGGAGCTTGGCTTCTACCCTCACGGGATAACCAGTCTGCAGAGAAGCCTGGTAATTAAACAGGCAATGGCAAGAAACTGACATGTACAGTCCCAGAGATTGTTTAGAGCACCACGGGGACACATGGCAAAGACAACCAATCTCTTCTGGGATGGGGGTGCCCGGTAGGGCTTCCTGGAAAAAGTAACTTTTTACCTTGACGCTTCCAAGGTGATCAGAATTCATTATGTGGGGAGGGGCTGGGAAGGTGGGGAAGAAAACGACATTCACAAAGACCTAGGGCATGGACAAGGTGCGGGTGTGGAAGAAGAGGCAGTGGCGACAAGCAGTGGCGACAAATCCATGAAGAAGTTTGGCTGTGAAGGACCAGAGAAAAATGCAGTGGGGTGGGTGGGGGTGGAGTGGGAGGTAGCAGGAGATGAGAGAGAAGGACTTGTGAATGGCTGATGGGGAGGGTGAAGCTCAGGACCTGGGAGAGGGCAGGACTAATCTCTGGAGTTGCACTGTACAATACAGTAGCCACTAGCTGCGTTCAACTACCTAAACGAACTAAGATAAAATAATTTATCTCCTTGGTGGTACTGGCCACATTTTAAGCGCTCCGTAGTCACAGGTGGCTAGTGGCTACTCTATTGGACAGCACAGAGATGGAACAGTTCCATCACTGCAACTGTTGTGCAGTGCTGCCCTAGAGTTTGAGCGGCTAGCACCCAGAGCCCAAGAGTGGGATTGGCCTCAAGATGGGTGGAAAGACACCTGGAACCAGAGGGTAGGCAGACAAGATGCTGTGGACAGACGTGTGATGGCAACATGCTGGGGTGGGGGAGGTCATGATTTCTGTGAAGCGGGGTGTGGGGATGAAGTCAGCTGAGTGGAGAATGAGGGAAGCAACTGTGTGTCCAGAGCTGAGCAGGAAGATGCAGGATTCGCAGGGCTGGTGGTGGTGCTACCGCTTAGCAAGGCTGAGTGATTTCCTCCTGCTGGGCTAGGCCTCCCAGGAGCAAGCCCAAAGGAGGGCAGGAGGGCCTGTTGGATTTATAGTGGGCTGATGTTTATCCAGGCTGTGCTATTGGGACGGGGGAGCTGAGGATCCTCAAAAAGGTGGCTGCAGGGATGGAGCACAGAGCTTAGAGCCTCAGAAGAGAGTTCACTTTGTGTACTGTGACAAGGAGGTTCGTGGTGTGCCCAGGTAATAGAAGACTGAAGAGAAGTCAGTGGAATGGGGGATTCAGCTCTCTATTGGGTAGCAAACTACCCCAAAACTTAGTGACTTACATCAGCATTTAGTTTGTTCATGAATCTGCTACTTGGCTGTACTCAGCAGGGATAATTTGTGCTTCACTGAGTGTCAGCTGGGTAGCTTGAATGGTTATGCAACTTGGCATCAACTGAGGTGGCTCAAAGGCCGGAATTGGAATCATTTGAAGGCTTGCTCTTTCACCTATCTGGTGGCTGGTGCTAGGTGGTGGCTAGGACATTAGCTAGGGCTATTGACTGGAACACCTACACTTGGCCTCTACATGTGGTCTGGGCTTCCTTACAAGGGTGCCAGTCCCAAGAGAAAAAGAGAGAAGGAAGCCATGTAATCATTTATGACTTAGACTAGGATGTATGTGGCCACATTCTGTCCATGGAGGCAGTCACAAAGGCCCACCCAGGTTCAAGTGGAGGGGAAACAGACTTCTCTTGAAGGGGGTAGAGGCACAGTGCTGGAATAGTATGTGGGACCAGAAACATTGCTGTGGCCATTATTTGGAAAACACAATATGCCACAGAGCCCAATAAGTGAAAAGCCAAAGTCTTATCCTCTCTCAGGAGAGGAGAGGAAGAGGTTTCACCAGGTTCAAATTGCTTCAATTTGTTCATGCAACTAATATTTACTGAGCACCTATTATGTTCCAAGTTCTGTTTTAGGTGCTGAGGATACAAGATGGATAAAAATCCCAGTCCTTGTGGGGATGACATAGCAGTGGGGGAAGAATCACAATAAACAAACAAGCAAGTGTTGGCTGGGTGTGGTGGCTCATGCCTGTAATCCCAGCACTTTGGGAGGCCGAGGCGGGTGGATCACCTGAGGTCAGGAGTTTGAGACCAGCCTGGACAACATGGAGAAACCCCGTCTCTACTACAAATACAAAAATTTAGCCCTGCGTGGTGGCGGGTGCCTGTAATCCCAGCTACTCGGGAGGTTGAGGCAGGAGAATCGCTTGAACCCGGGAGAAGGAGGTTGCAGTGAGCTGAGATCGTGCCATTGCACTTCAGCCTGGGCAGCAAGAGCAAAACTCCGTCTCAAAAAACAAACAAAAAAAACCAAGCAAGTGTTTATTACGTTAGGTGATGCTAAATGTTATGCAGAAATCACAGCCAACAACAGAAAGTGAGCAGATGAAGGAAGGAGGGTAGGTGGAGCAGCTTGGGCTTCCCAGGATCTGCTCTCCGCAGGGTGGAAGGAGGAAAGTCTGCAAACTGCAGGAAGGAGTGGGAAGATTTGACCATTCCTTTTAATGTTGTATCCCAGCAGCCTAGCTTGTAGAGCTGGATAAACTTCTGCAAGCTGTAAGAAAAAGGGTCCTTCAGGCACTGAGTCCTTGCCCAAGGTCACCAGCTAGTTAGAAGCAGTGCACGAAGGGCCTGCAAAACAGAGGGCACATTTCACCCCTGACGTAGGAGGACTTGTGCATCCTGTCCAGTTTCTGAGCTAAACATTCCAGAGGGCTTCTTGGAAACTGGTGCCCCCAGGGAGAGTGTCTGTGCTCGCAAGATTCTGTACCTTCAGAAAGCCGAAGGGTCCCAGCTGGAGCCAGTCCGAGATGGAGCGGGCTCAGGAAGGAAAGAACGTGGGGATTTAATTGGACTCAGCGAACCCTTCCCGGACCAGCCGGTGTAAACTCTCGGAGGCTGTCGCCTGTGCCCGGTTCTCCTCCCGGCCTGGGGCGCTTGGCAGAAACGCAGTCACGGAGAAGGGGTGAGGGTGGCAATCCGGGGTCTGCCCTCCCCGACACCTCCCTGCTAACCCACCCTGGCTGAAAGGCCACGGGGACCAGGCTGCTGGGCATAGTGTGAGGACAAGAAGGAATGGAGGGCTCGGGACAGCCGGGACACGCGGGGGAGGTGTTTGGGGACGGGGAGTAGGAGTGTTCCGAGAGGGGAGCTCGGGCGCCGGGGTCTGGGAAGGAGCTTGGGGTTGGAGTGTCCGGGGTGGGGGTAGGCCGGAGGAGGGGTGGTGTCACGGAGTGGCGGGGCGGCGAACTCCCCAGGCGAGGCTGAGGCGGCGTGGGGGGCCTTTGGTGGTGGCGGGGATTCGGGCCCCCGAGGCATCTCTGACCACAAAGGGCCGGGGAGCGCGGCCCGGCGGTCTCAGCGAGCCGTATTGATCGAAGGGCGGGCGCAGCGAACGCGCCGAGAGCGGCTCCATCCATTAGGGCCGCTGTTCGCCTCCAATTAGAAAAAAAATCATTACTCAGCAGCCAGCAGCGGCCTGCGCGCCGCCTGGGACCGCCTGTGAGCGAGCGAGCCAGCGAGGGAATGGCGGGCCTCCCCCACCCCCGCGCTCCCACCCTCAGCCCCCGGCGCCCCGCCTCCCCTGGCCCTAATGACAACTATTAGAACTGCCTCCCCGCACCCACCGCCCGGTGAGCACAAAAGCGCGAGATTCATTTGGTAATCGGGGTAATTACAGCGGGGCGCGGGGGCGCACGCGGCGATGGCTGGCGCGCCGGCGGAATGCTAAGGGGCCGGGCGCGCCGCCCGCTCTCACCCCGCCGCCCTCCCTGCCCGGCCTAGCCCAAGCGGCGCCCGGGGCCGCGTCTCTCCTCGCCTAAGCCCTCCCCGCTGCCGTCGCGGCAAGGGGGCTGCCCCGGGGCTCCCGGGAGCGGGAGGAGAAGCCCCCCGCCCCCCGCCACGGGCCCTCTCGTCCTAGCCCTCGGCAGCGCGGCCTGCGGCGCCCCGGACAAGATTTGCCACGTCCGGGAGCCGGAGAACCCCTCGGAGGTCCGGCCGCATAATAAATACTGAGTGCAGTGTATTTACTCTGCGGCCCCGGGTTAATTTACACGCCCGCTCCGCGCCGTGCGCCCTCCCCCGCGCGCGCCCTGGCCTTGCGTTCCTATTTACAGGCGCAAGGCGCAGTCCCTCGAGAGGGCTTTTTTCTTTTTCTTTCTTTTCTTCTTCTTGTTTTTTTTTCTTTTTTTTTTTTTTTGAGCTTTAGGATGGATGCAACGTGTCATTAAACCTGAAAGGAACTGTTACTTATCAGTAATGGTGTTTTCCACAGGCCTTTTTCCTCACCTGTGCGGGCACAGGTACCACCTGGGTGGTGGATGCGGGGCGGGGGTGCCAGGAGGCCTGGGTGGGGATAAACTGTGTGCGGGCCTAGCCAGAGGTGGCCAGGGCACCGCTGAAGGCACCCTCTCCAAGCTCCGGGAACCCGAGGGCCTCTCCTCCACTTGGAGGCACGGTGCTGCACCCCCGTTGGGGGAGGGGGTTCCCCTTGCAGAGCTGCCTAGAACAGCAGTGTGTTAGGAGACGCCTCCGAAGAGCCTCCTCCTCCTTAGCTGGCAAGAAACGCAGACTCTCGGCAGTGTCATTCTTGCAGCAGAAAGGCCCTGTGTGACTGCAGCACTCGGAGCAGCCGCCTTATCTGGGGCGGTTTCCCATCTGCCTCCCTGGGCGCAGGATTGCCTTCCTGCACAGGACTTATCTTGTCGGGAAGCAGAGCTGTGTGCTAGAGGCAGGCCCAGCAAATGGAATGCTCGCTCGGTCTTGTGTTCTTAATGACCCATAAAAGAGTCCTCAGAGGTGAAAAACAAAACCCTCCACCCCCTTAACCCTTTCTGTGCCCATCCTGGTCTGGGAGATTTCTTAATCCTGCTGCGCCGTCACACGAACTCCTCTCTGGATTTTATCCTGCGGCTGCCCGGTCCAACTCAGCTTCACCGGGCCGACTTTCGTCTGGCCTCCTACCGCGGACTGGGGTGGGGAGGCGGAGCCCTGCAAGAGCTTGAAGTAGGGCTGCAAATCCCTGAAAGAGAGGGCAAAATTCTGCGTAGGTATGCATTTTTCCGAGGGGAGAGTTCTTAAAGGGATCTGAGACAGCCCCAAAGGTTAAGAACCACCTACCAGCCATTTGACCTTGTTGAAATCTGATCTCGGAGCCCAGCTTCATTATCAGAAAGAATGAGAATACCCCAAAGCGGTCGTTGTGATTAAAATAGTGAGATAATGCTTTAATATTTGTAAACTGTACAGGCTTCTTCAAAGATAAATTGCTAATGATGCCAAAGATGGCTGTGTGTGTGTGTGCGTGTGTGCACGTGTGAGTGCACGTATTTGTGAGGTGATAGTGCAGGGGAAGTGTCCGGGGAGTCACTGGGATTATATTCTTTGTCCTGAGACCACCCTCCCCCCCGCGCCTCACCATTTCTCTCTTCCTCAGGACCAAGTGGGGTTGATCTGGAATGTTGCACCTCCCTTTTTAGAATCAGGAAGGCTGAGTGGGGGAGATGGGCAGCAAGATCTTCCTGCTGAAGCCCCTCTGGTCCTCAGGAGACCCATGGCCCCCTTGGGCACACAGCAGCCATCTGCACGGAGTCGGTGCCCACCACATCTTTGTGGAATAACGGAATCCATGACTGGATAGCTCAGTGGTCTCAGGCCAGGCCCACGTCCCTTCTGTACTTGCAAGTAGAAAAGGACTCTGGACCATTTCCAACTGGAATGTGTCTGTCTCTGGTGATGGAGGCCCTTTGGTATCTTTTTTGATTCCATGTCTACCTTCTAGGAGCTCAAAGACTGAAATAACCAGAATCCAGGGTGTCATCCACACACTAAGAAGCTACAACAGAGAAAAATTTGACTGAGGTCATGAGACCAGAGTTCAGAGTTCCCCTCGCTGATACCCCCTTGCCCCCACACAAAAAAACAATGGCAGCCATGCAAGGGCACTTCTCAGACCTGCCTTTAGCGGAAAAGTTTCCGGGAGAAGTGTCTTGGTCTGCTACCCTCTGTCTTTGGTACTTTCGGGATCTGCTGCAGCATTCTTGCTGAGGCCACCCTCCCCAGGCTGTTCCCGCAGGATGACAGAGCATAGCAGGGTGACTAGAGCTGGGTCATTACTGCCTGACACGGGAAGTTTCTGGTGGGCAGTCTGTGCTCTGGGTCTCCCCATCGGCCTGGATGAGACTTTCTCAGAGCTGCGCTGCCGGCTGAGGCTCTGTCTACCCACCCCTCCTTCCTTCCCCTCTCCTTCCGCAGGGATCAGACCTGCCTCCTGGTCTGAAGCCCCCTCACCCCTGCTCCCTCCCCCTTTATCCTTCTTAGAAATCTCCCCCAATACATCTCTCACACTTATTCTCTCTTGGTGTCCGATACCTGGAGAACTCAAATTGCTGCGGGGACCAACAAGCAGACTCCCATGCCCTCCGGTATTTTAGGCAGGACCCTTGTGTGCGCAGGAGCTTGTAAAGAGCCAAGGGTGGAGCTAGGAGCCGTCAGCTACTCCTTTACCCTGTTCCAGAAGGTTCCAGGTTCTAGACACTCCCGTGTACCCATCTAGGGCTAGGTGGCCAGTTGTCACACTTTGACAGTAATGCTGCTCATGACTTGTATTTATTCTTCAAGTTGCTCCTGGGTATATTAGGGCCCATCTCTGCCCAGGTTCCTTGCCAGCAAAAAGGTTGGTTCTTACCCACCAGCTTGCCCTGTTGCTCTGGGAAGTCAGTCCCACGGCCAGACCGCCCTCTTTTCACACGACCACTCTGAGCACCAAAGTGATAGCCAAATGCCAACCCTGCAAATCTGTACATGGAATCAGAGGCTCTCCAGACTGACTTCTAAAGGTGCATGGGTAGGGCAAGCCAGGAGACTGGGGAGCCCTGCTCAGTCAGAGACACAGATGACACCAAATCAGATGGAGGAGGAAAAGCATCACTGGAAAACAAAGGAAATGCTAGAGTTCGCTGCTGCTCGAGAAAAAGCAGTCATCAGCCCAAAGATGGATGAAGTGGAGGGCTGTTTTTTTTTTTTTAAGGCGGGGGCAGAGGTCATTAGCTTGAAGAATGTGTCATATTTGACATCAGGAGGGTGGTTATGTGAGGCTGGAAAGCAAAGTCTGGTCCGTTCCCTCTCTGGCCAGGGAGATACTATTCGCTGGGGAGAAAGGACAGACCCTCAACTAGGGGAGAGTGGCATGGAGGAATGTGTCCCCCAACCTTTCTAGAAGACAATAAATCTGTGAATTCTTACTTTTCACTGGCAGGGCTGAAGGTTCATGGAACTGAGGCCAGCATCCAGTGGTGGCCTGGGCTGTAGAACTTCAGAAACAGCTAGTGCTACCCCTGTAGGTGAATTGTTAAACTTTACTTGGCAGCACTAGGCTGTAGCTTCATGGACAGGGGTTTCGGGAACGGTGCCTTTGGTCACAGGGAGTCAGGGTTATCTACAAACCCTCCTGTTTCTGGGAAACCAGCCTGAAGTCCTCAAGCCCTCTGCAGCTGGAGGCCACTGGGCGCTGTGGTTCTGCCAGCTTTGGGGTGAGCAGAGGCAGAGACGATGAGGGAGAAACTCTATGAGGACAACGCCTGCCCAGCCTTACATCGCTTACAGATGGAAGGATGCAAACAGCAGCATGCCAAGCCTTCAGAGAGCTGGGAGCTCTGCCTGATTCAGGGCAGCTCTGATTCAGAGCTCTGAGTGTGTTGTCACCCGGTGTCCTCAGGATGAAAGGCCCGCTTCGGGGGCTCCTCTAGTCCATCCCTCCCGGCTCCACCACCTCAAACTCTGCCTTCCAGCAGCAACTTCTTCCAGTTCTCCAGGCTTTGCGAGGCTTTTGCTGGGGCTGTACCCTCAAGCCTAAAACCCTCTCCTATCTGACTCCTACTCATCCTTTCGCTTTCAGCTTAAGCTCCAGGAAGTATGGGCAACCCCCACAGTAAACAAAGCCAAATGTTTTCTTTATCTGGAGCCTTTACTATGCTAATGTACATTGTGAATCTTCCGGAGGTTGGTGGGTGGGGGGCAGTGGAGAGGCCGCCAATCTTTCCAGAAGTGTTTGGCCGCAAGAGGCCTTCTACCCCCACATCTATTAACCCTCTCCCAGAACGAGGTGAGGAGGAGGAGCTTGGGAAATGCTCCTCCAAGAGAAGCAGAGAGGAGTCAAAACCCCTCTTGGGGGGAGGTACAGTCCCTTCTGCCCTCCTGGACCCTGCGGATAAACTGACCTCCTGGAAGGAGAAACCAGAATAGCAGCCCAATCTCTTGTTAATGCAGCTGCAGGGTCAGATGCAAGTTTGGGGGCCTAAAACTTACATGAATTTTGGCACCTTCTTGAAGAAAAACAGTGCAGAGGTATAATTGATAACTGCTAGCACCCTACCAGGGCTTTGGAAGGGGACTGTGAGAGTCAAGGCCCTGAACTTTAAGCTTTATTAGCCTTGAGGTAAAGTCCACACCTGTGCTAAGAGGCTTAATTCTGGACATAGGTGTAGCTAAGACACATCCCTGTCCACATCATGTTTAGATCAAGTGGACGGTCTTGGATGGCTCTCCTTTGACTCCGGTATAGCTCTGCCAGGCTCTGGCTAGTCTGCCTGCCTCTAGGCCCACAGTCAGCCTGTGGTTTGTTCTACTGAGCCAGCCATGCAGGTGAGTGATCTCTGGCACATTCTCTTCAAGCCAGCAGACTGGTAGGGGCAGCATCATATTGGCTGGGCAGATCTATTTGCCTTCCCCCAACCCCATCCACTTTCTGTGCCCAGGAGGCTGATCCTTGATCCTTGTGGACTGGATCCCTTGGGCTGCCCTGATCACTGGCTTCTGGTTGGCTTGGCCAATGGGAGGCAGGTAGGAGGAGTCAGAGGTTGGGTATTTATTTCCACAGCTGGGCTGCCCTTTTGGTGGTGGCTGCATTCCTTGTCCCATAGCAGCCCTCACCTACAGCTCTTTCCAGGTTCTGCTAACAGCACCCACCCCTGGTCCCCTCAGTCCAGGGAGTGGTGGCAGCTTCCCACTGTTGCTAGTCCCAGGGTGCTTCCCTATCTCTTGTGGTTTCTGTAATCTGCCCACAACTCTGTAAACAGTCCCTTTACTAAACTCTTGTCAATTAACCTTCTTGCTGAGTCTTCCATCCATTGCTACCGGGGCCCTGACTCACAGCACAAGTGGTACTCATGGGCAGTCCCTAAGTCATCCCACCAATCACAGACAAGATATACTGAGTTCCCCACTGGTCAATTTGAATATGCAAATGTTAGGCATCTGTCCCTCGGGGTAAGCTTTCCACAGCAGTCTAGAGCTTGGCGGTGGACTCCCTGATTCACCCATCTGCACTGTGGCACTTAGCACTAAACTGTGTGTGGGGGCTCCTCCTTCCTCAGTGTTCAGATTAGGTTATGGGAAGAACATAACCCCCTCCTCCCCCAACATTCTGTGTTGTTTTGGGTGAGAGTGGACATTATAATTTTGGGGAATGTGATAGAACTGCCCAGAGTACATGAAATCAGCCACATAAATTATTGAACTTAAATGATGGTTCCAGTGATGTGCTAGTAAATGTTTAACAACTGGCTCCCTGCCCCCCAAGCTCTGGTAGTATCTGTTGATTTCCATGATGCAAATACTCCTACCACAGCCAGTCTCAAGCTGCCCACGTGATGGTGCTGACCATGGAGTTGAAAAGACACGGGCACACCGTTACATAGTCTGTCTTTCCTTCCTTCCTTCCTTCCTTCCTTCCTTCCTTCCTTCCTTCCTTCCTTCCTTCCTTCCTTCCTTCCTTCCTTCCTTCCTTCCTTCCTTCCTTCCTTCCTTCCTTCCTTTCTTTCTTTCTTTCTTTCTTTCTTTCTTTTTTTTTTGAGACGGAGTCTCACTCTCTCACCCAGGCTGGAGTGCAATGGTGTGGTCTTGGCTCACTGCAACCTCCGCCTCCTGGGTTCAAGTGATTCTCCTGCCTCAACCTCTTGAGTAGCTGGGACTACAGGTGCCTGCCACCACACCCGGCTAATTTTTGTATTTTTAGTAGAGACGGGGTTTCACTATGTTAGCCAGGCTGGTCTCGAACTTCTGACCTCGTGATCCGCCTGCCTCGGCCTTCCAAAGTGCTGTGATTACAGGCGTGAGCCACTGCGCCCTGCCTTTTACGTAGTATTTCTACCACACAGTCATGAAAGGGTAGATAACCTCATGAGAGTACGTAATAGTAAACTGTAGCAAAGCAGTCAGGAAGGTGTGAGTTTTCAGTATTTATTACCTTTGTTTTAAATATGACTCCATTTTAGGCCGGGCACGGTGGCTCAAGCCTGTAATCCCAGCACTTTGGGAGGCCGAGATGGGCGGATCACGAGGTCAGGAGATGGAGACCATCCTGGCTAACACAGTGAAACCCCGTCTCTACTAAAAATACAAAAACTTAGCCGGGCGAGGTGGTGGGCGCCTGTAGTCCCAGCTACTCGGGAGGCTGAGGCAGGAGAATGGCGTGAACCCGGGAGGCGGAGCTTGCAGTGAGCTGAGATCCGGCCACTGCACTCCAGCCTGGGTGACAGAGCGAGACTCCGTCTCAAAAAAAAAAAAAAAAAAAAAAAAAAAAATATGACTCCATTTTAAATTCTAATTATTTTAATTATAATTCTATTTTTTATTTTACTTCTTTTAATTTTTATCAATGGCTATGTTTAGTAACCAGTTGGCAAAAATTCCTGAAAATTTGGTGATCTGATCTCACACACCAGTCCCCTTTGGCTCCAGCACACCATGGAAGGGTTCTACTGGCTCTGTGGCAATGGAAAGAAAAATCAGTTTTCAAGAGAGAAAACAAAAACAAAGAAAAGCTACGAGTATTTCAATTGCGCCACCTTGTGGCGCCACCTAACAGTACTATGCCCCCATGACCCATTTTGGTCATGCTCCCCCCATTTTGGTCATGCTGTGTCTCTACCTGGGGTGCCCAAACATCCTGGTTTGCCTGGAACACCTCGTTGTTTATACCTACTACCCTGGTTTAACGATAAAAACACCCTTTTACTTTCTCAAAAGTATCCTAGTTTGAACAATAAATGATATGGTTACCTAACCTATACCCCAGTAGACTATAACTAGCTTGAGGGTAGGGACTGTCTTGTTTACCATCACATCCCTCAGACCAGGGAGGCATTCAACCAGTATTTGTGAAAAGAGCAGTGAAAGTTAAGGCTACAGAAACAGTTTCCCTGCCTTGTTGGTTACACTGATAACCACTGGGATTTGGAAATCTTTACGCTGTGCAGAGATTTTTAGTGTAATGTGATTGGCCCTGTAATCCCTGACCCCGTCGTCCCCATGCACAAAAAGCCAGCCTGATAGACGTCAGAGCCTCGTCTCCCAGGGAGCGTGCGGCAGCCAGAGGGTGTTGGTCTGGCCATCTGGTGCAGGAACAGTCGAGCAGTGTGGGAGCCCAGCTGGCACGGGAATCCTTGGCTGTCCCCGGCAAACAGCATGGGGAGGAGAGCTGTGGGATCAATAGTAATTTCCTTCAGAAGAACGGCGATGTAGTGCAGTTGGCAATGGCATTGGGCTTTCCCTGGCACAGAGGCTTCTAAATGCGCTTGGCCCTCTTAGCTAGGAAGTGGACTTACAGCAGAACACTGGACAGGGAAGGGAACAAGGACAGGACTTTCTTGGCCTGAGCCCAAGAGAGGTTGCCAGGTTGGCTGTGGGAGCAAGCTTTCTCTGTGCTTGTATGTCATCGGCAGAAGCAACGTAGACACTTTGAGGCACTGATAGAGAGGAAATTGTGGAAGCTGGAACATTCCCGTGGGCCTGCTGGCACCTCCCATGCAACATCCATCTACTCAGCACCTAAGGGAGGCTTCTTTGTGCCGGGAACAGGTGGTAAAGGTGATCTCCATTTCTCACTGTCTAGAGATGGAGGGTAAGGAGTTATCTGACATTTCTGAAGCAGGGCCATCATTGCGGATGGAAATAGTGGCGAGTCTAGGGGCTCAGGGAGTGTCTAGGAGTTCAGAAAGAATGGGCCAGGCTTGAGCTGCCAACCGAAGCATGAGCAGGAGTTTTGTTGGACAGGATGGTGGATGCATGGGCACACCACATAACTACCCCCTTCAAAAGTTTGGGTGGGGACCGCTGCCCACTTGGAATTGTCCTTAGCTGATAGGAGCTGGCTGAGCTGCCTTGCCCAAGGGAGCACCCTGCCACCTTCTGGGAGGGCAACTCATTCAATGACTAGTTTATAGGCAGGAGAGACTATGCAAGGGTTCACCCCCTTGCCTCAGTTCAGGACATCTCTGAAGGGCCATCCCAGCCCCAGAACTTTCCTTAGGGTTGTCTGAGGCCTCTGTTGCAACTGCACAGGGAAGTTCAGCTTCTCCCTCTGCCCTATACTGCAGCCCTTCCTCCCTCACAGGCATTGTTCCTGAGAGCAGCCTCCAATCAGGATCCTATACACCAGTCACCATCTCAGGGTCCATCTCCCACGAAGCCTGGCATAAGCCAAGGAGGGAGGGCTAGCTCTTCTCGGGGAGACAAGCAGTCTGCAAATTGTGGCCTGGAGGGGGGACAAGCTGAGCAGGAGGGAGTGTCCATTCCTGTGGACCAAGCACAGGATAAAAAAAAAATCATCCTGAGAAGGAGATTCTTAATTCCTAAATTTTGGTGGTCAGGGAAGATTCATGGCATAAAGGTCTTGCGTTCCTGTGATTGTGACTGAGGTGTGCCCTGTGGCATTTCTTAATATAATTTATATGTTCCTGCATCAGATCAAGTTTTCTCCCAGCCTACTTTCTTAAGTTGCTCCTGTGCCCCAGTTTGGGCTGGAAAAGTGAGGAAGGGCAAGCGCTTTGGAAGCAGGTAGGCGTGTGTTTGCGTCCCTCACTTCCTAGTGGTAGAACTATGGGCAGATTCCTTTACCCTTCCGAGCCTATTTCCTCCCCACCTCACCTCATGTGAGATGGGGATGATGAGATAATGCCTATAAACACTTAGCACGGGGCCAGGCATGTAGTAAGCACTCAACAGACACCTTTATTTTCATTCCTGCCATTTTTGCTTCCTTTGCTCAAATTTGCACTCTTTTATCAGAGATGCTTGGTGAGGCTGGGCGCAGTGGCTCACACCTGTAATCCCAGGACTTTGGGAGGCTGAGGCCGGTGAATCACTTGAGCTTAGGAGTTGGAGACCAACCTGGCCAACATGGCAAAACCCCATCTCTACGAAAAATACAAAAATTAGCTGGGTGTGGTGGCATGCACCTGCAATCCCAGCTACTCAGGAGGCTGAGGGAGAGAATCGCTTGAACCTGGGAGGCAGATGTTGCAGTGAGCTGAGATCACGCTGCTGCACTCCAGCCTGGGCAACAGAGCGAGAGTCTGTCTCAAAAAAAAAAAAAAAAAAGAAAGAAAGAAAAGGAATGCTTGGTGAGTATCCATTTGGTGTGTGGGTAGGGGGAGGTGGGGGAAAGTGGCCGCGCAGTGGGGAGTGTTGATGGTTTTGATAGTTTTGGTAGGAGCAGAATATATAAACAGACCTTCACTTGAGTCCTTTAGAGATTCAGTCTAAAGCTATCCCACATATGGGACAGCCTAACAGAAGACACAAACTTGCCTTCATCTTCTCCATTTGTCAGAGGGGGAAAATGAGGTCTGGAGGGGAACTGATGCCTACGGTTACCAAATGACATCTGGAGACCCTGAGCCCCGGTCTTCCAGTGCCCCAGCCCTTGGCCCACCCGGTTTCCCCAGAAGGGACAGAAGAAGGCAACCGCTTTGGGGTGTGAGCAGAGCTGCCTCCTGGAGCCTCAAGCGCCAACCCCTGCTCCTGTTTGTTCCCAAGCTCACCAGAAGGGCACCTCCCTCCTCCCCACTGATGTCAGCCGATGACGTCTGGGCTGCATTCAGGCCATGCTGTCATTTGTCCCATGCTCATTCAGCTGATTAAAAGTCATCAATTGTTTTTTAAGCCACCAGCAGGCGAGCCACCAGGCGCCATTTGTTATTGCTCGGCCATGCTGTGAGATGCTGTTTAAACTCACTGAGCAAAGCTTTCGGAAACCAGAGGCCAAAAGCATTTTTGGAGGAAAGAAAATAGGAGAGAAATGAGTGGGCCCACATCTTTGCCAGAAGGAACAATCAGGCCAGGCAGCCGAGGGGCTGGTCCCCCTTTTAGCAGCTCCCACGCGATTCTTTTCAGGGGCCTTTCTCTTGGGGCCAGAGCCGCAGGGAGCCCACTTCATCTCTCTCCCTTCTGAAATAATCTCCACTGTGGATAACATTCATCTGGGGACTTTTTCTTTCTTTCTTTTTTTTTTTTTTTAACCTAGTCTCCCTACCTACAAGTTATCCTCTTGCTTTTTGGCTAGGTTAGTGTTCCTACAACACTACTCCATGCCACCCCTGCTCAAACACCTTCGATGGCTCCTCATTGCCTGTGGAATAAAGATTAAAGCTGTTGCCCAGCATTCGAGTTCTCCACAGTGTGGCTCAGATCCCTACCTCTGACCTTCCTTGTCACTATACTTCAGCCAAATCATACCTTTCAGCTCCCAGACATGACCCTTGCTCAGCTGTCTTTGTTCACAATGTTCCTTTTATTCGAAACGATATACTACTTCCCCAGCCCCAGCTCTCAGCATTTTGAACCCCAAGGATCTTCTGAAGAGTGTTTTGGAAATTCTCTCCTTGTGTCTTTATGGAGGCCACAGGTCCATATCCTCTTTGTGCCCTTTCAGTCACATGTGCAGTAGACACTATTGATGCCTTGCCCATGTCACCTTATGCTTACTATTTCTGTGCACACAGCTGCCAGCACCTGTATCCCTGTGCCTGGAGCCTGTCTCTGACCACCTGAGCCTTCTCTGTCAAGCAGAAGGTGCCAGGGGATTAATGCTCCCTGGGAGCAGCCCTCAACCAATGACTGATGGGAGCTGGTGGATGAATACCCCAGCTCCCTCACTCCATGGATGGAATATTCCCAAGTAATTGTTCTGTGCCAGCTCTCAGATCCCCAGTGAGACTGTGCCCCAGTTGCCCAGAGCAGTAACCAGCTCATTGGCCACCTTCCCTTCCCCGCCTCCTTCCAGATATACCACTTGTACTTAGACCCTTGTCTCAGGATCGGCTACTGGGGAACCCAAACGCAGACATGTCATTTTGTTTGTTCTGGTCCTTCGTCCTGCTGGACTAGCCCCAGATCCCCTGTAGGTCCCAACACGGTGCCTGGCCCATAGTAGGTACCTCATAGTAGGTACCAGTAAATATTGAATGACTTGAATCTGTATTAGAAGATCCTCTAAATGAAATATAACCAAATCCTGTTTTTCTGTGGATTGTTCTCTCTGCCCGCATATGCCAGGGCCATTCCCACTTCTGTGCTTTGGCCCTGCCACCCCCTGCCTGGCCCTCTCCTATGGAAATCTGTAAGACTTAGCTTTAGCCAGGCATAGTGGCTCATGGTTGTAATCCCAGGGACTTGGGAGGCTAAGGCGGGAAGATTGCTTAAGGCCAGGAGACTAGCCTGGGTAGATAACATGGTGAGACCCAGCCTCTACAAGAAATTTTAAAAATTATCTGGGCATGGTGGCATGTGCCTGTAGTCCCAGCTACTAGGGAGGCTGAGGCAGAAGGCTCTCTTGAGCCCAGGAGTTTGAGGCTGCAGTGAGCTATGATCGTGCCACTGCAGTCCAGCCTGGGTGATATTAATAGGATGAGACCTGGACTCTTAGAAAAAAAAAAAAAAAAAAAAAAAAAAAAAAAAAAGGCTTACCTTTAGCCTCAGCACTTCCCCACCTTGCCCCACCCCCAAGAACACCCTCTCTGCCGCAAGTCAGCCTACCCCGGTAGTTCCCTTCCCTGAATTGCTACTGAGCTTCAATAGTGCTGCCCGGCCTTGCACTTGCCGCTGATTTTGTTACATGCGTTCATTTTTTTCTTCATTGTGCTCTTCCATTCTCAAGGGTAAATCTCACAATCCCGAGGGCTTCCTGTTAGTCACGTCTCCTTCTGTCCCCAGGAGGAATTCGAAGATCTGACTCCATTATGAATCAGGGAAGATCAGTGTCATTGGCAAAAACAGCTTTTTTTTTTTTTTTTTTTTTTTCAGCCATGTCTCAAGAAACTTGCAAGTAAATGCAAGGCTTAGTTGTGTGTGGATGGGTGCAGGAGTTGTGGGGCGCACAGAGATGGGGGAGGAGGATCTGGTAGAGAGACCCTGTGGCCATGACCTGCCTTAGCCCCATAAGCTTTTGAGCCCTGTTCTTGAACTGGATATGTCTTGAGTCTCACGGGGGATCTCTCACCCAGCTCAATGCGGTCCGCCTTCAGGGGTCCCTGCCGGAGCCTGTCTGGATTAGGCAATCAGGAAAGCCAACCAACACTGGGGAGAAAGCCTTACATGGACAGGGCGTCCAAGATGTCCCCTGCGGGCCTCCTTCCTCATTTCCAAGTTTCCTTATTAGATGGCGGAAATGTGTCTTATTCAGTCAAGAAGGACCCAGGCCCAGGTGAAAGGGGCACGGTTAAGCTCTCTGGGCCCGGAATCACTCAAGCACCTGGAAGGAGCGTTCTCTCCCTTAGAGACAGTTTTCATTTCCACCTTGCTCAAAACAAAAGCCAGGCGGCTGGAAAAACAAACGCCTGTGCAGGAGTTCCTCTCATATCTATGCTGACTTTTCCAGACCACAGATTGGGACGTGCTGACGAACAGGCATGGGTAGATTTATGGCAGGAGATCAACATGAGATATCAGAGGCAGGAAGTGTGGCCTTCCAGTGCACAGGGGCTGGCTGTGTGTCCTCGGGGTGGGTGCTGGGCTGGTTGCATAAAGGCCACAGGAAGTGTCCCTCAGGCTCGGGGCATGGGTTTCTCTGCGGTGGCCTGAACTCCGAGAGGAGCATAAGAAGGGAAATGCCTTTCTTCTTTAGTGTGGAGTTGCTGTTACCCTGGAAACAGCCCTTCTGGCCTACAGGGCCTAATAACATTCCTCAAAGTTTTCAGGAGTTGTGAGTTTTGGAATGATGACATGAATGTGGCTTTGTAGGGGCAGAACTCTGCCTCCGGAGTTAGGCGCGCGAAGGAAAACACAGCAAAACAAAATGGAAAATGCAGCCTGTGGTTTAGAAAGACTTTGGGGTTGTAGAATCGTGGCTGTCGAATGGGAAACTTCTGTGCATCTTTTTCCTTCTTAGATGGTAACTCCTGAGGTGTCCTAGCAGAGTCAGAAGTAGGATTCAGGTTTGGGGATTTTAGAATGCTCTTGGCTATGTACAGGGTTCCTTATTTCTCAAACGGTAGCTCTGTGGATCTCTGCAGTTGTGTGGTTGGCTAGGAAAGCAGAAATTGTCATATTACAGAAATATTCAGTAATGAATTTTGCATGAAATTTGCCCCCACGCAGACATCCTTCCCTCCTTCCTTATCAGCTACCTACGTCCTGCCCTTCAGTTGCCAGGAAGCAGACCACAGCCCAATACGGTGCGGTGCAACTGTGAAGTCCTGAACTGCTGGATTTTCTGAAGTCAAATGAGGACGATGCCGGAGAATTACTTCCATCTCACGAAGAGTCACTAATTGGGATCCTGAGTGAGTTAGCTCAGTTCTCAGCCAAAGAGACGATCCATAGGCAGGAGGCATGATGGGAATTTCCAAAAGTGGACCCTTTGAAGAACAAAGAATCAAGAGAGACCCTTGGGATAGCTGATGAAGGCCTTGAACCTTTTTGCCAAAATGACCCTCTTTATGATGGTGTGTGAAAGTCAAGGGTGAATTGGAGGCTGTTCTGTCTCTAGATGATTTGGTCGGGGAAAAGAAAAGCTTTGAACTCCCAACAAAACTTGTTAGCACTTTGTTACTGCTAAGAGTGGTGCACAGTTGCACTTAGAAACTCCAGTTTCTTAAATATGAAATGACTTATTTTTTCCCCAGCTTCCGTGAAGTATGGTTCAACACAAAAATTGTATATATTTGAGCTATACAATGTTTGATGTATGTATACATTGCGAAATAATTAGGACAATCAAGCTAATTGACACATCCATCACCTCACATAGTTACCATTTTGTGTGTGGTGAGAACACTTGATATTTATTCTCTTAGCAAATTTATACAATACACTATTATTAACTATAGTCATCATTCTGTATATTAGATCTCCAGAACTTATTCATCCTTCATAACTGAAACTGTACCCTTTGACCAACATCCCATTTACCCCATGCCCCAGTCCTTGGCAGCCACCATTCTACTCTGTTTCTTTTTGAGATGAAGTCTTGCTCTGTCGCCGAGGTTGGAGTGCAGTGGTGCAATCTTGGCTCACTGCAACCTCTGCCTCCTGGGTTCAAGAGATTCTCTTGCCTCAGCCTCCTGAGTAACTAGGATTACAGGTGCCCACCACCGGGCCCAGCTAATTTTTTTTTTTTTTTTTAGTAGATGTGGGAGAGATGGGGTTTCACCATGTTGGCCAGGTGGGTCTCAAACTTTTGACCTCAGGTGATCTGCCAGTCCTGGTCACTCAGAGTACCGGGATTATAGGCGTGAGCCACGGTGTCCAGCCCATTCTGTTTCTATGAGTTCGACTTTTTTAGATTCCACATATAAATGAGACCAAAAATAACTTATTTTTATGATTCAAGTGTCATTTTTGAGATCAAGTCCCAGTTCAATTTTTTCCCCCTGTATTTACTTGGAAACTTTGGTCTCTGTTTCAGTTGGTTCACTATAAGTGGGCTTTCCCCATGTGGGTTGACCTCAGGTGACAAGGGTCTCCAGTATTTCCAGGAGCTGGCAAGCTTGGTGGCTTTGTTTCTCTTTGGTGGAGGGAGAGGATAAAGGCTCCAGAGGATGGAGTGGCATGGAACGGTAGTTGCCCTACGCAGGACAGGGGGGTACCATTTAGGGTTGGAGGCTCAGAAACAGTACATGTAAAACTGCCCAACTACCTGTTCAGCTTCCTTCACATCTCCCATACCAAATGCTGGAGAGGTTCTTCAAATGTCTCCCACCGTCTCCCTCCCTGTAGCACCTCTCCAATCCATAACCCCCTCTCCATCTCAGTATGCAGCGACTTCCTCCTGATTTGAAGGCGCAAACCCTTGCCCTCAAAATCCCCTATCACTCTCCTCCCTCCCTCCCTCCCTCCCTCCCTCCCTCCCTCCCTCCCTCCCTCTCTCTCTCTCTCTCTCTCTCTCTTCTTTCTTTCTTTCTTTCTTTCTTTCTTTCTTTCTTTCTTTCTTTCTTTCTTTCTTTCTTTCTTTCTTTCTTTCTTTCTTTCTCTTTCGTTCATTTTGAGACAGGGTCTTGCTCTGTCACCTAGGCTGGAGTGCAGTGGCACGTTCATAGGTCACTGCAGCCTCGACCTCCTGGGCTCAAGTGATCCTCCCTCCTCGGCCCCTCAAGTAGCTGGGACTACAGGTGTGCGCCACCACGCCCAGCTAATTTTTGTATTTTTTGGTAGAGACAGGGTGTATTAGTCTGTTCTCACACTGCTCTGAAGAAATACTCGAGACTGGGTAATTGATAAAGGAAAGAGATTTAATTGACTCACAGTTACGTGTGGCTGGGGAGGCCTCAGGAAACTTACAATCATGGCAGAAGGCACCTCTTCACAGAGTGGCAGGGGAGAGAATGAGTGCCCAGCGAAGGGGGAAGCCCTTTACAAAACCATCAGATCTCGTGAGAACTAACTTTCTGTCAGGAGAACAGCATGGAGGTAACTGCCCCCATGATTCAGTGATCTCTACCTGGTCCCTCCCACAACACGTGGGGATTATAGGAACTACAGCTCAAGATGAGATTTAGGTGGGGACACAGCCAAACCATATCCTGGGGTTTCACCATGTTGCCCAGGCTGGTGTTGAACTCCTGAGATCAAGTGATCTGCCCACCTCGGCCTCCCAAAATGCTGGAATTGGAGGCATGAACCAGTGCTCCCGGCCTCTCCCCTCTTTTATAGTCGACATCTTGTTGTTAGTAATGCCTGTTGGTCTTACCATCAAAACACTCCTAGGCTGGGGTTGTGGCTCATGCCTGGAATCCCAGCACTTTGGGAGGCTGAGACAAGAGGATCCCTTGAGCCCAGGAGTTTCAGACCAGCCTCGGCAACATAGTGAGACCCTGTCATTATTTTTGTACAAAACAAAACAAAGCAAAACCCAAAATCCCACTCCCAGACTGTTTTCATGGTTACCTGCCACCAGTCTGGGTGAGCCTGGCGTTCTCTGCTGATGACTTCTCTCTGGCCTCTCTGCTTCACTCCTGCCCCCTGAAGTTGAGATTCAATGAAGAAGCCAGTGTGCCCCTGTCATGTCATATCATTCCTCAGCTCAAAACCCTTGCAATTTCCCAGCTTATTCAGAGTAAAAGCAGCACTGACTGAAACACAGTGTCCTGTAAGGCCTATATGACCTAGTTCCCATCGCCTGTCTGACCTCAACCTCTATTCCCTCCTCCTTGCTCCCTCCCCTCCAGCCACACTGCCTGGAACATGGCAAGCCTGCCTCTGCCCGCTTCTGCCTCAGGGCCTTTGCACTTGTTCCTCCCCTGCCTGGAATGCTCCTCCCTCTGCCTAGAAAGCTCCTCCCCCCAGGTAATGCCTTCAGTCCTTCCCTTCAGGTCTTTGTGCAGATGTCAGCTTCTGGGGAGGATTTCCTTGGCTCTGCCTTTCCCCAACCATATACTCCCTATCCTCCCCTCCTGTTTACTTGTATACCTTGGCACTCATTACCATCTGACATGCTATATAGTTTACTTGGTTGTCTTGCTTCTGGCTTTTTTTCTCCCACCAGAATGGCAGCTGCCACGAGGGCAGGGATTTTTAAATCTGTTTTGTTTGTTTCTTTCTTCTTCTTCTTCTTTTTTTTTTTTAAGACTCAGGCTGTCACCCAGGCTGGAGTGCAGTGGCGCGACCTCGGCTCACTGTAACCTCTCATCTCCCCAGTTAAAGCGATTCTCCTGCCTCAGCCTCCTGAGTAGTTGGGACTACAGGTGCATGACACCACGCCCGGCTAGTTTTTGTATTTTTAGTCGAGATGGGGTTTCACCATGTTGGCTAGGCTGGTCTAGAACTCCTGACCTCAAGTGATCCGGCTGCCTCAGCCTCCCAAAGTGTTGGGATTACAGGCGTGAGCCTCTGTGCCCTGCCAAAAGTCGTTTTCTTTCTTGCCATGCTTTTAGTTCAGTGCCCATCTCTCAGTGGGACCTCAATATTTGTTGAAAACATGAATGTGTGGGGCTTGGGGCGAATGCTGGAATCATACCTTGATAATAAAGTAGAGACAGAGCAGGAAAAGCAATGATTCTCCCCACACACCCCGGTCCTGAAACTCACGCTGTCTCTGACCAAGGCCTTGCCACCCTGAAGGCTCTGGGTACCCCATAAACAGAGGTCTCAGGAGGCCTCCCCCAATCACCAGTGTATGGTTGGAGGGCTCAAGGTTGGGCACCTGGGAGGCCTCTCTGGAATTTCAGGTGTGGGAGCCTTTGACCAGCGGCGCAACCGAGAGGTGGAATAATGCCTTTGTGGCATTTTGCTCCTGCATACTGGCAGGTGAGGCTAGACTATGCAGACCCTTTTATATCTGCCACAGCCCTGGGACCAGATGCTCTGGCCCTCGCAGATGTTTTATATATGTTTTTGTTGAGTGAAAGGGAAAAAGACGCAGCAGCAGGTGTCTACACTGGCCAATGCCAGCGAGGGCGGGGAAGGGCAGTCTTACTTCAGAGAGTCCACAGATCCAGCTTCTCATCTCCCATAGCCCTCCCCCTTTTGACCCCAGGGCTCCCCTGCAGGTTTCTGCCTTTGAGAGCCACCTTGCCCAGGGAGTGCCCTGCCCACGGCCTGCAGGATGGAAGAAAAACGTTGTTTTCCCGGCTGGCTGCTTTGGGGACTTTACCGCCTGCAGTGGTCTGTAGTCCTAGCTCAGCTTTAGAATCCTCTGGGAGCTTTTAAAAAATCCTTCATACCTGGGCTCCCACTCACTTAAATTGAATCCAAATCTCTGAGGATGGAACCCAGGCATTGCTAGCTTAAAAAACCACAACAACAGGCCGGGCACAGTGGCTCACGACTGTAATCCCAGCACTTTGGGAGGCTGAGGCAGGTGGATGACTTGAGGTCAGGAGTTCGAGAGCAGTCTGGCCAATATGGTGAAACTCGTCTCTACTAAAAATACAAAAATTAGCCAGGTGCGGTGGTGGGCACCTGTAATCCCAGCTACTCAGGAGGCTGAGGTGAGAGATTCACTTGAACCTGGGAGGTGGAGGTTGCAGTGAGCCCAGATCGCGCCATTGCACTCCATCCTGGGCAACAGAGCAAAACTCCGTTTGAAAACAGCAACAACAACAACAACAAAATAACAACAACAACAACAACAAAATAACAACAACAACAACTTGGTGATTCTGTTGTGCAGCCAGGTCTGAGGCCTGCAGTGGTGCTGGTGGAGAGACGTGCCCTGGAACCTGACCTACTGACCTTTGCCATCTGGCACCCTCCCCTTGGCCAGTTCATGCCTTGCCAGCTTTCAGGGCTTGTCACCAGCCCTTTCGTTTGCAAAAAGCCTTCTGGACACGGGGTCTGACTCCTCAGATCTCTCCCTCTTGCCGCAGCCTGCTTGTTTTTGGAACCGGGTGTTTGGTAATTAATCACTCCTTCCAGGGCCCATTCTCTGCCCCTCGCATTGTTATTTATCTTCTCCAGTGTTTACTGCCTTGACTCAACCTGGATTATATACTCCCTCCTGTTACTTAACCTGGGTTCCATTGGGTACAGAATCAATGAGAAAGAATTTCAAAGTGCAAATGGCCTGGCTCCAGAATGCAGGGAGTTGAGGGAGAGGAAGATATTCCTAGTAGTTTCTCTTGGGGTTTTTGCTGGCCTTCACATTCAGGAGGGGAGGCCCCTCTGCATTTGGGAAGCACGGGGATTCCCATCAGGGGTTTCCAGGTTCCCCGCACAGGGTGAGCCACATGAAACATTTGTTGATTGGCTGAAGACAGCCCTGGAGCTGGTGGAGAAACTTCTGGGGACAAGTGCACAACTGGGTACTGTGAAGAGTGCTTAAGTCGGACCTCCTTTTACAGAGGAGGAGACCAGAGCCAGAGAGAGGAAGTGAGCTCTGCAAGGCCACCCAGTGAGCTCCTGCTAGAGCCAGCCCCAAAACGCAGCCGAACTCAGCCCAGCTGCCCCCTCTCCTTCCATGACCTTTGGCTGCTTCCTGGAAGGCAGGATTACTAAACTGATAGACGGCAGGAGGTCCGTGAACTTGGATGGGAAGGAAAATTACATCTTCATTTTCACTAAACCTCTCACTGAAATCCTTTAATAGACGTAGGAAACAAACCACAGTGATATTGGCAGGAGCTGTGACTTTGTCGCCAACAGAAATCACAGATATTTCCATATTATGTTACAGTTACTGCAGGTATCTCAAATACCAATTATACTCATCATTGTTTTGAAATTACAGCAGTTATTTTACCTAGTTATTTAATACATTAAATAAGCACGTATATGACTACATCACCAAATATTTTCATGCTTATTTCAATATAATTGGTTTGCTTTGCAATTCCATGGTATTTTATTGTATGCACTTAAAGTATTATTCTGAGAAGGCTCCAAAGGGGCCACAGTGCAAAAACAATTACAACCCTATTGGGCTCGGAACACAACACCCCAAAGTATGGCACTTTGGCATGCTGAGTGCTTTAAACCGAAGGAGATTGGAGGGCCTCAGAAGCAAAGTTTCACTGAACTTCTCCTACTCTCCTGTCTCTGACTCCACCCCCCGCCCCGGCCCCCACCGCCAAAGGAAGTCATAGAAACCAAAATTCCTCTTCCCAAAGGTGAGTCATGGAAACTAGAACCCTTCTCTCCCAAAGCAAGCTATATAATCTAGAAAGGTCACTCTCTCTCTTTTCCCTTCTCTCTTGAAGACCCTCATTTCAGAGGGGTCCTGCCTCATACCTGAAAGGAAGGAATGCTATACAGACGGGCCAAGAATCTGGGCAGGGCTGCTGGGATTCCTCCTCAGTCTATTACCATGAGATCATACCCTTTTGTCCAGTCACATTTCTACAAAGCTGCCCATTCTTCATGGAATGTAAGCATAAAAATAGACAGTTTTGGCTGGGTGGGGTGTCTCATGCCTGTAATCTCAGCACTTTGGGTGGCTGAGGTGGGAGGATCATCTGAGGTCAGGAGTTTGAGACCAGCTTGGCTAACATGGTGAAAACCCATCTTTACTAAAAATACAAAAATTAGCCAAGCGTGCAAATCTGTAATTCCAGCTACTTGGGAGGCTGAGGCAGGAGAATCGCTTGTACCCGGAAGGCGGAGGTTGCAGTGAGCCGAGATCATGCCACTGCATTCCAGCCTGGACGACAGAGCGAGACTCCATCTCAAACAAACAAACAAACAAACTTTAATTAAGTAGATTTGTTATGCTTTTCTCTTGCTAACCTGTCTTTTGTCATAGGAGTGTTGGCTGTGACACTTATGATGACTGAGAAAAGGTATCACACGTTCTGCCCCTACAACCCCTTCATAAGGACTGGTTTCCTTAAAACGTGCAGGACATCTTCTGCTGTAGCCTCAGTATGATGGATGATTAGAGCTCAGCCTGGGTGACACCAGGGCTGAGTTCCCTTCTTAGTTACTCAATCTCTCTGAATTCTGCTTCCTTGTTCATAAAATAGGGATAATAATAGTCCTTACATTTCAGAGTTGTGAGGATGAGAATGCACATACAAGGTTTGTTCCAGGGCTTGGCCAAGGGTAAAGGGTACAAGTTCAATCCATACCAGTGGTAGTGGTCACATGCCAATTTCTTGGGGTACTGGTTGGCAAGAACCATTTATTTGTCCAATTCAAAAAGAAGAAAAAAAAATCTTTGCTAACTGTCAAATGTTTTCAAACCTCAGTTCACAGGTATCAAAAATGATTGTCTGAGACCAGATGGCCTAAAATGATGTTTTCAATTAAAACATTTCTTAAAAATTGAAGTGTAACTTATATATCATAAAGTGCACTAGTCTTAAGTGTACAACTCAGTAAAATTTTACATACGTCTAGATTCATGCAATCAGCACCAGATCAAAACATAGAACATTTCCAGCCATCTAGAAGGTTCCCTCTTGCCCCTTCTCAGTCAATACTACCCTCTGCCTCCTTAACCACGATCCTGAGTTCTATCGTCATTGATTGGTTCTGTCTGCTCTAGAACTTCATGTAAATTCAATCGGAACATACATACTCATATGTGCCTGGCCTTTTTTTCAGTCAGTATATCTGTGAAGTCCATCTACATTGTTGCGTGTATCAGTAGTTTTTTTTTTTTTTTCTTATTGCTAGGTGGTATTCCATTGTATGAATACACAACAATTTACTTATCCATTCTACCTTTGATAGAAATTTGTGTTGTTTCCTTTTTTTTTCTCTCTCTCTTATGAATAAAGTTGCTGCAAATGTTTATGTACATGACTCCGTGTGGCCATATGAACTCATTTCTCTTGGGTATTTCTGGGAGAGGAATTCCTGTGTTAGAACATCTGTACATGTTTAATTTTAGTTTCAATTACATTTAAAAAGATTTATTCAGGGCTGGGCCCAGTGGCTTACACCTGTAATCCCAGCAGTTTGGGAGGCCAAGGCGGGCAGATCACTTGAGGTCAGGAGTTTGAGACCAGCCTGGCCAAAGTGGTGAAACCCCATCTTTTCTAAAAACATAAAAATTAGCTGGGTTAGGTGATGCTTGCCTGTAATCCCAGCTACTTGGGAGGCTGAGGCATGAGAATCTTTTGAACCTGGGAGGCGGAGGCTGCATGAGCCAAGGTCATGCCACTGTACTCCAGCCTGGGTGGCAGAGGGAGACTCTGTACAAAAAAACAAAAAAAAGATTTATTCTGTAAAGAATGAGGCCTTAGATAGAGCAGTATGTGATACAGTTGCTCCGTGAACAAGAGTTCCCCCAAACTTGCCTTCCAAGGCAGCAGGAATCCCAACACTGCAGAATTTTTTTTTTTTTTTTTGAGACGGAGTCTCGCTCTGTCGCCCAGGCTGGAGTGCAGTGGCGCGATCTCGGCTCACTGCAAGCTCCACCTCCTGGGTTTACGCCATTCTCCTGCCTCAGCCTCCTGAGTAGCTGGGACTACAGGCGCCCGCCACCGCGCCCGGCTAATTTTTTTGTATTTTTAGTAGAGACGGGGTTTCACCGTGGTCTCGATCTCCTGACCTTGTGATCCGCCCGCCTCGGCCTCCCAAAGTGCTGGGATTACAGGCGTGAGCCACCACGCCCGGCCTGCAGAATTTTTTTGAGATGGGTGTCTCACTATATTTCGCAGGCTGGCCTCAAACTCCTGGGCTCAAGAGATTCTCCTGCCTTAACCTCCCAAGTAGCTGGTATTACAGGTGCATGCCACTTCACCCAACTAAACACCAAGGGTGGTTGGGTTTTTAAAAAAATATTGTTATTATTAACTAGATTTTGTTTGCCAATCACGGCTTCTATTTTGGTCAGAGAAAGAGGCTTCAATGCAGAAGTGGATGAGGGTAAATCAGAAGAAAAATGAACACAGGAAAGACCCTCCTAAGAGGGTTCAGAGGCCAGGCATGGGCTGCTGAGATGCTTTAGGACAGGATTAGACCAAGCCCAAGCGGCTGGCAGTTCCTGGAGAGGGAGACAGACTGGCTCCCGTTTCTCTGCCCCCTTCTTAGACTGCCCTACCCAGCAGCAAGTCCTTGAAGGTGACCACCTAGGGCTGACCAACCTGGCCTTCCTCTCCCTGTATGCATTTTTAACTAAGCAGGTGGCATTCACAGCTCACTTGCCTTTTAATGTAAACCCCAACCCTAGGGCCTCCAATTAAGTAAAAGCTTTATACCTGGCACCTTCTTAATCAGGACAGTTGGTGCCAGGCAGGTTTTTCTGGAGTTGTGGCTCTCCAAGTGCGGTGCCTGGAAGAGCAACATCAGCATCACCTGGGAACTGGTCAGAAATGCCCATTCCTGGGCCCTACCCGAGGCCTCAGAATCAGAAGTTGTGGGGTGGGGCCTAGCAATGGGTGTTTTAACAAGTCTACCCCAACCCCCGAGGATTCTGATGCACATCAAAGTTAGACAACCACCGAGCTATCCTGGTTTACAAACTGTCCTCGCATCGGAATCATTTGGGGATTACAAAAAGGAAAAAACAAGTTCTGCCTGGTCTACCCTAGAGATGCTGATGTAATTGGTCTGGGTATGTAGATTTTAATTTTATCTATCTATTTATTTATTTATTTATTTATTTATTTATTTACCTATCTTGAGATAGAATCTCACTCTGTTATCCAGCCTGGAGTGCAGTGGTATGATCATATAGCTCACTGCAGCCTTGACCTCCCGGGCTCAAGTGATCCTCCCACCTCAGCCTCCCAAGTAGCTGGGACTACAGGCGTGCACAACCATGCCTAGCTAATTTGTGAATTTTTTTCAGAGATGGGGTTTCACCATATTGGCCAGGCTGGTCTTGAACTCGTGAGTTCAAGCAATCCTCCTGCCTCGGTCTCCCAAAGTGCTAGAATTATAGGCATGAACCACTGCACCTGGCTGGTATGTGGGTTTTTAAAGCTCCCAAGGTGATACCAGTATGGAATCAAAGTTTGCCAAGATGGAAAGCCTTCCATCTAGGAGAAGACGTTTTTGCTCTATTATCTTTCTGCCAAAGTCTCCTAACCTCTGAGGTTCCCCCTCTGTTCCTATGGTCCTGGTTTGATGCCTCGAAGATTTGGACCCCATGTTTTGTGTTGGAACCAGCTCCTACCTGCACACCACAGCAGAAGGTGTGCATCTCAGCAATGTCATATTAGTGGCTTGAAGTCAGCTGTGGTGGGAATCTTTACACCACAGGAACAGGCAAATGCTACCAGTCAGAGCTATTAGACCCTGGAGAACGTTTTGTCAGTTGTTCACCAGCTCACCACAGGGCAGGTAACCTCCTTGTGTTGCTCAGCCTAAGTCAGGGCTTACGCTGGGCAACACTTACTCCCCAGGCCAGGAGGACTAATACAAATGAGAGATGTGTAAATGATGCAAATGGTGAGTTCAGGTTAGTTCTCAGGAGCAAAATATGAGTAAAATATGGTGACGGGGCTAGCTATATAATTTGGGGGACCCAGTACAAAATGAAAGTTCAGGGATCCCTGCTCAAAATGCAGGGGGAAAACGTGCCATTAAGGGTACTAAAATATAAAACATTCTCCTTTCTTCTGCGGTCTCTCTCTCAACCAGTACTTGCTACCTAATGTCATATTCCTTTGGGTATGGGATATTCCTGGTGCAAGTGAGGACCCTCAAAAGTGCTTGGGGGTCCTGCCTTATGATTCTGCACTTACCCTGCCACTTGCCGGGTCCCTCCTTTCTCCAGCCAGACCTGCAGGCCTTGATGTCGGGGCAGGAAAGTCAATTTCCCCTTCTCAGAGGAATGCTGCCCCCACCCATAGGGGATGGGTTAACCCTTAAGAGATGGCAACCTCATGGCTAGGATAGGAGCAGGTGAAGGGCTTGCTCCAGGCCAAGTGGCCTGCTGGATGCCAATTCTGGGGCTGCCACTCTGACCCTCCCCCAGGGGGAGAGAGCCCCAGTGGTTGCTGGGTGGGTACACAGGGAGGGAGAGGCTGGGCAGGGTCAGGACACCAGGGGGTGGGGAGCAGGCTGCCAAAAACCTATCCTAAGGAGGCTGGGAAGTGCAAGAGGTGGGATCCTGTATGAGCCAAGGCTCCAGGCTTCCAGATAATGTTCCATTGCCCCATCAGACTTCACTTGCAAAAGAGAGAATGATTCACCACAGGACATTAAACCCCAAGTACCAGACCTTTCTGAGCGTCGGAGTGCTGTGTGACTGCACTGTTGGCCTGCCCACAGAGCTGGTCCTGCATAGTCTTATGGCTAATGCTCAAAAGGTTTAGTTTTGCAAGACTTGCTCCTGGCTGGGAGCAAGTCTCTCTCCTATGCCTATTTCTCCCCAGTATTTGTCCTCCAGCTTGGAGTGCCAACCCTCCTAGCTGAACACCCATCATGGGCAGCGGGGATCCAAGGGAATAGATTCAACTCACGCCTGCACAAAAGTAGGACACGATGTAGCCATTATTGATTTTCCTATAAAGAGTGAACTTTCTATTAAAACAATCACATAAATTATTTAACTAAACCCCACATAGCAGTCTATGGTTGTATATAACTAAGAGAGACAAGCTCAAGTAAGCCTTTGAAAAGGGACTAGAGAGCCCATACCTTGTGCCACATGACTTGAGAGCTTTAAGGTCACAACTTAACTTAATAAATCTGTTCTCTCTCTCTCTCTCTCTCTCTCTCTCTCTCTCTCTCTCTCGCTTTGGGATTATACATACTCCTATCCCTTCTGTCTCTGCAACTGCTTTCCTGGCAGTTTGGACATCAGAAGCCACTTTATTTGAAATTAGGGCATCCTCAATTCCATCCTAGTGATCCACTCACACCTTTGTCACCCTTTTGTTTTTTACAAAGAGCAATAGCTGCCCCTGGCGCCTAGGGGCTTTCTCAGGTGCAGGCTGTCCCCACTGTATTTTTTTCTGCCTTAATCAGAAAGGAATTGGGCTGGGTTGGAGTGGGGGCCAAATAGCGAAATGCTACTCATTTCCAAGATGTTGCATAAACTCGAGACAGCAGTTCCTCGGAAACTATGCTCTAAACTTCATTCAGTAACTCATTCCCCCACTGTTTCCTGGCCTGGGTAGAAAAGTGATTTTTGCCTTGAATGGCTAATTATTATTGGGTAAATAGCCAACGCTCCTAGCAGCTTAAAGCCTGATTCAGGTCTTTTGGATTTTAAAAGGGATTGTTACCACTTGTCCTCTAAACATTTAAAATTACAGTACATTTGAAAGAAAGAAAATGGGTTTTTATAAACAATAAGTTATACAGCAGTTCTTTTGAGTGTGTGCTTTCTTTTTTGGAGACCCTGGTATGAAAAGAAAAGCTGTTTCCTTCTGCCCAGGAGGAGGGTGAAAGCCTGACTCTATTGACCTCAGAGAGCCTGTTAGCATCTCTGCCTTTTGTCTCTGGCTGTCTTGGGTGGAGGGCGGCTGTGCATGGGGTTAATTGCCCAGTCGTAACTCCAGTCGTTAAAATTCAAGAGGTGCGCTCTTGTAAGACACTTGAGGTAGATGAACTGTCCTGTAACTTTTTATATATGGCACCCCAGTCCCCCACCCCTTCATGTTCCCACACTACTGTTGGCCTAAGCCAATTAGAACTTCCTAAGGAGGCCAGGCCATAGCTCTTAGCTCGAGCTCCGCTGGGAGGCCCCAGCCATGTCCCATCTGGTCCTGAGTTAATTCTTGATCCAGCCATCAAGTGTTTGTTTTCTTTAGTTAAAAAATAAAACCACCTCCTTCTTTCCCTGTATGCACAGAACCAATTTAAATTGAGATCCTTGTTTTTTTTTGTTATCAATTTTTTTCTCTTTTCCAGTGTCTTTCACGCTCTTTTTTGAAGGGGGCTGGCTCCTTTTGAAGTTTATCTTTGGTTCAATAATTCACAGTGGTTGAGCTTGAGGATTTTTCCCTAACTAAGTATAAACAAAAGCTCCCCTCCCCTGCAAAAAAAGGAAGGACTCGAAAGATTCTCTCCTTCACACTGATCAGCAAGTGGCCTCCTATTGGCCCTTGTCACTTGGTGTCCTCCATTTCCCTGGTGTTGCCATCTTGCAAACATTTGGGGGAAAATGGAGAATGATGAAACTTAATCTGCCAGCACCTCGGGAGTGCAGCATTGGAGTCGGTTTCCCATCTGTGGGGAAGCTCTAATTTCACTGGCTGTGTTCCTTCCATCAGTCAGGGCTGCAACCCACACAGATCAGTTTCTCTCTCTCTTTTTTTTTTTTTTTTTTTTTTTTTTGAGACGGAGTCTCGCTCTGTCGCCCAGGCTGGAGTGAAGTGGCGCGATCTTGGTTCACTGCAGCCTCTGCCTCCCGGGTTCAAGTGATTCTCCTGGCTCAGCCTCCTGCGAAGCTGGGACTACAGGCGCGTGCCACCAGGCCCAGGCTAATTTTTTATATTTTTAGTAAAGACAGGATTTCACCGTGTTAGCCAGGATGGTCTCAATCTCCCGACCTTGTGATCCACCTGCCTGGGCCTCCCAAAGTGCTGGGATTACAGGCATGAGCCACTGCGCCAGGTCTCACACAGATCAGTTTCTTAGCACTGAGAAAGAAGCCGGCATAACCCACAGAGTAAAGTGGTAAGGCAGCTGTCAACGGGGCAATGTGAAACAAGAGTGGGAAATTCTGCTTTACTTAAATTGGAACAAACAAGGCATCCTAAGTCCTTCTCTCACTTCCATCTCCTCTCCCCATTGCCTCGGACATAAACTGGATATGATCTGTTAGTGGTGGTGTGCTGGAGCTGGTTTGTACCGAATTATGAAAGCCAATTTTACATAGCTCTTTCCAACTCTCAGTTCAGTGACATCACATTGGTAGCTTAAAATTAGCCACCATGAGAGTATTTACACCACTGAAATTGGCAACTGCTACACATCAGGGTTTTTCTTCTTTTTGAGGGGTGGGGGCGGTTCACTAGCTCACTATCGACTGTCAGTGCTTGGCTACCACCTCCATCTGTGTGCCTTCCTGAAGAGCAGAAGCTAAAACACCACTTTCCCCAGACTCCCTCGCAACTAGGGTTCAGGATGCAGAATAGTTTCTACCAAGTAGAGGTGTGTGCTGTGACTGATAGAGATTTGGGAGATGGAAGTGAGGTGGAGGTCATATTTCTGTACCTTTGGCTGGCCTTCTGAATGCAAGCAACGTTGTAGAGATGTGGAATTTTCTGTGGTAGTAGTCCAATGTCCAGCTTTGTAGGTGGTGAGATGCGGTGGCAGCAGCCAGGCTCTGCACTCCAGTTTCCTAAACTGGGTACCAGCAGCTTTTCGATCCTTAGATTATGGCTCTGGCTATGTTCTTGAACTCCTTAGTCCCATTGGCAACTTCTGATTCCCAGTTTTCTGACTGTGGCTGAGGGAGTGGCTCCCCTGGAGGGTCAGTCCTGGGGGTCATTTCTGGAGGGCCAGCCTAAGTGTCTTCTCCACAGCTCTTTCATTGATGTGGTTAACATTTAATTCTCTGTATTAAATTGCTTTCTGTTGAAATACCCAAAGTGGGGCCAGTTCAGTTCCCTGCAATGAACTCTGCCATTACTCTCTTTCTGGATTCAGCTCCTGCCACACCCTCTGATAGAAGGTTCTTTTTGGGTACGCACACAAAAAAAATCATCTCTCTTGATAGATTATAAATCTATTGAGGGCAAAGATCAGTGGTACGAACCTTTCTCAGTGTAACACACAAGGGATGCTCAATAAATAACTGGATGCACAAATGAGTGAATTGATAAATGGATGCATGAATGATACCAGAGTATTATCAGATCTCTGACTCCAAGTTTCTGTCCAGTTCTGCTCTGAGCCCCTCTCCTCGCATCTACCAGCCCTAGGCTCAAACTCTAACTCTGTACACATTTTGTGACATTGAAAAAGCTACTCTGTAAGCAGTTTCCTCATCTGTAAAATGGGGCCAGTGTTAATGATACCTAGTTTTTCAGGATTATTGGAAGGATTAAAACCACACAATTGGCCAGGCATGGTGGCTCACACCTGTGATCCCACCACTTTGGGAGGCTGAGGCAGGAGGATCACCTGAGGTCAGGGGTTCGAGACTAGCCTGGCCAACATGGTAAAACCCTGTCTCTACTAAAAGTACAAAAATTAGCTGGGTGTGGTGGCACATGTCTGTAATCCCAGCTACTCAGGAGGTTGAGGCAGGAGAATCTCTTGAACCCAGGAGACGGAGGTTGCAGTGAGTCAATATTATGTCACTGCACTCCAGCCAGGACGACAGAGCGAGACTCCCCCTGCCCCCCGCCACTCCACAAAACAAAACAAAACAAAACACAATTTGAGGTTCTTGCCCCAGCCACTTTTCATTTGCCCAGCTCAGGGCCAGGTACTGGAGTGTACTGCCTGAAGTTAGGTGGCCACCTGTGTGAATCCTGCCTCTTTTTCCCACTTGCTTTGGGTCCTGGGGCAAGTTAAGTTACCTATCTGAATGTCAATTTCCTCATCTTTAAAAGGAGTGAAAACATATCCCTTCCTCACTCAGATGCTGTAGGATTCAAAATGTTCATGTGTATATAGTATTTTTAAATTTTTACTCTTGGTAAAGAGGGAGTCTTGCTGTGTTGCCCAGGCTGATCTCGATCTCCTGGACTCAAGTGATCCTCCTGCCTTGGCCTCCCAAAGTGCTAGGATTATAGGTGAGAGCCACCACACCTGGCCTTATGTATATATAGTATTTTGTGTGTTTGTGTCATCACTATCATGTAGTCTCTGACACCTACTAGCTGCTCAATGGAAGTGAATTCCATTGACCAAAGTCTTTCCTATCTTGGGGAGATAGAGAACCTAGTTATTTAGAGATGAGGTTTCAGGACCCCAAGAGTCCCTGTTGTTTTATGTTGTTTCAAGACATCCCTCTCCCGCAGAGCTGTCAATGCCCATAGGTACTGGCAGAGCTGTAGCACCAGGCTAAAGTTCCACAAGGACTTTTTTCCTGACAAAGTCCTGGAAAAGTGAATGGGCAGGTAATTGAAAGACATGAGAAAGTTCCAGAAAGGGCAGGTGACAATGAGTTAGGCTAAGCACATTGCTTTTTCTCTTGTTAACCTTTGGGTCAGCCTGGCTACTCACCTGAAGAGGTTAGAAAAATTAGGGGGTCAGGCTTCACAAAGCTATTGGAGACCTGATGCTCTCTGGGAGTTATTTGGGAGAAATTTTCCTGCTGTTGGATTACCAGTAACCTAGCACAGGTTCACACCTGCATTTTTGTAAATGAGAGACTCATCTGGTACTTGTTTGACATTGTCTACCAAGTTTGACATCATCTACCAAGAGCCAGATGTGCTGCCCACAGGTTAGTGATATCACCTCTTGTATCAGTTAAGAATGTTTCAGGTGGTTTCCGGCGCAGGAACTGAGAGACCCTTTGGTGTTCTACCTGGAGGCATGGCTGGCAGATGAGATCTTTGGCCCGGATCGAGCCATAATTCCAGAAATGGAGTGGATGATCCAGGCCCTGCTGACAGTAGGCATAGTGGACTCTGGGAACCTAGCAGAAATCACCGTTTTTGGTTGGCCCTGTGTATAGAATCGGGTGAAGAGGATGCTCCTGTGCCTGGCATGGTTTCACCGAGAACATTGTGCCTGAACTGAGAAGATGAAACACCTTGAGAACTTGAAGGCCTGTGCATCAGGACCCCATACTCTCCAACATCCTATTGCTTAGGATAACATAATTATTGTCAGGAGCATCTTGAGAACGTTCCTACTTTTGCTGCTAAAGTTGAAGAGAAGCAAGTATAGCATTCCTAAATCCCTGCATTCCTTTTTCCTGTGTCTTGATGGATAGTGGTTTATTTTGTTGCAAGAGTGAGTTTGAGGAACTATTCTCATAAAGAAATGGCTATTTTGCCCAATGCATAAAGATCTTTGCACACTTACAATAAAACAAATATATATATGAATGTTTCAGTTGCAGATGTGCAGATGATGGGAAAAACCTACCAAAGCTTCTTAGGCATGGAGGGGATTGTACAACACCCTTTCCACCCTCATCCTGTCCCCAGTGAATTACAAGTAAACAAGTAGAGTAGGGTCCTGGAGTGGCCTGAGTTAGCCCTGTGATGACATTACCAACCCAGTTTTCGGCTTTGCTCCCTTGGGCAGGCTCCCTGTCAAGCTCTCTGTGGCTGTCCCTGCTAGCTTCCAGCCCACCCATCATGGTCTTCAGATGGTGGTGCCTCCAGACCTATATCCAGGTAGTGCCCAATCCTGTGGAAGAGAAAACGTTCTTTCCCTCAATCCTGGGCAAACATGTTCTTCCATCTCATTGACTCTGATTGGATTACATGCCAATCCCTACACTAGTCACCACTGGCTTCAGGTGGACATCAGAAGCATCCACTGGCTTAAGACTCTCAGGGCCTCCCCCTAGGTCTGGGGGTATGGCAGGCAGAATTTCTAAGAATGGCCCCCAAGATCCCATGTTATAGTTTGGATATGGATATATTTTGGATATAGATATAGTTTAATTGGCCCCTCTAAATCTCATGTGGAAATGTGACCCCAAGTGTTGGAGGTGGGGCCTGGTTGGGGGTGTCTGGGTCATGGGGCTGGATCTCTCATGAATGGTTGTGTTGGTGTTGTCCTCACTGTAATGAGTGAGTTCTTGCTTTCTGAGTTACCATGAGAGCTGGTTGTTAAATAAAGCCTGGCACCTCTACCCCGCCCCCCTTGCTTCCTCTTTTGTCACATGGTCTTGGCATACCTTGGCTCCCCTTCATCTTCAGCCATGAGTGGAAGCAGCCTGAGGCCTCACCAGAGGCAGCTGCTGGAGCCATGCTTCTTGTACAGCCTGCAGAACTGCGAGCCAAACAAACCTCTTTTCTTTATAAACTACCCAGCTTCAGGAATCCCTTTACGGCAATGCAAAAGAACTAAGATGCTCCTTACTCCTTGGAAGCTGTAAATGTGATGAGATCTCACTCCTATGGTTGTGTTATGCTATATAGCACAGCTGATCTTAAAAAAGGGAGATTATCTGAGTGGGCCTAATCTAATCACATGAATCCTTAAAAGCAGAGAACTTTCTCTGGCTGGTGGCAGAGGAGAAAAGAGAAGAAGAAATCATCAAAAATAAAAGCACAAGAAGGACTCCCAAGTGCCCTTGTTGACTTTAAGATGGAGGGGACCACGTGGAAAATGTGAGGAGAAACCGTATTCTCTCAACAACCTGAGTGAGTTTGGAAGTGCATTCTTTCCCAGATTTTCCAGAAAGGAACACAGCCCTGTTGACACCTGGATTTTAGCCTAGTGTGCTCTAAGTAGAGAATCCGGCTGAGCCACTTCTGACCCATAAAACTGTGAGCTGGCCACTGTTTCTGTTAATTCGTTACATAGCAAGAGAAAACGAATACAGAGGTTAAGGCCGACTCCATGCAAACTACGAATAGTTGAGAATGGTAGAAAAATGGTCTCCTAGGTAGGGTTACCAGATAAAGAAAAATACAAAGACTCTTAGTTAAATTTGAATTTCAGATAAATTATAGATTTTTAAAGTATAAATATGTACCCAGTTCCCCAGTTTGAATTGCAGATAAACCATGATTTCTTTGTTTTTTAAGTATGGGTATGTCCTGTGCAATATTTGGGACAAACTTCTTTTTCTTTTTCTTTTTTCTTTTTTTTGAGAGAGGGTCTCATTTTGTCACCCAGGATGGAGTGCAGTGATGCGGCCTCGGCTCACTGTAGCTTCGACCTTCTGGGCTCAAGCAATCCCCCCACCGCAGCTTCCCCAGTGGCTGGGACTCCAGGCATGTGTCACCACACTCAGCTCATTTTTGTATTTTTTGTAGAAATGAGGTTTCCTCAGGTTGCCCAGGCTGGTCTCGAACTCCTGAGCTCAAGTAATCCGCCTACCTTGGCTTCCTAAAGTGCTGTGATTGCAGGTGTGAGCCACCGTGCATGGCCAGGACAAACTTATACTAAAAAAATTATTAATTGTTTATCTGAAATTCAAATTTCACAGCCCAAGTCACACGGAAAGTCCAGGTGTTGGCACTCTGGTAGACAGCTGACCTCCCAGATGACAGCTGTTGTCAACTGCCAGTGCTGTGCAGGCACCATCTTGGATGTCCAGCCCAGTTGAATCTCCAGAGGAATCCAACCCTGGCCAGTTCCCGACTGTAACTGCACTAGAGACCCCAAGCAAGAGCCACCCACCTGAGCCCAGTCAATCCACAGAACTATGAGAGGCTATCATAAATTGTTGTTTTATGGGATGGGGTTCAGGACCCACTACTCCAAAATATGGCACCTTGACATTTGAGAAAACCACAGAAGCAGGTAGGACTTTCTGATCTTCTCCCACCCTTTCCCCCTGAAGCAGGCCATAAAACCTGGAAAAGAATTTTTTGACTTTTCCCTGAAGCAGGTCATAAAACCCTCATGTGAGAGGTGCCCTTTCAATAGCCGGTAGAAAGGAACTTCTTTATCTCTGAAGACACAGGGACACAGAGAGGAACCTGAATAAACAGTTCCTCTCCCGACCCCAGTTTACTACCATTGCATCACACATCCTTTGTGCAATCATACTTCTCCACGACCAGCCACTTTGTCATCAAACCTAAGCATAAAAATAAGCAAGTTTACCCATTTCTTTGGGTTTTCATTTCTGAGTACTCTCATGTCACGTGAAACGTATATGAAATACACTTGTATGCTTTTCTTTTGTTAATCTATCTGGTTTTAGATGCCTCATCCATGAACCCAGTGATGAATGAGAAAAGAAATCTTTTCTCCCCTACATATGCCTCCACGTTTTAGGGTGGTTTGCTATACAGCAATCGACCATTGAAACAGGGAGAACGGCCTTCTAATGGATATGACAAGTATTTTCAGGGGCAGAAAGCAAGACTTTCTTCTCCCCTACCACCACCTCTCCCCACCTTTTAAACTCATTTCTTAACCTTTTGATAGCACTGCTGGTGAGCTGAAAGTATCATATTCATAAATGTCACAGTGTGGTGGTTAAGGGCAAAGACAGGTAAGTCAGAAAAATCTTGGCTTACATTTTGACTTTGTGCAAATTACTTTACCTCTCTAAACCTGGAATTGCCCATCTGTAAAATGGCAATGATGGGTCAGACACAGTGGTGCATGCCTGTGGTCCCAGCTACTTCAGAGGCTGAGGTGGGGGGATCACTTGAGCCAAGGACTTCTGGGCTGTAGCACGCTATGCTGACCAAGTGTCCACACTAAGTTCAGCATCAATATGGTGACCTTCCAGGGGTGGGGTACCACGAGGTTGCCTAAGAAAGAGTGAACTGGCCCAGATCAGAAATGGAGCAGGTCAAAACTCCCGTGCTGATCGGTAGTGGGATCTCGCCTGTGAATAGTCACTGTGCTCTAGCCTGGGCAACACAGTGAGACCCCCATCTCTTAAAAAGAAAAAAAAGACTTTAAAAAAATGAGAATGATGGGCTAGTCAGCCACCCAGTCACAGCACTGTTCTGAGGATCACATAAGAAAATATAGTGCCTGGCATGTAATACATGCTTAATAAATACTAGCTGTTGTTATTATCAGTAATGACATCCAGCAATGGCTTTAATAAACAACTTCCATCTAATTATTGGCAGAAAGGAGAACTACAGCTTAGTTGTTTTGGATCAGAAGCCATTGTTGGTGGTAGAGATTTCCCAGTTTGTACCTGGTTCTTGGCTTATAACCCCAGCAGCTAATCTCCTGGGTCACCTTGGAACACATTTTATACTAGTCGAGCTTGGAGAATTCATTAGGAAGTCACACGATCAAAGATTAATGACTTTTAAAAAATGATTTAGGTGGGTGTTTAGTTATCATTGTCTCAAATTAGAAGAAAAATTCTCCCAGTAGAGATTATTGCAACCCTGCTTGATGGCCTGGAACCACGGGGGCACCTCCATCACTCCGTTGCTGCAAAGTTACCCAGCCCCTGGGGGCTCCCCAGCAACTCTCTGAGCAGGAGTAGGGAGCCTTCTAGTTGGAGCCTGGCTCTGAATCAGCTCATCCTCACAGGAGGAGAATCCTACCCCAGCTTCACTGAATGTCAAACCTTGGTTTTCACGCCTCACTGGTAACTCCGAGAAGTCGTGTGCCAGAAGTCAGGGAGAAGCAGTTTATGGAGAAGTTTGGAAGCGTGTGCTGCTGCTTTTCCTCCATGTGGGTAATTCTTCACTTTTCTTGGACTCGCTGACACCTTTGAGAATGTAATGAAACCTATGGACCCAGTCCTGGAAAAAGTGCACAGATGCTTACTGTGCCAAGGATTCCTGGACCCCTGAATCCTGGTGCATGGTTTCCAGGCTAAGAAATTTTGCACGAGATATTCCAGAGTCTGTCCCTTGTGAAGCCACCTTAGTGTAAGACCCCTGTTAGTCCCCGCAGGATAGTTTTCCCTGAACAGCATCATTGCTTTTGTTGCAGTATACTAATATGGTGGTGTGAGGTTAAGACAGTCTTGTGTGTTCTCTTGCCCTGTGTAATGTGAGGATGTTGTTTGTGATACTATATTTATGATAATCTATGACAAAAACTTGCCTCCCTGATCTCCATGTTAGGAATAACTGTGCTTCTCCCAACTGTGCTTTGGTTTTATGTCACTGACTCAGTGATATAAGTCACAGTGCAACCCAGCTTCCTTTTTCCCCTGGGCTGCTGGGGAACTCAGCCTCAAACTTGTGTTCTGTCTCCAGTGAGTGCAGTAGGTTTCCTGGCAGGTGTTTTGTGTAATCACCTCACTCTTGGCTCTATCTTATTTTCCTCTCCTTGTTTTCCCTTTACGTCATTTGTTCTTATTTACTGCTGATTTATTTTATACTGTTTTATTGTATGCATCTTTGTAAACCTTAAATACATCTTTGGAACAAGGCAGACATAAATCAATAAAAACACATAGTAGCTAATGGAAGCTCTGGACAGCTTTCTTCTTGTGAAAACAATTGTTCCTGAATGTATAGGCCAGTTTCCTGGGGATGTGGAGGGCAACTGAGGAGAGAGGTGACAGAAAGATTGAAGGGTCTTTAAATGGAGAAGTGAGCTTAGCTGGGGAATCTACCCTTGCTAGTATAGAAAAAAGTACTGGGCATTGCATTTGGATATTATCTCCCCATCTTCCAACTAAAAACAATAATCGCAATCCTCCCCCACCCCCATGGGGAAAATATGTATTTTTGAAATAAGTTCACCTAAGAAAATTTCTTTTATTATGGAGAATTTCAAAACACCTGAAAGTAGACTAAACACTGTAATAAGCCCCCATGTACCCTTCATCCAACCCTAGTAACCATGAACCCACAGCCAAACTTGTTCTATTCATATATCCCTTCTATATATTGTGATTTTCAGTTCTTTTTGTTTGTTTGTTTGTTTTTTTATGACAGTGTCTCGCTCTGTCGCCCAGGCTGGAGTGCAGTGGCATGATCATGGCTCACTGCAACCTCTGCCTTCTGGGCTCAAGTGATTGTCCCACTTCACTCTCTCGAGTAGCTGTGACTACAGGCACGCACCACCACACCCGGCTAACTTTAAAAAAAAGAAAATTGTAGAGACGAGGTCTCACTATATTGCCCAGATTGGTCTCAAACTCCCAGGCTCCCAAAGTGCTGGGATTACAGGTGTGAGCCACTGCCCCCAGCTTAATTTTTAAATCAAAGCAAAATATATATACGTAAATGTGTACATATAAGTAGACACTGAGTATATTTTTACACATTGGGCACACCTGTGTAACCAGCACTCAGGACAAGAAATTGAATATAATCAGGTCCCCAGAATCCCACCTCATGCCCCTTCCCAGTTACTATTTTCCCCCTCCCCCGAGGGTGACCACTACAAAGACTTCTAACATCACAGATGAATTTTGCCTGTTTTTGACCTTTCTCTAAATGGAATCACACAGTACGGACTCTCAAGTCTGGCTTCTCATGTGCAACACTGTATTGGTGAGATCCATTTAGGTTGTGTGTATAGCCAGTAGTTCATTTATTTTATTTGCTGAGTAGTATTCTGTTGTGTGAATGTACCACAGTTTATCCATTTTCTTTTCTTTTCTTTTTAGAGACAGGATCTTGCTCTTTTGCCCAGGCTGGAGTACAGTGGCATAGTCACGGCTCACTACAGCCTCGACCTCCTGGGCTCAGGCGATCCTCCCACCTCAGCCTCCTGAGTAGCTGAGACCATAGGTGTCTACCCCCATACCCAGCTAATTTTTAAATTTTTTGTAGAGACAGGGTCTCGCTATGTTGTCCAGGCTGGTCTGGAACTCTTAATCTCAAGTGATCCTCCCCTCTTAACCTCCTAAAGCACTGGGATTACAGGCATGAGCCACCATGCCTGGCCTTATTTTTCATTTATAATTGATTTTTTATTATTTAATCAGTTATTTAAGAAAGTTGTTATTGTTTAATAAGCCACCTAGTCTACAGTATTTTGTCATAGCAGCTCGAACTAAGACAGTACCTAAACATTTAAAAGGAAAAGTGGCTTGATCTAAGCCCTTCTTCACCAAAACAGCAATGAGTTTGGGCTTTCATAACCATCTCTTGCTTTTGCTGTCATGAGAACAGGCATTTTTCACTGGAGTATAGAAAATACACAGCAGCCTCCACTCTTAGATAAGCCTGGACCTTCATCTATAACAGGAACAGAGAGTAAAGAGTTATCAAACATATTTGAGGAAAACTAACATCGTGAAAGAGAGGCACCAAACTAAACAAACAAAAGAACTAATCCCCACAGAATTCTCCCAGGATCTAGAGAGATATTTAAATGAAATAAAAGTACTATCCATAAATAGAGAGCTGACTGCTGTCAAAAGAATATGTCAGAGTTCTTGAAATTACAAAAAGTGCAATTGCTAACATAATAAGCTCATTGGAAAGACTGAGTAGCCAAGTGACCATGACTGAAGACTGAATAGATGACAGGGCTGAGAGATTCTCTCAAAGAATGCACAACAGATAAGAAGACTTTTTTTAAGTGTAAGAAAAAATTAAGAGACATGGGGCAGGACCTGAAATTTAACTCTCTATCTAATAGGAATTCTCAGAAGGCAAGAACAGAGAGTCTGTAGGAGAGGCGATAATCAAAGTAGTGACAGAATAAACAATTTCCCTGAGCTGGGGAAAAACTTCCATCTTTAGATTTAAAGAACAGACCAAATGCCAAACAGGAAGAATTATAAAAGGCCTGTCCCTAAAGGCATCAAGATTTCTGAACTCCAAGGGTAATGAAACAAAAAAAAGTCTAAATCCTCCAGAAAGATGAAATGTAGTAACCGGGTGTTAAAGACCTCAGCGGAAATGCTAGAAGACAATGGAGCGAGGTCTTCAAACTTCTGAGTACAATCATCTTGAGATTTGAGCAACGACACCCTGTTGGAACCAGAAGCTGGAAGCTTTTCCATTCCTCCTGCTTTTCCATCTCCTCCCAGTGCCTCCTCTTGGCCGACCCTAACAGGAAGGCAGCTGGGAAATGTAGTTTGCAGGCTCCTAGCCCCAGAGCTATGGAGCTGAGTTTAAAAGAGCAGGTATAGTGTGGAGTGATAACGAGTAAATACCAGCACACTAGCCAATTAATATTCAAGTGGGAGGGCAAATTAAATATATTTTTGGACATGAAAAGACTTGGGACCAGGCATGGTGGCACATGCCTGTAATCCCAGCACTTTGGGGGGCCGAAAATGTCGGGAATATGAGACCAGCCTGAACAACAAGGCAAAACCCCGTCTCTACTAAAAATACAAAAAAAAAAAAAAAAAAAATTAGCCGGGTTTGGTGGTGCGTACCTGTAATCCCAGCTACATGGGAGGCTGAGGCAGGATAATTGCTTGAACCCAGGACGCGGGGGTTGTGGTTAGCCAAGATCATGCCATTGCACTCCAGCCTGGGTGACAGAGTGAGACTCTGTCTCAAAAAAAAAAAAAAAAAAAAAAAAAAAAAGACAAGACAAGACTTGGGACCAGGCACAGTGGCTCACTCCTGTAATCCCAGATCTTTGGGAGGCCGAGGCAGACAGATCCCTTGAGGCCAGGAGTTCAAGAGCAGCCTGGGCAACATAGAGAGACCCTGTCTCTACAGAAAAACACAAAAATGAGCCGGGCATGGTGGTGTGTGTTTGTAGTCCTAGCTACTCACGTGGGAGGTGGGAGGTGAGGTGGGAGCTGAGGTGGGAGGATCACCTGGGCACGGGAGGTTGATGCTGCAAGTAAGAAGTGATAGTGCCACTGCACTCCAGCCTGGGTGACAGAGTGTGAAACCCTGTTTCAAAAAAGAAAATAAATAAATGAGTAAATAAAAGACTTGAGGCCGGGTGTGGTGGCTCATGCCTGCAATCCCAGAGGATCGCTTAACCCAGGAGTTAGACACCAGCCTGGGCAACACAGTGAGATCCCGTCTCTATATTAAAAAAAAAAAAGACTTGGGAAGTATAACATTTTCTGAAAGAATTCTTCGAGATATTCTGTCAGACTCAGCAAAGACAGAGGCTCAAGTCTGTGACATCCCACATGAGGGAAACACTGTCATGGGCACCCAAGGGGAGGCAGGACATCCCAATTCAACTCTCTAAGGGTTTCCTGTGGAGAAGCTTGGAGGGCAAGTGAGGGAACACAAAGGAGTGAATGTGTAGAAAGGTGGTGTCTGAATGTAGTTTCATTAGAGGTTGGGATGAGGCAGAGGTACAGGGTCTTCTGTACCTCTTTTTGGATCCTGACCCCAGCACCTTCCCATGTTCCCTTTTAGCAAAGCAGGACAGGCCCACAGTGTTTGAGAGACCCCTTTGCTGGTAGCAGCCTCACCTGGGCCTTCTGTGCCCTCTGACATCTGGTTTTTTGATTCTTCCTTCCCACCCCTGACCCTGTCCTGTGCTCTCTCCCTCCATCCAAACCTGCTCTGGGCTCATAAGACCTAGATCATTTGCCAGTTAATTTGCACTTTCATAGGGATAATGGATTAACCAAAGGAACGAAGCACCAACTTTAGACTTTCAGGCTATTTATGGCCAGTGGAAGGGAGGGAGGGCTATTTCAGTACTTCTCAAATCATTCCAGAGAGGCCGTAATTTTTACACAAGCATTTCTACGGAGGAAAGAAATGCAGGCTGGGGAGCCGGGAAGAGTGGGAATGGTGCAGGCCCTCGGGACACCACCTGATAAACAATATCTTAAAAAGTATGCTGAGGTACTTTAAAGATATCTTTAAAAGGCCAGGTAATAAAGACCTGGCCTCCCCAAATGCGCCAGGTCTTGCTAATTGCCCACCCACAGCCGGTCTTCTCTCCTTCCTTACTATCTGGATTAGTCTGCTCTGGCTGCCATAACAAAGGACCACACACCGGGGGGCTTAAACAACAGAGATGGATTTTCTCACAGTCTGGAGGCTGGAAATCTGAGATCAAGGTCTCTGCAGGGTTGATTCCTTCTGAGGCCTCTCTCCTTGGCTTGCACATGGCCGTCTTCTCGCTGTGTCTTCACGTGGTCTTTCCTGTATGCATGTGTCTGTGTCCTAATTTCCTCTTTTCATAACGACACCACTCATAGTGAATTTGTGCCCAACCTAATGACCTCTTTTTACCTTAATCACCTCTATAAAGGCCCTATCTCCACATACAGTCACATTTTGAGGTGTGGGTGATTAGGAGTTTAACGTATGGATTTGGAGGGAATGCAACTTAGCCCATAACACTAACAGAACTGAAATTGCATGCCTGATGGCAGTGTGCCTAGTTAAAAGCTTAGATTTCCCAGCCTCCCTTGCAGCTAGGGATGGTCATGTGACACAGACTTGCCAACAAGGTATGGCTGGAGTTCTTGGGTGGGATTTCTGGGAAAGCTCTTTATTAGAGATGCTCGTTCAGCTTGGGACCTCCCTTCTGCCCTTCTTTTTTATCCTGTGGGGAATTCGGATGTGATGGCTGGAGTTTCAGTGGCCATCTTATTGATAAGAGCATGGGACGATGGTCATATCCTAAGAATGAAGGAGAAAAAGGCTGAGTCTTTGGTGGCCTCATAGATTGGCCATACCAGCCCTGGCTGGCCCACTTCTGGAATGATATTACTGGAGAAAAAGAAGAAGAAGAAGAAGAAGAAGAAGAAGAAGAAGAAGAAGAAGAAGAAGAAGAAGAAGAAGAAGAAAACCCTCCCTTGTTTAAGCCATTGGTTTTCAGGTTTGTGTTACTGCAGTTGAACATAATATCTAATTGTCAGGGCAATAAGTACTTTGATTTTCCAGTCCTAGAAACGTGTTCCCTGCAGCCTGACATGGCAATCTGCAGATTGGGGCCTGGCTGGAGGAGGAGCAGGCTGGGGGAGTCTCTGGCACTGATGGAAAGGAGGCAGAGAGAAAGGCTGCGCGCTGATGACTCTAGCTGAGAAATTGGCAGGCGGCGTTAGCCCCTCTGAGGATCTCAAAACAGACGGTGTTTGAAGTGAGGTGGGGATGCCATCCTGCGTCTTCTAAGAAGCACCTGAGGATAAAAGCTCTGGAAGCTGAGGTGTCTGTAAAAGTGACATGCCGAGAATCACTAAATGGCTGTGAAGGCTCCTCAGGTCCTTTATGTTCCCTCTGCATGGAGCAGAAGGCCCCTCCGCTTAGGCAGACGGTGTCCTACCCTTGAGGGTCACTGTGAGTGGCGTTTGTCTGGTGGGGTGTCACCAGTGGGGAGGGAGGGCTGTCGTGCGGCACGGAGCATGTGGGCAAGCCTTTGAGCGCATCCTCTCTCTGGGCACGCACTCAACATACCAAATGAACCTGAAGCCGGGATTCGTACATGACAGCAGGGAGATAAGCAGAGAAGAAAAGGCACGCGAGGGGGATGATGAATATTCTATTTGTGACATTTTTCCTGTATTCAGTCAAATAGAAGTAAGTGTTCAAATAATGAGCAGTCACTTTGGTGGCTACTGTGGCAGTTCCTTGGTAACGCGACACTTAACTCACTCCCCTCTGAGGAGGAGCAGCCTCTCGTGGGGTGCTGGGGGCAGATCACGGGGCGTGGCAGTGGGAATGAGATAGAGATTGTGGGAGAATGTTCCATGCCCAAGTCTGCCCTTGACTTCTACTGTTGGGTGTCCCTGAGCCTCTCTCATTCTGTTCTTCCTCTCTTGAAAGGGAAGAAAGGAAAGATGTTCTGTGGTGGGTGGGAGGAGCCAAATAGGGCCGGAGGGTTGTGAATCCCAGGGAGGGATACAGGGAGGCCCAGTCCTGGCCTGACTCCTCTGGCCTTGGGGGCTGATTCACTGCCGCCACTCTGGTTCTAGGCTGCTGCGGGGCATGCTGGCAACAAGGCACGAATGCTGGCTGTGAGTTGAATTGGGGTGTTTGTCTTAGACTGGCTTCTCCTAGGGTTAGGCCCTGGACGGACCCATGCAAGGAGTTTATTTGGAATGGGGGTGCGTGTGAAAAGGAAGGAGAGGAAGTCAATGCAGAATGTTGACTAATGAGCAGATAGCACTGTGAGCAGCTGGGACCCAGTCCCACTGAGGACCTGGAGGGGTGAGAAAGCTACTGTAAGTAGCCACCAACTCCTGTTCACTGTTGATGAAGGGTTACTCCCAGAACGCCAACTCCCTAGACCTTCAGCCTACCCAGCGGGTAGACTGAGCAGGCTCCTGTGGTGAGAAAACGCCCTCAGGCAGAGCTACAAGCCTCTCCAGTAACATGCTTCTTCCTGGGCTCAGTCAGTGCCAAGGGGATAGGGGTGGAGCACTGACAGTGACCACTAAAGTGCTTGGGCACTGCCTTGCCTGGATATGCAGACAGATGTGGGCGAGTGAATGCTGCTGCAGTCACCTGTTTGCTCCCAGATCCATGCCTGCCCTTTCGTACCCTGCTTTGTCTCAACAGAGAACTCCATTTCCCCAGCACCCATGTCCTCTGCTTTCCTGGTATGCCTGGCCAATGGGAGACACTGATGGAAGTCAGGGGCCAGATGCAGGAGGACGCCAGGGTACCTCTTCCCCATTCTCTGCACCGAGTGGCATCCGTGCAGCAGCTGGGGCTCCTCTGTGGTGCCAGCTTTTGCCAGGTGGCCTCAGTTTCTGGGCTGTATTTCTACCATCTCCTCCTTTTGTCCTTCTAGTTTGAAATGTGGTTGGGTTTGCCCTTTTGCACTTCTGTCATTGCCAGGAGAAGCATTTCCCTCTGAAGAACTGAAACCCAGTAATATTTTGGGCCCACCCATGTCTCTTTTGACAATGATGACAGAAAGGAAGAGACTGGCTCAGACGGAAGACCGGTAGTCTCTCTTTCTCTCAACTCCCATGCGTGCTTCTATGAGTAGTACACTTACTCTGACTGAATAAGATTCTCTTCAACATCCGTATTTTGCTTTCTCTGTTGTTTTTCAAATGTCTGATGAGGAAAGTTCTGTGATGGGCAGGCCATCTTTATTCCAGTTAACCTACCCGGGCCATCATCAACTTCTAAAATTTGATGTGGGGCAGCTATAGGAGTCTTCTGACACTGAAAACAATATCCCATTGCCACCATGGACTAGTTAGTACTCCCTGAAACAGTTCTGAAAACTGTGGTTCACCAAAGGCCTGCCTTAGGATCATGTGGGGGCTTGTAAACATACAGATTCCTTGGCCATACCCCCAGATTTACTGACTCTGAATCTGGGGGTCTGAAGTCAGAGGAGGTGCATTTTTTTTTTTTTTTTTTTTTTTTTTTGAGACAGGGTCTCTCTCTGTCATCCAGGCTGGAGTGCAGTGGTGCAATCTTGGCTTACTGCAACCTCTGCCTCCTGGGTTCAAGCAATTCTCCTACCTCAGCCTCCTGAGTAGCTGGGACTACAGGTGCCTACCACCACGCCCGGCTAATTTTTGTGTTATGAGTAGAGATGGGGTTTCACCATGTTGGCCAGGCTGGTCTTGAACTCCTAACCTCAAATGATCTGCCTGCCTTGGCCTCCCAAAGTGCTGGGATTATAGGCATGGACCACTTAGCCCGGCTGGAGCTGCACTTTTAGTGCATCCCCCTATCCCCCTACCTCTGCCCAATAAATCCCAGGCACACTACACTTTGAGATCTACTCTTAATGTCATATTTGCTACCTAGCATTATGATTTCCTGGAAGAAATCAATCTAGAATTTTCTTTTTGAAATCTGAAAACACAGGTTATAAAAGGGGAGGGACACTGTTCTAGTTATCTCTTACTGCTGAACAAGTCATCTCAAAGCTTAGTGGCATTACATAATTGCTATTTATTATTATCTCTCATGATTCTGTTGGTCAACAGAGCTTGGCTGGGTGGTTTTTGCCTGGGGTCTCTCAGGTGGTTGCAGTTAGAAGGCAGCTAGGGCTGAGTTGTGTGAGGTGGCTTCTTCCCTCACACGTCTGACACCCTTATGTCCCTCTCTCCAGCAGAGTAGCCTAGACTTTATTCATGCTGGCTCAGGGCTCCAAGAGGCAGGAAGTGAAAACCTTCAGTCCTCTTCAAGGTGAAGTGTGCAACTGACATAGCCCTTTTCTATGGAATTCTACTGGTCAAAGTAGTCATAGGCCAGACTAGATTCAAGAGGTAGAGGAATAGATGCTGTCTCTCAGTGGGGGAAGTGGCATGGTCATAGCTGGCTTCACAATTTGAGAGGCCCACTGCAAAATAAAAATGAATGGTCCCACGATAAAAACAAAACCAAAACCAAATAGGAAAAATGCCATTCAAGGCACCATCTTGGTTTTTCCTGCTATAACAAAGTGTCTGAGACTGGGTCATTTTTAAAGAACAGAAATTTGGCCAGGCGCTGTGGCTCATGCCTGTAATCCCAGTACTTTAGGAGGCCGAGGTGGGTGGATCGCCTTAAGTCTGGAGTTCTAGACCAGCCTGGCCAACATGGAGAAACCCCATCTTTATTAAAAATACAAAAATTAGCCAGACATGGTGGTGCACGCCTGTAGTCCCAGCTACTCAGGAGGCTGAAGCATGAGACTCACTTGAACCTGGGAGATGGAGGTTGCAGTGAGCCAAGATCCGAGCCAAGATAACGCCACTGCCCTCTAGCCTGGGTGACAGGGCAAGACTCTGCTTCAAAAAAAAAGAACAGAAATTTATTTCTCACAGTTCTGGAAGCTGAGAAGTTAAAGATCAAGGTGTCAGCAAGTCTGATGTCTGGTGACAGCCCTGTCTCTTCTTCCATGATGATGCTTTATTGCTGCATCCTCACGCTGTGTCCTCATATGGTAGAAGGGACAGAAGGGGTGAAAAGGGACAAACTCTCTCCATCAAGCCCCTCCTCTCCGCTTTTTGTTGAGATGGAGTCTTGCTCTGTCACCCAGGCTGGAGTGCAACGGCGGGATCTCTGCTCACTGCAACCTCTGCCTCCTGGGTACAGGGGGATTCTCATGCCTCAGCCTCCCAAGTAGCTGGGATTACAGGCGCACACCACCACACCTGGCTATTTTTTGTATTTTTAGTAGAGACAGGGTTTCACCAGGTTGGCCAGGCTGGTCTCAAACTCCTGGCCTCAGGTGATCCGCAAGCCCTTTTATAAGGGCACTTGATCCCATTCATGAGGGCAGAGCCCTCATGACTCAATCACCTCCCAAAGGCCCCACCCACCAATACTGTTGCATTGGGGGTTAAGTTTCAACATGAATTTTGGAGGGGACAAAAACATTCAAACCACAGCAGGCACTGGAATATAAAGCTTTTTCCTTTCTCCCATGTGCTCTCTCTTGACTTATGGTGTTTATTTGCTATTTAATGTGCTTCTAAGTAAAGAAAAATTAAAATTGTAAATTATTAACATGAATGTACCATTTATCTATATATTGTGCAATGTCAGTTTTAAATGCAAATATAAGAGCATTTAACTAGTATGCAGAATCACTGAAATTACACAATTTGTGTTTCGGAGCTCATACATGCATATGTATTTTGTTCTTACCCGAACAGTGGAAACTGTTTTATTTGACTTCTTGCTATGCTTGCATTCTACCAAGACTCTGCCTTCAGCTTACCGATGAGTCAGAAAGGACTGGAAGGAAAAGAGACTATGGGCTGCCTTATCTTTCCCTTTCCTTCCATGTCACTGTTTTTAGTGTAAGTGGTTGGCTAAGACATGGAAGTAACACAAGAAAAAATATGAGAGGGTGCCTTGGTCATTTGTGTTTTTTTCAAATGCCATCATCGCCTTCTGTTTTTTTTTTTTTTTTGCATCTGAATCAAGTACTGTTTCAAATGGAAAGTGTGGCCTCTCAGGGCTGTCAGCTCCCCACTTCCTCTGTCGTAGATATAAAATGCTTACCTTGTACTGACATTGAATCTCGCTGAACTCCCATGCATTGTGGGTTCACCAGAATTCTGTGCTCAGGTGGCATCATCAACACCATATGCTAATGGAGCCACAAAAACTCAGACACACGTATCGTCTGTATCGCCTCTACTCACGCGCATGCTCCATTGTTCCATCAGACTTCACTTACAAAGCACGGGCTCAAACGTTTTTATATTATTAAGAATTTTAAGATGAAGACAGCAGAGCATTAAACCCAAGCGAGGCCATTCTGATCACAGGGTCCTGTGTGACTGCTCGGGTTGTGTGCCCACGAAGGTGGCCTTGGGCATCTATCGACAAAGCAGTATGCTGGTAAATGTTTAACAACAGCATGACTTGGAAAAAAAAAAAAAATGAAGCAAAAACAAAACCCTGATTGGTAGCATTTTCTAGCATGGTTGATCTCAAGCTATCAACAGGATGTCCCCGAATGCAGAGTTGGAAAGAATGCATACAGTTGGCTCTGGAGGGCAGACCCGACGCTGCTCCAGAACGCGGTGGGTGGGAAGGCCTCCAGTACAAGAGGGGAAGGAATTGATGGTGGCCACTTTGGGTGACAACCTGGCACATACAACGACACTAAAAGAGAGAGAGAGCTGTCCATGTAAGTGTGTATATGTATAGAATGAAAGAAGACTGAAATGATATATACTAAAATGTTAACAGCGATTTTCTTAGTCATAGGATTAAAGGTGACAATAATAAAATAATTATTTTTGCTTATCTGTAGTATCCACATTTTCTAAAATAGATACATATTACTTCCTTAATAAAAAATAATAAAAAGCATTTACAGAATGTCTTGAAAAAGTTAGGACAATCTTTAAAGCACAGGTTTTGGTAGTGCAAGTCTGTAATAGTTGCTACATGCCATGAATAATTTACAAATTAAATTGATTTTAAAGCACAGCTAAAATAAATTTGATAAGATGGGGCACAGTTATGTTCTTTCTTATCATTCACATTTGTACATTTTATAGTCAATGAAGAGTGACAGCCACTATTTAGAATTCCAGCAAAGAGCAACCATAACTATTTGTCACCTGCTCAGCATCTAAACAATGGCCTGATTGTTCACCTGCCTGGCCTCGGCAGGAGCGAGGGGAACCAGAATCCACACGAAATAACTGAGTTTCTGACCACCAAGGCAGAGAGGAGGAAAGGATGGTCTCTTCAGAGAACTGATGAGAACAGTAGGAGGGAGTTGAAATATGTCAGCAAGACATAAGGGGAGGGGAGAATGAAGAGGGAGGGGGTGTCAGCATGTATCAAAATCTCAGCCTCAGGGCCATGAAATGGAGTTTCATAAAGATGAGGAGATGGGAAACATTCCAGACCGAAAAGGAGAAACAAATCAGTGAGGGTGGGAGGGAAGAACCCAAAGGACAATTCCCAGAGAGACCCCTTGGAGTAACGAGTCCTTGAATGAGTTTGCACCCTGCATCCGTGTGAATGTTGGATGATCATAAGATGGGTCAGAAATTCCTAATGATCCTGGGGTGGGTGGGAAATGCAATATTCTCACAAAATGAACTGCGCTCCACAAGAGACCTGATGCCTGCCTCTAGCTTCCTCTATTCAAAGTTCTCCAAGTAAGGCCCTCAGTGGGGGAGGAGCTCACTTCTTGTTTGTTTGCAGAGAGAAGTATTAAGAGGCTGTTTGACTCATCTATGCTGCATTCGGGTGAAACACCAGGGACCTGGCCTCGGCTTCTCGAACTAATGCACATACGAATCACCCAGGGATCTTGTTAAGATGCAGATTCGGGTTCCGCAGGTCGAGGGTGGGGCTGGAAAATTTGCATTTCTAACAAGCCCCCAGGTGACACTGAGGCAGCTGATCAGCCCAGTCTATAGACCACAGTTAGTAGCAGGGTCACAGAGGGCAAAATGGCTAGATAGGCCTGCAGTCCTCCTGCAGGACTGGGTTCTAATAAACCCCAGGCCCTGGCGGCTGCATATTCCTGGTGCTGCTGGCTTTTGCAACGGGGCCGCCTGTTGGTCGGGAGGAAGGAGCCAGGGCCATTTCCCTATGTCCCTTCTTCCTGTTTGGGTATTTGGTTTCTCTCCTGCCTGCTCTCAGCTTTGCCTCCCTCCATCTTCCCTTCTCTGCATGCCTTCCTCTTTGCAACAGCCTCGTCATTATTGCAGGAGATTTATTTTTAGAGTCAAGGCCACAGAGTTGCAGATTCTGCAAGGCCTAAAACAAATCGACAAACGGAAAGTGTTTGTCTTTGAAGCGGTGTGAATGAAGGGCCTGCTAGCCTGGCCTGTCAATAAGCTCTTATCTCGGCTTGTTTTCTGAGTCGCCCACGTGGGCTGTCTTTTTCTCCCCATCCCAGATCAGAAAGGACGTTGAAACACAAGAAGCAACTGAAATCTCATAATCTTTCCCCTGTGAGATCTTGCCAAATCCCACTTTTAGCTTGACCACCACGACAAAGTGGCAGGTCCCAGAAAAGGGGCAAATAAAAGACAAAGTTGGCCCCAAATTTCCCGTCGAGGGGTCTGGGTCAAAGAGCAATGTTTATAAAAATGAGTGAGTATAAGGTTCTAAGGTTGCAGATGGAAATGATGGAGGCTGTAAGAATTGTCTTCCTTTTTCATAGAGTTTCTAAGTGGGGCCTTGGTGAAGTACATGTAAGAAATCGCCCTGCTGGGTGATGGTAATTGTGTAAGAACCTTTCCAAGCCTTCTCCTTGGGAACTGCAGTGCGAGCATGCCAGAATAGCGGCTCGGCCAACTCGCATTCATCCTCCCAAAGACCCGAGCAGTAAACTTAGCCCAAGGATTCTTTCCTTGGGCTTCTGGGGCAGGGTCTCCCCACCTCTCTCGCTGTGCTCATCTTAGGTGGTAACTACCTCTTCACTGTTGGGTTCTTCCAAACCTGAGAGACCCCAGGGACCAGGTCAAAACCACCTTTCCATTGCTGGGGTCTCCTCTGTGCCAGGCTCTGTGCCATGTACACTCTAGCAAGAGGAAAAAGAATCCTAAGATAGCGTTTATTGAGCACTTACCATGCACCAAATACTATGCTAAGTATTTCCATGTGAATTTAACGAACTCCCTTACTTCTTGCAACAATGTTCACAGGTAAGTACTGTACCCATTTTACAGATGAGGAAACAGAGGCCGAGCTGGGGTTAGAATGGGTTCATTCTAATTTATGGACTCCTGATTGCGGGTGCTTTGGACTGGGGATACAGAGTTAAATCAGTGTGCTTCTTCCACCCCTTCTCCCCCGCCATGCCCAATTTCCCAGCTCAAGATCCTAGGTTCCTGGTTTTCACATTGCCTCTCTTCGTGGGCCTGACTGGAGAGTCCCAGAGGTCAGTGGCTAGTTAGGTGTGGTTTCTTGGGGGGCTGGTGGGGTGTGTGAGGTGGAGTTGGAAGTACTTTTAAAGACTTTCCTTTTTAGAGTCTGAGACTGCTGCCTTGGAAAAGCCACCCCTGCCCCTTGTGTCCAATTTCCTTCTCATGTACGAGGAGGTGACTACTCCTAAAGTTAAGTCGTGAAGCTGGTGGAGGTACCCAGGTATTCCACCCACATAGAATTAATAGAAATCTGTTTGTTCCCCCAATATTTCCTGGGCATCTTACAATGTACCAAGCTCAGTTCTGGGCAAGAGAATTGAGTGGTAAACAAAGCAGCAAAGGTCCCTGGCCTTAGGATGCTTCCACTCTAGTGGGGAAACCAGGCAACAAACAAATAAGTGAACGAATGTCTCCTATAACTTGCAGAGAGAAATGTCAAATTGCATAAGGAGAGTGTGTGGGAGGCCATTTAAGACAAGGTAGTCAGGGAAGGGCTTTTGAGTAGAGAACCAGACAAGGTGAGGCAGATGAAGAAGAGAGAGGTGCATAGGATGGTGGGAAAAGCCAATGCCAGGGTCCTGAGGCTGGACCATGCTTGGAGGGCTCAGCAAAAAGGCCAATGTGGCTGGATCAGAGGGTGCCAAGTATGGAGAGAGGAAGAGGTGGATATAGGGTCTAATTGATAGGCAGGGCCAGGTCAGGAAGGTCTTGTGGGCCTTGGTGGGGAATTTGGATGTTTTTGTTTTTGTTTGAAACAGGGTTTCACTCCTGTCCCCCAGACTGGAGTGCAATGGTGTGATCTCGGCTCACTGCAACCTCCGCTTCCCGGACTCAAGTGATTCTTTTGCCTCTGACTCCCAAGTAGCTGGGACTACAGGCACACACCACTGCGCCCCGCTAAGTTTTGTATTTTTTGTAGAGGTTGGGTTTCACCATGTTGCCCAGGTTGGTCTCGAACTCCTAGGCTCAAGCGATTCACCCCCCTCAGCTTCCTAAAGTGCTGTGATTAAAGGCATGAGCCACCGCACCCAGCCTGGATGTTTTTCTTGAGTCACAATCTTTGATGGGCATCACTCACATAGAGAGTGTGTAATAAGTGTCTGTTACAGTCCCTCCTCAGATACTCTGAACCCAAAGGTCTGTGGAGCTGGGGAAGTACATAATGAGTTGCATTATGCACTTTATGCATGTATTATGCACTAGTGATTCCTGAGTGGAGGGTCCTGGACCACACTTGGAAGAACTGAGCTTTGGTCTCTGGGTATCAGTGACTGTTAGTTTCCCCGCTCTTAGCTTCCTAAGTCTTTCTGCTCGAGGGCATTCTGTGATTGGCTGCCTGTGGGGCAGGCCTGGAGCTGTAGGGGAGTTAACCTCCCTCAAGCAATGACCATCAAAGAGTTGATGGAGAAATAGTGAGCTTCTTTGCCCTTGGTGGGCCAGTTCAGAAATATGTTCCATGCTGTCTCTCAGAAGTGTGCGGTAGCACTGTGCTCCAGTTGCCCACAGTAGTAACCAGCTCAAACACTCACCCTTTATTGGCCTTTCTCCTCTCCCCATCTCACTTTCTCATTTCCTTACTGGTGCTTCCTGGGCTCACTTCCAAATAAACTACTGACACCCAAATCCTGTCTCTGGGTCTGCTTTTAGTAAGGCACTTGGTTTGAATGATGGACAGGAATCCCCTCTCTCACAAGTGACTGCGTAAACCAGTTGTCCAGGCATCTTGTAGATAGAAGATGGGATCACTTGCTGGGAAGAGGGTCAGAAATAGCAACTGGAGAAGCCACAGGACAACATGGCCCCTCCGCAGCCCTGCAAGAGGAGGACTGGCAGTGCCAGCACCATTATATCCAGCACAAGGACAAAGCGATCCTCGTGACCACAGGCACAAAGAAGAAATAAAACAGTTTGCAGAGAGAGAATTGAGCGTAATGTCAGCTCCAGGAGCACTGGGAGTTGGTCTGTTTGGTTCACTGCTGTGAAGCCAGGCCTGGCATATGGTAGGTGCTCAATAATATTTGCTGAATGAATGAAGAAAGCAAAGGAAAACAGTCAAAAACCGTGGGATCCCATAGAATGAGAAGCGATTGATGGTCTCCACTACCTCATCCGGCCCTCCTGAATCTGCTTGGTCAGCTTTCCTTTGGATTCTGTGAGGTATCCAGCATCTTTTTGGTCATCTCCATCCAATATTCTCCTGCCCCAAATAAGCTAGTTTGTCCCATGCAACCAAAATAACTTATTTTTATTTATTTACTTTTTTTGAGACGGAGTCTTGCTCTGTCGCCCAGGCTGGAGTGCAGTGGCGTGATCTTGGCTCACTGTAACCTCTGCCTCCTGGGTTCAAGCAATTCTCCTGCCTCAGCCTCCTGAGTAGCTGGGATTACAGGCATGGTCGAGCTTATGGAAAGTCGGTAGAAGTGATGTGCCTGAACCAAAAATCTTCCATTCAGGATCCTCCATTTTCCGTTTCTGTTCTACTTTGACTTTGGAAACCACATATTGAAGTTGGTAGCGCTCTTTGCCACGGGATGGAAGAAGCCTGAAGCCTGGGTCCCTGAATCACCCTATGGAAGGTTGTTGCTGGAATGCCCGATTGGGATGTGAAATGAGCAAGAAATAAGCCTTTTGCACATTCCATTAAGCCATGGAGATGTAGGGGATGTTTGTTCCAGCTGCTTGCCTGTCCCAAGTAACTGAAGGACCTTGATCTCAAGCACAGTTTGTTGACGTGAAAAGCAGTGGGAGAGATTCCTTGGGCAAAGCAGCAGCCTCCATCCAGGAAGCATCTTTGAGGCATTGTCTGTGATGCTGATGGAAAATGGGAGGCTTCCACTCTTTACCCCACACTACTTCTAGGATTTCTCAAGGAGTCTTTGAAAACAAAAACAAACAAGAATTCTGCCACAGATCATTGGGTTGTGCCAGTTCCAGGGAATCCAGTGTGAACCAAGCCCCCTGGAAGTGGGCAGCTGCGGTGGCCTCAATCCCTTCACTTAATCAGGTTTGGAATAGAAAAGAATTTGCAATTTTATTTTTCACTGGTCCTTACCCTGAGACAGATGGTTATGATGCCAAAATCTTACATTATTTATGAGGCTGTGCAATGTTGGAGAAAGGACTGGCTTGGTGGTTTGGAGCCCTGAATGCTAGTTCCAGGTCTGTGCCACATGGGCAGGTCCTGTTCTCTCTCTCAGCCTGTTCCTTGGTTTATAAAGTGAACACTGTGGTGCGGTGGGTGTGTGTGTGTGCAGGGGGGCAAGGGGAAATGTGTGGAACAGATAATTTTTAAGGTGCCTTTCAGGGTAATAGCCTATAATTCAGTATCTGCATGCCTGAAAGAAGGAGGGTAGATGCATTTTTAAAATGAAGTGGAAACAGAGCTCATGTGGCCTGTGCTCCTAGACTGAAATCTCTGGGTTGTCTCTCTTCTCCTCCCCATCCCGCCCCCACCCCCGCCCCAGAGCTGAAAGCAGCCACCCAGACACAGCAGTAAGTATCCGTTAAGTCTGTCTTGCAGGTTCCTGGGGGACGCCCAGCACACTGGAAGGGAAAGGTTGCCATAGGAGAGGGAAGAAGGCGAGAGCCAAACATGGAGCTGCTGTGTCTGTGACCTAGACTGACCATCGCTGCGGAAGGCCAAACCGGAGAGGCCTGGTGCAGGGCCAGAGCTGTCACCGTCTGGGCATCTGAGCCCAGGGAGCCCCCGAGGTCAGCTGTCTCCCCAGAGTGGAGAGCAGCCAATTCTTACTGCCTCAGCTGCCAGCTGCAGCCAAATCACAGCAAAGAATACAAGGTACCAAATAACACCCATATTTCCCACTCCCACTTCTCTGACTGAAGCCAAGGCCAAGAGGGGCCCTGGCACACTGCACTGCTATCAGCAAACCTTGGCAGTGGTTTTTAACCATTTCTGGGCTGTGTACCCCTCTGGCATCTGGTGAAGCCTATGGACCCCTTCTCAGGATGATGAATTTAATTGCATAAAATAGTATGACAGAGGAAACCAATTCTCTACTGAAATGCAGTTATGCAAATATTAAGAAGCAACTTTGGGATGCAGTAATATGTGTGTGTTTTTCTTTTATTAATGCATTAGGTAACAAGATTTAGTGGTGGATCTAATAACTACGATCCTTTCATACAAAGACCACAATGACTAGCGAGGAGTGTAAGTGATCTTTAGAGACAGCAGCAGCAGCTCTGATGTGCTAGGAAGATAGTTGTGGTTTCTATTGGTGACAGTCACAGGTGCTGCTGTTGCTACCCCAGTTTGCTGCCTACATTCATCATGGAAGGAAGTGCTTGATCTCAGAGGTTAGTGAAACAAAGATGCAAATAAATGTTTTCTTCCATCCAAGTTCATAGACCCTTGAATACTATGCACAAACCCCTGGAAGGGGATGGCTGCTAGGGGACAAGAATGTGCTGGGGTGTGGGTGGGGACACAGAGCTCCTTAGCAGTTCTTTCCTCATCTGTCAGCGGGACAGGTTGGACTAGATCTGGGTTAGCTAATCTGAGCAAAGTGCGGCCTCCTTGCCACCCCCCTGGCCATGGTAAACATCGCTAATTGATCATGGCCTGCTCCTCAAGGAGCCCAGAGACCCACAGAACACTCCTCAGCCCAGTGCTTCAGGCAGCCACCACTAAACGATTGTAGCTGGCACAAAAATGAAACCGATTTGCCATTCCAGGGCTGGAAGCTCTCTAAGGCCCATTTCAGCCCTGACATGATATGATTACCCGTGATTAAAATATGCTCCCTGCCCTCAAGGAACTTCTGAACTGGTGAACGTCTTAAAGGTCGGTGTGGAGTGAGGGGTCGGGGGGTGCAGCTCGACACAGTTCCTCACCAGGCATTCAGTCATTTCACAGTCAGGGCATCGATTTTAGTTTTCAACTTGTAATTTCCACCTCCTGGATTCCATTATCACTCGCTCAATATATGACGATTCGCCATTTCTCTGGCCACCGCTCTGAGACTCATGCATTGCTGAGCATAAGCAGAAGACATTGCCTAAAATGCATCACTACCTGGAAGTAATGATTGGGTTTTAACACAGTCAAGACCTTGATGGTTCTGTATATAAGCAATCATTCCACCTTCCTCTTTCCCAGTCACGTGGGCTGCCCAGAAGGGATTCAGAATTAACCCCATGTGCTCAAGCCAAAACCTTGGGTTACCCCAGCCTCTCTCGTCCAGGCTCCTTCCCTTCTGTGGGAAATAACCAGCAGCTGGAGGCTGCTGCTCCTGCCTTATGTTTCAGATATGTGCTGCTATTAGCAGATTCTTTGGAAAAGACCCAAATCTGTCCATCCATAGCTGCTGAAAACGCTTCTTTATTAACACAATGAGGAGGTACGATGTAGTGGCAAAAGTTTTAGGCCACAGATTCTCAGAGCGTGGACCCCCACCCCACAGCATCAGCATCACTTGGACATTTGTTAGAAAAGCAAATTCTTTTAACCAAGCCCTCCAGGGGATTCCAGTGTGCTAAAGCTTGAGAACCACCACTTTAGGCTAAGACACAGAACCCTTGGCTTGAGACTCAACTTGACCATGCCTATACCCATATGTTCGCCTTTTGCAGCCTCAATCACTTCCTCTGTAAAATGGGAGCGATAATGCCTGCCTCCCTGGCCTCATAGAGGATTGCTTAATTCACTGGAGCGGTGAATATGAGAACAGTTTGCAAAATCCAACACAAGGCCAGTGATTATTATTAGTAGTAGCTGCTCCATGGCAGTTGCAGGACATTTGTGGGTGGTGGGGGAGAGTTAGGAACAAAGGGGAGATTTGATTTTAAACTGAGGGACTTGAACTCCACTCTGGCCGGGGGGGCACATGGAGATCATTGTTTTCCGGTCTCCACAGCTGGGAGACTCCCTAGTCTCTCTGGAGGGCTTGTGTGACTGACATGATGTCATCACTCCCCACAGACTGGCTTCCTGAGGGCTTGACTCCCCCACCTGAAAGTCACAGGCATTTGAATCCCCCCTCTGGCCTTTCTCCAGCCACTGGTGTTAACAAAGTTTCTAATTCCAGGTTGATTAAAATTCCTGGGTCTGAGCCGCCCTGGGGGAGGGGGATTACAGGGCAGCAGTCATGGCAGGGGAGACCAAGTGACAAAACAAGCGGGGCTGTTTTCACCTCCAGCTACCCCCTTCAGCGTATAAACACAAAGACCACAATGATGGACTCCTGGCAGGTGAGCGGGCAGATGGGATGAGCTTACCTTCCCAGTTTAGCAGGCCAGGTGGTCTGTCAACCTCAGATCAAAGCAAACAGAAGGCGGAAGAGGGAACAGCTGGCAGAGAAGCCCAGCGAGTCCAGCAGGCCGGTCCTTAGAGCAGAACCAGGAACCAACCCGTCTGTAGCCTGCTTTGGGCAAGAGCAGAGAGATACCCATCTCATCTTCCTGCTTCACTACAAGAGCTTCAACTCAGATATACTTAGGCGACCATTTAACCTTCTCAACAACCCGATCAAGTGGGGACTATTATTATCTCCATTTTACAGGTGAGGAAGTTGAGACAGAGAATTAAATGACTTGCTCATGTGACAGAGCTGGTATAGAAACCCAGAAGTCTGACTCCAGAGCCCATGTTCTTAACAGTGACACTAAATGGCCTCTCCCCTAACCCATCAGAGGGATTCTGTGATTTCTTAGGAGCTGGCATATTTTCCTCTGAAGAATTGCATCTTAAATCCATGTTCTGCCCCCGGGGAAGGACTTGTAAAGTTTGGTCGTGATGAAAAGAATCAGAAAATAGAAAATAAAGGTTAACCGTACAGATAATAAAAAATGCCTAATACAAAGGGAAAAAAAAATCGAACCACACTCCAACCAAATTATAAAGAGAACCAGACTGAGGACAACAATATGGTTGGGGGCCAGGCGCGGTGGCTCACGGCTGTAATCCCAGCACTTTAGGAGGCTGAGGCAGGCAGGTTGCTTGAGGCCTGGAGTTCGAGACAAGCCTGGACAACATGGTGAAACCCCATCTCTACTAAAAATACAAAAATTAGTCAGGTATGGTAGTGCACGCCTGTGGTTTCAGCTACTCGGGAGGCTGAGGCGGGAGCATCTCTTGAGCCCAGGAGGCTGAGGCTGCAGTGAGCCGAGGTCATGCCACTGCACTCCAGCCTGGGCAACAGAGTGAGACCCTTTCTAAAATATATATATATTTATATTATAAAATACATATTTATGTATATTAGGCCGGGTATGGTGGCTCACACCTCTAATCCCAGCACTTTGGGAAGCCGAGGCGGGTGGATCACCTGAGGTCAGGAGTTCAAGACCAGCCTGACCAACATGGTGAAACTCCCATCTCTACTAAATATAAAAAATTAGCTGGGCTTGGTGGCACATGCCTGTAATCCCAGCTACTCAGGAGGCTGAGGCAGGAGAATTGCTTGAACTTGGGAGGTGGAGGTTGCAGTGAGCTGAGATTGTGCCATAGCACTCCAACCTGGGCAACAAGAGCAAAACTCCATCTCAAAAAAATATATGTATGTGTATAAATATATTTATGTATATTATATATAATATTTATATATGTTTTATTTATGTGTATTATATGTTTCTATATATTTGTGTATGTATGTTATATATTACATATATTATATATTTATGTACATTATATATTTATATATTATATATTTATTTATGTATGTTATATATTACATATTATATTATATATTAATATATATTTGTGTATATATATACATGTTATATGTATATATAGCCAGGCATGGTGGCACACACCTGTAGTCCCAGCTACTTGGGAGGCTGAGGTGGGAGGATCACTTGAGCCCAGGATGTCGAGGCTGCAGTGAGCCATGACCATGCCACCGCACTCCTACCTGGGCAACAGAGTGAGGCCCTGTCTCAAAAAAAAAAAAAAAAAAAAAAAAAGAAAAGAAAAGGAAAATACATCCAAACAAAACTTTATACAAACACACATAGCAGCACTATTCATAATAGCCAAAACGTGGAAACTAATGTCCATCAATGGTTAAGCAAAATGTGGCCTAGCAATACAATGGAATGTGATTCAGCCATAAGAAGGAATGAGGTACTGACACATGCTACCACGCAGATGAACTGGAAAACATCATGCTGAGTGAAAGAAGCCAGACACAAAAGGCCACATATTGTATGAGTCATGAGTCCATTGATATGAAACGTCCAGAATGAGAAATCCACAGAGACAGAAAGCAGACTGGTGGTTGCCAGGGCCTGGGGGAAGGGAGAGTAGAGAGTGGTTGCTTAATGGATATAGGGTTTCTTTTTGGGTGAAAAAATGTTCTGGAATTAGATAGTGGTGATGGTTGCACAATATTGTAAATGTACTTAATGCCACTGAGTTGTACACTTTATAAAGTATTTACAATGGTGAATTTCATGATATGTAAATTTTTTCTCAATTAAAAAAAATTTGGCCAACTACTCCTGCCCTGGACCAGAAAGTATGGTCAGAAGGATGACTTCTAACTCTCAGAACAAACCTTAGAGGATTGAGATAGTACTAACCTCATTTTACGGGCACTGGGGCAATCCACAACCTGTCCCCTGACCAATGTTACACAGTGATAAATGTGGGAATTGGATTCAGGTCTTCACTCCCAAGATGTGGGGCCCTTCTGAGAGGATCCCACCTACCTATAGGGTTGCAGTAGGGGAGAGGGTCCCACCTACCTATAGGGTTGCAGTGCACAGGTCTCAAGGGAATCCCCATTGGGAGGCCAACATCAAAGCCCAATCCCATTCAAGTGGTATACACTGGTTCCTAGAGGGAGGCTGTTTGTACCTCTGCCTCCTCCCACTCCTATCACCTTCCCCCACCCCTACCAGCACAGCTACTGGCAGGCCGACTCCACAGACTAGGTGGAGGGCCTTGGACACTCCACTCTCAGGTACCAGGCAAAGAGCAGCCTGGTGCAGGGAACCCAACAAGACTCTGGTTTCACCTCAAACCGTGATCAGTTTCTGCAGCAGATGTTCTTGGTGGCCTGCCCCAATCCCTTTGACACTCAACGGTCCAGAACATTCTCCGAGAGCATGAGAACTCCACCTGAGGGCTTGGCAGCAATGCCCTTGGGAACACGTCCCAGGCAATGATGCATGGGAACTAGAGGATAAATACCCCGGCCCCCTCACTCCCCAAATGGGGTAACATTGAGGTATCTTTTATGGAGTCTCTCTGAGAAGCTCAGTGGGGTTGGCCTCCAGTGTCTCACTCTGGTGACTTGCTCTGGTCTGGTGACCTCCTTTCCTAGTTGCTTCCCTTCTCTACCTCACTTCCTGACCCTCAGATAAATCCCTTGGCCCCAAATCCTTGCTTCATGGGCTTCTTCTGGGACAGCCCAGCTGAAGACACCTTCTCTTGGTCACTTTTGCTTTCTGACCTCAGGCAAGTCCTCGAACCTCCTATAGCCTTTCAGTGGTGTTGTATGTGAAGAGGCTGACCCAGGGGAGGTGCTGAACAGCATCTTGATGAGTAATCTGACTAGGAAAGATTGAGGGAGGACTAGTTATTATATATTCCACTCCCACACACCTGAGGGATTCAACACATGCCAGATTGCAATTGCAGTGGGGAACTTTCCAAACCAAATCTGACCACTTAGGGGTGGCAGCCTGATGTAATCTAGAAAATTTGAGCAGAAGCTTCGCCTCCCTTCCATCCCTGTTCCAGATCACAGGGCAACTTCTTGGTCAGCGCAGGGGGTTGGTGAGGGGTTATGGGTGGAAGTAGGTATCAAGAGTGGCTGGTATGGCTGAGTGTGATGGCTCACAACTGCAATCCCAGCACTTTGGGAGACCGAGGAAGGCGGATCGCTTGAGTCCAAGAGTTCGAGACTAGCTTGGGCAACAGGGCAAAACCCTGTCTCTACAAAAAAAAAAAAAAAAAAAAGGCAAATATTAGTTGGGCATGGGTGTGCACCTGTGGTCCCAGCTACTCGGAAGGTTGAGGTGGGAAAAATGCTTGAGCCCAGGTTTTGCAGTGAGCCGAGATCGCACCGCTGCACTCCAACTAAAAGAGTGCAGAGTCCTTCTTTTGGGATCCCAGGTCTCCCCATGGCCAAAACCGCCAAAGGGAGAATGCCCTTTGGACTGGCTCTGCCTAGGCTCCTGCTTGACTGCCCAGAATGCTCCAAAACTAGGATGACAGGCGCGAAGGGGCTGTGGCTGGTCCTCTGATTTGGCAAATGCCTTCACCCCACCTGGGCCCAGCTCTTCCTCTTCTGGCTAGGATGGGACTAGGCTGGCCTGGGGGCTGGGCGAGGGTAGGGGGCCTAGGGCGTACTTGCGGAGAGGCAGAAAGCCCCTCTGCTTGCTCGTCTCCACGCTCACGGCAGGCCTGGCTGCAGACTTGTTTGCTTTCAGTCCTGTGAGCTTTTTCCTCATACACACAGCTGACTGATTTACTTCTCAGAGCGTGTGTGCATGTGTGTGTGTGTGGTGGGGGTGGTGGGGAGTTGTCTGTGAATGAGAAAGAAGTAAATAAAATACCTCAGGCGGGTGGGTCTCTGTCCTGTGTGCCCAGGCTGCCAGTCTGGCACCTGCCCTAGGTCTCCAGGCAAAGCCCTGGTCCACGGAGGAGCGGGGCCGTCTGGAGGGTGCCGGTGGAGGTGAAGGTGTCTCTGAGCCTGTGTCCTTAGCATCTAGGCTCTTGGGTGACTCCCCGAGGTGGCTGGCTGGTTTTGGTGAGCTCTGAAGCTGAGGAGGCTGCTGGGGCTGCCTGGGGCTGCCTCCCGCCTCTCTGCCACATTCTTTTTCTCAGACAAACAGATTCCTTTGCTCCCTGGAACAGCCGAGCTGGAGGAGCAGCTGTGAAAACAAACACGCGGCAGCTGACTGGAGGGCTGCGGGCTGTTTTCTGGGGGCTGCCTGGGCCCACAACTCCCTTTCTCCCTTCCAGCCACAGTGGGTGCCCTGGCTCCAACCCAGGAAGGGGAGGGAGGCCCCGTTCTTTCACTGCCTGGGAGTGGGCCAGCCCCGCTCCCTGGGTTTTCCTCACAAACGCCGTCCTCAGGTGGTTCTTGGCAGGCCTGGCGCCTCTTTGAGCCCCCTGACCGGCTGTGACTGTCTCCAGCCAAACCTGGAGAGAAAATATTTAGAGAAGGGGCCCCTCTCCCCTACTGAACACAGTCAGCTTTCAGGGCATTGGGAGTGGTTCTGGGTCTCCCTCCTGAGACACCCTGGGGTGCCTTGGGTGGGGTGGGGCTCCTCTGAAAGGAGCACAGCAGGCTGTAGCAGAGTTTTGGACCCTCCCTGAGTCTGTGGACCACGTGGACAATGTATCATAGCTCTGATTTTATTCTACAGTGAGTGACGAACCGTTTGCATATTGGAACTGGGAAAGATCCCTCAGAGGTGAGGAAACCGAGATCCAGATGGCGGTGGTGGCCCACAGCCTGTTAGAATATTCTCTCTTCTCCCCTTCTTGGTGTAGCACACCCAGCCCAGGGTTACACAGTGTGGGATTGTCAGCCAGGGCGCCAAGGCCCCAGCCAACAGCTCGCAGCTCTGCAACTGGCACGCGTCTTCCGTCTGGGTGCAGCTCTTCCAGCACCCAGCCACGTGATGAGCAGGAGGCCAGCCAGGGATGACCTGCCCTGAACCTGAGCACAGCCAGCCAGGGATGCTGAGTTGTCCCGAAGTGATCACCTTGCAGTCATCAGTCCTTGGGGCTGAGCTGCCCCTGGAGGCCATGGCTTCAGCCAGGCGGCTCTCAGCAGCTGAGACAGACCCTGATGGGGTTGAGAGCTGAGAGGCTGGGTGGCAGATCACAGCGTCACCATAGGTAATCGGGATGATGTCATTACTCTAAGCTTGTGAGCACTTTGAAAGTAGGACTATGACTGTGTGGCTCACCTGTCTGCCTGGTCCCCCACTGGTGCCTGACACCCACTAGGTGCTTACAGATTGTCTGTGGGAGGATAGGGTCATCCAAGCCCTCAGCCCCAGGCCTCCTTAGGAAATGTGCTCTGCTTCTAAGTTGGCAAGAGGATGGCTCTTTCATAGATTCTCAGGGCTAGAGAGAGAGGCCTGAGAATTTCACAGGGAGCAGGAGTCATTTTTGGCAGTAGTTTTTAAAAAAATTAATGGAGTCGCTATGTTGCCCAGGCTAGTCTTAGATTCCTGGCCTCAAGTGATCCTCCAACCTCAGCCTCCCCAAATCCTGGGATTACAAGCGTGAGCCACCACGCCTGGCTCTTGGCAGTATTTTTATTGGACTTCAGTATTTCCAATGGATGTCAGAGCTTCGGTAAACAGCAGCCAGTGCTCACGAATGAAGACATTGCTCAGCTTTGCTCAAATTAGATTGTGTTTGAATCCACAAAGAGGAAACAGGGTTGCAAACCAGGCATTGCGTGGAGAGAAAGGGGTTTCCCACATTCCTTTAATTCCTACTCAGTGTATCAAGAGGGATGAGAAGAGGGATCAGGAGAGGCTGTTCCTCTGGTCTGGGAGGACTGTGGAAAGATGGAGCTGGAGCTGGGGGAGGCGATGTGATCTACTCTGGGATCTGCCCAGAAGGAGGGAAGTATTTTGGAGAGGAGAAGGGGCATGCTTCAGGCAGTGGTGTGTTTGCTCCTGGTTGTAGGGAGGGTTCGGAGAGGACACAGTATGAAGGCAGCACCCCACATTCATCCGGTGGACTTTGCTTAAGAAAAACTCAGTGAGTGGCATGGCGTGGTAAGCAGAGCCGCCCTTAGTTCCTTGGGTTTGGTGATGGTGCCCCTGCGTGGCGATGGTGGAAAATAGGTGTGTCGAGGCCCAGGGAGCCTGGGTCACCGTCCAGATGGCGGACATCAGAGTCTTCAAGGGGAAGCACAGCTGGCCTGTCTGGGTGATGGGGCTGAGAGTGCATGCACCCAGAGAGCTGGGCCAGGAGTTGTCTAGCCTCAGACTTTAGTCAGGGAGAGTCATCTGCACCTCAACAGTTACCATTCAGGGACAGCCTAGACCAGCCACTCCACTGCAATGAGAAACTTCCAGGGGCCTCTTTGTGCTTGGGTCTGGGGCGGGGGATGGTGAGGGTGTCCAAGGACCTGATTTCTCTGCCTGTATAAGGTCTCATGCCCTCTCGTTGTTCAAAGTGTGCTCTGAGGCCCAGCAGCCTTGGCATCACCCAAGAGCTTGGTAGGAGTGCAGAATCTCAGGCCTGCCCCCAGACCTGCTAAATTAGCATCTGCGCTTTTCACAAGCTCCCCAGGGGGACTTGCTTGCACATTAAAGTTTGAGAAGCACTGACATAAGTTCTATTCCCTTCCTCCATACACCTAAACGCCTTGTAGAAGAGAAGAGTGGTGGGGTGGGAATCTGGGAGAGCCTGGGCATTTGCCTAAAGGGACCATTTAAATAATTGTACTGCACTTAGTCTTAGTCTACTCTATACAACTAAAATGTCATCTCCCCACCCTGCCTTGCTATGCTCGACCAAGAATGGATCTGCCATAGACAAAGTAAAGAAATGGCATCTTCTTTTGCACATGTGACTGTAGTGTGAGTAGATTCGTGAGTCGGCTACATGCAAACGAAGAGAGTGCGGCTGAGGGCAAAGGCATGCCGCCAGTTAGTGATAGAGGTGGCATTAGAACTCATATGCTTTTTTTTTTTTTTTTTTTTTTTTGAGACGGAGTTTCGCTCTTGTTGCGCAGGCTGGAGTGCAATGGCACAGCCTTGATTCACTATAACCTCTTCCTCCCAGGTTCAAGTGATTCTCCTGCCTCAGCCTCCTGAGTAGCTGGGACTATAGGCATCCGCCACCACGCCTGAACAATTTTTGTATTTTTAGTAGAGACAGGGTTTCACTATGTTGATCAGGCTGGTCTCAAACTCCTGACCTCAGGTAATCCACCCGCCTCAGCCTCCCAGAGTGCTGGGATTACAGGTGTGAGCCACCGTGCCTGGCGAGAACCCATATGCTTTGACCTTGACTTTTTGCCACGGCTACTTGAAGTGTGCTCGATGGGTGAGTGCCAGTCCACAGCTGTCTGGCACCTGTCCTCAGTGAGCTAAGTACAGAAACTGGGAGCAAGTGTTTAGAAACTTTTACGACAAGTCAACAGAGTATGTGTGTGTTTGTTAAATCTAACCGTGGAGGTTTGGGCTTGTGTTTTATGCTGTGTTTTTTTCTGCTTCATTTTTCCAGCAAATCATTTTTATTGTACTTTACAGAAGTATCTGTCCGTGACGGATTGGAATTAATTAACAAACAAACACAGACAAGATTGGTCCTACATCCATAGCTTCTTTGAGAAACAATGCTTTTGGCCGTGCCATTTCAAGTCAAGAAGAGAGATTCTGAAAAATATGAAAACATCTAAGGCTTGCCCCAGCCTTGGCAAAATGCGTGAGCACTCACGCCCGAGGGGCCAGACTAACTTGGAAGGCATGGGTTATCATTTCTTTGTGTCCTCAGGTTTCCCAGAGTCCACCCTGCCACAGGGAAGTTGGGGAAAGGCATTCGTGGGGACCTGGGGCTAAGTCATCCCATCTCCTGGCGCCCCACTTTCCTTGCCTGCAACTGGGTCACCGACAAGTGGGTCAGAGGCGCAGTTCTTCCCTGATGTGGCTGCCGCCTGCCCCGAAGAAGTAGATCTTCGCCAGCCTCCAGAGCTGCAGAAGGACACTATCTTGGGCGTGAACATCCCCACAGCAGCAGTGCCTTTCTTCTCTCCCCGCCGGACCTGGCTCATTCTTGTCTGGCAGAGGAACAAGCGATTTCTTTTTATGAGCCTGCAAACCTCCAGCCTCCCAGCCTCCCAGCTGGCTGGGCGCCAGGGCTGGGCCTGACACACAGGCTGACGTCCCCACCCAGACCCATGGTCCTGGCTGCTCCGAATTCTGGAGTGTCTGAGTCACCATGCCTGAGCCGGCGGTGTCTCCATGAAAGAGTTCGGAAGAATAAAGGAGCAGGCTCTCCTATGGGCCTGCTGATAGCAATCTATCAGCACGACTACATTTTGGCCTCCTTTTTCTGCTGCCTCTAATCCAGCAAAGCAGGCTATGGATGTCTGATGGTGAACTACCTAGCAGGGAAGGGAGTCCATCAGAGTTCCCTTCCCAAAGGTGATCTTCTGGGGAGTGTAAACCTCCCTCTGTCCTTCCCCACAGTACTGTTGGTTTCTGCGCATGACGGAGTAGGGTGGGAGAAGGAGGCTTTTCTGGCGTGTTTGTCCAGGATCCTGAGACCACCTGGCTTCCACCGAGATGTGTGCAGGCCAGAGGGGTACCATCCATCTACAGGACTAGGGTGTCTGGAGGTGCTTGGCCGATTAGCCCTGCGGTTGGCCCCCGGTTTAATGAGCGTGGCGCCTGGTGTGCAGCTCCACCCCTGCTTGTTTAGACAGCCTGGCTGGCTGCGCCACGTGTCCCCTGCACCTGGCCGAGGAGGGGCAGCCCCCTAAGAAAGCCTGTTCCTTTATTCTTTCAGAACTGAGCCCCGGCTGTCCCGGCTCAGGTCAAAAAGCCTGCTGGGGCCTGGAGAGTCTTATTTCCTGAGGGGATGAGGCTGGCCAATGGGGCAACAGAGAGTGGGGGACACTTGAAGATGCAGGTGACAGAGCAGCAGGGGCCGCAGCCAATCTCTCCCTTCCCTGACCAGCCTCCCGGAGCTGAGTGCTGGCCGCATTGCTCTGGCCTCCCTGGGATTTCACATTTGATCGCTTTTCAGCGTGACTGCAAAGGAAGGTTGCAGGAGCCATTTGGTGGGCACTGGCTGGGTCTGTTGTTAGCAGCATGGTGGGGGACAGAGTAGCTTTCCTAAGATGGAAAGCCTGTTGGTCCTGATTTTTGTATGCTCTAAGGCCTTGGCCCTGTCTCCTCCTAGCACGGCACCCTAGGCCATCCTTGGTCCTACCTCTCCTGATGCTGCCCCTCCCCCAATATTTATACCCCACCCCGCAGACAGAGTGGACTTCAAATTTTTTTTTTTTTTTTTGAGAAGATGTCTGGCTTGGTATTGCAGGCTGGAGTGTCTGGAGTGTAGTGGCGTGATCTCGGGTCACTGCAACCTCTGCCTTCCGGGTTCAAGAGATTCTCCTGCCTCAGCCTCCCGAGTAGCTGGGATTACAGGCACCCACCACTACATCTGGCTAATTTTTTATATTTTTAATAGAGACAGGGTTTCACCATGTTGGCCAGGCTGGTCTCGAACTCCTGATCTCAGGTGATCCACCTGCCTTGGCCTCCCAAAGTGCTGGGATTACAGGTGTGAACCACTGTGCCCAGCCTTAATTTTTATTTTGTAAACTTTTGATTTTGAAATACAGACTTGAAAACTTGCAAAAGGAGTGCCAAGACTTCCTGAATCTACTTTCATCAGATTCCCCCAATGTTAACATTTTTACCGATTTGTGTGCGCTTTCTCCACACACACACACACACACACATTTATGTTTTCCCTGAAGCTTTTGAGATTAAATTGTAGACATGATGCTCCTTGAACCCCTAAATATTTTGGAATGCATTTCCTAAAAACAATAACAACAAAGATGTTCTCTTAAATAACCATAGTACGGTTTATCAAAATTGGGAAATATACACAGATATTTACACTGATGTTACCTGATCTCCAGATCTTATTCAAATCTTGTCAGTTGCTCCACTAATGTCCTTCAAAACAAAAGAAAAGAAATTTTTCTCTGGTTCAGGATCCAATCCAAAATTGCACACTGTAATCTGTTGTTGTGTGCCTGTTGTGTAATCTGTTGTTGTGTGTCCTATAATCCGGCATAGTTCCTTAGTCTATCCTTGTCTTTCATGACATGAACACTTCCGAAGAATAAGGGCTGGCGATTTCATAGACTGACCCTTAGTTGGGCTTTGTCTGATGTTTCTCGTGATCAGATTCAGATACTGCATGTTTTGCAGGAATGCCACTCAAGTGATGGGTGTCCTCCATACGTCGTATCAGGAGGCACATGATGCCCATTTGTTCCGTTACTGGCAATGTTAACATTGATCACTTGGCTAAGGTGGTGTTGGCCTGCTCTCTTCACTATGTTACTATTTTTCCCTTTAAAACTAATAGTATCTTATGGCCAGAACATTTTTTTCTTTTAATGGCAATCTGATGAGGTCACCTCCTTTCCTAACTCCAGCTGAAATCCTAACTCCTTATCTTGGTGTGCCCAGCCCTATGTGATCAGGCACCTGCTGAGCTCTGTGATGTCATCTTCTATCACATTCTTCACCCCCCCTCCTCCCACCCAGTTGGGGAACTCCAGGCACAATAGCCTTCCTGCTCTTTCTAGAACATACTTCTCTCATTCCAGCCTCAGGGCCTTTGTACTAGCTCTTCTCTTGGCCTTGAATGCTCTTCCTCCAATAATCACATGCTGGCTTCTTTGTGTCCTCCCAATCTCAGCTTACATTTCACCTGAGGGATCTCCCCAGGCACTCCACCACAGCACCCTGTTTTGGTTCTTAGCATAGGACTTTCTACCAATTACCATTTGTTCATTTATTTGTTCTTTGTTCATCTCCCACAGAAGAAAGCAAGGACTCCATGCACGTCGCTCAGTGCTGCGACTGTGTCCACAGTTGTGGAATGAATATTGATCAAAATTTTGCCGAATGCAAGATGAAGGATTGCTCAGTAACGCGTTGCAAGCTGGGGTCCTAACCCGGAAGTCTTGGAGTCCTGCCAGATTGTCTATGTTGGCTGCAGTGCAGCTCTGCTGGGCTTGTACTCAAACAGGGCAGATGGCAGCAGAGTAGCTAAGGGCTTCCTGCATGACGCTATTAAGGGGAGATGGAGGAAACAAGAAGAAGGAATGATGAGATGGGATAGGAAAGTGGAGGCGTCTTTGACCCCTAAAGTACAGATCCTTCCCACTGTATCTTCCTCCTTTCTTTCTTTCCTTCCTTCCTCCCTCCCTCCTTTCATCTCCCATCCCTCTTCTTTTCTCCTCCCTCTTTTCTTCTTTCCTCCTCCTCCTCTTTCTTCTTCTTCCTCTTCCTCCTTCTCCTTCCCCTTCCCCCTTCCCCTTCTTCCTCTCCTCCTCCTCCTCCTCCTCCTCCTCCTTCTTCTTCTTCATCTTCTTCCCCTTCCTTCTCCTTCTTGTTTTTCTCCTTCTCTTTCTTCTTCTTCCTCCTCTTCTTCTTCTTTTATAGATGGGGTCTCACTATATTGCCCAGGCTGGATTTGAACTCCTGGGCTGAAGCAATCCTCCCATCTCAGTCTCTTGTGTAGCTGGGGCTACAGGTGCAGGCCACTATGCCCAGCTTCCTCCTTCCTTCTTTCTTTCCTTCTTCCTTCCCACTCTTTTCCTCCTTTCTTCCCCACTGCCTCTCTCCTTTCCTTTCTTCTTTCCTTCTTTTCCCTTATAGAGTTGGAGGCAGGAAGTGGGGTAGGGCATTGGACATAAATATCTTTAGGCTTAAAGCACAAAGGTAGTGCAGAGAGAAGGTCTGCAGATGTTGGCAGCTGCAGAGCAAAAGGAACTATCAGTCCTGTCTGGCTGCTAGAATGGAGGCAGGTGGGCTCATTCGGAGCTGAGGACAGGCTGCCAAGTTACTGTTCAGGTAAACAGGTGTGGGAGAAGTCAGGTCATTGTCTTCAGATGTCATATTCTCTGTGCCTTGGCCAGAGGGTTCTCCTGGGCACCCCTTGTTTCTGTTGCCTGGCAGGTAAACACACACATAGGCCCCTCTGGGAGACTTCGTGTCAGACCACAGGGCTGCAAGGAGAGTGCAGTGCTTAATACTAATGGGGTTGGGGCAGGGGGGTGGTGGGGTGTATTTCAGGGCAGAGATGCAGGATGAGGCTTTCCTGGAAAATGTCCCCTTCCCCGCTTCATGATGCCTGCAGAGCAACCCTGCATAGGACTGTGCTGTGTGCTGGCAAAGATGCACCAGGATAAAGCTCTGCCCTGTGTCACTGACAGTGAAGTGAAGATGGCCTGGGGTCTTCTTTCTCCTCCACTCCCTCTGTCTTTGTTTCTTTCAGGGAATGTGTTAGTCAGCTCTGGTTGCTATAACAAAAAATGGCAGACTGGGTGACTTAAACAACAGTAATTTATTGTCTCACAGTTCTGGAGGCTGGAAGTCCAATATCAAGGTGCCAGCAGGGTTGGTTTCTGGTGAGGCCTCGCTCCTTGGCTTGCAGGTGGCTGCCTTCTCTCTGTGTCCTCACATGGCCTTTCCTGTGTGCAAGTACAGAGAAAGGGTAGGGTAAGCTCTCTGGTGTCTCTTCCTCTCCATATAAGGACACGAGTCCTTTTGGATTAGGGCCTTACTCTCATGACCTCATTTCACCTTAATTACCTCCTTAAAGGCCCTTTCTCCAAATGCACTGGGAGTTCAGTTTTCAATGTATAAATTTTGGGGGGACACACTTCAGCTCACAACAGGGAGAGAGCTTTGATTCTTGGCAGAAAATCACAGAGATTCTCCTAGCAGTTAGGTCTCCCAGGAGGTGTCTTCTCCCTCTCTTAATGCTACTGAACCTCAGGCTTCATTTTGAGAAATCCTCCTGTCCGGGCATGGCGGCTCATGCCTGTAATACCAGCACTTTGGGATGCCGAGGCAGGTGGATCACTTGAGGCCAGGAGTTCGGGACCAGCCTGGACAACATGGTGAAACCCTGTCTCTACTAAAAATATGAAAATTAGCTGGGCTTGGTGGGCACATGCCTGTACTCCCAGCTACTCAGGAAGTTGAAGCGGGAGAATCGTTTGAACCCGGGAGGCAGAGGTTGCAGTGAGCTGAGATCATGCCACTGCACTCCAGCCTGGGTGACAGAGTGAGACTTTGTCTCAACAACAGCAACAAAAAAAGACAGAGAAATTCTCCTGGACATGTCAAGATCCACCTATATAATATCCATCTTCATGGAATGAAATCAGCTCCTCTCAGGTGGGCCCTACCGAGAGAATCTTTAGGTGGCAAGATAGCGAGTGAGTAGCGCTGCACAAGGACCTTGGGGTGCTGGGATTCTGTTCTGAGGTTCATCTTCGTGTGTGTTTGTGTGTATGTGTGCGCGTGTGTGTTTGTGCATGTGTGTGTACACCAACATGCACATGCTGTCTGGTTAGAATTGCTAGGCAGAGAGGGGCAGTTGTTTCCTTCTGCCCTGACCTCTCCCACTTTGGACACTTGATTTCGCCAACCTGTACCCCCTTTAGCCCTCCCAGCCCAGGTGTGGCCCAAGTCCCCTGCCTTTTTCTCAGGAACCCACAGAAATGAGGTAGGAACTTTCTAGAGGGCTTTGTGGTAGCTGGGGGATCTACATATGCTAGTATAAAGGATGTGGGCAGAGCAGGTAACTGTTGCAATGATCTTTTGCTATATAACAAACCATTGCAAAACTTAGTGACTTAAAATAGTGACAACATTAATTTTGCTCACGAGTATACATACACTTTGGGCAGGACTCAGCAGGGATGGGTCTTCTCTGCTCTACTTGGTGGCAGCTGGGGTGGTTGGAAGCTGGGGCCTGGATTATCTGAAGGCCTGCTCGCTACCATGTCTGGTAGTTGATGCTGGCTGTCAGCTGGGATGTTAGCTGGACTTTTGGATCAGAACACCTATATGTGGCCTCTCCAAGTGGCTGCTTGGTTTCCTCATACCATGGCAGCTGGGTTCCAAGAGTAAGTGTCCCGAGAGACAGCCAGGTGGAAGCCATTGCATCTTTTCTGACCCAGCCTTGGAAGTCACCCAGGATCACTTCCACCATATTTTATTCATTAGAAGCCAGTCACTAAGGCCGGCCTGTGTTCCAGGAGAAGGGAGTTAGACTCCAGCTCTTAGTGGGAAAGAAAAATGTCAAAGAATTTGCAACCATGTTTCAAAATCTACCACAGTGGCTCACTGCTTCCTTCCCATTCATGCAAGACTTGGGACTTGGGACTCTTCCCTTTCCAAAGCCCTGACTCCGTCTTTACAATGTCACCATTGTGCCACCTACCACCCAGTGGCGCCTTTATGGAAGCCAGAGCAGGAGAAAGAGCCATCCTTTCCTGGATCAAGGCCAGAACAAGACTCGGCACTTCTCTGTGCAGAGGAATGATTTGGTGTCCCTTCATACAGGCAAAACCAGATTTCCTGTCAGAACAGCATTTGGCTGCAAGTGACAAAGAGATCTAAAAGAAGGCTGCAGTGTATTCTTCTCTTGCATAGCAGTCTGGAGGTGGCAGTCTATGGCTGACATGGCTGTTCTGCTTATGAAGTCCATGGGGACCCAGGCTCCCTTTATTGTGCTGCTCTGCCATGCACGGCCTCATCTCCAGGTCACCTTGTGGTCAAAGACAACTACTGTAGCTACGGTCAGTACATCCATGCTGTGGCAAGCAGAAGGGAGGAAGAGATCAAGAAGTAGAAGCAGAGGGTGCCCGCAGCTATTTTGTAAGGGAAGTTCCCAGGCCTATCATGCGATACTTTTGATTGTATTTCATTGGCCAGAACTTTTCCATATGGTCACTCCTAGCAGTGAGAAGCTGGGAAATGTAGTCTTTTTTCTGGATGACCATGTGTCCAGCTAAAATTGCTGATTCTCTCAGCATGGGAAAAAGAGAGAAAAGATGCTGTGGGTTAAGAAGCAGACTATGCCAAACTTATTAATTAAAAAATTTTACGTGAGGACAGATTTACTTACTAATTTGCCTCCCCTGGCTAGAGAAAAATTAATGGTATAAAACAATAGCAAAACATCTTACCCTTTTGTAGTTCTTTCCCTCACATCAGTTTTCTTTGGCAATTTCTCAAGTCAGACAACTGGGCGGGGGTATGTTGAAGAGTTTACAAATTATTTAATACAATGAATCCTTGTTTGTAGTAAATAAGAAAGCTACACCACGCTTTACTTATTTCAGAATTTTAGCTGATGGCAGCTATACATGTGTATTACAAAACTACCCAAAGAGAGGGGTCAGTGCCAGCCAGGGGTGTTTTTAAAATTTCCATATAAGGCTGCTGTTTACTTTGGTAGGAGCTTGTGGAAACTTGCGTCAACCAGCATGGGTATTTCTATTTATTCCAGTGGTATTTTGGACCCTTTAACAGGCTGGTGCCTTGGGCAGCTGCCCAGCTGGTCTGCTTAGCTAGCTCTGTGTCTGAGGACACTCAGTAGGACTTTATTATACGTGTGTATATGAGACAGGGTTTCACTCTGTCACACACAGGCTGGAGTGCAGTGGCACGATCATGGCTCACTATAGCCTTAAGTTCCTAGGCTCCAGTGATCCTCTTGCCTCACTTCTCCAGTAGTTAAGACCACAGGCATGCACTACCATGTTTGGCTAATTTTAAATATATATATATATATTTTTTTGGTAGAGACAGGGATCTTGCTATGTTGCCCAGGATGGTCTTGAACTCCTGGCCTCCAGATGATCCTTCCACCTCAGACTTCCAAGGTGCTGGGATTAAAGGCATGAGCCACCACGCCTGGCTGGGACTTTACAATTTAGAGAAGACCTGATCTCTACCCAAACGGTATGACTTTGGCTTTATCGTCCTTAATAGGTGAACTGTGCCTCCGTGTACTATAATGACCTGGATATTTGTATAAGAGACTGGATTAGTTTTCCAGGGGTGCTGTACCAAAGTACCACAGACTGGGTGCCTTAAACAACAGAAATGTATCATCTTATACTTCTGGAAGCCAAAAGTCTAAGGAGGCCTAAGGTCAAGGGGTCACCCGGGCCACGGTCCCTCAGAAGGATCTGTTCCAGGCCTCTCTCTTAGCTTCTGGTAGTTCCGTGGCTTGTGGCCATGTGACTCTAATGTCCACATGGTGTTCTCCCTGTGTGTGTCTGTGTCCAAGTCCCCCCCCCTTTTTTTTTTAATAAGGACAACAATCATATCAGATTAGGGACCCACCCTACAGAATGACCTCATCTTAACTAATTACATCTGCAATGACCTTATTTCCAAACATACTGAGATACTGCAGATTAAGAGTTTAACAGTTTGGGGAAAACACAATTTGGGGGAAACACAATTCAACCCATATTAGAGACATCCACATATATGGAGATGTTGTGTGTGTTGGAGTATGTGTGTGTATTGTCTTTTGTATGCTGTGGCCTGAAGTCTCCTGATTGGGGAGAGGTGGTTTCCACCAGTGATAGCAAGATGCTGATGGAGGCCAGGTGCGGTGGCTCACGCCTGTAATCCCAACACTTTGGGAGGCCGAGGCAGGCGGATCACCTGAGGTTGGGCATTTGAGACCAGCCTGACCAACATGGAGAAACCCTGTCTCTACTAAAAATACAAAATTAGCTGGGTGTGGTGGCACATGCCTGTAATCCGAGCTACTCGAGAGGCTGAGACAGGAGAATTGCTTGAACTTGGGAGGCAGAGGTTGCGGTAAGCCGAGATCGTGCCATTGCACTCCAGCTTAGGCAACAAGAGCGAAACTCTGTCTAAAAACAAAAAAAAGATGCTGATGGAAAAGAAGTTCAAGTGAAGGTCTTTGATTATTTCCCAGTAAAGACAGGGCAACTGGAGCTGAGGTGGGGTCTGAAATTGGCCAACCACATGCAATGTCTAGAGCAGGGTCATTGCCACCCATCAGAATGGGCATCTGGAGGCAATTTTAGTTTTAGTTGGTTGTAATATAGCAGGATGCTCACAGCTATAGTCAGTGACTTCAGTTCTAATAACAAAAAGCCCACTCCAAATGGTGCAGGCAATGGGGAGATTATTATCCTCTCCCATCAAGAAGCCCAGAGGAGGACGATTCCCGGTTGGTGAATTCAGTGCTCATTGATGTCATCGGAGCCCCAGGTTTGTTCCATCTTTTGCTCTACCATCCTCAGCATGTTAACATTGGTCCTCTGCCTTGCCTCTTATTTACAAGATGGCTTCATTGGCTCCAGGTGTCACATTCCAGCACAAGTCCAAAGGCTTGAGGAAAGAACACTTCTTCCTCAAGTTCTTTTCAAAGAGCCCTAGCCGACTTCTTCTCACACCTCTTTGGGCAGAATTGTGTCATTGGGACAGGAAATGGAGTTGCCGGGACTGGCTTTGACTCATCAGACTCTACTCTCTGGGTCTGGAGGGACCAGTCGCCCTTGACGCATACAACTGCCCTTTCCCTGAACAAAATCAGGATGAGGTTGGCAGGGAAGAAGGGGTGGAAGCAGGCTTACTGGGAAGGCAGCTCACAAAATCCACCACACAGATCTTGATTAAAGTGGAGGAACAGGGGGCTTTCTCTGACCCTGGTGGGGGTGGGGTGGGACAGCAGAGATGGGAGAGAGGGAGTGCCATGAAGAGCCATCAGTCAATACCTTCTTAGAATAACACTTCTCATCAGGCACTGGGTCTGACTTTAAGCTGACAAATGATTTTCCTTCACAATAAAAGTACAAACAGAATCCTAATTAATGAATTTGCCAATAGCTGTTGCCTATTTTATGGGCCTTAGCCTAGATTCAGTCTGTGGACAGGATGAGCGAGTGTGTGTGTATGGACGTGGCCATAAATCACCTAGGGTCCAGGACAAGGGCTGTCTGGTTGGGATCTTCCTAGGCAGCCCTTCCTAAGGGAGCCTGGGCTTGCCACAGCAGCCACGATAGCCATGAAAGCCATATAGCTATGACAGCCATGATCCTCATGGGACACTCAGCAGCCCAGGCAGCTCCGTGACAGTGTAGACTGATTCTAGCTCACTGCTGCTGCTTCTTGTGGCTGAGAGAATTAACATTTTTCTCAAGAGGTCATTGGCCCAATCTCCTGAAGCCCCTGAGTAGGTATTTTTCCTTTCAGCATTTCCACCTACAGAGAGGCCATGGGCCCTTCAGTAACCTACCTGGTGTTGACGAAATGCCTGGGAATGGTTATTCCATTTGGAGGTGGGGCTGTGCCTGCATCATGCATTCCACAGCCAGGAATCTGACTGTGTGCTGGGCACTGTGCCTGGACAGGAGGAACAAGGACAGATGAGGCTGTCCAGGTTCGCATTCTCAGGGGCTCAACTGTCTCCCTTGGGTGCTGGTCAGAGGTACCACGGGGGAGGAAGAACTCTCCATGAACTCTTTGCTTCCTAGGGAAGCCAGCAGAAGGGGGAGGCGTGGTGAGGCCCACTCTCAGGACATGAAAATGGCAGCTTTGGCAAGACTATGGGACAACAGACTTCAGATACCAAAGTGAGCATGAGGTAGACATTCTGAAAGATTTGCTAAAGTTCAAGGTAGCATGGCCACTTGCCTTTTGAGAAAGTTCCCAGGTAATTCTGATATACTGGCCCTTCCCTCTTCACTTCCCTCTGCCCACACTGTCTTGGTAATAATCATCAAGTTACAAGAAAATAACTAATAACCTCTCACATGCTTGAATATAGTTGATCATCTACCTGTTCTATAGCCTTTGTGCCCCTATTTCCTTTCATCTGCCTGCACAGGCCTGTTTCCCAACTATTGTTAATGATTAATAATTTGTTTAGCATTAACTGAGCTTTCCATTTTTTTTTTTTTTTTTTGGTTTACATTTTCCCAGCCATTTGTTACAATTCTTCAAAACCAACTCTTTGCCTTCACACAGCATCAATAAATTAATTTCCTTTATTTTTTGGCCTTGATGTGGCTGAGAAAGTCTGGTGTTCCGTTTGCAATGCCTGGCCCTTCAGTATTTATGTGGTCTTCCCAGGAGTGAGATAAACTGTGCATGTTGGTGTTCAGTGGGGCAATCCCTAGGTGAACCCCCAAAGTGGGGAACATCCCCCCCCGCTCAGGGGGATGTTCTCATCCTCACGATCAGACACTATTGAGTAGATTTCCCATCTGTCCATGTCAGTGCCATGTAAATGTTTCATTTCCCTCAGAATCTTAGAATTACTATCACTCAGTCCTGCTGACTTACAATCATGTGGTTTTCCATGTCTTTTTCTCACTTTGTCTTTTGTGACAAGTTATTTCTGTGGTCATCATCAGTATGGCTCTTCCAAGAATTCTCTCTCTCTTCATTTCCCTTTGCTACAGTGGGCTCTTGGGGTTGGAAGTTTCTGAGTGCTACCAATGCCCTGCAGACACCATAATCCCATCTCTTCTTGGCTGGTACCTCTGGCAAAGTGAGTCTCAGTGACCTGTCACTTTTGGCACTAAGGCTGTTTCCTCATCTTTAAAAAGGCTCTTTGCCCGGGTGTGGTGACTCACGCCTATAATCCCAGAACTTTGGGAAGCCTGAGGTCGGGAGTTCCAGACCAGCCTGACCAATATGGAGAAATCCCGTCTCTACTAAAGATACAAAATTAGCCGGACCTGGTGGCGCATGCCTGTAATCCCAGCTACTCAGGAGGCTGAGGCAGGAGAATCGCTTGAACTTGGGAGGCAGAGATCGTGGTGAGCCAAAATTGTGCCATTGCACTCCAGCCTAGGAAACAAGAGCGAAACTCTGTCTCAAAAAAAAAAAAAAAAAAAAGTCTCTTCTGAGGTTGGAACATGATAATACTTCTTTTTCTTTTCTTTTTTTTGAGACAAGGTCTCGCTCTGTTGCCCGGGTTGGCCTCAAACTCCTGGGCTCAAGCGATCCTCCCGCCTTGGCCTTCCTAGTAGCTGGGATGGCAGGCATGCACCATCATGCCCTGCTGGAACATGATAATACTTGTAAGTATATAGGGGTGTGCCCAACACATAACTGGGATAACAATATAACCATCTCCATTTGATTTCCATGCATGGCTACCCATTTCGAGCTGCTGCAACCTGCTTCTCCTTGCTTGAAGGCTTTCTTTGGCCACCAGAGCCCTTTCTTTTTGTGTGCATGGCAACCTACAAGTGCCAGGGAATAAGTGGTTTCTAGGAAGAGTTTTCAAACAAGGACTGATAGGAGTGAGCTGGTAAGTATCCCAGCACCCTGCCCCTCAGGTGGGCTAATGCTGACGTGTGTGTTCTGTGCTGTCTCCTAGAGCTCCCCAGCTGGCTTAAGCTCCAGTTGCCCCTAGTGTTAATTTGCTTGCAAACTCCGCCTTTATTGACTTCCTTCTCTTCCCTGTCTTACCTCCCCACTCTCCTGTCAGTGTTTCAGGAGATCACCTCCCCATAAAACACTAGCACACAAGTCCTTGTCTTAGAGTCTGCTTCTGAAACCCTAGTTTAGGTCTCCCCAAATTTCTCCAGCTGTTCTCCCAAATTCCGATATCCATCTCCAAACTGCCTCCTGGACAACCTGTGCTCACATCAAACTTGACATGTATAAAATTACACTTACTCTCTTCCCCATCAGACTAGCTCATTCTCCTGTCTTCCCGTATCTCTTAGCAGTCATACCATTGCCCCCAGGTCATTCAAGTTCATTCACAGCAAATATTTACAGAGATCCTTTAGTGGGAGCGCAACTCTGTGTTGCTCTCAGCCATTACTGATTTTTGCTTAGCATTTTTTTTTCTCTTATCCCCTATGTCCCCTGACTTCACATCCAGTCTACTGGCCTCCTTGCCACTAGTGTCTTCCAGAAGAGACTTCTGACCCATTATCACTTCCTGTCTTTGCCGAAAACCCATCCATGGCTGTCCACTGGCTGCTGCAGAGAGTTGGAGCTCCACACCTGGCAGGGGAAGGCCCCTGTACGTCCCTGATCTTGGTATTGACCCTCTGGTCTAGCCCAGCTGCTCCATCCCTAACCACTCCCTAGAGTCATGGAGCTTCCTGTGGCCATGGCTTTGGTTGTATTAGATTCTACCCATACCGCAGGATTCAGATGAAATCCCACTTCCTTTGTTGCAGCCTTGCCCCTACTGGGGAGGAAGCTATCCTCTGATTCCTGTAGCAGGATCGGAAACACTCAGCCACACCCAGTCATCTTCATTTATTTGTCAAATCACCGTGTTCCAGACACTGCCAGCATTAAGAACTTTTTTTTGTTGTTGTTGCTGAGATGGACTCTTGCTCTGTTGCATAGTCTGGAGTGCAGTGGCACCATCTTGGCTCACTGCAACCTCTGTCTCCTGGGTTCAAGTAATTCTCCCGCCTCAGCCTCCTGAGTAGCATGCCACCACACCCAGCTAAGTTTTGCTTTTCTTTTTTTTTTTTTTTTTTTTTTTTGTGAAGGAGTTTTGCTCTTGTTGCCCAGGCTGGAGTGCAGTGGTGTGATCTCCGTTCACCGCAACCTCTGCCTCCCGGGTTCAAGCGATTATCCTGCCTCAGCCTCCCAAGTAGCTGGGATTATAGGCATTTGCCATCATGCCTGGCTAATTTTTTGTATTTTTAGTAGAGATGGGGTTTCTCCATGTTGGTCAGGCTGGTCTCGATCTCCTGACCTCAGGTCATCTGCCCGCCTCAGCCTCCCAAAGTGCTGGGATTACAGGCATGAGCCACCGCTCCCGGCCAGTTTTGCAATTTTAGTAGAGATGGGGTTTCACCACATTGGCCAGGCTGGTCTCAAACTCCTTACCTCAGGTGATCCACGTGCCCCGGCCTCCCAAAGTGCTGGGATTACAGGTGTGAGCCACCGCGCCTGGCTGAGAACATATTGATGAACAAAGTAAGCATGGTGGTCCCTGCCCTCATGTAGGTCACAGTTTAGGGAGGGAGGAGACAGAAATCCAAAAATTACATGTAAATTATCTATTGCGTTAACGAATAGTAACAGTATGAAGGGTGAACAAGATGTTATCAGAAAGTCAAACAAGGAGAAAACTAACCTAGATGAGAAGTTGTGAATGTTCAGATGAAGTTTTCCTGAGATGAATTATGAGTAGGATTTTGCTGAAATCAAGGTAAGAAATAGTCCACTTAGAATGAATTGCTCATGGGAAAGCTATAAACCTTTGAGACACTAAAACTGGCCACTGGGACTAGAATTTGATGAACAAAAGAGCAGTGTGAAGAGAGATGGGGCTGGAATTGTGGTCAAGGGCCAGACCACACAGGGTCTCAGAGGCTGCAGTAGTCAGGTTTCTGCTGGGATAATGTTCCTTAACAAACAGCTCCAATCTCAGTCGTTTGCAACAAGCGTTTATTTCTTCCTCATAGGTCTTTCTATTGCTGGTAGTTCAGGGCTCAGCTACAGCTCTGTAAGCCAAGGCTAGGCCTCTGGCTTTGGGATGGGCTAAGGATAGCACCACATTTCTGTCATTCTGGGACCCAGGCTGAAGGAAAAACAGCTACCTGGGGCGAGCTCTTCTCATGGCTAAGGTAAACGCAAAAGGGCAATTGGAAACAATGTCTCTTAAGGCCAAGGTTTGGAGCCAGCACAGTTATCTCTGTCCACATTCCACTGGTCAAAGCCAGTCAAAGGCCAAACCCTAAGCCAGTGGGACAAGAAAATAGCTTCTACCCTGTCTGCTAGGAGGCATACAGTCAGATAGCAAAGGGTGTGCAGTGATTCCATCTTAGATAGAGGGGAAAGTTGGGCATAGTAATCCAATCTACTGCATGGACCATATTAAGGATTTTGCTTTTTTATTCTAACAACTGGAAACCATTGTATCTTTCTTTCTTCCCTCCCTTTCTTATTTTTTCCTTCTATTTTTAATTATCCACCTAACACATGAGTATATTTCCACTGTAAAGTACTTGAGCTATGTGAATAAAGCCATAGTCCTCTTTGTTTCTCCTGGTGGCCCCTAATCCAAGTCCCTTTCCCAGACATAATCACTGTTAATGCCTTGGATGCTTCTTCTCTAAGATTTTTTTAAAATTGCATTCCTGGCCGGGCGTAGTGACTCACACCTGTAATCCCAGCACTTCGGGAGGCTGAGGCAGGCGGATCACCTGAGGTCAGGAGCTCAAGACCAGCCTGGCTAACGTGGTGAAACCCCGTCTCTACAAAAATACAAAAATTAGCCAGGCATGGTGGCGGGTGCCTGTAATCCCAGTTACTTGGGAGACTGAGGAGGGAGAATCACTTCAACCCCGGAGGCAGAGGTTGCTGTGAGCCGAGATTGTGCCATTGCACTTCAGCCTGGGCGACAGAGCGAGACTGCGCCTCAAAAAAAAAAAAAAAAAAAAAAAGCTTTCCCATACACATATATGTATACAGAAATGTAGAATTTGTATGGATGTGCTTTAACATGAAAGACATCATATACAATATATTGTTTTGCAGTTGCCTTGGATTTTGTTTTTTAACAAATAATTTCCTGAGCTTTAAGTAAATACCTGGGAAAGTAATGCCATGGCTTTTCAATGACAAGGGTCTCCAAAGGTCTTACTTAGGCCTTGGTTGGAAGCTGTGGGGGTGTGGTCCCAAATAACAAGCCCTGTAAAGCCACAGTAATATTTCCAGTATCATATGCTCTTCCAGAAAGTTCACGCTCTACTATCAAGAGGTAAAGTTTCTGTTCCTCCCCTTGAAACTGTGCGGGTCTTTGTGACTGCTTCACCTAGAAGCGTATGACAGAAGTGACACTATGTGACTCCTGAGACTGGACCATAAAAGGTGATTCAGTTTCCACCTGGCTCTCCTTTGGGGTACTCACCCTTGGGACCCTGCTGCCATGCTGTGAGGAAGCCCTGGTTAGATGTAGTGCAACCGAGGCCCCTGGTTTTCAGCTTTGGCTGAGCTCCCAGTTAACCATCAGCTCCAACTTGCCAGCTGTCTGTGAGCCATCTGGGAGGTGAATACTCTAGTCCCCATCCATGCCTGCCCAAAATGCAGAGTCATGAGCAACATCAATGGTTGTCATTGGCTTAAGCATCTAAATTTAGGGGTGGCTTATTGTGCGGCAAGAGATGAATGGAGCACCTAATAGCTGAGACAAGAGTTCCCAGTGGAAGAGGAAGCTGTGGCAAAGCTGTCACCATGCCATGAATTCAGGAGCCCCTGGGTTTCCCCTGAGGAAGGGTTCATGCTCCCAAAGCCTAGAGCTGGGCTGAACTTGTGGACATTGTAGGGGGTCTTAGCATGGCAAGCCTGGCTTAGTAGCATACAAAACATATGACATGCAGTCCCTGCCCTTATGGAGTCTGCAATCTTATTGGGGCGAGAAGACTTACCAGTTCTAAAGTCAGCCAGTGTCCCCAAGGCACCATGTGTTGTAGGTCACCTGCTGGTGGACAGAAAGGGCTAGAGGACTTCAGAGAGGGGAATGATGGCAGTTGGTCACGTGATGTGGTGACATTGGCAGCCACCAAGACTTGGGAAGGCTGCTGGTTTGGGGAAAGTGAGGGGTTTGGTTGTAAACACACAGAGTGGGAGGAGGTTTGGGGAGGAGTTGCAGCCAACTGGCTGAAAGAGCATCACATGAAGAGGTAGGGGCCCAGGGCCCTGGGCCCAGACCTCCAACTCTGACAAACTGCCAGTGTCACTTTGTATGTCACTTGACTTCTGTGGGCCCCAGTGGTAGGGCACCAAATAAAATACAGGCCACCCAGTTCAAGTTGGATATCAGATCAACAAATGAATACTTTTTAGTATAAGTGTGTCCCAAATATTGCATGGGACATACTAATGCTAAAAAAGATGTATTGCTTATCTGAAATTCAATTTGAACTGGGTAGCCTGTACTTTTATTTGCTAAATTCGGCAGTCATGGCCAGTGGCCCTATTTGCAAAGATGGAGTCTTGCTTCCAAGGCCGTGAAGCCTAGAGGCAAAGTAGGCTCTGGATCAAACGCCCTGCCTGGGTGGGATCCCAGCTCTGCCATGGGTCATGGTGTGACCTCTGGCAAGCTACTGTCTTACCTCCTTCAAGCGTTATCTGTAAAATGGGAATAACTATGGCCCTTCCCTCACAGGGTGGTTATGTGGCGTCGATGAGGCAATGTGTATGAAGCGCTTCATATGGCCAGGCACACGGCACCTCCATACTTAAAGTGAGATATTATTATTCTTTCTAGTGCCAAAATGCTGTGGTCCAAAGGAAACCATTTATTAAGCAACAGACATCTTCATGCCTTCGTGGGTAAGGCCGTGTGTGTTTGTTGGGGGGCAGGTATGTAGAGATAAAGAAGCCACCGGCCTCACCCCCTAGGAACAGAAACCTGGTGTCTAGCCAGCAGTTGCAGATGAATCCACTACCCACTGCGCTCAACTCCCACAGTTAATAACATTGCAAAATGAGGGTAGTGGATGCATTCTCCCTTCCTCGGCATCTTTGCGGGCAGGTTTTTAATTTTAAGCAGGAGAAAACCCATCAGGTATTTGAGGCTCCTGGGGGCAGCTAATGCTTCCTGTCAAATGCTCACCCTGGGGTGCTTTGTTACCCTAACACCTCCAGAACTTGGAGTCAGCAGCAAATTGCAGGACAAAATTCTTATGCTGCAAGTTTATTGCATATTCATAGAATTTAGGCCATTAGGCAACATTAGCTTTTTTTTTTTTTTAACCTTTTATTGAAGTATAACCTACATTCAGAGAAGCCTGAGCGTACAGCTTGATACATTCTTACAAGCTGAAAGTACCCGTGTATAAGAACACCCAGGCAGAGACACAGAACATCAACAACCCCCAAGGAAGTCCCCCTCATGTCCTCTCCCAGTTGCTGCTTCCCCAAGGGAGATGTCCCCACCTTACACAGAGAGTAGTTTTGTCTATCTTTGAACCTTATGTAAATGGAATCATACAGTTTGTCTTCTTTTGGGTCTGGCTTCTTTTGCTCAACATTATGATGGTGAAATTTACCTGACTTGTGGAGTGTAGTAGTAGTTTGTTCCTTCTCATTGCTGCATAGTATTCCATGTGTGACATTTCCACCATTTATTTACCCATCGCTGTCAATTGGCTTTTGGGTAGGGTTAGCTTTGCTATGGACATTCTGGTACGTGCCTTTTGGTGGATCCCGGCAACTCCTTTCTGTGAAGTGGAGCTAAGGGTATATGTATGTTCGGCTTTAGTCGAACAGCCAAATGGTTTTCTATAACATCAACTTTTCATTCCTAAGGCTGAACATATCGGAGAAAGGAAAACATATGTAGTTAAGTATCTTTTGATACCTTTTATGTTCTAAGAAATTAGCAAAATCAAAGTGGAACGAGAAAGGAAATGTTCACTTTCAACCTGTGTGGTGAAAAGCTTTGGAAGTGTTTTTTAAAAAGCGACCTGTTCCATCAACTCTGCCAGCTCTTTCTACCAGAAACTTCTTGTTTGTCCTCATGGAAACAGGCGCGTAAAATAGAGACGCTAACATGCACGGGAATGCCTTAGGGATCTTGTTAAAAATGCTGATTTTAATTCAGTAGGTCTCAGTGGGACCTGAGATTCCATAAAGCTCCCAAGTGATGGTTGTACTGCTGGTCTGAGGACCACACTTCAAGCAAGGGCCACCCACTGGCGGTCAGTATCAGACTGTTGGTGGTCACAATTTCTGGCTCTCACCTGGTTCATCTACTTCTTGAGCATGGATAGTGCATCTGTTGGCAGGCCCTGGGGCTAGAAATAAGGAAGGCCTTACAGCAGGACAAAAAAAACAAAAAATACCGGGCTTTGGAATCTAAAAGAACGATGATCATGTCCTGGCTTAGCTTTACTGGTTGTGTGACCTCAGCAGGATACCTAACCTTCCTGAGCCTTAGTTTCCCTCTTGGTGAAATGGGGTAATAGTACCCACACTGCAGGGGTGTTATGGGAAATGCCTGTTGGGTGCTGTGCACATGCTGGGCTGCTGATAAATGCTGACTATTATTGTTTGATGCACTCTCCAATATTTTTTGTAATTAGGTAGGACAAAAATACATACAAATCATGCAAGTCTCGGTGCATACAAAAACATATGGTAAGGAGCTCACAGTCCAGCAACGCAGTCCAAAACAAATTCTTCCAATAAAGCTGATAATTGTCACAAGCTACTGTGTGGCAATTATTATCTTTATTTGTGTGTGTGTGTGTGTAAGACACTGTAGGGAGACAGAGGAGAGGGTGAGAATCTCTGGAGGGAATCAGAGATGGCCTTATAGAAGGGAAACTGGGTTTTGAAGGGTGAATAGGAGCCTGCCAGGCAGACAAGGCTGGAGGTAGGTGAGGGGAGAAGGGGAGCTCATTCCATTCAGCAAATAGCATGTGCATAGGCACAGAGGCACAGAGAGGCCCAATGGTTCATGTTGTGGGGAAAGACTGGATGCAGGGTGGGGGGGCTTTAACTCCTACCCCAAGGGGCTTAGATGGACACCCCAGTTAAAATGTATAGCAAACCACAGGCTTCCTGGTTGTCCTTTTTGGGCTCCTTTTCCTCCTTCAAGGAAATCCTATCCCTATTCCTAGCTTTGGCAAGCCTAGCATGCGAACACTCTTCCTCAGCTGTGACAAAGTGTGCTGCGAGAAAACCATCTGTGGCTTGGTGCAGTGGTTCATGCCTGTCATCCCAGCACTTTGGGGGGCCGAGACGGGTGAATCGTTTGAGGCCAGGAGTTCCAGACCAGCCTGGGCAATATAGTGAAATCCCGTCTCTACCAAAAACAAAATAAGAAATGAACTGAGCATGGTGGCGAGAGCTTATGGTTTCAGCTACTCGGGAGGGAGGCTGAGGTGGGAAGATTGCTTGAGGCCAGGACTTTGAGGCAGCAGTGAGCCGTGATTGTGTCATTGCACTCCAGTCTGACGGAACGAGATTCTGACTCAAAAAAGAAAGAAAAAGACTCAAAAAAGAAAGAGAAAGAAAACCATCTGTGACACACCCCTGTGACTCAACCAGGAATTCCTGCTTTCTGGTCAGGGAATCCAAGGCTGTATTTAGAATTGGAGGCTCAGAGAGTGGGTGGGGGGTGCAGTTGTTCACACCACCTCCTAAAGGTAAGTCCTGGGCTCCGGCAGGCCCTACATCATACACTCTCTGCCACCCACCCAGCCCAGCGGGACATGTTGCCCATTGAGACACTCCAGGCCTGAGCTCAGAAAGCAACTCCCAGCTGCCCCTTGGGGACCAGCGAGACACCCTTCTGGTGTGCCGGAGCTCCTTCTGCCTGCTGGTCACCTCCTCTACTGCCAAACAGTGTGCTGGCACAAGCCAGGAAGCTGAGGAGACTGTTGGGTTTGGCTCCTGAAGGTGGGCCTGGGGCCAAGGCATTGTGTCCAGCCAGCCCTTGCCGGAGGATAAACTGTGACGCGCGGGCCAGGCGGCCGCTCAGGAAGGAGATTCAGCAAGGCCTCTGGACGCAGGGCTCTCTTCTTGATCCAGAGCCAGGGCCAAGCCAGCTTCCCCGCCTGTCCTTGGTGCTTCCTAAGACAGGCGACATTGGCAGGGGAGGAGTGACTAGAGACCCTCTACTCAGGGGCTTTCTACATTCTTGATTTTGAAGTAGCAGAACCCCTTTTGCTAATCAAAATCATGTTAATCTGTAGCCATAGTTGTCAAATGGGCTGAAGGTGGGCTGTGAGCTGGCTCTGGGAGGGGCAGGGTGGACACCCACACCCAACCTTGGTCTCTGCCAGGCTCCGACTCATCTTTGTGTCGCCTTAACACAGCTTTCAAAACCACAACCCTCAGCCAAACCCCTCGCTTTTCAGTGGAGGAAATTCATGCCAGAAAAGGGTGGGGGAGGTTGGGGGAGGCAGAGAGGTAGCTCGAACTCTGGTCTGCTGTCTCTTGGGGCCAGCCTCATGAACAGCGAAGTGCTTTGAGCCGCTGTACTGTGGAGAATAGAGGCAGGTTCAGGTTCCTCAAGCCTGAGAAGCCTCCTGATCTTAAATGCATCTGAGCCGGAGACTGGCTGGACACTGCCCACATTTGGGGGTTCCTTCAGGGAGGGTTGCTGGGGCTACCTTCTCCCAGAGCTCATTTGGGTTCCGTGACTCTCCTCACTGGGCACAGACACCGCTTCACCTCCTGGGGGCCCCTGATTGCCAGACCCTTTCCCCCCTACAGCAGAGCCAGCCAGCAACCTCTCCCTTCAGCAGTACCCCCCTCCACCTCCCTCTTCCCCAGCCATTAGATGGGAAGCTGCTATATTAATGTCCCTTCTTCGTTCTGGCCAGTGGTATCACTGCCAGGTCCCCCCCTCCCACCTCCACCCTAATGATTTGTCCTGGCAGCAGAAATATTACAACGATGATTTCATGTAGAATTTCATTTGCTGGTTTTTTTTTTTTTTAAATCCCTTGAAGAAGGGGCTGAGCGATTAATGGGTCTTTGAGAGATCAAAGCTCTATGTGGCAAAGAGCTAATAATAATCGTAGCTAACATTGATTGGGGACTTTTTATGTGCCCGGCACCATCTCATAGGCGAAACAAACCTTTGAGGTAGCCACTGTTTATCATTCCCATTACTGAGACACAGAGAGACCAAGCCAGGACCAGTGCTCACACAGCCCCAAGTGGTAGCATCAAGATTGGAATGCATGGTAGTGTGGCTTTGCAGTATTCAATCACCTGGTTATGCCACCATGTGAAGGTTTGAGGGGAGCACTGGGCTGGGAGTCCAGGAAACAGAACAAAATTAGCTCCCAGGCCCTCTCCCATCCTGTGTGCTGCAGCTAGTCAGAGGTCAAGTTGAATCCTAATCACCTAGAAGCTTGAAGACTGCTGGGTGGGGACTACACATGGTTAATGTCGCTCTGTGTGGTGCCTCAGCATGGCTCATGGTCCACACGGGAAGGAGCCAAGACTCCATCACTCTTTCATTATCTGAGCAGGTCATTTTGTGCCTCAGTTTCCCCATCTCCTTTCTTAAGAGATAATCATGGATACCATTTGTTAAGCACCTACTGTGTACTGGCAGCTTTATGTAAAATAGATCTACTCCTCATGGCAATCCTGAAAAGTACATATTAATAGCCCCCTTGAGAGATGAAGAGATTGAGGTTCAGAATTCACTACCTTGGCTCAAGTCCACACAGTGAGTGGTTAAGCAGGTTCCAATCCAGACTTACTTAGACGCCAAAGCCCAGGCTATTTTCTACCACCTCTAGCTCCCTTCCTTAAGAAGAAAATAGCTACCATGTGCCAGGCACTTCTTGAGAATGATCTCTTTTCCTGCAACACTCTTGAGAGGTAATGATTATGACCTTCATTTTACAGATGATAAAACAGGTTCAGAGAGGTTTTGTAGGTTGCCCAAGGTCACACAGCTTAGTGGTGTTAGGTCTGGTTTTCAAACCTGGGTCTGTCTGTGTCCAAGCTCTCCCTCTTTCCATGATGTCATATATGTGAAATGGCAATTAACTAAACATGCCAATTTCTCCACATAGCCAGAGGTAATCTGGCTGTCTGTCGTCTTTTGAGGGGCAGGAAAAAGGGAATGTTTTAAAAGCCAATGTTAGGAAAAAGTAGGTGAGACACTTGGGAAAACTCCCTGATTGTAAGAGGTATAAGGCACAGGAGCAAGAATCCAGCAGAGGGTGAGGGACTCAGTCCATCTGTCCATTCATCCATCCATCCACTCATTCACCCATTCATCCACCCATCCACTCATTCACCCATTCATCCATCCATCCATCCATCCATCCATCCATCCATCCATCCATCCATCCATCCACTCATCTATCCATCCATCCATCCATCCATCCATCCATCCATCCATCCACTCATCTATCCATCCATCCATCCATCCATCCATCCATCCATCCATCCATCCATCCACTCATCTATCCATCCAACCATCCATCCATCCATCCATCCATCCATCCATCCATCCATCCATCCATCCTCCCATCCACTCATCCATCCCTGATCTTTGAGGAGAGACCAGGAACCTTGGGGTGTTCTGCTGGCCTGTCTGCTTTGTAAGTCTGTGTCTCGTGTCCCAGGTGTGATCTCAAGGAAGGGAGGTGCTTCCTGGTGCAAAAGATAATTATGAAGAGGAACCTCAGGCCCCATACACGGAGGAGGTTCTCCTTACTGGTGCCTGACCTCTCCAAAGGGCAGAAAGTAGATTTTTATGGACATCTCTAGAGCTAGGGGGATGCACATTGGCTTTCAGCTCAGGAAGACACCTGAGGCTGGAGAACCTGAAACAGGGACAGAGATGGGTGATTTATTAAGGTAACTCTGAGATCCCCCTATTCTTCTGGGTCCAGGATTTACACCAAAGGGAGCCTCCACTTCATCTCTCCCTCCCACACCCATGTCTACATGGCAGATGGGAATTCAGGGTGTGGAGGGTGTAGTGGCAGCAAGGGAGAGGAGCAGGAAGACAGTTCATTCAGGAATCTCATGTGGCATTTGTGGCTGCTGCTTCCACTTCATTGATCAGATTTTTCCCAATTTGCCAGGCTTGGACAACTGATCTGAAAGGTTGCTCAGAACATTTTGGGGATCTGTCCTTCAGAATCTACCCAAGAATCTTTGTCCCCTTCTGAATCTGGTCCCAACCTCCATGGGGCTTCAGACTGCAGCATGAGCTTTTTAAACTCAGTTTTTCCTCTTTCTATATTATTGGCCCTGACTCCGTTTGAGAACCTTCTGTGGCCCTCACAGCTTTATCTGCTACTTCCCCAGCACGGCTTGACAGTGAGGCCTCTGTTGTGGCATTGCCGTAATCCAGTTCAGCAAATATTTACTGGGCCTGATCCCTGCCAAGAACCATGCAAAACCTGGGAGACAAACACACCCTGCAGCCAGTGGCCTGGGAACTTTTGCTAGTTAATCCCATCTACAAGGAGGCTGCCCTGTGAGTCCTTTTTGCATGAACTATCTCATTTAGCCCCGCAACCCAATGCCCATGTTTCAGATGGCAAAACTGAGGCCTTGAGAACTTCCCCTTTATCCTATTTCGCTCAGCTTATGCCGCAGAGATGAGATTTGCACTCATTTTGATTTCAAAATCTATATTTTCATCACACTCCTTTGACTTACTTGGGCCAAAGCCTCAGTTTCCTCAGACGTGTGATGGGGACAATTTTATTCACAACCTTAAAAGAATGTTGTGAGAGTCTTTCTTTCCTTCCTTCTTTCTTTCTTTCTTTGTTTCTTTCTTTCTTTCTTTCTTTCTTTCTTTCTTTCTTTCTTTCTTTCTTTCTTTCTTTCTTTCTTTCTTTCTTTCTTCCTCTCCTTCCTTCCTTCTTTCTTTCTCCTTCTTTCTCCTTTCTCCTTTTCTTTCTTTCTTTCTTTCTCCTTTCTCCCTTTCTTTCTCTTTCTTTCTTTCTTTCTTTTTTCCTTCCTTCCTTCCTTCCTTCCTTCCTTCCTTCCTTCCTTCCTTCCTTCCTTCCTTCCTTCTTCCTTTCTTTCGAGATAAGATCTTGCCCTGTTGCCTAGGCTAGAGTGCAAAGGCACAATCACGGCTTATTGCACACTCGAACACCTGGGCTCATGCCTCTCGTCTCAGCTTCCCAAATAGGTGGGACTATAGGCACATGCCACCATGCCTGCCTAATTATTATTATTTTTTTTAATTTCGTAGAGGTGGGGTCTCACTTTGTTGCCCAGGCTGTCATTTTCTTATTGTGATGATGAAGTGGGGTCTGGAAAGCTGCTGTGCCTTGTGGAATAGTTAACTGATCTGGGAGCTTATTACAACCTCAGGAAAGCCCTTGCTGAGTAGACACTTAGAGTCTTCGTAGTGAGCGGTGCTGCTAGCTCTTCTTCCCAACAGTAGTGTCCTATCGCAGCATCTGGAACCCCAGAGGGGACATTACTTCTATGCTTTGACTCCTTAGAGCTCCATGAGGGTGTTCTGGGGATGGGGAGAGTCAGGTATATCAAGACTGTTAACGAAGGCCTTCAAGATGATTTTGTAGAAATCCAACTCCATCATGATACGACATGGAAGCTGAAGCCTGGAGAAGGGCTGGGACTTGTTCAAGACCACGCAGCTGTTTTTTTGGCAGAATTGGAGTGACCAGGCGGCTGTTAGGACTCTCCCTGTGGGACTCCGGGGTTTGTTGATCAAATTCACGTCTCAGTTTTTCCAGCATGAAAATGCACAGCCTCTGAGAAAGGGCACAGGGAAGGTGCCTGCAGGAGGAGGAGGGGAGAGGAGGGAGAAAAGTCAGGAGGGATGGGAGTCCCAGGCACTGCCTTTTGAAAAACATTAAATATGAGAGTTGATATAATCCTGGGGACCCCCAAACTGGCGGGGTGCCCCAGGACGCCCACCTGTAGCAAGCTGGGAGTCTGGCACTGGAATCTGTTTTATAAATGAGTTCCCTGGGTTCCTGAAGCACTCACTCTGGCCTAACCCCTGACAGAGAGGCACCTGAAGCCTGTGGGGCTGAGCTGGTTTGCCACCCAGTTCCTCCCTGGTGGGGCAGGTCCCACTGTCCCCTGCAATGAGGTAAGTCCCAGTCCCTCCCCCCACCTCCATTTCTCCAGTTGATCACGGTCCTCCTTGCCCACAGCCACCATGGACCCCATGACAAACACACGAGGCTCAGGCCTGGAAGATCTATTAGTGCCACTCCTGTCACCGCCCGCAGAGCGGGAGGAGAGGCAGCCAAATGCTGTGCTAATTATTCTAGCTTCCAGCAGGGTCTCGGAGGTCCCAGCCATGGTAAATCTTAACTTTCATGCTATGGTGCACCGGGATGCAATTTACTTCAAAGAGAGCATAAATCCCCACTGCGGCGTGTATCAGAGGAGTGTTACATAAAAGTGGCCCATGTGCTTCCCACCCTGGCTGCCTTCTCTCTCTCCCCTTCTCTCCCTCCCTCGCTCTCTCCTTGTAAGTTTGAAAAAGCCAGCCCGCGGTTGGCTACACATCTCGCACGCAAAAACATTTACACACACGTCTGCTCCCAGCCTTATAAATCACCAGGCTTGGCGACTTGGCAGTGGGAACACAGGCAAGCTCTATTTTTACCAGCACGGTCCGCAGACAGCCCCGGGGGCCCCTCCTTTCCTACAGTGACACCTACTGGTGCTAGCTTTGGCCAAAGGCAGCCTTGCTGCTTCAGACCCATTTCTCAGGCTTTGGAGGATGGTAACTGATCAAGGCCTGGCCCTTCCCCCAATTCTTCCTCCGCTAACCCCCTCCAGCCTCTGGGGAATTCCTCCAGCCACAGATTCCATCCAGGAAGCCTCACCCCACCACCAACGCCCTCAACCAGGCTTGACATAATAATTACCTTCCACAGAGCTGCGGACTGCAAGAGGCAAGGCCAGCACAGCTCATTAGGATGTCAAAGGATCGTGGGAATTGGGGAGGGGACTGCCTACCAGGTCACACCCCTCCCTCCAAAAGCAAGGCTCCTTCCCTGTAATGCAACCTTCTGGGGGGTTGTCCAGTTGTGTTTCAAGCAATTACTTCCCTGTGAAAGACATCTGTTATCTTTGCTGACACACACGAGACTGGTGGCCGATGTGGTTTCTGCGAGGGGCTTGTGAATCCTGGCATTGTCATCGCAGCCCCGGTTGGGAACGAAGAGGGTGGGGTGAGACAGAGGCACGTCTGTCTCCCATCCCCAGGCCCCAGCCCCGGCCTCCTCCCAGTGACCTCTCTGGAGGCAGCCGTGCCAGGTCTAATGCTCCTAATGTCATCTTTGCAGATGCATTTGTGATTCCTTGATGCTGTAATTACTGCGGCTCTGCTCCCCTCGCAGCAGTTGCCATTAGCTGGGCAGACCACAGGCTGCGGTGACGTGGCCTTTGCAGCCTGGGGGGCCTCTGAGGGTTGGCCGGGGAGGGCAGGACCCTCCCTGCAGACCCTGAGCTGCCAAGAGGCTCAGGGAGGCTGATTGAGCTGGTTGAATGCTGACGTTTAGTGGCTTTTCCCTGAGTGTAACCTCCCCCTACTTCTCCTACAGTCAACCGACTGTGGAAAGTACCCCAGGATGCAAATGCCCTCGGGTGAAGGGTGAATTCTGCACAGTTCAAATTCAGCCGCTGACACACTGGTGACCCTGGGCAAGTCACAGCCCCTCTAAGCCTTGGTTCCCTCAATCATAAAAAAGACAGGGTTGGATTCCCCAAGAGGAGGGGAGGTAGATTCTCCAAGGCCAGAAGCTCCCTTCCAGCCCTGACTGGGGATCCCTCTTGTTTCCTATCTCAGCACCTGGAAGGACCTGCACAAATGATGGGTGCTTTTTTTTTAGAGGCCCAGGGAGGTTACCAGGTGCATTCTTGGGACAGGAATGAAAAACAAACACCCTAGAACCCTGCTGTGCCGAGAACCCAGGCCATAATTTCAGAGAATATCTATCTATTGCTTTCTATTCTAGCACTTTGGTTCTCAGGAAAGAAGCCCCGCGGTGGTGTAAAGGGCTAACCTGACCTGCACTCAGGCTTTGAGGGTAGGACAAGAGGGACTATGATGTACTCGAAGAAAATCAGAGTAGAATCAGACGCTGAAAAAAGATGAACCAAAGTTTTGCTCCTGGCCCTTCACTTCCCCATTCTCCTCCCCATCCCCAGTGTTGCCCTAATGTCACTGCTACTGATAAAAGAATATTGTGTTCAAATCTGGCTGACAGTGAAAGTGGGTACTGTACAGGAGTCAGCCCCTTGACAGTTTTGAAACATGGCAGCAAATTCTTTGACACTTTTCCCATCCAGAGGCAGGTTCTCTGGTCCTTCCCCTCAAATCCGGGGTTGGGGCAGGCTGCAACTGCTTCAACCAAAATACTACTGAAAGAGTGATGCTGTGTGGCTTCTGAGACTAGGTCATAAAAGACCATGCAATTTCTGTCTTGTTTGCTGTAACATTCATGCTTGGAGCTCCAAGTTGCCATGTAAGATGTCTGACTCCTGGCTACCATGCTGGGAGGAAGCCCAATCCACATGAAGAGGACACATGTAGATGCACTGGCCAACTGTCCCAGGCTTCGAATTATTTCAGCTCAAGCACCAGACATACGAAGTGTGTTAGGCCATTCTTGCATTGCTATAAAGAAATACCTGAGACTGGGTAATTTTTAAGAAAAAGGATTTGATTGGCTCACAGTTCTGTAAGCTGAACAGGAAGCATAGCACCAGCATTTGCTCGGCTTCTAGTGATGCCTCAGGAAGCTTTCATTCATGGTGGAAGGCAAAGCAGAAGCAGACGTCTCACATGGCAGAGTGGGAACAAGAGATGTTGGGGGAGAGGTGCCACATGTATTTAAACAACCAGATCTCACAAGAGCTCATTTACTATCAAGAGGGCAGCACCAAGGCATGAGGGATCTGCCCCCATGACCCAAACACCTCCCAAAAGGCCCCACCTCCAACATAGGGGATTATAATTCAACCTGAGATTTGGACAGGGACTAACACCCAAGCTATATCATGAAAACCTCCAGACGATTCCAGCCCCTGGCCATTGAGCCACTTCCACCATCCAAGTCTTCCCAGCCAAGGCCCCAGACGTTGGGGACCACTGATAAGCCACTCCTGCTGGACTCTGTCTGAATTCCTGACCTAGGGAATCTAGGAACATACTAAACTGGTTGTTATTTATACCTCTAAGGTTGGGGTAGTTTGTTAAGCAGCAATAGATAACAGGAGCCCCTTAGACCAGGCTCCTGCCTGGCATCTAGCCTAATACATGAAGACATGGACACCTGTTTTCCATAAAGGAAGCAGGAAGTTTTCTAGAAGGCTGAGAATGGCATTGGGCCAAAGGATCTGCTGTGTGGGCTGTACACTTAGTCCCCGGCTGCAGAACTCTGCCCGGTTCCAGAGGGAGGCTGAACTCCAGGCATGCCTGTCCTTGTTACCTCTGGTGTTAGCCTCAGTATTTGAGTGAGACCTAGGAGTTGAAGGCTTCCTTGTTTCTGTTCAAGTCTCATTTTATTTTCAGTGTAACCCAGAAGCCTCCTAGCTGAGGCTGGAAGAAGGAATGAGAGAAGTCCTGACCCTTTCATTCTCCGCTAGTTTGTAACTTGGGCCAAAGGGGGATGGCTTTAGGAGGGAAGGAGAAGGCGCTGGGGGATGGTGGAAGACAGTACCCATGAATAGGCACACTTTTTTGTGGTTTATCTGCCAGAGGACACAGGACAGATTCCCACCCGGGCTTCAAGAATGTCATCTAGCTATGTGACGTACAATACCTTGGCTGCCACTTTATAGTTTCAAGAAGGAGTGTGGGTGGGAGGCACATTTGGCTGCCTGTGACCAGAGTCAGCCTGCTGGGCTGTAACCTGTACAATTTACAAGGAAATCAGATCTGTTTTCTCCATCCTTTGGAACCATCAAAAGACTGACAGTGCATTCAGTTGTGGGCTATCCCAGGATACACTTAAACATTTGCTGGAACTTATAATCCTAGCTCAATTTTACACATAAAATTCAATCAACAACAAATTCCAGTTTGCTATTTAGAATTTGACAATTTTGTGCTAGAGTGCTCTGTTTTTGATCTAAAAAGCACCCGGGAGCCCAGATTGATAAATAATTGGCCACAGGGTGAAAGAAAGCAACTTTGAGGTGAAAATACAAATCTTGTTCTTAAGCTTGCTTTGACTTGGTGTCCAATGCAATTTAGCAATTCTCATCTTTGAAGGGACACATTTTAGCTACGTGGTAAACCTGACCATGAGCAAGACCCTAAAAGCCACTGAAGTTGATTAGTTGGGATAAAGATTTAGAACTGAGGTTCCAGAGAAGAGGAGAAGAACAATTAACTTCTCAAAAGAAGGTAATATGAGGGCTTGGGGCGAAGCCTGAGGAAACATATCTGTCTTGGTGGTCCAATGGAAGTGGCCTGGGGGAAGCAGGGTTTGCACCTGTAATGCACTGATGTCCTTTTGGTGCTCATCCTCTTTTCTCGCGTCCTAGGAAGCAGCCACCTGTCTCCCAGCTGTCTGGGACCGTCTGCTGGAGCAAGTGACATCACAGTGACCAGAAACCACCTCCCCTTTGTCTGGAGCAGTTATGATGTCATTCCCTCTGGCAGCGAAGCGGGATGTTGGCAGCTGGGATTCCTCCGGGTCCTCCTGAAGTGATAATTGCCTTAGATTTTGTTATAAAGTGCAGCTGCTAATTATCTTGTTAAATCACAGCCATATACTTTTTGGATCTTTTTTTTCCTTTGCAATCCATTTAAACAATCTGGGAGATTAAATAAAACCACATACCCTAAACAAAAACAAAAACACCACCCAGACACACACATACACACACACACTCACACACATATTTCTTCTTCCTTAAAACACCATAAGAACAATTTTTTAAAAATGAAAAGGGTATAGATATGGCATGATTAGATTACTTCCATTAAAGAGCCATCATTTCAACATCCTCATATAAATATCTGCATCCCGTTGCATATTTTAAGCAATTGCATAATAAGCCCCCAAGTGAAAAACAGAGCAAAACTCATTTCCTGACCACAAAAGGAAAAAGGAGTCACTATGTGCTCTGAGTTCCAAGGAGAACTGGATTACATTCCTCCCACACAGACTAGAGGGGGATGGAGTTCATTGCTCCAGGGGAGAGAATTATGACAACACTTAACCACTGTGACCCATGCTGCTCCAAGCTGCTCTGTGCTTCTCCACGCCATTGGCCATTAGAAGCACGCAGCTCCCACTGAGGTCAGAGGAAGGAAGGAGAGGACCTGGCCACCTCTGTTTGGCTGGGATGCTCCAGGCACGTGGGAAAACCTGTCCTGGGTTTCAACATCAACAGGTGAATGAATGTCAGGTGTGGCTCGAGCCTCCTTACCATTACTTGTGATTGGCCATTTTCAGGCTTCTGATTTTTGTGGTCCTGCTGGAAGTTTGCCGAGCAGTGGGAGAGGAGGGAGGTGAGCATGGGCATGGCCTGCCAGCCCCGGCACACAGGGAGGCTGAATGGTACAACCCAGACCTGGGTCTGCATCCTTGCTGAGTCACTCCCAGCTCAGGCTCAGTTTCCTCGTCTGTAAAGGGGGAATCATACTATTTCCTGCTTCATAGGATGGTTGTGAGGGTTAGGTGGGATCATATTGGAAAAGCACCTATGCAAGGATGGCACTTAACCAGCAGCAGAGCTAAACCACTGCTGTGGATATGTTGCAATGGCACCCCAAATTATGAAGGCCACGCTTTGGCTCTTTCTGTTTCAGGGCAGGGATAGAGAATGGAGGTGGCTTGCCTCAGGATGGGATCTTGCTTGCCAGAGAGCCAAAGTTCAGGCTCTCTTGGGCCCCAACCAAGGTGGTGCTCAAGCCCATCCCTTTACAGCTGCCCTGGACTGTGACCACCTTGGCAAGGTCATCTCCCTTCCCCTCTTCAGCACTGGCTCCTCCAACCAGAGCCGTATTCTGCTCAGCCAATCCTTCTTGCTCTGGGAAGAGTAGAGTGACCACTTCCTTAGGGGTGTCCAGACCTGCACTTAGTCTTCTAGCCTGGCCTGAAAATAGGTGTCAGGTCCGAGGCAGGCCATGATCCCCGTGTGTGCATGTGTACCGGTACTGTAGTTGCTGGGGCATTCCCTTGTAACTTCTCCCCTGTGGGCTGGAGGCTCCTCCCCAAGCAAACAGCTGGAGACAGCTCTATGAGCCCCAGTGAGTTACCCTGCCCTGCCCAGGTCAGTCTTTGGGTGGGGAGGATAGGGAGGTTGCCAAGGTGTGTCTCCTCAGGGGTCAAACTGCTCCCCCTCCACCACAAAATGCAAACAGAGGCAGAACCCCAGGTATAGAAAGCATCCATTTGTGTACAAAGGGGATGTGGGGGGAGGGCAGAGGATTGTTGGCAGGTTGGCTTGTATATACACACACTATGTTTGTCAGGAAAGATAAGAACCCAATAATATTGGCTGCCTCGGAGAAAAGTAACTGGGTGGGTGGCTGGGATAAGTGTGGGAAGGAAACTCCTCATTGTCCACTTATTTGTATCTTTGGAATTTTGAGCCATGTGATCATATGAGCTATGTAAAAATAACAAAAAATAAATACATACAAAGTTATATACAGATATATGTAAATACTAAATACGTATGCAAATACACACACACACACACACACACACACACAGTAGTAGATATCTGTTTTTTGTGCCTACATAGCAACCTGATTTCCTTTTTTGGTAACTACTACCCACATTTGGTATTGAACTTAACACTTCCTCCTATACACACACACACACACTTTGATGATAGGTATATGACCCAGGCCAATCAGAGCTCAGGATACCCCTGGCTGCTATATTTGTTCAGGCTTGGGCACATGACACAAGCCAGACCAATAGCAGCCCTTCCTGCAATTTTTGTTACTGCTATGGGCAAAGAGACACTCTCTAGTGTTTGGTGTTGCTGAGTGCGTAGAATATCAGCCTGGACTGGCCAGCAACTGTCTTTACTGGGAGCGAGGGGACATCCTGCCTTGGAATGAAGTCAATACTGAGGAAAACAGAGGAAGCAGGGGCGTGGGGGTTGTGTGGGGGGCGGGCAGAAACAAAGAGTGAGAGACATTGGCAGACAGAGAGGAACAGGCTGTGTTCTTTGACGTAACTCAAAGCTCTGTATCCAGCCATGCCCAAAGTGGGCTATATTCCATGAACTGGCAAGCTATGGGGACAGATAATTTCCACCCCTGTGTTTTCTTCCTTCAGTTCATTTGAGTGGGGTTTCTCTCCTTTACAACTGAACAAGTCCTGAGTGCATACATATTTACATGAAGCCGAGTTAGGATGAAGGGAAATCTCTGGAGCAGCCCGGAGCAGTGAAAGGAGTGGTAAAGAAAGCCTCCTAATAGTTTTTCAGCAAGTTCCATCTTTTCCCGAGGATATGGGGATGGTGTTCATTCAAGCATTGAATCTCCTTGCTGTTTTGTTTAGCACTGGCTACCAGCCCCTCTGAGCCACTGCCCAGCTGTCTGGCATGGTCAAAGCAGAGTCTTCATCCCTGTGATCAAACCTATTTAATAGCCTTCCTCCTCCCTCCATCCTTTTAGATGCCATCTTGGTTATCTGGCACAATGCTTGAATTTGGACAATTGAGAACACATGACTTCTTTGCATTTTGAGAAAAAAGGCAGTGAGAAGAGCTTGGACTAGAAATGTGAAGACCTGGGATCAAGCCTCTCTTTGCCAAGACCTGGGATCAAGCCTCTCTTTGCCATATGATGTTGGACAAGTCTTTCAAAGGCTTCATTTTAAACTTTATTTTTCTCCTCTTAAAAATAAAATCTGTCACGCACTCCTTGAGGACAATGACTATGTTTGTCTTCTTTCCCCCTTCTCTGCCTTCCTCCTCCCCTTCATTTCTTTCTTCTCATCTTTCTGTCCTCTGGCCTCAGATGTGGACTTGAATTACCCGTGCACCTTACTGCCAGCCTCATCAATCCCAGCATAGATCCCTCTTGTTTTGTTTTCTCATTTTTCCTCTACATCCTTCATCCCTACTCCATTTTCCTCTCCCCATCCTACCCCCAGGTCTGACACCCACTCTGATATATTTCCTTTAAAAGATATATGGCATTTTGGGGGGAGTATACATGTGCTTTTAATTTATAAGAATAGTGATTTAATATAAAGCTATAAATCTTTTTCCTTTTGCACTCAACACGCTGTCTTAAAGACCTGTCCATGAATGTATGTAAATCTGGTCTATTGTTTCTGACTGCTACATGGAATTCTGTCATATGTATCTACCACCATCACATGTATCTCTGGGGTAAAGACCTGGGGGTTTACACAGACTTCATTCCTAAGCATTGCCAGATAATCCCTCAGAATGACATATCACTTTGCATGCACCAGCAGTGCATGAAAGTGCCTCTTTCCCCATATCTTCTACAGCACTTGGTTTTATTGAACTTCATAAGTTTTGCCAATGTCTTATGTTTAAACTAATGTTGTTTTAATTTGCATCTCTCTGATAATTTGCGAAGGTTGACAATTTCTTCCTCTTATTATTCATTAGAGGTTTCCTATCTATGAATTGCTTGTCCATATTATTTGATCTTGTTTTTCCTTGCTATTTTTCCTTGTGGGTTTAAAAAAAAATAATCTCAGCATTTCTTATGTGTTTGATAACAGTGAACACAGCCAATACCTACTGAAGAGCACACACAATGCAACTTATGAAAATCTGAAACTTGAATATCGTTTTTTTCCCCCCTTTAAAGTCTGGTTCACTTCTTACTTTTCAAAATAAAAAAGTCAAGCACAATAATCTTGAAGTAAATGAGTCAAAAGAGCTGTCCTTTAGTTTCTTCTTTTGTCTAGTTTTTTTTAGAGATGGGGGAGGGGAAAAAGAGATTGAAGGATGAAAAGATGGAGAGGTTAAAGGAATGGAAAGAAAAAAATCAGAATCTAAAAGGGGAATGTAGAAAGGGAAAGAGATGATGATGAAGGAAGGAGTGAACAGACAGAGTCAAGAGAAAGAGGAGGAGGAGAAATGAAAAGGAGGATGCCTAAGAGGAAAGAGAGGGAAACACAGAAAAAAGACAAAATGAAATAGGGGCACAAAGACAGTTGGAGAGAGAAAAAATGGAATGAGTTTTGAACTTGTTCTGAACCCCTCTGCCTCACCAATCTATCTTACTACCTCCTCAGGCTTCTACTCCTTCTAGATCTTATCTCCAATGTCTCCGGTTTGATGAGCCCAGAGGAACTCATTCCTAGCCCAGTAGCTGGTATGGGTTGCATCTCACTTCCTCCATACAACGTTCGGGGCTCTGACTTCACTATTTCCAATTCTTCTGTCTCCTGGTTAAAGCTTTACCAGTTCTAGGCTGTACATTATTCTCTAGTGGTTGTTTGGGAAGGAATCTGCTCCCTAGTCAGACTGTGAATTTCCTGAGGGCAGGGTCCACTCCTTGGCTCAGCATCCTACCATTCCCTGGGGCTTGTGCCTTAGTACCCAGTCAATAAACATTTGCTGAGTGGATGAATGAAGGGATCTCTCTGCATCGACCTTCTCAGCACACATCACACTGTGGTGACCTGCTGCCAGCCAACTCTCTCAACTTCTCAGGGATATTTCTCATGAAATGGCTTGTCAGAACTCCATCCTTCCAGCTAAGTATGACGGGCTGAATTGTCTCCCGATATCGAGTCTGTGGAATGCTGATGGGAAGGAAAATGCTGTAGTCTATGTTTAATATGGGATGTGTTTCAAACGTCGCAAATGATCCAGGCAGAGGCAAGGGCAGTCTCTGTGAGGAAGCATGGCATGCGTTTGGAAGGCAGTCCACATTCCAGCTAAGCACTGGTTCTGGAGTTACATCACAAGCACCTCTGCCAAAGGAAATAAGGCAGCTTTATGCTTTTGATAAGATGTGCATGGGATGCCTATCAGATGGTCTCGAGACTTTTCAGAAACTTTATCAAAGATAGAAGCCCCAGAAAAGGGCAGGATGCTTCCCTAGTGTTTGCCGAATGGCATGGGAGGAGATCTTGTGTTTCTTCCAAACAGTGGGATTACACTTCACAGTTGAACATTCTAGAAACTGGGGTTTGGTGGGCGAGGGTGGACTCCATAGAGTTCATAGCAGTAACCCCTGTGGGTTCCTAAATCAAGTTCCTTTCTTATGTGAGTTCAGCAATGTATTACAAATATTACATTGGCTTCTCTAATGAGATTAGATAATAGCAGAGACACTTAACATTAGATAACGCCACTTCTTCTGATTCCTAATATGATGCTCTTTCCTGGTTACTTAAGAACTGAATGAATGAGAAATGGAAGAAAGGCATTTGGGATTTGGTTCTCATTGTCCCGTGGAGTGAAGCCAGGCTGCAGAAGGCAAGCAAAGTGCTGAAGTTGGGCCAACTTTACTGGGTGGTGAGGCAGCAAGAGCTGAGCGACCCTGTGGTTTGCAGTGATGGCAGTATTCTTTTTTGTTCTTTTGAATTAAAGCTGCACTGGCTCTAATCCCTCCTTCATTTTGGATCCAGCAGTTTTATAGCTCAGTTCTCCCTTTTGCTCTCCTACCTTTACTCTTTTTTTTCCCCCTAGAAAGGAGCTGGAAAGCTACCCAACCACGGGGACAGGGTTTTTGCCTTAGGAGGCATTGGAAGAAAGGCAGAGTCCCACAGGGAGTAGCAGCTCTCTCCATCTGTCAGTTGCTAAGTGTCGATGAGGGCCTTGCCTTGTCTCCAGTGCCATGGAGCAGGGGTCTGTGTCACTAAGATGTTTTTTTCTGCCCTCCAAGATCTGATAATCTTGGAGAGAAAGTCTCTACTTTAGAGGTTCACAGTGGAAAAGGCAAGAAAAGAGACTACAGTAGTGGTTTTAGAACACCCTAGAACAGTGGCTGCAGGAGTGGAGCGAGAGCAGAGGGATAAGACAGGCTTCCTGCTCAGGGTGTGTACCTGAGGTTTGCCTTGAAGGGGAGATTTGGCTAGGGGGTGAGTGGAGCAGTCTGACAGGGGCGGTACTGCAGTGGCAAGGAACCTAATGTGTGCCCTGACCACCCTTGTCTATATCACCTGGGTGTGGGGAGCTTGACAACCAAGAGTCCTGGGCTCACCCCAAACCTACGGTGGTTTGCAAAGATGACTGCAACAAATTCTCTCATTCCCCAGGCCCCTTTGCCAAATAACTTTGCCTCTCCTTCCGTCAAGAAGTGGAGCGTAGCCAGGCGCGGTGGCTCATGCCTGTAATCCCAACACTTTGGGTGGCCGAGCCAGGTGGGTCACTTGAACTTACGAGTTCGAGACCAGCTTGGGCAACATGGTGAAACCCCATCTCTGCTAAAAGTACAATAGCCTGGCGATCATGCCACTGCACTCCAAACTGGGTGACAGAGAGAGATCCTGTCAAAAAAAAAAAAAAAAAAAAAAGTGGAGTCTATTTTCTCTCCCTTTGATTTTGGACTGACTTGTAACTTGCTTTGATTAATAGAATGTGGTGGAAGTGATTCTGTGTGACTTCCAAGACTAGGCCTTAGGAAACCTAGCAGCTTGAATTTTCACCCTCTCTTGGACCCCTGAGATTGCCATGCTGTGAAGAAGCCCAGTTTAGCCAACTGGAGGGTGAGGGGCCATGTGGAGGAGAATTGAGGCACCACAGCCAATAGCCAGCACCAAATTTCAGACATGTGAATGAGGTCTTTTTAGACTTACCAGTCTTAGTGAACCCATCATGTGATAGCAGCCACATGAGTGAGCCCAGGGTAGACTGGCTCTAGGTTCCAGGGTGGTTGGTTAGGCAGAGAGATGTAATGGAAGCACCTACTGACCTGGAATCTTTAGGAGTGCCTGACATTCATTTTCTCTTTGTCCTGAAGTAATATCCTTTCCCTTGGGGAAGTGGTTCTCCTCCACTCCACATGGTCTTGATCAGGCTGTCAATCATTGTGTCCCCAAGCCACCACCCTTCTAGTTGGTCACCCAGAGCATTCTATGCTAGGGTCATAGTAATTAATTCAGGAATGTTCAGATGGGCAAACTAGGCCAATCTGAAACTTCCCTGAGGTTTGTTTTGTGAATGCTATGAAAGACTCTCCTTCTGGGATCTCAAGCTGTTAAGACCACAAAATCTTCAGGCTGATAAGTCCAACTTCCAATGACAGAAAACCAGGATAGAGAGATGGAGAATGTGTGACTGAATCCTAACAACATCATTTCAGCCTTTGGAAAGAGTCAAACTGGAATTCTATAAACCCCCAGACTTCCCTGTTATGGAGCAAATGCATTCTCGTGTTGCTTAAGTGAGAGAGAATTTGAGTTGAGCATTTGTCTCTCACCTAATAAATATAGTAGCCACACCCTGTTTCCTGGAGCAGCTCTTAGTGCTTGTATAAACCTGCATTCTTCTCCTTTCTTGCCCTTGCCCACGGCACTCATGGTAGATTGCATTTTGCTCCCAATTTTTCACTCCATCCTGATGATAGGATTATACAACCACGCCAATGTGACTTTGCAGGTACGCCTGATAGTGGAGGCAGAGTGAACTTCGCTGTCATTAATGCTGCTGAGCTATGTGACTTGTGGTCAATGGGAAGTCAGAAGAAGTAACAAGACTGTCGGCTTTAAATATGCCTGTGCATTTGCGTTGGCCTCTTGCTCGCCTGCTGGTTGCTGTGGGAAGAGCCTGTGCTGGTGCCTGCTGGATCTAGAAGGCAGAGATACATGAAGCAGCCCTGAAGCCAATCTGCAGCCCAGAGCCAAGCTCAACTGAAGAAAATACAATGCTTGTTCCTATAAGCCATTGAGACTTCAGGGTTTTTTGTTACACAGCAGTGTGGACAGAAACCTGATTGATACAAGGAATGAGCTAGGGGAGCCAACAATAGTAACCAGATTCCCTGCTTATCCCTTCTCCCCAGACACCTGTTTCCCCTAGTACTTGGTGCAAGTGTCTTTTCTGGCATGACTCATGGTGTGCTGGGTCAGTTGTGTCTCTGTCCAGCTCTCTAGATAGCATGGGAGAGCCTCAAGGGCTGGCACATAGTGAATGCTTAATCTCAGCTTGGTTGCTGACTGACTGAGTGTATACTTCAGTTGCTCCTTTTGCTTGTTGTTGGGGGTGGAGGTCTGGGATGTGGCTAACTAACTTATCTTTGTGTCTCCTCCTCCTCTGCAACATTTTTATTTATCTTCACATAAAGGCCAACCTTGAAGGGAGAAAAATGTCAGGTAGCAGCTAGCACAGACAATCGATTCTGGACATAAAATTTGGCTCTATGTCCCCACCTCTTGAGCGAGTTCCTTTACCCTTCTCAAACATCAGTTTCCAGTAGTGTGGAGCAAATAATAATGATGATGGCAATAATAATACAAACTGTATTTTATATATATATATAGCTCTTCTCAGGTGCCAAACACTTCACACATATTAACCCTGGTGACTGCCTTATAAGGTAGGTATCTTACCACTAATATTATTTCTGGTTTATCGATCAGGGAACTGAGGCACAGGGAGATTGAGTAACTTGACCAAAGTTACACAGCAGTAAGTGGCAGAGTTGGGATTTGGACCCAGGCATTCTGGCTTCAAAGTCTCTGCGCTCAAATCCCATATGTAAAAGTACCTCACGTAGCAGTAATAGATTTATCAGAAACAAGACCCACATGCTGGTCACTAAAGGCTATTTTCAAATATCCCAGTGTAATATCACAAAGGTTTAATCAAGTCATATCTGTGTGATGAAAAACATGGGTTTGAAAAATGGTGCCTGTGATGTATCCGGCTGTCGTAATGATGGAGCTGAATCTCCCGCACAGCCGATCTGATTGTCTCTAGAAATCATCACTCATTAAGGCATTGGGAGAAAAATGAATCGACCCCAGAGGCCACATGGAGAGGCAGCTCCTGGGTGAGCTGCTCTAGGACAGAGCAGAACTAGGCCCCAGGCAGCTGGGGAAGCCAAAGAGAATTATATTTAACATGAAACATAAACACCATCTAAAAGGTGGACGGTACAGAAAAATATAAATTTGATCATTGTTTGGTGGCTCAGAAATCCAGTGGCCTTAGAATCCACATCCACACACTTTTAACTCCGTATTTCAGATGATGAAATAAAGTTCTGCATTAAAGAATGCTGCAAGAATGGTGAGATGTTAATTGTGATATATCTGAGATGGAGCGCAGAGCACAGAGGGTGATCACATCATAGCAGGGAACCATGGGTGTTAGTTTCTGCAAAAATGGCCACAGGACAAACTCTGGCCCCTCAGAGCACATCTAACAAGTCACTCTGCTGTTGGGTGGCTGCCCGCCCATCCAAGCCACAAAGGATAAACCCATGGTTGCAGATATTTGTCATTTCTCTTTTTCCAAAGGCTCCTGAGTTTTCCAAAAGCAGAATATTTACATGTGCACAAGGCAGGAAGCAAACCTGGCCCACCTCATTTTAATAGATGCAGAAATGTCCATGTTGAGAGAAACCAAACTCTACCTAAGGTCACATGGCCACAGCATGAGCTGGGAAATGGGGCATTCGGTCCTTGGCCCAAATTTCCAGGGGCAGCAGGTCCCTGCTGCTCGGTCAAGCCTAGCGAAATGGTTTTTGAAAGTGCAGGCTCTGTTCCAGCTTGCCAGATCACCACCTCTGGGGCAGCGCTTTGTCTTTGTCCATGTTTTACAAAGGCCTCAATCTCCTGAGGGCTGCTCCCCACGCTTCTCATGGTGCTTCCTCTGCAATCCAGGCCTGGGCAGGGAAACTAGCCATCTCACACCAGCCACTCTCATGGAAAAAGCTTCTGGAGCCCTGTGCAGAGAGCCCGGGGACCTACTTGGGAGCATGCATTGCACAGTTCAGTCCGCCAGTCAGTAAACATTAACAGAGCACATGTGATAAATTAGTTACCATAGTGCACAGTGTCAGTGTCCCCCATCGCCTTGTATACACAGTCCCTATGTTTTGCAAGTCCCCTAACCCCCTGCAGTGTGCTTTCTCCAGCCAGCACTGGGGGCTTCTTTTCAGAGGATTTCCCTCAGGCTACTGGCACCACTTTGCCTCCCCAGAGAGCCTGAGAAATCCTGGGGTGTCCATCACTCTGCCTGCTCCAGGCCTGAGGCCATGTTCACTAGTGACTACTAGTGGGAGAGTCTGAAAGCCCAGCTCCCTTGCTGAGGTGTAACTCGCACTCCAGAGCTCCCAGCAGTATCAGGCACAAGTTTCCCTCTGCGGGGACCTGGCATGAAATCCCCTCATATTTGGCACCCTCCCCTTCCCTGTCTTGCTTCCTGGCTCCCTTTACCCACCTCCCCCTGGGAGCATGCTCTTAATCAAATACTCACATGTGAATTTCCATCTCAGGATCTGCTTCTGGGGATCCCGATCAATCGCCATTCTGGGTTCTGGGGATACGGGGCTGGACAAGAAAGGCCTGAGAAAGTCCCTGCCATCATGAAGGTCTTGTGGCTGGGATTATCTTCAGTCCAGACAGTGAACTCCAAGGTGGACTCCCACTGAGATGTGGGAAGAATCGTTTAGAATGTCTATTAAAAGTTATATTTGTCTCACCCTTGAATATTTTCTATTTTTGTGCGTGTTTCATAATGAAGATAACGTTAGTACAATGATATATTTCTATATGTTAAAATTAAATGAATGAGCACAATTAGGGGGTGAGTGCTCAATGTGTTTTTATTAACAGGGAAGTGAGATCAAAATGTTTGGACACAAGAGGTGGCCAACCTGGTGGTAGAGGTTAAGCGTGTCCCTAGTGGAAATAGAGATCCCACGTTGCCATGTTCCAGCCCCAAAATGTATTGGAGACTGTAATTAAGCCACCCCCAAGGTCTTTTCCATTTAAAACAAGTCCTACCTCTCTAGCTTTTCCTACTAGCTTTATCTCTCTGCCCCTTCATCATTTCTGTTGCTTTTCTTTGGACCCTCTCCAAGTTCCACAGGCCTGGCATTAATTGTAAGGCCCAATATTCCTATAATTGCAGGGTATTTTTGTGCAGATCACAAGCCTGACCTCCTTTGTTATTTAGTTTGAGCTGGATTCTCCGTGGACAGAGGGAGAGGCATGAAATGAGTAAATATTTAATTCAGGAGAAGCCTGCGGCTTCAAAATGTTTTCCCATTTGCTCGGCGCTGGCCCACATATTGAAGTTGCTTCCGTGGAGCTCTGGGCTGTGCCCTGCGATGAAGGACTGGCCTGCCCCAGGAACTCCGGAGCTCCTCTCAGCAGTGCCTTGAAGAGGGCTCTGAGTGCTTGGGCCAATGGGAGCCCAGGAGATGACTGCACAGCAAATTGAAATCAATGAACAGAAATAAGTGGCTCGACATTTGCAGGTACTCTTCACAGCCACATTAGCAATGCAGCCATCAGCAGCTCCTGAAAATTCCCCTTGCATCTCTTGATGCTGCCAGTGGGAGGGTCTGGGCCAGGGAGGATACTCTCCAGGGTGGGGCAGGTGCTGAGATTAGGATTGAGGTGGGAATGGAGGGGAGGGGAGGGGAGAACAGGTAGTGGGTAGGAGTATCCTCAGGCATGTGAGAGTGTTCAGAGCTTGGAGGCAGAATCCAGGTGGCAGTGAGGGAAGTCGTGGGCATCAGAGAGACCCGAAACATACCAGAAAGGTATTCGAGGCAACTGGTGTTTGGGAAAACATACTCTGCCCCGACCTGAGATACCATGGGCTGTTATCTTCATCTGGATGTGCTCAGTGCATGAGTTTTCCAGCTACACATCCTCTTCGTGATCAGTGGCTTCAATCTTAGAGTGGGCTGGCTGGGGCCCCAGTGTACTCTGTCATCATGGAGCAGAGAAGCTGTTTTCTGAAACCATCTGGTTCACCTGGCCATCAGTTGTAACATGCCTACTCCAGTTGACACCTTCGGAGTTAGACTACAAAAAATATAAATTAATGAGACTGAGAAATTACATTTAATTAAAGATATAAATACTGTTGCAATTTAAAGACTGCATTAACATTTCATTACACAGTAAGGTCTTAGATATCAGAGAACTTGTTTTAATGAGTTCTGTTCGCTACTAGCTAGTGGAGGAGGCTCCAAAATAGATAGCAATAATGTTAAAGATATTTGAGCACTTAGAATATACAAAGTGATTTAAGAACTTAGATGAAATCCTTGCTCAGTATGTCGAAGCAAAAATGCCTCCGTTCTGTATATATTTACACTTCTACAAATTCCAATTCCAGTAAGTGAGTATTCATATATCCACCCATCCATCTATCCACCCATGCATGCATGTATGCATCCATCCACTTGCTAAACATCCAATCATCCATTTATCCATCCATCCATCCATCCATCCATCCATCCATCTATCCATCCATCCATTCGTCCATCATCTGACCATACACCCATGCGTGCATTCATTCATCCATCCATTATCCAAACCATCCATCTATGCATCCATCATCTGACCATCCATCCATCCATCCATCCATCCATCCATCCATCCATCCATGTAACATGGGCCAGGCACTGTGCTAGACACAGGAGGTGCACAGAAAAGTAAGACATTCTTACACTCAAGAAATTCAGAGTCTAGTGGAACAACTTTGAATTATGCCTTCAATTCAAACCCAAGTAAAACTTGATTGCATACAAGAAATATATGCTTGAGGCCAGGTGTGGTGGCACATACCTGTAATCCCAACAACTTTGGGAGGTCAAGGTGGGAAGATTGCTTGAGCCCAGGAGTTGGAGACCATCTCTACAAAACAAACAAATAAACAAAAATTAGCTGAGTGTTGTGGTGCACACCTGTACTACCAGCTACTTGGGAGGCTGAGGTGGGAGGATCACTTGAGCCCGGGAGGTTGAGGCTGCTGTGAGCCATAATTGTGCCTTGTGCCACTGCACTCCAGCCTGAGTGACAGAGTAAGACGTTGTCTAACAAACAAACAAACAAGCAAAAAAGAATTACATGCTTCAACCTAACACAGTGCTGATACTCCAGTGGATGAGAGAAGCAGATCTTAGAGGAGAAGCAACTCCAGACAAGAAAAGCCACCTGTGTTCCCTGATTTTATCACCCCGAATTTCAGCCTTTTCCTCAGCAAGGTTTTTACACTTATTTCCCTGTCTGTGCCTGGACCCCAGGAATTTACTGTTCCTTTTTCTCTTTAGCCCTATCGTGTGTGTACAGGTCTTTTTCTTTCCCCTTTGAAAAATGGGCAGGCCACCACAAAAGCTAAAGACAAAAAGAAATCCTACTGCATAAACATTTAAAAACGCACAAAACTCTCTGTTTATGGAGTAAGAATTCCCTGTCCTAAGAATTCTAATAAGATATCCTGAGCTTCTCAGCACATGGAATTTCTTTCTTCTAAAATCATATCACTCTAGGTGCTTTCCAGATGGCCACTGCCTATAGGTGGGCTGCCTGGATTCCTTCCCTTCCACCTCCCGCTCTTCTTGTTCTTATAGTCTCTTGGCTTGGCCACGTGTATTGGTCAGTTATTGCTGTGTAAAAAGCACCCACAAAATCACAGTAGCACAATCATAGGCATTTATTTTTCTCACACATGGGGTGGCTCTGTTAATCTTGACTGGCTCAGCTGGGCTTGACTCTAAGCTTCAAGATGGTTCCAGATTTACTCCATATGTTTCTCATCCCTCTTAGACCAGCAGGAGAGCTGGCCAATGGCAGGAAGGCAAGCAGAAACAAGTGAGGCCTCTTAAGATCTAAGCTCAGAACTGATATACAGGTTTCTAGCTACATTTCATTGACCAAAGCAAGTCATTTGGCCAAGCTCAAAGTCAAGTTAGGGGAAGGAGAATGGACTACCAAGTTGCATGACAGAAGTTGTGGAAGCAGAGAAAGGGGAAGAATCAAGCCCAGTAATTTAATTTACCACCAGCAGAAACTGAAAATTTCAAAAATAAATATACAGGTCCAGCACAGTGGCTCACGCCTGTAATCCCAGCACTTTGGGAGGCTGAGGCAGGAGGATTGCTTGAATCCAGGAGTTCAAGACCTGCCTAGGCAACATAGTAAGGCCCCATCTCTACAAAATATAAAAAAATTAGCTAGGCATGGCGGTGTGCCCCTGTAGTCCCAGCTACTTGGGATGCTGAGGTGGGAGGTTCTCTTGATTCCAGGAGTTTGAGGCTGCAGTGAGTTGTGATAGCACCACTGCGCTCCAGACTGGGTGACAGAGAGATAACCTGCCTCTTAAAAAATAAAATAAAACGGTATATAGATTTTCTAATCCTCACAACAACTCCAAGTACAAATGGTCCCCAACTTTCAATGGTTTCACTTAGAGTTTTCTGGCATTACAACAGTGTAAAGTGATACACATTCAGTAGAAACTGTACATCAAGTACTCATACAACCATTCTGTTTTTCTCTTTTAGTACAGTAGTCAATAAATTACATAAGATATTCAACCCTTTATTGTGTTAGATGATTTTGCCCAACCATAGGCTAATGTAAGTGCTCTGAGCATATTTAAGGTAGGCTATGCTAAGCTATGATGTTCGGTGAGTTAGGTAGATTAAATACATTTTCAACTTACAATATTTTTAACGATGGGTTTATCAGGATGTAACCCCACTGTAACTTGAGGAGCATCTGTATAGGTGATTGGTGTGCCCAGTTTTACAAAGCAACCACTGAGAAGTTGAAGTAACTAAGCGACTTGGCTAACGTCCCCCACATAGCTGTCTTTCCTTGGCACAGCATCATGGTCCAGGAGTAAGTCCCTTGTCCAGACAGCCTCCTTCCTGAACACATCCAGATGCCACTTTCTCATTTCAAATGGCCTCACCTACTCCCAGGGCATTTTCTGTTTTCAGTCTGTGAGTTGGCCTGCTTCTGGTCTCATTTGCATAGCTGAGCTGACTAACATCTGCTGAACCCAAAGAGAGCTTGGCCATCCAGGGCTTGGTTGCTTTGCTGTCTTCTCTCCTACAGAATTTTGTGTAGCTCCCCCAAGAGGAATGGTTTGCAAAGCTCCAACATTATTATCCATAATGTACAAAGCGTTCAAACGTATATTGATTGACAATAATACAACATGTAGTAAAATGGAGTGTCATTCTCTCACATGCGTAGAAATGTTCTGGGTATAAATTACCTTTATAACTATCAGGCAAACGCCTGCTAACATTATGGTGGCCTTTTATCAGCCTCCAGGCTATGGAGCTTGGAGTCTTCATTTCTATTGGAGGCCCTTTAGTTTTATCTACATGTATTTGTGTAAAATGTTGCCTTTTAAGTTTATTTTTATTTGTTCATTAGTGAGGAAAAAAACATAGCTTTTAGCATTGGCTTTGGGTTATAAGTGAGAGATTGTATTGTTACATAAGTGAGGCAGTTCTAAATAAAACGAGATCTTTACAACAACCAAAAGAGAGGTAGTGCACCTTCCTTTCAAAATAGTAGTTTCTATGTACTTGGTCATCGATACATGCATATAATTTAAACAGTGAAATCATTCTATAAGGCTTTTTATGAACAAACAGAAGTCTCTGGCAAACCCATCCCCTTTCCATTTCCTTTGGCTATCTCTTCAGGTATTTATCTCTTTAACTCTAAAAAACATGCTTATACTGCTACTTCAGGATTTTTCGGTTGTGGGCCTTATCTTTTAATGTCTATTGACTTCCTCTGATGAAATATAAGTATTTAGTTCTCTTTCACCACCCTCACCTGTACTCATTGTTCCCTGTCTCACTTTCTCTTAAAATACTTGTATTCTAATTTAGGTTAGATCAATATTCAGCATTCACATTATTATGACTATGCAAACAATATTCATAGCTGAGCCATGCAGTACACAGTTCTATTTTCTCACTTTCTCCCTGGGGTAGATGATTTGCAAAGATGGCTGTAATAATTCCTCCCTGAATGCACACCTCTTTGCAATGTGACTTTGCCGCTCCCCCACCTCTAGGCTGGTTTCTCTGCTTCTTGAATCTGAGCTCAGCCATGTGAATTGCTTTGGTGATGGGGAATTGTGTTAGTTTCCTGTTGCCACTATAACAAATTACCACAGACTTAATGGCTTAAAATAATACAGTTTTATTCTCTTACAGTTCTGGAGGTTGGAGGTCTGAAATCAATTTTACTGGGCTAAAGCCAAAAGATGGGCTTTTAGAAGTTCCTTTTGGAGGCTCTGAGGGGAGAATCCATTTCCTTGTCTTTTTCAGATTCTAGTGGCTACCTGCATTTCTTGACTTGTGGCCCCTTCCTCCATCTTGAAGGTGCACCACTCCAATCTCTGCTTCCATCATCGCATAACCTTCTCCTCTTACTCTGCCTCCTCCTGTCTCCTTCTTATAAGCACCACTGTGATTACACCCTCCTCTGTTCCCCTGCCACCACAATCCAGGATAACCTCTCCATGTTAAGATCCTTATCTTAATAGCATCTGCAAAAATCTCTTTTGCCATATAAGGTCACGTTCACAGGTTCTGGGGATTATGTGGACATATTTGGTGGGGGGCATTATTCAGCCTGCCACAGACATTGGCAAATGTGGTGCAGTTTGAAGCCTGAGACCATGATGTGATTGAGTCTGAGCTATCCTGCTGGCAAGGCCACGTGGAGGAAAACAGATTTCCCAGCCAATAGCCTGGCAACCAACAGAATGTGAGAGAGGCTGTCTTGGACCATCCAACTTCAAGTGAACCACCAAATGACTGCAGAGGCATAAGTAGGCAAGACCAGCAGAACCACTCAGATGATCCCAGCCCAAGTTGTTGATCCTCAAAATCATGATCACATAAAATGGTGGTTGTTTTCAGTCATTAAAGTTCTGAGTGGATTGTTACACAGAAATAGATCACTGAGACATTTTTCTGTGTACACTATTGTTAACCTCCAGATCTTTCCTTGCTGTCTAAATCTCCTCTTAATATAATCAAGCACATACAACATTCTGTTAATTCCATCGTCTTAAAGATATTACTTCTGGAATCTTCTGGCCTACTCTAATTTGGACTCTTTCCCTCCCTATTCCTATTATGTAACTGTCCTCTCTAATCTTTCCCTTACTATCTTCCTGGGATCCCCTTTTTTAATGGGATGTAATAATTCTCTTCCATATTAAATTTCCTGTTTCCTAGATCCAATGTCTTCCTCCTTTTTTGGTTTACTCCCTTGTTTTTGTGAAGGAAATCCTCCATTAGCCTCCTGAGAAAGGCTGCATATAATGTAAATTTTAAGGCACTTCCTGATTGCAAATGTCTTTGGTTATAAATTGGACTTCCTCATATTAGCATATTTATATATTTTCTCTGGATATAGGATGTAGAATTGGAAATCATTTACTCTTACCATTTTGAAGGCATTTCTCCATCATCTTTTAGCTTCCAGTTGCTGTTGAGAACTCTGATTGAATTCTGATTCTTCAACTTTTTAATGCAACCCACATTTTTTTTTCTCTTTGGAAGCCTTTGGGACCTTCTCTTTGTCCTGGGTTCTAAACTTTCACAATGGTGTGCCTGTATGTAGAGCCATTTCCATCAGGTTTGATACTTACTTTAGAAATTCATATTTTTCAGTTCTAAGAAATTTTCTTGAATTCTTTTCTTTGAAGATATCATCTCCTTCATTTCTCTCTTCTTCCGGAAAGGCTATGATTCAGATGTTGAACCCCCCCTGGACTGAGCCTTTAATTTTCTTATCAATTCGCTCCTAATTTCCATTTCTTTGTCTTTTTTGCTCTGATTTCTGGAAACTTTCTTCACGTTTATCTTCCAACAGTCCTAATGTCTTTTTAACTTCTTCTTTTTCAATTCTCAGGAGATTTTCTGCTTTTGTTTTGTTTTGGGGTTTTCCAAAAGTTATTTTAAAATATCATCTTATTCTTGCTTCAGGGATGCAAAATTATTTGGTAGAGTGCAGACTCTGAAGCCAGATTGTTTGCTTTTAGATCCAGCCTACAGATTGCATAAATTTAGGTAACTTCTTTAATCTCTTTAGGCCTCAGTTTTCTCATCTGAAAAATGAAGATAATAATCCTACCTACCTTATAGGGTCATTGAGAAGATTAAATGAATTAATTCATGTAAAGGACTTAGAATAGTATGTGCATGTAGTAAAAATACTCTATAAATTTCAACTATTATCACCATCTTATTTCTCTGATAATATTAGCAATAGTTTTCTTTTTTCAGGTTTCTTTTCTCTGCATAGTGTTTGTTTCTACCAAGTTATGTCCTTTTGCTGATTGGCTTTGGCATCTCTTTTTCAAGTTAGAGACTTCCTGCAGGTGTTTGCTGACCCTTGGCTATCAGTTGATGTTTAAGAGTGAGTATCACTATTTTCAGACCTTTATTTTTGGGCTAACTAGAATCCTCAGAATAGGATACTCCAGTTTCCTTCCTAAGGGGTGGGTATAAGTCTGCCTGCCATCATTCTGGGAGTGAGTGAAGAAGAGCGTAGGTATTCCTGATATTTGGCTTGTTAACTTCACTTACCTCTTTTTTCAGATGGTATCCACACTTTTTAACTCTACTGGTAACCTCCTGCCCAGAGATCTCCATTTTTATGCTGTTTAGGGACCATGCATCCCATAAGAAGGACAGTAGCCTGTCAGTGTAAAATTGAGTAGGAAACCTAGAGTATGGTCTTTTAAACAGAATTTTAACCAATTATTTTATCTTCAGCCCCCCGCATTTACCTCTACTTCTAGAGGCATCTGGTGTCACTCATTTCTGGGCATTTGGGCTGTTCTATGCTGCATATGAGGTTCTAGGCTCTCCCCAACCTCAGTGCTTGCTTAATGTTCATTTTCTCAAGTCTGCCAATTAGTTACTACTCTTTCACCTGCTTCACCTGCTTTCCATATTTTAAATTTTTCTTGCTTTGCCACTTTGCCCATTTTCTCTGCCTTTGTGGGTTTGTCTTTTTAAACATTCACTTTTTGTTGTTTAGTGATATTTCAAGAGGATGCAGGGATAAATGTGTGTGTTCAATCCACCATCTTTAAACAGAAGTCTCCACTGAACTTTCATTTCAGATGCGAAGGTATACTTAGAACTTCTACCTTGAATAGCTTTAGTCAATTTGCACCTTTGTCTAATGTTTACCTCCACTAAATTGTAAACCTTTTGCATCCAGAGGTAGTACTAATGGTTCCAAAGGTACTGAGATAGAAGTTAGTGGAAGAAAGGAAGAAAAGATGCAAAGAAGGAAGGAAGGAAGAAAGGATAGAAGAAAGAAAGGAATGCTGTAAGATCTTGAAGTTGCAAAAATTATGCCAGATAAATAAGACAAACAGTGATCATTTGATAAATTAGTTGGGCCTCAAGGGATGCACTGATGCCTTACTTTCTACAACTCTCAGTGGCTAGCACATTAGGAGAGTCAGATATCCCACCAAATCCCACTTTTACCTCCTCTATTTCTGATAGTTTGCTGGGAAGCAAATTTCTCCAAAGCCTAGCTTCCTATGGCTATATTAATGTGAAATGTAATAATACATAACTGTAAACTAGTTTATGTGATTCCCAAATGAATGAGCAGGGGAAGGTAATTTATTATCAATTTGCATCAAATTTCAGTTAATGTAAAAAATGCAAAGCTTATTTTAATATACTTATTTCTGGGAAAGGCTTTCCATTAAATAGAGTGTCAAGTGGGGGTAACGATTTGCCTGGGGAAGAGTCTTTATGGTTTTGATGTCTGGGCTCCCTGGGAGAAATCACAGGCTCGTGGAAGGCTTTTTGGTCAGGCCCTAGGTTCAATGCACAGTAGAGGGTTGAGTTTTATAACTTCCCTGCTGGCTGGTGAAAACATTGTGATGGATGACGACAATTTGTCCAGTGGTCTCTTCTGGGATGACAGCAAGACAAGGACAAGGACTAACAGAAGGAATCGGGCATGGGAGGAGGCAGAATGTATAGTCTCGATCTACAGAAGGGGTTAGCAAACCATGGCCCAAGGGTCAAATCCTGCCCACCACCTGCTTTTATAAATAACGTTTCATTGGAACATGGCCACACCCGTTCCTTTACTTATTGTCTATGGCTGCTTTCATACTACATTGGGAGAGTCGAGTAGTTGCACCAGATACCATATGCCCTGCAAAACTGAAAATACTTACTCTCTGGCCCTTTACACAAAATGTGCAGACTTCTAGTCTACAAAATGACCCTGCACCTATCTGAAAGAGTTTAGTTACAAGTGACAGAGTGTCCCGGTAACCTACTGATTTATAATAAAATACTCCAAAACTTAGTGACTTAAAACAACAATGTTTATTTTTCCACTGAACCTGAAATTTGAGTGGAGCTCAGTGAGGAAGACTCACCTCTGCTCCGTGTGGCATCAGCTGGAACTGCTCAGCTTGGAGTGGATGATCCACTTTCAAGATGAGTCACTCAAATGGCTAGCAAGTTGCAGTTGGCTGCCAACTGGGAGCTCAGCCAGGCTAAGGGCCAGGGACCTTAGTTCCTCTCCACGTGGGCCTCTCTACAGGCAGTTCAGGTTTCCTCACAGCCTGGTGTCTGGGTTCTAAGGGTAGGCGTCCCAAGAGACAGGAAGAAGAAATGACCTGTTCCGTAAGGCCTGGGCCCATAAACTGACACAGACCTTCATTATATTCTATTGATCAAGTAGCCATACACCCAGACTCAAGGGAAGGAGGCATAGACCTCCTACCTCTCAATGGAGGAGAGGTTAAAAAATTGTCAGGGGTCGTCTTTTAAAAAAATGTATAGTGAGCTGAGATTGTGCCACTGCACTCCAGCCTAGGGGACAGAGTGAGACTCCATTTAAAAAAACCCCACAAATTTACGATTAATATTATTTTTGATTGGCAAATAATTGCATACATTTACGGGGTACAATGTGATATTTGGATATATGTTTACAGCATGGGATGATTAAATCAAGCTAGTATATCCATCACCTTGCTTACCTATCATTTTCTGTGGTGAGACACTTGAAATGGATTCTTTATTTTGAAATATATAATACATTATTATTGACTATAGTCACTCTGTTGTGCAATAGATCTCAAACCTGATCCCTTCTGGCTATCTGAAACTTTGTACCCTTTGATCAACAATTCCACATTCCCTCCCTCCTCACCCTCCCAACCTCCGGTAACCATCAATCTACTCTCTATTTCTATGAGTTCAACTTGATTAGATTCCACTATGAATGAGGTCATGCAGTATTTGTCTTTGTGTGCCTGGCTTATTTCACTTAGCATAATGTCCTCCAAGCTCATCTATGCTGTTGCAAATGACAGGATTTCCCCCTTTTTAAAGGCTGAATAATATTCTGTTTTGTATACAATTGGGCCTCCATGTCCACGGGTTCCACACCCTTGGATTCAACCAACTGCAGATTGAAATATTTAGAAATGTTTGGAAAAAGAAATTCCACACAGTTCCAAAAAACAAAACTCAAATTTGCCATGTGCTATTAAATTGGTGCAAAAGTAATTGCGGTTTTTGCCGTTACCACAATTACTTTTGCACCAACTTAATATGTTGAATCCACACAAATAAAGTGACGTGTAGGCATTGTATTATATGTTATAAATAATCTAAAGATGACATAAAATATATAGGGAGATGTGTGTAGGTTATATGCAAATACGATACCATTTTATGTAAGGGACTTGAATATCTGTGGATTTTTGTATCCATGGGGGTCCTGGAACCAATCCTTCACAGACGCCAAAGGAGAACTGTACACGTCACATTTTCTTTATCCATTCTTCTGTTCTTGGTGGTGGTGGGTCATGTTTTAAACTACCATACAGAGTAACTATGTAACAGTAGCCTAATCAATACAGACTTTTATTTAATCTTCATGCCAAGAAGCCTGCAACTAGGTGTTTAGAAGGTTGGTCAAGCTATCTGGTGATTTTTTTTTTCTTTTGAGACAGAGTCTTGCTCTGTCACCCAGACTGGAGTGCAGTGGTGCGATCTCGGCTCACTGCAAACTCTGCCTCCTGGGTTCATGCCATTCTCTTGCCTCAGGCTCCCAAGTAGCTGGGACTACAGGCGTCTGCCACCACGCCCGGCTAATTTTTTGTATTTCTAGTAGAGACAGGGTTTCACCGTGTTAACCAGGAGGGTCTCGATCTCTTGACCTCGTGATCTGCCTGCCTCGGCCTCCCAAAGTGCTATAATTACAGGCCCATGAGCCACCGCGCCTGGCCACTATCCGGTGATTTTTATCAAGGGCTACTCTTCTTCATCCTTCTGCACTGCAATCTTTAGCATGTTTTTTCAACCTTTAAATCTGTCACCTTATGGATACAAGATGGCAGTTTTAGCACTAAGCTTTATGTTCCCACATAATAGTGTCCCAAGCAGGCAAGAAGAAAGGGGGTAGAAAAAATTTCTTCTTGAAATGCTTTCTCTCTTTCTCTATCTTTTTAAAATAGGGTGTGCTATGGTGCCTAGGCTAGTCTTGAACTCCTGGGCTCCAGTGATGCCTCTTGCCCCAGTCTACTGAGTAGCTGGGATTACAGACATGCGCCACCACATCTGGCTTGAAGTGCTTTCTCTTCTATCAGGAGAAAAAACTCTCTTTCTGAAATGCCCAGCAGACTTCCAATTATGACTCCTTATTTGGAATTGGGTCATGGGATCATTTCTTTCCCAATTGCTGGCAAAGAGGATTGGGATTCCCATTGCTGGATTACAGCAATGGTCCTCTGGGGCTTGGGGAGAGTCCTACCTTTCCTGCTTAGTTGCTGCCTGCAAGCAAAACCAGGCTTCTGTTAGCAAGGAAGAAAGGAAGAGAGGCCGGTGAGCAGTCAACCAGCAGTATCCGCTGTATTTGGGTATTGCCCAAGTTTTTCTTTCTGGTAACGGAGGTTTTGGAGCAATAGGGCATCAAGGTTGCGGCCAGGGGTCTGAGAAATGTGGTGGAGCTGTAACCTGCATGCAGAGGCCTTTGCTGACATGGTGGACTTTGAGTTCTGGGACCAACCTTCAGCTAAAGATTGTCCAGGTGAAAGCCACTTAGGTTGCAAGTTTACTTTTTTTTTTTTTTTTGAGACGGAGTTTCACTCTTGTTGCACAGGTTGGAGTGCAGTGGCACAATCTTGGCTCACTGCAACCTCCACCTCCTGGGTTCAAGTGATTCTCCTGTCTCAGCCTCCCAAGTAGCTGGAATTACAGGCACTTGCCACCATGCCTGGCTAATATTTGTATTTTTAGTAGAGATGGGGTTTCATCATATTGGTCAGGCTGGTCTTGAACTCCTGACCTCAGGAAATCTGCCCACCTTGGCTTCCCAAAGTGTTGGGATTACAGGCATGAGTCACCGTGCCTGGCCAAGTTTACATTCTTATGGCAAAACCTCTTCATGAACATAGCTGTCCTAAGGGTTTGGGAATCCAACTATCTCAGGTGGTTGAAGTATCGTATGAGGCTCTGAAGCTGAGTAGTTTAAACAAGGTTTCCTGAATCCTGGTCCACAGACAGATACTAGAATCTCCCTAGAGATTCTTGTCAAGACAGATATTCCCATACCCCACCGTCAGAGATTCTGATTTAAGGGGCTTGAGATGAAGCACCTCAGGGCGGAGATCGTGTAGCCTTGGGTTTCCTTAGCAAGTACCCTCAGGTAATTCTGAGGCCAAGCAGGTTCGGGAACCTTTGGTTTATGATTCTAGATGCAATTACAGCCATCTGAATATGATGAGAAACAGCTGGAGTAGAATTTTTGCTTAATGCCATAAATCCCTGAAGAGGGAACTGCTTGCTAATTTTTGGGGTGTTTAGCTCTCAGGTGGATATAGGGACTGGGACTTCCCTAACATTTCCTGGGAACTATGGTTGTCCATCTCCCAAGCAGGATCCTCTGCAGTTTTCCCTGGAACCTCTCAAAAGGGTAATTGTGATGTCACTCTATTCCGACAGCGCTAATGGTGGACATGAGCAGCCTACTGGCTTGGGGGCTCCCAGGGTATCTTGGCATGTTGGTTTTGTTTTGCCATGGTGTAACAAGTCACCACAAATGTAATGGCTTAAAACAGCACAAGCTTATGATCTTACAGTTCTGGAGGTGAGAAGTCTGAAATGTTCTCAATGGGTCAAAATCAAGGGGTCAGCAGGGGGTGTTCCCTTCTGGAAGCTCCACAGAAGACTCTGTTTCCTTGCCTTTTCCACTTTCTAGAGGATGCCCACATTTGTTGGCTCGTGGTCCCTTTTCTCCATCTTTGCAGCCAGCAATGGCCAGTAGACTCCCTCCCAGATAGCATCACTCTGACCTCCTTCTCTGCTTCCCCTTTTTCCTTACCTAAGAGCCATGTGATTACATTGAGGCCACCTTCAAAATGCCAGGAGACTCTCCCCATCTCAAGATCCTTAACCTAATCATATCTGCAAAGTTTCTTCTTCCATATAAGATAACATATTCACAGGTTCCAGAGATTAGGTTATGGACATTTTTGAGGCTATTACTCGGCCTATCACACTTGGCAACATGGCACTGCTAAGAGGCATAAAAGAAATGACTCGAATTTTATGGTTCAAGAGCCATTTCCTTAGTAGAATCGGCTTCTCTCGGTGGGGATAAACAAGTTTTCTAGGAACATTTTGCTGAGGGCACCATGGCTTTCAGAATCAGACAGGATAAGTTCTTTTTTTTATTTTTTTTGAGATAGAGTCTTGCTGTGTCACCCAGGCTGGAGTGCAATGCCATGATCTTGGCTCACTGCAACCTCTGCTTCCTGGGTTCAAGCAATTCTGCTGCCTCAGCCTTCCAAGTAGCTGGGATTACAGGCATGTGCCACCATGCCTGGGTAAATTTTTTTTTTTTTTTTTTTTAAGTAGAGATGGGGTTTCACCATGTTGGCCAGGCTGGTCTCGAACTCCTGACCTCGGGTGATCCACCTGCCTTGGCCTCCCAAAGTGTTGGGATTACAGGCGTGAGCCACCGCACCCGGCACCAGAGTCAGGTCAGCTCTAAAGAAGGTTTTTATTCAAGACAATTCCTCCTTCCTGTGGTTGGGCAAAGGTGGGTTTGTGGCCCCTGAACATGGTGTGAAAGCAGGGAATTCTCTGTTGGAGGGTCATTTTGATTACATGTCATTTTCTATCTCAAACCTGGAGACAGCTCTTTAAGCACAGGACATTTTATTGATGTTGCTTATTGATGATGATGTTGTTTAAACAATCAAAATAATTTTAAAACACTGCTCTTGTGGTCTGGAATTTTCTTCTATTTAGGGCTTTGTCCCACCATAGCAAGCATACAAAGTCTCTTTCTTTTCAGTTTTGTTATTCCCATTTCTTCTCTTAGCACTGTCTGCTGCCTCTGTCTTCCTCGGGGTATCCTAAGGAGACCCAGTAGCCCCTCAACAATGCAATCCTAGGGTGGGGGAGTCCCCTTGATCTAGTTTAAAGTGAGGAATATTTTAAGGGCAGAAACAGTGCTGTCTGTCCTTGCTGTCTCAAGATTTCTGGTTACTATGGCCTTCATCTATAGAAACCCAGATTCCTATCATAGATTGTAAAGCTTCTGTTTCTGCATCCGTACAATGAGGATAATAATACTATCGCAGTCACAATCGGCACCTTGCCCATATTTCCTTCTCCCTTGTACTTCAATGCACATAGGACCATCTTCCAACTGTTAGCATCTGCATCTCTTGGCTTCCTCAGGCACCAGAGCCCACACTGCCTGCATGCAGCAGGCTAGGGAGCCGGTCTGCAACTGGGAATTGGTAGATGCCTACCCTAGCCTACTTGTCCCTTGAAAAGGGTAATTGAGGTACATGTTCCACAGTGTCTCCCAAAGCTCGCCTGCAAGATTGAGCCCCAGTTGCCCATGGTAGTAAGTTTCTTGGTGATGCACCCATTAGTGACTGCCTTCCCTTCCCTGCCTCACCTCCCTACTCCCCTACTGGTGTCTTCTGGAATCTTCTCCAGATAATTGACTTGCTCTCACATCCTAATTTCACTGTCTCCTTTTGCGGTTTGGGGGCTCAGAACACAATACCCCAAAGTATAGTGCTTTGACTTGCTCAGTACTTTGAACTACAGGAGATTGGAAGGCCTCAGAAGCAAGATCTCTCTGACCTTACCCTACCTTCCTGTCCCTGCCCCTCTGTTTTCCTCGAAGTCAGTCATAGAAACCAGAGACCCTCTCCACCAAAGCAAACCATAAAACTGAGAAAGGTCACTCCTCTCTCCTTTCTTCCTTGAAGCCCTTATTCCAGAGGGGTCCTGCGCCACGCTCAGGAGGAAGAAATGCTACTCAGAGAGGCCAAGTAAAAACAGAACAAACAGGCTTTGCTGGGATTCCCACCTAAGTCTATTACCATTAAGTCATACCATTTTGTCCAATCATATTTCTACACAGCTGCTGATATGGTTTGGACCTGTGTCCCTGCCCAAATGTCATGTTCAATTGTAATCCCCAGTGTTGGAGTTGGGGCCTGGTGGGAGGTGATTGGATCATGAATGGTTTAGCACCATCCCCTTGGTGCTGTTTTATTTTGCTTTTTTTTTTTTGAGACGGAGTCTCGCTCTGTCGCCCAGGCTGGAGTGCAGTAACGCGATCTCAGCTCACTGCAAGCTCCGCCTCCTGGGTTCACACCATTCTCCTGCCTCAGCCTCCAGAGCAGCTGGGATTACAGATCTCCAGAGCAGCTGGGACTACAGATCTCCACCACCACGCCCAGCTAATTTTTTATATTTTTACTAGAGACAGGGTTTCACCATATTAGCCAGGATGGTCTCGATCTCCCGACCTTGTGATCCACCCGCCTCGGCCTCCCAAAGTGATGGGATTACAGGCGTGAACCACAGCACTCAGCCTAGATGCTGTTCTTGTGATAGTGAGTGAGTTCTAGTGAGAGATGGTGGTTTAAAAGTTTGGGGCATCTCCCCACATCTCTTGGTCCTGCTCCTGCCATGTAAGACACCTGTTCCCATTTTGCCTTCCACCGTTAGTAAAAGCCCCCTGAGGCCTCCCCAGAAGCAGATGCCACCATGCTTCCTGTGCAGCCTGCAGAATCATGAGCCAATTAAGTCTCTTTTCTTTATAAATTACCCAGTCTCAAGTATATCATTATAGCAATGTGAGAACATGCTAAAATACAGCTCCCCATTCTTTATGGAGCCTAAGCAGAAAAATAGTTTTCCCTGGGTCTTTGGGTCTTCATTTGCAAAGCCTCCCATGTTACATAAAACTTCGATTAAATAAATCTGTTATGCTTTTCTCTTGCTAACCTGTCTGTTGTTACAGAAGTGTGGGCTGTGACCCTTAAGATGGGTGAAGAACTGTAGTACACCTTTCCACCCCTACAGGGGGAACCCAAACGAAGACAAATGCTACTGAATAGAACATACTGAATAGAAGATTAAACAAGAAAATCAAGCAATGTTTACATTACAACCTCAGCAATAATCAGTGCTCAATAGATGTTGAATGGGTTGAGAGTCATGGTTAAGAATGCGAGGTTTTGGCGTGTCCTTTGAGCTGCCATTTACTAACCTATAACTCCAGGTCGGTTCTATTATTTCTCCGGGCTTCACTTTCCTCATCTGTCAGATGGAGATAATCATAAAGCCCCATGGGTTGTGTGAGGGTTAAAGGAGATAATATACACAGAGCTCTCTGCACATTATAAAACTCAACAAATATTAGCTATTTTTGTTGGGTTCCTTTTCCTACATGTGGGCCAATTGGATATTCCAGTCTCTTTTGCCTATAAAAGGGACTAAAAAAGAAAATCTCAATTCTGAAATCCTGTTGGGAAACACAGCAAAATGAGAATGGCAAGTCATCTTAGGTTATTGAAAATGTAGACATTCTAAAAATTTCAAAGAATTTTCCAAATAGAAGGAATGTCAGTGGTCAGCTTTGTCTCCAGTAAGCTCAGGTACCTCCAGAAAGGGCCCCCCTGGATCATATAGGTGGCAGAAACATCAGCCTGGGTGGGAAATGGTCTCTTAGAACCAAGCTAGAGTCTCATGGACAGCGGATCATTGGAGGAAAGGCAATCAGTAAAATCAGACTGTGCACTATTGACAACACCTTCCCTAATTTCCTTATTTTCCAGCCCCTTGTGTTCACTAAAGGGGCTGAGAGACACAGTGAGTACAGACTCTCAGGTGCTGACATTTCCCTGGGGAAAAGGACAGCACGCGTGCGCGCACACACACACACACACACAGGCTGCCAGCTCCTTACTTAAACAGAACCCAAAGCCCAGTTGAAGCTGCATCATGATTGATTACAGAAGAGGGAATAGGGAAAACCAGTGTGGCCAGCAGCCCCAAATCAAAATCAAATTGACAAGGCTTCCCCTGTGCTATAATATTTAAGTTGGGTACAACTATCTACCTCAATGCCATATGATGCAATCTTCCAAGTTCCTTGGCACTTGGTTTTGTCTGCTTTGTCCAAAGTGAAGGAGGCTTTTCAAGTAGATTTGTTTTGATTCAATGTGGGCCCTTAAAATGGATAATACAGACCCTACACAAAATCCAGCCCTAGAGAGCTCTTTTTGGTATTTGTGCTATAATAAACCATCATTCATTCATTCCTTCAAAAATCATTTATTGAGCATCTATTATGTGGTTCTGTGTAAGTTTGGCTTCTCCAGAAGCTGACCCTGAGACAAGGATTTGAATGCAGGTACAAGTATACCTTGTTTTATTGTACTTCACTTTATTACACTTAATAGATAATGCATTTTTTTTAAACAAATTGAAGGTTTGTGGCAATCCTGCATTGAGCAAGTCTATCAATGCCATTTTTCCAACAGCATACACTCACTTTGTGTCTCTGTGTCACATTTTGGTAATTCCCACAATATTTCAGACTTTTTTATTGTTACTAAATCTGTTGTGGTGATCTGTGATCAGTGATCTTTGATGTTAACTATTATAAATGTATTGGGGTGCCATGAACTGTGCCCACATAAGATAGCAAACTTAATCGACAAATGCGTGTATTCCTACTGCTCCACCAACTCGCTATCCCATCTCTCTCCCTCTCCTTGGGTCTGCCTATGCCCTGAGATACAACAATATTGAAATTGGTCCAATTAATATCCCTACAGTGGCCTTTAAGTGTTCAAGTGAAAGGAAGAGTCACATGTTTCTCTCTTTAAATCAAAACCTAGAAATAATTAAGTTAATTGAGGGAAGCATGTTGAAAACCAAGATAGGCCAAAAGATAGGCCATTTGCACCAAATAGCCAAGTTATGAATGCAAAGGAAAAGTTCTTGAAGGAAATTAAGTGCTCCTCCAGGGAACACACGAATGATGAGAAAGTGAAACAGCCTTATTGCTGATATGGAGAAAATTTTATTGGACTGGATAGAAGATCAAACCATCCATAATATTCCCTTAAGCCAAAACTTAATCCAGAGCAAAGCCCTAAGTCTTTTCAATTCTACGAATACTGAGAGAGGTAAGGAAGCTGCAGAAGAAAAGTTGGAAGCTAGCAGAGGTTGGATCATGAGGCTTAAGGAAAGAAGCCATCTCCTTAACATAAAATAAAAGTGCAAGGTGAAGCAGCAAGTGCTGATGGAGAAACTGCAGCAAGTTCCAGAAGATCTACTAGCTAAGATCATTGATGAAGGTGAATACACTCAATGACAGATTTTCAATGTAGACAAAATAGCCTTCTATTGGAAAAAGATGCCATCTAGGATTTCTGTAGCTAGAGAGGAGAAGTCAATGCCTGTCTTCAAAGTTTTAAAGGACAGGCTGACTCCCCTGTTAGGGGCTATTGCAGCTGGTGACTTTAAGTTGAAGCCAATGCTCATTTACCATTCCCAAACTCCTAAGAATTATGCTAAATCTAGTCTGCCTGTGTTTCGTAAATAGAAAAGAAAGCCTGGATGACAGCACATCTGTTTATGGCATGGTTTATTGAATATTTTAAGCCCACCGTTGAGACCTACTGCTCAGAAGAAAAGATTCCTTTCAAAACATACTGCTCATGGACAATGCACCTGGTTACTCAAGAGCTCTGATAAAGATATATACGTAGATTAATGTTTTCATGCCTGCTAAGACATCTGCTCTGCAGCCCATGGATCAAGAACTAATTTTGATTTTCAAGTCTTGTTATTTAAGAAATAATTTTGGCCGGGCATGGTGGTTCACACTTGCAATCCCAACACTGGGAGGCTGAGGGGGGCAGATTGCTTGAGGCCAGGAGTTCGAGACCACCCTGGCCAACATGGTGAAATCCTGTCTCTACTAAAAATACAAAAATTAGCTGGCTCTGGTGTCACGCACCTGTAATCCCAGCTACTCAGGAGGCTGAGGCAAGATAATTGCTTGAACCTGGGAGGCAGAGGTTGCAGTGAGCCAAGACCATGCCACTGCACTCCAGCCTGGGTGACAGAGTGAGACTCCATCTCAAAAAAAAAAAATTTTTTTTTCATGAGGCTATAGCTGCCATAGATAGTGATTCATTTGATGGATCTGGGAAAAGTAAATTGAAAACCTTCTGGAAAGGATTCACCATTCTAAATGCCATTAAGAACATTTGTGATTCACAGGAAGAGATCAAAATACCAACATTAACAGGAGTTTGGAAGAAGTTGATTCCAACCCTCATGGATGACTGAGGGGATTAAGACTTCAATGGAGGAAGTAACTGCAGATGTGGTGGAAATAGCAAGAGAACTAGAATTAGAAGAGACACCTGAAGATGTGGCTAAATTGCTGCAATCTCATGATCAAACTTTAACTGATGAAGAGTTGTTTCTTATGGATGAGCAAAGGTGGTTTTTTTGAGGTGGAATCTATTCCTGGTGAAAATGTGAACATTGTTGAAATGACAACAAAGGATTTGGAATATTCCATAAATTTAGTAGATAAAGCAGTGGCAGGATTTGAAAGGATTGACTCCAATTTTGAAAGATGCTCTGTTGTGGGTAAAATGTTATCAAAGAGCATCTCATGCTACAGAGAAATCTTTCATGAAAGGAAGAGTCAATCGATGTAGCAAACTTCATTGTTGTCTTATTTTTAAAAATTGTCACAGCCACCCCAACCTTCAGCAACCACCATCTTGACCCCTCAGCAGCCATCCACATCAGGGAAAGACCCTCCACCAGCAGAAACATTATGACTCACTGAGGGCTCAGATGGTCATTAGCATTTTTAGCAATGAAGTATTTAGCATTTTTAAATTTTTTTTTTTTTTTTTTTTTTTTTTTAGGCAGGGTTTCAGTCTGTCTTCCAGGCTGGAGTACAGTGATGCAATCATAGCTCATCGTAACTCCTGAGCTAAAGGGATCCTCCAGCCTTGGCCTCCCAAAGTGCTGGGATTACAGGCATGAGCCACCATGACTGACCATAAAGTAAGGTATGTACATTGCACGTAATGCAATGCATACTTAATGAACTATAGTATAATGTAAACATAACTTTTATATGCATTGGAAATCGGAAAAATTTGTGTGACTTGCTTTATTGCAATATTCACTTTATTGCAATGGTCTGGAACCAAACCCACAATATCTCTGAGGTCCACCCGTACTGTAGTTTGTTTGGGAGATGATCCCAGGAGACACTGATAGGGGAGTGAGTGGGCAAGTGAGACAGGGAAGGAAAGAAAGGCAGGCAACAAAGAATGTGTTATCAAGCTTATTACCATGAGGGCAAATGGAGTTTAATACCACTTGAGGAATTCTGAAGACAATGTCAAACATGAGTCTCAGTTTTGCCCCTTCAGGGAGGGAGGCACAGGGGTATGCCCACTTCCTTCAGACATTGTTGGAGGGCTGTTGGGAAGGGCATTCATTTTCTAGCATTTCCAGCCTTTCACAGGAACAGCAAAGTGGGCTCTGGAAGCCAGTGAAAACACTCAGGCAAAGATGGAGATGCTGCCTGTTGGAATTGGAGAGATTTACACTGAAGTGGTAAGGGATGGGGGCCACAGGTGGGCACCAACAGCATCTGCTGGACTGAGTCTCATACAGTGGTAGGGGCTCAGACTGCAGGTGTAGAAGACACCAGCCCTGTCCTCAAGGAGCTAGCAGTTTGCAGAAGACAATAGTACAGTTGATGGCTACAATGGAATATGACAGGTGCTTTGGCGGAAGCAAGCCCAGGATGCTAAGGGTGTGATGAGGGGGAGTCCAGAATACAGGCGAGGGGATGCTTCCTGGAAAAGATGTGGCTGATTTGAGTCTTGCAGGCTGAAAAGGAGGTGCCTGGGAGAGAAAGTTAAAAAAAATATTCTAGGTAGGGGGACTTGTGTATGCAAATGCAGGAAGGTACAAGAGGGCATTTTGATAAACGTCTTTTATGCCTTGTTTTCCATAGCATGCATTCTCTTTTACCAAGAGAAACCTTTCTTCAGCTCTACACACTGTCCAGCATACCCATTATTGGATGTCTAATGCACTCAACAAATTCTATTATTTTATGCTGGATGTATGGGGCTATCCGTTAGTATCTGACAGTTATTACCCAGAAACTAAATGAACCTTGGAGTGAATATTTTCTTTTCCTTAAAAAAAAAATAAAATAAGAAGAAAAGGTGAAATGTCAGAGAAAAGAAAAAATATTTTAAGCCATGAATCTTCACAGATGCATGGCATGCTTTTTAAAAAAACATGAAAAGATGCGAATTTGAGATGGGGCTAGGATGCATTCCCAAGACCAGCGTGTATGTCTCCCAGACGCCTGCAAATGGCTTATCAAAGGCTCCAGCTGCAGGACGGACTCATTTGTCAAAGGACTGACATCTGATGACGTCATAGCGCCAGCAGCTCTCCTGGGCTTGTGACTTAGAAAGGTGTGTTATGAAAACAGGGAGGGGCGCTCTCTCTTAGTTCACACTCCCCACCCTTCCTACCAGCTTCATTTTTATCACCACCTGCTTCTTTTCTGTATAGTGGATGGCTTGATGAAATTGCTCTAGTTGATGGTGGTTTAAGTCCCTTAAACACTAGATTAAAAAATATGCTAAAAGTCTTAACCAGCCTTGGGCCAAATCGTGAAGCAGGTAAAGTCTGTCTTCCTTCTTCTTTGCTTGTCTGTTTTCTGCCTCTTTGATGGTGAATAAGGTTCAGCTGTGCTGGGAGCCAGCGTGAAAAGTTGACCAGATATTTTTTCTATGAGACTAGGGAATTTGTTACCCCAACACAGATGGATTTGCATCTTCAAAGAGAACCGTGGGTGAGGAGCAATGCTTAACACAATGGAATGCCTCAATCATGGAGGAAATTTAGGCACAGTGGGAGCTGGATTTTCCGGCTCCTGTCAAATCACACCAGATAGATGACTATCTTGTTTGCCATTGTGCAGAGTAAGTGGCTGTCACAAATGTGGCCAGGTATTAATCTAAGGTGTTAGAAGTCTGGATCATCTTGGGGATGGGTAGGAACTGTAAGGGGGCAGGGACTTCTAGGTGCTGGTCATGTTCTGTTTCTTGATCTGGGTGTGGGTTGTGTGGTTTGCTTTGCGAACAATCATGATATACATATCACATATAAAAACTAATCACATGAAAAAGTTCACTTTCAAAAAGTAGCTTTGGAGTCTGGGAAAAGAAGACTTGGTTCTGGGAATGTCTATTCTTTCCATTGCACTATGCCAGATGTTTATGGGTTACGGCCTTTAATGCTCACAACAGCCCTGTGAGGTGAGTCCAATAATTATGTCCATTCTGCAGATGTGGGCATCAAGTCATGGAGAGGTTTGATCTGTTGCTCGACCACACAGCCAGTTAGCAATAGAACAAGGATTCAAACTCAAGTCTTCTAACTAGAAAGTCTCTGTTCTTTCCAATGTAGTGTAAGGTAGAGGTCTGCCTCCCTAAACACCTTAGGTATCTACAGGAATATCCCAGTTTGCTCAAGGTTCTGAGAGGGGTCTGTATTTATCTGAGATGACTGTTAGAGGGTGAAGGCTTGGATAGTGACAGTTGGGACTGGAGGACCATAACGGGCAAGGTTCAGGTTTCACATCCTAGAGTGGTGACAGTGACCAGAGCCTGAAGAGGAACTGATGTGTATGGGGAGGGACCCAGGGAGTAATGGTGAGCTGGCTCAGGACACAGTACAGGGCGGGCCCAGCTGGGGCATGCCAAGGGTCTCATGTTGAGAAGACTCAGTGTGGTGGTATCAACCTGAAATGGAAGGAATCCTTGGAACCCTGTGTCTCCAAAAACCGAAGATGTGGAGGGATGTTTTTGGCCTTCCTGGACCTACAACTGGGAGTAAGAAATGTGGGCAAGGAAGGTGTATACTTTAAAAAGATGGTTATAACTACAGCTGCCTTCTCGCATGGTCTTCTGCAATGTGACCTGGCACTCATCCATCAAGTCTGTCTTCACTCCTTTGAATCTGGTGAGGCCCTGTGACTCTTTTGACCAACGGAGTATGATGGAAATGAATCTATACTTGTTCCTGGTGTAGCCCTTAATTGGCCTGGTGGCTTCCTCTTCCTGCCTCTTGAGACTCTTGCTCCTGGGATAGGGACACGCCCTCTCAGAATCCAGCACCATGCTGTGAGAAGCCCAAGCTGCATGAAAGTGCTCCAGTTTTCAGCCCCAGCTGAGCTGCCGGACAACAGCCAGAATCACCCACCAGCCATGTGCATGCACCGTCTTGGACACCCAGCCCAGTCCAGCCTGCAGATGACTGCAGCTACAGCTGCCTGAGAGATCCCAAGTAAGAACCATCCAGCTGAGTCCACTCAATTCACAGAATCCAAGAGATAATAAGAATTGTTTTAAGTCATTAAGTCTTCGGATGGTTTATTACACAAGATGAGATAATGAAAGCCAAGGGCCTCAGAAGATTGGAGCTCTGGAGTGCTGAGAGTGCCAACTGGGGGTGTAAGAGGGAAGAAATCAAAGCAGGCTTCAAGTGGAGTCAGGCTTACATTCGTAAGAATGCCAGCAGTGTCATGAGACTGGAGACCTGAGTTGCAGACTTGGCCCTGCCCATTACTACCCCCCAAATCTTTAGCAAGTCACCACTTTCCTGTGCCTTGGTTTTCTCATCTGTAAAACGGAGCCGATTCATTCAGCAAACAGAGTATTGTATATGGGTCCTAATTGGGGCAGACAATACAAAGATCAGTGCTGATCAGCCCCTGAGATCTTGTGCACATTCTAAGATAAAACTAGGCACTGTGAGAAAGTTTGCGTAGAAACCGCACATAAGTAAATGTTAATTACATGCAAATCCTTTAGACCAGTGCCTAGCACATTCTAAGTGCTCAATATGTGTCTGCCGTCATTATTATGCTATGCCTGCAATTTATTTCTCTGAATAGCACTTATGCCCTGATTGTAGCTTTAAAGGTTAACTGGGTACAACTACTTTGGAAAACTCTTTGGCAATAAAGTTAAACATATACCTACCTTACGACCTAGCGATTCCACTCCCGGTCGTGTATACCCAACAAGAATAGGCCCTTGTATCCACCAAAAGACATAATAAAAAACAATGCTCATAACCACTTCTTCATAACAGTCCCAAGCTGGAGGCAATCCAGATGTCCATCAAAAGTCAAGTGGATACATAAATTGCAGTATATTCCTACAATGGAATACCACTCGGTAATTAAAAAGGATGAACTACTGTTTTATGCAATAGCATGGATGTAACTGACATTGAGTGAAAGAAGCCACATGCTGACGAGCGCAGGCTGCATGATTTCGTTTATGAAAACAGGCAAAACTGATTTATGGTGACGGAGACGGAGATCAGAAGAGTTGGGAGATGTCGACTGATTGAGATAAGCAGAAACCTTTTGGGCTGCTGGCAATGTTCCATGTTTAACCTGGGTGGTGATGATGCAGGTATATACATATGCGCAAATGAATGAAGCAGTGCACTTAATATGTGCAGTTATACTTAATGTGTAAGTATATACCTCAATAAAAATGTAAATAAAAAGGGGAAAAGCTCTCTGTGGGTGGGCTGCTCCCAGGTGGCCACTGTGGGGGGAGCGGCAGGAAAGGGAAAGGTTCTAGCTGGGGACTCTTTGAAAGAAAAATGACCTCCTTTCCCTTAAGATGTGGTAGTCCCCATTAAGTCAAGTGACCCTGAAAGCCACTGGGACACTCTCTGGGGTTGTCCTAGGCTGCTTGTGGTTCCCTAACGCTGTGCTGGGGCCAGTGTGGGGCTCCCCCATGGACCCCCAAGTCCCTGAGGTGTGGGCCCTTCCTTCCACAGGCAGAACCTCAGCCCCCAAGTCTGAGAAGCCACGATTGAAAGGGCGGCCACGAAGGATCCTGTTACTGTGAAGCATCAGTGACTTCAAGAACCCAGAACGCAGCTAGGGAACAAAGCACCGGCGGGAATGGAGACTGAGCCGGGCTCAATGGAGACGAGCGGAAGTTGAGCACGGAGGCACAACGGCCAGTTTGTTGTAGAAATCCTGACAATTGAGTACTGCACCACAGGAAGCGGGACCCGTGGTGGCAGCAGGGCGGGCTTCCAGGAGGCGGAGTCCAGGGGAGTACTGGCTGGAGAAAGGCTTCCCTCTGTCCCCTATTCCTGCCCCTATTTTCCTTAAAGCTACGCTGGCCTCTGTCGCTTCCTGCACACAGTCCTGGAAAGGGGGTTTCTCGCAGCCAACAATACAGCATCCCTCCACCCCGACCGAGGGGCTACCGCGCCCTTCGATACACAAGTGTAGCTCGGGGCCGGCAGAGCGAGGCGGATTGAGTATAATTAATTTAGAAACCAGGGTGGGTTTTATCACCATCCTTGGAGCAGGTTTCGCAGCTGCCTGAGGGCTTCCCTAAGAGAGCTCTCCGGCATCGGACCCCGGGGACGCCCCCTCCCCCACACAACAACGGTGGCCGTGCCCCAGGGCCGCCTGGGTCCCCCGCAGCGCAGCGAAGCCCCCCCCTTCTGCCCTCCCGCCCGCGAGTTCTGTCCCTGGCACTTCTCCGGGGACGCGGGGGCGGCCCGGGGGCAGCCGCAGGCCTTGGCACTGCCGCAGGGTAATTGGAGTGCGCCGGGGACGGGATAGGGGAGGGAGAGGGGAGGAGGAAGGGATGTCCCTCAGGGCGCCGGTCCCTGCCACAGCCCGGGAGGGGGCGGCCGGGACTCGGAGAGCCATCCGGGGGTCCGCGCGGCCACGGAAGCTCCCTCCCCGGCTCCGCGCCCGAGCCTTGCCGCGCCCTCCCCGCGGCTCCGCCCGCTCATTAGCGGAGGCCGGGCCGGCCCGTTCGCCTCCTCCGGCCGCCAATTACCCGCCCTGCTGGCTCCAAGCGCGCCGCCGGGCCAGACAAAGGCGCGGGCGGGGGAGGGGAGAGGAAGGGAGGGAGCCCGGGGCGCCCGCGCCTGCAGAGCCGCGGCGGCGGCGAGATAAGGGCGGCTGGGACGCGCCGCGCTCCAGATGGAAATGAATCCAGCGAGCCGGGCCGGCGAGCGAGGCGGCGCGCGGGGCAGGGGCGCGGAGGTCGGACGCAGCTCGCCCCTTAGGACCTGCGTTTTTAACGCGACAACACCATATGGGACCTCCCGTCCCCGATCGCCCCCAGTCCTGGGGGCCAGCCACTCTGGCCCCGCGCTGCTGTGCGTTTGCAAAGTGCTGGAGCGAGGCTCGCCACGTGCCTTGTGCCTAACACATCGCAGCTCCCTAAACCTGGCTGTAGAGCTGCGCTCAGCACCATGCAGCTAACCAAAGCCTTCTGTGCTAACCCCCCAGGCCCAGACAGGTTCCGAGCCTTTCCCAGGCAAAGCCGAGCTGATAACCTGGGTCTGGGGTGTAAACAGCGTCGCGCCTTGGGAGCCTAGCTTCCGGGCCTCTTTGATGATTAAGCAATTTTTTAAAAATTGGAAAATGAGGCACAGAGAGGTGAGATGATTTATGAACAGCTCCTCAGATTTGTGGCAGCATCTAGGGCATAGTTCGTGGTCTTCTAACATTTTAAATATCCTGACTTTTTCAGGAAAAGAAAAACACACCACAATCTTGCACTCTGATATTTTCAGGTTCTAAAGTCCCTTCGCAGAGTCCTTTCCACCAGAGTCTCTATGAGACAGAAGACAGTGTCTGGGGGCCTCCTGACCAACCACAAGTATTTTGAAGAGATTTAATTCTTTAATGTACTGAAAAACATAGGTACATATTTTTTCATTATCCAAACCTATGACTATTATGCTGAATTTGAGTTGGAATTAGCAGAATCACTTAGCCCAGGAGGACCCAGGTCTTTGGGGCTGAGTCTGTGAGGTGCCCATCCCTATCTTAAGCCTCTTTTCCTGGGCAGGGTCTGGGAGCATTCTAGGATGCGAGGGAATTTCCTGTTATTCTTCCCTGACGTCTGTCACCTTGGCTCCAAGGAGCTTTAAGAGACAACTTCCCCTTCAATCCAGTGCAGGGGACAAGGGTTGCAGTGCAGAGACAGTCAGGGTAGGGTCAGGGAGACTTGGGCCTCAGGGCACGCCTGTGGGATGAGATGTAGACTGCCCCAAATGAAGACAAATGTTCCTCAATAAAGCACCATTCCCAAGGGTCCCCCTTGCTGCCTGCTGTCAGCAGCAGTTTAGGGCCCCTGAGGTCAAGGGCTTCCTCCCAGCCCCCCCAGGCTACTTAGCTCTGCACAGAGAATAGCCAGTGGGGGCCTTGGCCTCCTCTTTCTCACAAAGGCAGCCTCAAAGACCAGGGATTGGGCCAGAGAGAGAGAGAGAGAGAGAGAGAGAGAGAGCCTGAGAGGCTCAGTGCAAATCATTCTGTCCTCTCTGTGGGGATGATATCTCCAAGAGCAAGCCTTACGGGATGCCATGCATCTGCAGTGGCAGTGGCAGACAGTGTGTGCTTGAGAAGGGACCCTCTTTCGTGAAGACTCCTTTCTGGGGGCCTGGGAGAACCTGCCTTACAGAACAGTCATCTGTACCTGGAGATTCCCAGCCACCAGGAGACCCAGTCCTGGGTCATACTCAAGCTGGCCTGCTCCAGCCAAGCCGTAGCATCTGTTAAAATATTAAAATATGCCGTACTCCTTGGTAAATAGCCTCAACTCCTCAAGTACCACTCTGCCAGGCCTTGCCGCTCCGCCCCCACTGCCCCCTCCACATGCCCCCCATCCAACAATGAAAAGGTTAACAGTAGGTGCAGCAGGGGAGCGTCAGGACCCCCGTCTCAGTCTACCTCCCTTCTGATGGGTCAGTGGGGATGACAGGCTGTCCCTGGACCTGGTTTTTACCAAAAGTATTCAATGACCAGTTGGTGACCTGTTGGTGAACTTGAGAGACCTCACCCTCAAATATTCCTTCCACGGAGGCTCCAAATGTCTCTCCCATGATTCCATTGTTTGTGTATTAATCTTTGGCTTCCCTTATGGTCCTGTTTTCAATTGTTCTTTACATCTTAGTCTTTGTAAATCTTGTGCCTTGGGGATAAGGCAGCCAGGGAAGAGTGGGTGCCAAGAGGGAGGGGCAATATACCCACCCGCCCTCACTGGCCTGCCCAGCTGGAAGACATAGATGCTGCCATCTGTCTGGGAGGGGCTTTGTGGGGGAGGGGGCGAATGGGGGACTTCAGGTCTGAGATTGGAGTGTCACAGCGGTACAATATGGGCCAACCTGGCCCTCAGCACCCTAGCCCAGTGCTTTGGTGAGTCTGAAGCAGCTTCCACACCGCTTTCCAGGGTTTGGTCATGGCCAGCTGTGGCTGTGTTGAGAGCAGCAGCTGGCTCTTATCAACTTCCCACATGCCTAGACTGCAAAAGGGAAGCAGAGGGACCCTCGACTCATCCCACTGCTGAAGGTTCCTGAGCTGGGGAATACAAAGCTGGCCTCATCCTCCTTCATAGAATGTCCTGTTGGAGCAGGCAAAGCCACATGGTCAGTACAGGCCCAGAATGTATACTTTCCTTCCTTCCTTCCTTCCTTCCTTCCTTCCTTCCTTCCTTCCTTCCTTCCTTCCTTCCTTCCCTTTTCCTTCCTCCTTCCTTCCCTTTCTTCCTCTCTGCCTCCCTTCTTTCCTCTCTCCCTCCTTCCTTCTTTTTTTCTTTGTTTCTTGATGAGGTTTGCTATGTTGCCCAGGCTGGATTCAAACTCCTGGGCTCAAGCAATCCTCCTGTCTCAGCCTCCCCAGTAGCTGGGACTATAGGCATAAGTCACCATGCCCAGCAAGAATACAGCCTTTTCAGAAGTCAGCTCAGAATGCCCTCTGCCACTCTAGGGTTCTTAGAGGGCCTGGAGCATCTGATGGGTTAGGGGGCTTAGATCCTAGAGCCTGTCCTGAATTGTTGCTAGGTTGAAACCCTCACACTTCACACCCCTACTTCCTAGCTGTGTCCCCTTGGGTCAACTGCTGAACTTCTCAGAACCTCAGTTTTCTCATCCATATAATGAAGATAATAAAAGTACCAACTTCCTAATATTGTTGTGAGGATTAAATAAGGTAATGCATCTACATTTAAAACTGTGTCTGAAACAAGGTAATTGCTCATTCAGTATCCCTTGCTACTTCTTTTCTTTCTTTGTTCCTGGCCCATAATTTGCAAATGCTACCTTTGTCACCAAGGTGGCTGCAGCTGTGCTGTATGTCCCCAGGTCAAGATGTGCAGCTGCTTCATTAACTGTTCCCTCAAGCTTCTTGCTTCTGTTCTTGGAACTTGGGGAAAATCAGTGGAGCCAACCCAAGGGAGACCGGTGGGGAGAAGAAAGAGGTGGGGAGAAGAAAGACTTAAGACAGCTTTCTGAGGACCCATCTTGAAACATTCAGGTGAGAGGCACTGAATTCTAAGTACACCTCACACATGGGGCCATCCATGTTTCTTCTTGAGATCATATGTATCTCAAGAAAATAAATAAAATGATACTTTCATGGGGGCTTGTGGGGAAATTCTAGATGGATAACAGGACTGCCTTACATCAGGACTTACTTATTAGAAATGGTGCTTATCAGAAAAGTCCCCAGGAAGTTGAGTTAATTTGGAAATTGGAAATTTGGAAACTGGATTAATTCATTTGGAGCCCCAAACAAACCAAAACAAGAAAGTGGCTCTTTCCATGTCACAGATTCATGCATTTTCTTTATTGAACATCTTGTTTTGGTGCTGTACTATTCCTTGTTTATTGCTTTAGCTTGATGGGAAGGCACTGAGTGACTTGTGGCATTTTAATGTTGATGATGATAAAATAAAAACTTCAGCCGAATTAAATTTAAAGGAGTTTAATTGAGCAATGAATGATTCACGAATTGGGCAGCTCCCAGATTCACAGCAGATTCACAGGGACTCCAGGCATGCCTTGTGGTCAGAACAAATTTATAGACAAAAAAGGTGACGTATAGGAATCGGAAGGGAGGTACAGAAACAGTGAGATTGGTTACAGCTCGGCATTTGCCTTATTTGAAGTCAGTTTGAACATTCAGTAGTCAATGAGTGGTTGATGTATGGCCACTGGGATTGGCCATCACCCAGCCATTGTTACAGGTGCATACTATTATGTTAGGTTATCAGTTTTGTCTGGTTACTAAGCTAGGTTACAGTTCATCCACAAGGACCCAAATATAGAAGTACAGAGTCCTTCTCAGGCCATATTTAGGTTACTTTAATAATGATCATCTTGGGAACGTATGGGATGTCTGGCTTGAGTAACTTTCTCCTTCCATTCCCAGGTGGGAACATGACAGTGCTAAGTGAGCAGTTGTTTGTGGTTTGACTAAATCTCTTTTGTCCCTGATAGTCACAAATTTTTTTTTGATATGGAGTTTCGCTCTTGTTGCCCAGGCTGGAGTGCAGTGGCACGATCTCGGCTCACGGCAACCTCCTCCTCCCGGGCTCAAGTGATTCTCCTGCCTCAGCCTCCTGAGTAGCTGGGACTACAGGTGCCGGCCACCACACCTGCCTAATTTTTTGTATTTTTAGTAGAGATGGGGTTTCACCATGTTGGCCAGGATAGTCTTGAACTCCTGACCTCAGATGATCCACCTGCCTCGGCCTCCCAAAGTGCTGGGATTACAGGCACGTAATCATGCCCGGCCGTCATCGATGTTTTAACCTTACCCAGACTTCATGAAGGATAGGCATTAATTACAAGAAAGGACAAGAGATGTTTGAGGCAAAGGACAAGTGATTCAATTTCAAAACCACTAGGGCAGATCCCGGGCCCCCACCCTCTGGGCACATGCTCCTGGGTCCTAGAAAAGAAAAGGAAGAGGGCAGTAAGGTTTCCTCAAGTGCTCATTTGTGGGTTGAAGGAACCCACTAAGAGAGAGAAGTTTGCCAAGCAAATGACTACATAAACAACTTTCCAGGGGGCCTATTTAAAATGCTCAGGGGAATAAATTGTTTTAAAGCATTTAAAAAACACCATTTACATACAATTAATATGTTGATTGCACAGCGTTCTTATTAATTCATTATAGCAAGGACTTCCGCATAGCAAAACAGCCTTTCAATGTTTAGTTTCTGATATAGCATGAACCAAGAAATTATATAATCACGATATGTGTGTCTGTGTATACATATCTATATAATTTAGCACCTTTAGTAAATCAGACCTCATTTCTAAGCATCCACACGGTGTTTTATACAAACACACCCTTTGCATGCAGGGTGGAATGAAGGAGAATTTATTTTAGATTCTTATAACCCCAGAGCCCTGGTTTGGTATCACAGTAAAGGTTCATGACTGAGTGAGGCACTTTATAATCAAGATTTACTGTGTGAGAAATGTAGATGTAAGGGTTTAGCAGAAACCCTATTTTTACTGAGTAGGGTGGGTAGGAGAAGGGTGACAGTTAGTGGGGACCTACAGTAGATCAGTGAATGCCAGTGATGGACATCTGTGGAACTTTCATCAGGGCTCACCAGGAAACGTGGCCTTGACCTCTCTCACGGGAAAATAACGGAATGCTTTAGTTCTTCATTGCTGAGTAATAAACTACCCTAGAATTCATTGGTTTAAGGCAAAAATGATTTTTATTATTTTTGATGACTCTGTGGGTTTAGTGCTCAGCTGGATGGATCTTCTGCTAGTCTTGCTTGGGGTATCTCGTGTGGCTGAAGGCAATGGTAGATGGGACTGGACTGTCTGAGATAGCTTCATTCCTATGCCTAGCTCTTTGGCCGGCGTGGCTGGAAGGCCGGGTTCTCCCACATGGTCTCTCTAAAGGGCTGTGGTTGCTTTGCAAGGTGGCTGGACCCCAAGAGTGTTCCAAGAGAACAATGTGCACATGCTTCTGCCTGCATCACTTTTCCTAAGGCCCCATTGGTCAAAGCAAGTCACATGGCCAGGCAGAGTCAGAGTGGGAGGGGACTACACAAGGGGGTGAATACTGGGAGTTATAGTTTATAGTGAGCCACCAAAATAACCATCTACCGAAAGGGGACTACTCTGTCCTCTTACAGGTTCTTATTTTCATCCTGTGTTCCATATTCTCCCATCCCTTCCTCCCTCCTGCTCCCTGCATTCCCCATTAGAAGCAGATGTGGGGTGAGGAGGACAGCACAGTGGTCAGTATTTGATGGTGGTGGTGTGGTCATTTCCCCCTTCATCACCCCATCTCCTCTGCCAGAATCTGGGACAATCTGTCCTTATTTCTGGACTTATTCCGTCCCCACTCCTCCCCGAATGTAAAGGGTTATACAATATACAGACTGAGCAGGCAGGATGGATTTTTCTTAAGATTCCAAGTCAGATGTTTTAATATTTCACTGAGCCACTGCAGAAAGCCCTTCATTATGGGATGGAAATGCTTGGAAAATGGCCTTCTAATTAATGTGAAATGAGAGAGTGCCCCTCAGAGCAAGGGGGACTTGGCAGCTGCGAGGGTGATGTTAGTATGCCAGCACTTCCTGGGCGGGGTGATTGGATGGGGCCCGATCCCAGGATATATTTGCCTTGTGGAGCCCATTCAGCATAAATCCTGCCACAGGGCCAGGCTGCAGACAGCAAATTGAGAGCCTTCCACAGCTCACTGAGTTACTGCTTCCCAGAAATTGCTGAAGCCATTGATCTCAATCTTTTTAAATCATTAAATGATTTTGGCATTCAGGCACGCAGTGGGTCTGTGCTTGGTGACCTGCAGGAAGCAAGAATGGGTTCAACAGGGGATCCTGGCCACGGACTTTTGCTGGACACAGGTTCAGTCACGTGGGCTGCATTACCGTGACCTTTACACCAGGGTGTAAGACTGCTTCTAAATAAGACACAAAATGGCTCGCTCGGCAGTGCCCCTGCCATCCCCCCGAGGGTCTCAGTAGAGCAGTGCGTTTATGAGAGACCTTAAAAGCAGTTCACATTCTGTCATGAGGGCCTGGGAGACAGTCACTGGGTTATGTAGATCTGTCTTCCTGGGTGTTTTCCTCACTGAAGGAAGCATCTGGCAGAGCTGCCATGGAGCAAAGGGAATTAAAAAGCTTGCTTCAAGCTTAGACCATTGGGTGGGAATAATAACAATAATATTATCTAGTATTTATTGAACATTTACTGTGTGTCAGCGCTGTGTTGTATACTCAACATTTTTTTTTTTTTTTGCGTGTGAACCTGACCATAAACCTAAGAAGTAGATACTATTATTATTTCCCTTTCATAGACCAAAGATAAGTAACATGTCCCGCAGCTAGCTCTTTTTAAAAGATTTGCCACCCTCCTGGCCACATGGCTTAGTTCTCTGCATCTTATGATATTCAATTTAATCAATATTGATTGAATGCCTGAATAATGCCAGCACTGGAGGAAGACGGGGCTCAAGGAGAGAGAAAGAATAGAGTGTCTGCACCTGAGGGCTTATAATCCAGGCAGGGAAGGAGAGCCAGACCATTTTCAGAATGGTTCCAAATAGCTAGCCACACCACAGGCAGCTTCTTTTGCATGTGACCATACTGGAGACAGCAGAGTACAGTGGGAAGGTTGTGGGTGTTGGTATACCCTTCCCTCAGACCTGGGTTCAAATCTTAGCCCTGCTTCGTGGTTTGGAGCAACATAATTAACCTTTCTGAGCCTCAGTTTTCTGTTCTGTAAAATGGAGGTGACAATACTTACTTAGGACTGCTATACGTAAAGAGTCTGGCATAAAGTAGACTCACGGTGATGTTCTCATCTGGTGTGCGGTCATCAGGGGAAGAGCATGAGAAATAGTGCGTGTGGGGTAGAAAATGACTTGGGGCAGAACACGGAGGGGGAAGAAGGCTGGTGGAATGGATCCATTCAGGTTGATTTTGTGCCTGGTTGTTCACACACACACAGGTGCACACACACTGCATACTCAACACACACACACACACACACACACACACACACACACAGAGTACGTGCTAGACCACAGAGCTGGCAGAGAGGTTAGGAATTGGGGAGGGAGGCTCAATGAGAAATGCCAGCGAAGCTTGGTGGTCACCTCTGTCCTTGGTGAGGACTCAGTGCCCCATGCCTCAGGTTTACTTGCCCCCAAGCCACTGGCTTTCTGCTTAACTAATGATGAGAGAATATTTAACCACCAGTAAGGCCTGGCCACTCATCTATCAAAAAGGTCTCTTGGTGCTCTACTGGGGCTGGGTTAGGGCTCCAGAGTTAACCCTTCAGCTGGCAGATTATGGGAAAGTTGGAAGTCTAGGTGGCAGGAGGAACCCTTAGGGAATTTGGGTCGATGGTTATTTACTAACCTTCGCCTAAGTATTTCAATATCTTTTTTTTTTTTTTTTTTTGAGAGGCGGTTTTGCTCTTGTTGCCCAGACTAGAGTGCAATGGTGTGATCTAGGCTCACTGCAACCTCTGCCTTCCGGGTTCAAGAGATTCTCCTGCCTCAGCCTCCCGAGTAGCTGGGATTACAGGCATGTGCCACCATGCCCGGCTAATTTTGTATTTTTAGTAGAGACGGGGTTTCTCCACATTGGTCAGGCTGGTCTTGAACTCCTGACCTCAGGTGATCCACCTGCCTCGGCCTCCCAAAGTGCTGGGATTACAGGTGTGAGCCACCGTGCCTGGCCTCAGTATTTCAATGTCTTAACACTTGGTTCAATTTTACCGGTGTGCCTGAACATCAATTCTGAGCCTAAAGCTTGCTTTCAATTTTAGCAGCTTTGCCATAATGCTTACTCTGTGCAAGGCACTGGAGTGCGTTGGTGTTGAGAGAGCGCTATCAATGTAACTGGAGTCTCTTACCTTGTAGTTGAAGAAGCAAATTCTAGTCCCCTGTTAGTGGAGTAAAAATGCAACACTCAGGCCAAAGCTGCCTAGATAAGCAGGAAGCCCAGCTATCCCGGGGCTTCTCTCCTGGCCTGCCCAAGGCGCCCTTTCCAAATTGCTGATCCTGTGTGCTCTCACCTTCTCGCACAGCCAGAAATCAGCTGCAGCTCTTTCTCATTGGAGGATTGGTAACTGGCCCTGAAGAGGGTTGCCCCAGAGATGCCGCTGGGAGCAGCTGGGCTCTGGGCAGTCTGAGACTATCCCGTTTTGTCACCTTCAACCGGGGGCACCGGAGCGTGCTGCTGTGAGCATGCTTGAGGTGATTTGGTGGGAGCTGCGTGCCCAGACTTGGCTGCTGGCCTGCTACCAAGGGTAGAGCCTTGCCCAGACCACAGAACAAAGTGTGAGGGTGATGGGTTCCTCCTGGGGCTTCTTCAGGCCACAGACGATCAGAAATCCTGAAGTTACAGTTGCTCCCAGGGTCACTTTGTAAGGGGCATCCATGTTTTTGGAGGGTTAGGTTGGGATTGATTCTTCTGGAGCAGGGACAAGGCTGGCCTAGCTGCCCCATGGGGCCTGGGTTAGCTGTGCTGTGGCTACATCACAGACAGCCTCCAATGCCAATATGAGGACTTTATATTTGTTCAAGGAGGAACTATGAGTCAGTCACTTTGGGGTGCAAATGACAGAAACCCAACTCAAACCAGCTACAGCAAAAAGTAGAATTTATTGGTGGAGAGACCTGAAATGTTCAACAAAGAGCTTCAGACATAGCTGGATTTAGGGGCTCAAACACTAATTTTAGGACTCTGTCACTTCATTTCCCAGCCAGCCTCAAGCCACATGGTGGAAAAGACGGCTGTTGGCAGCTGCAGGCCTCATCCTACCATGGTGGTAACAGTTCTCATCTCTGGGAGAAAAATCCCAAGGAGGGCTCTGATTGGCTGACCTAGTGTCAAATGCCCAATGACTGTGCCCGGGTATTGGAGTACGCTGATTGGTCAGCCAGGGCTGAGTCCTGGAGTCTAGTGTACCGGGCAGGTCGGGAGGCCGTGGAAGGCTCCGATAATTTAATGGAATTGGTTGCCCACAAGGAAGAAAGGTCCTTTCACTAGAAGATGGGGTGCTAGGCAGATAATTGCAGTAGTTATCTACTACCAGTTACCAATTGAGCTTTCTTAACTATTGACGGAGTTACTAAGTTACTAAGGCGGCTTCAGAAGCTTCTTCCAAATGCAGGCTGGCCTTTCAGACTGCCCTGTGGAGGTGCCTGGGGCTGCCAGCCAAGGGGGCTGGCTCCCTTCTTCACCCCCGCCTCCCCGACTCTACCCAGCTGCATCCATGTAGCCGGGCCATTTGGATTAGAAACAAGGGCTCTCCTTTGACTTTCTGAGGCATTCAGGACTGCCTCGTGCTTGGCCAAAGGGCTGCGCCTTGTCCAGATGTCCAGAGGAGCTGGTTTCATGTCTTTGACAAGGCTGCCTTTCTGGGCAGGAGGATCTTAAGGAGGGAGATGTCTGCAGCCTGGGCACCGGGTGATAAATGTCCCCACTGGAATGCAGAGATGAATTCTTAAAAAGAAAAAAAAAAGCTTTCATCGGTTATTGCAAAGACTTCAAACAAGAGGGTTTTCTCATCCTAAACTGCAGGGCGGGGTGGAGGAGGGGTGCTGGGGAAACAGGGAGTGGGGGGAGGATGGCCAGTGCTGGTGACACAGACACTTGACTGTGAAACGCGGGACGCTCACCAGAGCAGCAACCTCTTTTCCTCTTGAGCAGCCCACAGGCGATGGCCGTTCCAGCCTGAGCCTGGCCTCCCGCTGGGTGCGCAGTGGCTGTCTGTTACCCAGCTCTGGAGAAAGGGGGTTGTGTTTGCCTCACTCCCCCCAACCCCCATCCCCTGCACAGCCCCAGAGCTGCACCCGAACAAATGGCATTGTCCAGCAGGGGACAAAAAACGCTGTTCATTCCCCATCCATGTCTAGGGACAAAAAGCTGAGTGTGGCTCAGTTTGCTCTGGTTTAGGAAAGATGGAACTGGTGGTGGCAGAGAAGGCTGGGAACTAGGGATAAGGCAGGGAAGACTAGAAGACACAAATTAGCTCTGACCACGTGAAGGGACTGTGTGACCCAGATCCACCCAGCAAAGAGGGCTGTCCCTTTGGTGCCCCTTGACCTGCTGGCACAAGAACAAGTCACCCATGGTGGGGACTGATGGCTACGTCTCTGACAGTTCCCCTGTTAGGCCTCCTCCCCTGGAGAGAGCCCTCTGGCCTTTACGGATCTCCAGAGGTTTTTGTTTACTCAAATGGTATTTATGGGGTCAGTGCACTGTGGTTAGTTAAGCATGGGCCTGGGGATCAGACAGACTTCGTTTCTAAATTTGGGTCATAGTTCCATCTGCATGTCTTTTGGCTTATCAATTGCCTTCTCTAAGTCTCACTTCCCCCATCTGTAAAATGGAAATAACCATAGCATCCATCGGATGGTTGGGAGGATCCAATGACACAATCCACGTAGCATAAAGCCTACCACCTAGGAAGTGCTCAATCAGCATGGCGCATTAAGAAGTAATATTGGTAGCAGTGTTCACAGTATTAGACATTTTGGAGGGGAAAATGAGAATTCAGGAAGTCCCACCTTATATATAAATTCTGTTCCAAAGTGAACTTGTAAGTCTGTTATTTGGACCTGAAAACAGTTCCCATAGAAACACTGCTAAGAAAAGTCCTGAGGTTCCTGGTTAACCCACAAAAGCTTGTTTAACTGTCAGTGTACCAGAAATTGCAGAGTGGTGGCTTTAAAACATGGCCGAACATTCTTTCATGCTTCTCCCATTGAGAAGTGGGGTCTGTATCCCCTCCCTTTGAGTCCAGTGGGTTTGTGGCTGCTTCAGTCACGGGAAGATGGCAGAAATGATATAATGTGACTTCAGAGGCTGAGTCACAAAAGGCCATGTAAGTTCCACCATGTTTGTGGAACACTCATTCTTGGAGGCCTGAGCCACCATGTAAAATGCCTGGCGACCTTGAGGCCACCATGCTGAAGAGGCCATGTGGAGAGGCCCTGTGACCACAAGGTGGTGGGGGGCAGAGAGGAGAGAAGATAGAGGTGTGCCTTGTGAGTCCACAGTCATTCAAATCACTCCTCACCATTGGAATCTTCTCAGCTGAGGCCCCAGAAAACATGGAACAGAGTCTGGCCACCCGTGCTGTGCCCTGTCTGAATTCCTGACCCGTGGCATCTGTGAACTTAATACAATGGCAATTTTTTTTAACCACTATATTTTGGGGTAGTTTCTTATGCAGCAGTGGCTATCCATAGCATTATGCTCTTGTAATGAAGACTCTGGCTACGCTAACAGTGGCTAACAGTGGTGAGATCTGGCTGTGTCCTGGGCACTGTGCCAAGTGCATTCTGTGGCTGAACTCAGCCACTCCTCCAGAGCACCCTAAGAGAGAAGCTAGTAGAAAGTAATCATTGTCCTTAAATACAAATACCACCAACCGTAACTTTAAATGGAGAAAGTTTCTTATAGCTCAATACTGGGGCTTGAAGAGAAACAGATATTAATTAGCTAAGTCTGAGGAGGCACATGGAAACTTTGCAGTGATTATGGATGGCACTTCTAGACAATTTCAAGGGTTTTTAGAGATTGATGACATTGACTCTTTATTTTATCTAATTTCACTTCAAACTAATAGCCTTTCTTTTCCTTGGTTCAGTTGTATCTGTTGCAGAATTTCATGTGGCATCACATGGTTTTTGGCTCAAAAATGAAATGAAGAAAAAGAAAAAGAGATTTTTTCCCCCTGTGATTACCAGACAAGATTTGGAAGAGAGAAAGGTAGAAGGACAGGGATAAAAGAATGAGACAGATGTAGCCTGAGATTCATCAACTGAGCAGCCAAGGTTGAAGAAAGGTAGCAGAAAGCATGCATTCTCCTTGGGTTGGTGATGGGATGGTAGGAGAGATGTATCTAGATGGAGGGAATGTTTCCCTTGGGGTGGGCTGAGTCATTGGCTTTGATTCCTTACCCCTCCCAGCATTCACTTCCTGGCCATGGTTCCATCACAGGGGGCGTTGTATGTTCCTATCACTTGACTTTGGCCTTGGCCATGTGACTTGCTTGGCCAATGGAAAGGAGCAGAAGGGACGATGTTCTGGCTCAGGGCCTAGGCCTTAAAAGGCTTCACGAGTTTCTGCCTGTCCTCTTGGGTCTCTGCCATCGCCCCAGCTTGCACTGGTCCTAGGAGGAGGATGAGAGACTTGCGGAACCAAGCCTCCCAGCTGACCCACAGTCTTGTGAATAAGAAATAAATGCTCATTGTTGGATGCTGCTATGATTTTGAGATTGTTACATAGCAACAGTTGACCGATACACCAGTAATCCAGCTTATTTACTATCTGGAGCAAATGTGAGTTACTGGAGGGGGGGCATTGAATAGATGGGGAAGTAATTATCCAGTTGATGGCTTTGTCCTGTGTGAACCTAACTGGACTGAATTATGTTTCCCAGAAATCCTTTCCTTTTTCTTTCTGTTTGGAGTTGGCTAGAAGTGAAATTTGTGTGCGATTTGTGGGTGGAAGCGAAGCAGCAGCCATTCCTATACCCTCACAGTTGGGAGGAGGGCTGGCAGGCGCTGTCACAGCTCACACGTGTTGTCACTGATCTGTGGACTCACCTTGCTGGTGTGGGCCGCAGCAGGGCCCACAGCCCCTCCAGTGCCTGCCAGACCTCCTTCTTCAGCTTCCCGGAGTCCTGGGGCTGGCGTGTGTGTGGCTACATGGTGGATGGCACTGACCTAGCCTGCAGGTTACCCATGCCTTTGAGGTTGGAGGTATTGAGAGATAGATGAAGGTCCCAGTTTGTCCTCGAAGGCTCAGTCTGTCCTTGGTCCCCTCCATTTCACATCCATCTTCTCTTCCTGAGTGCTGCCCATGCTGCCTTGAGAGCCATCACCAGGCACAGAAGGAGCAGCCTTCCCTAGACTGCTGAAGCAGCTCCTCACTGCGGCAGGGCTGATGTCTATGATAACTCCCGACTCTTTAGAGTACCTAGAGTGGTTCTGCTTCCCTGGTCAAACTCCAGCTGATACAACCAGTTAGGCAATTGAACACAGAAAACATTTGCAAGTCTGGTGTCCCTAACCACCAAGGTGCCACATCCCTGCATTTAGAGAAGTCTTACTGAGGGGAAAAGACAGAGCCTGATGTGAGGTGTTAGGCCCTTGAACTATGTTCCACAGCCCCTGCAGTGGTCTAGCCCAGCCCTCCACTCCGTGGACTGCAGAGGAGGACAGGCAGGTGGAGGGAAATTACCGCTTGGAGCGGGGAGAAATTGGAGATGGATTTTGCCTCTAGCAGCCTTAGAATTGGTCTCTCTAGGCTTCTAGGCAGTGTTATTCCAAAGACAAGAGAAAGTCCGGGAGAGGAATGTGGAAAGGAGAGAGAACTGTGTTCACTCCCTCTCACGTGGAACCTGGATGTAAAACTTGTTTGGTCCTTCCTATCTTCCTGTGGACTAAGAACTTCTGCCCCACAGCTCATGCCAGGGCCAGACTGTGAACCAGGCAGCCAACAAACACCACTGGTCTTGGCTTTTCCTCTCAGGGGGCTTCTCTTCTGTTTGTTACACTGTCAGTGTTCACACTGCCTGCCTTTCAAATAGGTGCACGTTCAGCCACAGCTAATTTGGAATTTGTTTCTCCAAAAGCATTTAGAATTGTTTTTGCCTAATGCATCAGACTTAAATCCTGGGGCTAATTAATACCAAGGCATGAGAAAGAAAGGACAAAGTCAGTTAAAATGCTGAGTAGAAATGAACTGGAATAACCTTGTCTTCAGCCTGGCCCTTTTCCAGTCTGCATGTGTTGACGAGATCATAGCTGGTGCCATGCTTGCTTCAGATATTGCCTCCTGCCCAGGTGGGCAAGGGACAGGAAGAAAAGAAGTGGTGTGTGTGTATGTGGACACGTGTGTGGTATAAGTGTGTTGTGTTTGCTTTGTGGGTTGCATGTGCCCTGTGTGTTGTGCATGTTATGTTTGTATGTTGTATATGTCACATTTGTGTGCATTGTATATGTCGTGTGCACTACCTGTGTTGTATGTGTGTTGTATTGGTGGGATTTGGGTGTCGTATGCATTCCAGATTTGCATTGTGTGTATTGTATGTTGTGTGTGTGTTGCCCATGTGCATTGTGTTTATGTATTTTTTGTGTTGTATGTGTATGTTGTATTAATGAAAGATTTTTACTGTCGATTCTCCAGAGCTCTAGGGGCTTGAAATGAGCTTTCAAATATAAGACTCTTTGTATTTGGCTTGGAATTTGTCATCTTCATTGAAATCAGTGGGGTGTTCCCATACACTTCAGCCTGAAATGGAAAGGGGTGGGGACGAGGCCTGGGCTGGGTGTGAAGCTGGAACATTTTGGGGTTCTCCAAATGCTATGGTCTGAATGTTTGTGTCCCCCTAGAATTCATGTGTTGAAAGCCAACCCCCAAGGTGAATGGGATTAGGAGGTGAGGACTTTGAGATGTCAGTAGATCTTGAGGGTGGAGCCCTCATGAATGGATCAGTGCCCTTAGAAACCTCAGGGAGGTTCTGTGTCCTCTTCTTTGATGTGAGGACACAGCAAGAAGGCACCGTCTATAAATTAAGGAGCGGGTCTTCATCAGATACCAAATATGCCTGTGCCTTGATCTCAGACTTCCCAGCCTCCAGAATGGTGAGAAATACATTTCTGTTGTTCATAAGCCACCCAGTGTATAGTATTTTGTTATAGTAGCCCGGTCCGACTAACACACAAAAGAAAGTCTCTTTCAGCTGGAATTGTCTGTATTGGGAGGTGAAAGTTTGGGGCTCCAAAGGGAGGTGGTGAGAAGTGGTTTAGAAGTAATGTCCCAAGGCTGGGCAGTGCTAATGCAAGGACCCAGTAATGGGATGAAGCACAGTGGTGAAGGAAAAGAAAGGGACCCTAGTCCTGGCACCCACATTGCAGGCTTGGCCCAGCCCCTCACTAAGGGTAAGGGGGCCTGTTTCCTTGGATCCCACAGGGAAAGGCTCTTATGCAAACCTGGGCCTGGGATTACCATGAAAGTTCTCTGTGCTGGGCAGTAAGATGAGCTGTCGGCAGGAGGAGTCAGGAGTCAGCACATAGACCCAGTTTTGGCGTTGAACAGCAGTGTGACCTTGATCATATTCTTTGTCCTTTCTAGACTTTAGTCTCTGTCTTAGCTTGGGTTCCTCTAGAAGACACCTGGAAACAAGAATTCAAATGCAAACAATTTATTTGGGAAGTAATCCCAGGATGGCAAGGAAGAAGAGGAAATTAATAAAGGAGGAATTGTCAAACTAGTTTCTACTGTGAGAAACTGGAGGTCAGTACTGCTGGGCATCTTTGGAAGACAGTGCAGAACATGCCACAGTGACATTTTGATGAAGGGGTGAGGGAGCTGGGGTATTCATACACCAACACCTGTCAGTCACTGGTTGTGGGCTGCTCCTGGGGCAGCAGCAGACATTAATTCTCAGCATTTCTGGCCTGCTGCAAGTATAGGCAAGGCAGGTACCAGGGGCCAGAGAAAGCCCCCAGGCAGAGATGAGTCCTGGCAGTGGGAACTCAGGCTGATCTTCACCAGAACAGGAAAGCAGAAGAATGGGAGGGTGGAGTGTTGATGGTCACTACATTTTCCTTTTCTGTAAAATACAGAACTTGAACCATATTATCTTTAATATTTCTTTCTATAGTAATACTTGGTGACCTATGAAATAATAATTCTTTATTCCTTCTTTCCCTTGTTGATTTAGTAAATATGTGAGCATCTACCATGTGCCAGACACTGTTTTTTTTTTTTTTTTAGACAAGGTCTTGCTGTGTCACCCACTGGAGTGTGGTACTATGATCATGGCTCAAGTTCCTGGACTCAAATGATCCTCACACCTGGGCCTCCCAAAGTGCTGAGATTACAGGCATGAGCCATGAGTTTGGCCCAGACTCTGGTCTTGATGCTGGGGATACATAGGGGAGCAGGCAGACAGGTGGAGGACAAACCTGATACAAGTCTGTGCCACAGAAGAAGTTAGAAGCCAGGTTGGAGTCATGACAAACAGGGAGGTGGAATTGACTCTGGCTGCATCAGTCAAGGGTGAGGCAGGAACCATTGATAGAGGAGCAGGGATTTGTCAGGGGGGCAGCAGGGAGAAAGGCATTTGAGGAGGCAGGAATAGTATCGCAGTGGCAGAGAGATGATATAGTTGGGAAGCTAAAATAAATAAAGAAATGGGCGTGTTTGATTGAGGTGGCCAGAATACTGAGAGCAAGCCAGAAAATGTTAAGAACAAGGTTGGATAAGTGCACAAGGCATGGAGGACATTGGGGCCAATGTCAAAGATCTCTGTTGTTTGTTTTTTAAATTAGAGATACGGTTTTGCTATGTTGGTCAGGTTGGTCTTGAACTCCTGGCCTCAAGCAGTCCCCCAGTCTCAGCCTCCCAAAGTGCTAGGATTATAGGCATAAACCACCACACCCAGCCAGGGATCTCTGTTTGATCTTGGAGGTACTGAGGAGCTCTCAAAAATGTTTGCTCTAGGGAGAGACAGGGTCAGGTTTGCCTTTCAGAAAGATCACTCTGATCACAGTGGGAGGCAGTAAAATCAGAGGTGAGGTGATCAGTAGATAAATGTATTGATCAGCTGCCATAACAAAACACTACAGGTGGTTTAAACAACAAACATTTATTCTTTCACAGTTCTGGAGGCTGGAAGTCCAAGATGAAAGTGCTGGCAGGGGTGGTTTAGGGTGAGGCCTCTCTTCCTGGCTTGTAGACAGCTGCCTCCTTGCTGTGTCCTCACATGGCTGTGTGTCTGTGGGGAGAGAGAGAGTGAGCTTTACCGTCTCTTTCTGTTCTTATAAGGACACCAATCCTATTGAATTTGGGCACTACCCTTATGATCTCAATTAACCTTAATTGCCTCCTTAAAGGCCCCATCTCCAAACTAGTCACACTGGGGCTCAGGGCTTCAGCATATGACTTTTAGGGGGCAGAGGGGACAAAATTCAGTCCATAACAGTAAGTTATTGTTTCCAAGAGAGAGACAATGAGGGACTGAGCTTCAGCAGTGACTGAAAATGAGAAGGCAGGAACAATGATTGCAGATGCCCAGGAGTTAGGTAGGAGAGAAGGAATGAAAGGGATAAGGGGGAGGAGGAGCTGGCAGAGCTTGAGGCTTTTCTAGAGATGCCATGGCGCTCCACCCCACATCCCTGTGGCCTATCTCTGAGTTCACCTGCAGCTCTGCCCCCGTGCACACTGACAGTTTCCCACCTGGACTGCCCACGCCTCCCCAGTGCTCTGTCTGAGGGCTTTCTCTGGCACTATGGGAGGGAGCTGCTCAGCAGAGGGAATGGTTAATCTCAAAGTTTCAGGGATTTAACGCTCCCCAGAGCAATTATCAACCCATGAGGGACAGTGCGTAAAACCTTACCTTCCCATGCTTTGGCTGGGAAATTCTTTTTTTTTCTTTTAGACAGGGTCTTACTCTGTCACCCAGGCTGGAGTGCAGTGGTGGTGCAATCACGGCTCACTGCAGCCTTGACCTCCCAAGCTCATGTGATCCTCCCACCTCAGCCTCTGGAGTAGCTGAGACCACAGGCACGCACCACCACATCTGGCTAATTTTAAAAAAAAAATTGTTTTTTAGAGATAGGATCTCACTATGTTGCCCAGGCTAGTCTCAAACTCCTGGCCTCAAGCGATCCTCCTGCCTTGGCCTCCCAAAGTTGGTGGGATTACAGGCGTGAATCACTGCACCCAGCCTGGTGGGAAATTCTGAGGCATGTTCTATGCACTTCTTCAGAGGTCCTCCAACAAGATAGAGGCCCAGTTGCCCACACATTCTCCAGGTTAGCCTCTTTTCCCAGTCTCACTCCCTAACCCCTCCTCTGAGATCACCTCCCAAATGAACTACCTGCACCCAAGTCCTTGTTTCACGATCTGCTTTGGGAGAAACCCGAACTGCCACAATTTTCGAATGGGCAGTGGGAGTACTGGAGTCTAGGCACCCTGTAGTGGGGTGGGGCTTGGGAGGAGAGATGGTGAGTTCAGACAAGGCCATGCTGAGACTGACACGTGGCCTGTGGGCTGCCTGTGTAGCCTGCCAATCCGCAGTTGGCATATGCCACCAGAACCTGGAATGACATCTGGGTGTCCTCTTCCCCTGCTCCTGGATGGCCAAGAACAGGAGCCTGGTTTTCCTAAAAGCTGCTCCTACAGGGCAACTGTGCATACAGTTGACTTTCTGAGGTTCGAGCTCATGCCGATTGGGGTGGAGATTTGCATCAGAGACACGTAAGCAAGATAACTTGGCAGAGCAAGGATGGCTGACGGTCCGTGTTTTCCCTTCACCACAACACTGTGCATTCCTTGCCAGTCACCTTCCTCGGTGGGTGCCTGTTGACTGCTTCCTCTCCCACCAGCCCACCTCTCCTCTCCTCTCTTCCTGTTCATTCCTTATGCACGGGCATTTTATTGACCTCATTTAGTGGTCTCCCTCTAAAGCATACCTTTAGAGCCTCCCCTGCCCATTCAAGGTATTTTCCTAAACAAAGACTATTTCCTCCCTAAAAAGAACTCCATTACCAGCCAGTCAGATAATCACCTCACTCTGCTACCCTGCTATTTAAGGAGGAGGGCAGAGGCAGAGCTGCACATCAGGGAATTCATGCGGGGGGCTACTTGGCAGTTCCAAAGTGCCATCACATACATCGTCTCACCTGATTCTTCCTTCATCCGACAGAGGGAGGTCAGAGAGGGAAAGGGGTAAAGGATTGCTTGAGGTGAGGCTCCCAGGGGAGACTGGTGAGGGGGTTGGGGAAGCAGGGCAGGGAAGCCTAGGGAACCAGGCAATGCACAATCTGGGGCCAAGTCTCAGCCTTAACCTGATCCCACAGGGCAGCACTGGAGCATGAGTTATACCTCTGAGTTTAGCCCAACTTGAGGCAGGGAAGCTGGATTTTATGCTCCCATACCATTTGCTCTTTGACTAAGTGTCTCCCTGGGGGAGCATAAACTCCCAGGCACTTCCAGCTCTGCACAAACTGGGTAAAGCGGCTCTAGAAGCCCCAGGCCAGCTGGCTAAAGAGAATCGCAGGTGTGGGCTGTTAGAACTAAAAGCACACAGAAGATGGGGGAGGACACACAGATGTCAGCAAAGGGATCTGAGGGGGTCAGAGCCAAGCATGGGCAGTGTCTGCTGCCCTGGCAGACTCATGGTATCCTGTGTATTAATTTTCCACTGCTGCTTAACAAAGTGCCACCAACTTAGATGCTTAAAACACCTCCAATTTGTTATCTCACAGTTCTGTAGATCTGAAGTCCTGGCATGATGTCACTGGATTTTCTGCTCAAGGTCTCATTGGGCTGACATCAAGGTGTTGGCTGGGGCTGTGGTTCTCATCGGAGGCTTGGGATCCTCTTCCAGGCTCACTGGTTGTTGGCAGAATTCAGTTCCTTGGGGTTGTAGGGCTGGGGCTCCATTTTCTGGAAAGCTATTGTCTAGGGACTGCTTTCAACTTCCAGAGGCCACTCGTAGTTCCTTGTCATGTGACCTCCACAGAGTTGCTTGCTTTCTTCTAGGCCTCCTGGAGCATGTCACTCTGCCTTCCTCTTCTGCCACTAGCCAGAGAAAACTCTCGGCTTTTACAGGGCTCACATAATAAGGTCAAGCCCACCCACGATGATCTCACTTTTGCCATATAATGTAACATGATTATGGGAGTGATATTTCATCATATTCAGAGGTTCCCAGAGGAGACGGGATTATACAAAGGCAAGAGTCACTGGGAGCGGGGGGTCATCTGAAAATTCTGCCTACCAGGCCCTGCATTTTTGCAGATGTTTCTGAAGCTAATCTAGTAAGGCCAGTAGCATGATAGTAGCTGTTTCAGACCCAGGTGTTGGTAGATTCATGGGCACTGGAAAATTCCTGGACCTTGTCCTGGTCTGCCAGTAGCAGTGGTTATATTGCTGGATAGTCAGCTGACAATTGGCAGATGGCCCTTGGCGTCTGTCTTGTTTCCTGTGAAAATCATTCATGTGAGACTGGCAGAGGATCCCAGGGAGGTACATTCATTCAGCGTTAGCCATGTCTCTTACTCTTCCTGGTGATGCTTGAGGCCTGCTGGTTTGAGTAGCATGATCCACCATTGTGACCTCTACATTCTGATCTTTGACTCCCACTGTTGCCACCACTAACTGTAGCTATATTAAGACACTTCTGTACCCCTTCTTAAGTGTCGGGAAACCAGTGATATTCAGCACTCCCCCCACATTGCGATTGTGTTTGGGATAGGTTTGGACTTCCAGCCTGTATTAATGTAACACTAGCTGCTGCAACAAATAAACCCTCAAGTTTCAGGGTCTTAACACAACCAAATTTTATTTATATTTCATAGAAAAGTCTGATGCAGATCTTTCTGGGTGGTATATGGCTGTCTTCTATGTGGTGATTCAGGAACTCAGAGTTCTCTCTTGTAGCTCTGCTATCAGCTAGTGACAGTGGTTCTCAAACTTTAGTGAGCAGTGGACTCCCCTAGAGGGCTTGTTAAAACAGATTGTTGGGCCCCACCCCTGGAATATTTGATTTAGTAAGTCTGGAGTGGGATGTAAGAATGTGCATTTCTAATAAATTACCAGATGTTGCAGACACTGCTAGTCCAGGGACCACACTGAGAACCACTGCCTTAGGGTTTGAGTGTCCTCAGTTTCCAGTCTAAAAGAAAAGGAAAGAGAGAACAGAGATGAGGCAAGCAGGTGTACTTCTTAAACGCCTTAGTTTGGGAGTGATAAACATCATTTTCTCTCTCATTCAATAGATGAGAGAACTAGTTGCATGGCTGGGAAATGTAGTCTCTGGTTGCACAACTGTGTATCAATGATAACTCTATACTGTGCAAAGCGGGGAACACAAATTTTGGTGGAATAGCTAGCTCTCTGTATTACCTTACAGGTTAGGGCTGTTGTGAATGGATTGGGTTTTGTGGCTTAAAAGTCTCAAGTGGACACGGTCGAGGTTCAAGGCTCAAGGAGAGAATAATTTATTTTGTGCCAGGGACCTCCATGACACAGCTATTTCCATATGACATGGTCTGATGATGAGCTGCCAGACCCAGCCCAATCCTATGGGGTCCCACATTTCAGCTCCAAGTTTTGAAGAACACACTGCCCTTCACTTTAGAGGAAGGTCCACCTGATTTCAGGACATCACCCCAAACCAATGGCTAGACCAAACCCATCATTCAGACCTCAAAGATGCGTCAGTGTTGGTGCCCACTCCCGCCCACCTAGATCGCCAGAGCTGATGGGCCTTGTACCTTCCTGCTGCCATGTTCTGTAACAGTGATGCTGTTCCCAAAGTCTAGGACACATGCTTTCACTCACGCTCAGCCTCCCATTCTGCTCAAGACCGTTGCAGGATCTGGCTGAGCTCCAGGAGACTATACATCTCTGTCTATATCCAGCACATTCCCAACCCACTGTTGGTAAGATAAAACATTTGAATTTTCTCATAGAAGTAATGGATCTCAACTGAGCCTCCCCCTCCACCCCTGCCCTGGCCTGTTTTCTTGTTGACAAATGGCATTCATCACTCAATTGGGTGGTCACCACTTAGAGTACAGTCTGGAGACGACCACTCATCATGGAAAGGTTGCCAATTTCCTGTGTCTGAGTGGGATTAACCACCCAGTAATGAAAGAAAGGCATGTTTTCAGTTCTTGAGTGGGGAAAATATTAAAAACATATACAAATAGCAATGCCAGGAGAATAATAAGGACCGCTTCTAATAGAAATCCAGAATATAAAAGGGTTCTTTTCAGGCTTAGAATTCATGGCACATAATGTCAGATAGTTCTTCATTATTTCATTGAGCACACAGTTATTCAACTCTACTGTGTACGCTGAGTCATAAGGCTCCCTGGAAAACTACAATTGATAGGTTTACAGAGCCACAGAAACAAAGTGGAAAGGGAATTATTAACAGTGATGATCTGGCTTGCTTCCAGATGACAAAATGATCCAACTGAAAGGTTAGTTGCAAATTCTGTTGTTTGGTCATGAAAATGACTCCAGTTAGAGCCCTGCTCCTGGCATCAGAAAGTCTGGCTTTTGTTCTCAGCTCTGTTGCTCAGTGGTTGGGTGACCCTGGGAAGTTCAGCTTTCTTCACTGTCCCTTAGACTCCTCATTTTGGAGATTTCTAAGGTCCCTTTCAGCTCTGATAGCCTCTGGATCAGGTATATTCCAACTAGATACTTATATCTGACCTTGCCTTTCTTACTTATATCATCCCAGTAACAAACATGCAGATAAAGCCATGATCAACTTTATGGCTGAAACGAGGCACATTTATTGGGTATAGAGGCTTTGTTAAGGCAGTTCAAGTTAACGTGACTGCTCCTTAAATGACCAAAAACATATAAAAAGGGGAATTTTGTTAATGTTAAGAAAATGAAATAAGTGGTGACCAGTGAGATAAAGGAACCCATAGTTGAAGGAATACCCTCTTAGTCATTGTGGATGATGCCAAAGTGGCATACTTATGTAGTTAAAAGAACTCAAAAGTGGACTAAATAATACTTGAAGAACCTATTTTGTGAAGGGTACTTTATAGACATTATCTTTCTAATTCTAACCTCAACCCTTTTGTGACAGTTAATTTTTAGTGTCAACCTAACTAATTTCAGAGATACTTACAAAGCTGGTAAGGCATTATTTTTGAGTGTTTCTGTGAGGGTATTTCTGGAGGAGATGGGCATGTGAATGGTGAACTGAGTGGGGAAGATCTGCCCTCAACATGGGCAGGCACCATCTAATCAGCTGGGGGCCCAGATGGAATAAAAAGGCAGAGGAAAGGTGAATTTGCCCTGTCTCTCTCTTGGAATTGGAAACACCCTTCTTCTCCTACCCTTGGACATCAGAACTCCAGGCTCTCTGACCTTTGGACCCTAGGACTTGCACCAGTGGCCTCCCCTATTCAGGCCTTAGGCCTTGGACTGAGAGTTATACCATCAGCTTCCCTAGTTCTGAGGCCTTTGAACTTGGACTGAGCCATGTTACAAGCCTCCCTGGTTCTCCAGCTTGCAGATGGCCTATCATGGGATTTTGCTTCCTCTCCTCCATAATTGTGTGAGCCAATTCCCCTAATAGATATCTTCTTATCTATCTATCTATCTATCTATCTATCTATCTATCTATCTATCTATCTATCTATCTATTCATCTATCTACGTGTCTATCTATCTATCCTTTTGGTTCTCTCTTTCTGGAGAACCCTGACTAATATACTGTTAAAACAGGTATCATCATTCTCAGTTTACAGATGGGGAAATTGAGGCTCAGATAGAACTAATTGCCCAAGGACACCCAGCTGGGAAGTAAAACAGAGCCGTATCTTCCTGATTCTAAAGCCCTTATATGTTTTTCTCATACTCAGCATTACCTTTTGGGTTAATGACTCAATAGTACTACTAAAATGTAAAGGCAAGAGTATTTTTAGATAGAGACCAACACAAGATATACTAAGACAGAGTCCTAATTATGAAGGAACAATTCCATTCAGCAGGCCAAATATTCTGCCAGGAGTTTTACTACTGCATGTAGTGAAACTTAGGGCAGTGGCTAGCCCTTATGATCGCAATGTTTAAAAATATGTGCACAAATGTAAACCAGTATATTTATCTGTCAGAGATACTTAAGTAAAGAATATCAGTATCATGGCCAGAAATCTCAGAAACTGGTGGATTTAATATTTGCTTATATAAATACATTTTTGCTTCTAGTTCTGGAAATACTGTGATCAAGATAACCTGAAAACCCATTTTCCTCAGTTATCTAGAAATAAACAAATATTTATTTCAATGAATAGATGAGCACACAGGAAATTGACAGGGACTGTGAATGAAAAAGGTACTGAAAACTAGGGCAGTGAGCTTGTGAATGATTATGTGACTCCTTTAGGGTGGGGACAAATGGGGAGAGACGTTGATTCAGTACTCTGGGTCCTTAGACCATTTAATGCCCACTTGAGGTCGTGGTAGGGGTGGGCCGGGGGGGGGGGTGACAAAGAGTTGATGCTTTGGGTCCCTGTAAGGCAAAAAAGTTGGACATGTGATACATACATGCTATAAAAGTGGAAACCTCTGTGTGAGGGTAGATTAGAAAAAAATCTGCCCATTGACCCAGAGGGGTTTGTCTGTCATGGTCTAGGCTCTAAGTGGGAAAAAAAAATTTCTCCTGAGAAATTTTTGAACTATATCTTATGAGGGTTTGGAATTAAATGTATATTCCTTATGTGGTCCTGGAGCCCTAAGCTCAGAAATTTTATTTTCTTTTTATTTTATTTATTACTTTTTTTTGAGGCAGAGTCTCGCTCTGTCACCCAGGCTGGAGTTCAGTGGCGCGATCTCAGCTCACTGCAAACTTTGCCTCCCAGATTCAAGCAATTCTCTGCCTCAGCCTCCCAAGTAGCTGGGATTACAGGCACCCACCACCACGTCCTGGCTAATTTTTGTATTTTTAGTAGAGACATGGTTTCTCCATCTTGGTCAGGCTGGTCTTGAACTCCTGACTTTGTGATCCACCTGCCTTGGCCTCCCAAAGTGCTGGGATTACAGGTGTGAGCCATCGTGCCCAGCTGTAAATTATTATAAAAATGGTAGTGAAACCTCTGGACAGCTTGGCAAAAACAAAAACGGAACTTCACAGAAGGAGACCCCATTAATCAGGCCTCACAAAATTCCTACAGATAAAGCCATGTTTATGATGAGCTCACAATTCAAAAATATAAAACAGTTGAAAAAAGATTTCACTATGAGCAAGAGACAGCAGGATTAGACACTCAAGAACTTCAGATAATGAAACAATCTATTAGAGACCATAAAATTTGCTTTTTTTTTTTTTTTTTTTTTTTTTTTTTTTGAGACAGGGGCTCAAAAAAGAAAAGGGTAGAGTGCAGTGGCTCAATCATGGCTCACTGCAGCCTCGACTCCCCCAGCTCAAGCAATCCTCCCACCTCATCTTTTGATTTTTTTGTAGAGATGGGGGTGTCCCTTTGTTGCCCAGGTTGGTCTTGAACTCCTGGGCTCAAGCAATCCACCCGCCTTGGCTTCCCAGAGTGTTGGGATTATAGGCATGAGCCACTGTGCCTGGCCCAAAATTAGCATGTTGAAAATGATTAAAAGCCTATGTTTTTAAATAATGAAAACATAAAGGAAAAAACAGACACTATGAAAATGAACATGCATATATATTTTTAAAAGAAACTAAATAGAACTTCTATAAATAAAAAAATATAGTCATTGAGGTTGGGCATGGTGGCTTACACCTATATTCCTGGAGCACTGGGAGGCTGAGATGGGAAGATTGCTTGAAGATAGAAGTTTGAGACAAGTGTGGGCAACATAGCAAGACCGTGTCTCTATAAAAAAAAAAAAAAAAATTAGCTGAGTGTGGTAGTGTGTGCCTGTAGTCCTAGCTACTTAGGAGGCTGAGGCAAGAGGACCACTTGAGCCCAAGAGCTTGAGGCTGCAATGAGATATGATTGCACCACTGCACTTCAGCCTGGGCAGCAGAGCGAGACTCTGTCTCAAGAAAAAAAAAAACAAAAAAACCCAGAAACCAAAACCAGCGCACACACACACACACACACACAAACACACACACACAGTCATTGAAATAAAAAATCTCGGTATGTAAGTTAAACAGAAATTATTGAACCAGAGAGCAATGTCAGAGAATTACCGAAAACGCAGCACAGAGAAATAAAAATAAGGGAGGTGAAAGGATACAGAGAATAGAATAAAAAATTCTCATATATAACTAATTGGAGTTCCAGAGGGAAAGAACAAAGACAATGTGGGAGAAGCAATGTTCAATTTTTCAGAATTTATGATACGTAGATTCAGAATCCTCAGCAGGATAGATTTCATAACTTAGTATGTATATTGCTCTATAAAAATGTAAAAGTGGGCTGGGAGTGGGGGCTCATGCCTGTAATCCCAGCACTTTGGGAGACCAAGGCAGGAGGATTGTTTGAGCTCAGGAGTTCAAGATCAGCCTGGGCAACATAGAGAGACCTTGTCTCTACAAACAACAAAGCAAAACAAAACAACAAAAAAACTAGCCTTGTGTGGTGGCCTGTGCCTGTGGTCCCAGCTACTCAGGAGGCTGAGGTGGGAGGATTGCTTGAGCTCAGGAGTTTGAGGCTGCAGTAAGGTATAATCTTGCCACTGCACTCCAGCCTGGGTGATAGAGTAAGACCCTGTTGCTAAAAGATAAATAAACAAAAAGTTAACAGACACCGTTCTACCAAGTACATTCATATCAATCCACAGCAAAATTCTAGGGACATCAACACAGTAGCAGTGTGGGTAGAAACGAGAAGGATGCTAGAGCATGCTATATAGTACTTTTCTTGTTTTAAGGCAAATGTATCTATTTCAGTTGTTATGTCCATATAAACATTACTCTAAAATTTAGTGGCTTGAAATAACCACAATCATTTTATTATCTCTCGTGATTTCTGTGGGTCAGGAATTCTGGAAGGGCTTAGCTGAGTGGTTCTGGTTTGGAGTCTCTCATGTGGTTACAATTAGACTATGGCTGAAGCAATGTGGGAGAAGCACATTGAGATGCCCATCCAGCCCCCCATTGCTACAGCCCCCTGTTGTTGTTGAGCTGAAACAATAGAGGGCTGTAGCAACTGAGGGCTGGCTGGGCATTTTTCTCTCTTCACATGGTCTCAGGGCCTCTCCAGGTGACCTCTCTATGTGGGCTATTTGGACTATTTATAGCATGGCAGTCTCAGGATAGTTGGACTTTAAAAACGGTGGTTCAGGGCTCCAGCATCAATGATCCAACAAGCAAGGTAGAAGTTGCGTCGCCTTTTTGGACCTAGCCTTGGAAGTAATTGAGTGTCACTTACAATGCATTCAAGTTACACTCAGATCACAAGCCTGCCCAGAGTTAATGCAGAGGATATAGACCCTCCACCCCTAACTCTGTCTAGATGGGAGGAGTGTCAAGATGCCATTGTAGAATACGATTGTGGGACAGAATAGTATTGACACGGGGGATATTGTTGGGACCATCTTTGGAAAATACGAGCTGCCACAGTATAGGTATTGGTAAGTTTAACAAATTGATTGATGGTACAGGTAATCACCAGAAGAATAAACCTAGAATGTGTAGCTTATAAACTAGCAGAGAAACATTTGATATTGTCAATAGTCCGAAAAAGAGAAAATAAGAAGAAATTACAGTTAGTAGAAAATGGGAAATAAGATGGCAAAATGAATTCCTAATGGTAGTTACAACAAATATAAGTGAGCCAAACTCACCGATCAGGACCCAGACTGCTATTGTCTACTTTCAGCTATTTTATATTATTATTATTATTTTGAGACAGGGTCTTGCTCTGTTGGGCAGGCTGGAGTGCAATGGTGCAATCAAGGCTCACTGTACCCTGAAAGGCTCACTGTACCTCCCAGGCTCAAGTGGTCCTCCTACCTCAGCCTCCCAAGTAACTGTGTCTACAGGCACACACCAACACACCTGGCTAATATTTTTTTTTTGTAGAGATGGGGTCTTGCTACGTTGTCTATACTGATCTCGAACTCCTGGGCTCAAACAATCCTCCTACCTAGGCCTCTCAAAATTGCTGGGATTACAGGTATGAGCCACCATGTCCTTGATCTATTTTGTATTCTTAAAACTAAGGAATACGGAATAGCTGAAAGTAAATGAATGGAGAAAGATGTATCAGGAAAAATGAATTAAATAAAGCTGGGGCAGCAATTTTAATATCAGACAAAACAGCATTCAAAACTACAGCTATCATAAAGGACAAAGGGGAACAGTACATACGGAGACAAGGAATAATAGTTCTAGAATATATAACAATTATGAAAGCACATTTATTCATGTAGACATATTTGAGACAGAGACTCGCTCTGTCACCCAGGTTGGAGTGCAGTGGCACCATTTCAGCTCACTGCAACCTATGCCTCCTGGACTCAAGCCATTCTCCCACCTCAGCCTCCTGAGGAGCTGGGACTACAGGCATGTACCACCACACCCAGCTAATTTCTTTTTGTTGTATTTTTTGTAGAGATGGGGTTTTGCCATGTTGCCTAGGCTGGTCTCCAACTTTTGAGCTCAAGTGATTCGCCTGCCTCAGCCTCCAAAAGTGCTGGGATTACAGGCGTGAGCCACTGCACCCAGCCAGTGAAATATAGTGAATGCCTATAATATTCTAGGCATTGCTCTAGGTTTGAAGGAGATAGCAGAGACCAAAAAGACAGAAATACTTATCTTTATAAGAATTTGCATTCTATACAATTATCAACACAACCTCAAGTATTTAAAACAACAATGGGGCAGAACTAGAGAAAAAAATAGATAAACCAGGAAGTGTAGGTGGAGATGTTAAGATTCCTGCCTCTGAAAACTGATGAATAAAGGAGACAAAAAATAAAGCTATTGAAGATTTGCACCACACAATTAATAAACTTTAACTAGCGGATATGAATAGAATCTGACACTCAACCAACAGATTACATATTCTTTTTGAATGCACATGGCACATTTACAAAATGAGAGAAAGCAACTTACCAAAAAGGCAATCTAAATACATTCCAAAGACTCAGTATCATTCAAGGCTGAGACCCTTTTTTTATTTCAGCCCAGGGACACTTCTCTATGAGAACTTTGCAAAGGCAGAGCAGGAGAAGGTTGAATTACTCTGTTCTCTGTAATAATCCACCTCCCACAAGCAAAAGCAAAACCCAAACAGCAATAACTATGGCCTATAGCAAAGAACAAGGCTGTCCCTATTTTTTTTTTTTTAATGAAACTATCTTCTGTTGGCAGGGTCTGCCCCTGGTTCTCTTCAGCTCTCTTCTTGCCTTTGTTCTGGGTTTCTCCTCAGGAGAAACAAAATGGCACCCAGCCAGGAAGGAGAGAGGCTTTGCTCTCCTGAGCCCTGTGCAGGACTTCTACCCATAACTGGCTTTCAGAGTGGCTGCTTGGTATAGCAGGGTGGTCACGGTGACAGTGAGAGTTTTCCTTGGCAGTGAGCGGAACTCACCCACTTGAGAACAAGGTCATCTGCTTTGTAAGCTGCCCTAGTTAGAGACCACCCCTCAACCGCCAGGTCTTAGGAGGAAATTCTGCCACTAGCTACTAAAGGTATCATCAGAACTTCACTAACAGAAATCAGAGACTTCTTAAACCAAAGCATCCTAACTTTTATTAGCAGGGAGGCTGTCTCCAGAAAGCCTTCTGGGTTTGATCCCTTCCTCAAAGTGTTGACATAAAAGTTCATCACTGTCATCAATGATTGTTCCACTTAGGGCAAAATTTTAGACCTAAAATTCATCCCCCTCAACCTCTTTTTTTTTTTTTTTGAGACGGACTCTCACTCTGTCACCAGGTTGGAGTGCAGTGGTGTGATCTCGACTCACTGCAACCTCCGCCTCCTGGGTTCAAGTGATTCTCATGCCTCAGCCTCTTGGGTAGCTGGGATATCAGGCACGTGCCACCACACCCAGCTAAGTTTTTGTATTTTTAGTAGAGACGGGGTTTCACCATGTTGGCCAGGATGGTCTCAGTCTCCTGACCTGGTGATCCACCCGCCTTGGCCTCTCAAAGTGCTGGGATTACAGGCGTGAGCCAGCGCGCCCAGCAACCTCTTTTCTTTAATTACAAAGATTCTATCTCCACTCCCTAGATCCACTTTTGATAGATAGGTCTGAGCATTTCTTTTTTCTTTCACCCCAATTTTTGTTTTGAAAAAAAAAATCACAAATCGATGCTCGTTTATGAAAACTTCAATTAGCAATGCCTCCTCTTCATGTTATTCTAAAACACACACACACACACACACACACACACACACACACACACACACACACAGCCCAACTTGCTAAACCAAAGCTGAGGCAGACAAGCATATTCAGAAATCTACAGGATGATTCTGTGCTTATTCCTGGATAGTGGCCTTTCAGATGTAATTCTCAACTCTCACCCACATATTTAAAAAATAAATGAGTCTTTTGATTGGCATTTGGAGTATTGGAACCTGAACCTCAGCTTTATTTTGAAAGCCTGTTCCCATTTGTATTCATAGGCAAGCTTTGCTCTCTGGCTGTGTCCTTGCCTTTTGACATTTAGGTGTTACCTTAGGTAATAAGTGGCCCAGGTTTTAGTCTCTGAAGTGGAGGTGGGATACCTCAAACCTGCTTCTGCCTCCTCCTGGGTTACCACTCAAGGGTTTTCCACAGGTGTAGCTCTGTATTTAATGCCATGTAGTAGTTAATTTGATTTCGTGTTTGAAAACCCTATAAAAAAATGGTCTGTTTCCACAGAAGCTTCTTTAGAGTGTTCTTATAAGAATGGACTTCAGCTAATGTACCCATTTTCTTAGCAGTTGTCTACTTACTGTGACCCCCAGTCTCCATTCCAGACCCTTCTGGTGGATGTGGGTAACATTTTCAGGGCCATTTCTACATAATTCTCTCCTCTTTCAATTTTTATTTTGAAAAGTTTTAAACCTTCAGACAGTAGAAAAAATAATACAACAAGCATCCATATGCCCCATGCTTCGATTCATGAATCATTATTGTGCCATATTTACACATCTGTCTGTCTATCTTTTTCCTGAACCATTTGAAAGTAATTTACATGCATCATGACACTTCACCTCCACATATTTTGCCCTATATTTCCTAAGAAGATGGACATTCTCCCACATAACCACAAGACCATTTTTATATTCAAGGAATTCATACCGGTAGAAAAATAATGTATAGGCCATAGTCAAATTTTGTCAGTAGTTCCTATACTGTACTTTGTAGCATGTTCTTTTTCTGATTCACAATCCAATCTAGGATCAATATTGCATTTAGTTGTCATGTCTCTTTAGCCTCCTTTAATCTGTTTCTCCAAGGAAGCTGCCTCCTTTTGATGGGAAATGGTATTTAGAAACGAAGGACCAGGTGGGGTCATTTTGAGCAATTTCTTTTAAGCTGGTCTATGAATTGGGTGTTGAGGGAATGATGGTAACTTACACTTTTGCCAGAATTGGCTCATATCTTTCTGCCCCATCTTCTACTGACTCAGGAGGGTGTCCGGGGAGTCCTGGGTGAGGGATGTGATAAATGAGTTTGGAGCCAGACAGACATGGGCCTGACCACGCCCCTCCCCTACCATATCACCTCCAGAAACTTATATAAAGTCACTAAACCTGTTCTTTCATCAATGAAATGGAAATCAATATATGAATTTCACAGCATTGGGGTAAAGATTCAGTGAGATAACATGGCAAAGTTCTCTGCATAATCATATTCCACACGCATTTACTGAGCATGCCTTCTACTGTGTAATGTGCTAGAGATAGAATAGTGAACAAAACTGGGCATTATCCCAATTCTTACAATGCCTACCATTTGCTGGGGGAGCCCCACACAATGGCTGTCTGGTTCAGGATATAATCATACTCCAGATAAAAAGGCAAACCCTATACATCTTATTCATTTTGATATCCTCCATGCCTACCACAGTGCCTGGGCACACAGTAGGAATTTAATAAATGTTGGTTGGATTCTTTTGGAACTGACTTGAGGACAAGCCAACTACAGGGATTTCTTGGAAACTTGAACTTTATTTGGACCCTTAATAGCTTTCAGAGACTGAGTGAGATCTGTAATGGATCTCTATTGAGGAGTAGCCAGGCTTACAGGGATTGAAAAGATATGCACCAGAGATTTCCAAAGAAACCATAAGTCAAGTCTCAAGTTTTATTAATCAGCCAACAGGCAAGCATTTTCTGAGGGAGTACTATGTTCAAGACATTGTAGAATTAGAAATGTAGAGAAGTGGAAGACTCAGTTTCCATTCTCAAAAGCTCAGACTGACAAAGGAGAAAAGCACAGATACATATGGAAAGACAAGCGCAGGAAGGCATGTGTTAAGTGCCCAATGATGATCTAGAAAAGAGAACTCTCTGTGGGAGAGGTGAGAATGGGTGCTAATGGATTAAATTAAGTCTTGGGGGGTATTGGTAGGCTTTAGATAGGTGGAGAAGGGAAGGATGGGGAGTGTAGGTCATGAGAACCATCCAGGCAAAGCTGTGGAGCTGGGACTAGAATTGGTCCAATCAGGTTGGAATAAACAAACATTGGGTTGTGCTTCTTGTCTTGCTCAGAAAAGGGTACTTAGTTGCTAAGATGAACCATGGGCAGTACGCTCTAAAATACTAAGTCCCTGGCCATTATTAAATCATCTAGCTAGAAGAAAGATGGAGAAAAATGTTCTCGATGGCAGTTTATAAAGAGATAATCAAACAAGAAGGTATGTTCAAACAGAAGCAGCTCAGATTAAAACACATAATGTGTGGTGAAGATCAAAGACTTGAGTTACATAGCATGGGTTCCAATGTTTTACCTGTGTGACCTTAGGCAGGTTACTTAACCTTTCTGAGGCTCAGCTTCCTCCCTTGTAAAGTGTGGATAATCATGGTATCTACTGGAGAGGCAGGTGACATCATACATGAAACGGCACCTGGCTCAAAGGCCACCGAACACATTATGGGCAGAATTCCTTCCCACTAAGATGTTCCAGAGGCTCCAGTCCCTCTAATGATAGATGCCAGAGCTGAGGGAACTTCACAGCATCTCATCCACATACTGTACTTGCCATGAGGCTGCTGAGCTCAGCATCACTAGGGTCAATCAGATCTAGAGCCTGAGCTTGGACTCTGGGGCTCGGTCCCTCCATCCATGGCTCCTCTCTGCCTGAGAGCAGATGGTAAGGAAAGCAGACAAAGCCAGACAGGAGAAGCAGCAACTTGCTCTTGAAAGGGCTGACAGCCCCCCTCTCCCTTCCCAGCCTCACCCTGGGCCGGGAGCGCGTGCTGGGAAGAGGATTAAATCAATGCCAATTCACATCTCTCCAGAAGCTGGCTCCCTGATCTGAACTAATAAGCAAATCATTAGTGAATTAGGGCTGGGGAGGGCTCGGCGCAGCGCTCCTTAACTCCAGCTGTAAGACAAGTATAAAAGCCCCAACCCCTTTCCTTACCGACCTCAAAACGTTCACACCAAGGAGATTTTCTGTGTTAAAGCAACAATCAAGCCCTACCCCAGCCCCAACTCCGCCAAGTCCCAGAACCCTTGGGAACCAACACAGGCAGGCAACACCATTTTTTTCTTCCTCCGAATGCTGGTTACCAGATCCTGTGCCACAACTCCTTCCGTTGCTCCTAACAGGCCGCAAACCCCACGCTGTGTGCAGCACCTGGATCTAGAGGGCTCCGGAGCCCTGTAGGCCAAGATGTCACCCCCATCCCCCCCCTCCCCCGCCCTGGGCACAAACTTGGCCCCATTGCTTATTTCCTGGTGAAAGCCCATTATCTCTCATTTACATCTAAACTAGCTTTTCATACTATTTTAAAGGCTGCTCCTCCCCTTCTGTAATCTCCCTGCGAATGAATTAAAAGTTGATTCTTGAAACGCACAAATCTTGGGGGCAGTTTCTTTTTCCTTCTTATTTAAATCATATGCTGTTTTGGACTAACCCTTTTATTTCCTCCCAATTATGATTTCTGGTGTGTTTTCCAGAGCTTTACAACATGGCATCTGATTATACACAAAGCTTCAGAATAAAGCCCTGTTTTTCCCTTCATTAACGACACAAAGGATGGCTGTGTGATCCACACAGCACTTTGTGATTTAATGCAGCTTTACAGTCTAAATCGCACCCGGCTTGGGCAAAGCAGATTTGGGAGTGAATCAACGCATTTTCTTGCTGCCAGGAGCTCCCTTGCAGATTCCAGCAAATTCTTTCACCACACGGAATTAGCATTTGATTAAGCTCTGCAGACACGTTCAAACTTTTACCACTGAGCGCCGGCAGGGCTGCAGTAATCTCCTGAGAGGGGGAGGCACCAAGCGCAGCCACTGCTACCCCTTCCCCCCATCCCCAGTGGGCACATTTTGCAAAAAAATTGTGGGAATGATGGGCAATGGATGGCAGGTTGAAGGAGGGAGTGCCAGAAAATGTGAGGGTGCCAGAGAGCAGCATGGGGGTGGAGGGGCCGAGGGGAAAGAACATCACATGCATACTTGGGTTATAACCACCCTTTCTGCCCCAAAGTTGCCCTAGACAGGCTCTCTCTGCCAGTGTGCTTACCATAAAGGCGCTTTGATGTTATAGTTCTCTGACCCAGGAGCAATGTGACCTTCAACCAAAACTGGGCCCGGCCTTACATCTGAGGGAGCGGGGAGGATCTTTTCTGGCGCCCCTGCCCTGCCTTGTGGTCTTGTCGGTGGGGTTTGGTGCCTTTTCCAGCCACCTCCACCCAGGAAAGCTCGTGATTCACTTCCAGGAGAGCTGCGAGTTATGCTTCCTAACAGCCTGGGTTTAAAATCTAGTCCGTTTCCATTATGCAAATATGAGAAGCGAAAGTTTATCAAACTGGGGCTTTGTACCTAGAAAGCGGGCGTGCCAGCATGGGGGGCTATAAAGGCTTTATTGCCACAACTTTGGGGTGATTGCTTTGCTCACAAATGCCAGGAGCACGATTGAATTATGCAGGTCTTCCCAAACAGGTGGCAATAAAAACTTTACAACCTCCCACACCATCACATATTTTGTTTATGCCTCTTAGGTGTCTTATTTTGTTAGATTTTTTTTTGACCCTTCTGTTACTATGGAAACGGAAGTAGGTGGAGATGGTTCCAGGTCCCTGTTAAGGCAAATGGGAGGTAAGTCAATTATCATAAAGGTGCTCCAATTTTATCCTCTGTTTGAGGAAATAACTGAGGTCCTGTGAGGAGGGGAACCAATTAGTTCTGGAACATCATAGGCATTCCAGAATCCCACAGGGAAGATAGGGAACGTTTTGGAAATGTCCATTTTACAGATGGTGAAACAGAGGTATAAAAAACATCTTACTAGCAGTCAACAAGTTTGCCGTATAGAAGAAAAGAGAAAGGGCAAAATGATTCTCTTCTGGGTGCGTATTTGTCTGTGGTCCTCCTAGAGCTTCACGACCCAAATTAGGAGCTCATTTTGGGTAACCTGAGGTCAGGCTGTAGTGACATCTGCTGGCAAAGATGGAACTGGCTAAAGCAGGTTTTTCTGATGCTGACAGCTGCCAGGACAGGAGATGGTGGTCTGTCTACAAACGTGAGCTTGTGGATGGCTTAGATGAGAAAGAGGGGTGGACAGCCCCTTCTCTTCTGAGTGTGATAAGGAAAACAGTCTCAGACAGAGAGATGCAGGAGTAAGGGCTCAGAGGGTCCAGACCTCCATGATTCCAGATGCCTTCTCAATTCCAGAAGGTACAATTCGACAATGGGCGAGAGGAAATGTCTGAGGCGGATCTCCTGGTTCCTGTGGCCAACAAGAAGTGTTTTTGTGATTTAGCATCTTGCTCAACTTTCTCCTTTGGGAGGGGCAGGGATCCCATTCCTTATGAAAGAGGGAATGAGGAAGGCAGATAAGAGGGTTAGGAGGAATCTGAGCAATGCCCACAGAAGCTGTTAGCAACCACAAAGAAGAGGGGCCGCTGCAGAAGAGGACATCTCCCTCAGGGGGCTCCTGTGCAGATAATGGCATCCTCCCATCAGAATGAGGAAGTTGGTTGAAGAGGTAATTGGAAATGAGGAGGAAGTCCTGGGCTTTGCAAGCTCCTTGTGAACTTGAATAAGTCCCAGAACGGTCCTGAGCCTTGGTTTCCCCATTTAAGGAAGACCAAATGCAATATGGGTCCCTCAGGGAGTTGTCATGAATGAAAGTGTAACAAGCACTAACATTTGTAGAATTTTGGTTTCAGCTGAATGTTGCCATGGATTCTTGTCCTGCCAAACCCATTGCCCAGAGATCTTCTCTTTAGGGATGTCTCATCCCCACCTCCAAACCCTCAGGCTGAATAACTAGTTGGGGGCAGGAGGCTCTGCCCAGCTGTTCTGAAGTCCCTTGCAACAGCACTATTTAAAGAGTGGTCTACAGACCAGGGTAGGTTCAAGAACAATTTGTTACCTATAAATGACGAGATAGCACCGAGACTGAGAAGAAGCATTCTTAAACTTCTATAACAATATGACAGAGTAATTTTACATCTGTTGAATCCAAATACTAAAACTTTGGACTTTTTACTCTTCATTTTCTTCTCCAGTAATTTATTTTTGTTGTATTTTATCAAAGATTTGTCTGTGATAGATTGGGAAAACAAAAAAATAAGAAACAACTCGTCCTTCACCACCAATAGTTTGAGAAGCAGTGCTCTGTAGGGTCCCATGGCTACCCTCCTACAGCATCCTGCTGGTAGATGGTAGGAGGATGTGCATAGCTTCTTTCTTTGTAAATTAAATTATGAATTGTCAACAGCAAGGCTTGCTCCATGCAGGCGGCTGTGCTGGCCAGAGCTTGTGTAGGACATCCATTCAGCTGTTGGTGACGACTCAGGCCTCCCAGCTCTCTCAGCTTACTGGGCCACTTCTGCCTCCCTGGGAGGCCCCCTGGGACCTCTCTCCCCATCAATCTTCCCACTCTTTGAAAGCACAAAAAACGAGCCCTTTCCCAGTGCCCCCCCTTTTTCTTTTCGTCCTAAGTGAACCCGAGCGCATGGCAGGAGCTATCAAACACACAAATGAGATTTCATGATCTAGTTCATTAGGCTGTGAATCCCTGGGCCCACTATCCACAGAGACACTGCTGCGGCTTGTTTTCTGTCTGAGTCTGTCTCAGGGGACACACTCTCTGCACTATACCCATTAGTACTGTCCTTCCTTTCCAGGTGCTTCACCCTACCCCATCCTCTGGCTCACCCACCCCGCTGCCTCGTTCGAATTCTTGGTGCAGCCGTGCCATTTCTCTGGGCTGAACAAAGTCCTGGGAATATTTTGGTGGGCGGGGGCGATGAGGGATGGCAAGGTGGATCTTATAACTTTGTGTATTAGTCCATTCTCATGCTGCTAATAAAGACATATCAGAGACTGGGTAATTTATAAAGGAAAGAGGTTTAATTGACTCACAGTTCAGCAAGGCTGGGGAGGCCTCAGGAAACTTATAATCATGGCAGAAGGGGAAGGAAACACATCCTTCTTCACATGGCGGCAGCAAGGAGAAGTGCTGAGTAAAAGGGGGAAAAGCCTCTTATAAAACCACCAGATCTTGTGAGAATCACTCACTATCATGAGAACAGCATGAAGGTAATGGTCCCCATGATTCAATTACCTCCCACCAGGTCCCTCCCATGACTTGTGGGGATTATGGGAACTACAATTCCAGATGAGATTTGGGTGAGGACACCATAATCAAACCATATCACTTTCGGCCAATTATCTCTCTTAGCCTCTTCTTATCTGTATATTGTGTATAATGATACCCATGTAATGCAAGTTAAGTTGTTAGGAATCCTTCCTTGTACCATAGCAAGGGCTCAAAAAATAGTAGTTATTAACATCTGATAATTATTGTTTTCTAATTTTTGATTTTGTGGTCTTGTGAAATTAAACCTTCAGCTTCTGTTTTCTTGGCTGTAATATGGGGATTACAAGCATCTCCTTCATAGGCTTGTTGTAAGCATTAAAGGGCATGATGCTATCCACGTGAGAGTTCCCAGCATTTTCTCTCCCCCTCCCACTCAAAAGGTTGATCCCTTCAGGCTTTTTCCATCCTGTCTTTCTGGATTTGCCCTTCTCTGGGAGGGGCACATTCCTCTGTGCTCTCTCTGTCCCCACCCCAACCCAGTGACTCACTTTAGTAGGCTGGCATGAGGGCATTTTGTCCAGGCAAGAGGGGTGTGTTTTTTCCTTGCAGGTGATAACAGAGTGTGTGCTTGCGAATGACTGCACGTGGAGGGAGAGCCCTGTCACTTTCCCCTACCCACAACATGACCCAAGCTAAGAAGGCCAACGTCACTACTTCTTCCTTGGGGCATCGTCAGGCACTGTAGGAAACACAGGTTGGGTCAGGAGACACCAGCAACCAGTTCATAAAAACACTCCATTGGACCACTTAGGTAATTCAGGCTTTGGTTTCTTCTGTGTTTTTTAAAAAATTGACCTTACCTTCAAGATTGCCTAGAGCCAGCTTATTTTTCAAGTACATGGACAGTCGCTTTTCCCTTATGCTACTAATTTTATAAATTATGTTTCGTCTTTCTTTTTTTTTTTCTGGCAGAACATTCTCTATAATCTTTTACCTTAGCCAGCCTGCCTAGGTAATTCAAACATTTTAAAATAATGAAATAAATATGATCCTGAGGAAGAGTAGCAATAAATCAAGCCATTGTATTAATTATTGTCATGATTGGGGTTCTCTAGAACTAAAAGGCAAGAGAGATCACACATATTTTAACACCTATTTAATGTCAAACTTAGTGCTTTTAAATCTGCTCTGCATTTTATTTGACTCTTTCTTCTACAAAGTTGCCCAAGTCACTGATAATTCTAGAAAATCCAATTGAGAACTATCTACCAGCTGCTTAATACTAGGCTCACAGTGGATACCAGCTGGTATGTGCCCTGCCCCACAGTGTGCTAAGGGCTAGTGACTTGTGGCAAATGGCTGTTGGTTAGGCCTCACCCCAGTACCCCAGGATGCATTGCAACTGCTGCTCTCTTTCGATAAAGCCGGGATGTTTATGGCCATACTATGGATGCTCCAAGTACTAGGGCTGCAAAACAAATAAACTTTAAACTTAGTGGCCTAAAACAACAGTCTATTAAATGCTCACAGATGCCGTGGGTCAGAAATTTGTGCAGAGCACTGTGGAAATGATTTGTCCCTGCTTCTTGATGTCTGGAGTCTCAGTTGGAAGGTTCAAAGACTGGGGGCTGGAATGATGATTAATAGAAAGCTTGTACACTCACATGTCTGGCAGCTGAGACTGGCTGTCGGCTGAGACCTTAGCTGGCTGTGGCCTCTCTGTGTAGTCTGGGCTTCCTCACAGCATGGAGACTGGGTTCCAAGGATGAGTGTCTTCAGAGAGAGCCAGGTAGAAGCCGCATCCTTTTTATGATCTAGCCTTGGAAGTCCCATACCATCACCTCTGCTGAGCACCACTGGTGGGAGCAGTCATGAGATATAGACTCCATCTCTTAATGGGAGATATAAGCGGCTAGAAGAACACACAGGACCATAATATGGGCATTTTTGGAAAATACAGTTGGCCACACTGGACTGTCTTCTGTGAGGCCCTGTTCTCTCCTCTGGTTGAGAGCTGTTGATCATGGTCTTTTAGCTGGAAGGAAAAGAGACTTGAGTGATCATCCTGATAATGTTCTACAGTGGGAGAAATCTGGAATCTCAGCCACACAGCCAGACTTAAGGAAATTACCAGAATGATTATTTTTCACAAACTCAGTTTGGATCAGGGCACTTCCCAGCCTAAAATACTTTGATGCTTTCCCATTGGGCTTAGGAAAAAATGCAAGCTTCTCAGTGGGGATTACAAGGTCTACATCTCCAACCCAAGCTCTTGCCACTCTCCTCCTACTCCAAGTTCCAGTTTGTGTCTCAAACCCCCCAGGCCTTCTTTTGCCTGTGGGCTTTGAACAAAACATCTCTACAAAATGCTGCCTCTATTTAGGACACTTCTCTACCAACTCTTTCCCTTGCCTATTCTCAGGCTCTGAAGTATTCAGCTCTTTGAACACCCTAAAATCATCCATTATTCCCCAAGGGCATTCACTGCGCCAGAACAGTTGGGGCAGGGGAGGCCAAGTTAGAATTAACCTGTCTTCTGTGACTTTCTAGACTGATAGAAATATAAAATGAGCCATACTGTGAGCCATGTAAGTAATTTAAAATTTTCTAGTAGCCACATTAAAAAGTAAAAAGAAAAAGGTGAAATTAATTTTATTAATACATTTTACCCAATATGCCCAAAATGCTTTCCATATTTTTATTTTCACAAGAAACCTTTGAAATGTGGTGTGTATTTTACATTTACACACATCTCCATTAGGACTAGCCTCACTTCAAATGCTCGATAGCCACATATGGCTACTGGCTACCGTATTGGACAGTAAAGCTATCTGTCATTTGATCATCACTGAAACTTCTATTGACAGCCCTGGTGTAGAGTGTATTTGCTATAAATGAAAGATGTAAGGAATACAATTCCAGATGTACCTGAGTTTCATGTATCGGAGTTGCCCTCAAAAAGTTGAGGGTAAATTGAATTTTGCAGAATTAAATGATGCTTGGACACACAGGGACTATTTAAAACAAAACTGGGCTGGGTGTGGTGGCTCATGCCTGTAATCCTAGCACTTTGGGAGGCCAAGGTAAGAGGATTGCTTGAGCTCAGAAGTTTAAGACCAGCCTGGGTAACATGGTGAGAACTGTTTCTACAAAAAATACAAAAATTAGACAGACATGGTGGTGTGTCCCAGCTACTTGAGAGGCTTAGGTGGGAGGATCACTTCACCCCAGGAGGTCAAGGCTGCAGTGAGCCATGTTCGCGTCACTGCCCTCCAGCTTGGGTGACAGAGCAAGCCTCTGTCTCAAAAAATTAAATTAAATTAAAAAATGAAAATAAAGCCAATTAAAAAAAAAACATTTTATTTGGAAAAACTTTCAAACTTATAGAAATGTTGCAAGAATGATCATATTACAAAGAACAGTCAACCACCCTTTATCCATTTTCACCTATTTTTCACATTTTACATTTTACCCCATTTGCATTATAATTCATGCACCCTCTCTCTGTCTCTATCTATATACACATACACCCATATATAATTTTTAAAATACAGTTTGAGGGTAAGTTGCTGTCTTGGTCTCTTCAGGCTACTATAACAAAATATCATAAACTGTGTGGCTTATAAACAGCAGAAATTCATTGCTCGCAGTTCTGGAGACTGGGAAGTCCAAAAACAAGGTGCCAGCAGATTCAGTGTCTGGTGAGGGCCCACTTTCTGATTCACAGATGATGTCTTCCAGCTGTGATCTCACATGGTGGAAAGGGTGAGGGATATCTCTGAGGCCTCTTTTATAAGGGCACTAATCCCATTTATGAGGGCTCCACTCTCATGACCTAACCACCTCCCAAGGGCCCCACTTGCTAAAACCATCACATTGATAGGGTTTTAACATATGGATTTTGGAGGGACACAAACATTCAGACCATAGCAGTTGCATATGTCATGGCCTTTCATTCTTAAATACTTTCATATTTTCTAAGAATAGGAATATTCTTTTATAGAACCACAGTACAGTTAGCAACAGTATAGTTATCAACTTTAGTAAATTTATCATAAGTATAATATTTTAATCTATTCTACTATTCATATTTCGATTTTGTCAATTGTCCTAATAATGCTTTCAATAGCATAAGATATAGTCTAAGATCAGATATTGAATTTAGTTGACATGTCTCTTTTGTCTCTTACGTGGAACATTTCCAGGCCAATTATTTTAAAGTAAAGAATTCTTCATGAAGTGAATTTTCTCTTCCTCCCCCGTCCATCTTATTTATTCTGTAAGTTTGAATTTTCAATGTATTTGGTTTTCTTAAGGCAGAACACTACTGTTTTAGAAAAGTGCATGTGAGACAAGAGGCTTCTCCAAAGCCCTAGGCTGCCCTTTCCAGTTTAGGATAAAGCCTGAAACTCCAGTTCTGAGGGGACCTCATGAATCCAGCTTTTCTTAATCTGGGGGACTGTCTCCCAAGCACATCACCTACTGGGGGGATTGGGCCACTGTCCCAGCTTTGTTTCACCAGCCACTGAGGCATGGGGACTTGCTGATCCTCTTATCCTTCCTTGTCTTCTTGAGGCCTTTCGCGTGCAGCACCAGCAAGCCCACCAGGAAGGCAGGCAACCGCTGGCTGATGCAGGCTGGAAAGCTGGCTTTCCCACTCTATGATTTAAGATCGGGCTTCTCCACAAGTTCGCACAACCTCCCCTGACTGTCTAGATTGCAAAACCAGGCAAGATTTCCCTAAACTCCCAGGAGACCCAAACAAGTCCTCTCGTTTGCTCAATTACAGCGATAGATCACAATGGAAGGAAACACTAAATTAACTGTGACAGTCATTAATACGACCTGCTCGGTGGCAGTGACTGCGTTGGGGGATTGTAGATCCGATGGCTATAACATATTGGTGATAGGGCGGCCCCCATTGGCTCTTTGGCGGGCCTTGAACTTGCTGGAAAAGACCAGGCCTGCACACAGGGCCCCGTAGCCATGGCAACGGGCTCTCGCTCAGCAAAACACATAAAGATGATTCATTTTGTTTTCCTTTCCTTTCTTTCCACCCAAATTTTCATGTGGGTTGGAATCTATTTTTAATTTTTTTTCTTGGAGGAGAGGCTATTTTTAATTTTGTTACCTCCCTCCTGGGGGCCCGCCAGGCCGATTTGACTGACCGAGGGAGGTGGGCTGCATCAGGCCTGAAGTCCTGAAACTTTTCTAGGTTTTCCCAGGGTTGGGGAGGGGAGGAGTGAAAAGTGGGGATTGGCATGGAAGTGGTGCAGGAGTGGCTTTGGTATTAAAGCTGAGACCTCCAGTTTTGGAAACACCCTTAAAGTATTCCCCCCAGGCTGGTATTTCGTCTCTCCAGCTCTCTGCTGGAAGAAGGGCCCCCACCATCTTGTTTGTAGCTTTAATGATAATTTTTTTTTCTTCTGGAAACGGAGTCTTGCTTTGTCACCAAGGCTGGAGTGCAGTGGTGCAATCTCTGCTCACTGCAACCTCTGACTCCTGGGTTCAAGCAATTCTAGTGCTGCAGCCTCCTCAGTAGCTTGGACAACAGGCACCCGCCACCATGCCTGGCTAATTTTTTGTATTTTAGTAGAGACGGGATTTCACCATGTTGCCAGGGTGGTCTCAAACTCCTGAGCTCAGGCAATCTGCCCACCTCGGCCTCCCAAAGTGCTGGGATTATAGGCGTGAGCCACTGTGCCCAGCCTCTCAAGATAATTTCTTTTTCAATAAATCAAACTCTTTTTCCGGTGAGGCAGAATGCTTTCATGTCCATTTTCTTATTAGATCTTTGAGGTAGCTAGGTGTGACAGAGACTGAACATGCCCACCTGTGTCAGGGCGACCATGTTTCAGCCTCTCCCACAGTGCTTCCACACCCCCACTCCAGCCACTAGTTCTGGCCCGTGGAATGAGGGCAGAAGTGATGTACACACTGTCACTTTCAGGTCTGGTCCCTAAAACTTCCCTCGTGGGTCTCTCCCCTCTTTGTGTTTGCTCAGCTTCTACTAGTGGAGTGAAGAGGATCCCTTGGAGGACGGGGGACAGTAAAGCTACTCCACCAGAGGTTCTAAATGCATCAGGCTGTGAACTTGGATGAAAAAAAAATTGCCTCTTTATTTCCACTAATTTTCTAATGAGATTTAGTGTTTCCTTCAATTATGAACGCAGGCAACAAATCACGGCAGTATTAGCAGTACCTGAGACCTTGTCTCCAACAGAAATCGCAGATATTTCATATCATATTACCGTTGTTATGCAGATTTCAAAATATCGCTTTCACTTATCACTTCTTTGAAATTACAGCGGTTATTAGACCTGCCACTCTATCTTATTAATTACTGTGTTAATAAAGAAGCATATATATTGCAATAGCACAACTGTGTTTTTTTATTTTGGTAACTACATTTCAATGTAATTGGTTTTCTTTGTAATTTTATTTTATTTTATGCATTTATAAGCCTTCTTTTGAGAAGCAGTCCATGAGCTTCACCAGAGTGTCAAAAAAGTCTATGGCAGAAAAGAATAAAATGCCTGGCACTGTGTCCCTCAACCAGTACATGACAGTGCCACAAGTTTGTAAGTCAGATGCAGAAATTAAAATGTCATCCTCCTGACCTCAGCCCAGGGCTCTTTCAGATGTACTACATGGTCCTATCTTTTCCACAGCTCACCCTCACATGCTTCTGTATAGAGGTGGCAGTGACTGCGTTGGAGCAGAAACCTTCCTCAGCCTACGTGCCTGTTGGCTTTTCCTGTTCATGAGAAAGCCTTGCTGAACAAAGCTCTAGAACTTTCTGTGGCAATGGAAATGTTCTAGATCTGTGCTGTCTAATACGGTAGCCACTAGCCACATGTGGCTACTAAGCACTTGAAATCGCCTATTGTGACTGAGGAACTACATTCTAAATCTTATTTTGTTTGAATTAATAGCTCTGCATTCCTGGTTACTGTATGGGACAGGGAGCTGTAGACCAGGGTTTTTCATACTTAAGCGTGCATCAGAATCATGTGGAGGGTTGGTTAACATGTAGAATGCTTTCAGATACACACCAGAGTTGTTGATTCTGTAGCTCTGGGATGTGCCTGAGAATCCCAGGTGATGCTGCTGCTGTTGGTCGTTCCACTCTCAACGTACTGTTGCCATTTTGAGTCTGATCATTTTTCATTGTGGGGGCTGTCCTGTGCATTACAGGCTGTTTAGCACCATCCTGGCCTCTACCTACTAGATGCCAGTAGCACCCATTCCCCCCTCCCACGTTATTATAACCCAAAGTGTCTGCAGACATTGTCAAATGTCCCCTGGGGAAGCAACCCCCTCCCCCAACACCCAATTGAGAACCACTAGTCTAGACACACAAAAAGATCTTATTTTTTTGTTTTTTGGCTTCGATTTTCTATGTACGGATCTGAACATATTACATTAAAAAAATCTGGAATTTAAATCTGAACTTAATTTCTTCGTACATCTGCTCTAAAAGTGCCAAAAATTTATTATGCTTCAACAACACACCAGACTAGGTTGGAGGGTTTTGTTTTGTTTTGTTTTTTTCCGTTGAAAAGAATCCGTTGTGTCTGTGGTGGGCATGCCTTAGGCACTAAGTGCTTTTGTGGCTGTCCTTTGCTGGTCAGTGCCCCTCCTCTGCCACCCCATTCCCCTTCCTTTCTTCCCCTCCCCTCTTCTATTTTCTCCCTCAAATTCTTCCCCCTTTCCTTCTGTTCCTTTTCTCCTTTTTTGTCTTCCAGACTCTTCCCTGCCCCCATCTTTCTCTTCTGCTGTCCTTTTCTCTCTCCTCTTCCTTTCACACCCTTTGCTTCTGGGAGTGGGGGGACTGGGAGGGGGGACTCTCCCTGCTCCTCCTCCTCAGCCTGTACCCCCCTCCCCTCTCTTCTGTCTTCACAGCGCTGATCCTTGCTTTTCCAGCCCTCCGTGCTGTTTATTTTCCATCTGTGTTGTTGCTGCCATCTCTGGCTGTGCTTCCTCCTCTCCTCTTTTTATCTCCAGCCTGTGTTTGTCTTGGGTTGGCCAAGTTTGGCCTCTGGCCCCAGACAGTCTCGGGTACCTCTCTGTGCCCTTGCCCTGCCCCCTTCAACCTCCAGCCTGCTCGCTCACAAAGCAGCTGCTCTGAGGACCACTAAGTGTGATGCAGTTTTGGAAGGTTTTCTAAGTATAGATAAGAAAAACGAACAGAATAGGCTTTCCTGGCCCCTTGCCACAGTCATGTTACGGCACCGATCAGGAGATTATCGAGAATTAGTTAGTGCTTCTTTTAAATGAAGCATTTAGAAATTGTTGGCATCGTCGTTGTGACGGAGGGTAGGGAACAATCTGTGTCGGTGGGACAACCGCATGTGGCTTGGCATTTGTCCTGTGGAGAAGTCAAACATGTCAGAGGCTGACATTCTCATATGGAGGTGACATTAAACAAACAAGGTGGTGGGGAACTCTTTAAATCACCTGCAATATTGCAAGCAGTCAATCAATAGCTCTGACAAGCTGGGGCCACACACTTGCTGTGACCACTGGGTTTTGCTTCTCACAGAAACAAGCTTGACAGGAACTGTGCTGCTAATTTGGGGCACGATGTCTGTCTCCCTACTTTGACTTTCCCCCACTACTGGTGCATTTTTTAAAAAGTGACCCTTTAAAAGACCCAGGCTGAAGGCTATTTCTACCTACTGCTAAGTATGTGACATTACTTGGAAATATCAGATTGTTGACCAATATTTTCCGTTTTCCTGGGAGGGTGTCAGAGGCACTAACCCACACATAGAGTAGCCCACTCGATTTTAATCCTTATTTATAAAAGTAAAGACAGGGTCTGGAGGAGCCCAAGTGAGCCTGGCTCCCAAAGGAAAACTGTGAGACTGTCAGTTCCTTGACCAAGATACAAGGCCAACCATGCTTCGCTCCACGGCAAGAGAACATGTTTCAAATCCAAGTGCTCCTGGGAGGGAGGGTAGGGCTTGAGCTTCAATTCATGCTAAGTTATAAGTCGCTAATATTAGAAAGTCATTCTTAGTCAGGTTTTGGTTGAGGAAGGAAGACCTGCTTGAGGGCTCTGGTTGATCAAGCATGCAGAGGGATGTGGGGGAAGAGAGTGTCACGCTGCAGACAGTGTGGACAGGAACTGGCACAAAACTAGGTCCTCTCTGGTGGGACTAGAGGCCCAGGAAAACCACAGAAGCCGTTCCCCAACATGTAGCCAGGTGTGGTGAGTAGCACCCTGTTTTCATCATTGAAACTGAGAACATAAACCTCAGATGCAGCAGTGGGGAGAGGTGTTGCTGAGGAACCAAAACAACTGAAGAAGGGATGTTGTGTGGCACAGACAGGAAGCCAGAGACCAGCAGGGAGAGTGACAGTAGAACAAACACTTTAGGGTGGACAGCAGTGAGACAAATGTTTTGTGGGGCAGGTGGTGTTCAAAGTATTTCAAGGTCAGAAGGAGGCTTAGAGGACATCTCTCTACTTGGATATTTCTAGCAAAGAATAATTAACAGCTTCTGAAAACTTGTTTTAATTCCAGAGAGCTCTAAAGGTAGAATCTACCTTTGTAATCAGTCTCAAAAGATTTTAGGACTCTCAGTGTTATGAAGAGTAAATCTGAGTCTGTTTGTGCTGCCATAACAAAATACCCAAGACTGAGCAATAGAAATTTATTTCTCACAATTTTGAAGACTGTGAAGTCCAAGATCAAGGCACCAGCATTCAGTGTCTGGTGAAGGTAGTCTTCTTGCTAAAGAAGAGCAGAAGAAAGCAAACCCATTCCTTCAAGCCCTTTTATAAGGGCCCCAATCCCATCTATCAGGGCTCCACCCTCATCATTTAATCGCCTCTTAAAGGCTCTGCCTCTCAGTACTATCACATTGGCCATTAAGTTTCAACACATTAATTCTGGGGGTCATATTCAGATCATAGCAAAATCGAACTCCTCTTTCATATGAAAGCTTTTCACATATTTGAAAAACATGTGCTCCCCTTTTCAGCATAAATGATATCAGTGTAACCAACTGCTTCCTATATTCTGTGGCCTTGTGACCCTTCATGGTTCCCACTGGCTTCTAGCTTGTCAATGTCCTTCATCAAATGTGACTCTCAGAGCTGCACACAGTTCTTGTTCCAGTTAGCTGGTGCTGTGTAACAACCAACCACAAAAATCCCAGGGGAGTGCAATAGTAAGCATTTATTTAGCTCATGGGTCTCTGGATCAGCTGGGCACCAGGTCATCTAGGCTGCCTAATTGACTAGGAAATTCTGCTGTTCTTGACTGAACTTGCTTACATTTCTGGGGTCAGCTGATCTAGGCTAGGCTTGGCTAGGTTGTTCAGTCTGCATCATGTGTCTGTCATCCCTTGCTGGGACCAGTGGGCTTACCCAAGAATGTTCTCATGAAGATGGCAGGTGCATAAAAGAGCAAGCCCAATTGTACAAATGCTTTTCCAAACTTTGGTCATGTCAAGCCTGCTAACAAAACAAGTCACATGGCCAAACCTAAAGCCAAGGGGGAAGGGGAAGTCTGACTCTTTTGTGGGAGAGTCTTTTTTTTTTTTTTTAATTATACTTTAAGTTCTAGGGTACATGTGCACAACGTGCAGGTTTGTTACATATATATACATGTGCCATGTTGGTGTGCTGCACCCATTAACTCGTCATTTACTTTAGGTATATCTCCTAATGCTATCCCTCCCCCCTACCCCCTCCCCACAATAGGACCCGGTGTGTGATGTTCCCCTTCCTGTGTCCAGGTGATCTCATTGTTCAGTTCCCACTATGAGTGAGAACATGTGGTATCCCCTTCCTGTGTCCAAGTGATCTCATTGTTCAATTCCTACTATGAGTGAGAACATGCGGTATTTGGTTTTCTATTCTTGCGATAGTTTGCTGAGAATGATGGTTTCCAGCTGCATCCATGTCCCTACAAAGGACACGAACTCATCCTTTTTTATGACTGCATAGTATTCCATGGTGTATATGTGCCACATTTTCTTAATCCAGTCTGTCAGTGATGGACATTTGGGTTGATTCCAAGTCTTTGCTATTGTGAATAGTGCTGCAATAAACATACATGTGCATGTGTCTTTATAGCAGCATGACTTATAATCCTTTGGGTATATCCCCAGTAATGGGATGGCTGGGTCAAATGGTATTTCTAGTTCTAGATCCTTGAGGAATCGCCACACTGTTTTCCACAATGGTTGAACTAGTTTACAGTCTGTGGGAGAGTCTTTAAAGTGACATGGAAAATGGCATGGACAATGGGAGGGCTTAAGAAATGTAGATTTGACTTGATCAGAGCAAAGGAGAGCAGGATTATTCTCTGTCTTTCTGGAAGATATGTTTCTTTCAATTCAGCCTAAGATTTAATGACCTTTTTAGATAGCCATACTAATGGCTTTCAGTGAATTTGCTGTCAAGTAGAAACCAAGGTTTTTTACATATGCTTGCCAAGCTCTGGATCTGTGCTATTGACTTCTTGGAGCCAAATGCGGGACATTACCTTTATTCCTATTAAATTTTATCTTGATGGAACCAGGGCCCCAAATATTCAAGTAAGACAGAATTCATACCCCTTCTTTCATGTCTCAAATTATGTGCAACTTTTCTCTTTTTTATCTTTGAAATTGTCTTTCAACATGATATAATCAGGACTCTTATTGGTGTCAACGATAGTAATGTTGAATTGACTTGATGACGATAGAGTCCCATGTCCCACTGTCAGAGACTGTCTTCTGGGTTGCCAGGGGTCCATTCTGCATTCCTTGGGTCTGGCATATTAAACATTAGAAATTCATCTCATTTAATCATCATCCAGTCTCCATTTCTCTATCGTGTCCCCAGGGACGTGAAGAGACTTTGTTGCATACCTGTTATGATTACATAAAGGATAGGTAGGATTTAGAAAGGAAATGAGAGAATTGCCATTCAAGAATGAGGGAGCACATAGAGCAAGGTTTACAGAAGAGATGAGTATGGGTGTATAGGTGGGTACAGAGTCTTCAGATAGGCACAAGAAAGCTCATGATAGGGAGCTGTGGAAGATGAGGCCAGGAAGGGAAGTTGGGTTCATGTTATGAAGCATTTTGCATAGTTGGATAAAGATTTTGGAATTTTTCCAATAAGTATGGATTTTCCAAAACTTATGCAGAGTACAATGGCTCTTTAGAGGTTCCTGAGGAGTGGCCTTGCCTTGGGGACTGTGGCAAAGACAACTTGACCCCAGCATCTGTTCTTCTCTTCTTCCTCAGTTATAGTACTCTTGATTTTTTGCAAAAAAACAAACACACAAACAAAAGACTACATTTCCCAGCTTCCCTTCCATCTAGGTGTGGCCATGTTATCATGTTTTAGCCAATAGAGTTTAAGTAGAAGTTGACATAACATCTAGGGATAAGGTACAAACTTCTTCATCCTGTCCAGCTGGCTGTATGCAGATCTTTGATCCTGAAGTGACATTGGAAGCCATTCACATCAGTGTAATAAAATAGGGGTAACCTGGGTCCCAGACCACATGGAGTGCAATATCAATCATGCAATGATTATTACAGATTTCTTTGATGTTAGCAATAAATAAAATTCAATCTATGTATTATGATGGATTTCTCTTACAGGCAATCCAATCCTAAGCAAACAGAGGGATAGGAAACCACGTGGAGATCCTTGTTTATCTGTTTAATCTGTTGGGGTTTTGCTAAGAAGAAAGGACTATAGTGCTGGGTAATGGAGATCCACAAATGGTTTCTGAAGCGGGGAAGGTCATGGTAGCAACTGTGCTTAACAAAAACTGTAACAACAACAACAACAAAGACAAATCTGGTCAAGATGTGCAAAGGAGATCCAATGGTAGTATGAGACCAGTTGGGTCCTGACTGTCTCTGTACATTGCTGGGAAGGCAGCCATGATGTGGTGATTGAGAACCATGGATATCCCCTCCACCAACAAACCAGTTAAACTTGTACTTATGGGCACGTGGAGTTGTGCCACACTGATCCCTTCTCCTGAGTCACTTCTATGCTCTGGCCCCTGGTCTCCATGGTCCTGTTGGATGGGTCATTACCCCCATTTACAGGATGCTTAAGTCAGCCTGGAGTAGAAGAGTACTGTCCACATGAGCTTGTCTTATTGACACAATGGCCAAACATGCCCAATATGTTAGTAATCAGAATTACTTTCATTTTCATTGCTTATAATCACAATTATAGTTAGTAAATACCCATTTATCCCCCAGGAATGAACAAATGGACCTTCTCCCATGTCTAATAGGAGATGGAGGGGGGGACTAAGGAATGAAGAAGTATGGTACAACTTTCACAATCATTGAGTGAGGTATTTAACATTTTTTATTTCTATGAAATTGAACTGAAATTGGCTTGGTGTTTGCTCTAGTTTACCAAATTGTAGAAAAGTCGACCTAATCCTCCATATAAACTGAATCACTTAGAGATTTCTTAAAAAAAAAAAAAACTTAAAAAAGAAACACCCCCCAAAACAAAAAAACCTCCATCAGTTTAGGTTTCTGCCCCCAACTTCCAATGCTTCTAAGTTCTGTTGGGCTGACTGTTGTCCCGGCATGGGAGCAAGACCTCTGGTAGAAGGCTGGTTTCTGTCCTGCTCTGGTTGGTTGGTGAGGGTGCAGGCTCTGTGGGTATTCAATTAGTACCACCTTCACTGCTTGTGCATGGAAAACATCTGTATCCTTTTTGCATCTAGCTGGCAGGGGACATGCAATCACCCACAGCTTCCTTGCTTGGTTGTGGAACTTCTCTATGCCCTTCTGATTGCCTCTCAGCTATTCTGGACCAAGCTGAGCTGTGAGCAGCTCTCTGAGATTATTCTCATTTCCAGGCCTAAGACATCTCCTACCAACACACGTACTCTACTCTTTGGGCAGTACCTTGGCTAAACCTATTGCATCTCTGAAAAGCACCTCTGCTCTGGGATTCACCCAAACTCATCTGCTCTTTCTTCTGGCATTCATCTTGTCCCAACCCCAGGGATCAGCAAGGTTGGTTGGGGATGAGCTAGGGGCCCTTTCTGATGGAGGGCCCATCATCTAAGTTCAAATCTCCTCCCTTCCAATTCTTTCCTCTTGGTGGCTGGCCTAACCTTGGTTTACTTTGAGGCAGGAACATGCCTTCTTCCTGCTCTGCTGTTTGCTGCTTCAGTGTCTGTTTCAAGCCCCTTAGCTTCCTATGCTCTCGGCGCACAGAAATCTTTACTCTTTCAAGGTCTCTGTGCTGGTCATAGAAAGTCTTGACTTTCAAACTTTGGCTTCTGCTCTGAGTTTTCTATAACTCTTTGCGGAAACTCAAATGGCTTCTTTGTCTCAGGCTGTGTTCTCACCCCTCCTACGTGCATGCACACCATGAATGCCACTGACATCACGCACTAAAGGCTTGTAGAGGCAAGAGGAAAAATGTAGGAAAGAAAACCCTGTTATCATTTCAAGATATTATACCATCACATTGTTTTTTCTTCTAATTATTAACCAAATTACCAAGCCTCAAAAGAAAGTGGCTGTGGGTGCTGTTTCTAGGTAGTCTCTGTGCATTTATTCTACCTTTTTCTTTGTGGGCATCATCAGGAAAAGTCTGCTAGAACATCCCAGTGCTTTGCTGCCTTTCCTGTTTCTAATGAGTACATCATCCATGACTGATAGTATAAACTAGAGCACAACTTGGAGCCAGAACTCTGGTTCCACACCGTACCAGAGTTGTGCTTTGCATAACAGACTGTGTTCTCATTCCTACTTCTCCTAGAAAATTTCATGCATTCCAAATATTTAGAGTGAGGGTGGAAATTTGGTTAATTTGATTTTCTGTTTAAAATGAGATCCTGCCTTCCCCCAACACCTCCCCTGATAAATATATGTGGTAGATTGCAAAAATGACCACAAATTCTCCACCTCCCATCAAGAGGTAGAAATGCTTTCTCCACTCCTTGATTCTGACCTTGGCCATGTGATTTGCTTTGGCCAATGGGACCTTTGCAAACGTGACACAAGTAGAGGCTTACAAACTACTATGCACTGTGGTTTGCCCTCTCACACTCTGTGTTATTCCATTTTGCATCGCTATAAAGTAATACCCAGGGCTGGGTAATTTATAAAGAAAAGAGGTTTATTTGGCTCACAGTTCTGCAGGCTGTACAAGGATGGCATCAGCATCTGCTTGGCTTCTGGTAAGGCCTCAGGAAGCTTTTACTCATGGTGGAAGGCAAAGGGGGAGTAGGTGTGTCACATGGTGAGAGAGGAAGCAAGAGAGAGAGTGGGGAGGTCCCACACTCTTTTTCCCCACTCTCTTTTTAACAACCAAATTTCATGGTAACTCATTACCACGGGAAGGGCACAAGCCATTCATGAGGGATCTGCCTCCAAGGCCCAAATACCTCACACTAGGCCCCACCTCCAACATTGGAGATCACATTTCAACATGAGATTTGGAGGGGACAAACATCCAAACTATATCACACTCCCAGGGGCCCTGTGGCCACCACCATGTGAATGAGCCCTGGGCTTGCTTACTGGATTATGGGACATCTGTAGCCTAGTCACTCCTGTGACCTCAGCTGACTTGGCAGCTGCCCACAGATGCTTAAGTGTACCTGCCTGTGACCAGCAGAACAGCCCGGCTGAGCCCAGCCCATATTGCTACTCTACTGATCCTTGAGCTAAATAAGCGGTTATTGTTTGAAGCTACTGACTTATGGGGTAGTTTGTTGTACAGAAAAAGCTAACTGTTACATGATACTAAACATAATGGAATGTTTGATGAATTGGCATTTTGTATCCTCAGGGTTGCAGAGTGGACATCAATTCTTTCCATATAGAACTATAAATTTAAAAGACAGAGGCTGGATTTATACCAAGTCCGGTATATACCTAAATTCTTCTTTTAAAAAGTTAACCAATATACTGTTGGGTTAAAATGCAAATTCCAGAATCATATGCTAAGTATAATGCCATTAGATCAACTAAATGTATGCTGTGTATACATACTTGTATATACATGGAAAATTCTAGAGGAACACTGAAGAAGTTGTTAATAGAGGATACCTCTGGGCCTGGGACTAGAGGTGGGATAGGGGTAGGAGGAACTTTTTTTGTTGTTTATATCAAGTTTGAAATTTTCACCAAGATTACATGTTAATTTTATAACTAAAAAAATACTAAGATTTAAAAAAATGAAGTATGTCACCAAATGGTCTAAGAGGACCAGCTTAGTTCAAGGAGCTGTGCTGCTTATTTCATTTGTATTTTTTTTCTTAAAAGCTCAGTGTCCAAAATACATCCTGATTACTGCAGGATTTTCATCAGCGTAGGCGCCAGTGAATTGAGTTTTTACTCTGGTAAGCATTTGTTGCATGTCAAAAAAATACTGTCTTTAAAGAAAGAAAATGCTTATTTATTTAGTTTTATATTAATTTCCCACCTACTTCCAAGAAATATTTGAAACTCTTAATGTAGTGCATTAATTAAATGCTGCTAAGGCAGAATTTCTAGCCAAGTAAAAAGAACTTGCATTACCATAGCGCTACATTTGCAAATTGGAAAAATAAAACGCCAGAAAATCTGACTTCGTTGAGCGCCCCAGCTCAGGCCCATTGAACAGAATTTGAATCAAGACTAGGATAGGGGTGTCTGAACTGGGACATTAGGATCTTTAACTAGAATGAAAAAGACTCAGGCCCTGGATACTTGGCTTTTAGCAGCAGTTCACAGACTCGTGGCTAGCAGGGCCTGAGAAGCTAGATTGTGTGGCTTTGCTTTTGAGTCCCAGGACCTGTCAAACCAATGCAGCAAAGAACCTGCAGGAAACTCTCTCACTCCAAGCCCAGATGGCCCTCTTCGGTTCTCCTGGGATCTGGTTAACCACATGATCATGTGGCATCTAAAGATTATGTCATCAGCCTGCCTGTACCACACTTGCTACATAGAGGCTGCAGAAATTGACTCTCAATTCAGGCTGCAGAAAAATTCCAGGATCAGGGTTCATGGTGGATTTCTCACATAAGATGCATAATGTGGTGAGAATCTTGGCCTAAGGCATTGTTGTGGTGGGCTGGGAGTATTGAGGCAACACTTCTCACAAGGACAGAGAAGAACTTACATTGCAGTGAGATGTGTTGATCTGAGCCAAAAGGCAATGGAACAGGTGGAGGCAGGGGAGAAATGCCTTGTAGAAATTAAGAAAGGGATTAAAAAGGGCATTATGAACAGTCCTATTGCCTTAGAAATCCATATGCCTGTGTACAGGGTATAAACACAAAATAAATTTGAGATGTCAACAGAAGACCTCATAGCTTTTGGTTGGATGGAACATAGGCCTACTTACATTGGTTCAATTAAAGAGACCTTTATTAAATAGGCACGGGGCATCTTATGGGACAAATAACAGTGGTTTGAGGAATGGCACTGCAAACAAGCTGATAGGATCCAAGGCTGCTAACTTCTCTTTCTTCTTCTTGGAGCCACATGTTCTCTTATTTCTCATTTTCCTTTCTTATCCTCCCCATGCTCATCCATGCCATTGTGGGTGGATTTGTTCCTGCTTGTTCATTAGCATGCATGTAGCTTAAACAGACTGCTCCATCCCAGTTTGGAGGAGCTTCTCAATTCAAGCAGTCATACTATATGATCATGGTTTCTGTGTCTCTTGGTGCTATGGTTTGAATGCGTCCCCCAAATTCATATGTTGAAACTCAATTGCCAATGTGATGGTTGTAAGAAGTGGGGCCTTTAAGAAGTGATTAAGTCATGAGGACCCCGTTAAGTCATAATCTCGTAGATGGGATTAGGGCTCTTATAAAAGGGCTTGAAGGAGTGGATTCATTCCTTTTCAGCTCTTCTGCCATGTGAGGACATAGCATTCATCCCCTTTTGCCTTTTTGCCTTCTGCATGTGAGGATGCAGCAATAAGGTGCCATCTTGGAAGCAGAGAGCAGCCCTCACAGACACCAGATCTGCCAGTGCCTTGATCTTGGACTTCCCAGCCTCCATAACTGTGAGAAAATAAATTTCTGTTCTTTGTAAATTACCCAGTCTCAGGTATTTTGTTATAGCAGCATAAACAAACTAAGACACGTGGTTCAGGTTTTCAAAGACTTTGACATAGGTGTGTGTTTCCCTCAGCCAGGGAATTCACGCTTTATTGCAGCAGATGCTGGCAGTACCCTGCCCATAGCTTCTTGCTTTTACCATTTCAGTGCATGCTGGCCACATTTCCAACTGCCAGCCTCTCCCTGCATCTCTTTGCCTGGGGCCTTCTCTGGTCTCTGCTGTGTCCAGATAAGTGTGGCTAGCTAGAAGTACTGGGTATGAATGTCCAGTGACTGACAAGAGTTAGTATCTAAACACCCAATCCTTTTACCCCTTTACCCCAATTATTTTGCCTCTTTGCCCAAGGCTTGTCTTCTACACTATTCTCCAGCAACACTGAGCTCCAGTTATCCAGAGTGGTAACTTGCTTGACAACACACCCTGTATTGGTTGCCTTCCTTCTCAAATTTCTTCACTCCACTACTGTTCCATCTCAGAATCACCTCCTAAATAAACTGCTTGCATGTGAATCCTTGCCTCAGAGTCTGCTTCTGGGGGAACCCAAATTGAAATACTAGTCCAATTAGCTATCACCGAAGTCACTTGAGCAGAAGGGCCATCTTCAGAAAGGGGCTGTGGGTGCAGTAGACATAGGAAATTTGACCTTGTTAAAAAAAAAATTAGAAGGGAGGTGAAGCATCTGCACATGATAAAAACATTCACACCCACATGGAAATTCACAGTCCTGAGGGCAGGGCTGTGTTGGGAACCATGTGGGTGGAGATCAAAGGCAAGGAGAACAGAAGTCATATTGTTGTAGAAGCATATTTCAGGCTGCTGGACCAGATGGGGGAAACTGATGATGGTTCCTGACTATGACCACACAACTGGCCCAGAGGTGAGAGACCTACTAATGGGGGCGCCACCAATTGGGTGGTTGCTCAGAGTTCTCATCAGTTGCGAGCAGAGCATCTGAACTAACTCTTGGCTTGCCTTGCTGACCCTCTCACCTCTTATAAGGTAGAGGAGCGGCCAGTGAGGAATTGCTACTAGAGTTAAATTCAAACCACGAAGTGGGAAGTATTTGGTGAGGCAGCAAGACTGGACCTTGGGTGAAGGTGAGTTCTTCACCTCAGAAGAGGGTCATGAAGAGTGGGTTGGTCAGACTTCAAAAGTCCTGAAACAGTGGTTCTCAGGCTTGAGTGTGGAAGGGTTTATATACGTGAACAAGGGCTGATACAGATTCCCCTGCGACTCTGCCTCCAAGACTGATTGGGTACTTCGGGAGTGGGGCCAGGAATTTTAGGTGTTCTTAATGCAGGAGGTTCCCAGAAGGCATTTTGAGGAATAGTGCTTTAGAGAAAACAGAGGTAGGAACATGGCTTGAGACATTAAAGAGACCATCCAGAAGGTTAGAAGAACTCAAAAATAAAATTCCAAGTCAGCCACCACAAAGGAGCCCAAGGAGGAAGAAAAGACGAACCTGATGAAGAGCTACTGCTACACAGGGGGCCCTGATGAACACAATTAAAAAAAACATCATGCAGAAGAGCTGGCAGATAGCCAACGAAGAACAGAAAACAGTTGCAAAGAACACTAAGAGTGGTGCCAGGAAGGCTCAGTGGTGAACTGAACCTTAAACAATGTCAGGGCATTAAAAAGGGATTTTTGAGTTAAATTCTGAGTAGGAGGGTGAACCCACAAGGCGTCTGCTCACTGCTTGTGGGTCCAATGAGATAATGTTCACAGACAACAGAGGATGTGGCTCTCACCCCTGTTTTGTATTGGCCTTCTGAGAATTATAGTGACCATTATTAGACACCTCTCTGTGCACGCATTATCTCATTGAATCTTCACAACCCTCTGCAAGGCAGGCATTCCTTATAATAGTCAGCTGTCTTCTATTTGCAAGTGAGAGAAATCCAGCTCAAACTAACTTAGACAAAGAATTGATTAAGGCAGGTCATAGAAAGTAGGAAAAAAAAAAAAAAAAAAAAGAACAAAAAGAGAATTGATTGACCCCTGTACCTAGGAAGGAGAGTGATGGGGCTGGTCATAGGCATGATTGAATCTAGTGGGGTAGAGGATTCTCTCTCATTCTCTCTCCTTGGTGTGGGTCTCCCTTTTCTCTGGCAGACAGACCTCCCACATGTGGGGAACACAGCCACAGCCCATGTCTGCCTGACATCTTTCCAGCTTTATGGCCCTCAGGCAATGGGCCTTCCTCGCTAGTTCCAGTCAGAACAATCCTGGGCTGGGAGCGATGGCTCAGGCCTGTAATCCCAGCACTTTGGGAGGCTGAGGTAGGTGGATTACTGGAGGTCAGGAGTTTGAGACCAGCCTGGCCAACATGGTGAAACTCCATCTCTACTAAAAATATAAAAATTAGCCAGGTGTGGTGGCGTGTGCCTGTCATATTAGCTGCTCGGGAGGCTGAGGCAGGAAAATCACTTGAACCTGGGAGGCAGAGGTTGCGGTGAGCCAAGATCGTGCCACTGCACTCCAGCCTGGATGACTCTGTCTCAAGAAAAAAAAGAAATCCTGGAGAAGGTCTCTGGCTGGACTCCTTCAGTCACAGTCTTATTTCTGAGGTGTCAGGTGAATGGGATACTCTGATTGGCTAGGTCTGTGTCATTCTCCCCATGGCTGAGCAAGGGGTAAGAGAGGCCTGTTATCAGAACAAGGGAGTTATATTTGGAGAGTCCTGGTTAATTCAAAAGAATAACCACCACAGTCCCATTCCCATTCCCATTTTATAGATGTGGAAGCTGAGATTGAGAGAGATCAATGAAGTTGCCCAGGTGATACACATGGTGTATTCTGGAGCCAGGACTCACCCCCGACACTGTTGCTTCTGCTAAACAGAGGTGTCTCTCATCCATCTGTGCAGGACTGGAGATAGAGAACAGAGATCAGAACTTGTTTTCTGGAAGAGTGTATGGAAGAAGCCACTGATGCCTCAGGTTCCCTTTAGCAGGCTGGTGTCCCCATCCCCTGGTTGTTGTGAGTGTCGGGTGTTGACGAGTCATAGCAGCTCCCTTCTCCTAACAATTGACCTCAGTTGGATGAGAGCACCCACTGGGAATGTCTGGGAGATTACCACGCCCTCTGCCACACAGTGGGCAGTAGTCCATAGCTGACTGAGAGGGAGGTAAAAAAAACCCACTTCCTTGCCTCAAGGTGGGTGAGCCTGTGGTACCTTCACATTCCAGAGCTCCCCACAGGACCAAGCCAAGGTGAGACTTCAGCTGAACCACGTCTCTGTTTCTCCTCTTCTCCTCTTCTCTCCTGCCTCCTTTCTTCCTCTGCAGGTTCCTTCTGGGAGCACTTGCTCATTCATTCTCTTGCATAAGAATCCCTGTCTCAGCTTCTGCTTCAAGGGAGCCTGACCTAAGACAGGTGTTAAGAGTGAAAGTTTGGATCACAAACTGGTTGTCAATTCATGGGTGCAAGGGGAGGAGCAGGAACCCCACCATAGAGCCAAGCCATATGTCTTCAGGAGGCCAGGTACAGTTGCTCATGCTTGTAGTATCAGCACCTTGGGAGGTCTAGGTGAGAGAATTGCTTGAGGCCAGGACTTCATGACCAACCTGGGCAACATAGCGAGACCCCATTCCTATTTAATAAATGAATAAAATACAATAAAAAGAAATCAGAAAAGCAGGGATGCTGAGAAGAAGCAGGGAGGAGGTGGAGGAAGAGGGGATGGGGGGGCTGGAGGCATTGATTTTATTTTTAAAATTGTAAAATATACATAAAATTGATTATTTAAACCATTTTAATTGTACAATTCAATGGCATTTACTACATACAGATTGTTGTGCGGCCATCAGCACCATCCATCTCCAGAGCTTTTTCATCTTACAAAACTAAAACTCTGTACCCATTAAGCATTAACTCCCCATTCCCCTCTCCCGGCAGCCCCCGACAAGGACCATTCTACTTTCTGTCTCTAAATTTGACTACTCTAGGAACGTCAGATAAATGTCTTCAGTATTTGTGTTTTTGTGTCTGGCTTCTTTCACTTAGCATAATGTTTTCAATGTCCATCCATGTTGTAGCATGTGTCAGTACGTTATTCTCTTTTAAGGCTGATATTCCATTGTATGGATATACCACATTTTTTATTCATTCATCTGTCGATACACACTTTGATTGTTTCTACCTTTTTCTATTGTTAATAATGCTGCTATGAGTGTGGTTGTACAAATATCTCTCTGCGCCCCTGCCTTCAGTTCTTTTGGGCATATGCCCAGAAGCAGGATTGCTGGATCATATGGTAACTCTATGTTTAATGTTTTGAGGAACCATCATACTGTTTCCACAGTGGCTGTACCATTTTACATTCCCAGTAGCAGTGCACAAGTGTTCCAATTTTTCTATATCCTCCCAACACTTGTTATTTTCTGTTTTTTTGGATAATAGTTATCCTAATGGGTGTGAAGTGGAGGCATTTTTGGAGGCAGAAGGCTGAGAAGCCATTTCCATATCTCTGCAATGGTTGCTGGGATGGCCTGGCCAGGTCACCCATTATCACTAAAAGCAGCCTGGTGATATTAAGGATCGAGGGCCCTGGGCCCATCTCTGCCTCCTCTATGACCATCAACACTGCAGAGGTGAGGCGCTTCATTGTCTCCACCATTTGGATTTTCCTTACTATTTCTCTAAATCTCTTTGCCCATGGGTGCAGACAGAACCCCACTGGGTGGAGGAGGAGGACGATTTTAGTGACAGTTTGTTCTGTCCTCAGCTGCAGCTCTGCTCTCTGGCACTGGGCCAGGTGCTGCTTATCATTCTCTCTTTCCTAAGGCTGATTCCTTCCAGGAAGCACCATGGCACCTGGGGTTGAGTATCTCCAGCCGCCTGGGCCTGCCTGGGGAGGGGGACCCCAGTGTGGACTCAGCCAAGTTCTGTGAGATCCCCTTCCCCCTCTTGTACTTGGTCTTAGTTTGGGCTCCCCTAAAAACAGACCTAAGGATTCCAGTGCAAGTAATTCATTTGGGAGGTGAGCCCAGAAAAAGCACAGTGAGAGAGAAGTGAGACAAGGAAGGAAGGAAAGCCAGCAAAGGGTGTTTTAAACGGGTTTCCAATGTGGGCACTAAGGCTCAATCCCTGAAGGTACCTTCTCAGGGAGACAGGTCCTCAAAACTGTCCCCCACTGAGGATGAGGAAGCTGAGACTTTTCTTCACCAACCCGTGGCCTTCACTGTTTGTGGACTGTTCTGGAAGAGTGTAAACTCCCTGGCACTTCTAGGCTGCCCCAAATGTAGTCTGAACATGCCACTGCAGCCAGAGAGAGCTCTCAGAAATGCAAATCAAAACCACTTCGTGATAGCACCTCACACCTGTTAGACTGGGTCTTATCAAAAGATGAAAGATATCAAATGTTGGTGAGGATGTGGAGAAAAGGAAATCCTTGTGCACTGATGGTGGGAATGTAAATTAGTATAGCCGTTATGTAAAATAGTAATGAGGTTTGCCGAAAAACTAAAATAGAACTACCATAGGATCCAGCAATCCCACTGCTGGGTATATACCCAAAGGAAATCAGTATGTGGAAGAGATATCTGCACCCCCATGTTTATTGCAGCATTGTTCATAATAGCCAAAATATGGAATCAACCTAAGTGTCCATCAATGGATGAATGGATAAAGAAAATGTACTCTATATATACAATGAAATACTATGTAGCCTTAAAAAAACAGGAAATTCTGTCATTTGTGACATGAATGAACCTGGAGGACATTATGCTAAGAGAAACAGGCCAGGAATAGAGACAAATGCCATATGATCTCACTTATATGTGGAATCTAAAAAAGTCAAACTTAGCCGGGTGCAGTGGTACACACCTATAATCCCAGCACTTTGAGAGGCTGAGGTGGGCAGATCACTTGAGCTCAGGAGTTGGAGACCAGCCTGGGCAACATGGCAAAATCCTGTCTCTACTAAAAAATACCAAAATTAGCCAGGTGTGGTGGTGCATGCCTGTAGTCACAGCTACTCGGGAGGCTGAGGTGGGAGGATCATTTGAGCACAGGAGGTAGAGGCTGCAGTGAGCCGAGATCATGCCACTACACTCTAGCCTGGGTGACAGAGTGAGACCTTGTCTTAAAAAAAAAAAAGTCAAATTCATAGAAGCAGAGAGTAGAATCGTGGTTACCAGAGGCTGGGGAGGGGACTGGAGAAAGGGGAGATGTTAGTCAATGGGTACACAGTTCAGTTAGACATGAGGAATAAGTTCTGGTGATCTATTGCACAATACAGTGTGACAGTTAATAATAATGTATTGCATATTTCAAAATCGCTAAAAGAGAAGATTTTAAATGTTTTCACCACAAAGAAATGATAAATATTTGAGGTGACGGTTGGGCTAATTAGCCTGATTTGATCATTCCGTGATGTAAACATGTATCCAAGTATCCAAACCATCACATTGTACCTCATGAATATATACAATTATTATTTGTAAGTTAAAAATAAAGTAAAACTCAAAAAAAAAGACAGAGAGCTCTCAAGCAGAGGGAAAGAAAACACAGCTAGATTGTGACACTTGGGTAGGCTGAGGGGCTATAGGTGAGGCACTGACAACACCTTCTGCCTTTTCCTTGGTATTAAAGGGTGTTCATGTCAACCTGGAAGAAGGTGGTGAGGTCAGGATGGAAGGTGTGGCCCTACATTTGCACCTGGTGGACACTTTCAGACTCCTGTTTAGTTTAGAGCAACATTTACTGAGTCCCTATTTCACATGCAATATCATATTTTATCCTCATGATACCACCATGAAAGAAGGCATTTTCTATGGTTTGAAAGTCTGCTTTCCAGAATTCATGTTGAAACTGTTTCTCCAGTGCAATAGTATTTAAGAGGTGGAGCCATTAGGAGGTGATTAGGTCATGAGGGCTCTTTCTCCGTGAATGGGATTGAGGACCTTATATAAAGGCTTTATAGAGTGTTACGCTTTTTTTGTCCTTCCATCCCTTCTGCCACGTAGGACATAGCGTTCATACCTTTTGGAGGATGCAGCAAGAAGGCGCCATCTTGGAAGCAGAGAGCAGCCCTCACCAGACATCAAACTTGCTGGTGCCTTGAACTTCCCAGCCTCCAAGACTGTAAGAAATAAATTTCTATTATTTATAAATTACCTAGTCTCATGTAGTTTGTTATAGCAGCATGAAAGTACTAAGACAAAATTTGGTAACAAGAAGTAGGGTCTTGCTCTAACAAATGCCTGGAAATGTGAAAGCAGCTTTGGAACTGGGTAACGAGTGGAAGCTAGAAGAATTTGAAAGAATAGGCTAGGAAAAGCCTGTATTACCACAAATGGTCCATAAAGGTGATTCTTGTGAGAGTACAGAATAAGAGGAGAACTGTAGAAAGAGCCTCAGTTTTATTAGAGATTACTTAAGTGGTCATGACCAGAATGTTGATAGAAATATGGACAGTAAAGGCCATTCTGATGAGGTCTTGGAGGTGAGGAACATGCTGTGGACTGGAAACTGGAGGAAAGGCTATTCTTGTTACAAAGTGGAAAAAAACTTAGCTTAATTATGTCTGTGTCCTAGTGCTTTGTGGAAGGTAGAACTTGAGAACAATGAACGAGGATATTAGCAAAGTACTCAGGGTGCTGCATGGCTTCTCTTGAAGCCTATAGTAAAATGCAAGAAGAGAGAAATGAATTATAGACAGAATTTATAATCAAAAGAGAAGCAGAACTTAAAGATTTGGAAAATTCTCAGCGTGGCCGTGTAAAGAATGAAAAGGGTGTTTGAGAGAGAACACCAAGAATGTGGCCAAGCTACCTGCTGATAAGGAGGTTAGGAGGGATAGGTAGAAGCCAGGTGCTATTTATCAAGACGTTGGAAGAATGACCCCAAAGGCATTTTGGAGAACGGTGCTGCCACCCCCATCAGAGGTCCAGATTTCCAGGGCCTTGAGGGCAGAATGATTTCAGAAGAGGGGCCCAGGGAACCTCAAGGTTGCTGCTCAGGGCTACCTCAAGCTTCTACTCCATGAATTCTGAAACAGCGCTCCTTAGCCACCTGGCTGTGCTCCAACAGGTTCAGGTGGGCAGCAATGGCCAACCTGGAGACATTCACATGGTGCTAACTCTGCAGGCATGCAGAGTGCAGGAGTCATGGAGGCTACCTATACCTAGATTTAACGGATGCCTTGGAGAGCCTTGGGGCCTAGGCAGAGAACTGCCACAGGAGCAGGGCCACCACTGAGAGCCCTCACTAGGGCAATGCTTAGTGGAGCCACAGGGGTGGGGCCTCCCCAAGACTTGTAACTAACTGTAGAGCCACCAGTGTGCGACACCAGCCTGGGAGAGCTGCAGGTACCTGTTCCTGTGGCATGGGCTGCACCCAGCAAATCCATGGACCCCTGAGTCCAGTGAGTCCCAGCGAGGCCAAAAGGCAAGATATTGAGTAAAAGATTATTCCCTGGCTTTAAGCTTTAATGTTGTTTGCTTTGTAGAGTTTTGAACTCATTTGGGACCAGTCACCCCTTTCTTCCTTCTTGTTTCTCCCTTTTGGAAGGGAATGTCTATCCTATGCCTGTCCACCATTGTATTTTGGAAGCACATAAGTTGTTTGAAATCACAGGCTCACAGCTGGAGAGGAATTTTCTTTAGGATGAATCACACCTTGAGTCTCATCCACATCTAATTTAGATGATATTTAGATGAGACGTTGGACTTAAAGTTGATGCTGGAACGAGTTAAGGCTTTTGGAGCTATTGAGATGGAATGAAGATACTTTGTATGTGAGAAGGACATGAATTTTGGGATGGGGGCAGGGATGGCATGCTAAGCTTTGAATGCTTATATCCCTCCAAAATTCATGTTGAAACTTAATCTCCAATGCAGTATTATTATCTGGAATTTTGTAGATGAAGAGAAGATTCAGAGATGTTAAGAAGCTTCAAGGGGGTGATACAGGCCCAGAGCTGCCTGTCTTAGTGAGTCTAGCACTCCACCACATCCCCGACAAACTCACCCTTACAGGCTGTAAAATTCTTCTGGCTGATAGATCCCAGAGCCAACATAGAGATGCACCTGTGTAGAGGGGCAGTGGGAAAGTGGCCAGAAGGACACTGCCGTGGGAACTGGCCCTAACCAACTCACTCTCTGCATAGTACATAGGCAAGTTATCTAGCCTTTCTGGTGGCCAGCACTCTCACCTTTAAATGAAGAGCCCAGACAAGGCCTTCTCATCTCCAAGGCTCCTTCTAGCTCTAAAAGTCTATGATTCTACGTGATGTCTAGTCTTGAGTGCACAAAATTAAAGTGGCATGTGTGGCACAGCAGTGCCAAATTGTGACATGGGGCAGGGCTGGTTGGGCCTCAGGCAGCTTTCTTCAGGGGAACATTTACCTTGGTGACCTGTCTACTACCCGGTGTGGCTCTCAGTTTTGTAGGCTCAGAAACAGAATCTCAGGACAGCCAGGATAAGCCAGCTCTGGATCCAAGTTCATGTGAAGGTGCTAAAATGAGCAGGAAGGTTATTGTGAGCATTTACAATTAGAAACCAGTTGAGTGGATGCTTCCATCGGCTGTCCCCTGGCCCTGCAGGTGAGTACCAGAACTGCCTAGTTGTCTGAGGGTTGTGAGGTGGACACTCCCAACTTCTATTTCTGACTTGGTTTCCCTTAGGGGTCAAACAGCAAACAGTGAGTTCAAACACTCACATTATGATAATCTAAGGAAGGCTTATTGTAAAGGTACTGATATTGTTTGGCTGTGTCCCCACCCAAATCTCATATTGAATTATAACTTCCACAATTCCCATGTGTCATGGGAGGAACCCAGTGGAAGGTGATTGAATTATGGGGGCAGGTCTTTCCTGTGCTGTTCTCATGATAGTGAACGAGTCTCACAAGATCTGACGGCTTTAAAAATGGGAATTTGCCTGCACAAGCTCTCTTCTGTCTGCCACCATGTGAGACATGCCTTTCACCTTCTGCCATGACTGTGAGCCCTCCCATTTATGTAGAACTGTAAGTCCAATAAACCTCTTTCTTTTGTAAATTGCCTAGTCTTAGGTATCTCTTTATCAGCAACATGAAAATGGAATAATACAGTAAATTGGTACTGGTAGAGTGGGGTGTTGCTGAAAAGACCCGAAAATGTGGAAGTGACTTTGGAGCTGGGTAACAGGCATAGGGTGGAACAGTTTGGAGGGCTCAGAAGAAGATAGGAAAATGTGGGAAAGTTTGGAACTTCCTTGAGACTTGTTGAATGGCTTTGCTCAAAATGCTGATGGTGATATGGACAATAAAGTTCAGGCTGAGGTGGTCTCAGATGGAAATGAAGAACTTATTGGGAACTGGAGCAAAGGTGACTCTTGTTATGTTTTAGAAGAGAGACTGGTGGCAATTTGCCCCTGCCCTAGAGATTTGTGGAATTTTGAAGTTGAGAGAGATGATTTAGGGTATCGGGTGGAAGAAATTTCTAAGCAGCAAAGCATTAAAGAGGTGACTTGGGTGCTGTTAAAGGCATTCAGTTTTAAAAGGGAAGTGGATCATGAAAGTTTGGAAAATTTGCAGCCTGACAATGTGATAGAGAAGAAAATCCCATTTTCTGAAGAGAAATTCAAGCTAGCTAGATAAATTTGCTTAAGTAATGAGGAGCCAAATGTGAATCCCCAAGAAATGGGGAAAATGTCTCCAGGGCATGTCAGAGGTCTTCATGGCAGCCCCTCCCATCACAAGCCTGGAGGCCTAGGAGGAAAAAATGATTTTGTGGGCCAGGCTCAGGATCCCCATGCTGTGTGCAGTCTAGGGACTTGGTGCCCTGCTTCCTAGCTGCTATAGCTGTGACTAAAAGGGGCCAAGGTACAGCTCTGGTTGTGCCTTCAGAGGGTGCAAGGCCCAGGCCCTGGCAGCTTCCATGTGGTGTTGAGCCTGCAGGTACACCGAAGTCAAGAATTGAGGTATGGGAACTTCCACCTAGATTTCAGAGGATGTATGGAAACATCTGGATGTCCAGGCAGAAGTTTACTGCAGGGGCAGGGCTCTCATGGAGAACCTCTGATAGGACACTGTGGAAGGGACATGTGGGGTTGCAGATCCCACACAGAGTCCCTTCTGGGGCACAGCCTAGTGAAGCTATGAGAAAAGGGCCACCGTCCTCCAGACCCCAGAATGGTAGATCCACTGACAGCTTGCACCATGCACCTGGAAAATCTACAGACACTCAATGCCGGCCCATGAAAGCAGCCAGAAGGGAGGCTGTACCCTGCAGAGCCACAGGGGTGGAGCTGCCAAAGATCATGGGAACCCACCTATTGCATCAGCATGACCCAGATGCAAGACATGGAGTCAAAGAAGATAATTTTGGAGCTTTAAGATTTGACTGTCCTGTTGGATTTTGGACTTGCATGTGGCCTGTAGCCCCTTTGTTTTGGACAATTTCTCCCATTTGGAATGGTCTTATTTACCCAATTCCTGTACCCCCGTTGTATCTGGGAAGTTGCTAGCTTGCTTTTGATTTTACAGGTTTATAGGTGAAAGGGATTTGCCTTGTCTCAGATTAGACATTGGACCGTGGGCTTTTGAATTAATGCTGAAATAAGACTTTGGGGGACTGTTGGGATGGCATGATTGGTTTTGAAATATGAGGACATGAGATTTGGGAAGAGCCAGAGGTGGAATGACACGGTTGGCTGTGTCTCCACCCAAATCTCATCTTGAATGGTAACTCCCACAATTCCCACGTGTTGTGGGAGGAACCCAGTGAGAGGTGATGATTGAATTAGGGGGGCAGGTCTTTCCTGCTCTGTTCTCCTGATAGTGAATGAGTCTCACAAGATCTCATGGCTTTAAAAATGGGAATATGCCTGTACAAGCTCTCTTCTCTTGTCTGCTGCCATGTGAGACGTCCCTTTCACCTTCTGCCATGATTGTGAGGCCTCCCAGCCACGTGGAACTGTTAGTCCAATAAACCTCTTTCTTTTGTAAATTGCCCAGTCTCAGGTATGTCTTTATCAGCAGCATGGAAACGGACTAATACAGGTACCATTTACAGAGGTGTGTGGGCTAGGGAACCACAAAAGATAGCACAGAAACCTGGGGCTGGCAGCATCCCTAAGCACAAAGCAATGAGGGGTATAGAGTGGCTACCAGAACCCAAGTATAGAAGAAGAAACCTTAAGGGAGGCAGTGAATGACCTTTGGTGAAGGGTGCAGCCAGCTTGAGGTGCCCTTGTGGGGTGGTGGTGGTGGAGGGGGAGCCAGGGGAAGAAGTAAATGAACCCTACTCCCCTTCTTCCCTCTGATCGCCTTCTGGGCTTCCTGTTGGCAGAACTCCAGCAAAGCATGAGGCCAGGTCATCTTATCTGGGCCAGAACAGGCGGAGGAGGAAGGAGAGTGATGCCGGAGGGAAAAATGCAAGGTATCCAGCCAGGACCTCCCCAGCCTGCCATCTGATGGACACATTCTAATTTCCTAACAACTTCAGTCAGGCTGCTGCCAAGTCTCACTGGCCCGGGAATTCCATCCCTTCAAGGTGACTCTGTTCTGACACATTAAATGTTGATGGCTTAGTTTACTGCTCAGGGGCAAACTTATTTCCCTTATCTTAAATTCTGGAGTGAGGAGTTACTTTCCCTCCCATAAACTCTTGTGGCCCAAGTAAACAGGATGGAGAAAGAAAGCTAAACAAAGTGCATTTGAAAAAGCCTTGAGGACTTCAAGTACTGCATGCTCGGTGAGTCAACAGTGAAATTAAGTGAGGCTGTGAGCATGTTCAGATGGGAAAGGAAGGGGATAATACAGATAGAAAAGAAATCTATAAGTTAATAGAGCAAAGCATTATCCAGCTGCATAACATTAACAGAAGTATGTAAGCTAGAACAAGGGAGGTGATAATCTGTCTCTACACTCAACTGGTCACTTTGCACCCGAACCCCTGGATCTAGATGTGGCAGGTACACCTATTAAGGGGCAATATCTGCCTCACGGGGTCCGTCTCCCATGATTGGTCCTAGTTTTCCCCACTAAGTTCCTACAAACACACCTAATTTCTCCTGCACTTAACCACAATTGAAACAATTGGATATAGCTGATGTGCTTGCTGCCCTCTTTTCCCACAGTGTAAACATCTCTAGTCCTCTACCACTTTTCTCAGATACCATGGCTCCAGTAGCCCACACCAGTGGCCATATTTGCTCCACGTCTGAAATCTTAGCTTTCTCCACCTCTCCCTCCCTTCTCCTTCTCAAACACCTGTGCTTTGACTGCCTCAACCTAAGGACTCTCTGTTTTCTAGTGACTTCTGGCTTCAAATGAAGAAGGCAGAATCCCGCTGGGTGTGGTGGCTCACGCCTGTAATCCCAGCACTTTGGGAGGCTGAGGCGGGCAGATCACCTGAGATCAGGAGTTCCAGACCAGCCTGACCAACATAGAGAAACCCTGTCTCTACTAAAAACACAAAATCAGCCAGGCGTGGTGGCACATGCCTGTAATCCCAGCTACTCAGAAGCTGAGGCAGAATTGCTTGAACCCAGGAGGCAGAGGTTGCAGTGAGCTGAGATCATGCCATTGCACTCCAGCCTCGGCAATAAGAGCGAAACTCTGCCTCAAAACAAACAAACAAACAAACAAACAAAAAAACCCAGAATCCCATCCTTGACTTTCTGTCCACCTTCTGTTTCCCTTCATCTGTTCTGCAAAACTCTTAATTCTGGATCAGTGTGACTGCTGGACATCTTTATTCTTAAGCCCATTGTGCTGTTGGAGAAAATGCATCACTGTGGCCTGATAACGTGGCAAATCCATGTTCTCCATCCTCATCTGGGCCTTAAATGCTTCTTAACATTCTTTCTTTGTGTCCTTAGTCATGTGACTAAGTCCCTGGCTAATAGTCACATGACTGATAATCTTTGCCTACTTTAAGCTTTGACCTCTGTTTTTGGTCTCTTACTGGTCATCTTCCATTTTATTTGCTACTGATCCTACCCCCCTACTCGTGTTTTCTTTTTTGTTGAAATATAACTACAAACAGTAAAGTGCACAAATCTTAAGTGTCATCCGATGAATATTTACATACATCTGTACTCATGTAAATCACCACCCAAATCAAGATACCAAATGTTCTCATTACCCAGAAACTAGAAAGTTCCCTTGTACCCCTCATAGTCAATAACCTGTCCTTCCCAGGTAACCAGTATTCTGCCGTTTATCACCATAGATGAATTTTGCCTATTTTTGAATTTCACATAAATACAGTATATACTGTGAATGTTTTATATATATACAAATTTACAAATATACACTTACATATGTAAATTTCATGTCTAGCTTCTTTAGGTCAACATAATATCTGTGAGATTCACCTATGTCGTTGCAATTAGTTTGATCTTTGTCATTGCTGTATGGTATTCCATTGCATGAAATAAACCAGAATTTGTGATTTCATTCTTTGATTAAACAGACTTTTGGATGGTTTCCAATTTGGAGCTATCATGAGTAAATCTGCTATGAACATTCGGGTGCATGTCTTATTGGAATATGAACTCATTCCTCTTGTTATTCCCTACTTTGATGTGAAAATAAAAGGTCATCAGGTAAGAAGCCCCTCCCTTTCTCACTGTCTACTGAGTTATCTCCTTCTACCTCTTGTTCTTGCCTCCCTACTTGAAGGCTTAGTGAAGAGATAGCCTCTTATACCAAGACACTTTCCCAGCCCCTGCCTCCAGAGGCACTTAACCAACTGTCCTCCCACCTGTCCCTCCAATGCATTCTCTCTATGAGGCTTTTCCATTAACTCACCTCCATCTTAAATAAAAAACCAAACCAGACAATACATCACATTTCAGCTACAGATCACAGCTGTCGGCAGAGGCTGTCGGCATGCATGGGAATGGCCCCATAGCTTCAGATGACCTTGCAGGTGGGCTGAAGGGATGAGTGAGTGTCCATGGCGTGGGCTGTCCCTGTCGCTCCTTCCCTCCTTGAAATTCTTTCTTCCCACAGCCTCTGCGAACCAGTCACTCCAGGTTTCCAATTGCTCTGGTTGTTTCTTCTCTGCATACTTCCAGACTCCTCTCTTCAAACAACGTTCTTCCTAAAAGCCAAACTGGCCCCCACCCCAGGCCTTCTAGCCCACTTGCTCTGCTCTATCTTCCAAGGGACCTCACTTGTACTCAGAGCTTTGATTCCCGCTTCTTTGCTGGTGACTCCTATATCCATGTTTTAGTACAGATCTCTCAGTTGCAATCTAAGCCCTTACATCTTATCTGTCCATGTGCCATCTCTGTTTTTAGACATTTCACAGGCTTCTCAACATGTCCAAGGCTGAACTCAGCAACTGCCACTCCTGCGCCCAGCAAACCTGCTCTTCCTCCGTATTTCTTGTCTCTGGATGGTACCACCATCCCCTCACACTCCCAAGCCTGAAACTCAAAACTCATTTGTGGCAGATGCTGTTGATTGGCTAACCCAACCCTCATTCCTGACAAGGAACCACATCATGGGACCATGGGCCACAGTTTAGGCTGATGACTCTAAACAGAAGTTTGCTGTGGATTTCTGGGGAAGCTTTTGTTCCCCTGCTACAGGTGCTGCTCTTTCCTCTTCTTCCTGCTGGAAGGTAGACATGAAGGCAAGAGCAGTAGCAGCCGTCTTGTAACCATGAGGGAGGGACCAAGAAAATCACAGAGACTAAGGTGCTGACATTCTTGGACAGATATTTGCCTACTTCCTCTCTTCTTGTTGCATGAGCAAACTATATCTTATTTGTTTAAGCCATGATAGTCAGATTCTTAGATCCATGTACCCCATAGCAGATGCACTGCTTGGATTTCCCCTTGTAAGATAGAGACAATCATTTCTCCAGCTATTGAGAGTGATAAATGTTGGATGTCACCCAGTCCAAAATATTTCATAATTTCCACAATTTCTTCCAAGATTCCATAGCCTGGCTTAGCCTGCTCTTTTCCTGGTGTTTACTTATTTATCTGATTCATTCACTGGGCTGTAAGTTTCTGAACACGGCCATGTATTTTGTGATGTTGTTCCTCTGGTACTCGACACAGGAGCTAGGACATAGTCTACTTCTATGCTTCATGTTTCATGATCATTCACTCTCCAGGGTGCTGTCTTCTGAATATGTCCAGTCTGCTAATGACTTTTTCAAAGTATGACTTTCAGAACTGAGCGGAATGTGCCATCAGTGGTCTTGACAAGAATGGGACTATCATTTCCCTTTTCATAGACATTTACATCTGACTGTAGCCTACAGCAGTATTCTTTTTTCTCTAGCCACCATCCCCCACTCTTTACTTATACTGAATTTACTGGCCATTATAGCTTCTTTTTCATCCAAAGATGTTGCTAAGACACATTCCTCACATCCTATACCTGGACTTCTGCTTCCTGGATCGAGGCTAGGACTTTATATTTTTCCCTATCAAAAGTCACCATTCCCATCAGTCTTGACTGCTAATTTTAATTGGTACTAGAACTGAATACGACTTTTACATTCTTATTTAAATATTTGAATGTAATTACTATAATTTCTGCAAATTGTCTCAAAACCTTTATACAACAGGATGCAGAGGAAAATAAATAAATGAATGAATAAATAAAAAATACTGATGCGACTGACTATCTCTACTATCTCTATTGTAACAGTCTGTGGGAACATCACTGGAATCCTAGTAGATTATCCAGTCTTTTAATTGCTCTGCCAGCTTGAGGCAACCAGAAATTTGATAGGTGTGTGTCTTTTTTTTTTTTTTTTTGAGACAGGATCTCACTCTTCTACTCAGGCTGGAGTGCAGTGGCATGATCTCGGCTCACTGCAACCTCTGCCTCCCTGGTTCAAGAGAGATTCTTGTGCCTCAGCCTCCCGAGTAGCTGGGACTACAGGCGTGCATCACCACGCCCAGCTAATTTTGGTATTTTTAGTAGATATTGGTTTTCACCATGTTGGCCAGGCTGGTCTCCAACTCCTGACCTCAAGTGATCCGCCTGTCTCGGCCTCCCAAAGTGTTGGAATTACAGGCATGAGCCACCATGCCCAGCTAGGTGTTTGTCTTACATCGGTCTATCTGCTCCTTGCAAAAAAGTGTTGAACAGGACTGAAGAAAGAGCCTTAGAGGGGCGTCTGGAAGTGTATCACCTACTTCAGATTTGGAAAGTATCTTTCCTGCTTTGGAGCTGTAACTCAAGTTTCCTTCGCTCACCACCACCACCTGGTTCCAGCAGCGCTGACAGTAAGTGAGGGCAAGAGAGTGTCAGATGGGGGCCTAGAAAGGCCCTTATGCCAAATTCAAGTCATTTCTTTTTGGATTACTTGCTCTTTAACACGCTCAGGACTTCTTCTCTCCTCCACTAGTGCAGAATATGGAGACTGAGCTGGTTCTTGGGCACAGACAGGGGCTGATCTGGGCCCATGAAGATTGCAGTCACCCTGGTTTCACGGGCGCACTCTCTGCCAGGCATGTCCTCTTGGGTATGATGCAGGATGCCAGGGCACATTTTTTTATGACCATGTGCTTTCTCTTTCTTCTTGCATTAGAATTGTTTTCACCACATGTCAGCCTGCTTATTAAGAAACTCCCAGGTGCTTTTTACCTCGGCTCCACGCCTGCCCTCAAGCTCTGGCCGCTGCTGTTTTGTCGTCTACCCTGTGTGCGTGCCAAAATGTGTTGGTTGGGTCTTAGAAAACACGCGGGAGGAGGAGCCAAATGTCACAGCACGCAACCTACCCAATGTTACTGGGAGTGTGGGTGGCACCCGTTTAACCCCATCTCTTCTCTTTCCACCCCTCCCCCCGGGCAAACTGAGCTGTCCCTTGCCTGTGTTTACTCCTAATTTCAACGACCTCCTCGCTAACTCACTCCATATGTTAATTTCTCTGTCCTCCACTCCAGCGGTAAACCCCAGGGTTAACCCTCCGCTCCCCCTTCCAAATCCGGGACTGGACTTTCCCTCCTCTTTCCTCCCTTTCCTTGTCTGAGATCAGAGTTCTTAACCTTTTCTCTGCCGTGGACCCCTGCGTAGCGCTTCTCAAACTTTAACGTAAATAGGGAATTACCCCAGGATTCATTAAAATGCAGATGCTGATTCAGTAGGTCTAGGCGGGCCCGAGATTTGCATTTCTAACAAGCTCCCAGGTGATGCTGCTGGTCCATAGACCACATTTTGAGTAGCAAGGTCTCAAAGGCTTTCAAACTTTTGTGTGTGTGTGTGTGTGTGTGTGTGTTTGCGGGGCGGGGAGCGGGGGCGAGAAGCTGCCCGCACCGCCTCCCCCGTCTCCCCAAGCACCAGGGAAAATCTGTGGGCACATTTGATGCATAAACAGACTCTGGCGGGTGCAGGGCATCACAGGTGCGCGTCCTGCCGGCCCCAGCCCTGCCGCAATTCATCAGCTCCCAAAGAATGCTTCTTTATAATCAGGAAATAGGAACCGGCTCTCCCCGAGCAGTGAGCGCAGTCTGCACTCCTCCCACCTTTCCGGGCCGCTGCGCAAGGGGCGGACTTCAGGCGGGGCGGCTTCATAAACCAGAAAAAAAGAGACGAAACAATTAAACCTAGCGAGCCGGGATTGCTCCAAGGAACAGGATTTCAAGGCAGAGGAGTCTGGCTGGTTTCCAGGCAGTGGGATCAGCCAAAGGGCGCGGGCCGCCCTGCCTCAGCGTGACAGGTGCGCCCCGGGCAGGCCCTGGCCTCCAGGCTTGCCCTCTGCCCATTGCCCCCGGAGTTAGTGAAGAATGACTCAGGTTGGTAGGATAATCGACCCCTGCTAGCCCCGTGCAGTAGGAAAACGCGGAGAAAAGCCACACTCCTTGTAGTCCAGCCGTGGAGCTGTGCTTGCTTTAGAATCACACCTTCCAGAGATGTTCTAGAATCTGGCTTTTCCAACTGCATATCTTTTTCTTCCTCTCTTCCTCACTTACTTCCTCCCTTCCCCTGCCATTCATCCTCCCTCCCTCTCTCCCTTCTTTCCTTCCTTCCTTCCTTCCTTCCTTCCTTCCTTCCTTCCTTCCTTCCTTCCTTCCTTCCTTCTTCCTTCCTCTGTGAGGTCCTTACCTTTTACCTAGTTACTTTGCTCATTGAATCTAGAGCTGGACACTGGATATTTACAAAGTCAAACAAATAAATGCTATTACCTCCCAATTTCCAGTTTAATACAGACACTAACCACAGCACGAAATTTGTAAATTATTTTAAAAAGAAAAAAAAATTGTCTTACTCCAGCTGTGGTCCCTGGACCAAGTGCATCAGCATCACCTGGGAGATTCTCTGGCCCCAGTTTAGACACTCTGGGGAGTGGGACGTGGGACCCCAACACTCTGGGTTTTTTTTTTTTTTTGACAGAGTATCACTCTGTCGCCCAGGCTGGAGTGCAGTGGCACGATCTCAGCTCACTGCAACCTCTGCCTCCCGGGTTCAAGTGATTCTCCTGCCTCAGCCTCCCAAGTAGCTGGGATTACAGGCACGCCACCATGCCCAACTAATTTTTGTATTTTTAGTAGAGGGGGGGTTTTGCCATGTTGGCTAGGGTGGTCTCCAACTCCTGACCTCAGGTGACCCACCCACCTCGGCCTCCCGAAGTGCTGGGATTACAGGTGTGAGCCACCTGGCCTGGCTGCCACTCTGTTTTAACAAGCCCTCCGGGCTGAAGTTTGAGAAGCAGCTCTTTAGAGAAATGCAGGCCCATAATCAAGGTCTGTGTCATGTACAAGAAAGAGAGTTGGAGAGCAACTCACATGCTCTGGCTCCTGGGATGGGGAAGGGTGGACACTGGTCTAGGAGAGGCAATAAAGTTCTGAGCACACATGTCTCAGATAAGCCCAGGCCTCTGCAAGTGAATAGAGGCTGCGTTGGAGAGGTTCTAGTGCTCCATTGTGTAACCCACCCGCCCACACTAACTGCCAGGAAACAGGATTGTCTACTTTGTGCTAATAAGCTGCCTTGGTTCTTCTACCATGCCGAACATGATAAGAGCATGGAGGGATGAAATATCTGGAGTAGTTAAGTAATCAAGGCAGGAATAATTAGGTAGACTAAACCCCAACAGAAATAATCCATCTTTTGGAAAGAAATGACATTTTGAAAAATTTAGAAATCTTCATCAAGCTATTATGCTGCTGAAATATATAAGCACTTTGCATTATGTTTTCTTTCCTGCAATACGCAACACATACGAGGGTAATTAAGGGATTTCACTCTGTCCTGAGCACTTCATCTCAATGATGGTGGCGCTGGACACTGGGGACTAATATAAATAATTCATCAATTATCTTTCCTAAATAAATTATCTATTGGTTTAAAGAGCATATTATTTTGTATCCAGGTATTTTAGAGAGTTTTGCTAAATGTTGCAAGCTTTTAGGATGTTTTATTGTTGCATAAACAGGGGAAGCAAAACGGGTACCATTTCAAAAGTTGTCATGGACCCAGAGGGTTTCTTCTCTTTCCTCTCTTGCTACTTCATCAGTTGATACTTGTGATTAACCTGCTCCATGAAATATGGGAGATCTTACTCTGGAATGCAGGAGAAGATTTTAGCAGATTATATCCCCCTGTGAAAAATGGCCTTTGTCATCAGTGACTTGGAGAGGACGCTGTGGTGTGCTCAGATATATGGATTAGCAAGGAGCACCATGGTGCGAGATAAGATGGTACTGGGCTGGGCTTGGGGAATCCAGGGGTGTGCCCTTGAAAAAAGCATGTAAGGACGGTGAGCCTCGGTTTTCTCATCTGTTCAGCGAGTAGGGGATGAAGGGGTCTGCTCAAAGTCATCACAGTGCCTTTCACCCTTGATTCTACAAGGACAAATTTCAGGCATCCAAAAATCTCTCCAACATGGCCAGGAAAAATTGCAGGAACACGGTGGAGTGCTTCTACAGGGATGGCTGTTATGGGGATGTTAGGAGTGGGCATTTTTGTGTCTATTGTGACACCTCCTCCACATCATCTTTTAAAAGTTCCACTGTGGCTTTTCTTGGCCTAGGCCTCGCTCTTCCTGCCACGAGTTTGAAATTGCTGAATGAAGATCCACCTGGCTTTAGGAAGCTGCAGTGCTGTGTAGCACATTTATTCCCAGTCAACGCTTTGAGCAACTGGAGCACAGAGTTTAAATGACTTCCCCTAAGCTGCTGTAGGAATGTGGAGCGGAACAAGCAAGGGGACCATGGACCTGGATTCTCCACTTTGGGAGGCCACCTGCTGACTCCAGTCTCCCGTTCCCCTTCCCTTCCACCTGCCCGCCCCACACTGCACCCTGGCCCCCCCCACCATCACCCCCCCGCCACCTGCAGCTCTAGTGGGTAACAGGAGGTCAGAGATTCTCCTTCCCAGGTGCCTTTTCATGGCTGGTCTCTTCCTGGTGACAGGGAAGAGGCATCTTGCTAAATCCCACACCATCCGTCCACAAGTCTGGTAATTTTCACAAGAGATCTAGTGGTCTCAGCCCACTTTTCAGCAAGATTTAATAGCACAAGACTGTTGTGAGGCCTCAAACTACTGGGAAGAGAAGTGTTTGCAAATCTGTGGTTTGGAGAAAGCTGCACTCAAAACAACAATTCAGATCTTAATTTACAGCCCGCAAATTTTCAGGGAAGAGGATTTCTGGTAAGATAGCAATTATTGGGGCTTTATCCCAAAGCCTAGTTTGTTTCCTGCCTTTTAACTCTTTTGCTGCTGTCTCTTCAAGCCACTGCCTTGGCTGGCAAAAACAATGCACAAATGATTGAGGTTATTCATTAATTCAACAAACATCTACAAAACAAAGTCCATGTATTGGCATTGTTCTAGGTGTAGGTGCTGGGAATGACGAATGAGTAAGATTTGGGTCCCTGACCTTGAGGAATGGTGAGCGTATTGGGGAGAGATGGCCATTATCAACACAGGTGCATGCTATTTAGCATGACAGGGACAACAAAAGAAGTAGGGAGGGGGACCGTTGGCTGCAAACTTGTAGTTTAAAGACCAAATTCCAGCCCCAAGACTCGCTTTCCTTGGCCTGCAGAGCATTAAAAAAATGTATCCAATATTTAAACATTGAAAGAGCTGACAAAATAAGTCATGATTTCTGGCTTCTCTTGAAACATTTGAAGAGTAGGCAATTCTGGGCCTGTGTTTGGAGACAACAGTAGCACAACTGATGCCGAGTAGCAGCTGCCCCCTTTTGATGGGACTTGCAATCTCCAGCTGGACGCAGTGCCTAGGACACCCAGGACGTGCCTGTGTACCCTTTCTCACTAGTTGTAGGCATTTGAGTGTGCAACCCTTGGCTTTGAGAACAGTGGAAAGGCAGAGATGGGATCAGCTACTTCACTGGCTGGGTGAATTGGATGTCTTTGTGTTGCTGTCATGGCAAGCGAAACCGACATGGCCACAGGCTCCTCTGTGATCTGGCCTCCTTTTTTCTGACTGTATTTCCAGTAGCAGCTCCTGGCCACCCTAAGCTTCTGCCTCATACAACGACTTGCACTTATGGGAATGGGCCCTGCTGTTTTATGCCTCTGGGCTGTGCAGTCCACTCTGGTAACTGTTAGCCAAATGTGCATAGTTTGGTTTAAATTAAAATGAATACAGATTAACTAAAATTAAAAATTGCACTTCTCAGATACACTGGCCACATTTTAAGTGCTTAATAGTACCATTTTGGGTGGTGAAGATATAGAACATTTTCATCACCGTAGAAAGTTCTAGTGGACAGCGCTGCTCTGTGGTTTTGCTTAAACTGATGCTCTCCTTTGGGTGAAGTCTAACACCTGGACTTTGAGCAACTGTCCTTTTAAGAGACTGTTTAAGCATCCCCTTTACTTGAAGCCTTTGGAGACATTTCCTTCTGGGCGAACTTGTCTGCATCCACCTCTCTGTCCCTGATATTTTTCTTTCACACAACCACACAGTACAAAGAACACCTAGATTTTATATCTGCGAGCTTCTTGTGGGTGGGAACTGTGTCACTCATGGCTTGTTTGTACCAGAACTTAGCCCAGAGGTAGTTCTGTTGGCACATGATAGATGCTCAGTAAATGTTTGGGGCAGGGTTGCTGGGGCTCGGGCTCAGACTCAGCGGCCCCCAAAGGAACACATGATGTCCCAGACCTGTCAGTGAAGCAAGGATGCCAGAGAACTCTTTTTACAAGCTCAGCCTCGGGTAGCACGCACATCACAGCAATTTCCAGCTCGAGCGAGCTGTTACTGCAAACCTCTAAGAAGTCAGTGTCTTGCAACATTGAGCAATGAGCAGCCAGCCTTGTGGGGATGAACTCGGAGTCCTTGTTTATCAACTCATCTTTTTTCTTTCCCCTTCCCTTCTCTGTTTCCTAGTCTGTCTCATGGGCTCATTCCTGCCAACCCATTGACCCTCACTCCCCAGCAAACACGGGTAATTTATATAACCTGTGTTTACACCTCAAGGTATCTGGGCTTTTCAGGTCAAAGAATTATGACAGATAGAACAGAATAGAAATATCCATTAAAATAAGAATTCATAATTAAAAATAGGAATTCATAATTAAAAATGATGGGAAGTGGTAGGATGTGCCCTGTAACACTGCTTCATGGGAGCAGGGGTTGAGTTATTTTCTTTGTGGGAAGGAATTCCAGTGTTGGGTTCCAGAACTGTCTCGGAGAAGGGTGACAGTGATGGTGGCTGTGATATAAAGCCAGAGAAAGCTCGAAAGGGGTGTGTGTGTGTGTGCTTGTGTGTGTGTGTGTGTGTGTGTGTGTTGGGGTGGGGTAGGGGTGAGCTCTGTATGCTTGAGCAGACTTCGGAGCTTTTCATCTTGAAACTGCAATTTTCTCAAATTTGGCTAGAGATAAAAAGTAATAGACATTTCTGTTAAAATGCAATATATGTTGTCTTTGGGTTCCCTGGAAATAGACTTTGAGATGGAGATATGTATGCTGAAGGATCTTTTTTATTAAACAGCTTTATTGAAATATGATTTACATACTACAGAATTTATCTGTTTTAACATACGGTTCAAAGATTTTTAGTAAATTTACTGAGTCATGCGACCATCACTACAATCCAACTTTAGAACATTTCCATTGCTCCAAGAAGATCCCTCATGCCCATTAGCAGTCACTACCCATTTTCAACCCCAGCTCTACGCAAACATTAATCGACTTTCTGTCTCTACACACTTGCCTTTTCTGGGTGTTTCATGTAAATGGAATTATACTGTATGTGATCTTTGTGTCTGGATTCGTTTACTAGGCATAATGTCGTAGCATGTATTATTAGTACTTCATGCCTTTTTATAGCTGAATAATATTCCATTCTGTGAATATACCACATTTTGTTTATCTATTCATCTGTTGATGGACGTTTGGATAGTTTCCACCTTTTGGCTATTGTGAATAGTACTGCTGAGAACATTCAAGTACAAGTCTTTGGGTAGATGTATGTTTTCATTCCTCATGGGTATATACTTAGCTGTGGAATTGTTGGATCATATGATAAATATTTATGTTTAGCTTTTGAAGAAACTGCCAGATTGTTTTCCAAAGTAAGTGTACCGTTTTACATTCCCATCAGCAATTCCAGTTCCTCCATATCCTCACTAATGCTTGTTACTGTCTGTCTTTTTGATTCTAGCCATCCTACTGGGTGTGAAGTGGTATCTCATTGTGGTTTTAATTTACATTTCCCTGGTGACTAAATGATGTTGAGCATCTTCCCATGTACTTATTGGCCATTTGCGTATATTCTTTGATGAAATAGCTATTCAAAGTTTGTGCCCATCTTTAAAAATTGGGTTGTCTCCTCATTATTGAATTGTAAGCGTTTAAATGTATATATTTCTAGATACAAGACTTCTATCAGATACATGATTTGCAAGTATTTTCTCCCAGTTTGTGGCTTGTCTTTTCACTTTCTTAGTGATGTCTTTTGAAGTGCAAAAGTTTTAAAATTTGATATAATCCAATTTATCAGTTTCTCATTTTATGGATTGTACCTTTGGTGTCATAACTAAGAACTTTACCTAATCCAAGGTCACAAAGATTTTATCATGTTTTCTTCTAAAAGTTTTATAATTTTGCCCTTAAATTTAGGTCTATGGTTCATTTTGAGCTAATTTTTGTGTATAGGGAAGGATAAGGATCTAAATCATGATTTTGCGTATGGCTATCCAATAATCCCAGCATCATCTATTGAAAAAAGTATCCTTTCTCATTGAAAAACATTGGCACCTTTGTTGAAAATTAATTGATCATAAGTGTAAGAGTCTCTTTCTGGACTCTGAATTTTATTCCATTGATCTAAATGTCCACCCTTATACTAGCACCACACTGATTTGATTACTGTAGCTTTGTAGTATGCTTTAAATCAGGAAGTATTGGTCCTCCAACTTTGTTCCTTTTTTCAAAATTATTTTGGTTATTCTGGTTCTGTTACATCTTCACAGAATATTAGGATCAGCTTGTCAATTTCTGCATGTGGGAGGTTTATTTGTAGTATCTCAGGGGACAGGAAGGCAGGCTGGGGGGCTAACCCATAAAGCAGTCGCAATTGAGGCCACAGGAGACATGGGGAACTCTGGAGTTAGGATGGCTCTTCAGGCTCTTCAGACCAAACTGAGGTGAGGTGTCAGGCATTTGTATCCCTGTATCAGCAAGGGATGGCTGGGGGCCATCTCCTGGGAGGGGAACATAAATGTGGGCAGGACAGTTTCTTGTGATCAAGGGCAATAGTGAAGGACTCAGCTGTGAGTGGTCAGCAGCTGATATTCTAGCCACTGGTGCATAGATCCATTGGCTCCAACATGGGACTCTGTCTCCTTGTGTTTTTGAGATCCACTTGCTTCTCAGGTGAGTTTGCCCCAATTGGGAAGACCTTCTCCAGAATTCTAAATGGTCTCATTTCCCGAGAAACTTACAAAAGCAGGGTTGTGTGGCCATAACTGATATTCACCATCCCTCTACCTCTATTGTCCATTCTATATTCCCCTTACACTCAGCTAGTACCTCTGCTGGTCTAGGCAGCTTTCCTGGTGGGGAGAACCAGACTGTCATTGCATATGGGTCTGAGCCTCTGCAGAGTATCTGCCCTTCTATGGCTATGGCTGCCATATTCATCTATTTACCATTAAAACTGGACATGGGAGCACCAAGATGAGATTGTAGCAGAGGGGACTTAGGCACTGGATTGATCAACTTTTAATCAGCCCCAAGATTCTAAGACATGATGATACTGATCCTTCTGCATGTCTGGGCCCTCTATGGTCATGCTGTCACTGAACCTTGTTGAACCAGTGACAGGGATACACTGAACCTTGCTGATCTCTCCAGCCAAGTTCTGTTCTCCCTGGTGAGACAGACTTGAGATAGGCTGTCTGGAGGTCTGGGGAACTGCAGACAACCATCCGCAACAGGAGCTGAGAATTCAGAACAATCTTCACCAGACCTCAAAGGCCGGCCCTCTGTGGTCACTCAAGTTGAAATCAAATTAAGTTAACAACCACAACCAAAACCTTATTTTATTTTTTAATTTTCAAATCAATCAGCTGGGTTTTAGTGGTTGTATGGTACAGGCAAAGTTCTATCCTAGGCCTTAGGTGAAAAAGAAAGAACTCCAAGACATAGTCTTCAGTCTTGAGGGTTATAGTTTAGAATTAGCGGTTGGCAAATTATGATCCACAACACAAATCTGACCAATAGCAGTGACACAGACCATATGGCCCATGAAGCTGAAAATATTTACAATCTGGTCCTCTACAGAATAAGTTCACCAACTTCTGGTTTAGGAGACTAGGTGTGCAATTACAGTAGTCAGACACTAACTGCTGTAACAAACAAATCAAAAATCTCAGTGGCTTAACACAATAAAGGATTCCTTCTTATTCATATCACATGAAAAGCAGGCTGGGGCTCTGCTCCATGCAGTCCTTCAGGGGCCCATTGTAGCAGAGGCTACTACACCCTTTCTCTGTTCTCCTTTATCAGGCCGGGACATCCCTCCTGCAGCTGCTGGAAATGCTAATTGCTCACAGCTGCATCATGATCTAGCTATTTGCCCTGAGTTGACAGCCACTCCACCCAGAGATGCCTGAGAAGACAGGTGGCCCTGGGGGCAGCCCATAGGCAATGGTGCAGGGGTACAAATGCCTGGCTCTTCTGCCTCAAGTGGATGCAACTCCTTGGAGCCACTCAAGCATCAGAGCTCCCTGTGTTATCAGATGCTGCACTTCATTTCAAACTACCTGTTTGCTTAGATTCTCCCCTTGACTCATCCTGCTTCTCTCAGTCCTTGCAGCTTCTGCTAAGAACATTCTGTCATGAAATCCCTTGGGTGGAAACTCCTTCTTAAGCTCTGCTTTTAGGGGGCTTGACTGAGCACATCAGTCTCCTGTGGTGTTGTGCCTCTGCCATCTTCACTATATGCCTTCAAGGCCAACCGGGCACATCATCCAACTAGCGGCAGAAGGAGAGAGAGAGAGAGAGAGAGAGAAAGAGAGAGAGAGAGAGAGAGAGGAGGGGAGGGCAGGAGAGGAGAGGAGGGAAGAGGAGAGAAGAGACGAGAGATAGAGAGAACGGAGAAGACACCCTGCCTCTTGACTCCTTAATCCCTTTTGCTCACAGTTGATTGGTGAAAGCTGGTCTCTCATCAAGATAAAAATCAGCTTCAAAACTAGTTTGTGCGCCCAGGAAGAGGAAACAGTTTTGGTGAGCATCTGCCAGTCTCTGCCCCAAGGCATCTGTCTGAAACAATTCCAGAGTAAAATCTCACATCAAAATGACCCTGCAAGAGCAAGTCTCAAGGCAGGACATGATTTCTTTCTCAATGACTGGAAGAGCCATTGAGGGTCCCATTTCCTCCAGGCATTCCTTTCCATGTTGATCGTCCTAACTCTTCTTTCAGGGCAGTGACCATCATAGAATCATCTTCCCAGGACCTAGTCAATAGAGGGAACTGAATAAATGTTTGGTTAATAAAACCACTGATCATCAGGGCAGTCCAGGGTAGGGAATGGAATTTGCAGTGACCTTGGAATGGCAGAGCAGATTTGTAGACGTGTGGAAGGTGGGTACGTGTCATCCCAAGCAGGGGGAATAATGGCAGGGGAGTGACCTGGTTTTCAAACATTGGCTCCTGAAGTTAGAAGAGCCTTCAGGGAATAAATCCGCTCTTTTATGTCCCACATGTTCTTTCCCTGATGGGCCGCAGCCATATCTCCAAGGCCTCCAATAAACAGCTCCCTCTGCTCTCACCAACACAGCTGCCTTGTCTGTTAGCAACCGTATGTTCTGATAGAATTAAAGTTTATCTCCCTCCCTGTCTCCCTCCTAAGGTTGTCTTGGTGGCCTCTCTCTCCGGTGCTGTGCTCCACATTCTTAGTCTGTTTTGGTCTCCTTGCCTGCTCATTAGTTTCTGAGTCTGGCTGTTTCTTGGCTTGATAATCAGTGGCCCCCTTGGCTGGGGCCCTGCCTGGCTCTCATTAGCAGTTGCAGTCCTTGTGGAGATCACAGGGAACCTCCAAAGAAGTCATATTTGTAAGTATCTGCTGGAAAGATAACAATGGCACCTTACAGAAGTGAACAGAACACAGTAATTAAAAACACTGCCTGGTCACCAATGATGGCTTGCCCTCCGTGAAACACATTAAGACAAGATTCAAAGGAGATTAGGATTTGTGTTGACAGCCAGAGGGATAGCAAGGAGGTATGTGGGTTCTTAATGCAAACCAGGCACTTTGGGGTTAAATCTGGCATTATCTCCTTCAGGATCTTGTATTTAATTTTATTAAAACCTCTGCAAACATCATCTTATTTGTCAGAGACAACTCTCCAAACCGTTCCTGATGTCCGGCACTATAATTTGCATGCTGGGGACCAGCCCGCATTTGCCTAACTCTGGCAAAATGTTTCGAATGCCATTTTTGAAATTCCTGGTGAAAGAGTGCCTGCTGCCCTGGAGATGTATCTTCTGGATATTCTTAGAAACAGAACAATAAACAAGGACACTTGGAAGAAAAGGGGCGGCTTTCTCCGATTGCCAAGTGAAATACAACTTTGTTATTGAACTCTCCTGCTCTGCTTTTGGAAAAGCTGGGATTACATGTTCTTTTCTCCAGTGTATTTAAAAAAAAGGAAGACATTGGCTTCAAATTAATCTGCAGAACTTTGAACTAAAATGAGGGTTCTTTCTCAAATACCACACCAGAAAACAACACAGCAGATTGCCAAGAGCCCCAGCAGGGGAAACCAGAAGGAACATGATGATGGTGTGGAGGAGCTTTACATGGGGATGCTTTCCCATTTCTCGAGTCTGGGTCCCCCAACTGGCCCCCATCTGGCTAGCCAGAGATGGCTCATTTTCCATGATGCCTTGTGGGACCATACGTGGCGTCTCACTGTCAATATACTGCTTGGAGTGCCCGAAGAAGATTCAGACGCGAGTGCCCTCACTTGGTCTCATCCATACGCTGACCTCTGAGCTACAGGTCATGGCTAAGGACTAAGCTAAAGGCCCAACTTGGTGTAGTTTTGAACCAAGCCATCTGCCTGAAGGGGGTTTTGAGGAGAGAATGAGGGAGAAAAAAGGCTCTGTCAAGTTGCATGCTTGTGGGTTATAATGCACTTCTTACTGTTCCCACCCAGGATGAGATCTGATGGTGCAAGGCTTGTTCTGGGGCCATTTGATTGAGGATTATCCTATGGAACAACCTACAGGTAGTACTTGCTTGCCTTAAAAACCTGGGAAAATCACCATCCACCCATCTCACTTCCCCACTCTACAAAAGTAACACATCAATCAGTGAGCCTCTGTCTTTTGTTGGTTGAGGCAGTGGGCTGTGGGACTCTGGATGGCTGGTGCCAGCCTTCAAGGGCTACTTGCAGCCCTGCTGTTGGACATCTCCCTCTGGCCTTGTTCAGCTCTTTGTGAATCCCCTGCCAGCCTTTTATTTCTCCCCAACGATGCCTGTGCTCGTCAGCCTCCTCCAATGGAGTAAATATATGAGAAGACAGGAATCAGCGGGGGTTTAGAAGGCTGGGAGAATGGAGGGGTGAGCCAACTAGCCACATAGAGAAGGCAGCTTCAGATCACATGCCTTCATTTCTTTCCTTCCAGTCTCCCTCCTCCCTGCCAGTGGCAGGGTGGCAACATTCTTAATGATAATTTTTAAAAAGTGCCAGGCCTCTGCTCATTTGCAAATCATCATGTCTAATTTGCATAACAGATCCGGGAGGCCCTAACTCCGCATATGGAAAATGGAATACAGTATAAATAAGATAAATGGATTAGGTCAGCTGACTGCATCTGTAGCCACGGCCGACCCACAGGCCCAGCGCACACGAACTACAGAGGAGGTTTGTCAATCAGGCAATTTATTCCGATCCTGGAAGTAGAGAAGCAGGATGTGCACGCACGCTCCCACACAGGCTCACCGGCAATCCCTGCTGGGAAATAGGCCATCAGGCAGTCCCTGTGCTGGGCTGCTGTGGCCTCTAAGCCCCCAGTAGAGGGGAGGGGAAGCTTCTGGAGACCACCTGCATTCAAGGCCTCCCTGTCAGAGAAAAGGTTTTGCCTGCAGACTGTGGGGGGTCAATCAAAAGCCAGTCTCCTTGAACTTGCTGACTCAGTGACCAGCAGCTGAAAGGTTGGAGTGAACAGTTGCCAGCAGGCGGGGGGGCTGGGGGCCTTTCAGGCCTCCCCATCTGTCCTTGTCCTTGGAGGCCCGACCATCCCTGGGCAGTCATCTAGGGCGTCCAGGGCTGAGCAGCAGTATCTGGGGACACAGGAAGTCTCAGATCATGCTCAGTCGGGGAGACAATTATGCTGGCAGCTGGCCACTCGCTCCTGTCCACCTCTCAGCCCCCTCATCGCCCTGCCACATGAGTCTCCATGGCTGACCCCCACCCTTTCAGGACATGGGTCATCCATCATGGCAGTGCCATCCAGGGCAGTAGCAGGTGGCTTGTCATTTTTATCAGTGCGGCTCAGGAAGCGAGGCACAGGCAAGGGGGCTGTTTCAGTGGATAAATGTGATATGACACAGGCACCTTTTGCAATTAGTTAATGGGTTGGCTATGTGGGGTAGGCTTCTTTGGCCTTCTGTCTAGGGATTAATGACCTAAGATGACAGATGGGAACCTAAAATCACTCAGGAAAAGAAAACAAGCCTGGGGTTGGGGTGGGAGGAGGGGTGAAAAGAGTGGCCCAACTCCTGAGGGGCTGGGGCAGTGGTGGGGGGAGAAAAAAATGGCATTTGGACAGTGAGGAGGGAGGGGGTTTGATCAAGGAAGCATCCCAGAGATGGCTTTATGAACTGGGGATTTTACAAGGAGTTGTAGACAGGTATGTTTGTGTGTATGGTGTGTATGTGATGTGTGTATGTGGTATGTGTGTGTATGGCATGTATGTGTGGTGCATATGTGGTGTGTGTAGCATGTGGAGGTATGCATGTTATGCATGTTCAGTTCTGGGTCTGGACACACAGAGGTTGGGCAGGCTCTGGCTCAGGGCTGAACTCACCAAGCCTCTCCACCAGCCTCTCTGTTTGCTCAGGGTCCCTTTTTGTCCCCATGCCTACCTGTGGTTTCTGGGACTCCCAGGCTTCTGGGGCTCAGCCTGCTGCCCTCTCTCCATGGTGGGGCACCCTCCTTCCCCTGCCCAGGTCAGGCTGCAGATGGGCCACAGTCTCTCCTCTTCCTCTTTCTCTCTCTTAGAAGGTTTACCACAGAAACTTCTGGTGTCAGGGTTTCAAGGCTGATCACTGTCAGGGCAAAGATTGATGGTAGGCAATTATTGTGTGATGGGGTATTCATGATCGGGGAAAAGATTGGGGTGGTGGTGCAGAAATAACACAAGTGGGCGCTTGGGAAACTGGCAAGTATCTCTCAAGATTCTAGCAGCAACTGGGCACTTTTGAGGCCAGGATGACACCGGATGCCCTTGAGGGAGGTATTTAAAATGTGACCTCTCCTGTGTTGTGGTGAACGATACCAGTTGCCCAGATCATGCCATCTTGTTCCAGGACAAAGGAGCCAGAATAACCTCTTGGCTATGCAGAATAGGGGATTAGATCATAACAGGGTCCCTGTGACTTGCAGGTACTGCTCTTCTCTGAGAGGGTTGGTTTGCTGAGCCTGGACCAGCAGGACAGGCAGGTGGGTGGATCTGGAGATCTCCTAGATAGAATGGGGCCAATCTTAAACACTTGCATCCTGAGATGCACACTAGTGGAAACCAGAGAGACCCAACCTGGGCTTTATGATGTTGGCAGTAGTGGTGGGAATTTTCTGAGTAGGTCACCTGAGGCCTCGAAGCTGTATAGAGGGCTAGCTCAGAATTCCCTCTGTGAATTCTAGACTCCCCACAGCTGGGCTGCAGTGTGAAACTAACATGGCAGAGCCACACCTTGCAGGCCATACATACATTCTGACTTGGTAGGGGCTGATCAGGCTTCATCTCCTCCCCCCCTGGAATCATGAGAAGACTGATCCCTTTTTGGACTGAGTAAGCACCCCATTTTATGGTGATAGTTGTAAAAATCCCCATGGGGAAGATATTTTCTCCCAACCTCCATTTCAGTCAGGGTGCTTTAGGTTGTCCGTGGTGGAAAACCCCAATTCCAACTAGTTGATGCAGAACGGGCAATTTTTGTTTCATAAGACTGGGATGGCTTAGAGTCCAGGTATGACTGGATCCTGGGGCACACACAGTATTGGCAGCTCTTTTTCTTTCTCTTTCACTTTGCATTTTCCTTCTCTCTGCATTGCCTTCATTCTCTGCTGCTGCACATAGCTCTCTCCAAGCAGCACAAGAAGTTGCTGCCATCGTAGCCTCCCAGTTTAGCAAATTTTTGGAAACAGCTTCTCTTTCTAGTGATATAGTATTTGCTGATTTCCCCACTACACAGATATTCCCACCATGGTCAGTTTCAGGCTACCCAAGAGCTGCACACATTTGGCTTTCATAATCCAGTGAAAGGGGGAGCTCTGGCGCCCTGCTGCTCCTGTCTGCACTCCCATTCTAGGAAATCAGTCTGATTGTCCCTCCCTGGCACTCAGGCCTATCCCTGGACCAAGCCCTGTGTCCAGGAGAATGAATTAAGCTGATTGGCCAGGACTTGACTCCTTGTTGCCCCGTGGCTGGCGTTGGGGAAGGGGTATAGGATGATGGTAGCAAGAACCAGACTAGAACTGCATGACAGTGGGTGGGCGACCCCAAGACAAGGGGTCCAAACATGGGCTCACAGGAGACCTTTTCTGCTACTGACACACCCTGGGGATTCTCATCCATTACTCTAGAGGCTGCTTAGTGAAGCTGGAGGAGAGGGGCTGCTGTTGGAATGGCGTCCTTAAAGCACGAAGCCGAAGAAAGGGATGGGTCAGATGAGGAGCCAGGGCGAGGACAACAAGAGGAAGAGGAAAGCAGCTTGCTGGTGGGTCTCAGCCCCTGAGGAGACTGAGGATGGGGCACAGTTGCCCCAAGGGTGGCAGGGGCCCAGCAGCATTCTGTATTCATTTCCTCTCACACAAAGATGTCAGGAGAAGCCACCACGTGGCAGGGCTGCCTACAGACAGGCAATGTCATGTGACCAGGAATCGTGACCTCTTGGCCTGAGCACCGGATGTTACAGGGCCCCAAGGAGTGGTTGACTCATCTTCCCCTAGGAAATGGGCCAGGCATCCAGGTACAGCTAATCGGACTGTGTGTTTGTGCCTGTGTGTGTGCCTGTGTGCACACGCATGTGGTGTCAACAGTGGAGAAACCAGGCAGGCAGGCCCTGGAGCCTTAACAGGGATCAGGCAGAAGATGAGGCCTGGAGAAGAGGAAGGACAGGGTGAGTGTAGGGTTGGTGGGCCTGTGGCTGTCAGGTGATGGGGGCTACTGATGGCTGGCCATGGAGAGTTCTGAGTTGCCTGTGTTCTGGAAGAAGGGAAGTTGCTTTCCAGGAACCTTGTTTTACAAAGCAGTGGTTCTCAAAATATGGTCCCTAGCTGGGCGTGGTGGCATGTGACTGTAGTCCCAGCTACTCAGGAGGCTGAGGCAGGAGGATTGCTTGAGGTCAGGAGTTTGAGGCCAGCCTGGGCGATATAGCAAGACCTAATCTCTGAAAAAAAAGAAAAAATTAAAAAAAAAGATCCCCAGACTAGCAGCATCAACATCACCTGAGGGCTTGTCAGAAATGCAGATTCTCAGACCCCATATGGAATCAGCCACTCTGGGGATGGAGCCCAGGCATCTGCATTTAACAAGCCCTGCAGGGGGTTCTGGGGCACGTTGAAGTGTAAGAACCACTGTTGTAAAGAACAACTGATGTCCAGAGTGTTTTCAGAGCAAACACCATGGTACACATGTGTGCTGGTTGTCCTCTGCCCTCCAAGATCCAGTCTCAACTCTTTTCCCCCATGTTCTATGTCCCAGAGGCTGAGCTCTGTGGACTGCCTCACTAGGCTCCCTTGCCAGCTAAGCTTTCTTCCTTTCTTTTTTTTTTTCTTTTTTGAGACAGTGTGTTGCTCTGTCTCCCAGGCTGGAGTGCAATGGCATAATCTCGGCTCACTGCACTCTCCGCCTCCCAGGTTCAAGCAATTATCCTGCCTCAGCCTCCCAAGTAGCTGGAATTACAGGCACCTGCCACTGTGCCTGGCCGATTTTTGTATTTTTAGTAGAGATGGGGTTTCACCATGTTGGCCAGGCTGGTCTCAAAGTCTTGACCTCAGGTGATCCGCCCACCTTGGCCTCCCAAAGTGCTGGGATTAGAGGCATGAACCACTGCACCCAGCCCCCTAAGCTTTCAGTTGGGTTTGGCCAGTGGGAGCAATAACTTGGAGGTGGGAGGAGGGAGAGGTCAGGGTATTTCTTCTTTGCTCCCTCCCTGCTATAAGGGAGGCAGTGCCCATCCCTCAGTGTGGTTTCCTCTGGAGGCCTCCAAGGTCCCACCTCTCCCTGGGCTTCCATATAACATGACTCCTTCCCCTTGTCCCTAGGAGTGGTAATGGCTTCCAGCTGTTCCTAGTTTCTGGGTACTCAGCATCCCCTCCTGGTTCTTTTCACCTGTCAGCACCCCTGCATGTGTCCCCTACATTCAGGTCTGTTTATCTGAACCTCCTGGGGTGAAGACTGCTGCCTGGCAGTGCCTGACTGATACCAGGTAAAGCATAAACAGGTGCCACATGTTGATGTAGGAGCTGATGCTGTCACCAGCTGACTTCTGGAGATGACAATCCATTTCTCTGGTGCCTGTAGAAGAGAAGGAACTGTAATTGGCTGTGCTACCACTACACCCAGGGAGTGTGCTCCGTGCTGTGCTGCGTATGATTTCCTTCACTCTCTCCTCTGCTGTAGGCACCATCATTTCTAGTTTAACAGCAATGAATCCAAGGCTCCAGGTTTGACAACTGGCAGAAGCAAAGCTAGGATTTGAACTCCTGTCTTTCCGGTTCCCAAGTCTATGTGTTTCTCATAACCTAGGGTGCTTGCGTATAAATGACAGCAAATGCCTGAAATCTTCTAATGTCAAGATTATGGCCTTACTATAGATATAGACAAAAATGGCCAGCGATATGCTGAAATGCTGCAAGGAAGATGTTTCTTCTGAATACTGGTCAAGTGATTTCTGTTGGCTTCAGCATGTGAAGGGAGGAATAGAGAGGGTTCTGGCACTAAGTCCTTCCTAGGGCCCAGGCGCTATTAGCCACTTTATTTATATTGCCCAGTGTAATCATCAAGGGTGTCCAGTGAGGTGAGATCTTCACAGGTAAGAAAGTTGAGGCTCATAAAGGTTAAGTCACATGTCCAATAGCAATCCTCTTTCCTAGACCCTATCTCTTTTCTTGGCTTTATTTTTCTCTGTGATACTTATCAGCTTCCAACATATTATATCTTTTACGTGTTTATTGTCTGTCTCTCCCCACTAGAATGTAATTCCACGAAATTGGGGATTTTTGTCTATTTTTCCCCCTTAGCTGTACCCCTGGGGCTACAAGAGTGCTTGGCACATAGTAGGTGCTCAGTAAGTTGTTATTGGATGTGCCAGTGAAGGTACATTACAGAGCTGGTAGATTGCAAATCTGGATGAGTCCAGGCCGATGGGACTTGGAAGTCAAGTTTTCTACATGAGTGCCATCCTGCTTCCCCTCAAATTAATACCTAGAAATGTACACTTATTGAGCACTGACTGTGTGCCTGGCTCTGTTGCTGGTGCATTTGCATGCACATTCATGACAAGTGTTCTTTTTTTTTTTTTTTTGAGACGGAGTCTCACTCTGCCGCCCAGGCTGGAGTACAGTGGCCGGATCTCAGCTCACTGCAAGCTCCGCCTCCCGGGTTTACGCCATTCTCCTGCCTCAGCCTCCCGAGTAGCTGGGACTACAGGCGCCCGCCACCTCGCCCGGCTAGTTTTTTGTATTTTTTAGTAGAGACGGGGTTTCACCGTGTTAGCCAGGATGGTCTCGATCTCCTGACCTCGTGATCCGCCCGTCTCGGCCTCCCAAAGTGCTGGGATTACAGGCTTGAGCCACCGCGCCCGGCCGACAAGTGTTCTTTATGTGCTTCTGTAACTTAAAATTTATTTTCTAAAACATTTCAGAATTTGATATTTTGCCTACTTAATTTTAATCTGGTTCTGCCTGCTGCGCTTGTTGGGCCATGTCACCTTCCACTTCTCTGCCCCTCATAAAAAGCTGGGGTCATCAAGTCATCTAAATGAATGATTTCATTCATTATATTTAACCTACTCTCTCCTAAAGAATTCACCATTTCTTTCCAAAGCGATGCCATATTGGCTGCACAACTTTTTCCAGCAGAGAGGGCAAAGGCACAAAGGTGACAAACATGCTTCTAAACTCCAGCCTGTGACTGCAGGTCTCAGATCTCATGGGGGTCCTCGCTACCCTGCCCATATGTCATGGTGGTGGCCACTGCCCCTAAGGTACTGCTTCAGGCACAACTCAGTTATACCCAGCTCATTTTCCTTAAATATCCTTGAGAGCAGGGGTCATGTCTGTGTAATAATGCTTGACATACAGTGTGTGCTCAGTGAATGTAGGTTGAAAAACAAATTAATAATCTTATTGAATGATGACAGCAACTCCAGGCTATGTTAATCATCTCCATTTGACAGATGAGACAACTGAGGCTCAGAGCAGCAAACCAGAGAATTGTTGATTTCCTGTCACCCTCTTCAACTTCAGCCTAAAGTCTCTACATGTTTTGAGTGTCTCAGTACAGGATTTCAACAAAGCATCTCTGCAAATGCCTTCTATCACAGTTGTGGTGTTGGAGCCACCTTCAAATGTGGCTAGCCAGGAACTTTTGCTATACAAAGCTCTCAATTGAGGAACAGCTCATCGTTTGACAATTCATCTCTAGAAACGTGTGCCCTTACCCCTTCTGCCCTGATCACATGCGGGGGGTGGCAGATCCAGGAGTGGAAAGTTTCCACTTTTGGTCTGATTACTTTGTTGGGACATCCTGCAGGATGGGCCACCTGACACATGGCAGCACCAGCCATGAATGGTGCACTCAGCCTCTTGGGCTCATAGGTGGGCAATTTTGTCCAGTTTCCTTTTCAGACCACCTGGACAGAAGCCCAGTGAACTGGGAATTCTGGGGCCTAAAGCTGAGTAGAGGGCTAAATTCTTGTCTCTGTCACAAAAGTATGTGTCTCCATCACAGCCTCAGTTATTTGAGGAGGAAAGAAATGTAAAATCACTAAACTGCTCTACTGAGGGCATGAAGGAGACCAAATAAATTAAAGTCAGAACACAAATATTGAGTGAATTAGGATATAACTCCCCACATTCCATTATAGAGGGCCTAACCTCAGGGTTCTCTTAAATGGCAAAGCCCTCCCCTCCAGGACACTGAAAATATCATTGATCATTTATTCATTCAACGTTTACTGAGCTCTTACCATATGAGACACTTATCTAGGTGCTGAGGATTTGGACATAAGATAACATGGAATTTGTGTCAATTAAAAAAGATCTCTGTGATGGTTAATTTTATCTATTGACTAGGTCATGGGGTGCCTACATACTTGATCAAATATTATTCTAGGTGTTTCTGTTGAGGATGTTTTTGGATGAGATTACCATTTGAATCTGTAGAGCGAGTAAAGCAGATTGTCTTTCCTAATGTGGGTGGACCTCATCCAAATAGTTGAAGGTCCGAATAGAATAAAAAGACTGGCCTGCATGAGCAAGAGAAAATTCTATAGCAGACTGTCTTTGGGCTTCAACTGCTGTGTCGTATCTTCCTGCCTGACAGCCTTCAAAGTGGAACACTGGCTGTCTCTGGGTCTCCAGCTTGCTGCCTCACCCTGCCATCCTCCATAATTGGTGAACCAATGCCTTACAATAAAATCTCTCTAGTAATAAATCTCTCTATATCTGTATCTGTATCTGTATCCGTATCCATATCCGTATCTGTATCCATTGAATCTATCTTCTATTGGTCTGTTTCTCCAGAGAACTCTTATACAATATTCAACTAATATGTTCCTGCTTGTCTTTCTGTCTCTCCCTTAAGCTGTGTTGCTCTGGAAATGACTTCATGTGGCTAACATTAAGATATACGATACACCAAGACAAAATAAAATAGGAGAAAGAGTGGCCAGGCATTGTGGCTCATGCCTGTAATCCCAGCACTTTGGGAGGCCGAGGCAGGTGGATCACAAGGTCAAGAGATCGAGACCATCCTGGCCAATGTGGTGAAACCTTGTCTCTACTAAAAATACAAAAATTAGCCAGGCGTGGTGGTGCACACCTGTAGTCCCAGCTACTCGGGAGGCTGACACAGGGGAATTGCTTGAATCCAGGAAGTGGAGGTTGCAGTGAGCCGAGATCACGCAACTGCACTCTAGCCTGCCAATAGAGCGAGACTCAGTCTCAAAAAAAAAAAAAAAAAAAGTGAGGTTGGGGCACCTGTGAGGTTGTCCTCCCAGCATTCCTTTATGAGAACTACAGTCCCTCAAATCAACACCTACTGCAGGAACAGCCATTTTGTATGACATAGACCCTCCCCCCTCCTCACCAGGGCTACTGCCAATTGGCCTGAGGCTATAGCATCTGCCCTGATTTGGGCCAATCAGAGCTGTTCCTTGGAAGTTTTTGTTTGTTTGTTTGTTTCTTTAATTGTGAAATGGTCATTTTATTTTTAGAAGACTTTTTTTTTTTTATACTTTAAGTTCTAGGGTACATGTGCACAACGTGCAGGTTTGCTACATATGTATACATGTGCCATGTTGGTGTGTTGCACCCATTAACTCGTCATTTACATTAGGTATATCTTCTAATGCTATCCCTCCCCGCTACCCCCTCCCCACAATAGGACCCACTGTGTGATATTCCCCTTCCTGTGTCCAAGTGATCTCATTGTTCAATTCCCACCTATGAGTGAGAACATGCAGTGTTTGGTTTTCTGTTCTTGCGATAGTTTGCTGAGAATGATGGTTTCCAGCTGGATCCATGTCCCTACAAAGGATGTGAACTTATCCTTTTTTATGGCTGCACAGTATTCCATGGTGTATATGTGCCACATTTTCTTAATCCAGTCTGTCACTGATGGACATTTGGGTTGATTCCAAGTCTTTGCTATTGTGAAATAGTGCCGCAATAAACATACGTGTGCATGTGTCTTTATAGCAGCATGACTTATAATCCTTTGGGTATATCCCCAGTAATGGGATGGCTGGGTCAAATGGTATTTCTAGTTCTAGATCCTTGAGGAATCGCCACACTGTTTTCCACAATGGTTGAACTAGTTTACAGTCCCACCAACAGTGTAAAAGTGTTCCTATTTCTCCACATCCTCTCCAGCACCTGTTGTTTCCTGACTTTTTAATGATTGCCATTCTAACTGGTGTGAGATGGTATCTGATTGTGGTTTTGATTTGCATTTCTCTGATGACCAGTGATGATGAGCATTTTTTCATATGTCTGTTGGCTGCATAAATGTCTTCTTTTGAGAATTATCTGTTCATATCCTTTGCCCACTTTTTGATGGGGTTGTTTTTTTCTTGTAAATTTGTTTAAGTTCTTTGTAGATTCTGGATATTAGCCCTTTGTCAGATCGCTAGATTGCAAAAATTTTCTCCCATTCTGTAGGTTGCACATTGATTTTGTATCCTGAGACTTTGCTGAAGTTGCTTATCAGCTTAAGGAGATTTGGGGCTGACACAACGGGGTTTTCTAAATATACAATCATGTCATCTGCAAACAGGGACAATTTGACTTCTTGTTTTCCTAACTGAATACCTTTTATTTCTTTATCTTGCCTGATTGCCCTAGCCAGAACTTCCAATACTACGTTGAATAGGAGTGGTGAGAGAGGGCATCCCTGTCTTGTGCCAGTTTTAAAAGGGAATGCTTCCAGTTTTTGCCCATTCAGTATGATGTTGGCTGTGGGTTTGTCATAAATAGCTCTTATTATTTTGAGATATTTTCCATCAATATCGAATTTATTGAGAGTTTTTAGCATTAAGGGCTGTTGAATTTTGTCAAAGGCCTTTTCTGCATCTATTGAGATAATCATGTGGTTTTTGTCTTTGGTTCTGTTTATATGCTGGATTACGTTTATTGATTTGCGAATGTTGAACCAGCCTTGCATCCCAGGGATGAAGCCCACTCAATCATGGTGGATAAGCTTTGTGATGTGCTGCTGGATTCGGTTTGCCAGTATTTTATTGAGGATTTTTGCATCGATGTTCATCAGGGATATTGGTCTAAAATTCTCTTGTTTTGTTGTATCTCTGTCGGGCTTTGGTATCAGGATGATATTGGCCTGATAAAACGAGCTGGGGAGGATTCCCTCTTTTTCTATTGATTGGAATAGTTTCAGAAGGAATGGTACCAACTCCTCCTTGTACCTCTGGTAGAATTCAGCTGTGAATCCGTCTGGTCCTGGACTTTTTTTGGTTGGTAGGCTATTAATTATTGCCTTAATGTCAGAGCCTGCTATTGGTCTATTCAGGGATTCAACTTCTTCCTGGTTTAGTCTTGGAAGAGTGTAAGTGTCCAGGAAATTATCCATTTCTTCTAGATTTTCCAGTTTATTTGCGTAGAGGTGTTTATAGTATTCTCTGATGGTAGTTTGTATTTCTGTGGGGTCAGTGGTGATATCCCCTTTATCATTTTTTATTGTGTCTACTTGATTCTTCTCTCTTTTCTTCTTTATTAGTCTTGCTAGCAGTCTATCAATTTTGTTGATCTTTTCAAAACACCAGCTCCCGGATTCACTGATTTTTTGGAGGACTTTTTGTGTCTCTATCTCCTTCAGTTCTGCTCTCATCTTAGTTATTTCTTGCCTTCTGCTAGCTTTTGAATGTGTTTGCTCTTGCTTCTCTAGTTCTTTTAATTGTGATGCTAGGGTGTCAATTTTAGATCTTTCCGGCTTTCTCTTGTGGGCATTTAGTGCTATAAATTTCCCTCTACACACTGCTTTAAATGTGTCCCAGAGATTCTGGTATGTTGTATCTTTGGTGTCATTGGTTTCAAAGAGCATCTTTATTTCTGCCTTCATTTCAGTATGTACCCAGTAGTCATTCAGGAGCAGGTTGTTCAGTTTCCATGTAGTTGAGCAGTTTTGATTGAGTTTCTTAGTCCTGAGTTCTAGTTTGATTGCACTGTGGTCTGAGAGACAGTTTGTTATAATTTCTGTTCTTTTATATTTCCTGAGGAGTGCTTTACTTCCAACTATGTGGTCAATTTTGGAATAAGTGTGATGTGGTGCTGTGAACAATGTATATTCTGTTGATTTGGAGTGGAGAGTTCTGTAGATGTCTATTAGGTCTGCTTGGTGCAGAGTTGAGTTCAATTCCTGGATATCCTTGTTAACTTTCTGTCTCGTTGATCTGTCTAATGTTGACAGTGGGGGTGTTAAAGTCTCCCATTATTATTGTATGGGAGTCTAAGTCTCTTTGTAAGTCTCTAAGGACTTGCTGTATGAATCTGGGTGCTCCTGTATTGGGTGCATATATATTTAGGATAGTTAGCTCTTCCTGATGAATTGATCCCTTTACCATTATGTAATGACCTTCTTTTCCTCTTTTGATCTTTGATGGTTTAAAGTCTGTTTTATCAGAGACTAGGATTGCAGCTCCTGCTTTTTTTTGTTTTCCATTTGCTTGGTAGATCTTCCTCCATCCCTTTATTTTGAGTCTATGTGTGTCTCTGCATGTGAGATGGGTCTCCTGAATACAGCAAACTGATGGGTCTTGACTCTTTATCCAGTTTGCCAGTCTGTGTCTTTTAATTGGACCATTTAGTCCATTTACATTTAAGGTTAATATTGTTATGTGGAACTTGATCCTGTCATTATGATATTAGCTGGTTATTTTGCTTGTTAGTTGATGCAGTTTCTTCCTAGCATCAATGGACTTTACATTTTGACATGTTCTTGCAATGGCTGGTACCTGTTATTCCTTTCCATGTTTAGTGCTTCCTTCAGGATCTCTTGTAGGGCAGGCCTGGTGGTGACAAAATCTGTAAGCATTTGCTTGTCTGTAAAGGATTTTATTTCTCCTTCACTTATGAAACTTAGTTTGGCTGGATATGAAATTCTGGATTGAAAATTCTTTTCTTTAAGAATGTTGAATATTGGCCCCCACTCTCTTCTGGCTTGAAGAGTTTCTGCCAAGAGATCTGCTGTTAGTCTGATGGGCTTCCCTTTGTGTGTAACCCGATCTTTCTCTCTGGCTGCCCTTAACATTTTTTCCTTCATTTCAACTTTGGTGAATCTGACAATTATGTGTCTTGGAGTTGCTCTTCTCGAGGAGTATCTTTGTGGCGTTCTCTGTATTTCCTGAATTTGAATGTTGGCCTGCTTTACTAGGTTGGGGAAGTTCTCCTGGATGATATCCTGCAGAGTGTTTTCCAGCTTGGTTCTATTTTCCCCGTCACTTTCAGGCACCCCAATCAGACGTAGATTTGGTCTTTTCACATAATGCCATATTTCTTGGAGGCTTTGTTCGTTTCTATTTACTGTTTTTTCTCTACACTTCTCTTCTTGCTTCATTTCATTCATTTGATCTTCAATTGCTGATACTCTTTCTTCCAGTTGATCGAGTCGGTTACTGAAGCTTGTGCATTTGTCATGTAGTTCTCGTGTTATGGTTTTCATGTCTATCAGTTCTTTTAAGGTCTTCTCTGCATTGATTATTCTAGTTATCCATTCATCCCTTCTTTTTTCAAGGTTTTTTAGTTTCTTTGCACTGGTTATGTAGTTCCTCCTTTAGCTCTGAGAAGTTTGATATACTGAAGTCTTCTTCTCTCAACTTGTCAAAGTCATTCTCCATCCAGCTTTGTTCTGTTGCTGGCGATGAGCTGCTTTCCTTTGGAGGGGGAGATGTGCTCTGATTTTTTGAATTTCCAGCTTTTCTGCACTGCTTTTTCCCCATCTTTGTGGTTTTATCTGCCTTTGGTCTTTGATGATGGTGATGTACTGATGGGGTTTTGGTGTGGGTGTCCCTTCTGTTTGTTAGTTTTCCTTCTAACAGTCAGCACCCTCAGCTGTAAGTCTGTTGGAGTTTGCTTGAGGTCCACCCCAGACCCTGATTGCCTGAGTATCAGCAGCGGAGGCTGCAGAAGATAGAATATTGCTGAACAGCGAGTGTTGCTATCTGATTCTTGCTCTGGAAGCTTCATCTCAGGGGTGTATTCCACCATGTGAGGTGTGAGGTATCGGTCTGCACCAAGTGGGGGATGTCTCCCAGTTAGGCTACTCAGGGGTCAGGGACCCACTTGAGCAGGCAGTCTGTCTATTCTCAGATCTCAGCCTTCGTGCTGGGAGATCCACTGCTCTCTTCAAAGCTGTCAGACAGGGACATTTACCTCTGCTGAGGTTTCTGCTGCTTTTTGTGTAGCTATGACCTGTCCCCAGAGGAGGAGTCTACAGAGGCAGGCTGGCCTCCTTGAGCTGTGTTGGGCTCCACCCAATTTGAGCTTCCAGGCGGCTTTGTTTACCTACTTAAGCCTCATCAATGGCTGTTGCCCCTCCCCCAGCCTCACTACCACCTTGCAGTTAGATCTCAGACTGCGGCGCTAGCAATGAGGGAGGCTCCATGGGCTTGGGACCCTCTGGGCCAGGTGTGGGATATAATCTCCTGGTGTGCAGTTTGCTAAGAGCCTTGGTAAAGCACAGTATTAGGGTGGGAGTTACCCGATTTTCCAGATGTTGTGTGTCTCAATTTCCTTTGGCTAGGAAAAGGAATTCCCTTCTCCCTTGCACTTCCCAGGCGAGGTGATGCCTCGCCCTGCTTCAGCTCTTGCTAGTCGGGCTGCACCCATGGACCAACGCCAACTGTCCGACATGCCCCAGTGAGATGAACCCGGTACCTCAGTTGAAAATGCAGAAATCACTCGTCTTCTGTGTCGCTCACGCTGGGAGCTGTACGCTGGAGCTGTTCCTATTCGGCCATCTTGGGCATGCCCCTCCTTTGGGAGTTTTAACCTGGGATAGGGGTAAGCATTAGGTCAGGTGACAGAGGCTTCACGAGGTAAAGTTCAGGAGCTGCCTGGCAACCATGTTTTGCACCCTGTGGAGAAGGCTGGGCTGTAGTGAGAGAGGGCCATATAGAGGAAATGACAGAGAAGTCATGATAAGAGCTGGGGGGATCAAGTAGACCCTTGTCCCAGCTGTTCCTGGGCTTGACCACATTCCTCCTTCAGGGGACACTCCAGTATCCTTACCATAAATCTGCATCCCCTCTCTTTTTTTTTGGCCCAACAAAGTTCAAATTGGTTTCTGTCACTTTTAACCAAATCATTTTTTGGACCAAAGGGAAAACAAGCAAGAAAGTAAAAAATGATGGTTGGGTTAAGGCTAGTGGATGAACTTGGGGCTCGGTGGTCCCTTATGCATGATAGAAGTGGGTCACACAGTTAGTTCTGAGCTTTCTAGCAGTCAGCCCAAAGAGAGAGGCGTGGTTTATAAGATTCACAGTGTCTACACAAATCAAAATAAACCAGTTGGTCAGAAGCAACATTCATTGTGGTATAATACTGAGACCAGATGGGAACCTTCTATGTGGGTCTTTTTAGAGAGGGCAATGGGCATTATGACAGTGGTTCTTAAAGTGTCTTCTGCATCAGCAGCATCATCATCCCCTGGGAACTTGGTAGAAATACAGTCTTATATTTGTACTCTGAGTGGGGGGGCCTGGCAATCTGTGTTTAAAGAAGCCCCCCTCCTGATTCTGAAGCATGCTAATGTTTGAGAGACACTTACAATATGATAAGCTATGTCCCTACAACATCCCATCTCAAGGATCAGCCCAGCAATGAGCTTTATAGGGCTCTTTCTCATGATGGTGTTCAATATATTATTACAGTGACTGTCTGTTGTTTTGCTTGCCCCACACCAGTCTTCCAATTGCAGAATTCCTCCTCCACCATCCTCTGTGGTCTGGGGGAGATGGTCATGTGACCCAAGCCTGACCAATCATAAGATACTGTCCTCTGATCCAACATGATTGCTTCAAGGGCATCACATGACCCAAGCAGGGCCAATCAGGAGCTCTTCATGAGATCTGAAAGATGAATGCTGGTGGAGAGTGATAGAGGGGTCTTCTTCTTTTCTGATAGCAAATTGAAAGATGGGGGCTCAGGCTGCTAGCTGCCATCATTCTCCCTGTGGAAAGAACCTATCTGTGGCAGGGGAGAATGGGGCCAACATGGGAACAGAAGTAGGGACCAGCAGAGTTGAGAGAGAAAGACTGAAGGGAGGTTGGGGGAGAGAGAGAAAGAGGAGACTGATTTGATATTCTTCATGCTCCTGGTCCAAGAATCCATGCCTTAACTGCTATACTCTACTGCCTCTCACAGCAGAAAAGCCCTAAAGACTTTCCCAACTGGACTGAGGCCAGAAATGAATCATTCTAAATCTGTGGCTCCCTGTGAAAACTGACAATACCATGGCTGATACTCTGTTTCTGGCTTGTGGGAAGGAAGGGATATGAGTTGTAGGCCTTCAGGTACGTCTTTGGAGTAGCTAGGATGAGGCCTGAATGGAAGGACAGAAGTTTCTTCCTCAAGGAGTACCCCCTCTTGACTTGGAATCTAGCCAGGGGTATATTTTGCTACAAGTTGCTCTTGAAAGGTATGCCAGGAAGTTCCATGGTTCAAAGTTAAACAGCCTATGTGCTCTTTACTGAAATTTGCAGGGCTGAAATGGCCATCTGCTTTACAAATGGTCTAGCCTAAAATTATTATGGCACAACCCTATCACAGATGCTGGACACACATGGGTTTCTCAACACCCCTATTATTAAATGGAGAATTGTGGGGTGTGTACATTTTTCTGAATGGAGGGTTCTTAACTTTCATGAATTTTCAAAGGATTGTGACTCTAAAAAATGTTCTAAAATATATTACCCCATGGTAGGAAACACTGGGATGTCTTTGCTCTTCTGTACTAAAAAGGACCAAGACAATTTTCTGAGTAAAACCTTGACTTGGCTGATGGTGCTGCCTTAGAACACCTCTCCAGCATCCCTCTCTCCTCACCCTCGGTGTCAGAGAGAGAGGCCTTCTTCTCAGGCTGTGTTCTCATCAGGCTCTTCAGCTTCCCCAGATGTCAAAACCCAGCACGGCTAATTGTTAAACCATGTGGCTCCACATCCAAATGGTAACACTTAGTTTACAAACTCTGGATATTTGATTCGGAGTCTATCCTTGAATGTACTGTGGCTTAATGCCTACCAAAGGTGGGAGGAAAAAAATTATGGAGGATTTCCTGAAAGAGACACAGTCTATATATCCCATACTCTTAGATTTATCTTTGGATTAAGTCAGAGCTAAGAAGTGAAATGGTAAAGAGGGGTGGGTAAGAGCAGTTGGCCTGAGGTCAAGTTCTAGATACACTAGTTACTAGCTGTGCTACCCTGGGCAAGTACCTTCAATTTTCTGTGCTCAATTTTCTGATGTGTAAAATGGGCTTAATGATAGTACCAGCTTCTTTGTGGTAGATTGCACTATTGGTCCCAATCCTTCAGTCCTCCCTAAATCTACGCCCTTTGCCTTGTAACTTTGAAAAGTTACCCTCAAGTGGCTGGGTGCAGTGGCTCATGCCTGTAATCCTGGCACTTTGGGAGGCTGCAGTGGGTAAATCATTTGAGCTCAGGAGTTCAAGACCAGCCTGGGCAACATGGTGAAATGCCATCTCTACAAAAAATATAAAAATTAGCTGCGCATGGTGGCTCACGCCTATAGTCCCAGCTACTTGGGAAGCTGAGGTGGGAAGATTGCTTAAGCCACAGGAGGCAGAGGTTGTAATGAGCCAAGATCATGCCACTGCACTCCAGCCTGGGTGACAGAGTGAGACTCTGTTTAAAAAGAAAAGTTACCCTCCTATAGTGGGCAGAGTGGTCTGCCTCACTCCTTGATTCAGGGTTTAGCGATGTGACTTGCCTTGGCCAATGGGATGTGAACAGATGTGATACAAGTGAAATGCTTGAAGTGGGCTTGTGCAACGGGGCTTACTCTCTTGTGCCTCTGCCATTACCATAAGGACACACCTGCTGAACTGTGAGACGTGGAAAGAGCTGAGTCACCCCAGCTGACCCCAGTCTAGATCAGCTCGCTCCTGCCAACCCCCAGGTGCATGAGCAAGTCCAGGCAAGGTCAGCAGAGCTGCCCAGCGCGGCACAGCCCAGATCAGCGGTACCTGCAGATATCAAGAAGTAAATGTTGAGTGCTATATGCCACTAAGGTTTTGTGATTATCTGTTATGTAGCAAATGCCTGCTAATACAGTCATGGTGTTATTGTGAAGATTAAATGAGCTCATACATGTAAATGCTTAAGATAGTGACTATTGCTTATGCTTAGAATGTACTGAGCATGCTACACACATCTGCTTTGAATATCCAGGATTTTGTTCTGTCTGCCATGTTGCAGTTATCCCCAGTGCCTGGAAGAAGAGTTTGGAGTTGTGAGTAGCTGAGATGGAATAGATTTCTAACCACCTAATCTAGTGCTCAGGACTTCGAACATGTGGTAACCACTCTTCTGGGACAGCCCCTGTTTCCTGCTTGCTCTGGCTTTGATCTCTTTGGATCATACATTAGGATGAGAGTGGAGACTTTGTCTTGCTGACTGCTGTATCCCTCATGTCAAAAATAGTTACTGACACACAGTAGGTTTTTGATAAACATCAGTTGGCTGATTACAGACTTTCACTTCCAGCTTAACCTTAGTCACATCACTTCTCAATTCCAATGAACTCCTGCTAGCTCTTTGTCCCTATTCCCAAGCATGCTTGAAGCCAGTGGGGTGGTAAAGTCTAGACCCCATGGGAGACAATTAAGATCTGGGAAAGGGAGCAAGGCCTGTCAGCTACCTCCTTTCCCCAGGAGCCACAGGCAGGGCAGCCCTACTTGTAAGTGGGGTTGAAAGTTGTCAAATGATGCAGTTTGAGGGATATGAAAGTGTTATTTTTTTAAATAGCCACCAGTCCATGGTTTCTAAAATTCTACCCAGAGTTTCTACTTGTGTTATGCTATACTCCTTTCTTACTACTGGCTTAAAAATGCAAGTATTCTCATGAGGCATGCCACTTTTATGACTTAACTCTTTAGTATGAATGCATTTCTAGAAGTATTCCTTTTTATAAACATATATAATTATACTTAGATAATGCATTCAGAAAGCATTTTTCCAGAACCTGCTACCTTGCTGGGTACAAAAGATGCAAAGATATTGTGCCCTCAAGGAGTGTTAGGCTGGTGGGAAGTGTTTCATGTCTATAGCTTTCCATGAAGTGGGATACGATCAGCACCTTCAGAGAAATGATGATGGTAATAATTATAGCCATTTGCAAAAGTGGTCACAGATTCTTTCCCTCCTTGAATCTATGTTCTCATAATGTGGATTTTTGTATCTCGAGGTGAAGCTTTTCTATACCCCTTGAGTCTGAGCTGTTCTCATGCTGTGGCCAATGGGGGACATTGGCAAATGGGACATAAGTTGAGAGTTGAATGATGCCTGCACTTCAGGGCTTGCCCTCTTGCTACTCTTGGACTCCAGCTACCGTGTCATAGCTTGGACTAGTCTGCTGGGGACTGAGCGACACATGACCCTATCACCACCATTGCCAACAGCCAGCCAATGTCTGGGCATGTGAGCAAGGCCACTCAGGACTAGCCAGTCCCCAGCTGAGCCTCTAACTGACCACAAATGCCTATGTGAGCCTAGCTAAAATCCACAGAAACCAGATTGGATCAGAAGAACTGACCAGTAGAATCATTATTCTTTCAAACCACTAAGTCTTAGAGTATGAATTAACGATCAGCAATAGATAACTGATGATAGTAATAATAGTAATAATGATAGCTTCCATTTACTGGTTGCTTATGATGTACTGAGCATGGTACACACATTAATTTAATATGCATTTACTTAATAACTGCAACAGCTCTACAAGGAAGGTAAGAATTTACTATTCCACACTAAGGAAAGAGAGGCACAGAGCAGTTCAACCTCTCACCCAAGGCCACACAGCTAGTTAGTGGAAGAACCTGGATTCAGTTCCAAGTTTCCAAGACTCCATACTGGTGTTTGTAAGATGGCACCAGGCCACCTACTGCAGTATTACAGAGACAGCTTGCCTGGAGTCCAGATGAAAACTCTTTCCTTCTGGGGGCCTGGGTCACAGGGAGCAGAGGAGGCAGAGGTTCTCCCTATGTCTACCTCATAATTGTACCTAGGGCATGCACTTTCTGCTGAGACACCCCTTTAAGAGTAGCCCCATCCAGAGGAAAGACACCTGTCTCATCTCTCTCCCAGTGACAAATGTCCTCACCTCCCTCCTTGCTGTGTATAATCAGCCCCTTTCTGAAATTTCACGTGAGCATTCCCCAGTCCCTGGCTATTTTTCTGGGCCCAACATCTCTCAGCTGCCAATCTGTGACAAGCTCCCCACTCCAACCCCCAAGGGCTGTTAGGGTGATTTGTCAATAATAAATTCTGAAGCAAATTGAAATATTTTGCAACAGCATAAAAACAAATGGAAGAAAACGGTTCCCATCCCGAAATGCTGATTGAATCAAATATTGCAATATCGATTGTATGATACATTTTCATATTTAATTCAATGAAAACCATGGGGTTCGAATGCTTTCCATTACCCTACAGAATTTTTCAGTTTGCTGGAGAATTTATTATTGGTGTGCCACCCAAATCGGATTACTATTGAATCAAAACCCTGCCACGTTATTCAATCAAAGACCATGATTCTAACCCCAAGAGTCGATCATTACCGCTTTTCCCAAAGTGTATTTCCTTTTCCCTGTTTCACACAGGAATGGCCAGTTCTTTTATCTGTCTGTACATCATCCAGCCCTCCTCCTCATGCTGCAGTTAAAATCTACCAGTGACAAAAACCTAGCCAAAATAACAACTGGCTTTACAATATCAATAGCAATCTAGGCTTTTCTGGGAATTTATGCTCTTGCTTTCCTGTTTTTGTCTTTTCTCCAGGCCGTGATATGGGCATGTGTCTGCCACCTACACTAGGTTACTTATCAGAGGCAGGTAGTCACCATGTCACCACTAGGTAGACATGGAACTTGGGGGCTCACAGCAAATGCTGTCAGTGCTCCCCACATCCCTTGAGAGCCTTCTCCCATGTTCATGCATGACACTTTCCAGTTGCTTTAATTCCCAACAACCAGCACCCTTGTTACCTGTTGTATTAGTATGTTCTCCTATTGTCATAAAGAAATACCTGAGTCTGGGTAATTTTTAAAGAAAAGAAGCTTAATTGGCTCATGGTTCCACAGGCTGTATAGGAAGCATAGTGGCTTCTGCTTCTGGGGAGGCCTCAGGAAACTTACAGTCATGGTGGAAGGCAAAGGGAGATCTGGCACTTCATATGGCCAGAGCAGGAGGAAGAGAGAGAGTTGGGAGGTGTCACATGCTTTTAAATGACCAGATCCCATGAGAAATCAGTATCACAATGACAGCACCAAGGGGGATGGTTTTAAACCACGAGAAACCGCCCCATGATCCAACCACCTCCCACCAGGCCCCACCTCCAACACTGGGGATTACAATTCAACATGAGATTTGTGGGTGGGAACACAGATCCAAACCATATAACCTGTATTCCAGGAAGGCTGGGAGTGTCTGGGAGTCAAAGTCCCTCTGGGGGCTTTCTTTAAATAGTATTCCAGCTCCCTTGCTCCCCCGTTGGGACACCTCTGAAGGTGACCAGCCTCCCTGTCTCTAGGAATCCCTTGTGGGATTGGGCCCTTGTTTTCTTTTGTGGGACTTTATTTGACATTGCACCCTTACTTGGCCTCTTCCGGGTCCTTGTATCACCTCCTCACTTCCTGTTAGGGGCTGAATTGTGTCCTTTCCGAATTCATGTGGTAAAGTCCTAAATCCTAGTACCTCAGGCTGTGACCTTATTTGGAAGTAGGGTCTCTTAAAGAGGTAATCAAGTTTAAATCATTTGGGTGGCCTGTAATCCAATACGACTGGTGTCCTTATAAGAAGGGGAAATTTGGACACAGACACAGACTCAAGAGCATGCCATGAAAAGATGAAGGTGGAGATGGGGTTGATGCCAAGGCACCCCCAAAATTGCCAGCAAACCATCAGAAGCTAGGAAACAGGCATGGAAAAGATTCCCCTCACAGCCCTCAGAAGGAACCAACCCTCCAACACCTCGATCTCAGACTTCCAGCCTCCAGAGCTGAGACAATACATTTCTGATGTTGAAGCCAGCCAGTGTGTGGGTCTTTGTTATAGCAGCCCTAATGAACGAATATGCTCTCCTACCTTTTTCCTGCAGAACTTCTTGATAAAATCACTTCCACATCAACCCAGTCTCAAGGTCTGCCATGGGAACCCATCCAAAGCAGGACTACACCAAGTCCTCAGAGCTCAGTGCCCCAAATTGTCGCTGTGTTATGTACATGCCTGATTGAGATTGGATTTCCAAAATCTGATTAGAGAACCTCCACTTAAACAAAAAGCCCACGCTGGTATCTAATAGTGCACGGCATTCAACTGGGACAGACGTGGCAACCTTGGGCTCTGTGGCCACACATATCCTCACACACATCTTTCTTCTGTGCCCCTCACAGATGTGGCCCTGGCTGCTTCGCCAAAGTTGAATTGAGTGTCCCTGAAAAATATAGCATAGCATCCTTTCCCTGCCGCGAGACACTAAACCAATAAATTATAAATCAGCCAGCAGCCCCGTGACATGAGGATGTAATGAGAAATGCAAAATAAGAAAAGACACAGGGAGGAGGACATGCTCCTCTCTCTCCCCCAGCTCAGCTCCCTTTGGGCTCAGAAAAAACAATTGCTTTATTTTCTCTGTGTGTCTCTGTTGTTACATGGGTGCAACACACACACACACACATACCCATATACACCCGCACGCGTGCACACACACACACCCATATACACCCGCACATGCACACACACACACACACACACACACACACACACACACACACAGTGTCATTACTAATCAACCAGAGGCTGCTATCAGGAACCTGGGAACAAAACCAGGACAATAGAATTATCTGGTTCCTGGGGCTTATAAAACTCCTGGGCTAAAAGGCCAAATCTGTTGCCCAGGCCAGTTTCCTCTGGCGAGTGGTCAGCCTTGCTCTGTCCGATTCCACCCTGTGGCTGGTGGCCAGGTGAATGCTCACCTTGACCGGCACCTCCCATCCCCTGGGGTCCTCCAGCACACCTTCTGGAATGCCCTGTGTAAAGGGGCGACTAGCTTGTCTGTCTCTCTTAGGGCGCAGGAGCCAGCTGATCTCCTCTCTTCTCTGTTTGTTTATTTATTCATTGCCTTGCATCCATTTATTCAGCTATTCAGTGACTGATAGAGGGGGTCTGGGAATGAATATTTTCAAAGCCTCTAGGGAGCAAAATGATGCTACTAGAAATGCAGGAACAGTCTGTCTTCCTTTCCCACCACTCTCTGCCTGGTGGCTAGTTTCCCATTCGCCTCCATTCTGAGGCCTTTTGCTCAACACTGCCTGCCCCTTTCACTCCTCATCCTGACCCAGAGGCTTCCTTCCCCGCACTTAGAGTCAAAATGCCTGCAGTCTACTAATAGAGCCACTTCCCTACAGTATAAAAATCCCCAAAGCCTCAAAAACAATGGTTTGGCAAAAAACTCTCTTGATGGCACAACCTGGCCAGAATGAATGTGAGGTTATTTAGGGTCTTATTTAACCCCAGTTCATGTGACTATTCATGCATTTTTGCTGCAGAAATGTTGAAGTGTTTGATTGTGAGGCGCTACCCCAGACCCTGCTGGGGTTTCATGTAAAATGTGGTAAATGTACCGTATAACCTTCCTAAAACCTGAAAAATTCAGAATTCTGAAACCTATCTATCTCTATGGTTTGGATAAGGGCTTGTGGACCCACACCAGCTTCCAAATATTGAGTGAATGTCAAGTGCCGGGGCAGAGCTGACCTCTTTCCAAAGCACATCACATCATATAATAACAACAGTGTGTGTGCGGTGTTATTCCCACTTTACAGATGAAGAAACTGAGGCCCAGAGAGTTAAACAACTTGCCCTAGGTCCCCAGCTAATAAATGGTGGAGCTAGGAATTGAACTCACCTGTATTTGGCCCCAAGCTTTTAACTTTAACTTTGAACAACTTTTAATCACTGTGTTTGTTATTGCATCCCTCAGTGATCTCCTGACATGTTGTCAGTCCAAACTATCTCGGTAGCTAAAGGCTTCAAAGCTCCTGGTGCTCACCCCAGGCCCTGGCACTCGCGGGCCCTCGGGAGACACTGCTGAGGTGAGGAGGGGGAGTACTAATGTAGATGATCTCCAGGGCAGGAAGGAGAGTGTAGGGAGGGATGGGAGAAACTAACAGAGGCCAGAAAGAGAAAGACAAGACCCCTCCCTCAATCATGGGGTGGGGCCGGAGAGGAGGAGTATGCATGTTCCCGTAAGAACTCTCTCTCTTGTCTTGCCCTCACTGGGTCATCTGTGTGTGAAGAGGCATAAGCATATTTGTGGTTCTGTCCATTTTCTAGGCATCTACCTGCTCCTCTCTCCTCACTCTCTGGGACACAGTGTGTTCCTCTGTCTTATGAAATAATTCTGCTCCTGGAGAACCTCTCTTAGGGTTACTTCTCATCAGCCAAAGTCTTAACTGCCAAAGGAAAAAAAAAAATGGGTGCACTCTTGAGTCCCTAAGTGAAGGGACTTCACCTTAGGCTAAAATAATACCAAAATCCTATTACAGTGGACAAAATAATCTCAGTAGTTCTCATTAGTTATTCTAACAACCTAGTGAGGAGTTTTCTCTTTGTAACTTACTCGCCAGCGTGGCTCTTCCTGGAGTTGCTTCATAGGTAATATATACAGTACACTTAACCCTGCATTCCAAGAACAAAGCATTTATAAAGTACCCAATGCTTTGTTAATTCTAAATTTAGTGACAAAAATTGTAAAGATGGAAGTCATCAATGGAAAATATTCACTTGATATGCTACTCGCTGAGCAAGTTACCATCCATGAGAGGGGTCAGGAGACTTAAGGTGATCACCCCTCAAACCAGCAGGCTGTTGTGTGACTTTCAGTACCTACCTCCCATGAGATTAGGCAGAATGTATTTCCCCACCTGTTGACTTTGGGTTTGGCTGGGTGACTTGCTTTGTCCAATGGAACACGGTAGGAGTAACAGGGGGTCAGTTCTGAGCCTAGGCCTTAAGAGACACCTTGCGTTTCTGCTTAGACCCTTGGCACTTCTGCTGTTTATGTGTCCCGGGTAGCCATTGGTCCAAGGAGACTGAGAAGGCATGTGGAACCACTAAAATTCACTCAGAAGTCTGAAGCAGAACCACCCCTATAGTCCTGTGAGCAAGAAAAATAAATGCTTGTTTGGTAAATTACTGAGTTTGTGGATGATTTGTTATGTGGCATTATTACAGAAATAGCTAACTAATACACCTAGTAAAGTGGAATTATTGAAACTGAACTGGCACATATACTAGGTACATCTGAAATTTCCTTGCAACAGAGCTTGGTTAGGGCCCTTAGTGTCCTTTGACTTACTTAGGCTGCTGAGGTCTAGTTAACTCTGAAGAGTTGGAAGACATCCTTTCTTAAATTGGTGGATTGGTTTTAGCCCTGGTTAGGTCTGGGTTGATTTGCTTTACTGCCCCACCTCCCAATACCCTCTGAGTAACCCAAAAGTCTGCATCTCAGTATTTCAACAGCATGTTTCAGTTTTCAAATCCTTTTGATATAAATTGTTTACACTACTAGTAAAACCAAAGCTCAGAATTTTTGCTATGCTCACAGCTTTCTTCTGAGAAATTCCTTCTGAAATGTCTCCAGATCAGTGCCACAGGCTGCTACCACCCTCACATGTATTGACTGGACCAAGGGTGGATGAGCACTTGCCCAAAGACAGCCAAGTCACAGACTGGCCAGTGGCCTGTGAGATGGCCTGCCTCCAAAGCTCCACCAAATGGAAGTGTAAGTGACAGCTTTCTCTCTCCATAGTGGGAAGAGTGTTGCCACTGGAGTCTGTAGTTTATTACAGTCAAATCATGGAAGATGCACACAGGCCTATCTAGCCATTTTCTCCTCTCTGACCCTTGTATTAAAGCTGCAACACCATCATCAGGGAGCGTGGTAGAAATGCAGACTCTCACGTCCCACCCAGATCCACCAAATCAGAATTTGCGTTTGAACACGATTCCTGGGAGATTGGGTGGCACAATAGTTTGAGAAGTATTGCTCAGAGATATAGGTCAAGTTGTCCTCTTTCACGAAGACTTTTTAAATGAGTCCCTATTATGGGGTGAATTGTGTTTCCCCCAAAAGATACATTGAAATATTAGCCCCAGTACCTAAAACTGTGCCCTTATTTGGAAATAAAGTTGTTCTCAATGTAATTGCTTAAGATGGGGTCATACTGGAGGAGGGTTATTCAGGAGTAGGGTGGGCCCTTAATTCATATGACTGGCGTTTTTATAAAAGGAGAATAGACACAGACACACACACAGAGGAAAGACAGCTGTGTGATGACAAAGGCAGAGATTGAAGTGATAAATCTAGAAGCCAAAAAACTACTGGGGCCACCAGAAGATGGAAGCTGCAAGGACAGATCCTTCCCTAGAGACTTTGGAGGAAGCATGGCCCTGTCAACACCTTAATTTTGAACATCTAGCCTCCAGAACTGTGAGAAAATCAATTTCTGTTGTTTGAAGCCACTCAGTTTGTGGTACTTTGTCATGGCAGCCCTGGGAAACCAATACACCTGCCTGAGCTGTTGGGGAGCTCCGTTAGGGTTCTCTCCAAAACTAAAGAAGGCATGGAAATAAGGGTAATGGGTACACGTTGTGGGAAGCACAAAGGAGAGAGAATACAGGTGGGACAAGGGAGAGAGAAAAGCTGACAAAGCTGCTATGAGCAGCTAGGCTCAATCTCACTGGGATCCTTGGAGTAAAATGTGGAGAATATGCCTCAGAATTGTTCCACTGGAGAACAGGTTGGCATTCATCCACCAACTCCTGCTCCCATTGATTGCAGGTTTCCCGCAGGGCCATCCACTTCCTCATACTTTAGGGGTGAGCCTACACGTGACTGAGCAAGATTCCCTGGTCAGGGTCTATCTATGATCAGTGGAGAAGGGAGTCCTGTGCTTGTGGTTTAATGCCCTGTAGTCACCATCTTGCAATTCTTAATAATTTTATCTTCAAAATTGTGTTTTGTAAGAGAAATCTAATGGACAATGGAGCATACTCTGGCAGCTTGGAACCTCTCAGCCTTCCCAGGATGGGTTCTCGGTTGCCTGCTCCACTGCCCCCACCCTGTTGCTGCTCCTGCTCACCACCCCTGTCAGGATCCTGATGGAAGGCACAGAGGGCTTGGTCATGCACCAAGTTGTGGGTTATAGCTCCAATGAGGATTTGAACTTGCCCTAGGAATAACTTCCTGCCAGAGGGAGTTTGGCATTAAGAAGCAAATAAAAATTACTAGGATGGTTAAGAGAGTGTGCACAAGTGGAAGAGTGGGAAAAGCTTGTGTCTTGCTTTTTGAACAAGGTGTCGCAAAATTTCTTTCCTTTCTCTCTCTCTGTGTCTTAGACAGGGTCTTGCTTTGCCACCCAGACTGGAGTGCAGTGGCGCAATCATAACTCTCTGTAGGCTCGAACTCCTGGCTCAGGTGATCCTCCCACCTCAGCCTCCAGAATAGCTAGGACTATAGGTGCAAACCACCAGGCTTGGCTCAAATTTTCATTTGTCACTGTGCCCACAAATTATGTCACCTTCCCTGTCCCTGATTCTGGAGGGAGCCCTGAGAGAGGAGCAGAGGTGGGCAGACAGTCAAGGTGGAAATCTGTTAGCATGTGAACTGCCCACCTTGGCTGCAGGTGAGCTTGGGTATTCCTAGGGGATATGGGGTATGGTGTCAACAGGGGCTACAGAAGGGGTCTCCTCCATGTTGAAGCAGTTGCCTTACCCACCTTTATGTTGCCTTCTTGTTTTTGTGGCTGTTGGTCTCTACCAACCTGGTGCTGGTTTCCACCAGCATATTTGAGCAGGACTTGCAGTTCTCTGTGGGCTCCCATGGTACCTGGCCTCATCACCTGCTTCTGGAAGAATGAATAGAATCTAAAATCTCTAAAGGATATCACTGTGAAGCCTTGGGAGAACGATGCCCCCTACAATGTGAAAGAGCCAATAGATGTTATTTTTTCTTTCTGTTGGGCACAAAGTCTAGGACCTCCCAAGGCATGGGACAGCATGTGTCTGTCCACCAGGTTGTCACAGCTATGCTTGGCATCGGAGAAGCAGAGCCAGCCAGCTGTCAGTCAGGGCAGGGGAAACTGCGCAGTGTCTCTGCCTAGGGATGCTGCTCAGTGCAGCCTCCAGCTGGGCCTCAAAGTCAGCAGAGGATACCAAATGTGGAGGGAAGGGCATGTAGGCAAGGTGGCTGAGAGAGAGACAAGAGGGACCGGCTGAAGGGAAAGGAGGCTGGGGGAAGTGTGAAGGGAAGATAGGAGTGAGATGCGAGAGGAGAGAGAGGAGGGGTAGTCCTTGGACCAACTTGGGGCAGTGGGGAGGCTACTGGGTGCTTTTGTTGGTGGAGCACAGTAGTTACATACTTATGCCTGGAGTCAGGCCTGCCTGGGCTCAAATCCTGGCCCTGCCACTTACTAAGTGTAAACTGGTAGGATGCAGAGGATGCTAACAGCATCTACCTCATAGGGGCCTCATGAGGCTGAAATATGCGTGGCCCTGAACCTGACACCCAGCAGGTGCTCCCCAAAGTCCACACTCACACCAGTGCTTCTCGTCAGAAGGGGAAGCACAAGGTCACCAGACTGGGAATGTGAAGGCTTGTGTCCCTAGCCACCTCCCTACAACTTTGTCCATAGCTTTCATCTTTGGCCTCTTGTAGGCAAAGGCTGATTACACGTGTTGGCTGGCTTATGTTCTTGGTAGATGAGCACCTGGCAAGGTGAAGGCAATCAAGGCCTGGTTTGCCAGAGGCCACAGTTGCAAGTATTGGCTTCATTTCAACTGTCTCTTCATGGGCAGAGTCCCTTCCATTAATGAGATCTCAGTGCAGCCATCAGTGACACAGGCAGGAGAACAATAAGTCAGGTGGTAGCATAAACTTTGGAGTCAGACTGCTTGGGCACAGCATTTACTAGCTGTGTGACCTTGGGCAAGTCCCATAATCCCTCTGTGTTCTGTGACTATAAAGTAACAGTAAGAAGATGAATACCTACCTCATGAAATGCTATAGGGCCTCAATTAGTTAACATACGTAAGGTATATGGAACAGTCTACAGTGCCCAGAATATTCTATATTAAAGTGGGAGGTATTATTACTGCATGGCACAAGACATAGTGCTAATGAAGGCTCTTGGCCCAGACCTTCCCGGGAGGGGGCATAGAAAAGAATTCTCTTTTGCCTGGGTGCCTGAGATTTAAAGGTCCTACATTACCCTTGGTAGCAGGGGCAGGGGACAGAAGGCAAAGGCATAGGGAAGGCTTCCCTGCATGAGTGGGCACTGGCTTGCCCAAAAAGTAGTGGGGCTGGCAGCCACTGCTAAGTGAGCCAGAGTGGGGGCCAATGGCTGTACTCATTCTACAAGTTATGGATGGAGGGAGGGTCCATGGAAGCCAGATTGTGACCACCACCCGTTCTTGTCCATACCTGAAGGGGTATGGACTTCATCCTCAAGGCAATGTGGAAGCATTGCAGTGACAGTAATGAAATGGTATTTATGAGGCTCAATCACTCATTCATGCATCAAGTGTTCATTGAGCAACAACTATGTACTATGCACAGTTCTAGACCCTGCAGTGCTGAGCAAGATGTACATGTCTTGGCCTTCAAAGAGCTGACAGGCAGTCTGCTTGGGGAGCTAAGGGCTTTGTAAACCTTCAAGTGACAACAAGCCCTGGCCCTGTTTAATGCAGGCCCTAATTCTGAATTCCTGTTCTCAGAGCTGAGCTTTCACTTTTGCATCGGGACCTGCAGGAGAAACCTGTGGACTATGGGTGCTTTGCATTTTTTCACCAAGTTGCCAGAGGCAACGCGTGCCCTGGCTGTTCTGGAAACCTGACTTTGAACCGCTTTCTTCAGAAGGCACACTGGGTTTCACCCTCAGTAGTTGTCAATGGCTAGCCTGGCATTTTCCCTCGGTTGCTAAAATCCCCTAGTGTTCCTGGTACTCAGCATCGCACCTAATATATTTTCATTAGTCACCAAAGGCAGCCGGAAGTTGAGTTCTAAAAAGCCTCGTGGGGAAAAAATCGGTCTCAGGTTGAGTTCTTCAGGAAGCAGATGCTGAGATGGAGTTAGTGATCATGAGAGATGATTTAGTCCTTCAGTGGCTTCCAGGAAGGACCATATCAAATTGGGCACTCGTGGAAGGGGGAGGGGAGGAAGCAAGATTGGGCAGGGGGAGCTGTCAGGTGGCAATGCAGGTCTGAAAAGTCACTGCCAGCCCAGAGGGAGCTCCGAGCAAAGGTCCATCAGAGGAATCTCTCATGGGACAGAAACAGCTGGCCTGAGTACCACAGCCTGCTTAGCCGCCGACCAGGGGCCACCCCTAGAGAAACATGACATCAGCTCAAAAGCTGAGGCCCACCCGCTGAAGCCAACAGCTGAAGGCTGTCAGTTAACCACAGTCAAAGCAGCTGGCAGCGAGTTCCTTGCTGAAGGTGCTCTGAGTGATGCCTCTCTGCGTCTGTCATAAGACCCGAAAGGAGAATTGGGAGCAGGCCCTGGCACCGCGTGCATAATTAAGACAAGGTCTCTCTCTGCCTTCAAGGTCCTCACTACCCAGTAGCACTTGTAAGAATTCATAATATCCCTGGAAGGAACATCCAGGCAAGAATATCCCAAATCCAGTTTATAGGGCTACAAGGCGCTGTGCAGGAGGCTGCTCAATTTGCCTGATACTCTGAGAATTTCCCCACCCAGACCAATGAAAATGATCCTTATACCAGCAATGGAGAAAATCTTTTCTATTTTCCTTTTTCCTAATTTGGTGGAGAAGATGCAAATGGATATAGACTCCATCAAAATGCTCTCACCAATGATAGATATCCCCTATTTTGTTTCGCTCCCGTTTGGGTTGTTAGAGTGGCAGCAATTAAACTTGACAAAATAGTGATTAAAAAACAATGAGAGGCAAATGTACCAGCACACCAGCGCGCATCTAGACCATTCCAAAAATGATCTCTTAAGTGTTTGAAATCTGCTTTATTTTCCTACTGCAGGAATGAGTTTTCAAAAAACAGCACTTAGGAAGGGCAATTTGCCACAAGCATTCCACGGCCCCAACAAATAGTATTTCTTTCTAATGGACTCTCCCCCTCCAAATTTAACTGCAGTTCCCAAATCAGATTCATTATACAAAAGAACGAACAAATGCCACAAAATGCCCAGAAACGGAGCCTCTTCTTGCCACTTCCAATAATGCAAAAGGCAAACAAAACTTCTCAACAGTAACTTTGCTTGCTGGGTTTCCCGGGCACCAGCTGCTGGGCTGCCCTGGTCTGGGAGGTCACAGCCACCATGGAGCTGGGAGGTCTAGCTGTGATCCATCCCAAAAGTCAGCTGTTGCTGCCTTCTGAGCAGGGGCTTTATAACATCTGGCTGCTCCTTACAGGACTGAATGAAGTGTGTGACTCACAGGGGACCTTTTAGAGAGAGGAATGAACAACACAGGCCATTTTCAGCAGTGAGGTTTTTGTTTGTTTGTTTTTTGAAATCCTGATGCATATTTGGCTCTCGTGAAGCCACGGTCATGTCTTTCTCTCTCTCTCTTTCTGATGTGCAAGCAGCTTTCTGGGTCTAATTATAGATGTAGTCTGCATCCTTGATCAATAGTTCTGAGTGTCCTCCCGCCTGAAGAGCCGTTTAGTTCTTGCTGATGGGCTGTCATTTCAACCTCTAGCTCTGAGCGGCAGTTTTCAGATTCCTCAACCCCATCAGCGAAGCCCCAGCTTCTCCCGGAGCACTCTTTGAATTTTGCGGAGCTTGGATTGACCCCCATCTGAGGAGGCCCCATCTGCAGGGAGGCCCCATCTGCAGGGAGGCCTAAGGAGGCTGTGGAGAAGCCTGACAATGTCCGGAACTACAACGGAAGACTGGGGTTCAAAGCACGGCGACAGCCAGAACAGGGAACAGAGTCAAAGAACGTCTCCCCTGAGGTACCCCCTCAAAGGAGGGGCAGAGGAGAGCCGCTGGCAGCAAGAATCCACCTTGGGAGTAAGGCAGCAGTCCATGTGCTCGTTCCCAATTATCTCCGGTAGAGTCATAATCGTGCTGGCTTTGGAGACCCAGAAAGCCACTGTTTGCAGGCTACTGTTTAATAATGAGAGATGCACAGCACAGGGGTAGCAGGGAAATGAAGAGGCAGAGCACAATTTGACCTGCAGGGCACTGGAAACCGTGAAGCAGAGAGACGCTTAATAATAGGGTTTTACCAGATGAGAGTGAGTGGCTGCCCGTGTGGCTTGGTGCTGTCTCTGAGCACGACCTCAGACAGGCTCTCTAGATCGACTCCATGTCCTCTGCCAGGTGGGTGGATGCTGTGCGAAAGTGAAGCTGGGCACAACGTTGAGTACCCAGTGAAGGAAGGCAGGGAACGGGAGAGAAACAAGGGCTCCAAGCAAGGTGTTGGCTCAGACTCTTGGTGCCCCAGAATAGAGTGTTGGGGGAAGCTCCCAGCTCCCCTATACTTGGGCCCTTTTCCAGGGCAGGCCTAGGCACAGGCATGGCAGGGGAGGGGAGGTACACCCAGGGACCACTTGAAAAGCAGCCGGCGTGGGTAACGCGCCCAGAGCCGCCAATCCCGGGCCTGCCCGTTCCTATGGAAACAGGCGCCAAGCTAGGAGCCTGCTGCTGGGAGCCAAGTCCCAGGCGGCTGTCAGGCTCAGATGCCGGCTGCCCGCTGGGACCTGGAAGTGCCCTTTTCCAAAAACCATCCCTGCTGGCTCTGAGTCAGAGGGGTCCCCCAGCATCCGCTGAGCTCAGAGCCTGGATGGAAGAGGAGCGGGAGGAGAAGGAGGGGAGCGAATAAAAATATTTACGCTTAACAAACACTTTGATGTTTGAAGACTGTGTGTACAAATGAGGGCTGGGAACATCCTTGGTGAAGGGCTGGTGTTTCCAGGCAAATCTTCAAATCTTTTCATGCACACGTGCGCGCGCGCGCGCGCGCGCGCGCACACACACACACACACACACACACACACACACACACACAATCTCCGGCTCTCTTTCTCTCTTGATAGGTTTACATTATCACTGAAGCAGAATGCAAAGCTGGACTTGGGAAAGGTGTGAGTGGTGATGGATGAGCACCCAGGGACCACGCCTGTGTACCTCTGTGGGCCTCCTCTGTCAGCCCCGATGTGGCCTGCGGTGGCTGGTTGGAGGGCGTAGGAGGCATGTGGGGCTGCATGGCCACTTGAGGTGTGTTAGGAAGGCTGCCTGCTGGAGCTGCCACACGGCTGGGGGCTCCGGGTCTGGAGAGGCTTGAGGATCAAGTGCGGTGACACTGAATCATGCCTGGTGTTCTGCACTTGGGTGAATGTGAAGCCCTCTTCAGAGGAAGTGTGCAGTAAAGACCTTGCACCAGGGTTGACCTTTATCTTCAGAGGTCCTGACAGTTGAAAACAATGTGTGACACTTGCATCATGCCCAGGCAGAGGCAGAGGCAGAGGCAGTGAGGAGCTTGGGGTTTGGAACCAGACAGTGCTGGCTGCGTGGCCTTGGGAAAGTCACTTAACCTTCCTGATCCTAAATTTCTTAACTTAGAGGTAATAATAATAAGCACCTCATTGTGTTATTGTGTGGACTAAATATTTTAAAATATATGTAATTTGTAGCATTTGCTTAATAAATGTCAGCAAATATTATTGCGTTCACCTGAGAAATGGTGACTGAGCCTGTACAAAATGTACAGGAACCCATGTTAAGTCTTTGAAGGATACAACAGTTATTCTGGCAGGTAATTTGCCCTAAGGGGGTTTATAGTTTGGTGAAGAAGCCAAGAGAGGAACATTAATAATTAAGAATATAAGCAGAAGATACAAAGTGAAAGTTCAACAGTGTCCACTACCTGTTCTCCCTTAAATAGTTCTTTAGAGGTGAAAATAAGGTAGTGTAGGTATGTATTACTCAGGGAAGGCTAGCTGCTGTGACAAACAACCCTCAAGTAGCAGTGGCTAAGCACCTGCAGTGGCTAACCAACCTCTATGGCTAAGCACCTGCAGTGGCCAAGCACCCACAGTGGCTAAGCACTTACAGTGGCTAAGCACCTGCAGTGGCCAAGTACCTGCAGTGGCTAAGCACCCTCAGTAACTAAGCACCTGCAGTGGCTGAGCACCCTCAGTAGCTAAGCACCTGCAGTGACTAAGGACTCTCAGTAGCTAAGCACCTACAGTGGGTAAACACCTGCAGTGGCTAAGTACCTGAAATGGCTAAAAGCACTCTCAGTAGCTAAGCACCTGCAGTGGCTAAACACCTTCAGTAGCTAAGCACCTGCAGTGGCTAAGTATCTGCAGGTGTTTGGTATTCACTTTTCCATGAGGTGATTCAGAAGCCCAGGTGCCTTCCAGCTTCTCTAGCCTTGGAATCCTCCACTGGCCCTTTCTATCCAGTGGATGGAGGAGGGACAAGAGAGCATATGGGACTGTGTGGAAAGTGTTGGAGACCACGTCTCAGTCTGGCTGCATTTTACTGTCCAGAATCCAGTTGTTGGCCCCACCTAACTGCAAAGGTTGCTGGGAAATGTAGTCTTCCCATGTACCCAATGGGTAAGTAAAATAGGGATTGGTGAACACATAGTGTTGTATCTGCCACAGTTGGAAAGGACTTTGAGAACTCAACAACCATACAATTTTCGGGGGCAGGGATGGTTGTTCTGAGTACTTATTGCTGTGTTATAAGCCACTGCAAAACTTAGTTCCTTAAAACAACAGCGTTTATTTAGCTCATAAATCTACGATTTGGGCAGGGCTTGCCTGGGACAGCTCTTCCCTGTTCCACTCAGTGTTAGCTGAATTGGCTGGGAAGCTGGGGGCTGGATTATCTGAAGGTCCCTCACTACTATGTCTGGTGGTTGATGCTGGCTGTTGGCTCAGACAGCTGGGACTGGAACAAGTGGGGCTCCTTAGGTATCTCTCTGTATTTCCATTTTGTTTGTTTATTTTTAAAAATATATTTCAAAATAACTAAAAGAGTGCAATTGGAATGTTTCTAACACAAAGCAATAATAAATGCTTGTGATGATGGATATCTCAATGACCCTGATTTGACTATTCCAGCATTGTATGCTTGCATCAGAATACTCCATGTATCGCATAAATATGTATGACTAGTATGTATTCATAATAATCACAAATAAAAATTATAAAAGCAATTTCTTTATTTTTACTTGTATACATTCAAGGAGTACAAGTGCAGTTTTGTTCCATGGATATATTGTGTAGTAGTGAAGTCTGGGCTTTTGGTATAACCATCACCCAAATATAATGTACATTGTCCCCATTAAGTAATCGCTCATCCCTGACTCCCTTCCCACCCTGCCATCCTTCTAAGTCTCCAATGTCTATTATTCCACACTCTATGTCCATGTGTACACATTATTTAACTCCCACTTATAAATGAGAACATGCAGTATTTGATGTTTCCTTTTGAGTTGTTTCACTTAAGATAATGGCCTCCAGTTCCATCTGTGTTGCTGCAAAATACATGATTTTATTCTTTTTTTTATGGTTAAGTAGTATTCTATTGTGAAATATGCCTTATTTTCTTTATCCGAACATTCACTGATGGACACTTAAATTAATTCCGTATCTTTGCTATTGTGAAGAGTGCTGTGACAAACATATGAGGGCAAGTAAAAATTATATTTATGGTATACAATATAATGCTTTCATACATGTATACATTGTGAAATGGCTAAAGAAAGCTACTTAACATATGCATTGCCTCACATATTTATTTTTTCGTAGTGAAAACACTTAAAATCTACTCTTTTAGTAATTTTCAAGTATACAATATATTGTTATTAACTGTTGTCACCATGATATACAACAGATCTCTTGAACTTACTCCTCCTTTCTAAATGAAATTTTCTGTTCTTTTACCAACATCTTCCCAATCCCCCCAGCCCTCTCTATATTTCTGTGTGGTCTTTTCACATGGCATCTCCAGGATGGAGGCTTCATAGGGTAGCAGGACTCCCTGCATGATGGCTCAGGGCTCCCAAGGCATATGTCCTAAGATAAAACAGCACAAGGTCTTTCCCAACCTATCCTTGGAAGTCAATCCCACCAGTGACACCAAGGGATAAATTCGTACAAACATATGGTTCATAACTCTTAAAGGCAAGACATTTTATGTGGCTTTATTGTGCTTGGTTCAGAGGCCCCACTTGCCAGGGCCAGTCATTTCTGGGAGGTTCCTTTCCTTCTCTGGAGCCTTATAAGTCCCTGGGACTAGCAGACTAGAAACTGGGGAAAGAGCCATGGTGATGGTCACTGAGCTGCTTATTGTCAAAGCTTCCTGCTAACATTGTCCATGCTCTCAGAGCCCATTATGGTCCCCAAGACCTTCACTGAGGCTCCCAGGGCCATGGATCTTAGAGTCCAGATCCCAAGGATCCATGCAGCGCCCCCAGCAGAGACTCTGCGATTTCCAGGGTCTATGTGGAAGCCTGGCACTGGTTTCCCACAGCACCTGCCACCTCTAGTGCCATCCTGTTGGTCTTGGATTCCCCTCTTATTCCTCATCCTTGCCTAGTCTCTTCTTCCTAACTAGGCCCTTATATGCTCCTCATTCATGGCACCCGTAGAAATACAACTTCTTGAGGCAGGTTCCCACCCTTGGCCAATTAGTGTGAAGCACCAGAATGATTATTTCTGCAGAAAGACTCTCTTAAGAGGGTGCAGCGTACACTAAAGGCACTCTGAGGGTTGGTCCATCCAGATTTAATAAGGCATTTATTCTTAGTTAACCCTGGCCTCCAGGCCTCATAGCTCTGCTCTGGTAATTTCTTTACCAGGTTCCCTCCTGCCATCCTTCCAAGCATTTTTTTTAATAGGGTATCTCTGCGTTGCCCAGACTGGAGTGCAGTGGTCTGATCATGGCTCACCGCAGCCTTGACCTCCGGGCTAAAATTATCCTCCCACCTCAGACCCCAAGTAGCTGAGACCACAGGCATGTGCCACTATACTTGGTTAACTTTTAATAATTTTTTTTGTAGAGGTGGAGTCTCATTATGCTGTCCCAGCTGGTCTCGAACTCCTTCGCTCAAGCCATCCTCCCTCCTCAGCATCCCAAAGTGCTGGGATTACAGGCATGAGCCACCGTACCCAGCCCTTCCAAGCATTTTAAAGGAGTCTGTCCTGAATCTTCCAGAGCCCAGATGATGTACCCCAGAGGCTCAGGGGAGGAAGCCCTCACTTCTAATATAGGAAGAAGTTATGCTTTCATGGCGATGGTGACATGTTGTCCTAGATTGACTGCCCCTTAAAGAGACCCCGTGCCTAGGATTTGTGTGAAAGGATTTCATTTGAGAGGACATCCTAGCCAACACCAGTTGAAAGTGGGGAAGTCAGACAGGGAAGGGGAACAAGTCAACACAGGGTGTGGTGAAAAGTGTCTGGGACTCAGTCCTACTGGGCATTGCCAGGAGGTAGTCACCCTCAGAGTCATCATACCCGAGGGTGAGGAGCCAGGGTGTTTATTTGCCCACTCCATGCATCCATGGTGCAGAGCTGCTGTGGGGAGTGTAAGATCGTCGGCACCCACTACTTGCCCTGCACTACAGAATGCCCTAAGGCAAAGAGCGTGTGGGGATGCTGTAGGAATGAGGACATATGGGCAGGACACCAACAATGTCTGTCGCACACAGGAATGGATTTTGTATTTTAGCTTTTTATTATGTAAAGTGTCAGATGTACACAAAGTAAACAGAATAGTATAACAACCACCCATGGACCCATCCCCAGCTTCAACAACGATCAACATTCCTTTTTTCTTGTTTCAACTATGCCTCTGAACTGACTTTTATAGAATGGAGAAAACATGGTAAGAAAAGGAGAGCAAGATTCCAGATAAAAAGAGTCAGCTTACCAAAGGCACGGGGATGCAAACCAGCATCAGCCTGCAGTGCTCTTTGACTTCTATGTCACCTGCATGATGGAGACATGGAATTCAAGTGAAAAGTTGGCCTGGGACCAGCCTTGGAGAGCGTTAGAGAGCAGGCTAAGGAGGGCATGGAGAGACATTCTCTGGCAAGTTGTTGTGCAGGTGAGTAACCTGATTGTCTCAGCTTGGGATCTCGAGAAGCAGACCCTGAGAGAAGGAATCAAGGACAATGAGTTATTTGGAAGATGGTTGTGGGAAATAGCAGGGGAGTAGAGAATTAATTCAGGGAAGGGAAGTCAGAGATAAAGGACGTTATTAAGCCAGCTCCTACCAGGGCAACTAGGGTTCAGTCCCACAGGAACTCTGGGAGACAATGCAGAGCACACGGCTCAGAGTTATCTCCAAAGTGGGGCAGGAGCTGGGGCATTTATCTACCAACTCCCCTTCCATCATTGCCGGAGGGTTGTTTTCTAGGGGCACTGATTCCTTGGCCCTTCCAACTTGTGGTTCTGGAAAAAACCCTCTGAAGCAGAGATATGGATACTGGCAAGTGGAAGTCTGCTGGAGCACACCAGGCTGGAAAGATCTGGAGGAATATGGATGGGGCACTGACAGCCTCTCATACACTGATCTTAGTTGGAGTTCATTAGGAGGCAGGATGTCTGAAGGATTGGGGCAGGGACATTCAGGAGACAGGGACACCATGAGGAGGCTTTTGCTGTGGTCCAGGTGGGAGGCAATAGAGTTCTGTGCTGGGAGAATAGGAAAGGAGAAGAGGCAACAGATGGGGGAGAGAGAGATTGGGGAGATATCATCGACAGGATTTGGCAACTGATCTTGCATGTTCACATGTAGGAGGCAAATTACCAGAGATAGATTATAAACAATGCTCAACCATAGTAGCTACATTTTTAAACTTCTGGTAAAGCAATCAAATTCATCAACAATCCTGCTGGGTCTCTCTCAATTCCAGAAGCTCAGCCAGGCACCCAAAGGCTCAGAAGCAGAAGATTAAGTGACTGAAGGGCTGGCATCTTCTCAGATGTGGCCACAGGCCCGGCTCATTCCAGACTCTTCCAGGCTGTGCTGCAGCTAGATGAGGGGCAGTGAGAGCAGCCCTGGGTAATGAGTCAGGAAATCTAAGAGCAGGTCTTTTCTCCTCCACTGTACAGCTTGGGGCAAGTCACTGGGCCTCAGTTTCCTCAGCTATAAAATGTGAAACATTGTATGTGCTCTCCCCATCATGAAATTTTTGTTGTGAGGACCCAACATGTTTATGTGTCAGTATGGCTCTTTTGCTTGTTCTAGCGAATGCATTCCTCTTCAATACCTTAGTCTTGAGACTAAATGTCCCTTAGTCTGAGAGTTCTGAGACCACTATGACCTCCTGCTCTGCCTCTGCCAACTCAGCAACTTTTCTTGCATGTCTTTGCTTTTGTGCCCTGCTAATAAAAGAGAAATTTCTCACTGTCAGTGCCCTGCCCATATCCCTTCACCCTTTAAGTCTTCATCCATTTGTGTGACTATAAAGGAATACCTGATGCTAGGTAATTTATAAAGAGCACAGGCCTATTTGGGTCACAGTTCTGTAGGATGTACAAGAAGCATGGCGCCAGCATCTGCCTCTGGTGAAGGCCTCAGGAAGCTTCCAATTATAGTGGAAGGGGAAGGGGAGGAGGCATCACATGGCAAGAAAGGAAGGAAGAGAGAGAGGAGGGAGGCACCAGGCTCTTTTTAACAGCCAGATATCATGGGAACTAAGAGTGCGAACTCACTGAATCCCATGAGGATGACACCAAGCCATTCATGAGGAATTCACTGCCATGACCCAAACACCTCTCACCAGGACCCACCTGCAACTCTGGGGTTCAAATTTCAACATGAGACTTGGAGGGGACCAATATCTAAGCTGTCTTTCAGAATATCTACATATCTGTACCTGAGAACATCCCACACCCCAGAAGGCAGCTCTGCCTCTGTGGGGCAGGCCAGAAAGGCAATTATAATACCTGATGGCAAAAGGGACTTTGCAGATGTGATTGAGTTAAGGATCTTGAGATGCGGGGATGATCCTAGATTATCTGGGTAGGTCTTTATAAGAGGGAGGCAGGAGGATCAGAATCAGAGAGTGTGATGTGACAATGAAAGCAGAGGAGAAGGACATGTGACAAGAGTAGAATAAATCAAAGTGATGCATGGCCATGAGCCAAGGAATACAGGATGCCTCTCCAAGCTAGAAAGGGCAAGGAAATAGGGTCTCCCCTAGAGTCTCCAGAGGAATCCAATCCTGCTGACCCATTTCAGATTCCTGACCTCCAGGAAGTAATACAGTTGTGCTGTTTTAAGCCACAAAATGTGTAGTAATTGGTTATAGCAGCAATAGGAAATTAACACTGCTCTAAGAGTAGCCCTCATTCTGTGCCTGATGGGAGATGGTGAATACATGCCCCAACTCCTTCATTTTTCACATAGAGTAATAGAGTAACACTAAGGCAATCTGTTTTTTTTGTTTGTTTGTTTTGGTTTTTTTGAGACAGCATTTTGCTCTGTTGCCCAGGCTGGAGTGTAGTGCCACGATCATGGCTCACTGCAGCCTCAAACTCCTGAGCTCAAGCAATCCTCCCACCTCAGCCTCCCAAGTAGCTGGGACCATAGGCTACCACCACGTCCAGCTAACTTTTTAATTTTTTGTATAGACAGGGTCTCACTATGTTGCCCAGGCTGTTCTCAATTTCCTGGCCTCAAGTGATCCCCCCGCCTTGGCCTCCCAAGGTGCTGGGATTACAGGAGCAAGCCACCATGTCTGACCAAGAGGCACCTGTTTTATACCATTTCACAGTTTCCCCTGGAGTTAAGCACCTATAACTGCTGTGATAGCTGGCTTAATAATATACCCCCTTTGGCCTTCTTTCTTGTATGACTTTAATACTTCCCTGCCGAGGACTCCTGGGATACCTTCCCAAATAAACCTTTTGCACTTAGATCCTTAATCCTTAATGTCAGGGTCTCCTTCTGAGGGAAACTTCTGATATGGTTTGGCTGTGTCCCCACCCAAATCTCATCTTGAATTGTAGCTCCCATAATTCCCACGTGTCATGGGAGGGACCTGGTGGGAGGTAATTGAATCATGGGGGCAAGTATTTTCCGGGCTGTTCTTGTGACAGTGAATAAGTCTCATGAGATTTGATGGTTTTGTAAATGGGAGTTCCCCTGTGCAAGCTCTCTTGCCTGCCTCCATGTAAGATCTGTGTTTGCTTCTCCTTTGCCTTCCACCATGATCATGAGGCCTCCCCAGTCACATAGAACCTTGAGTCAATTAAACCTCTTTCCTTTATAAATTATCCAGTCTTAGGTATGTCTTTACTAGCAACATGGGAACAGACTAATACAGAAACCAATCCAAGACAGTCCACAGAGAGGGGCCCTTGTGGTCCAGGCCCCTTGTTAGCTACATTTCATCCTCAATCCTATTAACCCTGTGAAGGCACTTGTGCTCCCATTTTTCAGATGAGGAAGCTCATCCCAGAATCTGGACTAAGTGCCACAGCTGGAAAGTGGAGCATTCCAGATTTGAGACAAGCTGTGCCTGAATCTAACACTGCCTTGTTCGTGGGAAAGCTGACAAGAGGGGTCACACAACTCCTCATGCTCAGGGGAGCCCACACTAAGGGTTCCTGTCTTCTGCCTTGACCTCTTCGCCTTTTGATGGTTGCCTTGGGCCCGCTGCCCCCCAGTCTTATTGTCTCATGGAACTGCCACACTCAATATTTGCACCTGTGTTAGTCTGCCAGAGCTGTCATAACAAAGTACCACAGACTGGGTGGCTTTAATGTATTGTCTTACAATTCTGGAGACCAGAAGTGCAAAATCAAGGTGTTGGCAGGGTTGGTTCCTCTTGAGGGCCATGAGGGAAGGATCTGTTCCAGACCTCGCCTTGACTTGTGGGTGGCTGTCTTCTACCTATGTCTTTACATTGTCTTCCCTTTGTGTGTGTGTGTGTGTGTGTGTGTGTGTGTCTGTGCCCAAATTTTCCCTTCTTAAAAAGACACCAGTCATATTGGATCAGGGCCCACTTCATCTTGATGTGATCATCTTCAAATATGGTTCCAAGGATGGTGACATTCTGAGGCACTGGGGGTCAGAACTTCAACCTATTAATTTGGGGAGGACAAAGCTCAACCTATAGCAGCACCTGAGGGACAGTCTTTCGTAACAGACTTGTGGAGTCACAGGCATTTTCTGGATCCTGATTGTCTTTTTTTGGGGCTGTAGAATCCATCATCTTTTCTTTTTGAGGGGTTGAAATGTCGAAGCTAGCCATGTGTGAGGTAAGGAGGCACCTCTATGTTTCTGGCCAGCTGGTGGGAAGGTGGCGATGATGAGTTGATAGGTTTCTGTTGGTGGGGAAGAAGATCAGGTTGCCAACCTCAGTCTGCACCCTCCTGGGTCCTGAAGGAGGAGGCCAGTCAGTTGAGACCTGCCATAGGGCAGACAACAAGCTTTCTTCTTCACTATTATGTCCCAGTGCCTGGCACTGTGCTGGGCACACAGCAGGGCCCCAGTGAGTCTCTGCTGGTTGCTTGACTGGACCTTGGACGTCTGGTCACTTGGTAGAGTTGCACAAACCTTGGGTGTATGGGCAGGATATGGGGTTGTAGTCAGAGGGAATTGAGTGTGAGAGGAGAAAGAACTGAGAGGGGGCCTGGGGCCTGGAGAAGCTAAAGAACTGAATCTGCCTAAGGCCATGTTCACTGAGTGCAAGCCGAGTCAGCACTGGGTTGGCTGGGGCAGTCTGTGGAGCTGGTGCGGCAGCTGACCAGCAAGAGCTGTGCGCTTGTATTCATCTGCCTGGGAAAGCCAAAGTCAGGGGCAGAGACAGGGGCAGGGAAAAGGAGCCCTCCAGGAGGAAAGGAAAGAGGAAAATGGGAGCTAGACGGGAGAGAGACAGCTGTCGTTGGTCTTTTATTCGTTTTCACAAACTGAGTGGCTGAAAACAATGGAAATTGATTCTCTCACAGGTCTGGAGGCTGAGAGTCTGAAATCCAGGTGTAGTCAGGGTCGGTTCCTCCTGGAGGCTCTGAAAGAGGTTCTTTTCCATGCTTTTTTTTCTGGCTTTGGTGGCTGCCAGGGATCCTTGGCATTCCTTGGCTTGTTGCCACATCACTCCAGTCTCTGTCTCCACCTTCACATCACCCTGTCTGTGTGCCTTCACCCCTTTTCTTTTCTTATAAAGACTCTTGTCATTGGATTTAGGGCTCACCTTGATCCAGGATGATCTCATCTTGAGATCCTTAACTTAATTAACTCTACAAAGACCCTTTTTCCAAATAACGTTACTACATTCATAGGTTCCAGGTTGACATATCTTTTGGAGCCATTATTCAACCTGTTACAGTTTTTGATGTTGGCCCCAGGCCCAATCCTTTGAACTTGGACTGAGGCTTATGGAGAGGTTGCTGGCTAGTCTCCTGAAAGATTCCATTCTGCCATTGCAGGACACCAAATAGGCTTCTCTGGTGCCTGGTCAGAAGTGGGTCCTGGGTGAGAAGGAAGGCACAATCCCTCCCCTTTGCTGAGCCCAGTGTGAGGGTGGCAGTGGGGAGCAGACAGTGCTCTGTCACCTGCCTCCAGAGTTGAGCCGCTGGGCCAGGACCTGAAACTGCACGTTTCACCTTGGGCACCAAAGATAATAGCTAAGAAATTCCAACATGAGACCAAAATGCAGATTTTTTTCAAAGGACATATCAAATAACCAGTTAAAGGACTTTAAATCCAGAGGAGGACATAAAAGGTTGAAGAGAGAAGACACTGAATTTTCTGAAAGTAGATTTCTTTGGAGACAACTGATCACTTGCTGGGAGCCCCTGGTCTGGCACACAGAAAAGAGGGCTAAGATATATGTGGGGGTAAAGGGAGGGTGCTCACTGAAAGCCAGAAGGAATGACGTAAGCACTTTACTTGGAAAACCTGAGGATACTTGACTCCTGCAGTTATCTGGGCTCTGTGGACTAGGATGTGGCATGCCTTTTTTCTCTGAGAGGCTATTTGCCTGAGTCAGCAAGGGAGGGAGTGAGGAAGTGGGTGAAGAGAGAGAGAATGCTGCTTCTGTGGAGAAAAATGACTGCCCTCCCCTTAAATAGCATGCCAATTGTGCGTGAATCCTAGGCACTGAGTACTGAATCATGGTAGGAATATTGGTCTGGAAGACTAAACCCAGATCTTCTTTGTCTGCGATCCATGGGCCTAAGGCTTTAGAGGTCCTTGAACCTCCCCAAATTCTACATGAATATTTACAAGTAGCTGTGAGTGAACATTTTTTTCTAGCGGGAGAACCCATCGTTTTCATTAGATTCTCAATGGAACTTGGGATTCCCCCAAAGGCTGAGACTGAATTAGACATGATTTAGGGACTGTTTAGCTTGATGTTCCAGGATCTCAGGACTCCTAGACTCTGGGAAGGGTAGAAACTCTGAGGGGTCAGTGGCGGATCCAGATCAATCCACTGTGTCCAGTTCCAGGGTCCACTTGATGAGCAGTGTGTGGTGGGTTGAATTGTGTCCCTACAAAAGTTAGATAGAAGTCCTAATTTTCAATGCCTGTGAATGTGACTACATTTGGAAATAGGACTTTTGCGGATGTAATCAAGTTAAGATGAGGTCATACTGGAATGAGTTGGGCCCTAAATCCAATGACTGGTGTCCTTATGAAGAGAGAGAAATTTGGAGACACAGAGAGAAGAGGCCATGTGAAGACAGAGGCAGAGATTGGAGTGATGCATCTAGGAGCCAAAAAACCACTGGGGCTACCAGAAGCTCGGAAGAAGCAAGGAAAGATTCTTCCCTGGAGCCTTTGGAGGAAGCTTACCCCTGCAGATCCCTTGATTTAGGATGTCTAGCCTCAGAGCTATGAGAGAATCTATTTCTGTTGTTTTAAGCCACGCAGTTTGTGGTAACCTGTTATGGCAGCCACAGAAAATGAAAGCATAGTGTATCTGCATTTTTGTGTTCTTAGTTCAGGACCATTTACTTGGCCTTATGTCTTGTCTCCCAGCTTAGAAATGACCCACAGTGACTGGGCTACCTGCAGGAGAGACCCTTGTATCAGCGATTCAAGAGGTATTCATATGCCAGGTGCCCATTTACACGTTTCCACCCTCCTTCTTTGGTTTGCAAAAGGAGAATTGACTTCCCCGGACTGTATTCACCCCAGGGTCAAAGGAGCCCCCCCATAAGCTCCAAGGGGGCGAGTTTTAGGCTCCAGGGCCCTACACAATCTAGCCCCTTCCTCCCGCAGCACTACATGACACTCTCTTCACCCCTTAGGCCTAGTCACATCTTTGGGACCTGGAATATGCAGACTCCTTCGTGTCCAGGGCCTTCTGCATATGCTGTAAGCTTTGCTAGAGATGTCCTTAAAACAACTTTTAACTATAGAAATTTCAAGCATATACAAAGAAAAGAGAAAAAGAATAGTAACATAAATTTCTATGTACTCAACACCTAGCAGTAACAATGACCAACTCACGATCAATTTGTTTCATCTATACCCTTATCCACTCCTTTCTCCTCCAGCCATATGATTTTGAAGCAAATTGCAGTATTGCATCATTTTATCTGTAAATATTTTGGTATCTATCTCTAAGAGATAGGGACTTTTAAAAAAGAGAACTGAAATAACATTATCATGTCTAAAAAATCAACAAATTTTTAATAGTATTAAACATCCAGTGAGTGTTCAGACTTCCGATTGTTTCATAAATGTCATAATTTGCTAATGGCCTGTTTGAATTGGAATCCAAATAACGGCCAAGCATAGCAAACAGTTATCTCTAAGTCTCTAAGTTTTCCCCCTTTTTCTCTCTCCTTTTGCAATTTATTTGTGGAAGGAAACCAGACTGTTTGTCTTGTAGAGTTTTTTAGTCTGCTTTTGCCTGCTTATATCCTTGTATAAGGATATAAGCCTCCCTCTGTCACTTGTATTTCCTGTAAATTGGGTAGTTAGATCTAGAGACTCCAATAGATTCAAGTGCATTGGGAGTAGGGGGGTGTCGTGAACATGATCAAGAGGAACATGGTGTCTGGATGGCTCTCCTCCTTTCTTGATGGCCCTCCTTTTGAGTTGATGATATGGTTTCCAAATCTCATGTTGAAAGGTAGCCTCCAGTGTTGGAGGTGGGCCTAGTGGGAGGTGTTTGGGTCATGGGGGTGGATCCCTCATGAATGGCTTGGTGCTGTCCTTGGGATAATAAGTGAATTCTTGATCTGTTAGTTCATGTGCGATCTGGTTGTTTGAAAGAGCCTGGCACTTCCTCCCTCTCTCTCTTGCTTCTTCTCTCACTCTGTGACACACTGGCTCCCCTTTGCCTTCTGCCATTTTGAAAGTTTCCTGAGGCCCTCACCAGAAGATACTGGCACTATGCTTTGTGTATAGCCTGCAGAACCGTGAGCCAAATAAACCTCTTTCTTTATGAATTGCCCAGTCTCAGGTATTCCTTTATAGCAATGCGAAATGGACTCACACGGTTGATAATCACTGTCTACATCCCCTACATCAAGGAGATGTGCCCAGAATTCTCCTTATACCTTCTGTACCCAGTCAACTCTTACACAGACCTTGGGTCTCATCTCAATAATTATTTTCTCAGGGAACAGTTTCCTCATCCACCTAGACTAGCTCACACCCTCTTGTTAGAAATGCTCATGGCACCATCATAGCTCATACATTTATTCAGGACTCTTTGCTAAAGGTGTGACTGTCCCACAAGAGTATAAACTCCTTGAGGTTGGAGGCTGCATCTGTTTTCCTCCTCATTGCATTTCCAGTGCCTGGCATGGAGTAGTTGCTCAGTGAGCATTTGTTGAATGAATGAGTGGGTGGGTTCTTTTGCTTTTGGCATCCCGGAAAAGTCCGGAGTGGGGCTGGAAAAGGAGTGAACCTGTGAGATGGGGCTGATGTCTTACACAACCCAGGTTTTCTACAGAATGTTTCAGTGGACAGAGCATGCTCACCTTGTGGTGTCACCCTCTGAAGGCCTTGATGTCCTGCCATGTCTACCCTGCACTCCTCCAATCTTGCTGCTGAATTGCAGAGTGCGGCTTGCCCCTTTAGCACTGGGTGGCATTGAAAGAAATAAATTATTTCTCTCCTCCTCCCCAATCCTTGGAGACACAGAATATCCCAACTTTAATCACTGCCTAAAATGCAGGATTTTTATTTCCTGGATTAGAAAATGTTTCCCTCCCAGAGAGGCCTGATGCACCTTCCGGGGAGCCCTTTCCCTCTTCCTTTGATCTTAGAGTATTCCACCAGCCACTGGCTCCTGATGAATTAAACAAAAGGAGAGAAACTCAGGAATCTGCAAGAAGCAAGCCAAATGGGCCAAATCATGTGTGGAGGGTGCCCAACAGGCTGCTGGCAACAAGCCGGAAAATGACCAGCCTGACCCTCCAGGTCTGCTCCTGGGGACCATCTCAAGCCAGAGGGCACTGGAAGGTCATGTTGTCCTGTAGTCCCCCAGACTCTTTGGAGGATGTGGCTGCAGGAGGATTGGGAACTCCTTGCTTCCTCCTCAGGGGAAGGAGGAAAGGGAAAATCAGGCCTCACCTGGTGGTAACTGCCTTTAGCTCAGGGCAGGCTAAATGAGAAAACCCAGAACAACCCCCTGTGGCACTGATATCAAGGTTGGCACCTGCCAAACCTCAAAGGGGTCGGAGAGCTCCTGGCTCCTGGTGCTGGAGGGCCAGGGTCCCTCATAGGCTCGGCCAAGCATCTGAGGATGACCTAGGGTCCGTCAGGCCACTGGATCAATGGCTGGCCTCAGGCAGGTTTGGTTTTCTGGACATTGAGCCGAGAGCAACCTTACACCCTTGTAGAGGGTGTCATTCTGGGAAGGAGTCTGCCACAGTTTGCTCATTGGCTTGGCTTTTTCTAGGACCTTCTGGGGGAACCAAGATGATGTATTCTGCATCTTTTTGTCCCGTCTGTTAGATTTAACATCAACAATTTTTTAAAAAGCTGTAATTTTAAGCTAATGAGACCTTGTATTAAAACCCAGCATTCCACAGCTGCTTTTTGGTCATAAGTGTGGTTCTCTGAAGGAGACATCTTGGGAGGTATTTACCTATGACTGGGTGGCTACTGTCACTCAAAATATTCTGGGGACACATCTAGTGGATGTGCCTTTTGGAATCTATGCCATGTGCTTTTAGGCTTCAGTGGCACAGCAGACCTTGGTCTTTGGGCCACGCCTTGGTGGCCAGTTTGAGGGTGGCCTTAATGTGGGGTCTGGGTCTGTCTGGCTCATGCCACTGTGCCAAGCACCCAGCAGAATGCTCGGGAGATATTCGTGGGATTAAGGAATGTTGAACTCTTTTCAGGATCAGAAACGAGATGTGATGAATCACAACAGCAGGATGAGCTTGACTCTCTTGCTTGGCTTGTCAGCGGTCCTGGAAGATGTTTTCAGAAAACGACGGAGTGATATGTCACCCCTCTGGCACATCCCCAGAGTTTGTAGAGCTGATCTGCACTGCCAGAGGGAGTATCACATCCCAGAGGGAGCAGATTTTCCAGATTCCTCGATTGTGGGGACCGTCACTGTGGGACTCTGGGAACCTCGCCATGGCTTACCCTGCTCTGAATCTCTAACTCCCGGCACAGTGCATTGCACATGGCAAGTGTCCTAGTTTGCATTCTCTTAAGGGTGTGGGTGCAAGTCGTTTACTTGGGAAAAGTTCCCAGAAGCCCAGTAAGGGTGTGCAGAAATGAGACAAGGAAGGGAGGGAAGCCAATAAACAGTATGCTAGGGAGCAGGTGGGCAAATGAGGGTCCCTCCTGCTGGGAGCCTTCTGGAAGACTTCGAGGAACATTATCCAGAATTGCCTTCCACTGAAGGGTCATGAAGGTGGGGTGCATATCTACAAACTACTACCCTCCCCTCCTCTCTTGGTTGATGGTGGTCCCTTGGGTGTTACCTTCGTCACTTCTAGCCCGCCTGCAGTGTGGGCTGAGCACATTTCTGCTGCCAGAGGAAGCCTGAAGGCAGAGAGATGAATGTCTGAGGTAGGAAGTCATTGGGGCATGCAGAACTATCCACCAAGCTGCAGGTGACCTTTGGAGTGGCAGGAGGGGATAAGAACAGGGCAGTGTGTTCTACAATAAGTGATCAAATGTTTGTTGAGTGAATGTGTCTGAACTACAGATTCTTATAACACGGGGATAATGATTTTGGCAACTATCACTGTCAATTTCAATTTCTCTCTCTCTCTTCCTCTCTCTCTCTCCCCCCCCATCTCTCTCTTTCACACACATACACACACAAACACACACACACACGTATATATAGATGCCAATCTTACAATATTGAGCATTAAACACATATTAAATGATTCATAATGAGTTCTGCTTGGCTCATAATATTCATTCCCATGCTCCTGGCAACCCCCTAGCAATGGTGCCTTACAGCCTTACATGTATGCATGTTGAAAAAAATGTGGAGTTTGAAGTAAGACAGGACTGAGTTTGAATCTTACTTCCACCTCTTTGTGACCTCGGGCAAATTATTTAGTCTCTCTGAATCTCCTCCTCTGGGAAATGAAGCAATAATGTCATCTCCCAAAGCTATCGTGAGGCTCAAAAGAGGTAACGTCAGTAAAAGCACTCAGCTATGTGTAAAGCACTGTAGAATGTGAGTTATGCTTTTCCTTAATATTCTTACTGCATTCAGATCATTCCCTTATTTGGCAAATATTTATCAGATGAGTACATGAGCCGGGCATGGTTCTAAGTGTTATAGATACAAGGGTGAACAAAATAGTTAGAAACCACTCGTCTTCATGGTGCCTAATTTCTAGTGGAGGAGAGACTACAGCCAATGAACAAAATAAATAAGCCCATTTTATAGTATGTTAGGAGGTGATAAATACTATGGAAAAAATAAAGCCGAGAAGGAAAACGAATAATGTACAGAGAGTATGTGGGGTGATGTATTTAGATGGGGGACAGTTCAATGAGGCCTTCCTAAGAAAGTGACATCTGAACTGACCTGATGGAGTTGAGGTTTGAGCCCCACTGGTGTCTGGGAGAAGGATATTCCAGGCAGAGGTAATGGCAGGTGCGAAAGCCTTCAGGTAGGAGTGTGTGTGCCTTGTTTGAGGAAAGATAAAGAGGTCAGTCCTCTGTCTCTTGGGAACACTGTGACAAATTTCCCCAAACTGGGTGGCTGACAACAGGCATGGATTCTGTTACCGTTCTGGAGGCCCGCAGTCTGAAATCAAGGTGTCGGTGGGGTCACATCCCCTCTGGAGGCTCTTGGGGAGGATTCTTCATGCCTCTTTCAGCTTCTGGAGGACCCCGGGTGTTCCTTGGCTGTGGCTGCATCACTCCAATCTCTGTCTGTCTTCACAGGGCCTTCTGCTCTCTCCACGTTTCTTTCCTCTGTGTGTCTCTTAGTGACATCTGTCACTGGATTTAGGGCCCCACTTGGATAATCCAGGATGATCCCATCTTGAGATCTTTAACTTAAATATATCTGCAAAGACCCTTTTTTCCAAATAAGCTTACATTCACAGGTCCTAGAGGGTTAAGATGTGGACATATTTTTGGGGAACTACCATTTAACCTATGACACCAGTGTAGCTGGAGAGGAGTGAGCCAGACAGAGGCCAAAAGGAACACGGTTGGAGAGTGTGACAGTATCTGGAGATATTCTTGTGCAGAAGGCAGGCTTCTGGCCCTGACCAGATGGCAAAAATGACCCCTGCAGCAACCTATTTCCCAGCTGCCTGGTTCTCACCACCCTAGTAGCTTTCTGGAATTCTGCCTTTTCCTTGCTGCCTTCCTGGATTGATTGGAGGTAAGGTGATGGAGGACAAGGGCTTCTCTGGCTATAGACACAGAACCCTCATCTCTGTGAACACAGGGTCTGATGAGACTTACTGGTCTGTTCACATGGAAAGTTCAAAGTGTCTGACCCTGCTGCCAATCTATGGGGCAGAAGATGCTGCCAGGCATGGGTTTAAATCTGTACCACCCCCAGCCCAGCCCTGGGCACAAGGCACTTGGTAAAAGCCTTACTAACAAATGGCAATGACTCCATTCATTGTGTTCACTATTTACCGGGTGTTTCCCATCTACAAATCTGTGCTAAGTGAAAATACAAAGAGAAAGAAGGTAGAATTCTTAGCCACAAGGCTCTTAGAGTATCATGGGGGAGAGGAACACATATGTAAATAACTCTATCACTAGTACATGGAGCTGGCACTATTTACTCCCTGCCCTGCTTCCCTCTAGGCCACCAGAGTTCCTGGGCAATTGGAGTGGACAGTTTTTAGCACATTAACTGCTTCCCATTTCAAGGGCCACATCTCTAGTTCCATTGCCCACAAGCTTTGTGGGGTAGTAGGGGAGCTTGCTTGAGTTGATGCAGGAGTAACAAGGAAGTGCAGGGAGCTAATGTCCAAGGAATACCCTTGGCTAAGCTGGGATGGAGTTACCCTCCTTGCCCTGCTGGGGTTCCTGAGATCACCTTGCAAATATACAACTAGAACCCAGATCCTTGTCTTAGCCTCTGCTTTGGGGGGAAACCAAAACTGTGACTGAAGGCAAAATGTGACAGTATACCTTCAGACAATCTGCTAAGGAATAAGGAAAGAGAAGGCAGGAAGTCTATGGGAAGATTTTGGAAAATCTCCTGAAATAGATGTCATTGTCTCTGGGTTTTGAAAGATGTGTAGGAGTTTGACTGGCAGTGAAAACAGGAAGGGCAATCCAGGAAGAGCAGATAGCATGAGCAAAGAAAGAGGTGAGGGAACGCAGGATGGACCTAGGGAATGGCGAGAGAAAACTGCGGGGCAGGGTGCTTGGATCATCCATAGAAGATAAGGCTGTAAAAGGGGATCAAATACACACTGTGATGGACTTTGCATGCCAATGTGAGAAGTTTTCACTTTATTCTACAAATTTATTCACTTTGTTCTTTAGGTGTCCAGGTCAGAGAAATGCAATGGAGTCCTCAGGCAGGGACAGGATGGGATCTGCTCTCCTGGAATCAACTGGGGTTGCTGGAAAGAGGGACAGAGAACATCCTGTTTTTTCCTCCCATGGGACACAGTGATTCTGTTAGTACTATTTCTTTTTTTGAGTCTTTTCAACCATTTTATCTCCTTGGCAGCCTGGCTCCTGGCAACAGGGTGGGGTCCTGAGTGAAAATGTGAAGAAAGCTAGGTTTGTCTTTGGGACATCTTTCTTTTCTCTATTCCCTCCTTGAACCTCTCTGCCTATCCTTTATCTTTTCTCCTTCCCCTCAGCCCAATGCCCTCATGTACTCTTTCTCCCTCTTCCCTCATACAGTCGACTTTTAAATATATTCATTTATACTAAAGTGTAAATGACTGATAGGAAACCAATATATTAACGCACTTCAGGGAAAGGCATAATTACCACCTAAAAGGGGACAAAACCCTTGTTTGGTTTGAGCCATGAGAATGACTCTAATTGTAGAATTTTAAGTATAGAATGAGCCGAATAGTTTTCTGGTCTTTCCTACCTCCATGAAACTGCACACATGTCTCTTTTTGAGAACTTCAAACTTTGATTCTGCTCATCAGTTACTTGGGTTTCTCGACATGTCTTGACGACTGCTTTCCCCTTTCTCTTGTGTGAGCTTGTTACTGAGGTGTTTTCCCCTGTTCCAGAGGCCAAGTGTGGTATCGCAAGGCAGCCGGGATCAGAACGGCCTCCTTTGCTCTTCCCCAGGGTGTATAGCACAGTCCTTCTTTCCTGCTGAGGACTGACTGGCTGAGGCACTTACCCTGGCTTTGGCAGGACTATCTTTTTAGTAAAAAAGGGGAACTCTTTTTTTTTTTTAAAAAAAGGTGAAAACTGCCTTGAGTCTGAAATTACCCGCAAAGTCACCTTTTTCAGTGCTCACAGACATACAAGCACTCTGCCTCCGCTCTCAGCAAACCATATGCTGCCGCTGCTGCTGGCTGCATCCTGGGGGATGGCTTTTTTCCCCTTCAGCAAGCCTCCAAAAATGTCATAGAAATTTATATGCTTATTCACAGAGCCGATAAAGCAGAAAACCGGCGTTTCAGCTATTTTTGTTTTGCTTTGCAGATGGAGAGTAAGAAGCATAAATCTCTTCCTCGTTGGACTTCGTGGCCCCCACTCTCTGTTTTGCATCAGACACTGCTGAGTCCATGGGGGTGACACTATGTGGTTTGGGACCCACCCCTCCCATGCTGCCACCCACATAGAGGAGCTGACTGAAAGAAAAAGATAAAAAACTCAGCAATGTTTACTATTCCTCAGGGCCCAGGACACCAAGGGCCCCATCACCCTGGGTGGCCAATGGGGGTTATCCTGGAGGAGAAAAGAACCCCATGGTGGCACAATGGTGTTCTTGTGACAGCTGCATCTCTGCATGTGAGTGGGGAACATGCGTCATCCGTTCTAGCCTACCTACGGCTCCTCGGCAGCAGGGCTCCAAAATCAATGGTGTTTCAATTACTATTGCTACGTGACAACTTATTTCCAAACTTCAAGGCTTTACTTTGCTGACAATGTTGTGCACCAGGAATTTGAGAAGGGCTCTGCTGAGCAGTTCTTAGGGGTGCAGTCAGATGCCAGGTGTGGCTGCAGTTATCCGAAGGCTTGACTAGGCTGGATGTCCAAGATGGTGCATGCACGCACGGGGCAGTTGGAGTTCAGCTGATACTGTTGACAGGTGAACTTACAGGTGGACCCTCCAGCATGGTGGTCTCAGGGTGGCTGGACTTACTGCATGACAACTGGCATTGCTTGGGGTGAGTGTTCTGAGAGCCAGGTGGAAGCCACATAACCTCTCCTCAGATGTCCTGCAGTGTCACTTCTGCTACATTCTATGGGTTAGCACAGAGTCACTAAGGTCAGCCCAGGTTCAAAAAGAAGGGGATATAGACCCCATCTCAACCCAAGGCATCATAGGAGGGCTCTGAACAGAGAGGGAATATGTCTGACTTAGGTTTAAGGAGCCCTCTGCCTGTTGGCCTTGGAAACAGCTCTGGGCTCCACTGGAACTTTTCAGTGAGTAAATAGGGAGCAGGCTACAGGGAGAATCTTTTCCATCTTCACTAACTGCTGACCTTCCTTTGGTGAGAACAGACACTTTCCCTTCTTCAGTGAGGCTCACATAGATAATTTCTGACAGGGTGGACTTCCAGGGCAGTAAATCCCTACTGGGCCAGGCATCCAGAAAATGACTTTAGGGCACATCATCCCCATTTGAGGAACAGCAGGGGAAAGGGCAAAAGTGGGTAAACCTACTCCCCTTCCCATTCCTGGAACAAGCACTCTTGCCTGTTGGTTCTACCCTGGAAGCATTCATAGTCTGACTGCTTCTTCTACCTTCTCCTGTGCCTCCTGGTCTGAGCCACCCTCACCTCTCACCTGGATTATGACTGGCCTCCCTGCAGCTCTCCCTCATATCTATAGTTCGTTTCCCACACAGCAGACAGAGGGTTCCTTGAACTGAAGTCAGGCATGCCCCTCCTTTGCTCAGAGCCCTCCTGTGATACCCCAGTTCTTTCAGAACCCTTGCAATGCCCACTAAGGCCCTCTGGGGTCTGGCTTGCCACAGCCATCCTAGCTTCAACTCCTACTTCTCTCTCCCTCACCCCCTCTGCTCCAGCCACACTAGCTTTCTTATGTGTCTCTAATACACCAGCTGCATCCCTGCCTCAGGATCTTTGCACTTGCTGTTGCCTCTGCCTGGAATGCGGTTACCTCGTATATCTGCATGGCTTGTTCTTGCAGCTCCCTCAGATCTCTGCTGTAATGCTACCTCATCAGAAGAGCCTCTTCCTACCCCCTGACTTAAAATCACAGCCCTGTCCCACCTCACTCCCAGTGTCCCATGCCCTGCTTTAATTTTCTCCACAGAACTTCTTGCCCCTGTGGCATATACTTATTAGTGTTTTTTACTGTCTCTCTCCTTGTCTTAGTTCATTTTCTGCTGCTGTAAAAGAATACCACAGACTAGGTAATTTATTTTACAAAGAAGTTTATGTGGCTCATGGTTCTGGGGGTTGAGAAGTCCAAGAGCATGGTGCTAACATCTGGCAAGGGTCATCCCATGGCAGAGGGAAGAAGGTGGAAGGAGAAGACAGTGTGAGAGAAAGAGAGGAAATGGGGGCTGAAATCCTTTTATCAGGAGCCCATTCCTGAGATAATGGCATTAATCCACTCATGAGGGTGTAGTCCTCATCATCCAATCACCTCTTAAATGCCCCACCTCTGAATACTGTTACAATGGCAATTAAATTTTTAACACATGAAATTTTGGAGGACACACTCAAACCATAGCACTCCTTCACTGGAAGGTAGGTACTAGGAGAGCAGGGACTGGGCCTACTTTTTCCACGACTGCAGCCCCAGTGTCTACAACAGGGCCTTGCACCTAGTAGATGCTCAATAAATATTGAATGAACAGAAAGACCGTGGTCCTAACTTTTGAGGCAACAGATATCATAGCCCCTTAATTTGTTTAGACCATGGTCAGCAAACTTTTTCTGCGAAGGGCCAGTTAGCAAATATTTTAGGCTTTGAAAACCAGTGTCTGTTACAACTATTCAACTCTGCTGCTGTAGCACAAAAACAGCCATAGTCAATATGTAAACAAATGGAAGTGACTGTGTTTCAGCAAAACTTTATTCTCAAAAACAGATGATAGACCAGATTTGGCCCAGGAGCCTACAGTTTTCCAACCCCTGGTTTAGCTACAAAAATGTTCTCTAAAATCCAAATTATGGTTTTTGCTTCCCGGTTCAAGCATTTGAAGCACAGAGAAGTTGGGTGGCTGACCTGAGGTCACACAGCATGCTGGAGACAAAGGTGGGTAAGGAATTTGGGTTTCCTGATTTCTACTCAGGGCTCAGTTTCCCCCATGTTGCCTCCCTGTGGGCCACTCGGAGAAGGCCAGAAGGAACCCTGGCTTAGGGCTCAGCTGAGAGGCTTCTATTAGCATTACAGAAAGCTCATATTAAGTTCTAATTGCATTAGGTGCTAATTGTTAGGTGTTGATGTCACTGGCTGTAAATTGCTATTAAGAGATGAGAGAGAAAGTAGAGGCTAAACAATTGAGACAGAGTCCAGGAGCCAAGAAAACAGGGATTGTTGCAGGTTGGGTCTAGGAAGTCTGGAAGGCAGATTCTGAGATGGAGTTTAAAGTGCAGCACAGTAAAATGAAGCTACTTTGGATTGAGCCTGGGGGAAGGCAAAAGAAAGCAGGAATGGGCAGAAGGCAAAGTTGAGCTGCCAGGCAGCCCAAATGACAGCAGTGGCTGACCTGATGGGGAGCTCTGGAACTAGGTGCAGGCCCCTCAGACTGGCCTTGAGTTGGGTTGAAATGGCCAGGCCTCTTCCCCACCCCACGCATCAGTTGGTAATTGATGGGGTTACATTGAGAGGAAGCATGACTTTAGATATGATGCCCCCAAGGGGCTGACAGCTAAGGGCTATTTGCTGACACCACCCTCAACAGCTGGGGTGCTAAGTCCTCTATTCCCAAAAAGAGCTCTGGTCAGTTTACCCTGGCATCTACTACAGGGAATAAGAAAGAGAAAAAGCAGAAGAGCTCACGGGAAATTGGAGGGGGAAAGAAAAATTACCCACACAAGCCAAAGCCAGAGCCAAAGTCATCCACAGCCCAAGAGTTTGGAATGGAATTGCTCTGCCTTAACTTCTTTGCCTGTTAGGATTCAGTTTGGCAGTGAGTGACAGAAAATCCAAAATAACAGCGGCTTAGACACAATAGGAGTATATTTCTCTGTAAACGAAGCTGCAGTCACACAGCCCAAGGCTGTTCAGGCAATTTCACAGAAGTGTCAGGGACCTAGGCTTCTTCCATGTTGTTTTTCCACCATCTTCAGAACATAAATTTATCTCATGGTCCAGAATGGTTCCTCAAGCTCCAGCCATTACTTCTGCAGTTCAACAACCAGCAGGAAGGAGTCAGAGATGAAAAAGGGCTTGGCTCTTCTCTTTAAGGACACTTCCTGGAAGTCGCTTAATCATGCTAGCCAGAAAACTTAGTCATATAGCTACGTCTAGCTGCTTAGGAGTCTAGGAAATGTCATTTTATTCTGGATGTCCTTTAGTTTGACCAAAAATCAGAAAAAGGAGAGAACAGATATTGGAGAAGCAGTTTCTGTTTCAATCTGACAAACTCTTCATCTTTAAAGTCAGACTCTCAGGGAAAGCTGCAAGTCCCCCTTGCCATATAGTGCTTCTATAATTCCCTAGCATTTTCATTGGAATTTGTCCACTGGATTGTGAACTGAGAGTAGGAACTTGTGCTATTCAATTCATCTTCTACCCATGGCACCCAGCACAGAGCCAACTGGTGCATACTAGGTGCTCAATAAATGCTTGCTGAGCAAACTCCTAAAGAAACCTAATATAACCCTTAGGAATGTGTTGCATTTCATACCTCTATTCATTCCAGAAAACCTTTACTTTTAAAAGCATTAACTAATAACTTTCGTCGAAGTTGATACACCACTAAGGAGTCCCAAGGAGCCCTTGCATTCTGAAAAAAAGTAATGACAGATGATTGGTGGTTATGGATGGCTGAACATTTTCTCATTTTTATCAAAGCTCAGTTAAATGTAGAATGTGGTTAGAGTGTATAAATATGAGTTATTATGCTCTGTGCTGTTGATGGTTAACAGAACCACAAATTTAACCTGGAGCCGTTCACTCACTTGCATCGAAGAGGCACTGGTGAAAGCCTTGAATGATGACATCAGCACCTGTGTGAGGCAAAAGACTGAGCCAGTTTACTCACAAACAGCCCCCAACAGAATCCTTCTGGCACACGCCTGTCTGTCAATAAGGGCTGGAGTCACTCTGCTGCCTCTCAAGGGAGATGAGGGGGCAGGATGCGAGCTCATAGGGTGTGGGCAGTGGGAGGAGGTTGTTCTTCAGAGACTACATTCTTTATGCAGCAGACGGTGTTGATCCTCTTTATCTGGCCGATGCACCCGTCTGTCTGCCAGACTGGGTGTTGGCTAGCATCAGCTTGCAGCTTGCATCCTACTCGGGGGAATTGCCTTTGGTCAACAGGATTCACTTTACTCAGAGATATCTGGGAGATTGCACACCCCACCCAGGAGGAGGTGGGGAGATGTAGCCAATGGCCTCTGCCAGGGACACAAATGCCTGGACCCTTTACTTCAAGGAGAAGTGGTGATGATCTGCGGTAATTGGCTTGTTCCAGTTTTCTTGGGACTGTCAGTTTTAGGAAAACGCTTTGTCCTGGGCAAACTGGAACAGGAGGTCAGCTGGTCACCCTCAACTTCAGTAGCACCATGTCTCCATCTGGCTGTTTGTCCTGCCCTCTTCTGCTTCCCTCACTCCTCTTCAGGTTCCTCATGTGAGCCCTTCCTCCAGAAATCACTGGTACAGGCATCTCTGTCTCAGTTCAGCCCTGCTTCTAGGGAACCAGACCTGAGACACTTGGGGAGAGCCTTTTCTGGTTTTTCTTCATCTCCGAATGTGATCCAGCTCTTACGAGAGTGCTTGTCAACAGGGTTCACAGGTAAATCCAGCTTTCTGGTTCTCAGCGACTCACTGCAGGCTTGAGTCAGCATGCCTTGGCTCTTTGTGGGGGCTCCGTGCAGTCGACCTAATGTTCCAGTGTGGAGGTCCCCCTTTAAGTTCTCCATCTTTGGCAGCCGTGTGCTATTGGCTCATCTCTCCCACTCCTGCCCTTTGGTCTAACACCAAGGCCATTTCTCTCAGGCTGCTGCTGGTCTCTAGAGGACCAGGCTCTTTTCTCCAGGAGAAGTGGCACAGCATGGAGGAAATAGCATGGATTAAATAGGCAGGCTTCTGGTCCTGGCTTGGGGAAAATCCCTGAACCTCTCTGTGCCAACTTACACAATCCTAGAAAAATGGCACATTGGGAGTGCCATTGGGAGTGGGAGGACTTGAAGTGAGAGGCAATAAAAGGGTTGGGCCTGGCCTGGTACTCAATAAAGTCACTTCTTCTGGACCTCTGGTCTCAGTTTCCTCACTGTGACAAAAGATGGCTGGGATCGATGTTCCCTGAGGCTATGTCACCTTTGGCACATCTATAGTTCTGGTCCATGTGGGCTTCAAGAGGAAACCATCGCCTTGGCTTCTTCTTCTTTACATATACATATATATTATTTATTATTAAAGTGTATATATATGTGTATGTGTGTGTGTATGTGTGTGTATATATATATATATACTTTAAGTTCTGGGATACATGTGCAGAACATGCAGGTTTGTTACATAGGTATACACATGCTATGGTGGTTTGCTGCACCCATCAACCTGTCATCTACATTAGATATTTCTCCTAATGCTATCCCTCCCCTAGCTCCCCACCCCCTGACAGGCCCCAGTGTGTGATATTCCCCTCCCTGTGTCCATGTGTTCTCATTGTTCAACTCCCACTTATGAGTGAGAACATGCAGTGTTTGGTTTTCTGTTCCTGTGTTAGTTTGCTGAGAATGATGGTTTCCAGCTTCATCTATGTCCCTGCAAAGGACATGAACTCATCCTTTTTTATGGCTGCATAGTATCCCATGGTGTGTATGTGCCACATTTTCTTTCTTTTTTCTTTGTTATTTAGTTTTTATTTCATAATCATAAACTTAACTCAACTCTGCAATCCAGCTAGGCATGGGAAAGAACAAGGAAAACGTGGAACCCAAAGGGAACTGCAGCGAGAGCACAAAGATTCTAGGATACTGTGAGCAAATGGGGTGGAGGGGTGCTCTCCTGAGCTACAGAAGGAATGGTCTGGTGGTTAAGATAAAACACAAGTCAAACTTATTCGTGCTGTCCACAGTCAGCAATGGTGATCTTCTTGCTGGTCTTGCCCTTCCTGGACCCAAAGCGCTCCATGGTCTCCACAATATTCATGCCTTCTTACACTTTGCCAAAGGCCACATGCTTGCCATCTAACCACTCAGTCTTGGCAGTGCAGACGAAAAACTGGGAACCATTTGTGTTGGGTCCAGCATTTGCCATGGACAAGATGCCAGGACCTGTATGCTTTAGGATGAAGTTCTCATCTTCAAATTTCTCCCCATAGATGGACTTGCCACCAGTGCCATTATGGCATGTGAAGTCACCACCCTGACACATAAACCCTGGAATAATTCTGTGAAAGCAGGAACCCTTATAACCAAATCCTTTCTCTCCAGTGCTCAGAGCACGAAAATTTTCTGCTGTCTTTGGAACCTTGTCTGCAAACAGCTCGAAGGAGACGCGGCCCAAGGGCTCGCTGTCGACGGCAATGTTGAAGAACACGGTGGGGTTGACCATGGCTAGTAGTATAGGATTTTCCTCGGTGGCAGCGTCTGCAAAGGCGTGCCACATTTTCTTAATCCAGTCTATCATTGATGGGCATTTGGGTTGGTTCCAAGTCTTTGCTATTGTGAATAGTGCTGCAATAAGCATACATGCGCATGTGTCTTTATAGTAGAATGATTTATAATCCTTTGAGTATATACCCAGTAATGGGATTGCTGGGTCAAATGGTATTTCTGGTTCTAGGTCCCTGAGGAATCATCACACTGTCTTCCACAATGGTTGAACTAATTGACACTCCCACGAACAGTGTAAAAGCGTTCCTATTTCTCCATATCCTCTCCAGCATCTATTGTTTCCTGACTTTTTTTTTCTGATTTTTTTTCTTTATTATACTTTAAGTTCTAGGGTACATGTGCACAACATGCAGGTTTGTTACATATGTATACATGTGCCATGTTGGTGTGCTGTACCCATTAACTCGTCATTTACATTAGGTATATCTCTTAATGCTATCCTTCCCCCCTCCCCATTCCCCACAATAGGACCCGGTGTGTGATATTCCCCTTCCTGTGTCCAAGTGATCTCATTGTTCAATTCCCACCTATGAGCAAGAACATGCAGTATTTGGTTTTCTGTTCTTGTGATAGTTTGCTGAGAATGATTGTTTCCAGCTGGATCCATGTCCCTACAAAGGACACGAGCTCATCCTTTTTTATGGCTGCACAGTATTCCATGGTGTATATGTGCCACATTTTCTTAATCCAGTCTGTCACTGATGGACATTTGGGTTGATTCCAAGTCTTTGCTATTGTGAATAGTGCCGCAGTAAACATACGTGTGCATGTGTCTTTACGGCAGCATGACTTATAATCCTTTGGGTATATCCCCAGTAATGGGATGGCTGGGTCAAATGGTATTTCTAGTTCTAGATCCTTGAGGAATTGCCACACTGTTTTCCACAATGGTTGAATTAGTTTACAGTCCCACCAACAGTGTAAAAGTGTTCCTATTTCTCCACATCCTCTCCAGCACCTGTTGTTTCCTGACTTTTTAATGATTGCCATTCTAACTGGTGTGAGATGGTATCTGATTGTGGTTTTGATTTGCATTTCTCTGATGGCGAGTGATGATGAGCATTTTTTCATGTGTCTGTTGGCTGTATGAATGTCTTCTTTTGAGAAGTGTCTGTTCATATCCTTTGCCCACTTTTTGATGGGGTTGTTTGTTTTTTTTCTTGTAAATTTGATTGAGTTCTTTATAGGTTCTGGATATTAGCCCTTTGTCAGATGAGTAGATTGCAAAAATTTTCTCCCATTCTGTAGGTTACCTGTTCACTCTGATGGTAGTTTCTTTTGCTGTGCAGAAGCTCTTTAGTTTAATTGGATCCCATTTGTCAATTTTGGCTTTTGTTGCCGTTGCTTTTGGTGTTTTAGACATGAAGTCCTTGCCCATGCCTATGTCCTGAATGGTATTACCTAGGTTTTCTTCTAGGGTTTTTATGGTTTTAGGTCTAACATTTAAGTCTCTAATCCATCTTGAATTAATTTTTGTCTAAGGAGTAAGGAAAGGATCCAGTTTCAGCTTTCTACTTATGGCTAGCCAATTTTCCCAGCACCATTTATTAAATAGGGAATCCTTTCCCCATTTCTTGTTTTCGTCAGGTTTGTCAAAGATCAGATGGCTGTAGATGTGTGGTATTATTTCTGAGGACTCTGTTCTGTTCCATTGGTCTATATCTCTGTTTTGGTACCAGTACCATGCTGTTTTGGTTACTGTAGCCTTGTAGTATAGTTTGAAGTCAGGTAGCGTGATGCCTCCAGCTTTGTTCTTTTGGCTTAGGATTGTCTTGGCAATGCAGGGTCTTTTTTGGTTCCATATGAACTTTAAAGCAGTTTTTTTCCAATTCTGTGAAGAAAGTCATTGGTAGCTTATTGGGGATGGCATTGAATCTATAAATTACCTTGGGAAGTATGGCCATTTTCACGATATTGATGGATTCTTCCTATCCATGAGCATGGTATATTCTTCCATTTGTTTGTGTCCTCTTTTATTTCACTGAGCAGTGGTTTGTAGTTCTCCTTGAAGAGGTCCTTTACATCCCTTGTAGGTTGGATTCCTAGGTATTTTATTCTCTTTGAAGCTATTGTGAAGGGGAGTTCATTATTGATTTGGCTCTCTGTCTGTTACTGGTGTATAAGAATGCTTGTGATTTTTGCACATTGATTTTGTATCCTGAGACTTTGCTGAAGTTGCTTATCAGCTTAAGGAGATTTTGGGCTGAGATGATGGGGTTTTCTAAATATACAATCATGTCATCTGCAAACAGGGACAATTTGACTTCTTCTTTTCCTAACTGAATACCCTTTATTTCTTTCTCTTGCCTGATTGCCCTAGCCAGAACTTCCAACACTACGTTGAATAGGAGTGGTGAGAGAGGGCATCCCTGTCTTGTGCCAGTTTTCAAAGGGAATGCTTCCAGTTTTTGCCCATTCTGTATGATATTGGCTGTGGGTTTGTCATAAATAGCTCTTATTATTTTGAGATACGTTCCATCAATACCGAATTTATTGAGAGTTTTTAGCATGAAGGGCTGTTGAATTTTGTCAAAGGCCTTTTCTGTATCTATTGAGTTAATCATGTGGTTTTTGTCTTTGGTTCTGTTTATATGCTGGATGATGTTTATTGATTTGCATACGTTGAACCAGCCTTGCATCTGAGGGATGAAGCCCACTTGATCATGGTGGATAAGCTTTGTGATGTGCTGCTGGATTCGGTTTGCCAGTATTTTATTGAGGATTTTTGCATCGATGTTCATCAGGGATACTGGTCTAAAATTCTCTTTTTTTGTTGTATCTCTGTCAGGCTTTAGTATCAGGACAATGTTGGCCTGATAAAACAAGCTGGGGAGGATTCCCTCTTTTTCTATTGATTGGAATAGTTTCAGAAGGAATGGTACCAACTCCTCCTTGTACCTCTGGTAGAATTCAGCTGTGAATCCGTCTGGTCCTGGACTTTTTTTGGTTGGTAGGCTATTAATTATTGCCTCAATGTCAGAGCCTGCTATTGGCCTATTCAGGGGTTCAACTTCTTCCTGGTTTAGTCTTGGGAGAGTGTAAGTGTCCAGGAAATTATCCATTTCTTCTAGGTTTTCTAGTTTATTTGTGTCCAGGTGTTTATAGTATTCTCTGATGGTAGTTTGTATTTCTGTGGGGTCAGTGGTGATATCCCCTTTATCATTTTTTATTGCGTCTATTTGATTCTTCTCCCTTTTTCTCTTTATTAGTCTTGCTAGCGGTCTATCAATTTTGTTGATCTTTTCAAAAAACCAGCTCCCAGATTCACTGATTTTTTTTGGAGGACTTTTTGTGTCTCTATGTCCTTCAGTTCTGTTCTGATCTTAGTTATTTCTTGCCTTCTGCTAGCTTTTGAATGTGTTTGCTCCTGCTTCTCTAGTTCTTTTAATTGTGATGTTAAGGTGTTAAATTTAGATCTTTTCTAGCTTTCTCTTGTGGGCATTTAGTGCTATAAATTTCCCTCTACACACTGCTTTAAATGTGTCCCAAGATTCTGGTATGTTGTATCTTTGGTCTCATTGGTTTCAAAGAACATCTTTATTTCCGCCTTCATTTCGTTATGTACCCAGTAGTCATTCAGGAGCAGGTTGTTCAGTTTCCATGTAGTTGAGCGGTTTTGATTGAGTTTCTTAGTCCTGAGTTCTAGTTTGATTGCACTGTGGTCTGAGAGACAGTTTGTTATAATTTCTGTTCTTTTATATTTCCTGAGGAGTGCTTTACTTCCAACGATGTGGTCAATTTTGGAATAAGTGCGATGTGGTGCTGAGAAGAATCTATATTCTGTTGATTTGGGGTGGAGAGTTCTGTAGATGCCTATTAGGTCCACTTGGTGCAGAGTTGAGTTCAATTCCTGGATATCCTTGTTAACTTTCTGTCTCATTGATCTGTCTAATGTTGACAGTGGGGGTGTTAAAGTCTTCCATTATTATTGTATGGGAGTCTAGGTCTCTTTGTAAGTCTCTAAGGACTTGCTGTATGAATCTGGGTGCTCCTGTATTGGGTGCATATATATTTAGGATAGTTAGCTCTTCCTGATGAATTGATCCCTTTACCATTATGTAATGACCTTCTTTTTCTCTTTTGATCTTTGATGGTTTAAAGTCTGTTTTATCAGAGACTAGGATTGCAGCTCCTGCTTTTTTTTTGTTTTCCATTTGCTTGGTAGATCTTCCTCCATCCCTTTATTTTGAGCCTATGTGTGTCTCTGCGTGTGAGATGGGTCTCCTGAATACAGCAAACTGATGGGTCTTGACTCTTTATCCAATTTGCCAGTCTGTGTCTTTTAATTGGAGCATTTAGTCCATTTACATTTAAGGTTAATATTGTTATGTGGAACTTGATCCTGTCATTATGATATTAGCTGGTTATTTTGCTTGTTAGTTCATGCAGTTTCTTCCTAGCGTCGATGGACTTTACATTTTGACATGTTCTTGCAATGGCTGGTACCTGTTATTCCTTTCCATGTTTAGTGCTTCCTTCAGGATCTCTTGTAGGGCAGGCCTGGTGGTGACAAAATCTGTAAGCATTTGCTTGTCTGTAAAGGATTTTATTTCTCCTTCACTTATGAAACTTAGTTTGGCTGGATATGAAATTCTGGATTGAAAATTCTTTTCTTTAAGAATGTTGAATATTGGCCCCCACTCTCTTCTGGCTTGAAGAGTTTCTGCCAAGAGATCTGCTGTTAGTCTGATGGGCTTCCCTTTGTGTGTAACCCGATCTTTCTCTCTGGCTGCCCTTAACATTTTTTCCTTCATTTCAACTTTGGTGAATCTGACAATTATGTGTCTTGGAGTTGCTCTTCTCGAGGAGTATCTTTGTGGCGTTCTCTGTATTTCCTGAATTTGAATGTTGGCCTGCTTTACTAGGTTGGGGAAGTTCTCCTGGATGATATCCTGCAGAGTGTTTTCCAGCTTGGTTCTATTTTCCCCGTCACTTTCAGGCACACCAATCAGACGTAGATTTGGTCTTTTCACATAATGCCATATTTCTTGGAGGCTTTGTTCGTTTCTATTTACTGTTTTTTCTCTACACTTCTCTTCTTGCTTCATTTCATTCATTTGATCTTCAATTGCTGATACTCTTTCTTCCAGTTGATCGAGTCGGTTACTGAAGCTTGTGCATTTGTCATGTAGTTCTCGTGTTATGGTTTTCATGTCTATCAGTTCTTTTAAGGTCTTCTCTGCATTGATTATTCTAGTTATCCATTCATCCCTTCTTTTTTCAAGGTTTTTTAGTTTCTTTGCACTGGTTATGTAGTTCCTCCTTTAGCTCTGAGAAGTTTGATATACTGAAGTCTTCTTCTCTCAACTTGTCAAAGTCATTCTCCATCCAGCTTTGTTCTGTTGCTGGCGACGAGCTGCGTTCCTTTGGAGGGGGAGATGCGCTCTGATTTTTTGAATTTCCCGCCTGTCTGCACTGCTTTTTCCCCATCTTTGTGGTTTTATCTACCTTTGGTCTTTGATGATGGTGACGTACTGATGGGGTTTTGGTGTGGGTGTCCTTTCCGTTTTTTAGTTTTCCTTCTAACAGTCAGCACTCTCAGCTGTAGGTCTGTTGGAGTTTGCTTGAGGTCCACCCCAGACCCTGATTGCCTGAGTATCAGCAGCGGAGGCTGCAGAAGATAGAATATTGCTGAACAGCGAGTGTTGCTATCTGATTCTTGCTCTGGAAGCTTCGTCTCAGGGGTGTACCTTGCCATGTGAGGTTTGAGGTTTCAGTCTGCACCTAGTGTGGGATGTCTCCCAGTTAGGCTACTCAGGGGTCAGGGACCCACTTGAGCAGGCAGTCTGTCTATTCTCAGATCTCAACCTTCGTGCTGGGAGATCCACTGCTCTCTTCAAATCTGTCAGACAGGGGCATTTACCTCTGCTGAGGTTTCTGCTGCTTTTTGTGTAGCTATGACCTGTCCCCAGAGGAGGAGTCTACAGAGGCAGGCTGGCCTCCTTGAGCTGTGTTGGGCTCCACCCAATTCGAGCTTTCCGGCAGCTTTGTTTACCTACTTAAGCCTCAGCAATGGCAGGTGCCCCTCCCCCAGCCTTGCTACCGCCTTGCAGTTAGATCTCAGACTGCTGTGCTAGCAATGAGGGAGGCTCCGTGGGCTTGGGACCCTCTGGGCCAGGTGTGGGATATAATCTCCTGGTGTTCCATTTGCTAAGACCCTTGGTAAAGCGTAGTATTAGGGTGGGAGTTACCCGATTTCCCAGATGTTGTGTGTCTCAATTTCCTTTGGCTAGGAAAAGGAATTCCCTTCCCCCTTGAACTTCCCAGGTGAGGCAATGCCTTGCCCTGCTTCAGCTCTCGCTGGTTGGGCTGCACCTGCGGACCAGCGCCAACGGCCTGACACACCCCAGTGAGATGAACCTGGTACCTCAGTTGAAAATTCAGAAATCACCCGTCTTCTGGGTTGCTGACGCTGGGAGCTGGAGTAGTTCCTATTCAGCCATCTTGGGCATGCCCTCTGTTTCCTGACTTTTTAATGATTGCCATTCTAACTGGCATGAGATGGTATCTCATTGTCATTTTGATTTGCATTTCTCTAATGACCAAAGATGATGAGCTTTTTTTTCATATGTTTGTTGGCCACATAAATGTCTTCTTTTGAGAAGTGTCTGTTCATACCCTTTGCCCACTTTTTGATGGGGTTGTTTGCTTTTTTTCTTGTAAATATGTTTAAGTTCCTTGTAGATTCTGGATATTAGCCCTTTGTCAAATGGATAGATTGCAAAATTTTTCTCCCATTCTGTAGGTTGCCTGTTCACTCTGATACAGATGATAGTTTCTTTGGCTGTGTAGAAGCTCTCTAGCTTAATTTGATTCCATTTGTCAATTTTGGCTTTTGTTGCCATTGCTTTTGGTGTGTTATTCATGAAGTCTTTGCCCATGCGTATGTCCTGAATGATATTGCTTAGATTTTCTCCTAGGGTTTTTATGGTTTTAAGTCTTACATTTAAGTCTTGTCTTTTTCTTTTTTTTAAATTATTATACTTTAAGTTCTAGGGTACATGTGCACAATGTGCAGATTTGTTACATAGGTATATATGTGCCATGTTGTTTTGCTGCACCCTTCAACTTGTCATTTACATTAGGTATTTCTCCTAATGCTATGCCTCCCCCAGTCCTTCACCCCCCAACAGGCCCCAGTGTGTGATGTTCCCCTCCCTGTGTCCATGTGTTCTCTTTGTTCAGCTTCCACTTATGAGTGAGAACACGTGGTGTTTGGTTTTCTGTCCTTGTGATATTTTGCTGAGAAGGATGGTTTCCAGCTTCATCCATGTCCCTGCAAAGGACATGAACTCATCCTTTTTTTGTGGCTGTATAGTATTCCATGGTGTATATGTGCCCCATTTTCTTCATCCAGTCTATGTTTGATGGATATTTGGGTTGGATCCAAGTCTTTACTATTGTGAATAGTGCTGCAATAAACATATGTGTGCATGTGTCTTTATAGTAGCATGATTTATAATCCTTTGGGTATATACCCAGTAATGGGATTGCTGGGTCAAATAGTATTGCTAGTTCTAGATCTTTGAGGAGTCACTACACTGTCTTCCACAATAGTTGAACTATTTTACACTCTCACCGACAGTGTAAAAGCATTCCTATTTCTCCACATCCTCTCTAGCATCTGTTGTTTCCTGACTTTTTAATGATCACCATTCTACCTGGTGCGAGATGGTTTTGATTTGCATTTCTGTGATGACCAGTGATGATGAGCATTTTTTCATATGTCTGTTGGCTGCATAAATGTCTTCTTTTGAGAAGTATCTGTTCATATCCTTTGCCCACCTTTTGATGGGGTTGTTTTTTTCTTGTAAATTTAAGTTCCTTGTAGATTCCAGATATTAGCCCTTTGTCAGATGGCTAGATTGCAAAAATTTTCTCCCATTCTGTAGGTTGTCTGTTCACTCTGATGATAGTTTCTTTTGCTGTGCAGAGGCTTTCAGTTTAATTAGATCCCATTTGTCTGTTTTGGCTTTTGCTGGCATTGCTTTTGGTGTTTTAGTCATGAAGTCTTTGCCCATGTCTATGTCCTGAATGGTATTGCCTAGGTTTTCTTCTGGGCTTTTTATGGTTTTAGGTCTTACATTTAAGTCTTTAATCCATCTTGAGTTAATTTTTGTATAAGGCGTAAGGAAGGGATCTAGTTTCAGCTTTCTACATATGGCTAGCCAGTTTTCCCAGCATGATTTATTAAATAGGGAATCCTTTCCCCATTGCTTGTTTTTGTCAGGTTTGTCAAAGATCAGATGGTTGTAGATGTATGGTGTTATTTCTGAGGCCTCTGTTCTGTTCCATTGGTCTATATATCTGTTTTGGTACTAGTACCATGCTGTTTTGGTTACTGTGGCCTTGTAGTATCGTTTGAAGTCAGGTAGCCTGATGCCTCCAGCTTTGTTCTTTTTGCTTAGGATTGTCTTGGGTATATGGGCTCTTTTTTGGTTCCATATGAAATTTAAAGTAGTTTTTTCTAATGCTGTGAAGAAAGTCAATGGCAGCTTGACGGGGATAGCATTGAATCTATGAATTACTTTGGGCAGTATGGCCATTTTCACAATATTGATTCTTCCTATCCATGAGCATGGAATGCTTTTCCATTTGTTTGTGTCCTCTCTTATTTCCTTGAGCAGTGGTTTGTAGTTCTCCTTGAAGAGGTCCTTCATATCCCTTGTAGATTGTATTCTTAGATATTTTATTCTCTTTGTAGCAATTGTGAATGGGAGTTCACTCATGATTTGGCTCTCTCTTTGTCTATTATTGCGGTATAGGAATGCTTGTGATTTTTGCACATTGATTTTGTATCCTGAGACTTTGCTGAAGTTGATTATCAGCTTAAGGATATTTTGGGCTGAGATGATGCGGTTTTCTAAACATGTAACCATGTCATCTGCAAACAGAGACAATTTGACTTCCTCTTTTTCTATTGGAATACCATTTATTTCTTTCTCTTGTCTGATTGCCCTGGCCAGAACTTCCAATACTATGTTGAATAAGAGTGGTGAGAGAGGGCATCCTTGTCTTGTGCTGGTTTTCAAAGGGAATACTTCCAGCTTTTGCCCATTCAGTATGATATTGGCTGTGAGTTTGTCATAAATAGCTCTTATTATTTTGAGAAACTTTCCATCAATACCTAGTTTATTGAGAGTTTTTAGCATGCAGGGGTGTTGAATTTTACTGAAGGCCTTTTCTGCATCTATTGAGATAATCATGTGGTTTTTGTCATTGGTTCTGTTTATGTGATGAATTATGTTTATTGATTTGCATATGTTGAACCAGCCTTGCATCCCAGGGATGAAGCCGACTTGATCATGGTGGATAAGCTTTTTGATGTGCTGCTGGATTTGTTTTGCCAGTATTTATTGAGGATTTTCACATCAATGTTCATCAGGGATATTGGCCTGAAATTTTGTTTTTTGTTGTGTCTCTGTCAGGTTTTGGTATCAGGATGATGCTGGCCTCATAAAATGTGTTAGGGAGGAGTCCCTCTTTTTCTATCATTTGGAATAATTTTAGAAAGAATGGTACCAGCTTCTCTTTTTACCTCTGGTAGAATTCAGCTGTGAATCCGTCTGGTCCTGTTTTTTTTTTTTTTTTTTTGTTTTGTTTTTTTTTTTTTTTGGTTGGTAGGCTATTAATTACTGCATCAATTTCAGAACTTGTTATTGGTCTATTCAGTGATAGGACTTCTTCCTGGTTTAGTCCTGGGAGGGTGTATGTGTCCAGGAATTTATCCATTTCTTCTAGATTTTCTAGTCTTTTTTGCATAGAGGTGTTTGTAGTATTCTCTGATGGTAGTTTGTATTTCTGTGGGATTGGTGGTGATATCCCCTTTATCATTTTTTATTGTGTCTATTTGATTCTTCTCTCTTTTCTTCTTTATTAGCCTGGCTAGCAGTCTATCTATTTTGTTAACCGTTTCAAAAAATCAGCTCCTGGATTCATTGATTTTTTGAAGGGTTTTTCACATCTCTATCTCCTTCAGTTCTGCTCTGCTCTTAGTTATTTCTTGTCTTCTGCTAGCTTTTGAATTTGTTTGCTCTTGTTTCTCTAGTTCTTTTAATTGTGATGTTAGGGTGTTGATTTTAGATCTTTCCTGCTTTCTCCTGTGGGCATTTAGTGCTAGAAATTTGCCTTTAAACACTGCTTTAGTTGTGTCCCAGAGCTTCTAGTACCTTGTGTCTTTGTTCTCATTGGTTTCAGAGAACTTATTTATTTCTGCCTTAATTTCATTATTTACTCAGTAGTCATTCAGGAGCAGGTTGTTCAGTTTCCATGTAGTTGTGCAGTTTTGAGTGAGTTTCTTAATCCTGAGTTCTAATTTGATTGCACCCTGGTCCAAGAGACTGTTATAATTGGTCCATTCTTTTGCATTTGTTGAGGAGTGTTTTACTTCCAATTATGTGGTCAATTTTAGAATAAGTGCGATGTGGTACTGAGAAGAATGTATATTCTGTTGATTTGGGATGGGGAGTTCTGTAGATATCTATTAGATCTGCTTGGTCCAGAGCTGATTTCAAGTCCTGAATATCCTTGTTAATTTTCTGTCTCATGGATTCATCTAATATTGACAGTGGGGTGTTAAATTCTCCCACTATTATTGTGTGGGAGTCTAAGCCTCTTCGTAGGTCTCTAAGAACTTGCTTTATGAATCTGGGTGCTCCTGTATTGGGTGCGTATATATTTAGGATAGTTAGCTTTTCTTGTTGCATTCATCCCTATACCATTATGTAATGCCCTTCTTTGTCTTTTCTGATCTTTGTTGGTTTAGTCTGTTTTATCAGAGACTAGGATTGCAACCCTTGCTTTTGTTTTTCTTTCCATTTGCTTGGTAAATATTCCTCCATCCCTTTATTTTGAGCCTATGTGTGTCTTTGCACATGAGATGGGTCTCCTGAATACAGCACACCAGTGGGTCTTGACTCTATCCAATTTGCCATTCTGTGTCTTTTAATTGGGGCATTTAGCTCTTTTACATTTAAGATTAATATTGTTATGTGTGAATTTGATCCTGTCATTATGATGCTAGCTGGTTGTTTTGCCCATTAGTCGATGCAGTTTCTTCATAGTGTCTATGGTCTTTATAATTTGGTATGTTTTTGCAGTGGCTAGTCCAGTTGTTCTTTTCAACGTTGATTGCTTCCTTCAGGAGCTCTTGTAAGGCAGGCCCGGTGGTGACAAAATCTCTCAGCATTTGGTTGTCTGTAAAGGATTTTATTTCTCCTTTGCTTATGAGGCTTAGTTTGGCTGGATATGAAATTCTGGGTTGAAAATTATTTTCTTTAAGAATGTTGAATATTGGCCCCCACTCTCTTGTGGCTTGTAGGGTTTTTGCAGAGATATCTGCTATTAGTCTGATGGGCTTCCCTTTGTGGGTAACCTGACCTTTCTCTCTGGCTGCCCTTAACCTTTTTTTTTTTTTTTTTTGACAGAGTCTCGTTCTGTCACCCAGGCTGGAATGCAGCGGCACAATCTTGGCCCACTGCAAGCTCCAACTTCCGGGTTTACATCATTCTCCTGCCTCAGCCTCCCAAGTCGCTGGGACTACAGGCACCTGCCACCACACCTGGCTAATTTTTTGTATTTTTGGTAGAGACAGGATTTCACCATGTTAGCCAGGATGGTCTCAATCTTCTGACCTCGTGATTGGCCCACCTCGGCCTCCCAAAGTGCTGGGATTACATGCATGAGCCACCACACCTGGCTGCCCTTAACATTTTTTCCTTAATTTCAACCTTGGTGAATCTGGCGATTACGTGTCTTGGGGTTGCTCTTCTTGAAAGTATCTTTGTGGTGTTCTCTGTATTTCCTGAATCTGAATGTTGGCCTGTCTTACTAGGTTGGGGGAGTTTTCCTGGATAGTATCCTGAAGAGTGTTTTCCAACTTGGTTCCATTCTCCCCATCACTTTCAGGTACACCATTCAAACATAGGTTTGGTCATTTCACACATGCCCATGTTTCTTGGAGGCTTTGTTCATTCCTTTTCATTCTTTTTTCTCTAATCTTGTCTTCATACTTTATTTCAATAAGTTGGTCTTCAATCTCTGATATCCTTTCTTCTGCTTGATTGATCCTACTATTGGTACTTGTGTATGCTTCACAAAGGTCTTGTGCTGTGTTTTTCAGCTCCATCAGGTCATTTATGTTCTTCTCTAAACTGGTTATTCTAGTTAGCAATTCTTCTAACCTTTTTTCAAGGTTTTTAGCTTCCTTGCATTGGGTTAGAACATGCTCCTTTAGCTTGGAGGAGTTTGTTATTACCCACCTTCTGAAGCCTACTTTTGTCAATTTGTCAAACTTATTCTCTTACCAGTGTTGTTCCCTTGCTGGTAAGGAGTTGTGATTCTCTGGAGGAGAAGAGGCATTCTGGTTTTGGGAATTTTCAGCCTTTTGCGCTGGTTTTTCCTCATTTTCATGGATTTATCTACCTGTGGTCTTTGATGTTGGTGACCTTTGGATGGGGTTTCTGTGTGGATGTCCTTTTTGTTGATGTTGATGCTATTCCTTTCTGCTTGTTAGCTTTCCTTCTAACAGGCCCCTCTGCTGCAGTTCTGCTGGAGTTTGCTGGAGGTCCACTCCAGACCCAGTTTGCCTAGGTGTCACCAGCAGAGGCTACAGAACAGCAAAGATTGCTGCCTGTTCCTTCCTCTGGAAGCTTCGTCCTAGAGGAGCATCTGCCAGATGCCAGCTGGAGCTCTCCTGTATGAGGTGTCTGTTGATCCCTGCTTGGAAGTTTCTCCCAGTCAGGAGGCATGGGGTTCAGGGACCCACTTTAGGAGGCAGTCTGTCCCTTAGCAGAGCTCTAGCACTGTGCTGGGAGATCCACTGCTCTCTTCAGACCTGGAAGGTAGGAACGTTTAAGTCTGCTGAAGCTGTGCCCATAGCTGTTCCTTTTCCCAGGTGCTCTGTACCAGGGAGATGGGAGTTTTATCTATCAGCCCCTGACTGGGGCTGCTGCCTTTCTTTCAGAGATTCCCTGCCCAGGGAGGAGGAATCTAGAGAGGCAGTCTGGCTACAGTGGCTTTGCGGAGCTGCAGTGGGCTCCACCCAGTTAGAATATCCCAGTGGCTTTGTTTACACTGTGAGGGGAAAACCGCCTACTCAAGCCTCAGTAATGGCGAACACCCCTGCCCCCACCAAGTTTGAGTGTCCCAGGTTGACTTCAGACTGTGCTGGCAGTGAGAACTTCCAGTCAGTTGATCTTAGCTTGCTGGGCTCCTTGGGGGTGGGATCCGCTGAGCTAGACCACTTAGCTTCTCAGCTTCAACCCCCTTTCCAGATGAATGAACGGTTCTCTCTCGCTGGCATTCCAGGCACCACTTGGGTATGAAAAAAAAAAAAAAAAAAAAAACCTCCTGTAGCTAGCTCTGTGTCTGCCCAAACAGCCACCCAGTTTTGTGTTTGAAACCCAGGGCCCTGGTGGTATAGGCACCTGAGGGAATCTCCTGGTCTGCTGATTGCGAAGACTGTGGGAAAAGCATAGTGTCTGGGTGGGAATGCACTGTCCCTCACGGCACAGTCCCTCAGGGCTTTCCTTGGCTAAGGGAGGGAGTTCCCTGACCCCTTGCACTTCCCGGGGGAGGCGACATCCCACTCTGCTTTGGCTCACCCTATGTGGGCCGCATCAACTCTCTAACCAGTCCCAGTGAGATGAGCTGGGTACCTCAATTGGAAGTGCAGACATCACCTGCCTTCTGTGTTGATCTCTCTGGGAGCTGCAGATCAGAGCTGTTCCTATTTGGCCATCTTACCAAATCTTCACGCCTTGGCTTCTTTGCATGCTGAACCTTATGTCTTGCCCCTACCTCTTGGAACTTTTTGGATTTTTGCTGTGAGTAGGTCCTTCTCCTCTCTCTTCTGAGCTATTGCAGAACTTCTAACCAGCCCTCTATCTCGAAACTTTTCTCTTGCATGCCTTGCCAAAATATCACTCTGCTTATATACTCCCTTCTTCAAGAACTTTCAAGGGCTCCCAATTAGAAACAAATCAAAGCCCCAATGTACTGGTATAATGCTAAATGCTTTCTGGGAGCCAGCTCCACGTGTGGGCCCTTGCCCAGATCATGGCTTGACCTCACTTATCACCTCTTCTTAATTGCACCCTTCCTAGTGACTTTAAGAAAGATATTCAGTTTTGAGGAGTGTGATACTGCCTCAAGGGCAGAAAATGCCTGGTGCTCTGCTTCTGGGGACAATTATCCCTCTGCCCCCTTTTGCATCAGCAATCTGCTCACTTTTGGGACATTCAGTCTGGAGAGAGGGTCCGAGGCTTGTAATTCATTCTATAATCTCAGAACAAATGGATGAAAGGATCTGGATCTAAAATCAGAAAATGAAATTGAATGCAAATTTGCAAAGTCCTTAGAAGTTTTTTCCGGTCCAGTTCTGGGCTGCAGTAGGAGGGTGGGGATGAGGGGGAGGAAAGGGGTGTCCCCAAGGAGCTGAGTGAGGAATGGAGGGCTAAGTGGAGGCAGATGAGCTGGCATACCGCAGTCACCTCAGGGAGCAGGCAGCGCTGCGATGAATAGAGATGGGGCTTGACATGCCAAGAGCGCAGTTGGGTTAAATGCAGGGTTAACAGTGACCTAGTCACCATTTCACCCTCCCCATAGGAGAGGAAGGCTCTGTCTGCCACCTCAGCCATGGGGAAAAAAGCCATTTTGATGGTTGGATCTGAGCCACGGGGTACATCAGCAACTGGCCTGGGAGACACGTTGTGGCTGCGTGTGGCTGTCAGTCCTCCCAGGGTAGGGAGGTGATAATAGATTGCTGTCTGCAGGCTCTTCGGCAACTCCCCGAACTGCCTGCAGCCAAGCTTCAGAATCTGTTGGGGTTGCAGAAGAGGCCTGGGGGCCTGATTTCTTCCCTGTCTGGGAAGCTGGACACACAGGAAACAACAGTGGAATGGGAGACACAGCTCTGTTTCCTTTATTGCTGGGCCGATTGATCCTGGCCTGCAGACTGATGACTCTTCCCAGGGTCCTCTGCCCTCCCCCAGGGAGCAAGCTGTGGGCAACCTTTCCCACAGTTACTTGTGGGCAGAGCTGCCATGTCAACAGCTCCAGATAAAGCAAATCTCAAAACATACTATGGGAATGGTGTCTCCATGTGCAATACGGCAGCCCTATCCTTTGGTAACCCGTTCCTTCAGTAATGTTCTCCACACAGGAGAGGCATTATTTTTTTACCTTTAAGGAGTCAGTTGGCCTCAGCATCCTGCCGTGGTCTAGCTTGTGCACAATTATAAAACAGAAGTTCCCAGCTTCTTCCTCTTCCCACTTGTCCCTATTATGGGATAAGGGTGCATGCACCTGGTTGCTGATGTAGGTCCCGCTGCCCACTATGTAACTGTAACAATAGTTCAGAAGAGTACCATAGGACCACAGAAAGACAACAGTCTGCCTTCTGAAATAAAAATCATATATGTTTACCATTCAATTAAAAGAATAAATCTATACATCGAACCCAGAGTAATCCACAGTGTGTTGCACTAAGTCTAACTGCTCTTCATCACACAATTAATAGGACCCCCAACTACTTGCTTAGCCCATGTAACCCCGGGAAGAGTCTCTCCTCTCTGCTAGACCTTCTTCTTCCAGGCTTCCCAGAGGGGTGTGGAGAAGGGCTGTGAGGTCCTGTCTCTTAGGTATAAGGGCCTTCATTGATTCGTGATGTCTGCCAGGTGCTTGGCAGGGAGGTGGGAGGCATATGCACTATATATGTGCCCTTTTCATCTCTTGGGGCTGCATGCCTTTGGCTTGCTGTCTTGCTTAGGCCCCTGCTCAAAGGTCCTGCTATACCCAGGCTTTTGTCAGTGGGTGATGTTTGAGGAAGTCTGTTTTCTCAAAGACTTGGAAGGCTGGCTTTTCCTTTAGTTGTTTCAGCAGTGCCTCCTCTCACTTGGGCACTTGATTCCCAACTGTGGCTGGTCCAGTGTAGGGAGGGGTGCTTTAGTTTCCTTTGGGGGCAGGATGAGTTCTTTTCTGATGGGGTCAGGGCTAAAAATGGACATTCCATTGGAAGGATGAAGAGATGCAATATACTTCCTGTGAAATACCATTAACACAACCTCTCACCCACCACCCCCCATTACTGCGGCAATTTAGAGGCTATTCCAGGTCGATAATTTCATGTCCGATATTGAGTATGTTACAACAGTGGTGATCAATAGATTAATCCGAGCTGAGAAATTAATGGTGGACAACGGCCTTCATGTGGTAGTCTGGTCAGAGAGCATTATATTGCCTTAATTTTACTTTTGAAAAAAAAAGTTAATGTAGATTTTATTCAAATACCACATACAATGAAAAGTGCATATAACATACACGCCCATTTGATGAATTGTCACAAACTGAGCATGCCCACGTAATGACATCTAGATGGAGAAAGAGACTGTGACCAGCACCTCAGAGACCCCTTGTTCCCCTTTCTAGTCCCTACCTGCCTCGGGGGTAAGCACGATCCTGACTTCTACAACAGAGTATTGGAAAAGTGTCCTGCTCTCGAAGTACATCTAAATGGAGCCATACACTATGAGCTCTTTCATGTCTGATTCTTTTGCTCAGCATAATGTGTGCAAGCTCCATTCCTGTTGCTGAGCATTGTAGTTGGATTATTCTCATGTCGGTATAGGATTCTCTCGCATGAACACACCATGATTTATTTACCCTTTCACTGTTCATGGGCACTGGGGTGGTTTGCAGGTATCTGGGCGGGGAGGGGGGGGGGAATATTACAAATAGCCCTGGGCTGAATATTTTTTGTGCATGTCTTTTGGTAAGCTCGTGAACACATCCCACTTAGTACATACTTAGGAGTAGAGTGGTGGGGTCATAGGGTATACCAACATTCAGTTTTAGTTGAACTTTTCAAAATCATGAAAACATTATTTAAGATTAAGAAGCATTATGAAGATAGAAAATTATGTACCAGCATAGTACAAAATACCCACGAACCTACCATGGAGGTTAGACAAGTGTTCACATTTTGCCAAATTTGCTCTTTCACATATTAAAAAAATATAAAATTTCAAATATAGCTAAAACTCCATCTCCTCTTCCCTTTTTCTAGATCAGTATCCTTTCTTTAGATCAGTATCCTGGGGCTGGTGTATCATCCTCTGCTCGGTTTAGACTTGGACTACATCTGTATGAATCCAGAAACCATATACACTACGCTTTTAGATTTTAAAAAGGTAGCATCTTGTTCATGGTCTTTTGTAATTTGCGCTTTTTTTTTTCACTTGACATTATTTGTTTGCAACAGCAGAGCAGCAGAAACCTCCTTAGTGCCCCACCATAGACGGTTGATTCCACTGATGGCTATTGACACCTATCAACATGTAGAAATATGGAACATGTAAATGTGTGTTTTGATTTTTTTTTTCTGTTCTTTGGCAGGCTAGCTGGGAGAGGTGTGTGTGTGAGAGAGAGAGGAAGAGAGAGGAAGAGAGCTTGGATTATGAGTGTAGGATTGTGTGTGTGTGTGTGTGTGTGTGTGTGTGTGTGTGGCTCTGCCCTCAGGCTCCTGGCTGCCTTTGCTTGCACATGCTGTCAGCTAAGCGGTGGCTGCAAGTCTAGAGGACCTGGCAGGACCTGCCCCACCTCTGAGGCACAGTTCTTAGTGAGACCATCTGCTTGGTTGTTGGCTAAATTGGGTCAAGAGCCCATGCTTCATTCCCTCAGCCCTGGCCAGGTTGGTCTGTATCTCGGGCTCCTGTTGTTAGGGGCAGGCTATTGACAGTTATGTCCAGGACAGAATGGCCCAGTCCCAGGGTTTTTCAATCCACCATAAATATGGGTAAGAGGAGGGTCACATGCTGAAGAATGGGAGCCTTATCCACATCTTGGCTACGCAGGTGGATCTTTGTTGGTGAGGTCGCCAAGTGTTGCACACATTGCTGGATTCCTTGTGCCAGGCCTGTGGGCCCATTCCCAACATCAGGGGGCTCTGCTGCCGATAGCTGCAACCTCCTCAAAGGTATGGAGAGCTGGCGGTGTCTAGGAATTTTCTGTCCCCCTTCCTACCCCTGTGCCCCACCCCAGGGTACCCATAGCCAGTGACTGATGGGGAGTTAAAAACCCAGCTCCATTGCCTGGAGGCAGGACAAACTCTGGGGTGCAATTTACCCTCCAGAGGCCCCCTGCCAGATGAGGATGGGGTGGGACTTTGAGTTTGCACCCACGATTGCCTTGCTCCATTTTCCTGTTCTACTCGTCCATCCCTTACTGGTTCCTCCTGGGAGTGCCTCCTTACTAACTCACCTGCCCCCAAACCCTTGACTCAGCACCACTTCTGGGAGAACGTGATGCATGCGGCCCTACTCTGTCCTCCTCTCCTATCTCTCCCCTCCCCTCCTTCACAGGGCAAACTAGGGTCCCGGAGCCAGGCAGACCCAGGTTCTAGCCTGCTTCCACCTGCGAGAGTTTTCTCATGTTTCTTAGCCTCTCTAAGCCTCAATGTCCTCATCTGAAACATGGGGCCACTAAAAGAACTCACATCAGAGGACTTCGTGAGGATTTAATGAGGTAATGCATCGAAAGCACTTACCAGACACACAGTAATCACTTAAATGGTAGCTCCCGGGGTTGTAATGAGAATTAAGAATATAATGTGTATCAGATGCGCCTGGCACTTAGGAGATGCTCAATGTATTTTCACGCCTTTTCTCTCTCTCTTTCAGGGCATCCAGTACAGGTACTTACGGTTAATTTTTTATGCGATGAACAGGCAACATAGCAGGACTGATCAGGCTGCAAGCATCCAGACGGCAAAAGAATAAAAAGACAAATGCTAAAGAAATGTAAGATGGTGACCCTCCACATAACTCACTTCAGGGAGTCATTTGTTGACTCTTTATTTGTATGTTTCCCCCAGTAAAAGTTTTAATTAAAAAATATCCAGACCCTGGGGACTCAATGATAAATTTGAGCACAAAGCTCCTTGGAGAACATGTCTTGGCTAAATACACAGAGCAGATTATTATTATTTATTATTATTTCCATTCCAAGAAATGGCGAACATTCTTCTGCACTTTGCTTAGTGATTTGTGGCTTCTGCAACTCTGGTCCCTGCTATCGGGAGAGAAGAGTGATGCCTTTTAGCTTTTAGAGATGCCCCGGGTTTGTGCTAATGGAGGGGAAGCAGGCCTGCTCTGCACAGCTGTCTCTGCTCCTCATTTATTACTGCGGCGCTTTACCTCCCTAGGGCCTCTTCCGTTTCCAAACCAAATAATTCAGACCCCGTTGTTTACATCGGCAGAGGGATCAAGGTTACACCCATAGTAACATGGAGAAAAGCAACCCAGAAGCTTCGCCCCAAGTCCTGCTCTGACTTGGGAGCAGCTTGCCAAGTTATTCTGAGCCCTGGGAATTACCTTCTGGGCTTGGGAGCTCCAGGCCTCTGAGCCGCGGAGTGATTTATGTGCCCAAGAGACCCCTCTCCTATTTCGGATGGTTCCTTGTCTGGAGTCCTCCTCTACCCTGGCCAGATGGAATCCTCAAGCAGTGGGGAAATTGAGGCTGGGAGAGAGAGGCAGGAGAGACATGTTAGAGACAGGAGAGAGAAAGCGAGAAGAAAGACTTGTCAGAGAGGGAGGAGAGACATGAGAGAGGCAGAGAGAGAGGAGAGATGTGAGAGAGAGAGGAAGAAAAGACCTGAGAGAAAGAGACAGGAGAGATGTGTTAGAGAGACACAAAAGACATGAGAGAGAAAGAAGAGATATGTTAGAGAGAGAGACAGAAAAGACAAGAGAGAAAGAGGAGAGATGTGAGAGAGACAGGGAAAGAAAAGACGAGAGAGAGAGACAGGAAAGATATGTTAGAGAGAGAGAGACAGACAGAAAAGACATGAGACAGGAGAGACATGTTAGAGAAAGAGAAAGAAAATACCTGAGAGAGAGGAGAGACTTGTTAGAAACAGACAGGAGACACAGAAAGACAGAGATAGGAGAGGTGTTAGGCTGAGACTGACAAACAGGAAGAATAGACCTGTGAGAGAGAGACAGGATAGACATGATAGAGAGAGAGAGAGAGAGAGAGAGAGAGAGAGAGAGAGAGAGAGAGAAGCCATGGTCACTCAGGGCAGATGAGAGGCAGTGAGGATGGCTGCATCAAGGAGCAGGAGGATGAGGAGGAGCAGGAGCAGGGTGCACCCAGGCCTGCCCTTGCTACACACCCCTTTTCTCTCTTTCCCTCCTTCTTCTTTAGCTCCATCAGAGACATCCTCTTCCTTTCTGCTCAAGCCCCGATATCCCAGAGAAAGCTCCCCAGACCACTGCTGTGGTTTGGGTCCCACCAGAAGCAGAGCATGGAGAGGGATTTGAATGTAAATTATTGTTCAGCAGGACATGGCAGGAAAAGCCAGTAGGGGAGTGAAGAATTGAGGCAGGGAAGGGAAGGAGCCAACAAAGGGTGTGTTATCAAGTCAGTTAGCAGCGTGGGCAAATGGGGCTTGATCCCGCTTGGAGCTCTGGGAGACTGTAGGCGATACACCTTAGAGTTAACTCAACCGATGGAGGAGCTGGGCTGTCAGTCATTGGTTGAAAGCTGCTCCCGGGGAGAGGTCATTAGGCTTCTAGAAATTCTAGCCTGCTGCAGACAGAGGCATGGTGGGCTCTGATAGCCGCAAGGCTCTCAGACAGATGTCCAGTGCTGACGATTGGAAGTTAGGGCCAGAAAACAAGGATATGTAAAGCCTGGGTGAGTGTACGCAAGACATGATGACTTCTGTACCAACTCAGAATTATATTTCTTGCCCGTGTGCTCATAATCTGGATTTTAAAAACACTACTTTCCTTTTTTAAAGAGTTCTCTGAGGAACAGTGGCTCCAGGAAATGCTCCATGAGCAGAGTCAAGTCCTGGGATCAAGAGATTTGGGGATCTGCAGTATTCTATATCACCTTTTGGGCAGTCACGGTGTACATGAGCCCTGTGTTAGTCTGTCTTCATGCTGTTGATAAAGACGTACCCGAGACTGGGCAATTTACAAAAGAAAGAGATTTAATTGGACTTATAGTTCCACATGACTGGGGAAACCTCACAATCACGGTGGAAGGCAAGGAGGAGCAAGATACATCTTATGTGGATGGCAGCAGGCAAAGAGAGAGAATGAGAGCCAAGTGAAACGGATTTCCCCTTATCAAACTATCAGATCTCGTGAGACTTATTCACTACCATGAGAACAGCATGGGGGAAACTGAGCCCACAATCCAACCATCTCCCATTGGGTTCTTCCCACAACATGCAGGAATTATGGAAGTACAATTTAAGATGAGATTTAGGTGGGGACCCAGAGCAAACCATATCAAGTCCTTTCAAAGCTTTATGATGTTTTTCAGTAACAGAACCTTGTTGGTTTTGCTTACCTAGAGTTTCTCAACTGGAATGGCCAATGAACACTTATTTTGCTGGAGCCTGCAACTTACTTAAGCTCTGTGGACCTAGTGTTCTGCGAACACCCAAGAAAGCACAGGTTTAGCAAACTGGTCAATGTCATGTCTTGTGAATTTCCCTATGTTGTCACTTTACACAAAATGGGTGTTGTGGGAAGGAGTTGGCACCTAGTGAGGTTTCATCCGAGGAGCCATTTAGGGAACTCAAATGTCTGGCTCAAGGAATAGAAGGCTCAGGGGAGATGGGACAACTGCCTGCGAATGTTCCAAACATCACAGGAAGCTACATTTCAGCTCCAAGTCAGACAGAGATGTTTTTCTCACATAGAGAACTGAAAAGACATGGTTGCCTGCATGGTCAGGCTCTGAGTCCCCGGTCACTGGGCTTGCTTCAGCAGAGGCTGGGTCTGTCGAGAATAGAACAGGGGCCCTCTGGCCTTGGGTGAGAGTTGAGCCAGGAACCTTTAGGCTCTTCCCATCTCTTAGATTCACTGTGCTAGGCTTGAAGGCATTGATGCCCTGCTAGACGGGGAGCTACTTGAGAGATGGGTTGTGTTCTACATTTCTTCATATTTCCCCAGTGTCTAGATTGATTCTAGGCATATAGTGGTCCACCAACAAAAATTATTGAACAGATGGATGAATAGGTGGATGGATGGAGGCAGAGATGGATAAATGGATGAATCAGAGAGGGATGGATGGATTCATGGATTGATGGATGAATGAATTAGCTTCTGGGGGGCCCATTGGCAAAGCTGCACTTTGGCAGGGCTGATGTTGAAATCTTCCACACCCACAGACTGTGTTCAGTCCAAGCATCATAAGTCTAGGAGACATATGATGATAATAGCTATGAGTTTCAGAGTATAATTTTGTTCCAGCCACTGTCCAGTTCTTTCTCATGCAACCCTTGCCGCATTTCTATGAGGTGGGTATCACCACGGGGATCATTTCCTTGATGAGAAAATTGAGGCTTAGAGAGGTCACCAGGCTGGACAGTGGTGAGGATGGATTTGGTTCGGGCCTGCCGGACTCCAAGGCAGAGACCAGAACCATCCTCATCGCCACCTCAGAAACACTTTACTGCCTCACGCAGCCCACATGGCTCCTATTTCCTGGGCAGGGCATAAGGAGGATTTTTACCAGTAGTTACAAGTGGGGAAAGAGGCCTGAGAGAGAGCGAGTGGCTTGTTTGTTTGGGAGGATAGCAGGCAGTGAGAAAGACAACACACCTGGGGCAGGAAGAGCTCAGCTGACTCATTGACTTCATTTCCCAGTCCTGTATTGGTGGAATTTCCCCCCTGCTAGCTCAAGAGGGAGAAGGGGAGATGGAGGAGCTGCAGAAACATTAGGGAGGAGAGGTGCCATCAAAATAGGCAGCATGGCCATCTGGTTATCATTTCAGGTACATGGAGGTGTCTGGGCTGTCTGCATTTGACCTCCTGCTTCCCTGTAAGCTCCCTGGAAGTACCACAGCTCTTCATGACACACAAGCGGCAAGCCGAATGCAACTCTGATTTGATGGCAATAATTGCTGTACTAATCAGTCTGGGAATACACTTCAGGAAGTCGCTTGTTCCTATGTCCCCTGTTCAGTCCAGAAGCCTCCCTGCATCTTTCAGCCCTCCATGGAAACTTTGGACCTGAATTCAAAATGAACTGAGAAATCTTGTCCCAGCATTTGAAATAAAGGTAACACTGGTTCCCTTCCTTCCTCCTCCCTTCTCCCCCAATCTTCACAAAATAGAAACATTCTGATGCTCTTATCTTTTTAAAAGCTTTAAATGACCCCATGCACTACATTGCATAACTGCATAACTGTTTCCAATTTCCGATTCCTCTCTCTATCCATGAGAATTGCCATTCCTCCCATTAGAGATGAGCCTATTTCCCATCCCACTGATGCTAGGCTTAGCTGTATAACTTGCTATGGCCACTGGAATGTAGGGAGAAGTGATGGCCTGCCATTCCCAAGCCTAACCCTTAAGTAGTATCCTTGGTTTCCACTTGTCATCTTGCATGTCCGTCATCATCATAAGAAAAGTATCCCAGGGAGCCAACTGGTCTCAGAAGAATGAGGAGACATGTGGGGAGGCTTAATCTGAACCCACAGCTTGGAGTCCAGTCCAGCCTAGACCACTTGATCTGCAGACATACAGCTGACCTTCAGGCCTGTGGGCATGAGAACAAATGCTTACTGTCATATGCTGCTGAGTGCTGGGGTGGTTTTTGTTACCCACCAGTAGCTGACTGATACAACCTATATCTTCTATAATCCACTTCTTTGAACATGCACATTGCCTACACAGCAAGTCATCATAAAAAAGAAGAGAAAAAGTTATAGCACAGAAATGCTCAGCCCACACTTTGCTATGTGAGCTTGTTTGTGCTAAATGCATCAGTCTGTCTGGGAATGTTGACTTAATTTGAGAGGATGTGTTGATAACATTCTGATAGGAGGGGCTGGTATGCAGTTTGGTTTCTGGAGCTGAAATCACAACACCACATTGGATCAGAGCCTCATTCTACCACTTACCACCTGGGTACCTTTGGGAAAGTTACTTTGCCTTTCTAAGCCTCAGCTTTGTCATCTGTAAAATGGGTACTTTTCTCATAGCATTGTTTGGAGGTTTAAGTGAGAAAAGTGTGTCGTGCTTAGTGCAATGTCTAGCCAGAGGCAGGAATTCACTAAATCCATTAGCTGGTGTTATTTTTATGTGTTGTTATAGCAAAAGCCCCAAGTGATACTTTAAAGAGATAGGAATCATCCCCTCTCTCAAATTTCCATCCAACACTTGCTAGTTTTCACTTTTATGCCTTTGATAAAGAAATCTCCCCAAATCATACTTTTTGTGCAGAAAAAATAGTGTAGTGAACCACGACCCCTGAAGTCTGACTCTAGTTCTTCCATTAGCTCGCTGAGTGACCTTGAGCAAGCCTTCTCCAATCTCTTGGCCTCGGTCCCCTCCGCGGTGAAAGGTCAGGATTGAACTCATTTCTAAGGGTCTTTGACATCCATCATTTTGTAAGTTCCCTTTTGAAAAGATCTAGAAGAGTTGGAAAGAGTTTTCATAAAGATAACGATTAGGATTCTGGTATAGTAAAGGAAGAACTTTTCTTCGAATAGAGGGTCAAGCATGGAATTGAAGAACTGCAGACTATTTGACTTGGAAGGATCTTAGAAAACTTCTGATCCAATGATCTCACTTTATAGAAGATAAAACAATGTCCCAGGACAGCCAAATGGCTCATCAAAGGGCACTTGTGCATTCAGGAAATATTTGGTGGACACTTTGGTGTGGAGGCCCTGGGCTTGGGGCTCTGAGTGCACAGGATGCCTTTTACAGCTTCTGAGCCCAGGTGAGGAAAAAGACAATAAACGTACATTTGCAGTGCAGTCAGATCCAGGCTACCCACAGATAGCTGCATCGAATGATAAGAAGCACTTGGGAGGAGCACCTAATCCAAACTTAGGCATGGTCAGGATAGAACCTCAATAGCCAACTAATCTTCATTATGAGCCAGGCACTGTTCTAAGCATTTGACATGTGTTATCTTATTTACTCCTCAAATTGACACTGTGAGGTAAGCATTATTACCACCATCCCAATTTATTGGGAAGGAAACTGAGGCACAGAGAGGTTAAGTAACTTGTCCAAACTCACACAGTTAGCAAGTGGCAAAGCCAAACTTTGAACTCAGGTCATCTGGCTCCAGAGCCTGTGATTTTACACATAATACTGACCTTCTGGGGAGGACAATGTCAGCGCTTTTACCTGAGGAATGAGTAGGAGCTGTCCAGCAGAGAACAGCTGGGCAGAAGGAATGGCAAGCACAAAATGGTAAAATTCTGGAGGTGAGCATGAGTGTGGTGTGCCTGTGGAACTGTAGGTTAAAAAGTATGTATGTGACTGGGCATGGTGGCTCACGCCTGTAATCCCAGCACTTTGGGAGGCCAAGGCAGGTGGATCATTTGAGGTCAGGAGTTGGAGACCAGCCTGGGCAACATGGTGAAACCCTGTCCCTGCTAAAAATACAAAATTAGCTGGGCGTGGTGGCATGAGCCTGTAATCCCAGCTACACAGGATGCCGAGGCAGGAGAATCGCTTGAGTCCGGGAGGTGAAGTTTGCAGGGAGCAGAGACTATGCCACTTCACTCCAGCCTGGGCGACAAAGGAGACTCAATCTCCAAAAAAAAAAAACCCACAAAAGATAGTACATTAGTATGTGTGTGTATACACATATCATTGTATGTCTGTGTGTATATGTGTATCTGTGTGTTTATGCATGTGTATATCCATTTCTGTGTGAGTCTGTCCATGTTAATGTGTGTTTCTGTGTGTGTTTGTGTGTATGTATATGTCTATCCATCCTGTTGTACCTGTGTATGTGTCTATATATGTTCCTGTGTGTGTGCATGTGTATTCATGTGTGTTCATGTGTATGTATTTGCGTCTGTCTGTATATACATGTCTGTGTGTCTTTGTGAGAGTCCATGTATATTTTTGTCTGTTTCATGAGTGCGTATACTTGTTATCTCTGTGTGCGGGTGCATATAAATGCATATGTGTCTGTGTATCTCAGTGTGTGCATCTGTGTGTGTGTGTGTGACTGGTGGGGGTAGATGGGGTTGGGAGGTAACCAGAGCTATGCAGAGGCCAGATGTTGAGGGCTCTGGAAGACTTTACTCATAGGGCAAAGGGGAATCATTCAATGAACTGAAGCCTTTTGGAAAGGCCATTTGCTCATTACAAGTATTTATTGAGCCCCTACTATGTATCAGTTACTATTCCAGATGCTGGGGATGAAATGATGACTAAAAACAAAGTCCCTGTCCTTAGGGGGCTCATATTCTAGGGAAGAAAGACAGACAATAAGCACATAAGCAAACAGATGAGTAATAAATGTCAGGATAAGCACCCTAAAGAAAAAGAAAAGGATATTAAGAGGAGAGGTGGTGGAGAAGGCTTTGAGCAGAGGCCTTAATACCTGAGAGTGCACCCAGGGATATTGTTGGGGAGAGCATTCCAGGCAGAGTGAACAGCAAGGGCAAAGGTCTGGAGGCAAGTGAGGGCTTGGCACATTTAGGGAACGGCACAGAGGTCCAGAGAGCTGGGATGAAATGAGGGAGGGGAGCGTGGTGGGTGCTGAGGTTAGGTACGTGGCTGGGACCAATTCCGACAGAGCTCAGTGACCGTGGTGAGGACATTGGATTGTCTCCCCTGCATAATGGAAAGCTACTGGAGGACCCCACTTCTGTGGCTGCTGTGGGGAAAATGTAGGAGAACCCAGGTCGGCATGCTCTTAATTCAGTGCTCCCACCACACTGCCACCTCAAGAACCAAAACAAGGGTTGATTCCCTTTCTGATGTTATGTGCATCTTTCTTTCACAGGACAAAGAAAACAAATCTGTTTACAAGGTATTTTCCTGTCCCAATTGATTAGCCACTGTTTCAAGACCTTTCAATATAGTTAATGTTGATCATAATCAAATAATTTGCCCAGTTTCTAGGCTTATGGTGGTAGAAGTTTATCACAGGCTTCCACACTGAAGGAAGTAATACTACATGTGGAGGGTGTGGTGCAGTTTCTAGAGCGTAGTGAGACCTCAATAAGCATGCCTTATTATCTCATTTAATTCATTCATGAAATCTTTGAGGTAGGGGCTAGGCATATTTTACACATAAGGAGCGTGAGGCTTTGAGAGTTGACATGATTAGCCCAAAGTCACACAGCTAGTTAGTGGCATCCCAGCTCCCAAGCAAAAAGCAATTTCAAAAGGAGTTAGAGATTTTGCTTGCTACTGCAGGATCGTGAAGCTTTTTGCTCCTGGCATTCATTGCTGGAGGAAGCCTAAGGGAGCAGGTTTACATGACCATGCCCTTCGCCAGGTGCCTGTGGGGAGGGGTAATGGGTTAGGATGCTCAACATCAGTGTCACTGTCAGCGTCACCACTAAAGCACCATCTGTCCACAAGGCTGGGCTGGACTCAGGGCTAAACATTGCTGATTTTAGAGAGTTTCCAGCGTGAGTGGGCCACGCAGATGGAAAGAGCCAAAAGGGAGATTAAAAACATCTGAATGAGCCCGAGAGAGGCCTGACTTATAGATGTGAGCAACTAAATAAATAAATTCTGCAGACACTTGCTGTCCAGCAATGCCGCTTTGCTTCTGTAGATATGGAGGACTCCCTGAACTGGGCAAGTGGGCTGTGGGGTGTTATGGATCAGGCAGGAGGAGGGAAAACTGCCTTCCTGATCATGAGTCCTGGACAGTATTGTTCTGAGGTTACTGTCAAAAGGAAAGAAGAGACATGGCGAGACTGTAAGGAGTGGCTATGAATTAGCAACATCAGGCCATCGTGGTCTGATAGCAGACAGATTGCTGTCCCCATCTCCTTTGGAAGAATGTCACTGTAGAAACACTAGGCATGTGCCTTTCAGACCTGTGAGTCAAGGGATAGTGTTAGGAAAAGAGTGCAGGGGCCAGGACCCTGACACAGAGGATATCTTCCTGGAGGTATCCTCAAAGTGACAGACAAATGTCAGACCCAACCCAACCCAACCCAATTCGGGGAATTTGGGAAGCTTGGTGTTTTAGTTACTATGATTATATAACACATCATTCCCAAACTTAGTGGATTAAAACAACAGGACTCGTTCCTTACACTCAGATTCTGTGGATCAAAAATTTGGACAGGATATGCAGGGACAGCTTGTCTCTGCTCCATGATGTCTGGGGTCTCTGCTGGAAGCCCCGAAGGCTGGGGACTGGGACCTTCTGAAGGCTTGTGCACTCAAATGTCTGGCAGCTGATGCTGGCTGTTGGCCAGGGGGGTTTCAGTTCTCTCCCTGTGCCTGCCTGTGTGGACTCTCCCCATAAGCTGATTTAGGCTTCCTAATAGCATGGTGTCTGAGTTCCCAGAGTGAGCTTCTGAGAAAGAGAGAAGCAGTTGGAAACTGGCTCATTTGAATGACCTGGCCTTAGAAGTTACATCTCCACTATAATCTATTGGTCAAAATAATCATCAGCCCTACTCAGATTCAAGAGGAGGAACAGAGACTGCTCCCTCTGTGGGAGAAGCATTAGTCACAGTGTCAGAAGAGCATGGCGGATGGGATACGTATGTTTCTGTGGCTACCTTTGGAAAATACTATTGGCCACACCGTTTTAGTCTCTTTGGATTGCTATAACATAAAGCCATAGTGGGTGGCTTATAAACAACAGAAATTTTTTGCTCACAGTTCTGGAGACTGGGGAGTACAAAATCAAGGTGCTGACAGATTTGGTATCCAGTCAGGGCCTGGTCAGGGTCATCCTGGTTCACAGATGGTGTCATCTCATTGTGTCCTCACATGGTGGAAGGGACTAGTGAATTCCCTGGGGTCTCTTTTATAAGAACACTAATCCCATTCAGGAGTGTGGCGCCCTCATGACCTGATCACCTCCTAAAGGCTCCATCTCTTAATACCATCACCTTGGGTGGTAGGGTTTCAACATGTGAATTTTGCATGGGGGACACAAACATTCAATCTATGGCACAGACCATGGTCACATTAGGCCCCATGGAGGACTCTCTTGGGGGAGAGCAAAGGGATAAGCCCCTCACCCCTCAAGGACCCCAGAGCAAAATCCTTCCATTTACGTAATAAAAGAAAGCCTCCTTCCTGCCCATGAAGTGGGCCCCTGTAGGTCCCAGCTGTGAGGGCAGTGATAGGAGGAGGGACAGGAAGTTGGCAGTGGCCAAGTTTTGTGGCATTTTCCCAGTGACCTTTGCTGGAGGGAGTAAAGGCAAGTTTCCACTTCAAACAGAGCTTAGAAGCTCTGTGGCCTTTGCAGAGGGAGCTTGGCCACCTGGCAATGCTTGGCCCTCAGGGCTGGCTGAGGCTTGGTGTAGGAATAAGGTGAAGATTCTGACAAGGCAGGGGGACTGAGGACAGGAGTCCCACAGCCTAAACGAATGATGGCCAGGTTACTTCACACCCTCCGCCTCACTTGGAATAATACCTGCCTCCCACTGGCCTCACATGGAAATTATACCTTTCTTCAGTCACACCTCTTCTGACATGGATTTCAGTGAAAGTAATTTATGTGGGAGGCGATCCTAGGAAGCACGGGTAAGGGGTGGGATATAGGACAGGGGAGGGAAGACAGCAGTTCAGGGTGTGCTAGCAAGCAAATTGCTGTGAGTGGCTGAGGCTCAATTCCACAGGGTAACTCCGGGAATTATTGTAGAACATGTGCCTCACAGTTATCCCATTCACAGGCAAGGGAGCAGAGGTATTTATCCTCCACCTCCCATCAGTCTCTGGTTGGGGGGCTGCTCCTGGGGTGCTGGTAATTCCATGGCACATCTGGCCTTCTGATAGGTGGACAGAGCTGCCTTTGACCAGAGAAGCCCTCAGGCAAAGAGGTACAGGTACTGTCAGCTGGGAGTTAGGACGATGTACACTGATGGGGAAAGGGTGAGGTGCAGAATCAGCTATAAACCCCGTTAGCATATTTCAACTGTTCCACTCATTCACTACTTACTGAACTCTGCCTTCTTTAATTTAAGCAATTAAAATGTTTCTTAATCATATTTTAATGTTTAACACTTCCATGAGGTCCTCACCATGACAGTCAAAGTCCTCTGCCACACAGCCCAAACCTCACTTACTTAATCTCTCTGTGCCTCAGTTTCCTCATCTGAAAACAGGGATACTAACAGCATAGTGTCCTGAGGATGAAATGAGTTAACTGTTAAAAAATACTTCAACCAGTGCCTGGCACATAGTAGGCATGAGGTAAGTGGTAGCTATTACTCTAACTTCTGGGTGTGCGTACCTCTCAATGGTGCCCAGACAGGCTGTTCTCAGCAGCTGAGCTCACTCTTGACCAGCCATACACTGCATCCATGTTCTTACACATGCTGAGAATGCCTTCTCTGCATTGCACTGAATCTTCTGTTCATCCTTCAAATCTCCAGCCACATGCACATGCCATGCGCATACATGCTATTCCCCCTCTCTGGAAGGTTCTCACTCACTCTCTTCAACAAACTAACTTGTTTACCTTCAGCCATTTCCTTAGGCAAACCCCTGACCTTCCAGATTGGGTCACGTTCCCCATGATATCACTCTATACTTCCTTTTCTAGGTACTTATCCCAATTCTCCTTAGATTATTAATCAGGTAACTGGAGGTTTAATGTTCATTTCCTCAGCTAGAACATAAACCCACCAAAGGAGGGATCAGCTCTGTCTTGGTTATCATTTATGGCAAATACAGTGGACTGGCTTGTGTGATAGGTAGCCAGGGTTCTGGAGGTGATTTTGGTTTCATCAATTGGAGGACTCAGCAAGTCTTGGACTTGGACACTGATTCATGTGCTTATGATGAGAGGCAGCATGCTAGGCATCTGTTTTGTTGGGAGGGTCTTGGCAGAGGCAGTGTGGCCCAACAGCAAAGACAGTGGCTTTTTGACCATGGAGAGGTTCTTATCACAGCAGAGCCTGCAGTCCATTAACAGCCCAGTCCCACTGTGTGATTTGGGAGTTAGTTGTTCCGGAAACCTCAATCTAGAACTTGTTTCTATAGCACTGCCAAGGATTCTGCAACTAATAATTTTCTGTTCAAATTAGCAAAAGTGGGTTCTGTTTTCTGCAACTGGTCACTGACTCCAACATCACTGCTGCATCTTCAGGATCTAAGATGGTGCCTGGTGCATAGTTGGTGCTCAATATGAATAAATAAATGATTGAAAGGATCAAATGTTATTTACATTGCAATCTGCCAACTGTCCTCTATAACAGTCATCTAAAATTTTTAGAAAATTCAAGTCCAACTAGAGCCCTTGAGCCCTTTAACTTTGTTCTCTTGTCACCATAAGTGACCTCTTGACAGAGGTGTTGGCATTTGCCTGAATGACATCTTGGTTTGTTTCCCCAAGTTGAATTAATAAGAACTCCTAGGCTTTGCAGCCCTGAATCAGCTGTGGGAACATCTGTTCTTAACCTTGGGAGATGCTTAAGAGCTCAGAAGCAGACAGTTTCAGCTATTCTAGAGGAGGAAACCCCAGGCTCAGTCAGTGACATCAATGGTGTGATTCCTGGGTTTGCAGACTGTACCAATAACACTCCTCACTTCTCCTTCCTAACTGCTCCAGTAGCTGACTTCAACAGAGTGATGGTTAATTTTATATGTCAACTTGACTGGACTATGGGATGCCCAGATAGCTGGTTAAACACTATTTCTGGGTGTTCCTGTAAGGATATTCCTGGATGAGATGAGCATTTGAATTGGTGGACCGAGTCAAGCAGATGGCCCTCTGCAGAGTTTGTGGGCATCATCCAACCTGTTGAGGACTTGAATAGAACAAAAAGGTGGAGGGAGGTTGGATTCAAGCTCCCTGTCCTGACTGCTTGAGCTAGGACACCGATCTTCTTCTGCCTTCAGTGCTCCTGGTTGTTAGGCCTTCAGATCCACACTGGAATCTATACCACTGCCTGTCCAGCTGTCAGGCTTCAAACTACACCATCAGCTTTCCTTGGTCTCCAGCTGGCAGACAGCAAATTGTGGGACTTCATAGTCTCCATAATTGCATGGGCCAGTATCTTATGATAAATCTCTCTCTCTCTCTCTCTCTCTCTCTCTCTCTCTCTCTCTCTCAGCATATATTGAGCATCTATTTTCATTTGCCTATCATCTCCTATTCTGTTTTTCGGGAGAACCCTGACTAACAGAATCAGGAAGATAATGCATTCTGCCAGGTATCTGGCCTCCACCTGGGCCTTTGAGTGGCCAAAGATCTTGCCCACTTCTGTTCCAAGAGGGGCCTGACCAGACTGTACCGGATTTCAGCCTCCAGAGCTGTGGTATGACCATCCTGCTCTAAGAGGATGCCAGAGCCAGCCTCTTCACCCCAGGGTCTCTCTCTTCAGGAAGCCAGGTCTGGTCGAGTGAGAGTGAGAAGGTGACTGTCTCTGAGGAGGTAGGAAGACCCTAACTTGAGCAGCTCTGTCCTCAACAGTAGACCTGCCCCAGCTGTGACTCACCCAAGGAGGCCCAGATGCTGGGCTGGCCTTGAACTCAATCACCTTCCCTGAGCACACTCTTTTTACCATCTGCTATGCCTCAAACATCCAGGACCATCAAGTAGATGCCTTTGGTCAGGAATTGCAGGGAAATACTCCAATTGACATGAACTAAAGGATCCTTCTCTCCTACAAAGTAGAACGGATTCTCCCCAGGGAGGTGGCAGCAGGCAGGGCTGGGCCTGCTGATGACAGATGTGCTGGCTGAAATTTCTCAGCTTGTGCAAGACACCCCAATGCCTGCAGGTGACTGAAGGAGATTGATGGTCATTGCTCAAATACTTTTAGTGTTTGGCCCATGATTTAGATCAGTGGCTGTATGAAAAACTAGGCATGCCGTGTGATGTTTATCACCATCTTACAGAAACGTCAAGGTTAAAGTTAGAAAATTAAGTCCCAATTAGGTCAAGATCCAAAAATCTAGTTGGGGCTGAGACCAGGGTGGGTTGGGGAGGCTTGAAGGGAAGTGGTATAGAGATCCCTGGTCACCACGAGTTTGGTAGGCCTGCTGGGTTCCTTTAGAGGGAGTGGGATGGAGAAGACCCCATTCTGCTCATATTAGTGGTTGGGGAAGGGCATAGCTGTTGCAAATGCCAGGCCAATGACTAATTGGACAGGTTGCCACACTTGGCATTTGCCATATACTCAGATGGCATGTTCAAAACATTTAACAACTAGGAGGGCACAGCCCCTGACCAATTAGAATGGACACAGGCGCCTGCTCTGTGGATCTTAACTGTTTACTTGCTGGTTTCTTTGGAGGTCCCTGGGTCTTAGGGGAGGATCTGGGGAGGGCTGGGGGGTGAGAAGAACTTAGGGTAGGGTGCTCAGGACTGTAATTACCTGTTGATCAGTCTGAAAACATGGTCAAGAGCCGAATAGCCAGGACATCTCTGCCTGTGAGTACTAGATGCCTATGTCCCAACTGTTGTTGTTTTTGAGGGGCAGTCCTGAGAAGGGCTTGCTGGGAAACTGGGACCTGGGTGTGAAGCAGCCGGAGGATGAGGTTAGCCTTGCCTGGGCTGTGATGAATGGTGAGCTTTACCTCCAGGTTCAGTCCTGGACCTCAGCCTGGCAAAACAGCTGCAGCCATCTCCCCACCAGCTAGCAGGTTTGCGGAAAGTTCTCTCTGAGTTTCCACCTGGGCATTAGATAGCTTATGAATATGACTTTACTGTCTCCTTCCCATGCTGGCCTCAAGATGCCACTGATTCTCTTTCTACCTGAGTCTTGGAGCTTCTGGCATGGCCCACTGTTCTGGCTCTCTGGGGCCTGGGCCGGAGCTGATGCTGGGCCCCTGCTCAGGTGTTTGACTGCCTTTTTCCAGGACAAATTGAGCTAGCTCCAGTCCTGGCCCTGCGCTGTCCTCATCCTGCCCCTTGAGATCTGGACACTTTTGAATACTGAGGCCTGTTCAGAAGTGTCCTGGCATTTTGTCATTGTCTCCACTCCATTTGCTGTGACTCACCAGAACTTCCCAGGATGGGAGCTGCTGGGTGCAAGATTTCCCCAGCCTTCTGCCTTCCTCTCTAGAGGCTCTTGGCTTGCAGTGGACTTTGTGGCCATGCATGGCCATTGGGCATAGACTTCCCTTTCAATGAGCCATTTGGACTGTCAGGTTGGATGGATTTTGAAGCCCTGGTTTAGGGATGACTCAAGCAGTGGTCCCCATCATCTTGAATAATTGGCATAGCCCCTGCTTGTGGGAAGGCTCTTGGGTGAAGACTATCTTAGAGGACTTATTTTATTGGTGGCCCACATGGGACATGTCACATCACCTGGAGACTTGGGCAAAACCTTGTGATTCATTGAAAACAAAGATTCCTGGCATCTCCCCAGTATCTTTTTTTTTTTTGAGATGGAGTCTCGCTCTGTCACCCAGGCTGGAGTGCGGTGGCACGATATTGGCTCACTGCAACCTCCCGCTTCCAGGTTCAAGCGATTCTCCTGCCTCAGCCTTCTGAGTAGCTGGGATTACAGACGTGAACCACCACACCCGGCTAATTTTTGTATTTATAGTAGAGACAGGATTTTACCATGTTGGCCAGGCTGGTCTCGAACTCCTGACCTCAGGTGATCTGGCAGCCTCAGCCTCCCAAAGTGCTGGGATTACAGGCCTGAACCACCACGCCTGGCCTATCCTGTGCTTTAATCCCCAAAGTTGTGTTAAGCATCTTTGTGCTCTCAACAGACAGTGGACTTAGAGCACAACAGAGAATGAATTTCCCTGGTATTACAACACACACTTTCTTTTCACATTTTACCATTTCTGAAATTAGGATGCCATCATTTACATTTGATGTATTCCTTTAAAATGGTATCCTGCTTACCTCCTTTACTTCCTTTTCTTTTTCTTTTCTTCCTTGTCTTAACTTAGTCAATGACATCTTACATCTGAAGAAATCAGAACTAATGTGTTGATGGATCAGCTGATCATGGATGTATTCTTTCTTTTCCAGTATGCTTGACCATTTTTCTCAGGTTAACTCAGTGACTGGTGCAGAGATTTGGAAACCGCTCTGCTTTAAGGAAGCCAAGCTGTTCTCCCTATTTGATCATCCTCCTTTTATTGGAGGATGGCATTGTCATGGCCTGGCAGCCCATGTTTCTTTCTGGGGGTGTTTGGCCCAGCTTTCAGCACGTAGTAGGCGCTCAGTAAATACGAGCGGTGAACGAATGAATAATTAGGTGTTAATACCCCTTCCCCAGATAGGGCAGCAGTGGAATTTAACAGACATCTTTCAAGATTGCTTCAGTGAGTACCTTCTTTTTAAAATGTCAAATATAGGCAGCCACCAGTGGGAGGTGGGATGTCATTACCCTAAAGGTCATTTGTAAATTGAGTCTACTCCACATGTATTCATTTGGGGCTCAGGCTAAGGGGCAGCGGTCACTCAGAAGAAGCTCTTTTCATTGAATGACAGGGACACAAGAGGGTGAGCAAAACTGGCCATGACTCTTGAGGTCTGGACTTGGTGGGTGTATTGTTTGTTCTGGATCTTTCCATTGGCCAAAGCAGGTCATATGGTTGAACCCAGAATCAAGGGGTGAGAAAATATGAGAAGAGCTGAAAAGTCTCATGGCCAGTGGCATGGCTACAAGGAAGGATGAGGAGTGGGGACCAGTAATGCAATCTACCCCCATGAGGCAATGTTTTCAGCAACATTTGCCTGTCTCATAGTGCAGGTGTCTAACCTGAGAGTGATACTAGCTCTAAGGAAAGCAGAACAGAACACATGTATGGAGCCGAACACAGTGCCTGGTACACTGTTATTAGGGGCAGACTTGGAATTGGAACCCAGGTCTCCTGGCTCCCAGGCCTGGGACACTTTCCAACACATCATGTGGCTTCTTCTCTCCAAGTTCATCACTCTGTGAGTCAGCCTGTCAAATCCAGACAAGTCCTGTGGCTATTTTTTTCTGCTGACTTTTCACCAGGGGGACGCCAGCCAAACAGAGCTAGTGTCATGGGCCTGACGGGTGTCAAACCTTGTGTGTGAAGAATGTCCCAGTCATCCTCTCTCCCTCATCCCCCAAACACTTATCTCATTACCGAGGCGGGGGCGGGGAGCCGAGGAGGGAGGGAGGCAGCATGGAAGTGTTTATTCTCTTCAGGAGCAAGTCTCTCTCCTAATTAGTAGGTGATTCTGTGAGATGAAGCCCAGGTGGGGAATCAACTTGGGGGTCTGGAGTGGTGCTCCAGACGTCCCTGATTACCCAAATCCCCAGCTGGGGTGAGGACCCCTCACATGGGGAGGGAAAGCGGGGGAATATTAGTTTCTGATACAACGAGAGACAAGAGAATAATTCTACGAGGCCGTGTAGAACAAGCAGAGAGAGAAAAGCTCTTTGAGTGCAACAAGGAACGGGGTTTTAAAATTTCATTTGCACAGCGGCAGGTCTTGCCAATTGGATCCTTTCCAGAAAGCAATCTGCTAAGTCTGACAGTCGGAAGAAATGCCGGGCTGCTGAGCGAGGAGAGGCTGGGTTTTTTTAAGGGTTTATTTTTCATCCAGGTCCTTTGTGAGCAATGGCTTTTTTTTTTTTTATTCCATTTTAAAAGAAAAAGACACGCAGCGATCCTCTTTGTGAGGCGGGAAAGGGCTTCCCTGACCATCTGGGCCTCAGAGGGACTCGGGGAGAGGCGGCCTTTTGTGTCGGGGCATTCAATGCCCGCGCGGCCGCCGTTTATCTTTGCTGCCACTCACACCAGGCTGGCCTCGCTGCCGGCTGGCCCAGGGCACACACAGAAGCTCAGAGCAGTCCTCCAGGTCCTTATCTGTGTCACGGGCAGGAGGTCGGGGGGTTGGGGGGTCTCTCTGAGCCCACCCAGAGGTCCATTGTGTTGGCTGCTCGGAGCGACAGACCAGCACCGCAGACATCTCTTTGCCCAGACCTATTCTTCGATGCACAGCGCGCTCTCTCTCTCAGCCTCTCTACCCTTCCTTGAATCCATTCCCCTCCTGCCAGTGGGGCTGGGGGCTTTAGGGTGAGCATGGATTCTTGGCCCACGCCAGCTGTTACAAGAACATTTCACTGCGTGCATGTGTGCATGTGCGCGCGTGCAAACACACACACTCATGCACACATACACATACCCTCTCAGCCCCGCCTGTCAGCCAGGCTCCAGAGTCTGAGCAATCTTTTTATAGAAATGCTGAGGTGACGAGGCTGTCTTGCGTTGGGTCCTTGCCCGAGTGCTGGGGCTGTGTTGTCCTCAGACAATTGCACTCGAGCAATACTGGCCAAGAGAACACAGGCATAGTGGGCTGGCCTAGGGCAGACTTGGTAGAGAGAGGATTTTAGCTGTGCAGGGATTTCAGCTATTTAGAGGCTCATTTGGGATGTTATTTTCATAGCTTACAAGGCTCACTTTCACACATATCATTTGGTCCTTATAGTAGCCCTGTGATATTGGCAGGGTGCTTATTCATCCCATTTTCTGGATGAGTAAGCTGAGGCACATGGAAGCTATACTGGCCTGATTTTACTGGCAGGGAAATTGAGTAAGAGTGAAGTGAAGTGAATGATACACACTTCATTTGTTTTCATCCCAGCCCATGAGATTTCAGCATACACTACCTGTCACTGTAGACAGCTATTTATGAGTTCAGTATCTGTTGCTTTAAAAACAGTGTGAGACCAGGCATGGTGGCTCATGCCTGTACTCCCAACACTTTAGGAGGCCGAGGTGGGTGGATCACCTGATCTGAGGAGTTCGAGACCAGCCTGGCCAACATGGCTAAAACCCGTCTAAAACAAAAATTTGCCAGGCATGGTGGCACGTGCCTGTAATCCCAGCTACTTGGGAGGTTGAGGCAGGAGAATTGCTTGAATCCAGGAGGCGGAGGTTGCAGTGAGTCTAGATCATGCCATTGCACTCCAGTCTGGGCGACAAGAGCAAAATTCCATCTCCAAAAACAAACAAAACAAAACAAAACAAAACAAGGTGACTGCAGGGTGGAGATTGCTTTATCCTGTTGAACGTCTCAAGGCTCCCCATGACAAAGCTGCCTTATACCAAAAAGGTAAAGATTTGGAGACTCAATGTCCCTGACTGACTTTGGCCTCTAAGACCCCCATATATGTACAAGGCTAAGCCAGGAGGAGGACGGGGCTGGGAGCATGGTGTAGAGACAGAGACAGGGCTGGGGGAATCTAGCCCTTTCTTCCTGGCTAGGACAATGCTGTGGCAATGAGAAGATGTGAAGGACAAGAATTTGAGGTGGTAAGGAGTATTGACAGGGCCATTGCTTGTGTATTTGTCACAGGTCGTTGGGTGTGTCTAGGGACGCTCACCATTTAAAATCCAGCCATGGTGAAACATGCTGGGAGCCTTGAGTTGTAAGTTTCTGCTTCAGGTGGGCACGGGCCTTGAAAGACTCAATCATGTAGTCCTGGCTCTGCAAGGGCATGGCCCTGTGTCTGGAAGCTTTTGGCTGAGGAGGAGTGGCTCAGGGCTGTCATGGGCCCAAAGAATGAGATGCTGTGAGCAGGCACCCCCTAGCATGGCTCAGGAGGGGCTTCTGGACCAGGGTTCATCCCAATAGCCCTACCAGTTGCTATAGTATTGAAATGCTTCTCTGTCATTGTCGCAAGTGCCCCTTCCACCTGGGCTGCTTGCCATAGCCTGAGGCACCCATGTTCCTGCCCCAGGGCTGAGGCTGGGGCTCATTCTGAATGGCAGAGGCCCAGGCTGTCTCCATTGTTAAATATTTAGAATGTCACCCCTGTGGAACCCCACAGCTCACTCCCGCAACCAGCATGGGTTTTTGTTCCCACCCGTTCAAGGCCTCTGAGCTCAGAAATGCCAAACACTCAGCGAATTCAGGTTAAGCTGGCCTTGCTGCGTTCTGTGAGCTGCACCGCCCGGAGAATAATAGCATTTCTCAGGATGTTAGGAAAGCAGCCCCTGTTGATTTTGCAGCCCTTGAATAGCAGCTTCGTGGAAAACGTTTCTGATTTGTGCAGAGGCTCTCCCCTAGCCCCGGCCCCCGAGAGGCTGGTGTAATGCTTCTTTTCATGTGGCAGGATCGGATATGACCAGCGTGGGTTCTTTCTGTCAGATATTACGAGTGGTTATTACTGAGGCAGCCCAGCTGCCATGTGGGGCTTGGCCCTCGCTCCGGGTCTGGCAAGGCGCTACTGTCGTATCTAAATTTCTTCATCTACAAGATCTGAATCCAATCTAGTTGCTGTGAGCCTGTTTGTGTAGCAGAAGGGAGGGGGGCAGTGAGGGAGATGGGGGGAGGCCCACATGAGGTCGCTCATCCTTCCGGGAGGCTTTGCTGGTTAATGAAATCTCTGATTTGTTGGCTGGGGGAGGGCCCCTTTGGCTGACGTTAACAGCTGATGGGGACATCGGTGTGTCAGGATGCCAAATGGTGACAGTTTGGACCTGCACCAATGGAACGGGGTATTTTCCACCCTGATTGCCTCCAGTTCAAATGAGAGTGGGTTTATTTGAGTCAGGTGGATCTGGGAAACAATCAGAGAAAAGCAGAGGTGGCCTTCAGGGCTGTGTGTGCACGTGTGTGTATGTGGTGGCGGGCCATCATTTGTAATTCCACATTTATAGAATTTGCAGGGCTGCGTGCGTTTTTAAGCTTTATTTGAATCCTGATGCTCTATAGATAGGCCAATTATTTCTCCCCTGAGGAATGCAGGCCCCAGAAGGATGGGGGCCCAAGACCCCATCTGGGGTCTGCTGCAGAGCTTTGTGCAGGAGGAATATTTCTCCAGCAGGGAGCCTGTCTTCCCGGGGGGGTTTCCCTAGTACAGTGCACACTGAAACCCAGGCTAGGAGTCGATGGTTCTTTCATTTGCTGGGGGAGAGAGAACTGGGGAGGGGGTTTAAAAAATAAGGTTTCCCAAACACACGCTACTGTCTGAAAGGCCCTTCAGAGGGCGGGCACGTTTGGCTGCCTCAGCTGCGGTTTTAAGAGAGAGGATTAGCAAGGATCTGGCTGTGCCTCATTCCTCCCACCTTTCATGCCTTCCCTGGAGACCCTCCCCAAGGATGGGAAGGGAGCGGGTTAAGGGGCTGCAGTGAGGGCAGGGAAAGCTCCTTCAGCAAGGTGAGCTTTTCTGCTTAGGCTTATTTCCAGTGAAAATCGGTGGCTTTTTCCCCAGGTTAACACCTGCTCCAAACACCTATCAAACTGTATGTTGATAACTTAATCAGTTCCAATCACGCATTGCTCCATCAGTCCAAAGTGGTGATGCCTGTCACTAGCTGTGTAGCTAACCAGTCCAGAAAGAGTGAGGGAATAGAGGTCTGGGGCACCCCTCTTTCACATTGGGGTGGGGTGGGGGCAGCTGTTCTCCAGCCTTTTCCCAGGTTCTGGGGAAACCAGATACTTTGCATGGTGAGTCACTAACCAAGTGTGGGGTGGGGCCAGGTGTGGCACAGGAGGGGCGAGTCTGTTCCTTTTTGAATGCTGGGAATCTTACAGCTCCAGGAAACCTCTATGGGCAGCACCCCCAGACACCTGGTTAGGGTGCTTTCTCTGGGGGCATGGCCAGAATCCATGGCTTCTCCCCCAGCCTCATTTTTCATTCATTGGTCTGGATTAATCACCCTCTGTAATCAGCACTGAGGGGAAGAGCGGCCACGGCCCCTGCCCTCAAGGAGATTGAGTTGTGGGGTGGAGAGTAGATGCTGAGGATGGTGAGTGCAACTCACAAGTGCCAGGGTTGCACCTGAGGGAGAGACTGGCTCCAGTCTGGGGGATGGGGAGCTGTGATTGGGTGGGGGAAGTGCATCAGAAGCCGACTTTGGCACTAGGCCTTGAAGAATAAGGATTTCACAGTGGAAAATGACATTCTAGGCTTTAAGCATGAAGGAATCGTTCCGTGATGAAGAAGGGAGAGTCTCTCTAATTATAACTGACACACTGATTTAAACATTTATTCACTCCAACTACACAAATACACACGCAAATACACACTCGCAGGACAAACAGCAGGGAAAGGGCGTCCTGGGAGCTCCAACTTTAGCTGCAGCTGGAGTCCTTCTATTGAAGAGGACTCTATTTTTTTTCTGATCTAGTCTAGCATCTGATGTCACACAATACATTACCACACCACACATTCCAACGACCTGTGGTCTGTGGCCAGTGGCTAAGATTTGTTGGCTGGGGGAGGGCCCCTTTGGCTGACGGGCCCTAGGGTTTCCAAGATGGTCTCTGATTTAGGGTGAAATGCCCTCAGTCTGGTCTGGAAAGAATTCTGTGGCTATTCCTCATAGTGTGTTGTCCTAGGTCTGGTTCTCCACAAAGCAGGCTCTGGTTAGAGATTTGCAGGGATGGAGAGCTGTGTCAGGGAGAATGGGATCAATACCTATAAGGGATACAGGAGGCTGAACTGGGCAGAGAAGTTGAACTGGGATGGGATTGCACTGGAAGGTCAGCCGATCCCACAAGGACCACTGGGACTGGGATATCCCTGCCGAGTTGTCCTGAAATTGAACAAGGAGGCAGTGTCTTTATACTCCAGCATCCATCTATCATTAGAAGCTGGATGTCCATGGGAAGGGAGGTGACCTTGGTTGAAACTAACTCTGTTGCAATCCCAAGAGGGGGAGACGTTCAGCATCTCAGAATCTCAAGGATGCTCACATCTTCAGCAGCTGACACTGGCAGATAGGAAAATGAAAGCCTCAGCTGGGAAGGAGAGATGGGGAGGTGCTTCATAGACTTGTAGATGGCTCAACAGAATCTGTTGCCTTAGGTCAAGGCCTCCAGGTTGGTGAGGGCAGACCCTCACTGGCCTTCCAGGCCATGCCAGGCGGAGAGATGCTGGCTCAAGGCCCTGCCTCAGGCTCTTGACTCACCTCCAAACACCTTTAGGAACTCTAAATTACACACGTAGACATGTACACAGAACATTCACTGTGTCCCTGACTTTTGATTCAACTCTTTTATATGTTGCAGAGAGAAAGCAGTGTGTTCTCATATGCGCTCATTTACGTTTCCCCTTTCTCCTGCCCTTTGATAGAGGCGGTTAGGAATTACCATCCCCATTTTACACACTGAAAGACCAAGGATGAGGGAGGTTAAGTGACTTGCTCGTGGTACACAGGTAATAAGTGGGGAACCAGAACCGCATAAATAGCAGGATCTCTTTACAGAAATCACTTGGGAGAAGAATGAATCCTTAGCCTGTAGGCTAATGGCTCCCAATTGTGATAGATGAACTTACTATTTCCAATTCTGACCCCCTCCCTGTTAGGAAATGATACATCCATAGCCTTTGCCATGTAACTTTGTGGTTCTTCCTACTGGAGTCAGCTATATTTCCTACCTCATTGATGTTAGACTTGGCCGTGAGACTCACTTTGGCTAGTGGAAAGTTAATGGCTGTGAGGCGCACTGAGGCTTTCCATGTGCTTGCATGGTTTGGCTTGGCCTCTTATGCTCCACCCATCACCCTGGGGAGAACTTCTTCTGCATAGCCATTTGTCTGGATGACCAAAGTAGAGCAGATCTAAACCCAGTTTACAATCTGGAGAGGAGTCCAACAGTGCCAGCTGAAATCAGCTAAATTGCAGCTGATCTGCAAATCTGTGAGTGAGAAAAACAAGTATCTGTGGTTGTAAGCTACTGGGGATTGGGAGTTTGTTTGTTATGTGGGAGTATCATGACAATAGCTGACTAATACACTAACTCAGGCTGTCCTATAGAATGATTGGGGAGTTTAAAAATATACCTATTCTCAGGTATTACCCTTTGAGATTCTGATTTAATTGGTCTGGAGTGGGGTCCAGGCATCATTTTTTTTTTTGTTTAATGCTCCCTAGAGGATTGTAAAGTACAGCCATGTTTGAGAACCATGAGTCCAGGCCAACAAGGTCACATTAGATTGTACCTCTCTGTATTAATAAGGGCTAAGACTAGGCAAAATAATGGCTTTTAATCTATCACAGCTGTTCTATTCAGCACTCTTCTGCCTTATTACTCGTCTCCCCTCCCTCTATCAGTGCCCCTTCCTTTTTCCTTTAGACACTCTTCTTTCTATTGTCCTTTATACCTTGGTGCAAATTCAGATAAAGGAGTTACCTCCCCTGGGATTATTTGCAATTCAAGTTTCATGTCTATATTGTGGAATAAAAGACTCATCTCCCGTTAAAAGGTTTGTGGGTAAAACTGAGCAGAAGAGGTTTTTTGGGCAGAGACGTTATCCCAAATCCCTCTCAAACCAGGAAACCAGACCTACCAGGGACAGGGAGGTGTGGGATGGAATGAGAGGGGCTTGATACTGTGACTGAGGAGCAACCAGCCTGTGACTTCCAGGGCAATGGAAGATTTGCTTGTTCATAGGACTTATTTTTAATGCATAGACATGGGTGGCATCTAGCTGTGGTGATGGCCTGCCTGCTTGAGGGTCTTGTGGAATGTTCTGGGGGAAATGCAGCTACTGTTCAGGGCAGCCTCATGATCCCTGCTCCCATCTCTACAGGCCTCCCAATCTCCTATGCCACAAACCAAGCCTGAAACAAGCTACAATAGGCTCCTCCACTACCTTTGGGGCCCAAAGTCCCCCCTCAGCTGTTCTCCTTCCCCGTCTATTGCTCCTGAGGGTCCAGACACTCCTCCTTTAGGTCCTCTAACCCCAAAGGGTTGATCTTTCTCTTTTTCAGGCAACAGAGCTTGATCATCTACAACTGGACCCATGCCTTTAAATCACAAAAATCCCTTTACACGCTGGCTTCAGGGATGCCCACACTGACCTGGTGGCTTTCCACTTTTGATCGTTAAACACAGAAGGCCCATTCCACTTACACTGGTAGGATGTCATGCTTCTGCCAGGACTCTCGTTCTCAAAGGGAACCCGAGAGATTCCCTTGTACTTCTCTAAATAAAGCAGATGTGAAGACACAAGTTTGATCTCTGACAGAACATTCAGCTACAACCTTTTGTTCCTGAAGGTTAAGATGTTACAGGAGACATTTGTGGCATATAAGGATGTAGTAACAAGCACTGTTTCTGTTACATCTCTAGTATTTTCTCTGGGGATTGGTGCAAATGATAGCACTTAGGGCGGCACTGTGATGTACCCCCCAGGTCCCCTTTAGGGAAGGACTGGTGGGCTCAGCTGCTGGGAGTGGTATTGAGCCTTCAGCATCTTCATTGGTAGGGGCCCTAAGTCACACACCTTACTGGGGCAGGTCATGTCTGATGACTAATCGATGTGATGGTATAAAGGCCTGGTCACATCAGCTCTATGGGGACAACTCTGAAGGGCCATTCCAATTCCAGAGCTCCCCATGGGGAGCTTCGGGGACCAAAGTCTTAACTTTCTGAGCAGAATGGGCCAACCCCCCTTTTGCTAGCAGTGCTCTGAGCCCCTCACTTTGTGATGATCTTGTGATGAACTCACACATTCTTTGTTTCTAGTTTTCCTTATCTCCCATCCTGCTCTAAGAGGGTATTGGTCTAGCACCAGCTGAAGAAAAGTGTCATGTCCTTGACTTCCTGGGGTTCCCTGCTAGGCTACAATGTGCTTCAGTCCTGCTTAACATTGTAGACAACAGTTCACAGAACTTGTGGCCCTAGGTTCCCTGTCATCAGCAGGAAATTTCCCCACTTCTCAGCATTTCATATGGATACATTGCGGTGTTCTCCATCATTAGAAAGAGAGCATGTGTAATCCTGGGAAGAATTAATTCTTGATAACGGGTGGTCTCAGAAATGACTAGATAGCACACTCAGAATCACCAGATGATGATGATAATAATAATAATTAAAACAAAACAATTGTGCTGCATTTATTTTAAATAGTTGTTTACCTTTCTCGTTATAGAACTTGGAAGCAGCGTTGTTAGCAAATAGGAAAATTTCCTGATTTGAGCTTTGCTTCTTATATCTCTCCCTGTGGGAAGACTCTTTCTGAGCACTGAAATGGTCAAAAACATGCCTACATGAGAGAGCACATGCAAGGATGCAGAGCAGGCCCAGGAGTTGGTTTTGTTAGCTCGGCTATTTATTTTGTAACCTGAAAGGATGTTTGTGTTTTGGCCTCCCCTTTATGTGGTAATGGCATCTTGATTGTTATTTGAGAAATGAGCTCTCTCCTGTTTCAGTGCATGAGGTTTGGTTGGGGCAGATGTGCATACCCTTAGCTCTAGGGGTGAGCATGCGACCCAGGTTTGACCCATCAGCAGAAGCCAACCACTAGCCATACAGTGATTTATTCATAGATAGGCATGTGACACAAGCCTGGTCAATGGAACCTAATTTTGGGACATTGGTTGGAACTGTTTGAGAAGAGAAGCACTCTTTTGGTTGTAATTTCCAAGGTAATAGGTTATAGGATACAAGCCTGGAGTTGCCAATGGAATATCTGTGTCACTGCTTCAGAGAAGCTTTCCTGACAACGAACACAGAGGAAAGCAGAACCAATAAATGAGAAGGAGATTAGAGACAGGATGAATATTAATGGTATCATTTGAACACCTAGATCTAGCCATACCTGAAGCCAATGCCTCCTGACTTTTTGGTTACATGAACCAATAAATTCTCTCTTTTAAGATAGTTTGAAATGAGTTTCTGTGGCTTTCAACAGAAGAATCCTAATTGATCCAGTAACTCACAGGCTTTTTCACCAAATATGTGAGGCTGAGTGGGTCAGCTCCATCAGGGAAAAGGTACATGGGGAAATAGTGAGGGAGTACCTCTGGTTTCTTTGATTCTCTATTCTAGGAGGTTGACACTGTGTGAGTGATTGACTGAGGAGGCCTTGAGAAGCTTGTGCCCTCTGTGGTAACGTGTTACATTGCTGGCTCCCAATGAACCGCTATGCTCAGTACTCGTGCCCTTATATAATGCCTTGGCACACTGAGTGTGCAGGTGCATCCATGTAACTTGCTTTGGCCAGAGGAACATTAGCAAGCATCATGCGGAGGCTTCATAAGTGGTCCTGCATTGGAGTTTGTCTTCCTAGAATGCTCCCTTGTGCTACTTAGTAGCCATGCTGTGAGGAAGCCCAAGTCAGCCACGTGGAGAGGTCACAGGGAGGAGAACCTCAGCAACCCCGCTAACAGCAGCAACAGCCAATATAACTATGAATGAGATCATTGTGCACATTCATCCAGCCCCAGTAGAGCCTCCAGATGGCTGCAGCTGGGTGAGTGATCCCAGCTCACAAAACATCTCCCTAGTCAGCTCCCAGACTCCTCAGAGAAATAATCAGTTGTGGTTGTTTTAAGTCACTAAGTTTTGCCATGGTTTGTCATGTGGCAATAGATTACCGAAACACCCTTCCAACTGAGTGATAGCTAGAGTGTTAATGAGGATAAGTGATTAAGAGCTCTACTGGGGTTGGTGACATGTGCCTGGCCCATTAAAAGGGCCAGTGGGTTTGTACCCCTCTCCCGGTACCAAAAAAAAAAAAAAATAAGAGAGCCAATGGTTGGGAGAACTAGAACTCTGGGGGAGGCAGGGATGTGTATGCACTAAAGCTGGCTTAGGCTGTATAGTTTGCTGAGGGGGTGGTGAAGTTCTAGAACTCTGATGGGGCTCCATAGAACTCAGCACCACCCTTCAGGGCTTATGTTTCCCTGCTGTCCAGGACTCTGCTGGCTTCTGGGGATATGCAGGACACAAAAGCATTGAGAGGCAGGACTTTGCAAGTCTCAGAGAGTTTTAGCAACAACAGTTCTCTATTCTTCCAGTGAATAAGTGAGAGGTGGTGGTCTTCATGCATCCTTCCTAGAGGTGCAAGCTTGGAGGTGCTAGGGAACCACAGGGAAAACATGTGGCATCTAGGGAACCTCCCATCTCATTATTTGGACTAGAGAAATAGCCCTCCAAAAGATCAAGTCAAGAGGGCTAGTCCCTATAATATCTTAAAGCAATCTAACATTTATTTTTGTCTTTTTGTGTGTGAAGTATAAATGAATGAATAAACAAGACTCTGAATTGGGTTGGTGGGGACTGTAAGGGGAGGACTTTGAGACTGGAAAGAAGTTTTTGGATTATTAAGTCTATTTGCTAATAGTATTAATTTTTGAAACTTACGGAGTGTTTCCTCTGTGCCAAGCACTGTGCTAAGTCCTTTACATGCCTCTTCCCATTCAATCCTCATTACAATTCCTATAAGCATGGTACCGTGATTGCCTCCATTTTATAGGTAAGTCAATGCGAAAATGACTTAGGTGGAGTTTCCCCAGAAGCAGACCTTCATCCAAGATTTGCAAGTGATACATGAAAAGTGGTGAGCCCAAAAAGCACGAGGATGAAGTGGGTGGTGAGGGGAAAAGACGAGAGCAAGAAAGAGAGATACTAGCAGGTTCCTCCTGCAGGCATTGGAAGCTCAATCCTGCTGGAGAACTCCCGGGAACAGTGTGTAGAATATACCTTGGAGTTGTTGCACCCAAGGGTGAGGAAGCTGGGATATTTATCCTCCAACTCCTGACCTCATTGGCCGAAGACTGCTCCTGGGAGTCTCAACTTGCTTGGCACCTCCATCCTGCCCAGTGGAAAGTGGCATTTGCTCCCACAGCCAGAGAATGCCCTCTTGGCTTCTTGCAGGTTCTTGCAGTAAGAAGCTGCCAGCTTGAATGGGAATAGTGAGTGCTGAGTACATGCAAGCTGGGTACTGGCGGCATCTGCTACATTAAGTACTTGCCCAGGGTCATCTCAATGGTAAGTGGTGAAGCTGCAATTTGAACCCAGTCGGCCTAATTCCAAGCGTATGCCCTTGACTTCCACGTTCCTCAGCTTCTCTCTTGGTGGAAAACAGCAGACATATAGATAGCACCTTTTCTGATGACCCACTTTAAATGGTGTTAAAATAACTATTCATTCTAATAAAGGCAAAACCACAGTTTCAACACCTTGAAAGAACACCAGTGAGTCTATGAAATAAATATATCCTGACACAGCCCTGAGCTGCTGCCGTTTTAGAGAAATACTCCCTGCAGACACTGACTTGTTGCTCAGAAGGCCCTTGGAGGCAGGTTCTGCCCTGGGTGATCTGCATCCCCCAGGAGAGGGCATGATTGACCCCATTCAGGTGAGGGCAGTGTGATCAGAGGTGCTGGGCAGTTTCTCACTTTTGAGAGTTTGGTAAGCTGCCCCATTATAAATGCCTTTAGTAGGCTGCAGTGAGCCAAAGGGGTAAACAGGTGATACATCTAATGTGCCAGGACATGCTGCCTCTGCTTGGGCCCCCATTGTGGATCCTGCCTGCTCCAAGACACTGTATGTTGGCTAGGTGGTGAGCAGCATGGTAGGCAGAATCCACCCATTCAGGGAAAGAAGGGGACAGGGCGGCGATGGAGAAGAGAAGGCCAGCGGGTTCCACCGTTTGTTAGAGAAAACCTTGGGCCTCAGGAAAGCACAAAATTCATGGAGGCCGAGATTAACTCCCCTCCTCTGGAGAGAGCCTTTCCAATCCAGCCTCAGGCTATAAGTAATCCTCAAACTGCCTCAGAGCAATCGGCCCTTTGTGGGCAGGGCTTGGAGAATAGCTGGAGTGGAGAGCTTGAGAGAGGCAGCCTCAGGGACACTCAGGGCCTGAGGAACAGCAGAACCTACATGCTGGCAGGTCCCTCGGAAAGCACACAACCCAGCCTTTATTCTCAGACCAAATCTGAGGCTCAGCTGCCTGGCCCATGGCTGCTTAGTGGTAGGGGAGACAATTTGCAACCAGTGGCAGAAATGGACAGGCCAAGTAGGTACCAGGTGTGGCTTCTGCCCCCTCTTCCCTCATATCAGCTCTTTTTTTTTTTGTTTTTTTGTTTTTGGTTTGTCTTTTACCCTCCTCCTGCCTCCAAGCTGTCAGTTTCCACAGGAGATGGGTTTCCGTAGTGGATGAATTTCAGAGCAGGTAGGAAATGCCTCACCCGTCTCTCTGGAAATGTATGTTTTTTTGAACCAGTCTCATCAGTATGATGAAGAAATAGAGAGCAGATCTAATCTATTGGCGTGTTTTTCTAATTACCAGATTGATTTACCAGAGAAATCTCCCTAGGAATTCGACTTCTCTGCAAGGTCTTTGCAAGCTCTAAATTTGTTCTCTGAAAAAAAGCCCAACCAAATCCTCACAGATTTGGGGGAGCTGGGTCCCTCTAATCAGGGCCCAGAGCTTATTTGTTTTCTAATGGAATCTGAATAGAATTTAACACGCAGCCATTCTGCATGGAGTGCATTCATATTTTTAATTAACAAATTAGGAGCTATTTTGCTCCCCTTTGAACGGCAGTCACGTGGGCCTGGTTTCTTTTCGGCCAATTTAGTCAACTTGGACGATTTTAATTACAACAGTCACGAGCACCAGAAATTCCTGCATCTGACAGATTCGCGACCTGGTCCATTGACTCTCATTTAAAAGCAAGTTCTCCATGAACAGAGATCTCCAAGGGCACTGGTGGGTGTCAGGAGAGGGGGACGGGCACTGTGCCTCGGGTACAGGTAGAGAAGACCCTCATTTTCCATTTTGAAATCCATTAGTGCTGATTACAAAGTGACCAGTTCTCTCTGGCCCTGCCTTCATATTTTTAAAAAGTGTCCCTTGGTGCAGAACTGCTTCTGAAATGTAGCAAAATGGCCCTTCCTTTTTTCCTCAGGAGCTTGGCCTTGTTCCCACACTTCTCAAACTTTAATACCCACAGGAATCTTCTGGAGATCTTGTTAACAGGCAGATTCTGATTCAGTTGGCTTGGAGTGGGGCCTGAGATTCTGCATTTTCTTTTCTTTTCTTTTTTTTTTTAGAAATGGGGTCTTGCTCTGTCGCCCAGGCTGGAGTCCGCGGCATGATCATGGCTCACTGCAGCCTCCATCTCCTGGGCTCCAGTGATCCTACTGCCTCAGCCTCATGAGTAGCTGGGATGGCAGACATGCCCACCACACTCAGCTAATTAAAAAACTTTTTTTTTTTAGAGAGAGGATCTTGCTATGTTGTCCAGGCTGGTCTTGAACTCCTGGGCTCAGGTAATCCTCCTGACTCAGCCTCCTGAGTAGCTGGGCTTACGTGCCTGGCAGATTCTGTGTTTTCAACAAGCATGCCAGTGCTATTGGCCAAGGACCACACTTTCAGGAGCAAGGCTTTGGCTGATTTATTAGTTTCTGGAGGATTCCAGAGTCTAAAAGGGGGCCAGTTGCCTGAAATGTGCTCACATAAAGTACAGGTGCAGTGACTAGGTTTCAGTGCGGGAAGACAGATGGGAAGGGAGAGTCCTTGCTACAGTCGCATATCTCCTTGGGGTGCTGCAGTGCCAGAGATACCTCCTGCGATACTCTCTGGCCCTCCCTCAACATATTGCTCATCCAAGGCAGTTGCCTGAGCCCTAGAGGAATCTCCAGTGGCCCTTGATGACCATTATAGAGCAGTGAACCATGTGTGCAAAGGGTTGAGGAGTGAGCTGGTTGAGCAGGGGTCTGGTAGAGGCTGGGAACTTTGTAGGAGCTGAAGGAGTCAGCAAGTCACGTGGGAGACAGAAACCACATGGGAGGTAGAGAGTGTCCATTTTGGAAACAAGTCTGTCCTCCAGCCCTCCCTGTGCCGGCAGAATGGATGCTGAATTAGCAAAGCAGACAGAACCCGGGAACACAATGTTCCCTGAGAGGTTGCAATCAAAAGGGTCCCAGCCCTCCACCCCCTGCTGAGAATTCTGTGAATTTATGATGTGTCGACAGTTTGAGCCCTAGCACATAGCAGTCTGATGGGCTACAATTAAGAGTGTGTGCTAAGCCCCTCCCTTTTCCTCCATGATGTATTCATGGAATTTATGTGGTATCAGCAAAGCGAGCAATGTGCACATTGGGGGCAGGAATTTTAGAACTATGATGTAATCATCCGCAGAGAGGTCGCCCTGAGAGGAGAAAAGAATAACTGTAAAGATGAATTAAAAATCCTAAGCTTACTTGGATCTGGATTTTGAGCAAGCAAACTATGTATCATAATTATTTTTATGACGTTTTTGAGACTATTGGAAATTTGAATACTGTATATTTGATGACCTTAAGGACTTTTTGTTAATTTTAGGGTGTGAGAATGCTACTACAGCTGTTAAACAGAGAGGGTGTATCTTTAGTGATGCATACTGAAATATTTATGGATGAAGTAATATGCTGCATATATTGTTTTAAAATAATACAGGGAGAGGAGGAGTGGATGAGAGTATGAAAGATTGATCATGAATTGACAATTGTTGAAATTTTGCGATGGGTACATGAGAGTTTATTACATAGTGTTCTATCTATTTTTGTATATGTTTCAATTTCTCCATATTAAAAAGTTAAAAAAATCCTAGTGCACATTGTTCGTTTTGCTGATACCACATAAATTCCATGAGTACATGGTGGAGAGGAGAGATAGGGAGGTGAAAAAGGAAGGGAAAGGAAGAGAAGAGGAGATCAAGATTGTATACAAGACGCTGCCCACTTCTCCCCTACAGCCTGGGCTGGGAAGGAAGAGAAAATGATCAGAACATAATCAACCAACCCAACCACATCTTGGTGATGCACCTCAAAGGAAATGAATGAGACTTTACTTTTGAAGAGTGTGTGGGGGCTTAGCTTTTTACTCTGTCTGGGGAGAAAACTCCAGTTTATTCTGGAATATGTCTCCACAACTCTGATTTATTTCATCCATCTGTCTCTGTGGATCTCTTTCTGGCTTTGCAGGTAAGTAGGACCTTGAGGGACCATCTTACTGATTTATTTCATGTCTATCCCCACCCAAGGCTGGTAGTCCAGCTGCCCTAAGCAGACCAGAAACCTGACCTTGAGAGTGTTAGGGGATGAGATTCTGAGTTGGGAAGGTGGGCTACACTGTGCCCATCATAGCCAAAGCTGGTCAAGGTGAAACCTATTATTTAGCCTCAAACTGAGTTGTCCAGGGAATGGTGAGGAGAGAGATGAATATGTGATTAGATGGCATAAAACTGGGGTGGGAGAAAGTACAGGTACGAGTTTCAGTAATTTTTGCTCGTCACCCCAGTTTCCAACAAAGGCACTGTTTGCAAAAATTAACCTGGCTCTGCTTTAATTGTAACTGTTAAAACTGTACTGTGTATTCACTATGAATTCAGTGCTGGACTATCACTTTATAGGATTAGTACCTCTGAAGTAGGTATTTATATTATTCCCATTGTTCAGAGCAGGAAACTATGGCTTAGAGAATTTAAACTACTTGCCCAAGATACACAATTAGTACCAGTCAGGATCAGAGGTACTTAGGGCACCAAAGGCAAGAAGACCCTCACTCTCAGGGTCAAGCAAGGGCTGACCCTTACACTGTGCACCCTAGGCATCTTGTTGACCTCACCTAGTCTCAGTTGTGGTCAGGGTTCAAACCAGGTCCTTACAACTTCAGCATCTACACTCCAGAATGAGCACCCAGGGATTTTTCTTCTTAGTAGCAGACTGATTGTGTGGCGTGCTTGTGGAAAGGGGCATGATTGAGGGAGCAAGAACTCTAACCTGGAACGGGGAGGATAGAAGGGGAAGGAGAAAATAATTAGTAATCCCTTGTACTTTTTCATGGCAGACTCATCCCTGAACTTGATCCTTAGGATTATAGTCTTCATTGTAGCACTCTGTTCTCTCTATGTAGTAGCACTTTACTTGGGTACTGAAGGGTAGAGATTTTCTCACCTTAGCTTGTCCAGGCCAGAATCTCTGAATTATGATACTGGGGACTTTCACCTCAAATTTTTCTTAATCAATATCACTTGTACCAATGATCAGTCCTTGTAGTTGGGGACTTCTCTGCTGTTTGTAGCTATTTTAAAATTAGACAAAATCCTTTGCTAAGGCCTTTTGCCCTATACACAGCTGATGGGAGTGGAAATTGGTTCAAACCCTTTGGAAGGCTGCTTAGCCATATCTCCTAAAGCTAGCCCTAAGTTTACCCTACAACTCGGCAATCTCGCTTGTAGGTATATGCCACAAAATGTTCATGTCAGTAGCTTGATTCATGATAATTCCAAACTAAAGACAGCCCAAATGTCCATCAATATGAGGATGGAGAAGTAAGCTGTGGAAATCTAAAGAGCAACAAAAGAGGAAGGACCATGGATGAATCTCATAAGGAAATGTTGAGCAAGGAAACTAGTCACAAAATAATATATAACATATGATTTATTATATTTATAGCAAGTTCAAAACACAGGCAAAACTAATCTACAGTGATAAGAATCAAAACAATGGCTGCTTTTAGAGGGTAATTGTTTGGGCATGGGTGCAAGGGAGTTTTCTGGGCTGCTGGTGACGCTGTATCTTAATTCTTATATCAAAAAAAAGTATTAGTTTTATCTCTTTTTCATTTGGAGGGTTATTTAAATTGCCTTCCCAACAGCACAAGGTTCTCGCTTGCAAACAACAGGCATCTGCTCGAAATAGTTTAAGCAGAAAGAGATTTTTTTTTTTTTTTTAGACCGAGTCATGCACCGTTGCCCAGGCTGGAGTGCAGTGGTGTGATCTCGGCTCACTGCAAGCTCCGCCTCCTGGGTTCACGCCATTCTCTTGCCTCAGCCTCTGGAGTAGCTGGGACTACAGGCACGAGCCACCATGCCCGGCTAATTTTTTGTACTTTTAGTAGAGACGGGGTTTCACCTTGTTAGTCAGGATGGTCTCGATCTCCTGATCTTGTGATCCACCCGCCTCGGCCTCCCAAAGTGCTGGGACTACAGGAGTGAACCACCGCACCTGGCTGAGATTTAGTAAAATGTATTAATTAAGTAGATAATGAGTCCCCAGGAGGCCCAAAGACCTGGCCTGGGGTGCTTCAGAGCCAGGACAAGGCAGCAAAGACAATGTAGCAGCAGGAAACACCTAACCACACCAAGTGAATGTTGTAGCTAGAACATCCCTGACTCCTCTGCCTACAGCACCATTTGACCCTCAGCACTGGGTGTCAGAAGCTCTGCTTCGGCGGGCCCAAACCAAATGCCTCTGCCACAATTCTTGCCAGAAGATCTGATGTCCTGGCATGGGTCTGATGCCTCACGTTGCTCGCATTTGCATCTAGATCTTATGCGTGTGACTGATAGGTGGAACGATCATGTGCCTAACCTTGATGGTGCAGATTCCTGGGAATTGTAGGTTTTAGCTTTTGGGCCCCATAATAGACAATATCAAGCTAAAGGTGTAGGAATAGGCGTTAAGTGAGCCCACCACACTCCCCTTCTGCCTTTTTTTTTTTTTTTCAAGAACAACTGGGCAGTCAGTAGTTGGGAAGTGGTACAGCAAAGTCCTTGTCCCTAGTGGGGAAGTTAGATGCTCTTTTTCCATGGGTCTTTTCCACATTTAGCCCTGCATGACTGTCTCCCATGCCCTGAAGCAGGCCTCAGTTGGCTCCAAATAAATTCCCTCACACGGTTGGCTAGGAAAGACTGAAGTCACTGATTTGGAAAACACAGTAGAACCACAGGCCAAATTTCACCCACAAGAGAGAAATAAGAATAACTCCCAGGACACCTCAGGAAAATTTCTGTGAGTATGCTCTTCTGTCATTTCCTGAAAAATTCAGAACCTTTTGACTTAGAAACCACATTCAACAATTGCAGCTCATCTTCATCCATGCAATAACATGGATACATTTGTATGCATTAACATGCTTCTTAGGGAGTGGACTGTATTTGTGTGGGAGCATATCAAGAAGCCTTGTGGGATAGAAGCTGAGTTGGGGTGGGAAAGCAACTCTCTATAAGAGGAGAGGAATCTATTTGTGTCTGAGAGGGAGCTGGTTTAAGGGAGAAGAAAGTGTGGAGAGAGCCAACCAGATGGCACAGACTGGAGGCTGCATGATGTAAAGTCATCAGGAACCTTACTAAAATCATGAAGTTGTTGGTGCAAATGAACAGTTTGTGTACTCCCAGTATTCTGATTCTGTAGACTTGAAGGAACCTCAGCATCTGTATTTTTAGCAAACGTCCTTGGTTATTGTAATGTAGCTGGTTTGGGGAAGTCATGGTGAGGAGGTCCTGTAAAAAAATATTGGCAGTATTAGAATCCCTGTTAGACTGACCTACTTCTAAGGTAACTCCATGTGTATTTACTGACCTTCCAAGGAGTTTTTCAACAGGCCCTCAACTCCCACATTTTGTTCAAGCCTTCTCAACCTTCCACTCTGCAGTAAGGCATTGCTGAGAATGGAGGGTTCTGCAAAAATAGATGTTTCCAGAAAACAGATGCTTTCCCGGTGTGATGTAAGAATGTTTTTGGCTGCAAGTAATAGAATAGCAAATGAAATGTGGTTTAAATAACGAGAACATCTAACAAGATGTCGGATTGCAGAGTCAGTTAATTCAGCTTTTTAGACGGGTCATTAAGAATGGAAGAACTTCCTGTCCTTCTCCTCTATGTTCAGAATATTGGTTTCTAATCTTTAGCTTGTCTCCTCAAGATTGCAAAAAGGCTGCCACAGCTGCAGGTATTATATCCTCACCTAATCATGTCTAAGGAAAGGCATAAAGAGTTTCTTCTTACACACCCTTTTCAATCAGGGAGAAGGATCTTTCCCAGAGGCTCCACAGAAGCCTCCTCCTCAGGCCCCAAAAGGTTATCTGGTCCTAGTCTAGCTACAAGGGATACTGGAAAGTGAATGGTAGTTTCAGTTTTATAGGGTAATTGGGGTGTGACATGAAGAAAGAAGGAGGAGGGAAAGGGCTGATGGAGAGGCAACCAACAGTGTCTGCCCAGGCACTTCTTCAAGTAGTAATGAAAAGGGTTCAACAGTTTCTGACGGTTGTGTTTTCCTGCCTTCCTGAACAGAAATACTCAACCACCTCACTTACTGCATAATGATGTAGGCTCAGCATAGAGCAGAGAAGAGAACACTCAGGGCATGAATTTGTGCTCCACAGAGTTCTTTGATGAGCCACACCTTTACTCTCCTTTGAAGACCTTTCCAGGCTTTAGCATGATATCCTCCATTACAGTGCTGAGGTTTTGCAGCTGTGTGCCTGCTTTTTTGAGTTTTCTTTTTTTTTGTCCCATGTCTTGACATCCACATGTCAACTATCACTTTTTCTGTTGTTATTATACCTGCCATTACCTCCTTTTACCTTTTTATGTCTAATTCTATTCTGGGCTGAGAAACCAGATAATCAAGTTTGTTGAAAGTAGATCTACCATTCCATCCAGCTGGGTATCTACCTAAAGGAAAAGAAGTCATTATATCAAAAAGACACCTGCACATGTATGTTTATCACAGCACAATTCACAATTGCAAAGATATGGAATCAATCTAAGTGCCCATCAACAGATGAATGGCCAAAGAAAATGTGGTACATATACACCATGGAATACTATTCAGCCATAAGAAAGAACAAAATAATGTCTTTGCAGCAACTTGGATAGAGCTGGAGCCATTATTCTAAGTGAAGAAACTCAGGAATGGAAAACCAAATACCTTTATGTTCTCACTTATAAGTGGGAGCTAAGCTATGGGTATGCAAAGGCTTATAGAGTGGTATAGTGGAAGTTGGAGACTAAGAACTGGGGAGGATGGGAGGTGTGTGAGGGATTAAAAAAATCACCCTATTGGGTACAAGGCACACTACTAGGGTGACAGGCACACTAAAATCTCAGACTTCACTGCTGTATAATTCATCCATGTAACCAAAAACCACTTGTACCCCCAGAACTATGGAAATAAAAATATTTTTAAAATAAAATAACCCCCCAAGAAGAAATTAGTGTCAAAAATAAGTAAGTAAACTCTGAATGGACTAGGAAGTACTGTTTCCAGTATTAGTACTGGGTCTAGAGTGGCTCAGAGGCTCAGAGACTTTTTGTTGAGAAGAGAGATGATTGACTGATATTTTCAAAATCTTTTTATTTCATAAAAAAATGAGTTTACTGAAAAGTTACAAAAAGCATACATGAATTCCTGTATGTACAGGTCATCGAGATTCAACAAATCTTTTTTCTTTTTCTTTTTTTTTTTTTTTGGAGACAGGATCTCACTCTGTCACCTAGGTTGAAGTGCGGTGGCGTGATCTTGGCTCACTGCAACCTCTGCCCCCTGAGCTCAAGCGAGCCTCTCTCAGCCTGCTGGGTAGCTGGGACCACAGGTGCGCACCACTATGCCTGGCAAATTTTTTGTATTTTAGGTAGAGATGGGGTTTCATCATGTTGCCTAGGCTGGTCTTGAACTCCTGAACTCAAGATATCCATCTGCCTCTGCCTCCCAAGGGGCTGGGATTACAGGTGTGAACCACAATGCCTAGCTTAAGATTTAACATATCTTAACATTTTACTACATTTTCTTCTTTCTCTCTCTCTCTTTCTGTGTGTGTTTGTATGTGTGTGTGTGTGTGCGTGTGTGTGTGTTATTATTGTTGCTACTATTATCATTGTTATAATTGTATGGTTGAACCGTTTGACAGTAAGTTGCAGACATCATAACATTTTAATCCTAAATACTTCTGCATGTACCTCTTAGGAGCTTGGACATTCTTCTATGTAACTAGAGTACAATGAGCAAATTCACCAAATTTGACAGATACAGTATTAATATCTGCTACACAGACTTTTTTCAAATATTGCCAATTTTCCCAATAATGTGTTTTAGAGTATTAGATTTTTGATCCTGGATCCAAACCAAGGTCTTGCATTGAATTTCATGAGACCCTTTAAAGCCACTACTGAGTTGGGGATCTGTGTTCTGAGATCTGAGGGTGCCAGACAACTCATCTCTGAAAAATTAGTGCCTCTCTGAGTTGACAGCCATAATGGACTCGTAACTTCTCAAAAACTTTTCCCCTGCTTTCATCTCACTTGATCCTTACAACAGTCTTGTGAGAGAAACAGGGCGCAGGTTAGCATCTCCATTTTATGGATGAGGAAACAGAGCTGCAGAGGGTCACACTGTGGGTTTGAGCCAAGAGATCTGTGTTATAGCCCTGGCTTCACAGTAAATCCCCAGACCTTTCCTCCCCTCCCCAGCAGATGAACGGGCAGATGAGAGCTTAGCCAGGCCTCCCACCTGCGGGGGTCTGGCCTTGCTGCGATGACACCACCTGTCTCCCAGTTGGCGGTTGTCCCTTTGGTGCCAGGGAGTAGGCAAGCAGATGTCTAGAAGAAAGCCAAGGTCGGCAAGACAGAGGCAATTGGAGAAAGAGCCCTTCTCTCTGCCCTAGTGCCTGTAGCGGTGTTACTCAATAACCTTTGAGCGCTACGGTGAGGTAATGACTTGCTCAGGGACCAGTTTCTCCATCTCTTGTAGAAGAGGCTGGCTGATGACTTTTGTGGTCCCTTTTTGCAATATGAATCCAGGATGCTGTGACCGCCCCACCCATAGGACTTTAGCCCTTATAACTGTAGTTTGCCACTGCACTTTCCACTGGTAGCACCTCTGCATTTCCTTGTCCAAGGGCTTTTACGGTGCCTACACACATAGTGAGAGAGTAGTACCAGTCCTCTCTTCCTGACCTTTCTTCTCCCAGCCACTTCTCCCTGAAAGCAAGCCTCAACCCATGCATTGGCACATAAATACCTCAGCTCTCTCTCCCCTAACTCTGACATTCATGTTCAAAGTGTGGTCCCTGGACTGGTACCAGTCTGGGAACTATTTATTACTGGTTTGCAATAAGTATAGAAATTGAGCACTTTGGGAGGCCAAGGCAGGCAGATCACCTGAGGTCAGGAGTTCAAGACCAGTCTGGCCAACATGGCAAAACCTCATCTCTACTAAAAAATACAAAAAGCAGCCAGGTGTGGTGGCATGCACCTGTAATCCCAGCTACTCCAAAGGGTAAGATTGGAGAATCACTTGAACTTGGGAGGTGGAGGTTGCAGTGATGGCACCACTGCATGCCAGCCTGGGCGACAGAGGGAGACTCCATCTCAAAAAAAAAAAAAAAAAAAAAAAAAGAATTTGGGAGTCAGCATTTGGGAGCTTCATATCTTTTGAACCCAATAATAAAAAAATTGGGGCTTCTATTTTGTATGTTTTTTATTTTTCTAGGAATTCATTTTTATTATATATTCAAAAGTATCAGGAGGAGAAAAAGTATCAGTCTAAAATATCTTAGAAATTAAAAAGAAAAAAAATGAATCCTTTGGCATAGTTTGAAGAGAACTCTTCTACACTGTTTCCCAATGGGGTTAAGTTCTGGCTGTGCACCATTGCTCAACAATGCATGATTTATTGCCCATCTTTCCTTCCCTGTCTTATTTCTCCACTATCCTACAAGTGCTTTCTGGGATATCTCCCCAAATACATCATTTACACTCAAATTCTTGTTTCAGGGTCTGCTACTGGGGAGAACTCCGCCTAAGACAATGGCTTATGTTTCTTTCCAATTAATTTCAGAACCCAGTTAGTTACATCCTGTGATTTTAAAGTGTTTATACTTTTGAAATGAAATGGCTAAAGTTTCTACATGGAAGTACCTTTTACAAATACCTCTAGCCTTTAAGAGCATTTAGAGCAATTCAAGAGGCATTTTTGTTTATTTCCATCCATGTCTTAATTCATTTAAGAAATGATTATGAGAGAGACCTCCTGGAATGTGATCACCACACTTATCCATACTTTAATTTCACGAAGGCATTGAATTGTCTACCGCCTTCTCCTCCCTTTACTCTGCTTTGCCCCTAACAAAAGGCTCAAATATTGCACACACTTTGCATCTACGTCCTCAGCCCCAGAGGTCTCAGGATCCTAGGAGAGACTGGGGCTATGAAGCGGGATCATATTCACTCTCAGAGTCTTCTAAATACATGGGATTTCAAAGGAGCTGATCGCAAATCAAAGTAAAGAGCCATAGTCTTGGCTTTGTTCCCTGTCTGCTGTTTGTATATTTCATATTATGCATGGGCCGGGGGTGCCCACGGCGGGGCCTGCTGGTTATAACCACAATCAATCAATCCCAACTTATTTTCAGGTCCTGCCAGCCATTGGGACAATTTCCAGAACTATGTGAGTCTTCTTTTCATTATTTAAAGACTGGTGAAAGGATGCAAAATTACTTAATGAAAGGGTCAGGCTGACCAACTGACAGGCCAGCTGAGGGCTTGAGGCTGTCAGAAGGGCATTAGCACCTTGGTCTTTGAGGCAGGGCAGGCACACTTTGCATCTGGGCATCGTTTCATCCCTGGTTTTGGGGTTGAGTGGTGCTGGGTTAGCCTTATAGCTCTAATCTAATGCAGAGGAAGTACCAAAGGGGCCAATGAGACACTTAATACTGGTTTCCCCACTACTTTTGCAGTCTAGAACTTTGACCCTAGCTAAGACACAGAGGTCAAAACCCCAAATGCTGTGAGCATTGGCCCAGGGCAATACTAATGGATCCACAGAGCACTATGTGCAGCAGCATAATCAGGAAATGAGGAACAGCAAAGGCCTATATTATCACGCCTGTGCCTTGCACCTCTGTGAACTGCAAAAGTGGCCCACTCTGTTTCTTCTCTGAGCAGGCAAACGTGGTCAGAGCTCCACCAGACACTTTCAGGCTAGGGGTGCCAGGATGGCCAGTTACAGTGAATTTCAGATAAATAATATTTTTAGTATAAGTGTATCCCAAATAGCACATGGGGTATACTTATACAAAAAAAAAAAAAAAAAAAGATTTGTCATTTACCTGAAATCAAATGTAAACTACCCATCCTGGATTTTTATTTGCTAAATCTGGTAACCTCTCCTTGGATCCTTGCTACCATTTCTGCATGCCCTTCCCTGTAGCTTTGGGGTGATTTTGCTTCCAAGGGACTGTACCTGTGATCCTTCTTTTGCATGCCTGCTCTTGGGCTGCTGGAGCCACTTTGCCTGCAGACATAGAGAGAAGACATGCATAGGAGTTTGCCTCCTTCACCTGGCCACAGGATAGTCCCTTGCTGAGCACCAATGATTTTTGGGCACAGATGTAGGAAAGGCCAGCTTTCTTGCCTTGGGTCTATCTACTAGGTTCAGGCTGGAGCTCTCCTCTGTGGAGGTGGTTCCAACATTGCACACTCAATTGGCTTAATCTGCTCCCCTGTCCTGCTTCTTTCACTCCCTTACCAGTTTCCCCTGGGAGCACTTCCATCAGAAATCACTCATATCAGAATCTACAGCTCAAGGTCTGCTTCTGGGGAACAGTGCCTAAGATGGCTCAGCAAAAAAAGGGGTCTTCAAGGGGTGAGGAGAAGGCTTATCGTGAATTTTGAAGAGCTGAGGGAAAGGCAATGGGGAGCCCTTCCAGGGAGAAAGGCCTCGTTCCCTGTAGCTTATGCCGGAGAGGAGTAGGGGGCAGGAGGTGAAATTAAGCCTCCAGGACTACCTCCCTTGAGATGGAGGGTGGCCAGCCATTTGGCCTCCAGAGCGGGGCCTGGGCACTTGCCTCCTGGCTGGGAACCCACTACTGTAAGTGATGCTTCAGCGCTCAAGCTCTCATGGGGTTCTCTGTGCAGACACAGGCCCTCACCTTCTAAGCCTGCTTGGCTTAGTTTTGCAAGTTAAGACTTGCAAGTGCTTAGCACACTGCCTGGCATGTGGAAGGTACTCTGAATATGTTGGAAGAATGAATGACTAACTGAAGTTACTCTATGTCTTTATAGCCAGTGTTCTGTGTTTCCCCAAGCCCTCCCTGGTCAGACTCAGTCTCTTAAACTTGCTGCAAATGCACCAAGTCGTAGGATATCTAACAATCGTTCAGGTTCTGAAGACCTGGGGAAGGAGGCCCATGCATCATGCTTTGCATGGTGGAAAATGAGAGCAGGCAGCTGCAGAGCCAGCCCTGGTCCCTTGAAAATGGAAAAGCCATTTTCAACCTTGCCTGCATGTTGGAATCACCTGGGAAAGCTTTAAACAATTTTGAAGTTTGGGTCTTACCCCAAGAGATTCTGTTTTAATTGGTGTGGGTGTGATCTGAGCATAAGGATTTTTGAAAGTTTCTCAGAGATTCTATTAGGCAGCTGAAGTTGAGAGCCATTGGACTAGGAAGTTTTGTACCTGGATGGAATGCCCCAGGTCACCTTGATTAAATGGGATGATGGTATTGGAGATGGTCAAGGCATTAGGTTAATCGGGCTTTATCATTTAAAATTCTGGAATGTCTGCATTTCAGGAAATGAACGATTACTAGATTGAAGGAAGCTGTTCTAATTCAGCAGTAACTGCAGAGGTTCTTAAACTTAAGGGTGCATTATTAGAATCACCTCTAGGACTTATATAAATACAGGTTGTTGGGCCCCACCTCTAGAGTTTCTGATTCAGTAGGTGTGGGGAGGGGCCTCAGAATTTTCATTTCTTAAAAATCCCCAGGTGACATGGATGCTGCTGGGCTGGGATACACATTTTGAGAACCATTGATTTTCTTAAAAATCCCTAGGTGACATGGATGCTGCTGGACTGGGATACACATTTTGAGAACCACTGATTTACTATGAATTATATTTGGAGCTAAGCTGACTCTCTTGAGAGTAAGTTTTACTTTCACTTATTTGTTCCCCATTGGTCTATCCCTCAAAAGTGTTCCTTAGGGACTGTGTATTAATTAGTTTTTTCTATAATCATGCTGTGTAACAAATAACTCCCAAATGTCAGTGACTTATGATTGCAAATATTTATTTCATACTCACAAATGTGGAGGTTGGCTACAGTTCAAGCCATGCTAGATTTGAATCCAGACTTCATTTTGGATTCATACTTGCTCCACATGGATTTATTCCGAGACCCTGGCTGAAATAGCAATGGCTACCTGGAGCATGCTTATTTCATAACAGAGGACAGAAGCTTCAAGAGGGCTGGCAGAAGCTTAAAGCTTTAACTTGTAGCTGACACACTATCATTTTCACCCACATTCCATTGACCAAAGCAATTCCCATGACCAAGCTCAGAGTCAGAGGATGGGGAAATATACTTTGTCCACAGTAAAAAGTGTCAGGGACAAGGAGTAAAGAATGATGGACAAACAATATTATCTATCACACTTGTTAGATGTCAGGCCTTGTATGAAGTTTTGAGGAGACATAGAAAGATAAAACAGAGTCTCAGCCTCTGAGAAGCACAGGTTGGCAAGAAAGACAAAGATACAAGGAAGTACTAGAAATGAGATGCAGGACGAATGAGCAGCAGGAACATGCAGGTGGGAATGGCCCTAATCGCTGAGATCTCTACTATCCCACACTGTGCAACCAAGGTCCTTGGAACTGGGCCCAGGCTGCAGTTCTGGAAGCCAGGGCTGTGTGTGGGAGCAGCTGAGCCGGCACACAGTTACAGAGCATGGAGCAAAGAGGAATTGAGTCTGTGCCTGGGCTGAGGCAAGTTTGTTCCGGAAAGTCCAAAGTACCTAGTCCAAAGCAGAGGATAGTTAAGAGGGAGAACTGGCTTTTTATCAAAGGGCTGTCACAGAAAACAAGAAATATGAGCGCACCATTGGGGAAGTGAAGCCTGTGGGTAATTTGTGGTGGCAAGGGGATGGAGGAGGAAGGGGTGCCTACTGTACTGATGGGGTACCTACTGTACTGAGCTTCAGGCAGCAAAGGTATTACGAAAGTTGTCAAGTTGGAGGACAGGAAAAGGAAAGTGGATCTGGACAGCTTTCCCAGAGGAGCAAATATTCCACCTGGGGCATAGCTGGTGAGTAGGAGTTTGTTAGCAGATGGAGGCTAGATGACAGGAAGGGGAGTGTAGGAGCTTACGTGACAATTCCAGGGGCACTCAGATTCCTCTCTTTTCTAGTAAGTTCCTGCAGTTACTATCTTTGCCCGGTCCACTCTTCATCCTCACCCCCAAGCTCCAGGCTGTCGTGATGCCCACAGCTGTCTTTGTGTTTCCAGGTCACTGAAGTTTTATTGCCTCTGAGGTTCAAGGATTTTTTCTCCTCAAGTAATTACCACTGATATTATGTGGTTTGATTTCAGAATGATTACAAAACTCTGAGACTCCCAAAAAGTATCACTTAGACTGAGTTTTCTGCGGACTGGTGTCCAAAACTGACAGTCCCAGTGCTACGTTCAAACACAGGATTTGCCAGAACTCTCCCTCTTCAGTTACCCTTCTTATGTGGGTGAGAGGAGAACTCTGCCTCCTGGGAGTCTTTGCTCTGCTCCCAGAGGCTAGGCCAATTTCCGGCCATCATCTATTATTAGAGAAGCACAGTAAATCCCCTAAGATGGCACGATTAAACACTCTAAGGCCTAGAAGTCATCTTTCCAGGAATCTGGAGGCCTGCATGAAAATTCGACTTCTGGGAGTCTGCCATGACATCCTCAAGCTCCTGAGCTGGGTGAGCTATTGAGGCCAGCAAGACCTCAACTTCATAAAGAAAGGCATTTGAGATGAAGGAAAAGCTAGCTCAAAGGCACAAAGAGGTAAACACTCTGTTGGTGTCAGTAGCGCTCAGTTAGATATGGCTGAGCCAAGCCAAGCAGGGTGGGTCGAGGAGTTAACTGGGGGCAGGGAGTGGAGAATGAGGCTGCATGGGAGGGAGGAGCTGGTGGGTAAGGGGGCGGGGCTTTATGTAGGCAGTGGAGACCATAAAAGCTGTCCAAAAGGGGAAGTGGCACTTTGCAAACTTTATCACATTTCCTCTGAAAAGTCCCGTTGAATTCGGGGGAGACTGGAGAGAGATTCGAGAGAACCCTGGTTAGGGCCATGTTGTCAGAAAGCTTGGAAAGAGAAACTTCGAGAACCTTTAGTCTTTTCAGCATGAGTTGCAAAGTCAGCCTCCTACAGGGATGGGACAGAGATGTAAGGGAACAAGCAGGTTGGTTTTTCCTTCTTTTCTTATTCCAGAATGGCATCCTAGGCTTTGCTATGTTCTGTGGGGGAAATGCTTTGCATAGTAATGACATAAGAAGAGTCTCCAATTCCACCAAGATATATGTTCACTCCCATTTTCCTTTAAAGACACAGCCCTTTCTTTTCTGCACCTTTGATAGAGACATGGGTATAGGAAATATTTCATTCTCCTCTTAATAGCACCATACCAGACCCACAAAATGAAAAAAAATGATTTATGGCAACTGATAGCTAGCCTCACTGGAAGTGAGTTACAGGGAGCACTGGGGTTGTGGAAAGCTAAATGGGGATGTCCAGGCCCAAAAGGGAGCCATCCGCTTCTCGGCTTTTAGGTGAGGCCAGATTTTCTAATTTTGAAGAAGAAATGGACAAAATATTTAGTAAAAAATCTTTTTATTTTTAAACATTGCCCACCAATTTGCATTTTTTTTTTGTTTTTTTACCATGCTGAAGAGGCCAGACACAGACTGTGGGACCCTTGATTTGTACCTGCTCTCCTAGATCTTTAGTGGGGATAGTGCCCTTAGATGTGAGATTGTCAACTTTTTCCAAGAGTGATACCTTCAAGACAGTCATGGTTCAGATGGCAGGGCTGTTTCAAGGGACTGGGGCATTGAGGTGGGCTTGGAGGCTGACATGGTGGCCCTCTGAAAACTAAAGGGGGAAGAAGATTTGTGGTTTTGGTTCCAGTCATTCCAGTTCTGCGGGGCTACTCCCATGAGGTGAAGCTGCCTGTTCCCCTTGTCTAATGCACTGAAATCCAGATCAGTCAAGAGGCCCCAAGGCCCAATCAGAATCCACTGGAGCTAGGGATCGGGGGAAGAGGGGTGGGCAGGCAGCCAAGCTGGCTGAATTAGTTTCCTGGGGCTGCTGTAACAAAGTATTACAAACTGGATGGCTTAGAACCACAGAGATTGATGCGCTCACAATTCGGGAGACCAGAAATTCAAAATCCAAGTGCTGGCAGCACCATCCTCTCTCTGAAGACTCTAGGGGAGGATCCTTACTTAACTCTTCCAACTTCTGGTGGTTGCTGGCAACCCATGGCACTCCTTGGCTTACAGACACATCACTCCAGTCTCTGCTTCCATCTTCACATGGCGATCTTCCCTCTGTGTGTGTCTGTGTCCAAACTTCTCTCTTCTTATGAGGACTCCCGTCATTGGAGTTAGGGTCCACTTCATCTTAAATTGATTACATCTACAAAGACCCTATTGCAGGAGGACAGGTCCCCAGATGACCTTGGCTGACCTAACTCCCCTCCACCCCGCAGCTTATAGTTCTCAGAATAATTGGAGAATATGCCAAGAATACAATGTCTTCTGATAAGAAAGAACTGTCTGGAACAGCCTGGGCTCTGTCCTCAGTCCTTCTAGAACAGGCTCTCCTGTAATGCTCATTCTCAGCAATTCCAGTGACGTTCAGGGTATAAAACCCAGGGCTAAGTGTTTTTGGGGCCCCTCAGCTGCAACGTGACATGGGACACATACAGAAGAGACTCCATCCACCCTGAGCAGCTTTCCTGAGCTTTGGGGGACTGGCTCACCATGGGTCCTAGGCTTCTCCTTTTTCTTTCTCCCTATTACTCTGTGAACAATAAACCTGCTTTGCCTGACTTGTGTGAGTGTTCTATCTCACTGGACTTACTCCAGTGGGAAAGGACCTTTACACCCATTTCCAAACAAGACCACATTTTGAGGTTCTGGGTGAGCATGGATTTGGGGGGAACATTATTCAACCCAGCACATCAGCCATCTTGAATTCCTGATTCCTTCATCAGGTGAGTATTCAGAATGGCTGGGCCACAGTCCCATCAGGCCATGCCAAGGCCCACTTCCATGTCTCAGTCAGGTGTGTGCCACTGGTGGCATGGAAGGACAGGCAGAAGCCCAAGGCCCTTTAGGGGTTGACAGAGCTTTGGGCAGCCCCAGTCTCTCAGAAGAGGGCTGAGGTCGGAGGCTGGCTAGGGTTCACATGGGAAAGCTGATGATGGAGGGAGTGGGCATTTCCTGCCCCAGCACTGAGCAGGAACATCACTTGGCCCTGCAGCTACTGTGGCTTGAGTTCCACCTGCAGGTCCTTGCTGGCTTAAGAGCTCTGTCCTGACAAAATAAGAACAACTGCTACATGGCAAGAGCCCCCGCAGAACTCTGGTGGCTTGCAAATGAATCTCTGGGAAGAGGAGTGGGGAACAAGAAGATATCTTGCATGCTGAAGCTCTGATAGTTCTATGGCAACTTCCCAGACACTGAGACAGCCTGTGTCTTGGATGTCCCCTCCTTCCCCACCTAGCTTTGAGCCTGTTTTTATATCCTGGCCTTCCACATTTTCAATGTTTAGGGGAACACTTTTCTGCCCTCCGACACTTATATTCTCCCTAACGATGACTTTGTGGCCTCCCTTTGCTTATGTGCCCCTGTGCTGGCCCAAACTGAAGGATCTCTGGTCCCCATAGGCAGAAGGAGCCATGCCTATTTAGGAAAGGCGGCAGAGAGCCCGAGGGGCACATCCACTTCCTTTGGAAGTTCAGAGTCCCCAGAGCAGAGGTTGTGGGATTCCTGAGTTGGAGAGGACATTAACTGTCACCAAATCAACTTCCTTAGAGCTTTGAGTCCCTTCTCTGTGGCTGTTCCTCAGGATTATCCCATGCTTGAAAAAACTGCAGAGACAGGGCACTTGCTACCCCCAAGGCAGCCCAATTCATTTTTAGACAACTCTAATCTTTATCAAATTCGTCCTGATGCTGAGTCAGAATCTGCCTCCCTGGGCACTTCACCCCTTAATCCTGGTTTATCCACTGGGGCCTGGAGCACAAGTATAATTCATCAAATCATCAGCTATCAGAGCTGGAGGCCACCAAGGCCAACCCCTCATCTTAAATTCCCTTTCTTGCTCCAGATGCCGCTTCCAGATGTACCAGCCTTGGCCAGAATTGCCTGCCATTTGTATTTGTCTGCCTCTTCCCTGGATTTTAAGAGTACTTTATTTTTGTTTCCTTGCCAGACTTGGGTACCCTTCCTAAAAAACTAGTTTGGCCTTCACAGCCTAGGAAGAAAAGGAGGGTGGCAAAGGTGCCCTGCACAAGCATGACAAATGAAAGACTGGTGACTACACTCATGAGCCCAAAGACTGGGGTGGGCAGGAGACAGGCAGGCCTGTCTCCCCACCAACCCGAGGTCTGCACGGGACTGAAGACTGCAGGCAGCTGTTCTCTCTGCCTGCCATCCCCCCCATCCTCAATATAAAAGCACACCCATCATAGTATTTATAGAACTAGTAAATAAAGAATAAAATAGCAAGTGAAAGTAGGTTTTGATTGCCTACGTGTTGGTAAAACCCAGCTGGAATAATTTGATTCATGCATGGAAAAATGCCTCCGAAGCAGGGCCTTTTTTTAGTGTGCCGAAACTGAATCCCTCCAGCCGCAGATAGAAATTTCTGCTCCTATAGTTTGGCTGTAAGACTAAGAATTAAAATCTAAAATGAGATTCCAAGAGAACTAATTATTTGATCCCTTGAAATATACCAACTAGCCGTTTTCCAATCTTGCAGACAAAGCTGCTGAATGAAGGAAGAGATGATAACGCCCTCTTTGGCACCCAGCTCTTTCTGGGAGGCACATCCTCACCCAGTTGGAAGGGAATGAAGACTGTCGCATCTGTCAGACCTCTGGACATAGCCCTGTGGCACAAAGAGATGTCTCTTTAGGCAAAATCAGGCACCATGTGAATTTGATTTCTGTTCCTAGTATAAAGGGGCTGTGACTAATTTTATATTCTGCGAGTGGTTTTGAGGAATGAAAAATCTATTCTTCCCACCCCCAGCCGCCCACTCCCTCAAATAAGGGTTTCCTTTTCCCAAGACGCCAGATTGCTTTGCAGACAATGCCACTCACTTGTTACAGGAGGTTCTGGGAGAAGTTGGCATATAGCATACTTCTGTTCTTGGGCATTCTTTGGCTTAATGGACACTGGACTTATCAGTGACCCATAGTTGTGGACAGCTGCTTTTCTTGTCTGTGACGCTCCTTCAGATGCACAAAAACACACACAGGAAGCCCCAATATGGTGACCTTAAGAGCTAGTTTGAAAAATACTTTTGTTTTAGAAACTGCGTGGGCTGGTAGAAAGACGAAGTGAAGCTTTCACAATTAAGAACTGTGCTTTGGAGTGTTGATCCCAGGAGACAAACTCCCAGAAAATATTCCTTCACTGTTCTTGACTTTGGCTTTCACTTTAATACATGATCCACCAATTAGGCATCCAATTGGGTTTCTAAGATTTATTTTTTTAAATGTGAGGATGAAGGGATTCCCAGTCACTGAGAACAAAGGATGAAGGGGTTCCCAGTCACTCACATTATAGTGAGAATTAGTCCAAGAAAATAGCTTTCCTCTGAACCCCTTTTTGCATTCGGCTACTTTGAAACAGTGAGACTTGGAGTGAGAGAGAAGGGTAATTTTAGCAACAGTGCACTTTGGGGACTGAGGACCTGAATTAAGAGATTCCTACATTTGAATTCCAACATTTTCTAATGTTCAGATGCATCTGATAGACCAGTAATTTTTCTAGGGAGATTGACCACCATTTAAAACACTGTCTTCATGGTGGTGGTGGTAGTGGAGGGCGGCATTTGTTACTAGTTCTGAACAACCAGCTTGCCAGTGAATTTTTTCAGTCAGTAATTTAGACTGTGCAAATGATGAAACTGATATTCAGAAAGGCAAAAAGGTCTCACATGTACGGTAGTGAAAAAAGAATTTATTCCTCCAAATGTAGGGCCAGGGTGTTACAGATAAAGGAAGGCCTCTTAGAATAAAGAAATCCACGAGGACAAGCCTATGGGGTCATAGTGAAGTGCTTTGTCATTGTGTTCTACCACCCCTTCCCCAACTCCCTGCTATCACTTATTTTCAATTCTACCCTGCCAGGGGGTTTCTGAGGTGTTTCCCTAGGAGTGCTCAAACCCCAGTCTGCTGTCAAGGACATCCCTATAGATGTTCATTCTCCCTCATGGGGAACCTCTGTGGAAATCTAATTATTCATATTCCAATGACTGCTGAGGCTCCAGCGATTGAAATGATGCATGACTTCTTGTCATTAGAACACCACTAGAATGGTCAGAGTTCTGTGTCTGCAATGGTTTCAGGACCGCAGGGCAGAAGCAAGAATGAGGAGAAAGGAAGACTTTATTCCATCTGGTACCTTGGACTGAAGTTGCCCAGAAGGAGCAGTGATGGTTAAGCATCAGTTTTGTACCCTGGAGCGAGTGAACACCTGCAACTGCATGCAGAATTTCATGTGGGCATTTTTAGGTAAAGGGAGCTAGCTCATAGCTTCATCGAATTTTCCTCTTTTTTTTTTTTTTTTTTTTTTTGACAGAGTCTCACTCTGTCACCCAGGCTGGAGGGCAATGGCATGATCTTGACAATCTTGACTCACTGCAGCCGCCACCTCCCGGATTCAAGCGATTCTCCTGCTTCAGCCTCCTGAGTAGCAGGAATTACAGGCACGCACCATCATACCAGGCTAATTTTTTTTTTGTTTTAATTTTTTGTAAAGACGAGATTTCACCATGTTGGCCAGGCTGGTCTCAAACTCCTGACCTCAAGTGATCCACCCACCTTGGCCTCCTAAAGTGCTGGGATTACAGGTGTGAGCCACTGCACCTGGCCCTCATCAGATTTTCGAAGGGATCATGACCCCTCCCATGCAAAATATTAAAAACACCAGCGTAGGTAATTTTGACATTGCAGTAAATGATTTATTATTAGAGGAGATACTAATACTAGGATGATATATGGTAAAACGATTGCATGAGTTCGAATAGGTAAGACTATGTTGCAGTAACAAACTCAGTGGCTTAAATACAGCAAAGCTTATTCTCTATGCTCTGTGCCTGATATGGGCTGGCAGGGAGAATATGCTCACTGCAGCCCCTCAGATGCCCAAGCTGAGAAAGTCTTCACCTCGACAGAAGCTTCCCACATCACCACAGCAGCAGGAAAACCAAGTGGCCTGAAAGCTCACTGGCTGTTACACTTCCACCTAGGAGTGCTCACATTTTTAATTGGCCAAAAACAAGCGACATGGCCATGAGGTATCTCGAAAACAGGAGAGGACGTCCGATCTATCATGTGCCCACACGGAGAACCGGAATATTTGTGAACATCCCTAATGACTACTGCTGTGATATAAAAATTTTGGAAAGAAAATCATAAAGTGTTCAGCTCATCCACTGTAAAAATTAAGAGCAAGGAACATAAAACTGTATTCAACAAATATAGTACATAATAAAAAGAACTCAGTTCCTTGTTATGGCCAATTAAGATAGAAAAAGTCGGGGGAAAGAGATTGAAAGAGAGTGGGGAAATGAGAGAAGAGGAGAAAGAGGAGGGAAGAAAATGAAAGGGGCTTTTGTGCAGAGAGGAAAAGGGGCAAGGCCGCATGTCAAAGCAAGGTCAGTCTTTTCTGCTAGCTGAGCCCTACATCTCATGGTTCCACCCAGGCTGCTGGCCCAGGAGGCCAACTCCCTGGGTACAGGCAGTCTTCCAAGTTTCCCAGCACCCCAGCTTTCTGCGGGCTGCTCTAAGTAAACAGCACAGCAGGCCCCCCAGTGCTCTGCATGGAGCTCCTTCCAGAAAATCCCCTCCTTTTGCATTTCCTGGGAGCAACACACTAGAGACCATCTGAGTGAAGCTCAAAGCCAGGCGTGGCTTGTGGGCCAGAGTCCCACCCCAGGTCATCCCCCTGCCAGACACCAGGGTTACTTTTATGTGTGAAGGCCACCTGCACAAAAGCTGCAGGCAGACCAAAGTGTGTCAAAAGCAGCACAGGAAATCTTCCCTAATGCAGTAACTCGATTCAGTGCACATGTTGAAACTATGACATAAATATGCTAAGCACATATTTTATAATAGAAAAGACTCGTTCAGTCTCTCTGTACATCTGCATGTTTTAAAGGCATAAACTAGCCCCAAGGGCTGTGACTTCCTCCACCCCCGCTTCTTCCCTGGCTCCTGGAGCTGAGTCTTCCCTTTGCCCTAGGAAAGCCATGCTTATATGGCTGTCCACCTGTGGTCACCTGCTCTCCTCACTTACTGCTCACTAAGAGAAGTGGAGAGGTCAGCCTGGAGCCCTCCCCAGACTCCTGGAGGTGATATATACCCAGCTAGGAGATGGGCCAGGCTTGGGGGAGAGTTAGGCACAGAGAAATCTTGGGAATGGCAAAGGGCTGGGCTGTCTTGTATTTTCCTGATTGGTTTCGGTTCGTTCCTCGCTACCACCGCCCTGAGGTAAGGTAGTGTGAACTTCGCTTTTCAAAAGCCATGTCCCCTGTATCAGTCAGCTATTGCTGACAAGCTACTCCAAGATTTAGTGGTCTAAAACAACAACTGCTTCTTATTTCTCACCAGTCTGTGGCTTAGCCAGATGGTTCTTCTGGTCTGGGCTGGGATCCTTAGGTCTCCACTAGGCTTGCTCATGTATCTGTCTACGGTCAGCTGATGTGGTGGCTGGAGCTGGCAGGGGCTTCTCTCCTATCATCTGGCATCCTCTGCCAGGCTAGCCCAAGCTCTTGTTCACATGGCCATCATAGGGTTCCAACAGTAACGAGAGGGCAAGTCCCAATGCTCAAATGCTTTTCAGACCTCTGCTTGGGACACTTTCGTTACTCTGTCATTGGCCAAAGTAAGTCACATGGCCAACCCAGATTAAAGGGTAGAGAAATAGATTCCATCTTGCTGGGAGGAGCTATAAAGTCACATTGTAAAGGTGATGATAAGGAGGTGGGTGGTACTACTTTGTAGTCATTTGTGCGATCTGACACTCCCAAATCCCAGCCTTTCCATGTCACTTCTCTGGTAGATGGTCTCCAAGATGTCCTCTTTCCCCATACCACCGTCTAGGGCACACAGCCAGTAGGGGATCAACGTGCACTACTCTGTGAGAGACTCAGGGCACCATGACACACAGGCAATGGGACCCTCTCTGGGTTAGACTTGGCTGTGAAAATCATCTGAAATAACAGGGTTTAAACAAAGTAGAAAGTTTTCTCTCAGGCTAAACAGTCAGCCTAGGAGCCTTGATAAAATCACCAGGGACCAAAGACTTCTTTCAGCTCACTGATTTACCACCCACAGACAACTTCCTTGTCCTCATGATCTAAGAAGGTTGCTAGAGCTCCAGTCATCACAACTGCAGGCATCTATGTGGAGGAAAGAAAGAAGGGCGTATCTCTCTCTTAAAGGAGATCTTCCAGTGGTCTCACTCACCTCTGCTCACATCTCAGTGGCCAGAAATTACCTGTACTCCCTAGTAAAGGCACACTTACCCAAAAAGGAGGCTCAGAGAAAGTTGGGCACATTGATGCTTCAAATAAACTTTCTGTGACTAGGGAAAAGGAGCAAAAGGATTGGGGGTCTTTGCCAAATAAAGTCTTTTGCACACATGTTATGTGACTGTGAAATCGTAAGACATCTTTGCATACATTTCATTTGTTTAATCATCACATCTGGGGTAGATTCATGTCATTTGGTTAGTTTGGTTCATGTAAATATATGCAGTCCCCTATTGCAGTCCCCTAGGCAATTCGTCATTCCTTTGTGACTCAGTGCCCTCTTGGGCAATGCTCTGAGAGGGCCCAAGGACTGGCTCACCTACTCAATCCCAGGGTAGGCGCTCATTTTATTTTATTTTCCAATTTTAATTGCTATATGACAACCTCACAGTAAAATTCACAAATCTTAAGCGTACAGCTGGAGGACTTTCTATATATGTAGCACCCATGTAATCACCACCCAGATCAAGCTACAGAACATTTCAACCCCTCCACCCCCACCCAGAAGGTCCCCCAGTGCCTCTTCCACATCATGCCTCTTCCCCATACCCACCCTTAGAAGTAACCTTTTGTGCGACGAGACCACCTGCATGAAGGCTGCAGTCACCTGTATGGCTGGGATGTCCCTACACTCAGGTTGTAAAATAGCATTAAGTAGTCTCACCCAGGTTTCTACTCCTCTTCTCTCCTCTCACGCAGCCTTTATTTGCTCTCTGGTTCTGGTCTCTTTCTCTCTTAAGTCTTCTTTATGTTTCAAAAGCAGTACAGTCTTTCTTGTTTGGGGTACCCTTCCTTATCATAGCCCTGACTGGTCATGTTCTCCCTGCTGGCACCCGATCAAAGAAACCTGGTGATTTGTAGGACAATTCAACATGTTCTCTGTGGCTTCCATGGGCTGATGGATAGAAGGGATATAGAGACCCACTTTGGTTCAACTGAAATAACTTTATGGTGTCACTACTCAATAGTGCAGCCCCCAACCAGTGGAGTCAGCCCCACTGGGAATGTATTAGAAATGCAGATCCTTTGGCCCCTGAGAGCTGCTCTAAAGTGGCATGGGTACTTGATCAGGAAGTGAGAGCCCCTGGAAGCACCTAGGTCTTGGGGGCCTCCATCAAGTCGCTGTGCCCCAGGTGGGAGCTGAATAGTAATGTCACACCACCAAAGCGGTATCATTCTATGAAGTTATAGTTGCCCTGTTGTCTTGAACCCGTCATCCCCTAGATCTAGTTTTTAAAACTCCTTTTCTTACTGCCAATCCACAAACCCTTATCTGCAATGGAAACCCAAAAGTTTTGTGTAAGTTTGGCACAAATATATTTGGCAGCAAAATCTGGTTTCAATTGATATGAGGCTTTTTTGGAGTTATTATATATCCCTCTTCAAATGATTATTCATGTCTCAGCACAGAACCATCAACATGTCTGATTACCCATGGGATGTTTCATAAAACACGGTTTCTACAAGTCTTACCTTTCTAATACATGAAAACTTCTTAATTCTAAAACTTATGTGAGCCGAAGGTTTTGGATAAAGGATGTGGACCTTTCTCTCCTTTGCCTCACATAGTTTATGCATTCAATTCCTTTAACTTCTCCCTTCACTTTAAATTATGATTGTGATTATTATTATTAATTACAAAGGTAATACTTATTTGAAAAAATTCAGACTATGGAAATAGACAATCCTGTCCCTGCTTCTGATCACAGCTTAGTGTCCCTGCTTTTCTTTTTCTTTTCCTTTACACACATGCATAGATACACCCCAAAATTCACATGTGCTGACACATATTTTAGTAACAAAACTGCAATCATACTCTGCATAGTACTGGGCATCTCTTCCCCCCACTTAAACAATGTATCAGGGGTTTCTTTCCTATGAATATACATATATTTGGCAGATGCTGTTGGTGCCTGGCCTGTATCCCTGGAGTCTGACCACTTTGGTGTGTGTCACTCCCTTCTAATTCCCAGGGTTCACATCCTTTGGTTTGAGGGCTTTCTCCAAGCTCTGCCAAAGCAGGGAAGACTGGAAGTTCCAGGGAATTAACAGTCCAGGAAGCAGTCCTCAACCAGAGTCTCAGGAGTTGATGTCTAATTACACCAGCCCCCTTGCTCCTTGAGTGGGATAACTTGGAGGCATTTCCTAGAGATCCCCAGCAGGACTGAGCCCCAGTTGCCCACAGCAGTAACTAGCTGATAACACACCTTTTATTGGCTTGCCTTCACTTCCCCATCTCCCCTCTCCACTCCCCTCCACCTCCCAGCTGTACCCCTTCTGTGTTTCTTCCATCTCCCAGATAATTTGTACCATTATGCTTGTCTCAGGATCTGTTTCTGCAGAAACCCATACGAGGACAATCTAGAAACACTTTTGTTTTTATTAACTTCCAAGTGTGCTACCGTATGGCTAGATCATGATTTCTTTAACCATTCCCTTATTACTGTCCTGCCGAACAATTACAGTGCTGCTAATTTTTCCATGTGACAGATGAGGCCACAGTAAGCCTCCTTGTACATATATTTTTGGGTGTGAGTATTTCTGAAAGAAAGATTCCAAGAGGTAGAATTTCTGGGTCAAAAGGTAAGTACATTTAAAATGTTGAAAGATATGCAGGCATTTTGCTTAAAGTATTTTGGATGTTGCATCATTCTCTCTTTTAGTTTGTTTGCTCCATCTAGGTGGGCTCTGCCCTGCTCTTCTGCTCAGAATCTATGTTCTCCTGGGAGCTTATGTTAAAGCATCTCAGCTAGAGTGACCAACTGTCCCAATGTGCCTGGGATGGGGGGATTTTTTAGGCCATAGCTCTTTCAGTGATTCAGCTGAGACAATCCCAGGCAAATAGAGATGGTCAGTCACCCTAATCTCTGCTCCTTCAGCCGAGCTCTCAGTTTCCAGAGCTCCTGCTTTCAATTCCTCTGTCTTAGGCTTCACACCCAGGATCTCCCACCCAAGCTGCCTTGGGATCTCACCTCCCAGCTCACAGGGCACCTTCTGCTCCCATGAGCCAGTTCGTCACTAAACACACACATGCACACACCTGCATTTTCACAATCATCCATCAGGATGTGATTGCATTGTTCTCTTATGAATATTTCCTTTCAAGCACAAACATGTCTGCCCCCCATGGTATCTCCCAGTAGCCCAGTGCATTTCCGCAAGCCAGGTGCCAAGGGGAGAAATGTGGGCACTCTGTCTTTTTCCTAATCTGTTTATTTCTGTCTCTCTTATGTTTTTCTGTCTTTTCTTGCCAGCTCTCATTCCAGAGGATGCTCAGTCTGTACCCTGGGGATGGAGTATAATTTTTGTCTATCTCTCTGTGAATATTACGAATATCTCTTCTCCTCATCTGGGATGGGGGTAAGAGGAAGAGAGAGCTGAGCTAAGAGATGGAGAACAACAGATACCTGAGAGCATTGCTTAAGCATCTGGAACTAGCTAAACCTGAAGCCTCACTATTTGGCTTAGTTTGGGTCCCCAAAAGCAGATCCTGAGACAAAGATTTGATTTTAAGAAGTTTATTTGTAAAATGAGCCCAGGAAGCCACACATAGGGGAGAAAGGAAGTCAGGGAAGGGAAGGAAGCCAATAATGACTGTATGAATAAATAAGCCAATGACTCCTTGGGCAACTGAAGCTCAATCCAGTTAGGGAACTCTGGGAGCTAGTGTGAAACATGCCTTCAAGGTACCTGTCTGAGAACGAGGAAGATGGGGTATTTATCCTTCAGCTTCTTGACCATCTTTGGTCAAAGGTTGCTTCTGGGGGTATTAACTCTCTGGAACTTCTGGCTGGTCCTGCACATGGGCCAAAGGTGCTGCAGTGGCCAGAAGAAAAGTCCTGGTGTTCACCAGCCACCTTCCAGTGCATGTGGGTGGGGCACTGACACCTCTGTTTCAACACCTCCGTCCTCATCCCACCTGCACCATCACATTTGCTTTGCTGCTCATTCCAAGTCTGTTTCTGTCACTTGCAACCACAAGAATCCTGATTAACACATGGTCCCTGGCTGCACCAGTCCTGGATACTTGTTCCCCAGTGGAGCCCCCATTCGCCTGTTCCTGTGCCTTTGGCACTGACTGCCTTTGCCCTTGTGAGATTACTTGATTTTGTCCCCTTTCTCCAAGCAGACCAAGGGCCAAACTCATTGGATGCATACTGCATGCCAAGCCTTGTGAAACCCCCACAGCCACCCTATTGGGTGAGGACTGGAAGTAGATTTGCTGGATGAGGTTCACAGAGATCAAGCAACTTGCCCAAGGTCACACAGCTAGGACAGGCCTGAGCAAACACTTGGACTCAGGTCTGCACAGCCTGATGACATGTGTTTTTGTTGCTTCTTGATCCAGGCCTGCACTGTCCACCCTGGTCTGTCAGTTATCATTTTAATTCTTCAGCATCTTCTCCCATCAGGCCCCACTCTCTCAAGCCACTCCCCTTACCACCAAATAAAAACATTTTCCATTAGTTCATTTCATTTTCCAAGGATCCCTGGCTCACTTAATCCCCTGCATTTTCTCCGTTTGGTTACGGAGTCCTTTCCCACTTCTGACATCTCCACTGTGGCTTCTCCGTACACACAATAAGAAAGAAGCCCCATAGGGTTTGAAAAAGGTAGGAGTTGTTGTTACCACCCTGTGTCACAGATAGGGAGGCAGAGGCCCAGAGAGGTGGTGCAAGGTGCTGAGACCGTGTAGCTGATGGTTGACAGAGCCTGGCTTGGAATCTGAGTTTCCCTCTAAACCTTGGGGTGTTTCCTTAAATTCGCTCTGTTTACAGAATGCCTGGTGGTCCAAACTACTGTCCAGCTTCCCATGGGCAGGGACCACATGTGACCTCACTTGGGACTGGAGCTGTGGCTTCTGTCTTTACAAAGCATTTGGTAAAATGAATTGTTGTCTCCCTAGATGTAGCTGAGAAGGGGTCTAATGGATCAGTTCCCCAGGAGCTGGGAGCATGAGAAAGGTCTGGCTCCACTTTCCGGCCCCCCTCAGTGGGTCTGGCCAGAGTGACCCTTTCTCCAGGAGCTGGGCGAGGGCCTGTGCCCCTCCGTGCTGTGGCTTGCGCGGCGTTGACTTGGAAGGCTTGCAAAGCCCGCAGAGGGAAGGCTCTCTGGGGGGCCCAGGGGCCAGGAAAACGCAAGCCCTGTTCAACTGTCGCCCAGCAACGCCACACACAAACATTTGCTGACAGGAAGAGGCGAGCGGCATTAAAGCCGCCTGACAGGGAGGTGACGGGGCAGCAGGGAGAGTGTGTAATTGCCAAGCCGGAAGGCTGGCTTGTGGCCAGCGCATTGAGTTTAACCGCCTGTGTCACTGCCCTCCACATCCAACGAGGAGGATGCCCGCGGCCATGTTTCCAGGCTGAGCGCCCTGTCTTGGTCTGATCTGGCCTGACCCTGGGAGGACATCCGAGAGGTCAGCTTTGGGCGTGGATTCCCACTCCTCCATCACAGCCTGAGCCGCTGAGCCAGGACCCAAGTGCAGAAGGCAAGGGCGGCCCCGGCTCACGGGCGCCCCCTCTGTCAGAGCGGCTCCTGCCTTACAGCTGGCGGGTCCTCGGGTGCGCCTCCTTGGTCCCTGTGTTTCCCCCTGCTGCTGCAAGCTCACTGTTCTGGAAACAGCCTCTGAGGAAGAAACGGGGCCCACAGAGGGTCTTTTGGTGACCACAGCTCCTGTTCCCTCACTCTCCGATCAGAAGACGTAGAGCTGAGCCGAAGTCAGAAGAGAGGACTCTGACAGGGCTTTTCGGTGGGTTTAGATGACACTAGGAGAGTCTGGCCCCCGAAGTCTGAAATTCTCTCTAGTCCTCCGTTCCTGGCCTACTTTCATTCAGTGAAGCTCCCACTCAGCCCTACATTAGCCCCGAAGCCTCTCCAAAGGTGCCCACAGTGGCTGTGCAGCTGGGACCCAGGAAAGAGCTGGAAGGGGGAAGAGAAGAAGTGAAACTGTCCCCCAAAAAGCAGCCGGCCCCTTGGCCTATAGAAAGTCGACCCGACAGCAAGCTATGAAATCTGATAGCGGTCTCACAGCTTCCAAGAAAATTATTCCCAGGAAAGCGTTTTCAATTTTTAGATAAACTGCTGTTTAAGAAGCAGAGAGGACGGAACTTGAACAGTGCAAACGTCTGCGGCTTCCCCCAGCGGGCCCGTCATTAACCATTGCTCCCGGAGCTAAAGGCTGCTGCTCTATCCCCAATTAACAGCCACATTCCAGCAAGCTCCCTGTTTATCAAGGCATTAGCGTTGACATCTGGGGACGGTGCCTGCCCAGGCCTGCCAGCAGGGAGGACTGGGCTCCCATCCGTCCACACGCGGACGACGGCACGGGCCCTCCACAAAGGGTGGCCACAGATGAAGCCGCCTAGGCCCCCTCCGCAGCCGGCTTCTTCCCACTCCCTTCCCAGCACTGCTGTGTCATTCTACAGCCAGCGGAGTGTGAGCCAAGCAGCCCAGTCCCTGTAGTGACACGTGTGTCTCTGTGTGACTGTGTGTGCACGCGCGCCCGCGTGTGAGAACCTTATGTTTCTGGAGAAGATGGCGTCTGGGGAGGATTCTCTAAGGAATTTTCTGAGAACAGAAGCAATTTCTCTCCCCTTCTCAAGCCTTTGCGCGTGTGCATGCATGTGTGAGTGTGCACGTGTAGGAGGTGCCAAAGCTACTCCCGTCTTCCTATTTCTCCCCTTAATGATCTCCCCCTTCTTTTTCTTCCTCTCCAGTCACTATCACGAAAGCATTGATTCAACAACCCTCTACCTTCTTCTCTAGGCTGAGTACAAATTCTGTTGACCCCAAATATGCTCTCTGGAGTTACATGAGGCAGAGTCCCTCAGTCCTTTTCAGAGCAGGAAGCCCATGAGCTGCCTTATTCCAAGGACTCATGACTACCAGGTTTGGAAAATGTCAACTCTGCACCAATGAACCTCCCTTTCCACACTTTGTCCCTGTATCCCAGCACCGCCAGTACCCTCCCCTTTTCTGTCTGCCCTTCATTACTTCCGCTGAGCTTTCACTGTCTTCTTGGCAGCACCATTGCCTGATGCCTTAAATGTGGGCACTCTAACTTCCCCCAGGAGCCAGGCCAAGACGCTTGCAGGGAATCAGTGGTGCCTTCAGGACCCTGGGCTCGGCCTGAGAATGCTTTTGTGGAACTTTCGTTTCAAATGAATAGAATCAAATTCACCCTCTTTCCCTTAATGGAGTTCCCCATTTCTGTCTGTCACTATTCTCTTAGCCTACACTTGAGAGTCATGTTCAACCCTTTGAACACCGCTTCCAAATTCAAGCAAGTCATCATCCTATTTCTACATCCACCCCTCCCTCGACTTGTCTCTCCTGCCAGGCCACCCCAGGACTTTACTGATGAACTGGAGAGTGATGGATTCCCCCGCATCCCACCCCACCCCCACGGGTGTTGGAAAGAACAGCACCCCCTGCCAAACTCCACCAGGCTCTCGACCTTTGATCCCTCCTACACGCAGCTGCTAGATTAATCTTCTCCTGCCGTGAGCCCGCCCCACTTCTCAGCCTTTGCATGGTCAGTTTTCCTCTGCCTAGAATTGATTTGAGTGAGTGAAGAGATTAAACGGAGTAGGTGCCAGCCCATTGCAATTTGTGGCTTTGAGAAATGCTGGTTACTGTTTAAACAAGAGTAGGAGGGAGTGGGATGGGCTCAAATCTCACCTTCTGAGCAAAGCCTTCTGAAGGGATATCTGTTATTTTGCCTGACCAGTCAGTATCCATTCCCCATCTTTCTCCAGTTTTCCTTTGGGGAGTCACCCTCTCCAGCCAGCCATGCTCCCTGGGTCCTGAAATGGGCTGTGGCCCAAGCTGGTCAATTCTAGCCAGGCAGTGTCAACCTTGGGGATTTTTCTGGAACTGTTGGACAAGAGCATGCTTTCTATCATGGTTGTTCTACTAATAAAATGTAAGTTTGGAACTGCTAGTGCTGCCTGCCAGTGGTCATCTTGTCACCACTTGAAGTAAGTTCCTGAATTCAGTCATACCTGAAGCCAACTACCTTATTACATTTCAGCTTCCTGAGCCAATGCATTTGATTCTTCCCTTCCTCCCTTCTTTTTTTTTCCTGCCTTTCTGACTGTGCTACCTCCTGGTGACCTCTCTCTGTTTGGAACTGTAGGTCCTTGCTTTTTGTACCCCTCATTGATCTCTGACCATGTTCAGCTTTGTTTTCTTACTTCAGTTTTGATATGGAGACCCATATCCCCAATCTGACTGAGCCCATCCTGAATGGATGGTCTATAATGAACTGCTATAGTCATTTAACATATACACAGACGGCATTACCATAATTACAGAAAATATGTTATACATCAGGCCCATGGAATGGGGACAATTCACCATGCAGCAGAGCCTGGAATCAGAAGTGAATGAATGTATCTCTGGACCAGATTTCATTCCTGGCTGGGCCCCTTTGTCCATTTTCCCTGCTCTTCAGAATGGTCACCTCCTCCTGCCAGTGGGGCCGGTGGTTATTACTGATGGAATTGCAATTGGTCCCCCTACCACCTTGTCCCAGTTCCCAGCCCCTGGGCGCAGTTACCATGTGTCAATCACTAAGTGCTTTACCTATGCTAACTCAGCCCTCCAAACAACCTGTGAGGTAAGAATTATTACTGTTCCCATTTTGCAGATGGAAAAACTGAGGCACAGAAAGGTTATGTAACCTGAGCAAGGTAACACAGTTAACTAGTTGCAGAGGCAAGATCTGACTCCAGGCAGGCTTGCTCCAGAGATGTTGCTTTTAACCACTCTGACCTGCTGCCTCTTCAATATGTTGCTGATACATCACTGATCTTCCAGGTCTAGGGTGCTTTGAATTCCACCTACATCCCCAGTGCTTCAACTCAGGATCTAAATTCCTCCTCCTGCCAGACTGGTATGGGTGTCTCATGACTGCCCTCCAGATTTATGTTGGGCCCCTCAGCTAGGCATGTTTTGGAACAGCTAGGGGGGCCCAGGTTATTTATTACCACTCATAGCTGTCCTGTAAGGGTGCCTGGCCCTATGCCCAAGTCCTGTATGCATTATGCAGGGGCCTGTCACCACAACGGGTGTGCTGTGAAGTGCTTATGATACCATATCTAACTGCTCTGTTTTAGCATTTGGGCTTCCAGGGCTGGGGCCCACTGGAGAGCCTTTACTTAGTGGCCTTGTATAGCCAAACAGTTTGCATTTCCAGGCAAGAGAGGCTGGCATTAGGGCTACCCTTGGGATGTGTCAAATTATCCCTGGCCCTACACTTTTGTGGCTGCCTAATTTTGCAGAACTATGTAGCCAGAGCATTATGCACCAAAAACAGTTCCTTAGAGTCACAGACTTAGACTCAACTGATGAAACCTTCCCCTTTTTCCACCTCCAATAATATAATATCTACGTCATGCCTTGTAGTTTTTAAACGAATATGTTGTCTAATTATTGCAACAGCCCTATTTGTTGTTGTTATTATTATTCCCATACTATGGATGAAAATATTGAGGCCCAGGGGGGCTCTAAGTAAGAAATATTAAGACTGGGACTCACAGGAGTTTGAGACCAACCTGGCCAACACGGTGAAACCCCATCTCTACCGAAAATACAAAAATCAGCCGGGCGTGGTGGTGCACACCTGTAGTCCCACCTACTAGGGAGACTGAGGCAGGAGAATTGCTTGAACCCGGGAGGCGGAGGTTGCAGTGAGCCAAGATCACACCACTGCACTCTAGCTTGGGCAACAGAGTGGGACTCCATCTCAAAAAAAAAAAAAAATTCAGGACTCAAAGGCATGTTTCCTGGCTTCAGGGAATAGTTTTTGTCCTGTTGGCACCACGGGAATTTGGCCCCTTCAGTGAGGCTCATTGATTTGACAACTGTACATCAGCCATTTTCTATGTGTCAGGCACTGTGCTGGTGGCTGGGGATAGAGAGGTGATTGTGGAACTCAGAGTCCCAGGAAAACAGCCACGATCAATGTGGTAAGAACAATGATGATGTTAAGAATAGAGTCCTGTAGGAACACAGAAGAGGAGATGGGGAATTCTCCCAGTTGGTGAAGGTGATAGTGTTAGAGAAGGTTCTGGAGAAGTGGCTGTCACCCACTTGTCTTCTATGATGCACAGACAGACCAATTAGTTGAGACACACACATGGGCCCCCAGAGAATATGGGCAAAGTTCTCCAGTCTCCCAGAGGCTGGCTGGCTGTCATTGTTGTTCATCTTTGGGCTGGGTCCCGCACACATTTTTTTTTTCTTAACCTCATGACAACTGCAAGGTCAGTAACATATCCATTTTACAGATGAGACAACAAAAGCCCAGAGAGGTTCAAAGGCTCAACTTGCCTCGATTCAAAAGAACTTTGAAGGGCCATCTCCACTCCAGAGGTCCTTGTGGGATCCAGCGAGGTCACTGTTGTGACCACATTGCCAGTCAGCTTTTCTTCTGCCCAGTCTTCTTCCCTCACTCCAACTTAAGCGTTAATCTTGAGACCATAGCCCAATGAGCCTCCTCCATGCCGATTTCCATCTCAAAGTCTGCATCTCGCAGAACCTGATCTAAGATATCATGTTACATATCTTTATCTGTTCCATTTAGGTTTTCTGTGAGTTGCAAAAACTCCAAAATAACAGTGATCTAAATATGCCAAAAACTGATCCCTTATCTAAAAGTCCAGAGATCCAAAGTCCTGGGTTGGTAAGATGGTTAGCAGAGGGGTTGTAAGATGTAAGCATAGGTGACACAGGGTCCTGTTATCTTGTCACACAGTCCAACACAGCTTCTAGTCCCAAAGTTACCTCATGGTTCAAGATGGCTGCTAGAGCTCCCCATCACATCTCCTTTCTGTTGACCAAGAAAAAGGAGAGGGCAAAGAGGAATATACCCACAATGTTCTAGAACACATCCCAGAAGGTCAATCTTGATCACGTGGCCACACTTGGTTGCAAGCTGACACTGCGTGATGTGGTCTTTACAAGGGGAGAGGAACATGTGCCCAGCCAAAAAATTGGCAGTTCTGTATCTAAGAGAGAAGAGGAGAATAGATATTTACAACTATCAGGCTTTGAGTGTTTGCTCCCCAGAGTTACCCAGGGTAGTGCAGTCCCCCCGGGGGTCAGAAGCTGCATGAGGACTGGTTGACATTCAGATGCTCCTGCACATCTTTGGAGATCACCCGTCATCTCCTCACCTTGGTTTGGACTCTTGTGGCCAGTTTGCTGTTGCTTCAGAGGTCTTTTAGTTCTCCTTTAAAGTAAAATCAGTTCACTTCCCCGCCCCAGAAGCTCCCGGGGGAAGAATGACTTTTTCCCTTACTTCCCCCCTCCCTTTCTCTTTGATCCTATGGTTCTTTTACTGGGGCATCTCTCAGTCTCTCCTGGGGCAAAGAGGCATCCCTTGTTTACCCAAAAATAATTAACTGCTATAGTCATTTAACATATACACAGATGGCATCACTGTAATTACAGAAAATATATTACACATCAGGTCCATGGAATGGGGGCAATTCACCACACAGCGGGGCCTGGAATCAGAAGTGAATGGATACATCTCTGGCCCAGATTTTGTTCCTGGCTGGGCCCCTTTGTTCAGTTCCAGCCTCTCTCCATGCCCTGTAGGAGGGGCGCTGCGGTCTTTGGCCATGAAGCTGTGATGAGTGGCCCCCTCTGAATGTAGATATATTCTCAGGTTCACCCACTGCACTCCTCTTTTGGCTGAGGCAGTAGAAACCATGGGTTTGGAGAGTGCTGACTGTGTAATTGAGCAAAGGAGAGGAAGCAACAGAATAAGGTGGAGAGAAGAATTCAGTGCTCTCTGAAACTCAGAGAGCAAGGCTTGTCAAACTTGAATGTGTACACGAATCACCCACACCAAAAGGGTTGCTGTGGGTGGGGCCCAAGAGTCTGTACTTCTGACATATTCTCTGGCAGGTCCAAGGACCACATTTTGCATAGCAAGGCTTTAGAGTAATTTTTAAATTTATTTTCTCCTTTAATCCTCCCAATGACCCTGTGTTACAGATGAGGGAATTGAAGTTCACAGATGCCAAGTAACTTGTGTGAGGTCCCATGGCCAGCCAGTCTGTCGCTTTCTGTTTAGTATGTAGGACTGTGTCTCCCAGTGAGCTGGAGAACATTTCTGCATATGGGGGCTGGAGAGGATGGATCAAGCTCAGAGGGTCGGAGGATGCCTGGGATGTATCCTGGATGAGAGCACAGAGGCCTTGTTTTTCAAGTACCAAGAAGCTGGGACACACAGAGGAAAGAAATGGCTCGAGGAGCATAAAACAGGATAGGATTATAAAGAAGAGTTGAATATATCATCTGTTAGCCTGGGCCAAGCTGGACTTTGTTACTAGGTTGTGTGCCTGGAATTTCTCAACCTGGGTATTGGTTGTCTCTTGGAAAATGCTCACACTTTTATAAGATCACATCTTTGTGTTCTGCCTGCAAATGTCTTGATTTGGATTCATGAAGGAAGAGGGGCTGTCGAGGGAGAACAAGCAATAGAGCTGCCATTCGAAGGAGGGTATCCTCTGGGTGGGTGGGCAGGTGGTAGGGAGAGCAGTTTTTTTGGTGGTAGGGTATATGCCAAGGGTTAGCCATTAAATGAGATAATGTATGTAAAAAGCTTAGCATCATGCTATGGGTTCATTGCACAATAGTTATTGTTAATTATGTTAATAAATCATGGAAGTCTCTTGAAATATGATGTAAGAGTTTGGTAGCAAGTACCACCCTGCCATGGGTCAGAAACACCTGCTGAGAGCCACAAAAGCAAGGAGCCTTTGGGGTTGTTGTAAGTTCTTACAGAATTTAGAATCTACCAGGGAGACACCAAATTTATAAAGAGGCTTTCCACGAATAAACCAACTCGGGTGTCTGCAAGAGGTCAATATTGGCTAGAGCCAGGGTGGTCCATCTGGACAGGCTGTGGAGAGGGAGGAGGAAGAGGACATGGCAATGCTTCTGGGTTAGTCTGAGTTCTTCTGGTAGCAGATGCCAGGAGAGAAATAAATGGCAAGGATTTTATTAGGGAAAATACCTGCCAGAGAAAGTGAGGCAAGACCTGGGAAAGGCTGGTGGAGTTGAAAGGCTGTGTCTGACCTCAGGTGAGTGGTGGAGGTCAGGGAGGGTGTGTGGCAGCCTCCTAGACTGCGGTGGGGTCTTTGGAAGGTCCAAGATTGGCAAGTGGTCCTCATATCAAAGCCAACTGTCAGAAGAGTCCTGTTTCTCCCAGGGTGGGCCTGCCTTCATGCCCTGCCATGCACAGTCATTGGCTGGGAGCCGCCCGTGGGGCCTGTAGCCTTAGCCCAAATGCTGGCATGGATTTGAGAGCACACCAGCTGGGGCTCTGCATTCTTTCTATCTTAAGCTCTCTGGAGTTGAAGGTCTATGAGGCACATTCTTGTGGATGCCACAATTTCCAGTACAACTATTTTCCAGTAAGTTGCCTACCGGAAGGGGAAAGACCTTGAGCTCTACTGGGACAGGGGCCCCAAGCCAATTGCAGTGCCTAGCACATAGTTGTCACTCCATAAATATTTGTGAAATGACTGAAAAACTGGAAAGAGAATCCATCTCTGAAGTATTTTTTTTTCATTTTGCTAAATGTACTCCTCCTCCAAACGAGGTTGATTCCTTTCTTTCCTAAATTTTCCCTCTTGGTGACATTAATCTATTTTGGTAGTATCTTGCCAGAGCCTCATGCAACCCACTGTGAAAGTCCTGCAGGGTGAGAGGCCTGGTGGCTGGAACCTGCTGGGCTCCTGAGGCTTTTTCTGCTGTGGACAGCACGCCTCTGCTGGATTAGCTGGCTCGGGCAGAGCCTTGGTCCAGCAGAGCCACCTTCGGGTCAGATTTGCCAGGAGAAAGTGATTTGAGTGGAAGTTCCTCTTGCTTTTGGAGGGCAAGACTGTGTGTGTCTTTCATTGCAGTGGCTTATTCCTGTCCCTGCCCCTCTGCCTGGCATGCAGCACATTTGTCCCCTTGGAGCCTGTGTCCATAGCGGTAAGCCCATGGCAGACACAACAGCAGACAACTGTGAGAGGCTTTGGAACTGGGCAAGCGCTGAAAGACTGGGAAGACTCGGCTTGTGATTAGGAGAAAAGTGGCAGTGACCCACAGCACTGGCCTCCGAGGCCTCCCAGGACTCATGAAGTCAGGACCCCAGGGCCAGCCTCTGCCCTGCTTCTCTGGGGGCTGCGGAGCCATCCTGGGTGTGTTGTCCTCTGACAATGCAGGCAGATGCTCTGCATCCATCTTCCACACACAGGCATCTGCCTGGAGAGGAAGATAAAGCAGCTTGTTCCTCCCGCACTAATACATTATCATGGTGTGGCCTGCGGCAAACAAGGACTGATTATTGAGTGTGGGTGTATGTGTGTGTGCAAAAGCATGCGTGCGTGTGTGTGTGCCCACTTGAGAATTATGGTAGGGAGGTGATACCGAAGAGGAGTAGTGTAAGGAAAGCTAAATTTCCCAGTTGGCAGTTATGCCACTGAAAATATTTTAGCAGAATCTGTTAGTGCCAATAGATAAAATCCCAAAACAACAACAAGAATAACAGGTAGCACTTCTGTGGCACTTGCTAGTGCAGGTCCTGTTCTAAGCTCTTTACATATATTAATTCATTCACCCTTCACTTTACCTTATGAAGAAAGTCTTACTGTCATACCCATTTTGCGGATCGGCAAACCAAGGCTTGGAGAGACTGAGAAACTTGCTTCAGATAATACATGTAGTAAGTGGCAGACTCATACTCTTAATGCCTTTACTACCAGGTCTGTAATCACCTTTCTGCCTTTCAGAGTGTTCTCTGGTTTGAGTGAGAGGAGAAAAAGAAAGGTATTCCCTAAGTAGCAACGGGCTTCTGTAAACTTCCCATCACAGTGCACTGCAGCAGTGCCCAGACCCTGGAGAAATTCATGCCTCCTGTTTTAAAACAAAACAAAACAAAACCCTCCCACCCTCTGTTTCCCTCATTATCAATTACCAAAACCTGCTGGTTGGTAGAACACACACTTCTTGGCACCAGAGAGGTGTGGAAATGTTGGAATGGATATGCATGGACCATGGGAATTGTTTTCAGGAAGAATTTTTGCCTTTATGTCATTGGCCTATTCATTACTTCCTAGGAGTTTCAGTGGCCAAACAATTCTGGACACAAGTGCTTTCTAGTTTTCTGGATTGTGAACGAACCCATGTAGGGCCTGGGAGTTGTTGAGGCTTATTAGACACTTCTCTCTGATACCTGGGCACTGTGCATTGTGAACAGATACTCAACATTCTGTGCTCTGAAACTCTCCAACTGCTTTTTGATGATTAAAGAAAGACTGGATTGTTTAGCCTTGTTTTTGTATTATTGTATATCTTATTGTATTTTTACTGTATTAAGACTCATTGACTTTTTTTTTTTTCTTTGAGATGGAGTCTCACTCTGTTGCCCAGGCTGGAATGCAGTGGCATAATCATGACTCACTGCAGCTGCCAAATCCTGGGCTCAGATGATTCTCCCTCTCAGCCTTCCGAGTTGCTGGTACTATAGGTGCATGCCACCATGCCCAACTAATATTTTTATTTTGTAGAGACAGGGTCTTGCTATATTACCCAGGCTGGTCTTGAACTCCTGGACTCAGGTGATCCTCCTGCCTTGGCTTCCCAAAGAGCTGGGATTACAGGTGAAGGCCACTTGTGCCTGACCTTCACTGACTTTTTTTTTTTTTAAGATGGAGTCTCACTCTGTCACCCAGGCTAGAGTGCAGTGGTGCAATCTCAGCTCACTGCAACCTCTGCCTCCCAGGTTCAAGCCATTCTCCTGCCTCAGCCTCCCAAGTGGCTGGAATTACAGGTGCACACCACTACACCTGGCTAAGTTTTGTGTTTTTAGTACAGACGGGATTTCATAATGTTGGCCAGGCTGGTCTCAAACTCCTGACCTCAAATGATCCACCAACCTCAGCCTCCCAAAGTGCTTCATTGACTTTTGAAAACTGGTATTATGGAGATGGAAGCTGTTCTGGTTTCTTGTTGTTGCGTGACAAGTCGCCCCAAGCTTAGTGATTTAAAACAAAAACAGTCATGTTATTTTCTCCCACAGCTCCTGTGTGTCAGGAACTCAGGAAGGGCTCAGCTGGGTGGTTGTGGCTTGGTGGTGTCTCTGTTGCAGTTGCAGTTGCAGTCAGAAGGGGGCTGGAGCTGAAATAGCAGAAGGGAAGCTAGCCAGGCATTTCTCTCAGGGCCTCTCCATGTGATCTTTTAGCATGGGCTAGTCTGGGCTTCCTGATTTGTAGTGAATGAGAGCTCCAAGCCCGAGTGTTCCACTGAACCAGGAACAATCTGCATTGTTTTTTATTATCTAGTCTCAGAAGTCAGAATCACTTCCACCATAATTAAACTTCGGAGAAGGGAATATAGGTTTGACTCTCCATGGAAGGAGTGTCAGTCACTTCAGAAGAAGAGCTTGTGGGCTCGGAGATATTATCAGAGCCATCTTTGGAAAATACAATCCGCCACAGATGGAGTATGAGAAGGGCTTCATGAGAGTGTAAGAGCCCTGCAGGGGTCTCTTGACCTGGACTGTGCCCCTGATAGTTACACCTTAGCCACCCCTCTGCCTGAGGCTGAATGGAGACTTGCCTAGAGCAGGAGCCCTAGGAAGCAGTGAGTGGGGGGCTGTCAAGGGTCAGGAGGAGGTGAATGGAGGCAGTGAAGTGACAGAGGAGAGAGTCTGAGTGGCAGCCATCCAGGAGACAGTAAAGCCAGTGGCCCAGGCTTACTAGATCAGAGCAGAGGACTAGTGGCTCATGGGGGCCGAACAGCAGGGTGGGACAAGGGGCACTAGGCTCAGACTGCCCTATGGAGACCTCAGATCCAGCTTTGGAGCCTGGAATGGACTGTGAGTAGGAGGCCAGGCCCAGAGTGGTGAGTTAGCATTAAGGATGGCTGCTCCCCTTACAAGAGGCACTAGGGGAAGTGTGGTAGCAGGAGTGGTTGCGGGGAGGTTGGCAGGTCCTGGACTTCTGTAATTACCTGTGTTGGCTTGGTGTCAACCCTTCCAGACCCCTGCTGCCAGCACCCCAGGCAAACAGAAACAGTTCCTCTCCGGTAGGGAAGGAGACAAGGACCCTGGGTAGGTGGGTAGAGGGGCTGCGTCCCAAAGCCCTGCCCAGGAGCACATGGCCCACAGCCAGGCCTATATGAGAAATTGATTAAGTGGCCAACTCGATCGCTTAAGGCCTCGGCGAGCAGAGAGCAGCATCCATAAAGTGCCGCCCCCCCCATGCCAGGCGCCTCAGCGGCCTCTGTTTGAAGGTAAATCCATCCATAAGCCCGCCGTCACTCCGGGCTTAATGTACATGATTTCTGGCATTTACAGCAGCGCAGCTCTGAACGCTGGAAGAAACTCCAGCAGAATAATTTGCCAGGCGAAGGCGAGCAGAGTGGCAATTGCTCATGGCACATCTGAACAGCTACGGCTCCTGGGAAAACAAGCTCCCTGACAACGCACGTTCCTGCTGGCCCCTCTCTGATGGTAACCTCACTGCTAAGGAGGCTTTTTCTGATATGAAGATTTTGTGCTCTGTGGGCTTTTGCTCAATGTGTAGGTGCTAATGTTGGGTGTCTTTAAGCCCCTGAATTAGGGCTGGAAGCTGGAGGTATGGCTCAGTGGCCCAGCGAGGGCCAGGTTGGACCCAGGGTGTTTCTCAGTTTGATGTCAGCCCAGCAGAGTGATGGGGTTAGTCTTCAGGGCCCTGAAGATTTTCTTGGATACTGGGAACCTCCACTTTGATTCAGGGTGAACCACAACGGTGCAGCTTTGCTTCTTGCCCTCTGGTGGGAGGGGCTGGGGGACAGTCACCATCCCCAGCTCTGGGTGTTGCCTGCTCCCACCTGAGCCCCTGAGAGCAGGTCCTGACCTTCTGGCTATCTGTCTGTTCAGCAGCCCTCTTCTCTCCTTTGATCGTCCCCTCTGCTTCTGTTTCTCTGAATCACTCACTCTCCTTTTTGTCTCTATGTCTCTTTCACTCTCTCTCTCTCTCTGAGTCTCTCTCCCTTTGTCTCTCTCTTCCTCACTTTGTCTCTGTGTGCCTACAAATCTCCTGGCTTCTGTGTGTCCTTCTTTCTCTGTCTATCTCTCTTTGTCTCTTATTTCCCATCTCTCTTTGTTCCTATCTCTCTCCTTCCCTTCTCTGTCTTTCTGTCTCTGTTTCTCCCTATCTCTCTTTCCTCCTTTTCATCTTCTCTCTCTCTCTCCCTGTCTTTCTCTTTCCTTGTCTCTCTCCCCATCTCTCTGTGTTTCTTTACCTGTCTCTCTTTTCCTGTCTCTGTCTCTGTGTATCTCTGTCTCTCTCTGACTCTGTCCCTATCTCTGTGTCTCCATCTCCTTGTCTCTGTCTCCATATCTCTGTCTCCCCTTCCGGGACCCTGTGGCAGGGTGCAACCCAAGAGTGATTCCTGGGTGGACTGCGGGGCCAGCAAGCTCAGCACTGCATTTGGAACTCCTTTTCTTTTTCCTGCCCTGCAGCACCCTCAGCCCCACCCTACCTCCCCTCCCAGTCCTCTTAAGCAGGCAGGGAATGCGAGGGCTGCAGTCAGACTGGGCAGCCTCATCTCCCAGGCACACGGTCTATTTCTGGTCTATTTTTACCAGTAGTTTTGCTCTGGGTCTGCTGGCTTGGGGCTTTAGCTCTCTGAGCAGGTTGGAGACATGCAAACACGAGCGCATCCCATAAGCAAGGCCTCCCGGTGCTTTCCTAGCTATTTCCCTGCCACTGTGTCTTCTCCTGCTCCTTTAATTTTATGACACAAGGGTGCCCAGTATCTACCCACATAATGCAAATATGACCACCTCAATCCAGGTTCAGATGGCACAAAACTCTTGCGCCTGTTCCTTCTTCTGAAAAACAATTTTGATGAGATTCCCTCGCAAAACCAAACCCGTAGATGAGAATTTACATGCAAGGGATTTCTGAAGGAAGTGCTCCCCAGGAAACTGATAAGGAAATGGGGGAAACTGGACAAGGGAGGGAAAGAATCCAGGCAAAATTGTGATCTCAGGCAAGGTCCTTGGAGAATTATCTCAGCCTGGTTCTGCAGGAGAGCCCTGGAGGGTGAGTTGTCCCATTTCAGGGAAGGGACCATGGGACCATCTTATGTTAACAGCTGTGGGGGATAGGGGAGGGGATATGAAGTCCCAAACATGTTCGATTTCACACGTTTGTAAGAGAAGAGCTCCATAGCCCAGTGACAGTGCTTGGAAGACAGGCTAAGGGTGTGGGACACTGGAAGTGTGCTCCAGAATGGGGGCACAAAAGCAGTCAAAAGGCATCCCAGGGGTTCTGGGCAGAGCATGACATTGCCTGCTCCCCCAGCCAGGATCGTTTTATTTGATTTCTTCTTCACCTTCTCCCTTTCTTCTCAAAATTTCCCCTGAAGCCTCCCACTGTTCTTAAAAGACAAATAGAAAGCAAAGCCAAACCAGATATGACACATAGAGTCATCCATCAACCCTTCCCACAGTAAGCCCAGTGATCCTCCCCAAAGTCCCATGAATGTGTCTGGTAATGACAATGATGATAATAATGCATTCATTGAACAATTAAATGTATACCAGGCATGAATCCACATATGTTTATTAACTTACCAAATTCCCACAACAACCCTATGAAGTAGTTACTATTATCCCAATTTTGTAGATGGAGAACACTGAGACAGAGAGCGGTTAAGTCTCCCCAGGAGACACTATGAGTAAGTTTCAGAGCCAGGACTTGAACCCAGCAAGACTGGCTCCAGAGCTCACATTCTTAACCATCATGCTGTGCCCAGTCTCCTCTAACATGTGGTCTTGAACACATGGAAGTGATCCCCGTCCTCCAGCCTTAGAAACATTGACTTTCATCCCTCCCCAAACACTCCATCTTTAGAAACCAACTCTCTGTCAACTTGTACTGATTCTTTTAGTGGTTTTGATGTTTTCAAAAGCCCACATTTCACAGCCTCTGGTCTTAAACTTGCTACTTTTTGGGACAGGTGCCAAATGGCACGGCACAAAAAGAGACCCCTAAAGGAGAGAGGCTGTGCCTTCTCTGTAAGCCAAGCCTCTGAGAAGAACCTTCACCTCATAGCAACGGCAGCAACAAAAGCTTCTACCTCGATGAGCAGAGGGTAGGGATGTGAGACACAGTTGATTTGTCTGGTGGCGGCAACCGGGGTAGACAAAAAACTCATAAGGGCATTTGAAAGCCTGGGCCACCTAACTGGCTTCTTGATATCCACTCACACCCCTTCTTTGCAATACAGCCAGAGTCATGCAAATATGGCTATAGCACTGACCTGCTTCAAGCTTCAAATGGCTTCTTGGGCTAAAAACTAAATGTGGGGTAGTCTGCCATGCTGTGTGCACAGTCTGGCCTCTGCTGACATCTTCAGTCTTAAACTCCACCTCTGAAGCTCCCCACCCCGCCAGGGCTCCAGCAACTCTGGCCTTACCGAGTTTTATCCTCTCCTGCCTGCCCCAGCATCTTTGCACATGCTGTTCTCACAGCTCTCCTGTGACTCCCTTTGACCGAGTTCAGTGGTTCTCACAGTGTGGTCCCAGGAACAGCAACATCAACCTCACCTGGAAACTCTTTAGAAATGCACATTTGTAGGATACCTCCAGAGTCCCTGAATCAAAGACTCTAATGCAAGCTAACAGCTGAGAATTCTTGGCTTAGTCAGCCCCTCCTTATGTTCCATATCTCAACCTTAACACCACTTTTTATACTCTCAGGGAGACCGCCCAGTGTAAGCTTTCCTGCAGAGAGGTTGTTTCAGTTTGCAATTACATATTGTTTGTGAGATTGTTTGGTTACAGCCTGTCTCTCTGACTAGATTGTAAGCTCCTTGAGGGCAGGGATCATGTCTGTTTTGCTCAGAACGGACCCCAAGGATTCTGCAGGATGCCTGGCACACAAATGACACATGATAAGTGATGAGTGAATGAGGGTAGAATCCCAGTACTGACATGATGCACTCTCCTGAATCTTAGTCTCCTTATCTATTTCATGGGGGTGCCAATAATTCCCCCTGGCTGCAGGCATGTGTGATGGGGAGAAAGTACATCACCGGAAGTAGCAGCAGCAGCAACAGCATCACCACGTGAACATAGCACTCATTATGGGCCAGGTGCTGCTCTAAGCACTTTGTGGAGTTAAATACAAGGGCACATGTATTGTAAAGTCTGATGTGGCTGTAGAGCAGTTCTTCTCCCAGCAAGCAGGGGAAAGAGATGGGAAGTAAAGTTTAGGTGGGGCCTGAGGCAGCCTGTGGGGTTATTAAGTGACCACAGTATATGGCACCTTAAAAATCACAAGTTCCTGAAAGCAGGAGGCATGCTTACCACTTTACACATTGTCTTAGCTAGCTTGGGCTGCTATAACAAAATACCATAGCCTGGTGGGCTTAAACAACAGACATTGATTTCTTACAATTCTGGAGGCTGGAAGTACAAGATTAAGGTGCTGGCAGATTCAGTGCTTGGTGAGGGCTCTCTTCATGGCTTGCAGACAGCTGTCTTCTGCTGTGTTCCTACATGAGAGCAGAGAGAAGGTTCTAGTCTCTTCGTTGTCTTATAAGGACACTAAAGCCATCATGGAGGGCCCACTTTTCTGGTCTCATCTAAATATAATTACTGCCCAAAAGTCCCACCTCCTAATATCATCCCATTAGAGGTTAAGGCTTCAACAGATAAATTTCAGGGAGACACAAACATTCATTCCACAGCACACATCCTTTAGGGCGTCTGCAACGGTGCTTGGGGCATGTCAAAGGTCTGGTTCAATGATCCCTGGGATGTAGGGTACCTGGATTCTGGGATGATGGGTTTTTTCCTTCTCTCCCACCTCTGCAGGATGGAGTCTCCAGAGTAAAAGCAGTGTTAGTTCATTTTTTGTTGCTATAAAGGAATACCTGAGACTGGGTAATTTATAAAGAAAAAAGGTTTAATTGGCTTATGGTTCTGCAGGCTGTACATGCATGGTGCCCGCATCTGCTCAGCTTCCAAGGAGGCCTCAGGGAGCTTTTTTACTCATGGCAGAAGGCAAAGTGGGAACAGGCATGTCACATAGCAAAAGCAGAGGCAAGAGGGAGAGTGAGGGAAGGTACCACACTTTAAAACAACCAGATCTCTGGAAAACTCCGGCTCCATGACCCAAACACTTCCCACCAGGCCCCACCTCCAACATTGGGATTACATTTCAACATGAGATTTGGTGGGGACATATATACAAGCTATAGCAAGCAGTTAAACTTCTAAAGCCAGAAACCATTCCAAAGAACCTTGCCCAAGCCACAGAGAGTGGGCAGTGTCCTGATGACACCCTTGATTGCTCTCTGGATCACACACACTGCCACAGCGTCCAGAGGAGTGTGTAACAGGGAGACAGGAAGGAGAATGAGACTGGATCAGAGGTATCACGTCCTCAGGAAGTTAAAGGATGAAAAAGAAGAAAACAACTACAGAAAAATCAGCTCAGGGATTATTGCCCTGTACTTGCTAAATCTGCTCTTAGCAGCTTCTGTGGGACCCTGGGGCTCTCAGGGCCACAATAGGGAACTCCTGTTTGATAACAACCTGGTATGATCTCAGAGGCCAAACACACTCCAATGAGACTAGGATGAGCACAGGAGAGGGGCAGTAGGTGTCTCCTTGGGGACACGGCTCCTCTGGCTCACAGACTCTCTGGAGCACTGGGGCCCTGGAGTCTGCAACCTAAGCATTTGACCAGAAATATGTAAGGCCTCCCTCCACCTGGAAGGAGGGGAATGGGGCTTCCCTGGCAACATTGGCCTCTGGCCACCTCTTTTTGTACTAGTGTGACAAACCATCCTTTTACTGTTGCCATGCATACTGGTTCTTGATGGGCTTTCCCGGCCAACACCAGGCATCTGTGTCTTTTGTAGGTGGATCGCCCTCAGGCTACCGCAGCTGCTTCTCCTGGGGGCAAACAGAACAAAAGCGCCTGGGAATTTCTATTTCCCTGGGTTAGCCCTGGACCAGTAACACTAATGGGTATGTGTTGGGGTCGGGTAAATACCCCAGTCAAGACTCTTGACATGTGACCTCCACTGTCCCCATAGTTACCTACCATGGGACTTTGCCTGATTTTACACCTTTGTTGGCCTCCTCTCCTCAGTACCACTTCCTTACTACCTCACTGGGTTTTACTGAGAACATTTAATACTAAAAGCCACTTTGATGTGAATCCTTGTCTCAAGGTCTCCTGAGGAATCCAACCTAAGACAGTTTTCACCAGCCTGAATCATTCAAACAGCAACAATAACAACAATGACCATTTTTTGAACACTTGCCATGTTCTGACCCTTTTGCAAATAAACTAGCCCATTGAGTCTTCAAAACACCCCCAGTAACGGTAAGGAAACTGAGGTTTAGAGAGAGCAGATAGCTGTGGCCAGACTCACATATCTGCAGTTGTGGACTTTAAAACTGGGTGGAATATGCCCCACTGCCATCCACTGCATGCATGTTCTTCTCCACGTTCCTGCAGGGGACTCTAACTCCTGCAGGAACATTTCACTCAATGAACAAATATTTTCTTGAGCACCTCCCAGGAGCGAAGCATTAGATATTGAAGTGTGATGGTTAAAAAAAGTGTTTGCCATTTGCCCTCAGTTAGTAGGAAAGACAGACAAGCAAACGAACAATTGCAACAGGGTGGAACAGGATGGGAAAAGGCTGTGAAAATTCAGTTCGTTATGGGAGTTCCTAAGAGTGGTGCCATACAGCCTGGGGATATTGAGGGCTCGAAGGTGTGTCCAAAAGGGAAATCTTCCTCTCTGCACTTCAAATACTTGGAGAAAGTTAAAGTCTTTGTCTTAAGGCATCTTCTCTTCTACTGAAGTGTTGTTCCCCATCCTCTTCAGTCTTTTCCTCCTTACACTTGGCTCTCAGCCTCTTCAATACGTTGGTTGCCTCGGTTGTAAGTGTTTCTTCTAAAGCGTGAGACCCAGCCTTGCTCAGAGCCCCAGATGTGATTGGATCAGGGCAGAAAGCAGTGGGCACGTGGGCCATAACCTCCCCAAATGAGACCCCTTGCTCCTATTAATGCATCCACAGTTGTTTCACAAAGAACTTAGAGCTAGATTACACTCTTGCAGCAATTTCACATGAAATGTGTCCTATCTAATTTTTACACAACAGACTTTGTAAACTGAATGCCAACATTTTACATGTATTTCTGGGAATCTTTGCGTGAACAATTCTCTTTTTCTACTTCCAGATCCGTTCTCTGCTCTTTGCTGTGTTCTATGTCTTGGGAGGCTGACCTCTGTAGACGGCATCACTGGTCCTGTGGCTCCCTGTTGGGTGTGGTTAATAAGTGGCACCCACAGGAGTTTACAGTGAGGGAGGAGTGTGAGTTTGGGTATTTAACCCATCCCCAAATCTCTCTCATCCAGGTCACAATATTGACAGTGGCTGCATTTCTCTATCCACAGCCACAACTCATGTCTGGTGGCATCTCTTCCATGGTTGTTGTGCTGAATTGTGGCAAAACCATTTGTTGCCCTTGCCCTTTCTGACCTAGACGTGGTAGCAGCTTTCTGCTGTTCTAGCCTCTGGATACTTCACCATTCGTTGTTAGTTTCCTTAACACTGCCTCTACCTCTGTAAATAGCTCCTTAATTAAACTCTCTTAAGTGAAACTTTCCGAGCGTGTGATTTGCTCCAGATGGGTTCCTGACTAAACTGGAGTGATGAGCTTAAGTCAAAAATATTAATTTATATTTAATATTTTAATTAAAATATACCTTAATTTATATTTAATATTTTTGGATTCAGCTCATCACTCCAGTCCAGTGAAATCTTTTTGAGGTTTAGTTTTATATCCGTCATAATAGCTTTTATTTCCAGGTTTGTCTTACGTGGAAACTTGCTAAACAAGCCTTCTTTCCTGTCCAAAGCCAGCCAAGTCCTACACTGCCCAAATGCCTACAGGGGATGTGGTTGGAAAGCTCATGCTTTGCCTAAGCAGGCACCACAACCATTCCCTGGACAAATCATATTTCCTTTCCCACTCAGGAATTTCCATGGAGAAGCAGGATATAGAATTGTTCACCTGGTTGGAGGAGAGGAAGTAGACAGACATATAGAGAGGAGTGAGTTTAGGAGAATAGTTAAGTCACATTTAAGACAGAGCATCATCAAGTGGAGAGCGTGAACTCCTGCTGCCTGGGGGAGGGGAGATTGTTTATTTGATAATCTAGACTCTATGGCTGTGTTAGATTCTTCCATTTCTGCAATAGTACAGTCGGTGTGAGATCTGGCCATATGGTATTCTCTCTTACTGGAGACTCCCAGTAAACTGCCATTACATAATATAACCTGAATGAGTTACACCCCAAAGGGATAATAAGGCACATTCTATGTCTTCATCTAAGTCACTGAAAAAAAAAGAATGTTGCTTAGGGCAGGGAAAGTGATAGAATTTTGCATGCCACCAGAGACCTTCCTGAAGAGTGACATCAATGTGGATCAACACTTGTGGAAGACATTGCTAGTGCTCAGTGATATCCATATTCTCCTCTTCTTTCTGGCCACATGGCTAAACCTCATTTCCCAGCCCCCGTGTACTGTGTGCTCCCATGTGACTGAATTCTTGCCAGTGGAATGTGGGTGGAGATTATGTACACCATTTCTAGTCCTGGCTTGCAGAAATCTCCCACACAAGATTTTCCTCTCTACTCTTTCTCTGGAAGCCTTAGAGGTCATAAATTAAAGATGGTAGTATCATAATATGGAAGGACCCATGCATCTGAATGACTATGTGGGGACAAAGTTTCTCTTGCTGATCATATTTTACTGTGATGTGAGGAAGGATCTTTACTGTCTAAGCCATTCAAATTTTGGGGTGAGTTGTTAAAACAGTTAGTATACCCTGACTAATACAGGAATGGGTACCAGAAGTGGGGTTCAAACCCACATAGGCATACGATTAGTTCAATCAACTTCAATTTAGCAAATTATATTACCAGTCAGTTCACTTTTGTCCATATTTTCCATAAGAATAAGATTTGAGATTTTTGTAAAATGCTCTGCATAAATCAGGTATAATTATGTGCATTGCTTTTCCCTGATCCACCGGGTGACTTACTCTGATATATCACTAAAAAAGATACAGAGTCACTTTGGCCTGACTTGAGTCCTTCATTCGTTTGTTTGTTCTTTTTTTCCTCCCTCTGACCCTCCCCTATTTTGTCTTTCTTTTGCCAGGAGTTAAAAGACTACCACTTTAAGAGTCAAATTAATTTTTTTTTTCTGGGAAACATCCTCAACTTCGTGGTTCTATAATTCCTCAAAATCTACATTTCTCCTTTTTTTGAAAAGCAAGACATTTGTTCTTTTTCAGTAGATTTAGCTTCCATGAATGTATAAAAAATATGTACTTCTGCCACTTCACAGAAAATGCCAGAACCTTACGACAGTTCAACTCCATTTACTCCCTCCTACCATAATAAATTCCATTTACTAAAGCTATGTGCCAGTATTCTAAACACTGCATACATATTAACTCATTTAATCCTCACTGCAACCCTGTGAGGCTGATAATTTATTATCCCCATTGTATAGTTGAGAAAACTGATGCTCATAGAGGTGACATAATTTCCCTTGGGATTTTCCAGTTTATAAGTGGCAGCGCTGGGATTCCAATCCCAGCAGTCTTCCCTCAGAGGCCACATGCCCAACCACCAAGCTCGACAAGTATCAGCTGCTGATGTCTAGGCTGGGTTTTGTTTGTTTTGATTGTGTTTTGGCTCCTTTCCCAAATGTATCATCTCTGCTTTACCCCCCCGCCCGCCCCCAGTAGTGTCCTGGTGAACACAGAAGGGGCACCCCAGCCCAGCAGGATTCAATGAACAGACTGGACAAGGAAATCCAGACCTCTGGGGGGTTTGAACCAAGTCTGCTACTCTCAACAGGGAGGATGAAGGTGTCCTTGGCCCTCCTGCCACTGCTCAGCCCTAACGTCAGTGGAGCCCACCAAAGCCATGTTCTTGGACACTCGCTCCGTTACTACCTGGGAACTTCCCTTGGAGCACTTGGGGGGCAAAGGAGAGGGAACATGCCTGCAATATAATTAACACTATAACAACTTGTTTCCCCCTTGGAGAATTACACCATTAGCTGCTTCAATTGTGCATGAAATATAAATTACATTACTCGGAGGCATCATGTCGGAGCAGACACGATGCTAAGTGACGAGGCTCTCCATGGTGCATCCCACTCCCTAGCCAGCAGGTCAGAAGGAACACAAAGCCTACAGCGATCTGCCTATGGTCTCCTTGGCTGTTGCATCCTCAGAGGGCCCAACATGGAGACTCTTTCCTGGGCAGTGGAGACTCTTTCCTGGGCAGTCCAGGAAGCCAGGTCCTGGGAGCATCATCTCTAGCACTTTTTGCTATGTGCATGTATGAATGTGTGTGTGTGTGTGTGTGTGTGTGCGCACAGGCACACACATTTTGGAAAGCTGGAGGAGCCAGTCCAGAGTATTAAATATCTGTCTGGGAGTGGGCGCAGCAGCTCACACCTATAATCCTAGCATTTTGGGAGGCTGAAGCAGGAGGATTACTTGAACCCAGGAGTTTGAGACTAGCCTGGGCAACACAGTGAGACTTTGTCTCTACTAAGTCTCTACTGAAAAAAAAAATAGCTGAATGTAGTGGCACACACCTGTAGTCCCTGCTACTCAGGAGGCTGAAGGGGGAGGATCCCTTGAACCCAGAAGTTGGAGGCTGCAGTGAACTATGATTGGGCCACAGCATTCCCATCTGGGTGACAGAGTGAGACCCTGTCTCAAACAAACACACAAACAAATAAATATCTGTCAGGCTGAGTGAGAAGTGAGTGGCCAAATCCACTTGAGAAGGGAGGGAGGTAATCCTTCACCGGGCAGATCCAAACTGGTCCCCAGCATGCATTTTTCCTTACATTCATTCATTTGGCTTGCTGGAAATGCTCTGATCCCCTTCCTGGTCTAGGCCTACATAACTCCCTACTTGCTTGCCACACCAGCTTTCTGGCCACTAACTTAAGCCAGCTTGAGACATTCTGTGTATAACTGGGATAGGTTCAGAAGGTGCCGAGAGATATGCTGCAGGATTTTGGCCAGTCCTCCTTCTTTGAAGACAGTAAAAGAACTTTCCAAATCCTGGTGTCATGAGAAGGTGTCCTTGCTTTTTCAGAAGAGGCACAGGTTTCATTTGTACCTGTTTCCATATTGAGAGGGGGAAGTGACACTGGGTAAAATTAACAGTGACCACCATTGTGCCTTTTATGAAGCCACCATACCTCCAACCCAGGGGCCCCATTCTTCCCCTCTTCCTGGTCCTGGAATACTGGGTCCAGCCTGGTTCCATGGAAAGAATGGGAAGGGCTGTCCCTGGGTGCTGTTAGCAGCTGCTTGGGAGGCTCAGAGCCAGCTTCTCTCACTAGAGCCCCTGTTAGGGCAGGAAGTTTGGAAACCCATCCTGAAGCTGCAGGAGAAATTTGGGAAAATATCGTGCAATTACCCTAATGACAGCTGTACAAATCACACAGCCACCCCTCAAATCCCCTGCTGCTGAGTAGAGCCAAAAACTGGAAGAGCCAAAACCCACATATGGATTCAGGGAGACCTCTGGAAGCTGTCCCTGCGGAAGGCCTGTGTTGGGGTAAGGAGGGAGGGCAGTGAGAGCTGCAAAAGCTCCAGGGTCTCAAGCTCTGCTGGAAGGGAGGGGACCGCTTCAAGGCAGCCCCCTCCTGCACAAACCCATTCAGGCCAGACCCACCCCATAGAAGTCCTACTCTCTGCCCTCTCCCTGACCGGCTTCCCACCTCACACTCCCTCCCAGACCAGACCAGCTCAGAAGACTCTTTGAACAGGGTACATGGGATAGGGCGACAGCTGTCAGCTGTTAGTGCCCTGGCTTGGGAAACCTCCTCCCTTCTGCAGATCCAAATATTTTCTTGGACTTCAATCAAGACCCAGATCAAGCCTGTCTTCCCCCTTTTCTCACAGAGCCATCCTAGGTTCCCTCCCACAGGCTGGTCAGAGCCACTAAAAGCACTCAGTTGTGCTATGCAGTCCGCCTCTTAGTCCGGATTCCCATAGAACCATCTGCTGTGAGAAATCACAAAACTGCCAGATGGGGGACAGGGAGGTGCTTCTGTTCCAGCTATCTCTCTCTGGCTGTATCATAGTTCAAGGCACACAGTAGGTGTTAAATCACAGATGTGCAGTGCGGTGGGAGAAGATTGTTCTACTAGTCTGACAACATAGGCTGGGATTCTAGGTAGGTATTAGCATCTTCATTTTACAGATCCTGAAACTGAGACTTGAGAGGCACAGAGGTAGCTGACAGGTACTTGGTGTGTGTTGGGCACTTATGCCAGGTTGAGAATTGGGCACTGGGGATACAGATGTAAGTCATCATCCCTGCCTTTCCATGGCGGGGTCAGGGGAGGTTACTGTTGAAAGACAGGGTGGGAGACTCAGCTTCTTTGCTTTGGTAGATTGCAGGGTTGTGGAGAAGTCCATCCCTGGGGCTCAGCTCCTGGGGAGTTCTGAACAATTTACTGAAAAAGAAAGACAAGAGAAGGAAGACCTTGGCTGTGAACTCTTGGCTGGCAGGGCAGTCCCTTGCCTATAGATCGGATGAGAACTGGCAAGACATTAGAGACTGTGTGGTCTAGTGAGGAATCTGAAAAGATGAATGATTTTCTCAAGGAGGTTTCTAATATAATTCATAACAACAATAGCACTCTTTTTTCGAAAGGGTTACCCTGTGGCAGGCCTGGTGCTGAATTCCTTCCCCACATTATCTCTGTAACGGAAAAGGGTACTGGTGGCAACTGTAGCTTCTGTTGCCAGACTGCCCAGGGTTCCAATCCTGGCTCTCTCATCTCCTAGCTCTGTGACTTTGGGCAAGTCACTGAAGCTCCTTGTGCCTCCAACTCTGTCTGTAGAATGGAAATGTGAATAGGGTTTTTACCTCACTAAGTTGTTGTGGGGATTGAATGAATTAACATATACAAAGAGCTTAGAATCCTGGTTCTCCAAGTGTGATATGTGGACCAGCATTGCCTGGGAGCTCCTTAAAAATTCAAGATATCAGCAGACCTGCTGAATCTGCATCTGCATGCCTACAAGACCTCCAGGGGGTTCATGTGGAAGTTGGAAGCACTGGCTGGTAACAGTGCCTGAACTAAGTGCTCTATAACTGTTGGCTGTGATTACTGTTATTATTTATTATCCCATCTAATCCTGAAGCACACCCACTGGGCAGGAAACCATGACTCGGAGTAGGTAACAACTCTGCCTCAGCTCCCACAGCCAGGAGGAGGTAGGATTCCAGACAGTCAGCCATCAGCCTGGTGTGCCTGTGACTGAGGGGCTTTCAGTGCTAAATCGGGAACAGACAGGGGAAACCGGTGTGACTGGTTACCCTCAGTGCAGATCACTCCATGGTTCTGGGGCCTTGGTGACTAAGGGGTGCAGCATCATTACAGCACACACTTTAAAATTGTGATTACATACACATGACATAAAATTCACCACTTTAAAGTACAATTCAATGGCATTAAGTACATTTCACAATGTTTGGCAACTGTCACCACTACCCAGTTTTGGAACTTTTTTTATACCCCAAATGGAAACCCCATACCCATTAGCAGTCATTCCTTATTCCTTCTTTGTCCCAGCTCTTGGCAACCACGAATCTACTTTCTGTTTCTATAGATTTGCCTATTTTGGACACTTCACATGAATGGAATCATACAATATGTTGCTTTTTGTCTTTCACTTAGCATAATGTTTTGGAGATTCATCCATGTTGTAGCATGTGTCAGCATTTCATCCCTTTTTATGGCTGAATAATATTTCATTGTATGTATAAACTATATTTTGTTGATCCATTCATCCATTGATGGACACCTGGGTTGTTTCCACCTTTTGGCTCTTGTGAATAATGCTGCTATGAACATCCATGTAAAAGTATCTGTTTGCATCCCTTCCAATTCTTTGAGGATGTGTATGTAGGAGAGGAATTAGAGGATCATATGGCAATTCTGTGTTGAACTTGTTGACAATCAACATATGTTTTTAAGTCCCCTCATGTGTAAGCACTGAAGAGTCCTTTAAGATCTAGCAAGAAACAACACCTAGATCCTGCCCTTGAGGGCCTCCAGTCCAGGGGTGAGTTGGAGGGCTTGCCTGTTGAGGCCCAGGGTCCCCCACAGTCCCACTCCCCTCTCTGCATCCTCCTTCAGGGAACTGGAGGAGCATTCGTTTTGGGATAAGCCAGCCCCGGAGATTTTTGTTGCTCCCTGACACTTAAGAAAATCAGTGAAAACAACAGCAGCAACAAAACTAGCGGAGAGCACTGAAGTGTACTGTGGCTCTCAAGTGTGGGGCCATAGCAGCAGTGAGTTAAGGGATGTGGGAGGGAAGGTGGTGGGGGGAAAGGAGAGAGAATCAATTTCTGGATCCATCCTTGGGAAAGCAGGAGTCACTTCAAAGCAAAAGGATGAAAATATCTCTCTGCTTTCAGGAGGAACCCCTCAGCTGAGCAACCCCTTGCCCTGAACATGCCGGGTCTGGTCGCGTTTAAGGGCTAGGCGTGGGCGGGCACACAGGAAAGTGTTTGATGCCTGGGTGGTCACCGCTCAGGGGCCTCCTGTGTATTCTGGGCTAATTAATGGTCTTCAGTGATTCCCTGGGGATTCTTTCGCAGTGACCTGTGGCCCCCTGAGGCATGATGCCAGGTGAAAGCTATTGTGGAGAAGCGGGAGGGTGGGCCCGGAGACACCCCCACCTGGGCTGAAGCAGGGAGCTGGGCTGGCTCCCTCACCTTGACCTGGAGGGATGAGAAGTTGGCTTTGCTGATTCTCTGGGTTAGAAGTCAAGATTGAGCTAGAGAAGGGGGAGCAGAGGGAGGAAGGAGGAGGAGAAGGAGGATGAGAGAGCTTTTCCTAGAGGAAATAATAACCAGAAGGGCTACAAGTCAGGATGAAGGGTGGCGGGCCAGCAGGCAGAAGCTGTGCTGAGGTTGCTGCATCATGGAGGAGGGGAGAGTGGAGGGTGAGAGGTCAGTGAAGGCTGGCCTCAAAGCTGCCTCGAAGAATGTTTCCACTTCCTAACCCAGCTGCACAGGCTGGTTTTCTGTCTCTCTACTGTAAACACTCCAGCCTTCACCTCCACCGTGCACTGAACCCCAAAGTGGGGCCCTTATCTGCCCGCCCCTCCCACCAACCTGTCCCTGTTGCCATGGAAACTATCTCCGGGGTAAGGTGATCTCTCTCTACTTGCAACCTCCCTGCTTTCAGCACCAATCAATCAAACCCCCCAACCCCATCTCTAAGGGGGAGGTCCTAGGGGAGAGTAAGGAAGGAGAGAAATTTAACACAGGAAAAAGAACAACATTAATGAGAAATGAACAAAGAGAGGGGGTGATGTAATTCCGGCCGTTGATCAATTCCTTTTGTCCCTCCAGCAACCACACCTTTCCCGTGCTTCACTCGTTGGGGAGGAAGGGACTCTCGTGGGGGGGTTTCCAGAGTTGCCCTGGACCTAGGGCAGTATTCTGGCCACGGAGGTCTTCTGAGGATTTGCCTCTCCTCTGAAGGAAGGTCACGGGAATGACAAATCAGCCTGGTCATGGATAATTAGAGATGGACTAGAGCTTACCTGCCAGAGTGAGCAAGGTCATAACTGGGCTGACCACTGAGGATTTATTTCCTGTGGCAGATTGTATTTTGCACAAATGGCTGAAACAATAGTTTCTGTCCTATATGCTCCTCTGGAAAATGGTCTCACTCCCATACAAAGATGGACTCTCTGTCCCCTCCCTTTGGACCTGGACAGGACTTATGGCTGCCTCTACGAATAGAGTACAGCAGAAGTGATGTTACGTGACTTCCAAGGCTAGGTCAGAAAAGGCAATGCAACTTTTGCCTAGATCTCTCTCTCTCTCTCTCTGGACATGATCCGCGGAGCCCAGTTACCTTACCGTGAGGAAGCCCAGACGATGCAGAGATGCGTGGAGAGATTCCTGACAACAGCCCCCACTGAGTCCCAGTTAACAGCCAGCATCCACAGCCAGACATGCAAATGATTATGCTTTTTGATATGACTCCAGTATTAGCCACCGTCTGCCTGAAACCACAGGGAGAATCGCCTAGCTGAGCCCAGCCAATCCCAGAACCATAGGAGACAATGATAACTGATTGTTGCAGTTTTATGCCATTAGGTTTGGGGTGGCTGGTTTCACAGCAATAGAAAACTAGGATGAAGCTGGACATTAGGAGTTAGAAGTTTGGATTCTATGGCAAGATTTGCCACAACACACCCACTTTAGACTCTCAACTTATCTGCCTCTAAAAACACAGAGGTTCACTGGTTTCTCATGACCTGTTTGATGGTTGGTTTTACATTCACACATAGTCATAATCAGTCACTACTCTGTAAAATGCTGTGAGAGATCTAGGGGATCCAGACGACAACTTTGTGCTCCAAAAGAAATGAACATCACATTTCCCCTGGGCACCTGTTATTGCGGTTTGCTCATGGATTACCTATAGATTGTCTATTCTTGTTAATTACAAAACCAGTGGCTACCTGTATGTTTTTCCAATACCTCCTTCTATTTGTGAAGTATTGACCAATTTTCCATCTGAACTCGGCACTGCCTCCTCTGTGAGTAGCTGTCACATTGTTTTCTGTTCACAAACTTCTTTAAAGTTGTATATATCAGTGGTTCTCAAACTTTAGCATTTATCAGAATCACCTGCAGGCCTTGTTAAAAACAGAGTCCTGGATTTCAGCCTCAGAATTTCTAATTCAGTAGGTCTGAGGTGAGGCTTGAGAATTTGTGTTTCTAACGAGCTTCCATACGATATCAATAGATACTGCTGGTCCATGGACCCTGCTTTTGGTAGCATGGTAATATATTGTTACCTCAATTTCTTTTATTTCCTTTTCAGCCTATTACAGTGTGGTTTTCTCCTCTATCATGGTTCCTGTGAAGGTCACAAATGCTTTTGCAATAGTCAAAACTAATGACTTCTGCTCATTCCTGACCCTCTTTTGACGTCTATGCATCATCAAATGCCATTGACTGCCTTTTCTTTTCTTGCAGCGTCCTCCTTTGTCTCTTGCTTACACAGCTCTCCTAGTTCTGAACCTGTCTATGGCTCTTTTTCTATCTCCTTCCCTCGCTCATCTCTCAACGATTGACATTCTCTAGTGTTCTCTTCTTGACCTTTTTTCTGACTCCACCCTTTCTTTCTGGTTCCTATTGTCATCTACCACCTCCACACCAAAGTCTTCTGAATTTATAGCTCCTGCTGTAGCTTCTCTCCTGATGTCCAGGCCC